>NC_054844.1:28548398-29798398 GCF_018345385.1 Vulpes lagopus
CTGTGTCTCTCATGAGTAAATAAATAAAATCTTAAAAAAAAAAAAAAGAAAGAAAGAAACAGAAGACATTGTGAAGATCATTTTTTCAAGGGCCTCAATGTACCCAGTAGGTGGCTAGCCATGAATAGCTTCTACCCAAGACCTTGGAAACAATGCCCAGCTCCATGCCTAGCATGGAGCCCAACCTAGGCTTGAATTCACAACCCTGAGGCCGAGACTGAGCTGAGGTCAAGAGTCAGATGCTTAACTGACTGAGCCACTCAGTTGCCCCTAGTTTAAGCTTTTATTGCTAAAAATAAATACTTAAAGTTTCCTTCTCTAATATTTGATACTTTGGGCAACAAAGGAGGATGAACAAAGAAAATGTTACACAAAACCGTTAATATCAAATTTCATTTCTCTATAGGCTTAGGATGAGGATGATATTGGTTTTCCCTCCTAACCCCAGGTGGTCCAGTTCAGAATTAATAAAATACCATAGGCTGGGTGGCTTAAATAGCAAACACATGTTTCTCATATTTCTGGAGAGCGGAAGTCTAAGATTAGGGTGCCACACGGTTAGGCTCTTGGTCAAGTTCCTCTTCCTGTTTTACACATGGCCATGGTGTAAACATGGTGGTGAGCAGAAAGAGAAGCAAATTCTATTCTGTCTCTTCTTATAAGGGCACAAATCCCATCATGAGGCCTCCACACTGATGCCATAATTGATTCCCAAAGGCCTCATCTCCAAATACCATCAACACAGGGAATTAGGGTTCCAACATATGGATTTGGAGGGGGGTATAAACACACAGACCCTAAGAGCCATTATTAACAGGACTTAGAGGCACTGTTCAAGACCTTCAGATAAATCTCATGCTAATACTTGTCTCCATAGTCATTCCCTATTGTCCCCTTTGTGCTACCACTCACTTGACAAATGACTGGAATTTAACCACAAAGGTAAAAGGCACGGAGAGCCTTGATGCTCATTCCTACCAGAGTCTGGGATAGCAATCTTCAGGAGTCATGTAGATCTCGTGAACTAAACAAGCTAAGATGGTCAAACCAAGATATGAAATTAGAGATCCCTGTTGACCAAGATGAGAGATTTCAAGACCCTGAAAGGCTGGACATTTTCCTCCGAGGACCTGGCAGGTGTCTGTCCAGTAGCTTTCTGCCCCATCCCTCCTGCACAGGACTTTAGCCCCATCTGATCCTGCCCATCATCACTCTAGGTAAAATCCAGATTGCTCAAGGTATGGCTGCTGAGCCTGCAGAACAATTCCTCTCTATTTCCAAAGCCACCTGAATTTTGGCAGACTCCTCTTGCTAACGTCCTATAAAGCATTCCACTCTTCTTCTAAACTGACTGCTCCTCTTGAGAGTTCTCATGCCAGGCATTCTCTAATAAAAGGTCATGCTAAAATTCTTGGGTTATTTTTTTTTCCTATGTAAACAATAATTAAACTTTCTAAACTGCCCTCTGGGGGGAATGCTTGAGTTCCTTTTAGAAACACCACTGGAAAGTCTGATTAAGGTCAAGATAAAGAAACAGAGCAGCTTATCAAGACCTGGAGGAGATCATTCAGAAGTTAACAGGGATTTCACATGAATGAAAGAATGAAGAAATCTGAGAGCTGGAACGCAGAATAGAGTGGCTTTAAAATTATGTTTGAAGTCCACTGTTTGTCAAACTTTTGGCCTCCTACGCAGCTGTGTCTCTTATAAAATAAACAGATTCCTGGGTTCCAGCCCACACCATTTTAGGTCGGCATCTCTAGGCCAGAGTCTGGGAACTGGAATTTAATCAAGTGTCTCAGATGGGTCTTATCACCAAGGGAGTTTGGAACACATGGTTCTGGAATTGTGTTTGTAAATAGAACTGGCGTTGGGAGCTTTAAAAATTATAGCTCCCAGATTCCATTCTGAGGATTCTGTACCTAAATATGTGTTGAGGAGAGTGCGTGTATAATTTAAAACTCTTTTTCGGTGATACCCACTGATGGCACTGCCTTCCTGGAGGACCTGTGAGAAATGCAGACTTTCAGGGGCACCTGGGTGGCTCAGTGATTGAGAGTCTGCCTTCAGTTGAGGTCATGATCTTGGGGTTCTGGGATTGAGCCCCGCATTGAGCAATTTGCTCGGTCGAGAGTTTGCTTCTCTCTCTCCTTCTGCCCCTCCCACCCCACTTGTGCGCTCTCTCTCTCTCTCTCTCAAATAAAATCTTGAAAGAAAGTTGAGCAAAGAAAGAAACAGGTACCTCCTTGACCTGAACCAGAATCGGATGTTTAACAAGATTCCTAGGTTAGTTGGTATGCATGTCCTGGTTTGAGAAGCACTGCCATGGGGTACTTGGAACTGCAAGTATTTTGATTCCCAATTTTATGTGGGACAAGCACAGGTCTCCTTCCAGGGGGGAGACACCAAGTCAGCTGGGAGAAGGGGCCCACCACACCTTTTTAGGTTCTGGGGTATATTTCATTTGAAAAAAGATTTTGCTGATGAGAAAATTGGCAAAGGCTCAGTGCTGCTGCAGGGCCATTTTTGTTTTAAACAAATGAAACATTAAAAATTAGCTTGGGGGCAACCTGGGTGGCTCAGCAGTTTAAGCGCCTGCCTTCCACCCAGGGTGTGATCCTGGGGTCCCGGGATCGAGTCCCACGTCGGGCTCCCTGCATGGAGCCTGCTTCTCCCTCTGCCTGTGTCTCTGCCTCTCTCTCTCTCTGTCTCTCAGGAATAAATAAATAAAATCTTAAAAAAAAAAAAAAGAAACTTTCTTTAAAAAAAAATAAAAAAAATAAAAATCAGCTTGGTTTAGGGGCACCTGCATGGCTCAGTCAGTTAAGCATCTACTTTAAGCTTAGCTCATGACTGGCCTTAGAATTCGATACTTGTTTGCTGTCCTAAAACTTTTCTGTATGATTTCTTATCAGTCTGGGGTCTAGGGTTTCAAGGGGAAGGAAGACAATTCACAGGGAGATGGGAAGAGCAAATGTGTTTGCCATGCTATGCAGATAAGTCTTTCTTTCTTCCCTTTTTTTTTTTTTTTAAGATTTCATTTATTTATTCATGAGAGACAGAGAGGCAGAGATATAGGAGAGGGAGAAGCAGGCTCCCTGTGGGGAGCCCGATGTGGAACTGGATCCCAGGATCCTGAGATCATGACCTGAGCAAAAGGTAGATGCTTAACCACTGAGCAACCCAGGTGCCCCAGCAGATAAGTCTTTCTTTTTTTTTTAAATTTTTATTTATTTATGATAGTCACACAGAGAGAGAGAGAGGCAGAGACATAGGCAGAGGGAGAAGCAGGCTCCATGCACTGGGAGCCCAATGTGGGATTCGATCCCGGGTCTCCAGTATCGCGCCCTGGGCCAAAGGCAGGCGCCAAACTGCTGCGCCACCCAGGGATCCCCAGATAAGTCTTTCTGATGTAAAAATTTCTCTCTGGGAATAGCTCTCTTTCTGGTACAGGCTCCCTATCTAAATTCTTTTAGTCAGTTAAGGGGGAGGTCAGAAACTCTTTTTGAGTCTGTTGGGCTTTGTTGTCTTCAGCTGGAAATAATCTACATGCCAAAGTAGAATGTCCTGGGGCAGTTTGCCCTGAACCCCATCACCTACCCTATAGTCCAGCAATTCCACTCCTAGGTATTTACATGAGAAATGAAAACATATAACCACAAGAAAAGTCCTACAAGAATGTTTAAGCTGCTTCACGGCTTTATCTGTAATGACCCCAAACTGGAAACAACAGAAATGTTAATAAGCAGAAAAAGAGGTAAACTAAAGTCTGTTCACACAATGGAAGGCTACGGAAAGACAGCAAAGAGTAAGGTACCACTATCAGCAATAACATGGTGAATCTCCAAAACATAATGCTAAGTAAAAGAAGCCAGATACAAAAGAGTACACACTGTGTAATTCCATTTATGAGAAACTCTAGAACAAGTAATACTAACCAATGGTGAACAGACATCCAAACAGTGGTCCTGAGAGGTGGGTGGGTAGATGGATGAGATTAGCTGAGAAGGGGCAGGAGGGACTTTCTGGGGGCAAAGGGAATGTTCTGCATCTTGACAGTTGTGGGTACATGCGTGCATGCATTTGTCAAAACTCTA
The DNA here is from genome assembly GCF_018345385.1 of Vulpes lagopus. NCBI lineage: Eukaryota > Metazoa > Chordata > Mammalia > Carnivora > Canidae > Vulpes > Vulpes lagopus. Next base: position 28,552,496 of record NC_054844.1, read on the forward strand.
TCAGAGGCACCTGACTGGCTCAGTTGGTAGAGCATTTGAATCTTGATCTCGGGCTTGTAAGTTCCAGGCCCATGTTGGGTGTGGAGATTCCTTAAAAATTAAATCCTTATTTTTTATTTATTTTTTTTTTAGATTGGAAGAGAGAAAATGTTTACAAATTGTTTGTTTTTAGGAAGTTTTTGACCACAAGTAAATAAAACCAAACTTCCGGTGGCTTTAAAAAACAAAGGAAAGTAAAAACTAAACAAGAAAAGCAAATGCGCCATTCAGTCCTTTTTTCAAATGTTTTGTGTGCAGCTTCCAACTGGGGCTTCCAGGAGGCCGGGCTGTCCTCCCTGCAGAATGGAATACAGAGGCTCGGAGGGCTTGCTCCGAACCACACATGGGCACCGGCAGGTTCACCAGCCGAGCAGGAATTTCATTCCAAGTGCCTGGTAGATGGCAGGGACTCCACTGAAGTTGGTTGTCTTCCTTCTCTGGGAATACACAGTGTCTAATTTTTCTTCTGAATCTGCTTATCCAGTGTTCTCTGGACCTTGAACTTTCAAGCATCAATAGTTTCTTCTTGGTTTGTGTATTAGTTTCCCAAGGCTGCCATAGCAAAGTGCCATAAACTGTGTGTGACATATCTGGTATCCCTTGTCTCACAGTTCTGGAAGCAAGAAATCTGCAATTAAGGTATTGACTGGTTCTTCGGAGGACTTGGTGGGAAATCTCAAAAATTAAATCTTAAAAAAAAAAAAAAACCCACGCCCAAACCCAACACCTCTCATCAGACTGTTTGCTTGAGATTTGTGCATTTCAGTGCATGTGAATTAGGCCTCAATTAGTGGGAAAAAGAGAAGGAGACAAATCCCTGTCCTCATGGAGAGTCCTTCTGCTCATTTTAGTTCAATAAGCAAAATAAGTGATGAATGCCTGTGGAGAAAAGCAGAGCGGGGAAAGAAAGCATTGCAATTTCAAGTACGGTGGTCAGACCTTGTGGAGATGTTAGCATCTGAGCAGACTTAGAAGAGAGGAGGGGTAAAAATCTGCAACAAAATACCAGAGAACCGAATTCAGCAGCCTAGTAAAAGGATTACACATGATGACTAAGTGGGATTGACCCCTGGAATGCAGGGATGATTCAACATACAAAAATTGATCACTGTCATATACCAGATTAACAGAATGAAGCAGGAAAACCACTTGATCTTCTTAATTGATGCAGAAAAAGCATTTGACAAAATCAAGCGAAATGAGGGGTTTAGTGGTATTCATTTTCTGAGGGAAGACCACTCCAGGCTGGTGGTATAGCAAGCTGGGAAACAGCAAATGTGTTTGAAAAATGCAAGATGGCAGCAACACGGTGAGTCCAGTGCATTGGAAAAGGTATTATTGAAGGGAGAAAGTAGCAGGAATGGAAGCCAGGGAAGGTGCCAGGCATGTGATCGGAAGGCATGGTGGGTGGAGGTGCTACTGGAGGGTATTCGGTGGGGCAGTGACATGACCTGACTTCCTTTTCAAAGGATGGATCTGGCTCTCTGTTGAGAACAGACCTCAAGGAGCAAGGATGGACCTGGAGGAGTTAATTAGGATGCTGATGTAATGATCCAGGCTACAGGTGATGGTGGCTTGGGCTAGAGTAACAGTGCAGGTGGTAAGAAGTGGTTAGATTCTGGGTATATTTTGAAGCTATCACTTAGAGGATGGGCAGGTAGATTAATTGTGGAGTGTGTGTGTGTGTGTGTGTGTGTGTGTGTGTGAGAGAGAGGCCGAGAATGTGTCATGGATTGTGTCACCAATTTTTTTTTTTAAGTAGGCTCCAGGGGTGCTCGGCTGGCTCAGCGGCTGAACGTCTGCCTTTGGCTCAGGTTGTGAGTCCCGCATTTGGCTCCCCGCATGGAGCCTGCTTCTCCCTCTGCTTGTGTCTCTACCTCTGTGTGTGTGTGTGTCTCATGAATAAATAAATACAATCTTAAAAAAAAAATAAAGTAGGCTCCATACCCAGTGTGGAACCCCACATGAGGTTTGAACTCAAGATCCTAAGATCAAGAGTCCAATGCTTAACCAACTGAGCCACCCAGGCACCCCAACACAGTCTTTCTTTAAACTTTAGGCTTTAACTATTACCAGTGAGAAGTATTTCCACTATATTTTACAACTGAACAAGTGTACCACTGTGGTAACATTGTGGGTGAGAATCTGCTCTTTATACAGAATTAAGTCTATTTCACAGTTTCAGTTTTGCTGTTTTTGTTTTTGTTTTTTTAGTTTTTTGCTTTCACCATTTTAACTGACACACCTGGCAGATGTTAAACTAAATTTTCACTAGATGGCACTATAGCTTTAGTTGGCTGAAGACTGAGCAGCTCTGCAACTTCTCAATCCCTTTTATAGCAAACAGGTCTTAAAGGACCCACAGTCAGGATTTTTAGGTGTGACTTAACTCTCTGGATTTACAAGTGTGCCTCCTGAAGGAGCAGCAAGTGCAAACCTCAGATGAGGAACTGAAAAGAGGAAACTTGCACATTCACACAGACATGGTGTTACAGAACGGTTGCAAGGATAGTTTTGTGGAGAGAAGTTAGGAGGAAGTTTAAGCTCTTAGAAAACCCCAAACTTCACACTTGACAAGTCTGGGGAGAAACCCATTCTGAGATGGCAGAGGCAAATTCACACTTCCTTGCGCGTGTGTATTTTTTTTTAAGGTAAGCTTTACACTCAGTCAAGGGCTTGAACTCAAGACTCCAATATCAAGAGTTGCATGTTCTACAGACAGCCAACCAGGCACCCCTCTTTGGGGGCAATTTATGTTTTCTGCATCTCAAGGCTGTTTTTATTTTAAGATTTTTAAAAATTTATTTATTCATGAGAGACAGAGACAGAGAGAGAGAGATAGAGGCAGAGACACAGGCAGAGGGAGAAGCAGGCTCCATGCAGGGAGCCTGAGGTGGGACTTGATCCTGCATCTCCAGGATCCGGCCCTGGGCTGAAGGCAGCGCTAAACCGCTGAGCCACCCAGGCTGCCCTCAGGGCTGATTTGAAAACAAAACTGAAATGTCAATATTTTACTAGAAATATATTTACCAAAAAAATAAATGAATATATTTATAAGTTTGTCATTTATATTTATAAACAGTTAAAAATTATGTTTTATTTATAAACACTAGTCTCCCAATGTGGCAAAAGAAGTTATGTTTTTCTCATCATTCCAGATAATTCCATTAGCTTTGTTGAACTGTTCTCCCAGCATTGAGGGAAAACAAAAATACAAAGCACTTATTTTTAATGTACCTGAATTATGTAAGAACAGAAAAACAATGCAAAAGTTTGGACTTAAAATGAGACACAATTTGAATAGAAGATGAATGGATGGCAAAGAAGCACATAGAAAGATGCTCAAACAACATGGATAAATCTCACAATAAGCATGTTGAGTGAAAACAAAGACAAAAAAGAGTACATATTGTATGATTGCATTTATATAAAAATCTAGAAAATGCGAACTAATCCATAGTGACAGAAAGCAGATCAGTGACTGCGTGGGGATGGGATAGGGGGGATGTGGGCAAAGACAGGGGGGCACTGAATATGCTCACTATCTTGATTTTGGTGATGGTTTTATGAGTGTATATGTATATTGAAACATCAGACTGTATACACTTTACGTGAAATTTATTGCCTGTCAGTTATACAATAAAACTGTTAAAAATAAAATTTATTTTTATTTTTAAAATTTTTATTTCTTTATGATAGTCACACAGGGAGAGAGAGAGAGAGAGAGGCAGAGACACAGGCAGAGGGAGAAGCAGGCTCCATGCACTGGGAGCCCGACGTGGGATTTGATCCCAGGTCTCCAGGATCGCGCCCTGGGCCAAAGGCAGGTGCCCAAACCGCTGCGCCACCCAGGGATCCCTAAAAATAAAATTTAATAATGAGACACTGATATGTAATGTTTACTAATTTATTCATTTGTTTGCTTGTCTTTCATTTAACAGAATTGTCTTAACTGTGCCAGAAGATAAAAGAGGAAAGACATAGACTTTCTCTAAGTCTAGTAGAGAAGCCAGGCAATGGTAGTTCTGCTTGATATTCTCATTGGATGTACCCATAGGAAGCTAAGAAAATGTCGAGATTAGTGTGTGTGTGTTGCAGAAGGCTTTTCAGAGGGCCTTGATCCGGACCTGAGCTCTGAAGGTTGAGAAGGTGGATGGAACAGTGAAGATCGGTTGTTTATGGGGCAGTGTCCACAGCTTGCTGTCTTAACCAAGGAGAGAGAGCCTACAGAGAGAACAAGGCCCTGCGCCAAAAATCATAAAGCCACATGATAGCTCAGTTGTTATCAGTTGACAAGTCTGCTTGGTAGCACTTGGGTCCATTTAAATAAAAGCATGACAGCTCTTTCTTTTAATTAAACAACAATACATCAATACCACACAACAATAGAAAAGAAAATCCAGGTCTATTTTTCATGGCTTATCTGGTTTATCTTATAGGAATATAAGGGTTTTTCTGAACTATAGAATAGTCCAGAAAAAAAAAAAAAAACCCAAAGCAAAAACATTTAAGTTGTACTGTAGAGAATGAGAGAGAGGAAGGTAGGATTGGAAAGAGACCAGTTCTAGGAATTCAGGCAAGGGATCATAAGACTGAACTAAGGCAATAGCAAAAGGAAAAGAAAGTGGATCAATTTTAAAATTACTAAAGTGGGGAAAGGACATTTAGCAGTCCCTTTAGCCTAGTTCCAAGTTTTAGTTAAGGTGTCTTCACTTTTTTTTTTTCCTTCACATTATTAAATGCATCTTCAATGATGAGCACTTAAGATTTTTACTGGAAACCCTCTTTTGTAGAAATGTTAGGTCTGTCTCCTCTCCCTGGTGTCTTGGGGAATAATTGGGATATCCTTGCTATTCACAGGGATAGAATACAGAATCAAGTTAAAAACAATTCTTTAACCAATTGATCTTGAACATGTATTAAGGTTTATTGCTAGTAAGATAATCGGAGTGCGGAAATGAGAAATTCTGGTTGAGAAAACAAAGGTATACATCAGCAGCTGTTTTTATTTTTATTTTTATTTTTTTTAATTTTTTTTAAAAATTTATTTATGATAGTCACAGAGAGAGAGAGAGAGGCAGAGACATAGGTAGAGGGGGAAGCAGGCTCCATGCACCGGGAGCCCGACGTGGGATTCGATCCAGGGTCTCCAGGATCGCGCCCTGGGCCAAAGGCAGGCGCCAAATCGCTGTGCCACCCAGGGATCCTTTTTTTTTTTTTTAAATAGCTAGTTAATAAATACAATTTTATTCACAGTCATGAGTTAGGGGCAGACGGGGCTAGGCAGGGAAAGATAAAGGAAAGGCCCAAGAGTCAGGCTCTTACTGATCTCAAGAAAAGGGACACAAGACAGTAAAAACAGAAAAAAATAAACCTGGCTCCCTAGCTCCAACATGTTAGGAGTATCCCCCTAATTTAATGGCTACTGAGTAATCGCAGGAACTCACCAGACTACAAAGAAATGTCATTAAGGTGTTATCGATAGTCCCTGCTCAAACCAAGATGGCAATAAGATGGCATCTCAAGGCCAAGGGCTACCTGACTAGGCTCAGAGAAATCCCAGATGTAGAGAAATGTTATGCAGGAGATACTAATCAGAGAGAAGGGAACACCTTGTTTGGGCTCATGATATTTATAAGAACATCTTGTTTGTCATTGTGATAGTTACAAATTCACCGTGTTGTTTCTAAATATAGACATGATATTTACAAATCCACCCCGATATTGATGAGAAATCTACCAAGTTCCCTGGTCAGTTTCCTACAAAAGACCATAAAAGGCCTCAGGGGGCCACCCTGTCAGGACCCCTTTCACCTTTAAGAGCTTTCTCTGTACCTCTGCTTAATAAACTTCTACCTCTTCGCTCACTTTGTTGTCCATGAGATTCAGTCTTCGACTCTGTGAGACAAGAACGAAGCTCTCCCCTATCAATATTAGTTTTTATAGAGGAAATGTAGGGCAGAGGGACTCAGAGAGGCTAGGTGCCTCTCCTTCCTTCTGAAATAAGCACAGCCGTTCCTGCAAAAGCAAATGAGAAGGATGCCTCTGGGGTTGTTACCTGGAACAAGGTTTCATCTCCTTCTAAGTAGTTCCTAGAGGTTCCAGTTTGTAGGCAAAGTGGGAAATCCCTCGAACAGAGGGCCGAGATGGAGAACAGAAGCAACAGGCTCTAATTTTGAACAGGTGGCTGCCAAATCACTCCCCTAATTGCAGATTCAGGTGCAGAAACCCGATTTGCCTGTTCCTTAGTGGAGGTCAATTTTCTTTCTCCTTTGACACCCCAGAGATGGTTTTCATGGTCAGGTGCGGAGGCGAGTGGAGTTTGGAGTATGTGGAGGGTTGCAAGGTGGACACGTGGGTCCAGAACTTGAGTGATAAAGGTTGCAAACAGATTTATAGTGAATATCTATGAAAATTAGGAAAGAGAGGACGTCCTTCGGGATTTAAGCTGTCGAAGGTAAGGGTCACGGAGGGCTTATGCTGCGTCTGGGTTGCTCGGCGCTGCATACCTGGTGCCCAGGTGTGCGTAGGGGCTGTGGAGGAATTGCCCCGAGAGGTGCCACTTTGGCTTGTGGATTTCTTTTTTTTTTTTTTTTTTTTTTTGTGGATTATTTGGCTTGTGGATCGTTTCATTTCTTCTTTCTTTTCTTTTCTTCTTCTTTTTTTTTTTTTTTTGGATTATTTCTGAGCTGAAAACCATCAAGGTATAAAAGACTCAGGGAGAAACTGACCTCCCCCAACTGCTTAAAAGAATTTAAACATGGGACGCCCGGGTGGCTCAGCGGATGAGCACCTGCCCTCGGCCCAGGGCGTGATCCTGGGGTCCCGGGATCGAGTCCCACGTCGGGCTCCCTGCATGGAGCCTGCTTCTCCCTCTGCCTGTGTCTCTGCCTCTGTGTCTCTTAAAAAAAAAAAAATTCAACAGAGGACCTGCTCCAGAGGAGATCTCTCACCGTAGGTAACTGCAGTACCGCGGGACGTAGGTGTGACAGGTAGGAGTGGAGCAAAGTCTGACGATCGCTCTCGCCATCCCCTTGCTTCTGTGCGGCCCAGCACACACTTACCCCTGGTCGTCTTCTGTGAATGACTCTCCTTCCCTTTGAAGTGCCCAACTCCCTTCTCCTCCGTTCAGGATGACGTCTAGAGCTCCTCGTCCCCCCAGGCACAACATGCAACTCGGGGTTGTTCTGTGGATGCGTTTAAGGTCAATGTAATTCTGCGAACAGCTGGAAGAAGCTTTGTAGGGTGGAGGAAGGGAAGAGCAACACTGCCCCGTCTCCGAGGCGTGACTGGCACAGAGCAGACGCTCCACAGTTTGGATTTCGCAGGAACCCGAGCTCAGGGTCCCTCCCTTGCTGAGCGACCTCAGGTGCCCCGCTCCTCGTCGGGAGGCCCGGCCCCTTTAAGAAAGGTAGGCAAAGGCGGAGAGGCTGCTGGGAAGGGGGGCGGGACCCGCGCTCCGCGCTCCGCACCGGGAGCCCAGCGTCCGCCTCCCCGCGGGGCCGCCGCGCGCCGTGTGCGGCTCTAAAGCATGCCGGGAAAGACGCTCAAAGGCGAGGGCTTAGCTTCCCCGCGCGCTCATAGCCCAGCCTGGGAAGGACAAAAGGACTGCGCCTGCGCCTTTAAGGCGGACTCCCGTTCTCGGAGGGAAATAACGTGGTCACGGACGCGTATGGAGCTTCCCCCTTTTAACCCGTCCTCTTTCCTCAACAACGAACACAGGTACCGAGTGTCCCGCGCCCAGTCCCGGGTTCCCAGAGGATGCTTCACGGGGGCGGGAGGCGCCGCGCTAGCCCGCGTGGTGTCCCGAACCACAATCCTGTTTGCTGTGTTTTAAAAAAACTTTTCAGTTAATTATTTATTTTTACTTATTCATGAGAGAGAGAGAGAGAGAGAGGCAGAGGGAGAAGCAGGCTCCGTGCGGGGAGCCCGACGCGGGACTCGATCCCGCGACCCGGGATCACGCCCTGGGCCACCCGGGCGTCCCTGCTGTGGTTCTGGTTTTGGTTTTACAGATTTTATTTATGCCTGTGTCTCTCATGAATAAATACATACAATCTTAAAAAAAATAAGGGTTTTATTTGAGAGCGAGCTCTGTGTGGGGAGGGGCAGAGATGGAGGGAGCAGCCGAGTCCCCACTGCATAGGGAGCCCCTATGGGACTTGATCCCGCGACCCCGGGGTCCTAACCTGAGCCCGACGCAGATGCTCAACAGCCTGCGCCGCCCAGGCACCAGCTCCGCCGCGTTTTTAAGCTTAGGCTTCTGGGCAGACCCAGCACTTCCTAACGGGATCGGGCCAGGGAGAGAGAAGCGAGGCTGTCAGAGACCCTGGGGTCCCGGGGCCTGAAAATCTAGCCTGAGCTCACACACAGGTGGCCTGACGGGCATTTAGCCTGCCTTGTGTTCTGATATATTTATATGTATGAATTAAATATATTAATATACTAAATATATAATGCATAATCTTTAAATATGTCACATTTAATTTAAACATATATCAAATATTAAATATATATTAACATGTAACTTAACCATATATATACTATATTAATACATCAAATGTATATTAATTTAAATATATATTGTACAATATACTATAATACATATAATGTATTATAATGTATATATTATATAATTATATAATTTAATTATATATTTATATACTTATATAATATATACTATATCAATACATCAAATGTATATTAATTTAAATATATATTGTATAATATACTATAATACATATAATGTATTATAATGTATATATTATATAATTATATAATTTAATTATATAATTTAATTATATAATTTAATTATATAATTATATAATAATATATAATATACATTTACATAATATATAATTATAATATATATTTAAATATATTATCTATTTATTCATGAGAGACACACAGAGACGCAGGCAGAGGGAGAAGCAGGCTCCATGCAGGGAGCCCAACGCGGGACTCGATCTCGGGTCTCCAGGATCACGCCCTGGGTTGAAGGCAGATGCTCAAGCACTGAGCCACCCGGGCTGCCCTATTCTTACTCTTATCAAGGTGTTTTTCCTATTGGAACAAGTCTTTTTGGCCCAGGCTTGGTTAACATGAATCAGGAGATATTTACGGAAAGATGTTTGTGAATTGATATTCTGTAATGACAAATCTGTAAAAATTTCTTTAGAGAAAAAAATTTGAATCTTGATTACCATGATGTTTTATGCTACAACAACCGTTATTGAAATAGAGGGTACTGAGGATAATTTGTATTATCTTTGTCCACAATTATGGTTTGGTAACCTCCACAACTCTTGGCAAGACTTCATACAGGCAAGAAGCGTGTTTGCCCTGGTAATAGCTCTACCTCACCGCTAGTCTAAGGTTCCTGAAGTCGGAGACTTCTTTTATTCACAGTGCCTGCTTAAAAGTAAGTGGTTTATTAAATGTATCTTGTGTGTATGTGAGAAAGGATTTTAAAGGTAAACCTTATTTTATGTAACAGGCATATTTCCGAGGATTTCTCTCAAAATCAAATGCTTGTATATTTGTTCTAAAGTATTAAAAGGCTTTTGTTGTGAAAAAGGCTTGTGTATGTGTGTGTGTGTGTGTGTGTGTTTTTTTTTTTTAAGATTTTATTTATTTGAGAGAGGGGGAGAGCGAGCGAGCACACATGAGTAGGGGGAGAGGGAGAAGCACACTTTCCACTGAGCGGGGAGCCTGATGCCAGGGGCTCCATCCCAGGACCCTGAGACCATGACCTGAGCTGAAGGCAGCCGCTTCACTGACTGAGCCACCCAGGCACCCCAAAAGGCTTCCTTTAAAACGGTTGGATTTTCCTGAGTTGATGTACCAACACTTCCATCTGAAATGGACTTGCACTTGTGAATCCTCTGCTACAGATTTTACACTGCACTATTTTCTTACTACACAATGGGAATGTGGAAGTGTGCATGAGCCTTGGGATTTTCAGTATTCTTTCTGTTTTTAGAGACCCACCAATTCCAGTTGAGATCACCGTGGCAGCCAGACCTTTCCTTCCTCACAAGGAGCAGCAGCTCTTATCAACAGCAACATTGACAGAACCTGTGATTTGGAAAAGGACTCATGGCTTTGAGCCTAGGCTGGAGAACATTTGCACCATTTGCCACGAATCACTGTAGTATCTTTCTGAAAGCAGTGAGGAGTAGTGGTCTTTCCTTGTTTTCCTGGGGCCACTGCCCTTGGAGACGAACTGGAAGCTTTTTGGACCCTGAGATGAAAGCTTTCCTGGAGGAGAACACTGAAGTCACCAGCAGTGGCAGCCTCACCCCTGAAATCCAGTTGCGGCTTTTGACACCCAGATGCAAGTTCTGGTGGCAGAGAGCTGACCTGTGGCCCTATAGTGAACCATACTGGGCAATCTACTGGCCAGGAGGCCAAGCCCTGTCTAGGTACTCTCCTGACTGAAATGGGAAGCCTTAAGGCCCTTCCAGATCCTTTCTGTTTTCTGCAGATTCTTTTTTTAGCCCCTTCCAACTCTATATTCTCCTTTCTCCTCACAAAAAACAAACAGTAAAACCTCAAAGTCTTGTCACATTTGGAGCAGTTTAAGCATACTCCAGGTTTATCAAGCTATTTCCTCAAATACAGTTCTTTAAGAGAAACCCTCGGATTAACTGCAAGACCCTAGATAGCTGTAAGTGATCTAAATTTCACAGTATTGTCTGGTTCATGGTTCATAAGATAGGGCCAGTGCAGTTTCAAGATGGACCCCAAAGCCCCAACCCTTTAGCTCTCCTAGTTTATTTATTTTTAAATTTTTATTTATGATAGTCACACACACACAGAGAGAGAGGCAGAGACACAGGCAGAGGGAGAAGCAGGCTCCATGCACCGGGAGCCCGACGCGGGACTCGATCCTGGACGAGCGATCCTCGCTGCGCCACCCGGGGATCCCTAGCTCTCCTAGTTTAATCTCATAAATGTTGCTCCTTGAGTCTTATACTCCCACCCTTGAGCCTCTGCTCAATCCCAACGAACAGGGGATGCGAGTGGGCCCTGCAAGGATTCCCTCTTTAGTGGCTTACTGACATCTCAGGTGAACTCTGGACTTGAATCTGCATTTAAAAAAAATTTTTTTTTAAGATTTTATTTATTGGGATCCCTGGGTGGCGCAGCGGTTTGGCGCCTGCCTTTGGCCCAGGGCACGATCCTGGAGACCCGGGATCGAATCCCACATCAGGCTCCCGGTGCATGGAGCCTGCTTCTCCCTCCGCCTGTGTCTCTGCCTCTCTCTCTCTCTCTCTCTGTGACTATCATAAATAAATAAAAAATTAAAAAAAAAAAAGAAAAAAAAAAGATTTTATTTATTTATTCAAAGAGACAGAGAGAGAGAGAGAGAGGCAGAGACACAGGCAGAGGGAGAAGCAGGCTCCATGCAGAGAGCCTGACGTGGGACTCGGTCCAGGGTCTCCAGGATCACGCCCTGGGCTACAGGTGGCGCTAAACTGCTGCGCCACCGGGGCTGCCCTAAAAAAAATTTTTTTAAAGTAAGCTTTATGCCCATCATGGGGCTTTAGGACATTCTCTCACACATTGCATTATGCTTTTTATTAAAACACAGCTGCAAAAAACAAAAACAAACAAACAAACAAAAAAAACACAGCTGCTGAGACAAAGGCAAGAGTTTTCAGCATTTCAATCTGGTTTTTTGCTCTTAGATTGGTAAATGATTAAATGTGCTTATACCTTGAGGTTATAGAGCTTTGAAAAGGATAAGGAGTTGCAGCAAGGGTATTGCCTAACAAAATTTATGTAGTTTTAAATGCAAAATAAATAAATGCATATATATAGTTTTTTGGGGAACCCTGGAGATGGGAGCTTTCTAGGTATTTTCAAACAATTCTGATTTTCTGGTTGTTGTTGCCAAAGTTTCAAGCTTTATTACTTACATCATACCTCAAAAATACTGACATTTACTGACATTTTCAGTGACATCTATTAAAGTGATTTGAGGAACAGGAGTATCTGTTAACATAGAATTTCTATATGGTAGTAGTGAGGTGAAGATGGGTAGCAGCTTTCCCTTTAGACAGGCCACTACACCCCTACTTTGCCATAATCCCAGATATTCTTTCCTTTCCCGTAGTTTGCTCAAGTGTCAGTTGACACATTATTTCAGGGTTTTTCATCCATCTGCATTGTTTTTTTTTTTTTAAATTTTTATTTATTTATGATAGTCACAGAGAAAGAGAGAGAGAGAGAGAGGCAGAGGGAGAAGCAAGCTCCATGCACCGAGAGCCCGACGTGGGATTCGATCCCGGGTCTCCAGGATCGCGCCCTGGGCCAAAGGCAGGCGCCAAACCGCTGCGCCACCCAGGGATCCCTATCTGCATTGTTTGATAACTATTTTGCCCTTGTCCAAATTCTTTGGTGAACTGGACTTTGTGCCTTACCAGAGAGGTTATTGTAACACAAAATAAGCAGTAGAAAAAACACTCTATGATGAATAATCAAAAGGACAGTGAATTTTGGATCTAGCTTACTGAGTCCGTATTATAGCAGCATTCTGTTAGTCTGTATTCTTGGGGCTTGACAGTTTGTGGATCATAGGAAGTGCTCAATATTTTAAAAATAAATTTTTGAAAAAAAGACATTTTTTGGGGGGAGGGTGCTGGCTTAGTCATTAGAGCTTACAGACTTTTGATCTCAGGGTCAGGAGTTCAACCTCCATGTTGGGTGTAGAGCTTAAAAAAGACTTTTTTTTAAACCTCTTACTGACCTTCTCCCATCTCGGTGTTTTTTGCTTTCTTTCCAAATTAGGTATCTTTTGGATAATCCTGATGTTGTTAGAGGAAAGTCTGTGTTAGATCTTGGGAGTGGATGTGGAGCTACAGCTATTGCTGCTAAGATGAGTGGGGCATCAAGGATCTTGGCCAACGACATAGACCCTAGTAAGGATTTCATATTTAAAAAAATATTTTTTAAAGGTTTTATTTATTTACTTGAGATAGAGAGCAAGGGGGCATGAGCGATGGGACTAAGAGGAAGAGGGAGAAGCAGGCTCCCTGCTGAGCAAGGAGCTCGACCTGGGGCTCAACATGGGGCTCAATCCCAGGACCCCAGGATCATGGCAGACACTTAACCAACTGAATCACCTGGGTGCCCCACAACTTAAAAATATTTAAAGCTTATCTTTATTCTCTTTTGGGATAATTATCTATAGATGCCTCAACGTGATAGCTTATTTCCATGTGTATTTTGTAATCTGATACTGTGAACTTATTATGTTCAGTGGGACTTTATCTCTGAGGCTCCTATGAAGCCTGAATTGAAGTGCATATTTCTTAAGAGGATTTGTATTTATGTGTGTACCAACCTGGGAGTGCTTACTGTTAATTTCTGGGCTAGAGATTTCTTGAAATATGTAGGTTGTGTGTATTTGACCCAAAACCCAAGTAAGGATAGGCCTTGTGTTTTGAGGGAGATTTTATTCTATTAAATCCCAAGTTGAGACAGGTCAGTTTTAATCTTATCTGATTTTCTTTTACTTTACAGTTTTACTGAGGATCTAGCTCTTGATTATACTTATTTTATTTTTTTAAAGGGGTTGGAGAGGGGGAGAGACAGAATCTTGAGCAGGCTCCACGCCCAAGTGCATGAGCTTGACACAGGGCTTGATCTCACAACTCTGAGATCATGATCTGCGCTGATATCAAGAGTCTGATGGTTGATGCTTAATAGACTGAGCCACCCAGGGGTCTCAGTTCTAACTTGCCACGTTGCTCAAGCTCAAGGCTTGATTCCCTGTCTCCTGGACAGCTATAACAAACCAAACCTCTTGGTTATTAGATCAGCAAATGTTCCTGAAAGCCTTGACATTTCTAGGTGTTTTGTATTGTTTGTTTTGTTTTCAGGATGTCCACTCATGCATCTGAAAATTGTAGTAAATAGTTTGTATTGGTAGAAACTTCTTTATCTAAAAAACCACTTTGAACAAAAGGGAAAAAAATATTATTAGGATATTTTCTAAATTACTTAATAGGGGATTAAAACTGCCTAGCATATACCAATTCATTATGTGCTTTTTAAAGTTGCAGGAATGGCTATCAGACTGAATTGTGAATTGAACCAACTGAATCCTTTTCCCATTTTAACCAAAAACATTTTGGATTTGGAACAAGATAAGTGGGACCTTGTTGTGCTTGGAGATATGTTTTATGATGAGGACCTTGCAGACAGTCTTCATCAATGGCTGAAGAATTGCTTTTGGACCCACAGAACTCGAGTACTGATTGGTGACCCTGGACGACCCCAATTCAGTGGACATAGCATTCAACATCAGCTACACAAACTGATAGAATATTCACTTCCAGAGCCCACTAGGAGGGAAAACAATGGATTGACAACAAGCACAGTATGGGATTTTCAGCCTTGAGTTATCCAAGTGCTTCCAAGTATGAATATATTATGTTTGGGTTTAACCCTAAAAGATTCTCCAGTTTAAAGCATGTAGTTCTTGTTAAATGGCAAATCTTGTTTCTAAAATATGAAGTCTTAAAGTTTTGTCAGCCTTTGTCATGTAATTTTGTTCTGCATTACATCAAATATACAAATCTCTGCCTGCAGTTTTCTAGTTTTACAGCTGTAGGAATAGAATCCTAGAGGACAATACCAAAATGGTAGCAACATGTAATTCAAGTAGTGGAGAGGAACGAGAAAGTGTAGCGAAGTCTGTTTCAGTAGTTGAGGACAACTGTAGGTTGTATCTTTGAATTAGATACAATAAAAAATATAGAAGAATACTGTATTTCAAAAAAGTTACCTGTAAAGATCAATGAGGCATCAAAGTGCCTCATACAGTATTTAGTAAGTAATAGGACCTCAACTGGCAGTCCTGGATAAAAATAAAGATTTTAGAATACTGTTACCTTATGATTCATGCCTCTTTATGGCTCACCAAGGTTAGCTAGAAATTGGTTATGCTATCTTGACATGTACCAACTTGTCAGGATCTTCTTTATCAATAAAAACTCTATGACATAAATGGGAATGTGAAGAAGAATAGGTATAGGACCCTGCTATTTGTATAGGAAAGATATACATATATATATATATAGCTACATATGAATATACATATAAAATACAGGAGTTGCTTGCAACATACATAGAATGTCCCTGAAAAGATAAATATGTAACTGAACAGTGGTTGCCTTTTGGGAGGGTACCGGGTAGCTGGTAGACTGGGGTGAGAGAGAGACTTAGGTTTTACCTTTGGGTCTTACTTAAGATTTTGTACTAATTATATGTACTGTAAATTTTCTAATCTCTAATTTAAAACTGAACATGAGCATTATATGTGTTGGAAAAAAAAATATAAAATGCAGCCTTGCTAATGTCCTCTCATGTTCTTGCACACTGCATAGGAATGGTTTACAACATGTGCATCATATATAAACTTTCTAATAATGCACGCACACCACTGGGATTTGGGTACCAGGGAGATGTGATCACAGTTTCAGATATAGCAGAAATGTGAAGGGCAAGTTGTTGCTGAGATAGGAAAAGAGGATAATTAGATGGGAGTTTTAGAGCTGAGGCTGCAGAGGATCTTGTGATTCTTGAACTTGGAAGCCAGAGTTTATTCCAGTCCAGGGAAACAACTCTTGTGCATCTAATTCCCATTCGTCTACTGGGTCTTAAACATTATCAGCTCTGAATTTTGATTCAGCCTTGGGTTAAAATTAATAGAAATTACAGACTACACTGGCATTAGGTGATATTTGAGAGGAAAGGGTTTTGTTGACCACGTCCTTTGAAAATTCAGAGTACTCTGCTGGTTATTGCCCTTCTCAGCAAGATAAAGAGAAAATTATATTCTGGAGCACTGTGGAAATCAACTTGATGAAAGAAAGAGAAGATTTAATTTAATTTAATTTTTTTTTTAATTTTTATTTATTTATGATAGTCACAGAGAGAGAGAGAGAGAGACGCAGAGACACAGGCAGAGGGAGAAGCAGGCTCCATGCACCGGGAGCCTGATGTGGGATTCGATCCCGGGTCTCCAGGATCGCGCCCTGGGCCAAAGGCAGGCGCCAAACCGCTGCGCCACCCAGGGATCCCAGGTAGAGAGATAATTAAAACAGACAAGATGCCAGGTGGTGATAGATGGTAAGGAGAAAAATAAAGAGATCAAAGTGATAGGTGAGGATGATTAGTGATAGGTAGGACTGGGGTACTGAAATTTTCTTTTCTTTTTATTCATTTACTTCTTGGGGGAGGGTACTGAAATTTTAAACAGAAATAGCTAATACAACCAGCAATATAAAAGGGTAAGAATATCAAACTGCAAAGTGCTTTTAGGAAGATACTCCTTTACAGACCCTAAAAAGCTGACACTTTAGGTCTTGAAAAACTTGTTTCCCAAAAAGGGGGAAAAGCTACTGACTTTGTTTGATGTTTACTATTATGTTTTATTGAATTTGTCTTTAGAAAAATTTCATAGGTGGAACAGGTCTTACCATTTTACACATATGTACATATGTACCACCTTGGGGCAATATATATATATCCATACCATACATACCACATTTATAAAGTAATTAATAGTAAGGTCAAGAAAGAGAGTTGAATGTATAAACCCTCCTTCTAAACAGGTAGAAGAAATTTACTATATCATACTTAACTTCCTTTGTATTGCATCACAGTTAGAATAGGAAATCTTTAAGAAGGTCCCACTGAGACAGGCTCATGGTACAGGGAATATACTGAATTTGGGGTGGTTTAAGCATAGTATACTTGAGAATTTTGTGATTATAAAAGAGTAATACAGTTCATTTGAAAACTAAGATCTATGTTGTTTATTTCACAATATGAAACCAACCAAACTTTAGGAAGTAGCCTCTATAATATTTTGTATTGTTTTTCTTTTTTTTAAAGATTTTATTCATTTATTCATGACAGAGAGAGAGAGAGAGGCAGAGACATGGGCAGAGGGAGAAGCAGGCTCCATGCAGGGAGCCCAATGTGGGACTCCATCCCCGGTCTCCAGGATCAGGCCCTGGGCCAAAGGTGGCGCTAAACCACTGAGCCACTAGGGCTGCCCCATGTATTTTTCTTTTTAAATTTTATTTATTTATTTATTTATTTATTTATTTATTTATTTATTTATTTATTCATTCATGAGAGAGACAGAGAGGCAGAGACACAGGCAGAGGGAAAAGCAGGTTCCATGAAAGGAACCCGATGTGGGATTCAATGTGGGACTCAATTCTGGGTCTCCAGGATCATGCCCTGGGCTAAAGGTGGCACCAAACTGCTGAGCCACCCGGACTGTCCAATGATATTTTGTATTTACTCATTCTTACATGTTCCTGAATGCAGTATTTAAGGAAGAAATTTCATAGATGAATAGCAACTATTTGGGAAAAGTAGCCATAGGAATCAAATAAGTGTCTGGGCAAAGGCCTCTTAGAACGGTTAAGGTGGATGATGTGGGTTTATGACATTAAACTATTATATTTTATTTTATTATTATTTTTAAATTGAAATAATAAATTCTGTGAGGATTTACGGGCCTGATGTTCAGCTTTGCTTTTGGCCAATGAACATTTAAATGCTTATGGAAGGTAGGGGCCAGAAAATAGCAAGGAAGAGAATTATGCTTTTAGAGATACTTAGAATTTGCCTAATGGTTATTCATAACGGTAAATTTATCTTACAATAGCTCAAATATGTAGGTAGGAGAAGGAAATCTTCAGGGAAAACCGGTAATTTAAAAGTTTGTTACTTAAGGAGCAAACACAATAGTCCCTGCCCACCCCACCCCCCCATACATTAGAGGGCATGCTAGGCTTACCACGTCAAAAACAATGACTCCGCAAACAGGATAATGCACTATTAAAATGTTTAAGAGTCTGTTAACTTCAAAGCAAAAACCACATTATTGGAAAGCCAATGTCTTAAAACCATTGTTTCCTGGGAATGTAGTATGAAGATCATTGCTTTGATAAGCTTCAATAAGCATCAATAAACAGTCCACGTCACTTGCTTTAGTTTGTTTGGGCCTACTAATTGCTCCAGGACTTCTCGTGAATGATCTACAGAAAAAAACAATGACAATCTGTTAATCCGCAATAATCAAAGATACTTAATACGTCTTCAGGTATAAAGTAGGAATGACGATTACTGTATCTCATAGAGTTGTTGAAAAGATTAAAGGGGATGATATATAAAGAATCACATACAACTAAAAACAATTAGTGGTAACCCTCCTTATTAGCTGCAGTGCACATACCATAGTAATACTTGTAAAAAAATAGGCATTCATTGTTTTCTCTGTAATTTTGTCTTAATTTCATCAACCAGAGAGTAAAGGTATAATTTCGCCATTAACCTGTAAATAAACTTTCTCAGGGTTCTGGGAAGCAACAGACACACTAACATGAAGAGCTTGAACAGAGTTTAACAAAGCAATTATTTACAAAGGAGTGAGCAGGATTAAAGAAAGCCTATAGGGGTGGTAAGATACAACTTGCCCAAAATGGTAAGGGGAAGGAGCAGTTACTAGAAGAGGGTAATCTGACCTGTAGGTAAACATCTCCCACATCGTGCAATAGTATTATAAAGCATGATTTTTTAATAGATAAATGAATTCAATATACTTTAATCTTTAGGGCATTTAGATTCTCTGTTATTCAGAATGTATAGTAGTGATTTTAATATGGTTTACATTTCTTTTTTTTTAATTCTTTTTTTTTTTTTAAAGATTTTATTTATTTATTCATGAGAGACCAGAGAGAGAGAGAGAGGCAGAGACACAGGCAGAGGGAGAAGCAGGCTCCATGCAGGGAGCCCGACATGGGACTCGATCCCAGGTCTCCAGGATCATAACCTGGGCTGAAGGTGGCGCTAAACCACTGAGCCACCGGGGCTGCCCTGGTTTACATTTCTTTTGCAAAGTCAATTTTATAATGTCTTTTAAGAACATGAATTAAAGCAAAAATACCAATAAAATGTTACTACTTTACAAATTATTCATAAGTTTACCAAGCTTGTTTAATAGATACAGCCTATGTTGCATAGACATCAGAGCTCCAAACCAGTCTTGGAAATTTTCTAGTTTAGTGGTTGTTAGTTATGGATTTCACAAACCAATAGAAAAAAAAGTGGGCCCTACATATGGTTCCTAAATTTTATTTTAAACTAAACAAAAATAAGCCAAAATACCAAGACGCAGAAAGCGTCTTTCTCTTGCAAGCAAGAGAAACAGAATGTATGGAAATGAGAAGTAATTACAATTAAAAAAACAAAGGTTTACAACAAAAACTAATTTTCAAAAACAGCTCATAAGAGAACAAATGCAGTTTTGTGATAATATATCCTTTATTATAGAAGAAATCCATTATATAGGATTTCAATTTTTTTTTGATTTCTAAATCAAAGAGAGGTTTCAATTAGGTTGAAAGTAAAAGCACAAAGATATATCATGAAAACCGTAACTATAACAAAGCTAGAATGGCTTTACTAATAGCAGATATGGGGAGTACTTCCTAACTCATTCTATGAGACCAGTATAACCCTGATGCTAAAGCCAAATAACGTCATACACATACAAAGCAACAGACCAGTATCTCTTAGGAATATGTACTCAAAAATCCTCAACAATACACTAGCAAGTCAAGTCTAGCAACATATAGAAAAGCTCCTATGCCATGATCAACAGAGATTTATCCCAGGAATGAAAGGTTGGTTTAACATCTGAAAATCAATTAATGTAATACACTGTATTTCTTTCCCATTGCTACTTTAATAAATTACTATAGCCTTGTTGGCTTAAAGCAACACAAATTTATTATTATATAGTTTGGAGGTCAGAATTCCAAATTAGGTCTCATTGGGCTAAAATAAATCAGCATTCCTTTTTGGAGGCTCAAGGAAGAGAATTCGCCTCCTTGACTTTTCCAGCTTCTAGAGGCTACCACATTCCTGGCATTCCTCCACGTTCAAAATGAACAACAGTAGCTAGAGTCCTTCTCAGACTGCCTTCTCTAGGATTTTCCTTTTGCCTGCCTCCTTCCCTTATAAAGACCCTCATGGGGACGCCTGGGTGGCTCAGTGGTTAAGCGTCTGCCTTTGGCTCAGGGCCTGATCCCAAATTCCCAGGATGGAGTCCCACATTCGGCTCCTTGCATGGAGCCTACTTCTCCTCCCTCTGCCTGTGTGTCTCATGAATAAATAAATAAAATCTTAAAAAAAAAAAGACCCTTATGATTACCCTGGGCCCACCTGGATAATTCAGGAAAATCTCCCTGTTTTAAGGTCAACTGATTAGCAACTTTAGTTCCATATGCAACCCTATATAACATATTCAGGTTCTAAACATTTTTGGGTGGGGGCATTATTCTGCCTATGACATATACCATATCAATATAGGACAAAAACCACATAATCATCTCAACAGACACAGAAAAAGCATGTGAGGGCACCTGGGTGGCTCAGTGGTTGAGCGTCTGCCTTTGGCTCAGGTCTTGATCCCACTGTCCCGGGATCAAGCCCCACATCGGGCTCCCTGCAGGGAGCCTGCTTCTCCCTCTGCCTGTGTCTCTGCCTCTCTCTCTGTCTCTCCTTAATAAATAAATAAAATCTTTAAAAAAAAAAAAAAAGAAAAAGCATTTGACAACACTGATGATTAAAACATTCAGCAAACGAGGAGTAGAAGGGAAGTTCCTCAACTTAATAAAGAGTATCTATGAAATAACTAAAGTTTTAAGATTATACTTAATATTGAAAGATTAATGTTTTCCCCCTAGGATGAGAAATAAGGCAAGAATGTCTGCTCTTTCCACTTCATCTTTTTTTTTCTTTTTAAAGATTTATTTATTTATTTATTTGAGAAAGAGCAAGTGTGAGAGAACTAGTAGCCAGGAGGGTCAGAGGGGTAAGGAGAAAGAGATTCCACCCTGAGCAGAAAGTCTGACTCAGGGCTCAATCCCAGGACCCTGGGATCATAACCCAAGCCAATGGCAGCCGCTAAACTTGCTGAGCCACTCAGGCGCCTCTGCTTTTTCCCCTTCTATTCAACATTGCATTGGAGGTTCCAGCCAAGGAAATTAGGGAAGGAAAAGAGATAAAAGGCATTCATGTTAGAAAGAAGTAAAACTATCTGTATTTGTACATACATATAAAATGTCTGTATATATAATGTTCCAACGGATCCACTAGAAGATTAGAATAAATGAGTTTCAACAAGGCTTCACAGTACACGATCAATATACAAAAGTCAAACGTATTTATACACTAGCAATGAAAAATCCAAAAATGAAATTAAGAAAAGAATTATGTTTATGTTACCATCAAAAATAATAAAATACTCAGGGATATATTTAATAAAAGAACTGGAAAACTTAGCCTGAGAACTATTTTTTTTTTTTTTAAAGATTTTATTTACTTATCATGAGAGACACACAGAGTGAGAGAGGCAGAGGGAGAAGCAGGCTCCATGCAGGGAGCCCGATGCGGGACCCGATCCTGGGCCTCCAGGATCAGGCCCTGGGCGGAAGGCAGGAACTAAACCACTGAGCCACCCATGGTTCCCGCCTGAGAACTATTAAGCATTGTTGAAAGAAATTCAAGATCTAAAGAAATGGAAAGACATCTGTGTTCATAGGTCAGAAGATAATATTAATATGGCAATATTCCCTAAATTGATTGCAGATGCAATTCAATCTCTCTCAGAATCCCAGTTGTCTCTCTCTTTTTTTCAGAAATTGACAAGATGATCCTAATATGTATGTGGGATTCTAGGGATCCAGAACTAATACAATTTTAAAAAGAAGAATACAATTGGAAATTTATACTTCCCAATTTCATTTTATTTTAATTTTTTTATTTTTTAAATATTTTATTTATTTATTCATGAGAGACGCAGAGAGAGAGAGAGGAAGAGACACAGGCAGAGGGAGAAGCAGGCTCCATGCAGGGAGCCCGATGTGGGACTCGATCCCAGGTCTCCAGGATCACGCCCTGGGCCGAAGGTGGTGCTAAACCCCTGAGCCACCCGCGCTGCCCCCAATTTCATTTTAATTGGTGTTTTCAGGATTATTTTGACATTTTTACTAATTATGAACATGTTATCAAACATTACAAATACATATTTGTTTCCAACTTTACTTGTGTCATCCTTCTGTAGAAATCTATTATTGCACATGAATAGGATGATATTTTTCCCTCCAATAAACCATACAGTATATATATATATTTTTCCATACAGTATATTTTTATGTAATTTTAAAATTCTGTAATGTAATACTGCTAGGTGGCAGTATTACATTACTCAAAGTCTTGTCAGGCACCCTTTTCCTGAGAAAATGCTGAGTAGTTAGGACTGAGTTTGAGTAGTAGGAATAATCAATGCTCCAAAGAGAAACTGTGGGTTCTCTAAGGATTTGGTGATCCCTTGCCAGAACAGTGTAGAAACTGTAGGAGAAGAAAAATAATTTTCCTTCTATCTTTCTGAGTTCTTGGCTGAGACCACCCTGTAATAAAAGATAGATTAATCAGAGAAAAACAAATACCTTATCAATATGTATACCTCATATATGCATGAGAGATACCCAAGGAAAATAAGAAACACTCAGAGATGGCCCTAGCTACAACCTTAAGTACCATCTTCGGCTAAAGACAAAAGAAAGATATTGGGGTGGGTAGGGGTGGGAAGGCCAATTACAGGAGGTTACTAGACATAGCACAGTAAAAAGTAAAAGGTAAGGTTTACTACATAGATTTATGTTGGTGTCTTTGCCATTGATAAGATTCTCTTGTGATTTAGAGGCACCCATTTTTCATAGTATATAGAGGGAGATACTTACAAATGGAGATTTTTCTTTATAAATGCAAATTTCTCTTAAAAAGAACTTCTCCATATTCAGAACTCCTCTAGCGTCTGCTGTTTCTCAAAAATAATCAGGTCAAAAAAGTCCTTATCCTGAAGAAAGCATATTTTGGGGTGGCATATTGTGGCACCCTTCCAAACACAGATTCTCAAGATTGAAAAAGACTCAAAACATCATCAATACCAATCACACCGCTGTTGCTTGCTGTCACACTCCTTTTTCCCTCCCTTTTCTAGTAATAGTTAAGCCACTTGACATCAATGGCTCAGGAAATTGTTCCACTAGGGAAAGAATTAGAGATTGTAATAAGGTCACTTAAGGTTTTTATTTCCAGTTCTACTATCAAGTATTTCCACTTAAGTTCATTCTCTGTTCCCTTATCCTTAAAACAAGGGTGTTGTGTAGATGAAGTCTCTACATCTACAGGGAGATTTTACTATCTCTCAAAATATATGATTAAAATAGATGGAGACCACCTTTTGAAAGAGATGTATGGCAAGAGATTTAGAGCACCAAGAAAAAGAAGAAACTGTGGGAAATATAAATTAGATTTTTCAAATGATCAAGAAAATGTAATTTAGATATTTTTGTAGAATATACAATGAAAAAGGTAAGGCTGGCAGATTTTTACAAATAATGGTCAAGGCTATAATGCTTCATTACAGTGTCTGTAATAATGAAATTCTGTGGCACAGTATTGGTAATGAATAAATAATGATGAGGAAACAATAATACAGGATTTAGAAAAAATTAAAATATAAAATAATGAAAGAGTTGTCCTTTAAGCAAGGAATCAACTTTACTTAAAGGAAACTGAAGGAAACCACTAGGGTCTTAAAATACTTTTTGTTTTGGACTTTATGTGGTAAATCTTGACATATTTGCGATCTAGGAATCTAAGTAAAAAACTTCCTTGTATAGTAATCAGGGTGAAACAAATCCTCACATATTACTAAAATTTGGGTCAGTTCAATCACAAGTGGCAGATTTCCTGTTGATTTTTCCTGCCTTTCAGTGTAAGACATAAATTAATTTAGTGCTGTCTTATTGCTTTATTGTCCTAAAATCTAAACCTCCATGCCTGCAAACACTGTGGAACATGTTTAGAGAATTATGAGAAACTGAAATGCATGTCTGTTGTAGTAGATTAGTAAAGGTGAGTGGGTTGAACTTACTGATTACCACTGCAGACATAATTGAATTAAAAAGAATTTAATAACTTGTAAGATTATTTTCCTGCTTCCATAACATCTATAAAAAGTACATTATGTTAAAGAACAAGTGAATTACTGGTTTTATTAAACAACTCATGAATCAGTCAGCATCCCATCTAGCAAGTAGAGAGTAGCTCTCTCTACTGTTGTACAAAATAGAGGGTTTTTATAGGAAGGAGAGTAGGGCAAGAAGTTGTTATCAAAAGAAAAATAGGGATTGGCTTAGGTGAGCTCATCTTCTCACAGGAGGAGAGACAAAGGGTCCTATGAAGTGGATTACCTCACCTTTCTTTGAGGGGGATGAAGTGGGCTCACGTGACAGATTATCTCATTGGTGCTGACCAGAAAGTTTTACGTTGATTGGCTTAAAATTTTACTTCTGGAAAAGCTGAAACTGTAATTAAGTCTTAGTTTGCTGTACTGTGGCAAATGAATCTACCTTGGGCCTGTGGTTTTCTTTCTAAAAATTATAATTTATAGTATTTTATTTTATTTATTTATTTTAAAGATTGTATTTATTTATTCATGAGAGACACAGAGAGAGAGGCAGAGACACAGGCAGAGAGAGAGAAGCAGAGAGAGAGAAGCAGGCTCCACACAGGGAGCCCAACGCATGACTTGATCCCAGGTCTCCAGGATCATGCCCTGGGCCCAAGGCAGGCGCCAAATCTCTGAGCCACCCGGGCTGCCCCAAGTCAGAGTGTTTCTAACAGTTTAAGACCTGATTTATAATGTCGAGTTTTGTTTATAGTCTAACTTTTAAGGTTAAGAAACTTAAAAAAGTACACAGAATTATAGCAGAGAAGATAAATCTATTAATTTAAGGAATTTGAGGAGAAATGATGGTGACACTGTCAATTTGGGGGTCAGATTGCTTTCAGGATAACATTACAGTTGAACATACTTATATACATATATTTTCACGGATAATAAATCATATTGTTTTACATAGTCATATACAAACAACCACGAAACTATATAAGCATGAGGAAAAATGTCATATAAGTTATCAAGAAAGAAGAAAAAACTTTCATTTACCAGCCTAGGTAAGGGGAGTCCCCCTCCCCTAAAAAACCATTTATTTTCTTTGGAAAAAAATAAATAAAAATTAAAATAAAAGGTGAATATATTATCCCATTTTATTTTCATTCAATAATCGTAGCAATAATATACAAGGGAAGAGTAGAAATGATCTGGGTAGTTGAAAAACTTCAACTGCTTTTCTCTTTATGAGCCTTTATTAATAAAGCCATGGTGTATGAATTCTTTTGCATTATTATCAGATTTCCCAATTTTATAATTGACAATTATACATAAGGGCAAATTGAGGTCCATAAAAGTGTTCTATGCTAAAAAAATTTTGGGAAATGCTTGCATAAAGACAGTTAAACAAGTTTCTTAGCTATAATTTCTCAGAGCCTTTGATAAATTAACATTTAAGTTAGGGACAAATAGGGCTAGGCTAGGGCTAGGTAGGGGGCCACGGAATCAGGTTCACAGAAATACCCAAAATGTTGGCAAGCCAGACCACCCTGCCCTAAGTGTGGATGGGGAGGGTGTCTTTTTATGACGGTCATATATGGCCAACAAAGAATAATCAGACCCCAAAGAAGAAGTAAGCCATTAAGGATGTTATCACCTGTTCTAACTCAAACCAAAACAGCACAAGAATCTCAAGGCCACAAGTTTCCCAGTCAGTTCTCATAAAAGGCCAATCAAAAAGCCCTCAGTGTCATCCCTGTCAGGACCCCTCTCACTTCTGAGAGCTTTCTCTGTATCTCTGCTTAATAAACTTCTATCTCTTTACTCACTCTCTGTTGTCCACGAGATTCATTCTTTGACTCTGTGAGACAAGAACCAACCTTTCCTGTATCACATTCATTATAGTGGTATGTTGCATTTCTCAAACTTTTTTGGATGCATGAACACTTCTAGGTCTGGGGTGTCTGGGTGGCTCAGTTGGATAAGCATCTGACTCATGGTTTCAGCCAAGGTCATAATCTCAGGGTCATGAGATCAAGCCCTACATTGGGCTCTGCATTCAGTATGGAGTAGGCTTGAGATTCTTTCCATCTCCTCCCACTGCCCCTCCCTCTGGTCTTGCATGCTCTCTCTCTAAAATAAATAAATAAATAAAATCTAAACCCCCCCACCAAAAACCACTTTTAGTTCTGTGCTATTGTTGTGGAAGAAAAATTTTTCTCTACCCTTCAAGATTCTTCTGGCTGGTCACTGAATTAAATTAACAGGAGACAGATTAAGAGGAGAAAATTAAATTAAATTTGCATGTATGCAGTTCTCAAAGATATGGGATATAAGATATGACCAAGACAGCTTTATACTTCTTTTTTTTTTTTTTTTAAAGATTTCATTAAAAAAAAAGATTTCATTTATTTATTCATGAGAGACACACAGAGAGAGGCAGAAACATAGGTAGAGGGAGAAGCAGGCTCCTCACAGGGACGTGATATGGGACTCGATCCCTGGACCGGGATCATGACCTGGGCTTAAGGCAGGTGCTCAACCACTGAGCCACTCAGGAGTCTCAAGCTTTTATACTTCTTAGACAGAGAAACAATAACTTTGTGAGGAATTGACAGGACAAAGAAAACTTATGTTTGAGATCTTCGAACAGAAATCTAAACAGAATTGAGGCTGGGATAATAAATTATTAAAAGTAACAAGGTTTGTTTATATAGACTTCTTAGGCCCTGAATTCCCCATCTCTGACGATAAGGATGTCTTTCTAGCTCTTGGTGCAGGGATGGTACCTTTCACATGTGAGATTTGTTTCCTGGTTTTTGGAGACAAAAGGAGGTCAGAGTGTTCTTCTTGCACTGGCTGTTTCTTCAGTAACCTTAATTCAAAATAATATACTCCATGGCATATTTTGGGGTGGTCTGCCCTAAGCCCTAGCATTATGCCTATGGTATTTTCGAACATCATACCATGTCACTGTAGTTAAAGGATTTCAGGGCAGATCAAGGAAAAAGATATGACCACAAGGTGGCAGTAGGACACAACAAGTTGTATTTGGGCCGCACTTTGACAGATTTCCTTTCAGAAGTCCCTCACAACATGAGATTTTCCTAAGACAACAATGTGTGTGTGTGTATGTGTGGGGGCACTACTGAGAAAGGAAGGAGGGTAAAAGAACTCCCAGAGGACTGGAGAGAAGGTTTATGTGTCATAATGTCACTCAGCATCAAGATAAGGAGTCTCTGGGTCAGAGAGTTCCAAAAACTGGCCTGAGTGCAGTTTTTCAGGGTATGCAGAGCAGGAAGGCTATAGATGACTAAAAATCTGCTTCTTTAGGTTGTGTTTAGAATCACTGAATGGGGCACCTGGGTGGCTCAGTAGAAGCGTCTGCCTTCAGCTCAGGTCATGACCTAGGGTCCTGGGATTGAGCTCTGCTTTAGGCTCCCTGTTCAGCAAGGTGTCTGCTTTTCTCTATCTCTCTGCTCCTCTCTCCTTTCCCCCACCCTGTTCATGTTCTTTCTCTGTCTCTCTCAAATAAATCAAATCAAATCACTGGGTGAATAGATATTTGGTGCCAGTGGGCTTTTGAACTAATAGTCCCAATCTGCTGTGATGAAACAACTACATAAGACCATCTTTGTTGGTAAATGCTGGCCTAGATAACCTTCTAGGTTAAAACTACTGTTACCCTATTCCAAGTTTTTTGAACTCTTGTCATTTTAATATCTACTTTCACTTCCAGTATAGCCACATGGAAAATATAAGAAGTGATTTGGAAGGGATATTGTATTCCTGCTCCAACTGCTAAAGTTAACTGATGATTGTTTTTTACTGTAAAGCAGTGGTTCTCAGAGTATGGTCTGTAGCTCTTACAGTCTGAGAGTCTTTTAGGGTTATGAATTAAGACAGTCACTTTATTCATGGAACATCTTTTTTACTTGAAAGAACAGCTGACAACCCAAAGTCATTCAGACTCATCAGGCTATTTCTTTTTTTTTTTTTTAATTTATTTTTTATTTTTATTAAAGATTTTTTTTCTTTTTTTAAATTTAAAATCAATTAGGGGTACCTGGGTGGCTCAGTGGTTGAGCATCTGCCTTTGGCTTACGTTGTGATCCCAGAGTCCTGGGATTGAGTCCTGCATCAGGCTCCCCACCAAAGGGAGCCTGCTTCTCCCTCTGCCTATGCCTCTGCCTCTCTCTGTGTCTCTCATGAGTAAATAAATAAAATATTTTTTTTAAAAGATTTTATTTATTTATTCATAGAGACACAGAGAGAGAATGAGAGGCAGAGACACAGGCAGAGGGAGAAGCAGGCCCCATGCAGAGAGCCCAACGCGGGACTCGATCCAGGGTCTCCAGGATCACGCCCCGGGCTGTAGGCAGCACTAAACCACTGTGCCACCGGGGCTGCCCAATAAAATCTTAAAAATTTTTTTTTTAATCAATTAATTAACATATAAGATATTATTAGTCTCAGAGGTAGAGTTTAGTGATTTCTCAGTTGCATATAATGTCCAATTCTCATTGCATCAGGTGCTCTCCTTAATGTCATCATTCAGTTACCCTATGGCTCCAGCACAGATTATTTCTTGGAAAAGAGAAAAATGAGCTTATCACTTCAAATAAAACAAATCTCAGAGTTTGTGGCCAATGATAAAATTTTAGCTTTCAAATGAATTTTGGAAAATTTGTAGCTGCCATTATGATCTTGACAACTACCTAAATACTGATATTAACAAATGTGATTTTTTTTTGCTATAATAAAATGTCAACATTGGAGGATCCATATTACTAAGAGAATCAATATTTTCCAAACTGCCAATGCATGACATTACAAAATCATGTATGGGTAAAAGATCCAATCAAAATACAAGATAGACCAATGGATTATAATGTGAGTGTATAAAAATTTCATTGATATATTTTCACTTTCCACACTGAAACTAACCTTTAAGGAATGACCACTTATTGAGTTTGGGGGTAATATCAAAGAAGAGTGTCCACAGGGTAACCAGAAAGATAATGAAAGTAAAATTAGCAAAGATTGATTTTATATGTTGCCTAGCCAAGTTATTCTGAGATGAATATAACAGAACATTAAAATAGAACTATTTCAGGGATCCCTGGGTGGCGCAGCGGTTTGGCGCCTGCCTTTGGCCCAGGGCGCGATCCTGGAGACCCGGGATCGAATCCCACGTCGGGCCTCTGGTGCATGGAGCCTGCTTCTCCCTCTGCCTGTCTCTGCCTCTCTCTCTCTCTCTCTCTCTCTGTGTGACTATCATAAATAAATTAAAAAAATTTATATAAAAAAAAATAGAACTATTTCAGCTAAGGTTCCAGGACTAAAGGTACCAGTTACTCTCTCACTCCAGTGAGATTCCAGATCACTTATACGTGACTTGCAAATGCTTGGTTGAAATCTGATTTTGGAATCCATGGCACTTCATCCATTCAAAGATACAAAAGTATTAAAGTGACAAGGGATGGAGAATTGGAAATTGAAGAAAGAATTTCTTTGAAGACAGCTGTGATTGGAGTTCTCAAAAGAGGGCTGGAGATGCTTGCTTTTCCATTTAAGCCTAGTAAAAAGAAACTCTGAGAAGATCATTTGGAGAGTCTGACATGTCCCTTGGAGCTTGGGGAAACACAGGGCACTAATATCTGACCCATCCCTGAGAAAACTAAAGAGCAAAAGGCTACGGTGAGAGTCTCTGCAGCTAAAGAGAAGATGGAGGTTGGGATGTACCTGTACTCTCATTGCCTAAAGTATGGGTTTCCTGTGGACAGATGGGGTTGCCTTATATTTTGCTCATGAAAGCAACCTAGCTAAGTTAGGAAACCGGAACAGAAAGAGACTGAAGGTATATTGCTGGATGCCTGGGGACAGAGGAAGAAAATAGTAGCTACTAGCCAGAAGAGACATGCTGGCTTGAATGAAAAAGAAAAGCAGATAGGGGATGTGTCCTGAAGAACCCCCAAGTGCCCCACTTTTGAGAGAATATGGATCAGCTCACCCATAGGGCTTGGAGTGCTGACACTTGATCACAGTAGCACTGGTCAGGTAAGATTTTTCCTTCTCTTCCCTCTGTTCCTGCTTATCTCCATCCCACCCTGTACTAACACTGGTGGGATCAGAATTGGGGAAAGAAGAGAAGTGAGGAGGATGGTAAAATGCAGAAACAACAATGTTCCCTTATTCACTGCAGCCAAATATGAACTTACTGGAGGAGCAAAATCTTTAATTTGAACTTGCTTGGAGTACTGCATGTACCTAAGACATTCTAATTACTGAAATGAGCAGTTTCAGTGATATGAAATGGCAAGACATTTTAACTATCTGAGAATGATAAGAAAAGTCAATCACACCTGAGATTTCATCTGGCAGTAGGGAAAAATCAGCCTCTTTAGAGCAGATTTGTAATAAAGTAATGTGAAGAAAATAGAGTCACTTTACGAGTACCCCTTGCTTGATATTGATCAAATGCACATATAATTCAGTGGACAGATTTACACACTTTGGTTAGCATTCAGGAAAGATTATCAAAGATTGCTGTTATCACATTCCATGTACTATGGTCTCCTCTATCTTAAAATAAGATCCTACTTGTTAGAATACATTTTTTTGCCTCCTTTGATGATCAGAGAACCTCTGCCTTCTCACAATCCTCAGGATAACGTTCACAGGTACCAGTCCCCTGCACTCAGTCCTATGAGCTTTTCTTGTTCTAAGTAATTTTCTTTAAATTATTATTACTAATTTTAATAGATAAAACTATCCACATGATATAACATTCAAGAGGTACAAAGGTTATATAGTGCAAGCTTTTTCTTACACTTGTCCCTCCATAATTTTCCCTGGAGGTAAGCACTGTTAACAGTTTCTTTCTTTCTTTTTTAATTTTATCCATCCACTCATGAGAGACACAGAGAGAGAGAGAGAGAGAGAGAGGCAGAGACACAGGCAGAGGGAGAAGCAGGCTCCATGCAGGGAGCCTGACACGGGACTGGATCCTGGGACTCCAGGATCACACCCTGAGTCAAATGCTGAGTCACCCAGGCATCCCTGCCCAAAAGATTTAGTCTTTTTATTACTATTATTATTTTGTATTTAGTCTAAATTATAGATGTCACTGATACCAAATACAACTTGTGGTAGGCTTGGTTTACATTGACAGTCCAAACATAAGAACAGAGGTTAAAAAAAAAAAAAAAAAGAACAGAGGTTAAAAGGACTTCAAGGATCATAACTCAACCTGGAGAGTAACTGTTTAGACTGTAATTAGAGAAACAAGCTGGAAGGACTGGGCATCAGTGCTGACTCACAAGTGAGGTACAGGGCAGCTCCAGTGGTGCAGCAGTTTGGCACCGCCTGCAGCCTGGGGTGTGAACCTGGGGACCTGGGATCGAGTCCCATGTCGGGCTCCCTGCATGGAGCCTGCTTCTCCCTCTGCCTGTGTCTCTGTCTCTCAGTCTCTCTCTCTCTCTCTGAATAAAATAAATAAATCTTAAAAAAAAAAAAAACCACACAAGTGAGGTACAGGTTATATACTGTGGTACGTGGCCCACTGCAGGTATAATGCAAAAGGGCTGATGTGGTGTAGTTTCAGGACATGGTCATATATAGTATCGTGGCTCTTTTTTTCACCACAATAATATTGTAGTTTATTAATTAT
Organism: Vulpes lagopus; assembly: GCF_018345385.1. Lineage (NCBI taxonomy): Eukaryota > Metazoa > Chordata > Mammalia > Carnivora > Canidae > Vulpes > Vulpes lagopus. The sequence continues at coordinate 28,584,268 of NC_054844.1, forward strand.
TTTATGTAAATTATGACACCAAAATGATATTTTTGCAATTTTAAAATTTATGTTCTTATATATCACTATTAGCTCAACTAGATTTTATAAATAATAAAATCTATTATTACTTATAGATTACTTAAAATCTATTATTACTTATAGATATAATAGATTGACTCAGGGCAGAATCTTAAAGGTAGAATCTTTATATTTTACTATCTTTAGTAGTCCTTTCTTTTTCTTTTTTAAGTAGGCTCTACACCCAGCGTGGGGGCCCAACAGAGGGCTTAAACTCAATACCCTGAGATCAAGAGTCAGACACTTAGCCAACCAAAGAGGTACCCCTCTTTTCTCTTTTAAAAAAGTTTTTTTTTTTAATTTGAGTATAGTTGACACACAATATCATATTAGTTTCAGGTATACAACACAGTGATTCAGCATCTCTATATGTTATGCTGTGCTCACCACAAATGTAGCTACCATCTGTCACCATATAAAAATATCACTGGTTATGTTCCCTATGCTGTACCTTTTATTTCCAGTATCATGGCTCTTACACAGACCAAATGGGCTGTGACTAATTTATTCTCCTTCAGTGAAGGATCACATTAGCCAAGCATCCAAACTGCTCTGAGTATGTTATGCTATGTTCACCACAAATGTAGCTACCATCTGTTACCATACAACATTATTGGCTATATTCCCTATGCTGTACCTTTTATTTCTGGTATCATGGCTCTTATACAGGCCAAAATGGGCTGTGACTATTTTGTTCTCCTTCAGTAAGTTATCTATCACATTAGTCTAAGAGTCCCAATTGGTTTGAATCGCAATGGCTATAGTTTGATGAGATTTAAGAATCAACAGGTCATTTGGCACATTTTATAGATGTAATACAATAAGCTTGATTTTTTTTTTGGTCTACATAAAACATCATGTTTAATATCAAGACCACTACCATCATCATCATCATCATCATCATCATCACTAACAGTTATTGAACCTTCACTATGTGCCAGCCACCATATAGAGGATAATTATCATGACTAAGCCTATGAGGTAGGTACAACTATTATATCCATCTTACGGATGAGGAAACCGAATAACGAAATGGGTTGAGTAGTTTACTTAAGGTCATGCAGTTATTAAAAGATGAATCCAGAACTTGAGCCCAACCAGTCTATCATACTAACCTGTTATTAGGGGGCATCCATGGAAGAGTAATATACGTATCTGAGGACAGCAAGTAAGGACAGCTTCTACAGCCTCATCAGTCAGATTCACACAATGTCCCATATGAATCTCCTATTTAAAAATAAAGAAAGGATAGTCAAAAGAAAAAACAGATTTATGATTACAACATGAAAAACTTAGGAAATACTCTGGTACAAAAAGAACCAGGGGCTCCTGGCTGGCTCAGTTGGAGGAGGATGAGACTCTTGATCTCAGGGTCATGTTTAAGCGTCATATTGGGTGTAGAGATTACTCAAATAAATAAAACTTAATAAACAACAAACAAGGGTGCCTGGAAGGCTCAGTCCATTAAGAGTCTGCCTTTGGCTCAGGTCATGATCTCAGGGTTCTGGGATCAAGCCCCACATTGTCAGGCTCTCTGCTCAGCAGGGAGTTTGCTCCTCCCTCTCCCTCTGTCTTCATGTGCTTTCTCTCTCAAATAAATAAATAAATAAGTAATCCTTAAAAAATAACAGCAACAAACAAGACAAACAAAAAGAACCAAATCTCTACTTGCAAGAAAAATTCTAGAGAAGGACTAATGTAAGTATGCAGTAATTTGGAAAGTATAATTTAAAAGTTAAGTGCGCAACCATTTTATAAAGCAATATGGCAAAATCTATTAAAGCTGAAGGTGAGTATACCCCAGAACCTAGCAGTTCCAATTGCAAATGTCCACTATACAGAGTAGCTCCTGTGTATGTGGACAAGGAAACAATTTATAAATGTGTTCATTTAAAAAAATGTTTAAAGATTTTATTTATTCATGGGAGACACAGAGAGTGAGAGGCAGAGACATAGGTAGAGGGAGAAGCAAGCTCCATGCAGGGATCCTGATGTGGGACTCGATCCTGGTACTCTGGGATCACACCCTGAGTCGAAGGCAAACACTTAACCACTGAGCCATGCAGGCATCCCTAAATGTGTTCATTTTAATATTATTTGTAATAGTAAGGAGGTGGAAAATGAGTAAACACATGGTGGTTTGTTAATGGAACAGATGAAACAGTTAAAATGAAAAATATCTACTTGTATTCATAGCCATAAATCTCAAACATAATGTTAGTTGAGACACTTTGGAAAATAGTATGGTCATATCTTTTATTTTTTTAATTTTAATTTTTTAAATTTTTCTTCAATTTATTTATTTATGATAGTCACAGAGAGAGAGAGAGAGGCAGAGACACAGGCAGAGGGAGAAGCAGGCTCCATGCACTGGGAGCCTGATGTGGGATTCGATCCCGGGTCTCCAGGATCGCGCCCGGGGCCAAAGGCAGGCGCTAAACCGCTGCACCACCCAGGGATCCCCTTAATTTTAATTTTTAAAAAGATTTTATTTATTTATGAGAGACAGAGAGAGAGAGAGAGAGAGGCAAAGACACAGGCAGAGGGAGAAGCAGGCTCTATGCAGGGAGCCCAGTGTGCGACTCGATTCTGGGACCCCAGGATCACACCCTGGGCCAAAGGCAGGTGCTAAACTGCTGAGCCGCTGAGCCACCCAGGGATTTCCCCCCTGGTCGTATCTTTTAAAGCTAAATGTGTACTTACTATATGGCCTAGTAATTCCATTCTTAGGTGTTTACACAAGAAAAATGAACATGTATGTCTATTATAAAGACTTGTGTGCAAATTTCCATAGTAGTATTCATAATACTCCAAAATTTGAACAACCCAAATGTCCATCAAATGGTGAATGTCTAAACAACTGTGTCATATCCCCACTATGGAATATTACTCAGCAAAATAAATAAGTAAGTAAAAGGAATGAAATTTTTTTTTAAAGGAATGAAATATTAACAATGCAACAACATAGATGAATCTCAAAAACATTATGCTAGGTTAAAGAGGTAAAAGAAAAAAGTGAAAAAACAAACTGTGTTACATGATTCCATTTATATAAAATTCTAGAAATTTTAAAAGCATAATGACAAAGTAAATCACTGGTTGCCTAGGGATGGAGGCATGGGAGAGAACTGATTGGAAAGGGATGGAAAAAATGTTTTAGGGTGGTGGAAATGTTTTATACCTAATTGGGTGGTCAAAGGCTGTACAACAATTACCAAAATTCATCAAATTATACACTTAAAATGGGTAACTTTTTATGCAAATTATACCTTAATAAAGCATGAAAAATTAAACACAGTTTTGAATGAAAAGCAAACTGTAATAGAACACATACATTATAAAACTATCATGTGAAAGTTTAAAACATAAGTCAATACTATATCTTGTTTATCGATCTATATTTGTCTATCCATATACATGGAAGTATACAAACACACAAGGTAACATACACAGGTGTCTTTAGAATAGTGGTTATTTTGAAGGAAGAAAGGGAGAATAAATGTGGGGGGAGCTTTATACATGATATATTATTTTTAACAAGGAACTGAAATAAATACAGAAAATGTTGAAATTTAAGTGGTTGGTCCACAGGTTTGTGTTATATTACTTTCTGTCCTTTTCATATGTTTGAAATATCATATACCCCTTGTTTGATGTTCTAATTTGGAATCCTTCTGCACTGCTGGTGGGGATGTAAAATGGTACAGCCACTGTGATAACAGTATGACAGTGTCTTAAAAAATTAAACATGGCATTACCATATAATCCAACTATTTCATTTCTAGGTATAAATCCAAAGGATTGAAAGCCAGGAACTGGAACAGGGATTTGAAAGCCAGGGATTTGTACACTTATGCTCATAGCAGTAGTAGTCACAATGGTGAAAAGGTGGAAACAAATATTGATAGATGGATAAACAAGACGTTTACATATATACATCACACACATAAGCATGTATATAAACATATACATATATAAACATATATACATGTGTGCATATATATATGAATATGTCATATATATACAATGAAATATTATGCAGCCTTTAAAGGAATGAAATTCTGATACATGTAGCAACACAGAAAAACCTTGAAAACATGCTAAGTGACATGTCAGACAAAAGGACAAATATTGTATGATCTACTTATGAGTTATCTAGAATAGGCAAATTCATAGAGAACAACTGGAACAGAGGTAGTTAGAGGCTGAGAGGAAGGGGTAATGGGGAGATATTGATTAATGGGTAACGAGTTTCAGTGCAGGATGAAGAAAAAGTTCTGGAGGTGGATTGTGGCAATGGCTACACAACAATGTGAATGTACTTAATTCCACTGAATTGTACCCCCCAAATAGGTAAAGTGGTAAGTTTTGTGTTGTGTATATCTGACCTCAATAAAAAAACATTTTAAGAATTCTGGAAATAAGATTTATCTAATAGTTGACACATATATTTATGATGTTAGTATTTTTTCCTCCTGAAAAGTTATGAAGTTGGTGTACATATTATAATCAGTCATATCTTATAAATAAAGGAAATGTGAGTATATTGAAAACTCATAAAAATTGAGGAAAAAAGGGGTGCCTAGATGGCTCAGTTGGTTAAGCATCTGCCTTCCTCTCAGGTCAGGATCCCAGGGTCCTGGATCAAGCCTCACATGGGGCTCTCTGCTCAGTGGGAAGTCTGCTTTTCCCTCTCCCTCTGCTAATCTCTCCTTCTCCCCAACCTGTTTGTGATCTTTCTCTGTCTCTCTCAAATAAATAAACAAAATCTTTAAAAACATTTGAGGAAAAAAGCATCTTGCTATAAATTGGCAAAGTCTACAAAGAAATACAATTTGAGAACAGATGGAAGGAATAGTGTTCAACATTTAAAATATATCAAGGCACAAAAAAAAAAATGCTGCAAACTGGAGTCTTGGCAAAATTGTGAATTCACAATGTAACCTTCACAGGAACCAATTTTACAATATGAATTAGGACCATAAAGTATCCATATCTACTGATCCACTTTTTCTGGATTTTGGAGTTCATTACAGAAATGGAAGAAAAAAAGTATAAACCCCAACATATAATTATCTCTAATAGCTAAAAAGTAGAAATAACCTGAATTGCCAACAACAACAAAAGGAAAGAATGATACATCCTATGAATAGATTTTGTTCTCTGATATATCAATGCCTAGAACATAGCAGGTACTTAATAAATACTTGTTGAATAAGTGCCTAGAATTGCAGTAAAACATGAGGATAAAAAGAGGATAAAATGATGAACAAAATGGTCTCTGCTCACTGGAGCTCAAATCAACAGAAATTTCAGAAATAATCATGACACTCAATATATGTTGTAACATGTTTGTGTGTTTGTCAATCTTTAGAAGAGGTCTTTAGGTTTTTTTTTTTTTATTTTTATTTATTTATGATAGTCACACAGAGAGAGAGAGAGGCAGAGACATAGGCAGAGGGAGAAGCAGGCTCCATGCACCGGGAGCCTGACGTGGGATTCGATTCCAGGTCTCCAGGATCGCGCCCTGGGCCAAAGGCAGGCGCCAAACCGCTGCGCCACCCAGAGATCCCCATTTAAAAAAAAATTATTATTAAGTAAACTCTACCCCCAACGTGGGGCTTGAACTCATAACCCTGAGATCAAGAGTCACATGCTCTGCTGACTGAGCCAGCTGGGGTGCCCTGAGGTCCTTAGACTTTAAATCAAATTGATTTTCAAGTTATAAGCAATTAAGCAAGATTGATAATATAATTTCCAGGAATAGAATATATGAAAAGAGAGAGATTAAAACAGAGCATGTGATAAAAAGCAGGAATCCATATTATATTGTCCACTAGAGAAAAGTCAGTAAAAAAGATGAAAAAATTTGTATTTCAATTTGAGTCAGAAATTGTGGTCACAAAAATACTGGATGCTATGAAACAAAGATTAAAGTATATTCACCTTGTTTAAGGAAGGAATTAAGTTCTAATAAAGTTTAGAAAGATTTCCACTGAAATGTCTTGGCACTTAGAGAAATAAGATTTGGAAAATTGAAAAAAAAAAAACCCTTAATGATATGGCAGTATAACTGCCAACACTTATTGGTAACTGAATCTTTTTTTAAGTCTGCTTAGGTTGGTGCTCCTAATTTTATTTTACTTTATTTTTTTTTTTAAGATTTTATTTATTTATTCATGAGAGACAGAGAGAGAGGCAGAAACATAGGCAGAGGGAGAAGCAGACTCTCCACAGGGGACTTGATCCCAGGACCCTGGGGATCATGCCTTGAGCTGAAGGCAGACACTCAATCACTAAGCCACCCAGGTATCCTGGTGCTCCTAATTTTATAATGCTGAAGTAAATATGTAGGTGTGTTTTCTATCATTGCATGACCACTAATCTGGTGGCTTTATTAGGGAATGATAAACTAGGTTAACTGGGAATTTTATTAAAAATGATTATAAGATAATGTTATTGTAAGAATTAAAAACCTAATGAATATAAGGCAATAGTATGGAGGCTGGAATATAGTTAGTATTCAATAAATGTTAGTATTTTATTTATTTATTTATTTATTTAGTTTATTTAGTTTATTTATTTAATTTATTTATTTATTCATTCATTCATGATAGACATAGAGAGAGAAAGGCAGAGACACAGGCAGAAGGAGAAGCAGGCCCCATGCCGGGAGCCCGATGCGGGACTTGATCCCGGGACTCCAGGATCGCGCCCTAGGCCAAAGGCAGACACTAAACCGCTGAGCCACCCAGGGATCTCTCCAAATGTTAGTATTTTAAACAGTAAACATTATGGCAGAGTTTATTGCTCCTACAGTTAGGATCAATTTGGAATCTGGAACTTGGTATAAGAAAATATGGTAATTTCTTAATCAGATGATTTGTAAAAATATATGTGCTATAAATATATGCTATATATATGCTCTATATACATACTCATGCACACACATACATAAAAGCAGGATGTAGATATAAAAACAAAAAAATTGTCTCTAGGCAATAACTCAAGGAGAAATATTTTGGCAAAAACATGGTATTGCTATTCTTTCATGATAGTTAATGGTAACATTTATAATTCATGTATAGCCTGTTTACTTCCATAAAGAATTTGATGTGGCTTATCATTGAAAAGCATATCTATATTAAATAAGACTAAAAACCTCACTATAAATCGGGAAAGGAGGAAACCTAAAAACAGGTTGTAGGTGCCACATGAGTCACTGAATAGAAGGGCTGAACACTAATTTAGGATCTTCTTTTTTTTTTTTTTTCTTTTTTTTTTCTTTTTAGTTTATTTATTCATGACAGACACAGAGATAGAGAGAGGCAGAGACATAGGCAGAGAGAGAAGCAGGCTTTCTGCTAGGAGCCCAGTGTGGGCTGGATCAGGCCCTGAGCTTGAAGGCACAAGCTCAACCACTGAGCCACCCACGCATCCCCTAATTTAGGATCTTTTTTTAAAAAATTTTTGAAGGATTTTATTTATTCATTCATAAGAGACACAGAAAGAGAGGCAGACACACAGGCTGAGGGAGGAGAAGCAGGTTCCGTGCAAGGAGCCTGATGTGGGACTCAATCTCCAGAACCTGGGACCACACCCTAAGCCAAAGGCAAATGCTCAACCGCTGAGCCAACCAGGCATTCCTAATTTAGAATCTTCTTAAATAGCTGTAAAATATGTTTGTTGGAGAAGAAAACCTTTTTCCTCTTAGTTTCTCTTAGGTTTTATCTTTGGGAGCCTGTGGATTAAAATGACAAAGACTAGCAAGAGAAAAGGCAAATTTGGTCACACACAAGCTCACAAAGAAAGTGGCTCAAAGAAATGGCTACAATATAGAGTTTATATATCATCTTCATAGGAGAAAGGGAGGGGGAGAAACGACACTTAGAGAAAAACAAATGACTTTTAGGGAAAACAAAGTGCGCCTTTAGAGAGTAGATGGGAGTATGATAGTCTTCTGACAATGTTTATGTAATTTCTCATTTGACTCCTGCAGTGAGAGGAGTAATCTTTCTGGTATTGGGTAGTCTTCCTTGAAGGGGGTTTGATGGCAGTTGAAGTCTTTTGACTCTGTTTTTAGGTAGATGGAAGGAAAGTACTTCAGACAAAGCCTCTTTTAAAAGCATCTGTTGATTCTGAAACATCTAGCTCAAAATAATTTTTATGTGACAGGTATATTCTGGATCACTTCATGTATATTAAGAAAATAGGATGGCAAGACACTAAGTAGTCCTGGTAATGAAAATTCTAAATAATATCTCTTTACATTGATAAACTTTCATAATCTTCACTGTAATAAGATTATCCTTAGATGTGTTGGAAGCTAAAACTTCTGGAAAATGAGAATTTTCATTTGAACTAAAATGGGTTTTTATTTAAAGTGTGCTTTACCTCCTAACTTTAACAGTTTTTCCTCACTCTGGAAATAAAGAGATGGAGGCAAAAACCAAACCAAACCACCAAACAGATGGCATGGGAACCCCTAATTGATATTAAGGGGCTGGTTGTTTGCTATATTCAAAAAGCAATTTCTGAGGATAATATAAAAATTTAGTTAGCATCAACTTTATAGATATTTTTAAATTACCTCTAATTTCTTGGCACAAGGTCCATTAACAAGAGCAACCACACCGTCATCAGATACCTAAGCAAAGAGAACATGCAACATGGCACATAAATGGGAAAGCTGAAAGTAAAATTTTCTAAATATTATTAATCATTTATATATGGTTTTATTGCCTCCCCATTCAGCAAACATGTGTTTTAGCCACACTTACCTTTTTTGCCTTTACTTAAAGTAATTGAGGGGACTGTGCCAAATTATATTGCAATTGTATAACCACTGAAGCATGAGGTGGTCAACAATTTCAACAAAAACCAAAAAATTAATTATGTTCTTCTGATGAGTCACTGAAATTCACTGGGCAAACACATGCAGTCTTTATATTTCAAGTCTGTATTTCACTTACCTGAGTAGCTGAAAAATCAACACACTGCAAAAATGGGCAGTTTTCTCCCAATGCGTGTAAGGACACATCAGTAATTCCTAAACAGCCACCTAAATCAATGATCTTTAACAGCCGGCAGTTGAGTGCAAGAGCAAGGACTCCTTCGTCAGTAAGATTGCAGCATCTTTTCAAAGAAGCTTCATGGAGGTATGAACAAGAGGAAGCCACAGCTTTTATTCCTGGGGGAAAGCACATACATATGTATATATAGGAGAAATGCGACTGGTTTTCCTTTTAGCAATCACCTGTATTGACATGCCCAACTATATGTTAGCTTTTTGCTAAGGAGTCCATCTCTGAGGTTATACTTACTTTCTAGTGATGCTGTGATTATTAAAACTTTTTTGGAATATTTCAGGAATTCTCTACATAGTCTGTAATATATCATTCAGAATATCCACAAAGAATGGCCAGACTTTGTTGTTGACCAGTAAATCTGCCCTTAGGAGATAGCCAAAAGTCATTCAGAATCAAATTAGCTAATTAAATAATTGATGGATCTTCTTTTTGTTAAAACAAAAGTTTTAGGGGCACCTGGATGGCTCAGTCAGTTAAGCATCTGCCTTCAGCTCAGGTCATGATCCCAGGATCCTGGAATTGAGCCCCATGTCAGGCTCCCTGCTCAGCTTGGAGTCTGCTTCTCCTTCTCCCTCTGCCCTCTTTCCTACTTGTGCTCTGTCTCTCTCTCAAATACATAAAAATTTTTTTTTACACCTTAAAAAAAGTTTTAAAGTAATAAGGTTAGTGAAAGGGAAAGGAGAGAAAATGAGTGGGAAATATCAGAGAGGGAGACAGAACATGAGAGACTCCTAACTCTGGGAAATGAACAAGGGGTGGTGGAAAGGGAGGTGGGTGGGGGGTGGGGGTGACTGGGTGATGGGCACTGAGGGGGGCACTTGATGGGATGAGCACTGGGTGTTATAGTATATGTTGGCAAATTAAACTCCAATAAAAAAAAAATAAACTGAAAAAATAAAGTAATAAGGTTAGTTTTCTTGTGCACTCTGAAGGGAAATTGCCCAATGTCTTAGGTAACAGTTTTCATGCTTATCCTTAAGAATCATATTTATGTCTCTCCATTCTCTCTTCCCCTTTTGACTTTTATTTATTTATTTATTATTTTTTTTAAAATTTATTTATGATAGTCACAGAGAGAGAGAGAGAGAGAGAGAGAGAGAGAGGCAGAGGGAGAAGCAGGCTCCATGCACTGGGACCCCAACGTGGGATTCGATCCCGGGTCTCCAGGATCGCGCCCTGGGCCAAAGGCAGGCGCCAAACCGCTGCGCCACCCAGGGATCCCCCCTTTTGACTTTTAATTCCAATTAAATTGATGTAAATGCACATTGGAGACTGGTACATAATGTATCACAAAAATAAAAGAGTACTTTGGGGATCCTGGGCCCTTCAATCATGCATACACATTAAAACAATGTTAAGAGATGCCTTTATGAGCAAAATACACAAAAAACAAGGTGATGAATTCATGTGTAGGTAATTTTTACTGTTTTCCATATCTTAAGACAGGGCTTTTAATTAATCAATTAATTAATTTTTATGCCCCTGAAAGAACTTTTGTTTTATTCATCAATGTCCAGCATGAAAGTTCTTTTTAGTGAGCTATCATTTGTGTAAATACTTAAAAATGTATGTTTCTTTGTAGTATTATGAGTAGCCTAACTTGCTAACCAAGATGATTGCAAAATATAGCAAACTACTCACAAAACTTTCTAGAAAGAGTTAAAATCCTTTCTTGATCAAAAAAGAATAAAAATCCTCTAATTTATGTAATAGTTTCACTTAAAAAAGTGGTTTGACTGGTTATAAAAAAACTATGTGTTATAGAGGATAAAAGGTACAGCATAGGGAATACAGTCAATGGTATTGTAATAGTGTTGTATGGTGACAGATGGTAGTGACACTTGGGGTGAGCACAGTATAATGAAATACAGTTTGTCTAATCATGAAGTTGTATATCTGAAACTAATGTAACATTGTACGTCAACTCTAATAAAATTTCTTTTCAATAAAAAAAAGCTATCATTGTACAGACTGATAGAAGAGTGCTAGTAAATTTAATCTGATGATGATTTAACTTTCTCTTGTAATTTTGCATCAAGAAAGCCCTAACAAAGTATGAACTGGTCAATGGCAAATCAATTTCAAAGTGTTCTGAGCTCTCTTACACAGATGTCCATCCACGTTTACTTTAAATTTGTTTCTCTCTTACTCTCTCTCTCTCTCTCTTTTTTTTTATTTATTTTATTTTTTAAAAAGATTTTATTTATTTATTCATGAGAGACACAGAGAAAGGCAGAGACACAGGCAGAGGGAGAAGCAGGCTCCACGCAGGGAGCCTGATGTGGAACTCGATCCTGGGATTCCAGGATCATGCCTTGGGCCGAAGGCAGGCGCCAAACTGCTGAGCCACCCAGGGATCCCAACACTTCATTTAAAAGAAATAATTTTTAAAAGTTTATTTAAATTCAATTAGCATAATGTATTATTGGTTTCAGAGGTAGAGGTCAGTGATTCATCAGTCTTATATATAACACCCAATGTTCACTACATTAAGTGCCCTCCTTAAAGCCCATTACCCAGCTACCCCCATCCCCCCACCCACATCCCTTTCAGTGAACCTCAGTTTGCTTCCTCTAATTAAGAGTCTCTTATGGTTTGTTTCCCTCTCTGATTTCACCTTATTTTATACTTTCCTCTCTTCTTCTATGATCCTCTGTTTTGACAAACACTTCAACTGAACATTCAGGCTGATTTAGAAGCCAATATAGTATAGTGTTAAGAACATGTCTTCTGGAGCAGACTGCCTGATATTGAACCCTATAAGTATGATCAAGCTCTGGTTTTTGTGTGTGTGTGTGTGTGTGTGTGCCTCAATATCCTCATTCTTAAAATGGGCATAATATTTTGTGAGAAATAAAGGTGCCTTGCTTACAATATATGCTATATATAATTGTCAACTATTATTATAAATGATATTTTGGTAGGCATACTTGTGTGCTTTCCCAATTATTTTCTGGGGATTAATCTCAGAAGTAAATGGTAATTATATAGAGTGATGGAGATGTTAAATAACCCTATTGTAATCATTTTGCAATGTATAAATGCATCAAGGGGTGCCTGGGTGGCTTAGTTAAGCATCTGCCTTCAGTTTAGGTCATGATCTCAAGGTCCTGGGATTGAGGCCCCATCAGGCCCCCTGCTCAGTGAGGATTCTGCTTCTTCTCCCCCGACTCTCCTCCCTGCTTGTGCTTTCTTTCTTTCTCTGTCTCAAATAAAACAACAACAACAAACACTTAAAAAAATAAGCATGTCAGATCATCACATTATATTGCATGCTTTAAACTTATACAATGTTACATGTTAATTATATTTCAATAAAACTGGAAAAATACTGGAACTAAAATTGTTGAGTCACAATAGTAAGCACATTTTTAGGACTTCTGTTAATGGCAAGCTGTCCTCCTTTTAGCTAAAAGTTTTTTTTAAAATTTTTTAAAAAATTTTTTTCTAAAAGGTTTTTTAAATCAATTTACACTCTCACCAACAGGAGATAAAAGTGACCATTGCCCACACTATTATCAACACTGGATATTATTATTTTTTAAGTCTGCCAAACTGAAAGGCAAACTGTGACTGTTATGACTAATAAGGTTTTTTTCCTTTGAGGACTTCCTGATTCTTTTTAGTATTTTTTTTTAAAGATTTGTTTATTTATTTATGATAGACATAGAGAGAGAGAGAGGGAGGCAGAGACACAGGAGGAGGGAGAAGCAGGCTCCATGCCGGGAGCCCGACGTGGGACTCGATCCCGGGACTCCAGGATCGCGCCCTGGGCCAAAGGCAGGCGCTAAACCGCTGAGCCACCCAGGGATCCCCTAGTATTTTTCCTTTGAGTACTTCCTGATTCTTTTTAGTATTTGTTTTGATTTTTCTTATCAATTTGTAGGGATTCTTTAAATTGTCAAGATAACAAACTTATGGAGTTGCATGTGTGTGGCAAATATTTTTCCAAGTTTGTTACTTGACTCTGCTTCTTTTTTCTTCTTGCTATAAGAAGTTCATATTGTTATGTAATCAAGTCCATCAACTTTTTTCTTCTTGGTTTCTAACTTTGGTGTCATGTTTAGAAAGGCCTCCTCCATCCAACTATAAAAAGAGTTAGGAAATATTTCAAAGAGAGCCATCCAATGATGCATGCAACTTTGCAACAGATGTTCAATCCGGCTTTTTGAATAATTTCATAAGCAGGACTCATACAGATAGAGATTTGAGGGAGAACACCAAAGAAATCATACTTCTGGGCTTTTAAAAAATATTTTATTTATTTATTTGAGATAGAGTGTGAGAGAGAGCATAGCTTGCTGGGGGAGAAGCAGACTCCCTGCTGAGCAGAGAACCTGACAAGGGTCTCAGGACTCTGGGATCATGACTGAGCTGAAGGCAACAGCCAACTGAGCTACCCAGGCACCCCAAGTTTTTTTTTTCTATCTCATTCACTCCTTAGCTATTTTCTATTTAGATTAAAATTAGGTTTAAATGAATATTAAAGATTGCCATAAAACAAAAATTTAAACCACTGGAATATAGACTAAAGGGTGAGAACAAAATGGAGATGATGGGAAAATGAAGAAAACCACCAGTTTTTGGTAGTGTCATAATATTTCTTCTTTGGGCCACACACAAACTATATACATCCACAGAACCATCAACAGTAAGAACCTAGGGATATTATTCTATCTTTACAGAGCTAAGCAGACTACAACACTAAAATGTCTATGTTCCAATGCAAGCTGTCATGAAGAAAACAAAGCATTAGAGGTACATTGGGTTAACGTTAAAAGAAACAGTAATGGCACATCTAAGTGCATTTACAATATGAGGTTACAGGGACAGTCATGTACTGGAGTGCTATAATCAGAGTTTGTTCTCTTTTGATCATAGGCTTTGGTCATTAGAACCAGAGTTTCTGTAGTAGACTAGTCTAGTGCAGAGTCTCAGCAGACAGTGATGATGGCTGCAAACCCATTTTACAGTTAAGAGAACTGAGACTCAATGTCAGAAAGAGTGGCAGAACCAGGATTTTAATTCAGGCTGGAGGGCCTTACTATACTTACTGCCTTATAGAATAGCCAATTTTAGCTATTTTAACTTTAGGGAAGTTTAGAAGAGTGGCTTTTAACTGCTGATTGTTTTTTTTTTTAAAGAAAAATTTTTTTAAAGGATTGTATTTATTTATCCATGAGAGACACAGAGAGAGAGAGGGAGAGAGAGGCAGAGACATAGACAGAGGGAGAAGCATGCTCCACCAGGGAGCCCGATGTGGGACCCGATCCCTGGACTCCAGGATCATGTCCTGGGCCAAAGGCAGATGCTAAACCACTGAGCCACCCAGGTGTCCCTAACTGCTGATTGATAAAATCAATTTAGTAGACTCTGATCAACACTTCTGTAAATTGAAAAAAGATAGAATAAAGTAGAAAATATCCAAGTGTGCTATACATAGTATGGTTACATGTAAATGGGTTTGTGGACCAGAGACATAATATAGCATGTATTTCTTACTGCAGGTTTTTTTTTTCTTTTTGTCATTTGTGTATTCATTTTGCATTTTTATTTTTACTTTTTCCAGATTTATTGAGGTAAAGTTGATCAAAAAGCTGAAAACTTTTTGAAAATGTAGAGATCCAGGGTGCTGGTAGGATGAAGACAAGGGGAGCAGCTAAAAGAATGGTGAGAGAAGATATTTTTAGTAACTATTACACATGAACATTTTGGTTATCTGGAGAAAAAAAAGAACCCCAATGTTTTATTATATTTTAAAATTATTACTAATCCCACCATATGTCATTGCTCCAAAAGTCTGAAACCATATCTTTTTTTTTTTCAAGATTTTATTTATTTATTCATGAGAGACACAGAGAGAGAGGCAAACACGGGCAGAGGGAGAAGCAGGCTCCACGCAGGGAGCCTGACCTGGGATTCAATCCTGGGTCTCCAGGATCACACCCTGGGCCAAAGGTGGCACCAAACTGCTGAGCCACCTGGGCTGCCCCGAAACCATATCCAAACAGTAAAATATAATATGCTTGCTTTGCAATTGTACACTCTTACCTCACTTATATTTGAATCTGTTATCTGCCCCTGGGTACTCATTATTTTAATCAGTCTATCTTTTATGTTGGGAGGCAAAGGCTTAATGTCTGTGATATATCTGGAAATATTCTTCATGAAGCACCACAGGCATCTGAAATACAAATACAATATAATAAATTACATGGTACTGGTACCGATTCCTAATAACTTATGCTGTTTGCTTGACTAAGTGCCTTTTCATAAACAGGGTGTACATGGTTTATTAATATTTGCAACTAAAGCTTGCTAAGATTCAAAAGCCTTGGACATGCCTAGTTAGGCTCTGAGGCTTTTCCCTTTACATTTTTTTTCTAAGCAAACCTCATTTACTAAAATGCATTCTAAGTTACAAAAAAACAAACAAAAAACACTTTTACTAAGGCAGCCTCTCTAATTCCTAAGATACAGTTACTATCAAGATTTCAGTTACATATTCCTAAATAAATATTGAGCTAGGGCCTACGAACTGACAAGTTTTATCTATTAATGCAGCAAAATTTTCTCTATTTTTCTTAAAAGTTATGTGTATAATGAAATCATGAGAGAACTACAACCACAAAGATTGCATAAATTGTACAAGTCATAGAGATAACAAACTTGGTGTCAGGAATGTACATGCATAAAGCAGAGTTATCAGAGGAGGCAATAACCAAGGCCCATATGACCAACATATCTCATATGTAGTCTGAAATTCCAACTCTCTGAGAAACTCATACTATAAACAAACAAACAAAAAACAAACATATATCTTACTTAAACCTCTGATGACAAATACTTCCACATATATATAATTTTACATTCATGAATTTCCCTGTCCTATCCCTTCCCCTTCTGTTAGATTAGTTCCTCCCACTAATATCTAGTGTATATTCTTTTTTTTTTTATATGTGTACGTGTGCACACATGTGCATTTTGAGGGTGGATCACTGTTTCCTAAAATAGCCTCACCTGTAGACTCAGTTTTCTGTACCCTTTTTCATTCAATAATATCTTACAAAATTCTTCAAATCATCAGGTATAGTTCTAATGCTTCTTTACTGGCTTTAAAATATTTTACAGCATGGAGGATTTATTTAGTCATTCTCCTACTTACGAACATTCCACTGTTTCTGGGACATGTTAATATACATTGTCAGATTGTTTTCTAGAAAGTCTGTAATACTTCATATTTTTATCAGCAATACTAGAGTACTGTATTCCTCTACATCTCTCAAGCAACAAGTTCATTTTATTTTTCCATTTATTTCAGTTTTCTCCGTTTCCCAATCCCATCTCCCACCACTCGAGGAATCCATTCTAATGTCTAATGTGTGTCCTTTCATTGTATGTATCCTTTTAACATGCTTGTTGTATTTCTGATTTACATATCTGGTATTTGTCATAGATTTGTTTAGTTTTTCACTTACCAATGTTTTTAAGATCTACCTATCCTTAAATGTTGGACAGTCTCATGTGTGAAAAGTGGTATCTCATTATTACCTTAATTTTTATTTCTCTCATTACTAGTAAATTTGATATCTTTCCATGAACTTGCTGGCCATCTGGATATGCTTTTCTCTAAATTGTCTATTAATTTCCTTTGCCTATTTTGCTATTTTTTTTAAGATTATTTATTTATTTATTCATGAGAGACCCAGAGAGAGAGAGAGAGAGAGAGAGAGAGAGAGGCAGAGACACAGGCAGAGAGAGCAGCAGGCTCCATGTAGGGAGCCTGACATGGGACTCGATCCTGGGTCTCCAGGATCACACCCTGGGCTGAAGGCGGCGCTATACCGCTGAGCCACTCGGGCTGCCCCTATTTTGCTATTTTTTGACTTAAATTCCTAAGAGGTTTTTTTTTTTTTTTTTTTTTTTTTGCCAAATAAATGACTAAATTTGTATTTGTTTTATGAGTATTCAGAGAATGTATATTCTCGAAGAGATGTAATGTTGTATTATACATGTATGCCTAAATATATCTCTCCATGTATGTATATGTATATGCACACAGATATATTATGTGAATATGATAGTATTATTTAATTCTTCTGTTATTTTTTCTACAGTATTTATAGAACTCTTTTTTAAAAAAGATCTTATTTATTTATTTTAGGGAGACAGAACTAGTGTGAGTGGAGGGGAAGAGCAGATTGCACTGAATATGGATCTGGACACAGGGCTTGATCTCACAACCCTGAGATCATGACCTGACCTGAAATCAAGAACTGGATGCTTAACCAACTGTGCCACCCAGGCGCCCCTAAATTTTTAGAATTTCTAATTTACAATACTTGTACTTTTAAAAAAGATTTTATTTATTTGAGATAGACCATGCATGGGGCGGGGGGCATGCAGAGGGAGAAGGAGAAACAGGTTCTCCACTGGGAAGTGAGCCTGATGTGGGCTCAATCCCAGTACCCCAGAATCATGACCTGAGCGAAAGGCAGATGCTTAACTGACTGAGCCACCCAAGTGCCCTGACAATACTTATATTTTGAAATCAAATTTTACTTTCCTTTCTACTGGTTTTTGTTTTTTGTACATTACTGTTTTATAATGAAAAAATTTAAAATACATAAAAATAAACTAGGATGACATAAAATCTATGCAGCATAAATCTAGAATTTTAAATTTTTAATAATTCTAAATAATTTTTAATAAATTCAAAATTTATTCTTTATCATAGTGTGTCAGACATCTTTCTTAAGACATAAAATATTTCAGGTATAAATAAAGCCTCCTGTGTACACCCACATAGGTTTATTCTTTATCTCCCTTTGCAGAGGTAACCACTACCATGAAATTTTTAAAAAGTTTGTATCCATGATTTTATTATCATTTTACTACTATAATATATATGCATAAATAATATTGTTTTCTATACTTGCTTTTTTATTTTTTAAGATTTTATTTATTTATTCATAAGAGACAGAGAGAGAGGCAGAGACACAGGCAGAGGGAGAAGCAGGCTCCATGCATGGAGCCCATCGTGGGACTTGATCCCAGGTCTCCAGGATCATGCCCTGGGCTGAAGGTGGTGCTAAACCGCTGAGCCACCGGGGATGCCACTGTTTTCTATACTTGTAAAATGTAGAGAAGTATATTAAGTTTCCTACCATGGCTGAACTTGTCAGCTGTCCTTGTATGTGACAATTTTCCTGTTTTATAAGACTTGGGTGTTAATGGCAAATTCATGAGCATTACATCTTCTTGTGGAATAGTCCCTTTATTGTTAAGTAATATCTCTCTATCCATATTATTTTTCACATCAGATTGTATTCAGTCTGTTTTTAATATTGTTCTACCATCTTTTTTTGCTGACATGATTATAAGACCCATCTTGTAATTGTTGCAGGTAGCTGTAGTTTGTCCATTTTAATTTTCAGTTTATGTCCATTTTCAATGCTGCATAATATTCCATTGTTTGAACTGCTGATGTACAATTGGGTGGTTTATAATTTACTATTATGAATAATATTCATATGAATACTCTTGGACAGGTCTTTTGGTGCATGTGTTCCTGTGTTTTGATCGAGTATATGCCTAGGAGTGGAATTGCTGGCTCATAAGGTATGCAAATGTTTAGCTTAATGCCAAACGTTTTCTGAAATGACTGTACTGATCCTACTTTCATTCAATGGGAGTTTCTGGAATCCATATCCTTGCCAACACTCAGCATTATCAGTCTTTTTAATTTTAGCCAATTTATGAATATAATGGTGGCAACACAATGTGACTTTGAATTGCAGTCCCTTATTTATTCATTAATTTGAGCATGTTTTCATTTTTTTATTGTTATTTGGATAGTCTCTTGAGGAGTATCTGTTCAAGTATCCTGACCAGTTTTTGGGGGGTCTATGTTTTACTTAGTGGTATGTAGAGTTCCTTTTATATTTTGGACGTGAGCTTTCTGTTGGTTATATATGTTGCAAATATATTTCCCATTTTGTGGATTGTCTTTTCATTTTCTTAATTATGTCTTATGTTGAAGAGAAGTATAATCTAATGCAGCCTAATATATTGTTTTCTTTATGATAAATTTCTTTTGTGTTCTGTTTATGAACTCTTTCAATGTCCTAAGTTCATAAGATATTCTGCTATGCTTTCTTCTAAAAAAATTCATTACATGAATTGTTTTACCTTTCACTTAAAAAACAAAATTTTTAATTAAGTGATCTCTATGCCCAATGTGGGGCTCAAACTCACAATCCTGAGGTCAAGAGTTGCATACTCTACTGATTGAGCCAGCCAGGCACCCCTACTTTTTGACTTAAAAACTACCTGGAGGGGACGGCTAGGTGGCTCAGTGGTTGAGCGTCTACCTTTCACCCAGGTCATGATCTTGGAGTCCTGGGATCGACTCCCACATTAGGCTCCCTACATGGAGCCTGCTTCTCCCTCTGCCTGTGTTTCTTTCTTTCTTTTTTTTTTTTTAATTTTTATTTATTTATGATAGGCACACAGTGAGAGAGAGAGAGGCAGACACAGGCAGAGGGAGAAGCAGGCCCCATGCACCGGGAGCCTGACGTGGGATTCGATCCCGCGTCTCCAGGATCGTGCCCTGGGCCAAAGGCAGGCGCAAAACCACTGCACCACCCAGGGATCCCTCTGCCTGTGTTTCTGCCTCTCTCTCTCTCTCTCTCTCTCTCTCTGTGTTCTCATGAATAAATAAATAAAATCTTAAAAAAATAAAAGAAATAAAAAAATAAAAACTACCTGGAATTGATTATTGCAAGTGTAAAAAACTATGCAGTGTCTGAGTTTTACCCCACTTACAAACTTACAAGTGAGCCTATTATCAATTTATGAATGCTGGCAGAAAACAAGAAATTCTTGGGTCAAAGAAAAAGGGCTTTATTACTCATGACAAGAGCAGTAGCCAGAGCTTCACATTTATGTTAGTTTCCCATGCCCACCTTTTTTTAAAAAATAGAATTTATTTCTTCCCCCTATGCAGTCTTAAGTCCTACAGTATAATGTAGATAGAGCTCAGATGAATGCTTGCTCACACAGCAGGTTATATTGTAGAAGACGACACTAAGCTTGGGTGATTCACAACTTTTATAAGTAAACTGAAGCAAGTCTGCTTTTTTGGGGGGAAGGAGACAATATTTGCTGCACAAACAACCTTCAGCAATGCCCCAGCTAAAGAGTAGTCAAGATCCTACATTCTTGGGACGCCTGGGTGGCTTAGCAGTTGAGTGTTTGCTTTGGCTCAGGGCATGATCCCGGAGTCCCAGGATTAAGTCCCACATCAGGCTCCCTGCATGGAGCCTGCTTCTCCCTCTGCCTGTGTCTCTGCCTCTGTCTCTCTGTTTCTCATGAATAAATAAATAAAATCTTAAAAAAAAAAAGATCCTACATTCTTGGCATACCCATAAGGTTCATGGCAGATTGCTTCTCCCAACATCTACCCCAAGATGTTCTTGGCTGAACTCAAATATTTGTATACCACTCTGTCAGCAACTCTAATTAATTTGACCAACAAAGGCAGAAGCCAAATCTGTTCAATTTGTCTCTTAAAGCATTTAATTAAGGCTACTATCAATAGTATTCCAAGTAGCAGGATAAAGCCCATCTTTAGTAATGACCTTGACAGCACCCCCAGGGTCCCAGACTCAGGTAACTGTGAATAAGTATGCAAGAGGGGGGAGGAACAGTAAGTCTATTTTAGACAAGATGTTGTCCAATCTATCATCCACTATGAAACATGCAAAGGAATTTCAATTGTTGTTTCAATGACTACATTTTTCTTTTGTAGGGATTCTATTTTTTTTTTTTAGGGATTCTAATTAAAAGAAAAAAATTGGGGTACTTGGGTGACTCAGTCAGTTAAGTGTCTACCTTTGGCTTGGGTTGTGATCCCATGGTCCCGGGAGTCAATCCCTACATCAAGCTCCCTGTTCAGTAAGGAGTCAGCTTATCCTTCTCCTTCTGCCTTTCCTCCCTGCTTGTGCTCTCTTGCTCTCTCAAATAAATAAAATCTTTAAAAAAAAATCCTATTATTTGTATTCTCTTAAGGATAACTGTTCCTTTGTTTTTAAATACTTTCAATACATTTGTTTAAAATACCTTTCAAATTATTCTATTATTTGTAGTTCTTCAAGTGTCAGTTCTATATTTTCTGCTGAGTCTCTTTCGTGCTATTTTTTTGTAGATTTTTTTTTTTTAATTCTTTAATCTCAGGAAGACTCCCTGCTGAGTCTGGAGCCTGATGTGAGGCTGGACACAGGGATCTAGGCAGGGCTCAGCCTCACAACCCTGAGATCATGATTTGAGCCAAAATCAAGAGTTGGTCCCTTAACCAACTGAGCTACTCTACTCAGGTGCCCACCCACCCTTCTTTTTTTAAAAAAGTTTTTATTGTTA
The DNA here is from genome assembly GCF_018345385.1 of Vulpes lagopus. Taxonomy (NCBI): domain Eukaryota; kingdom Metazoa; phylum Chordata; class Mammalia; order Carnivora; family Canidae; genus Vulpes; species Vulpes lagopus. Next base: position 28,605,837 of record NC_054844.1, read on the forward strand.
AAGTTTTTTACTCAAGTAGTTTTGCACGAGAGACCTATGTGTTGTGTTGTGAAGCCATTCCCATAGTGAAGGTCTGAGTTTTCTCTGATTAAGGATCTTGTGTTTGTCTGGTTGGGCTTTAATCACAAAATACCACAGACTGGCAGACTCATAAACAATACAAATTTAATCCTCACAGCTCTGGATGCTTTAATTCTGAGATCACAGTGCTAGCTAGCATGGTTGAATAAGGGCCCTCTTTCTGGTTCATAGTCAGTGCCATCTCTCTGTCCTCACATGGTAGAAGGGTTTGGAGATTTCTCTGGAAATTTTTAAAGGGCACTAATTCCAATCATGAGGGCTCTACTCTCATGATTTAAACACCTCCAAAAAGCCCACACCTACTAATACCATCACCTTTGGGGGGTTAGGATTTTATTTTATTTTTATTTTTTATTATTTTTTAAAGATTTTATTTATTTATTCAGGAGAGACAGAGAGAGGCAGAGACACAGGCAGAGGGAGAGCAGGCTCCATGCAGGGAGCCTGACCTGGGACTCCAGGATCACTTTTAGCCCTGGGCTGAAAGCAGGTGCTAAAACGCTGAGCCACCCAGGGATCTGGGGGGGAGGGTGTGTGTGTTAGGATTTTAACATATGAATTTGGGACTTACAAAAACATTTAGCCCATAGCAGATCCCAGGAGTATTCACAAATTCCAAAGCAAAGTTTTTTTTTTTTAATTTTTTTTAAATTTTATTTATTTATAATAGTCACACAGAGAGAGAGAGAGATAGAGGCAGAGACATAGGCAGAGGGAGAAGCAGGCTCCATGCACCGGGAGCCCGACATGGGATTCGATCCCGAGTCTCCAGGATCGCGCCCTGGGCCAAAGGCAGGCACTAAACCGCTGCGCCACCCAGGGATCCCCCAAAGCAAAGTTAATGTCATTTATTCACCTTGAGCATTCTGCAACATATTCATGGTGAAAATTCAAACCATACACCTGTGCATAATAAACATGAAAGATCAATTTTTCAACAGGAATTTCACTTTTGGCTGGGACTTTACATCCTTGTTAGGGGATACGGGTTTCTCTTGGCAGGTGGGGCATTAACCTCAAGCTAGGTGGTTCTGCAGCAGGGGTATATTCTGAAGGAGCTGAGTAATGCAAACTATCTGTTGACTATTCTCTTCACGGGTGAGCAGCAAGTCCTTCCCAGAAGAGTGATCTGAGTGGCACATCTCCATGTGTATCACTCTCATTTTCCAAAACTACCTTTCATTTAGGTGTTTGTACATTTTAAGTAATTCATACTGAATGGGTAGTAAGTTCCTATTTCCCAATTCTCATTCTCCTTGACTTTGTTATATTGAAATCAGATACTCCATCATCAACAGAAATTTCTATCATTTATTCTAAAAGTTAAAAGCTTAATGAAAACATTCCCAGATTTTGTAATGGCTTTAAGATCTAACTGACATAACATTAGTGTTTTTTAGCATATCCAGAGTTGTGCATTTGTCATCACTAATTCCAGAACATTTTCATTACTCTAAAAATAAATCTTTGGGCAGCCCGGGTGGCACAGCGGTTTAGCACCGCCTGCAGCCAGGGGTGTGATCCTGGAGACCCAGGACCGAGTCCCACATAAGGCTTCCTGCATGAAGCCTGCTTCTCCCTCTGCCTGTGTCTCTGCCTCTCGCTCTGTGTCTCTCATAATAAATAAATAGATCTTAAAAAAAATAAATCTTGTACCCATTAGCAGTCAGCTGCCAATCTCTCCCATCTCCCACCAATCTATTTTGTCTCCCTAGGTTAGCCTATACTGTACATCCACATAAATTGAATCATATATGGTTTTTTATTACTGGGTTCTTTTACTTAGCATAACATTTTTTAAATTCTTCCATTTCAATTACTGTACTTTTTCAATTCCAGAATTTCCATTAGGTTCTTTCGAATATACAATTGCTATTTCCTTACTGATATTGTCTATTTGATGAGATACTGTCATCATCTTTCCTGAAATCAAGGTGAAATTCATAAAATATAATTAAAGTGTACCATTCGGTGGCATTTTGTACATTCACAAATGTACAAAATGTTGTGCAACTGCCACCTTTATCTAGTTATAAAACATCTGCACTAGTTCGAAAGAAAATGTGTACCTATTAAGGATTCAGTCTCCATTCCTCTCTCCACTGGATATTTGACAACTACCAACTAGCTCTCTGTTGCTATGGATTTATCTATTTCAGATATTTCACATAAATGAATTCATATAATATGTGGCCTTTTGTTTCTGGCTTCATCCACTCAGCATAGTTTCCAAGGTGCATCCATGTTGTTGCATGTATCAGTACTTCATTTCTTTTTATTTCTTTTTTATTTTTTTAATTTATTTTTTACTTCATTTCTTTTTAATGGCTGAATGGTATTTCATTAATGGGTATACTACATTAAAAAAATTATTTTTAAGTAATCTCTACCCCCAACATGGGACTTGAACTCAAAATCCTCCTGAGATCAAGAGTTGCATGCTTTACTGGTTGAGCCAGCCAGACACCCCCCACATTTTATTTATTGATCATTGGTGATGGACATTTTGGTTGTTTCCACTTTTTGGCTATTGTGAATACTACTGCTATGAACATATATATACAAGTATTTGAGTATCTAGTTTCAGTTCTTTTGGATATATATCTGGGAGTAGAATTGCTGGGTAATATGATAATTCTATGTTTAACTTCTTAAGGAATGGCCAAGCAGTTTTCTCCTTTATGTCTTAATATATGGCTTCCTTTAGTTCTTTGAATACATTTATAATAGTTTCTCTGAAGTCTTGCTAACTCCAACATCTGGTTCCTCTCTAAGGCAGTTTCTACTGCCCATTTTTTCCCTATGTATGGGTCAGTTTCTGTTTGTCTCAAAAAAGTGTTTTTTGAAAACAGGACAGTTTAGATAGCATAATGTAGTAACTCTGGATACTGATCCCACACATTTCTGATTATTTACTTTAGTGACATGGTTGGAATATTTTAGTGAAGGCCATTTCCCTGTCTGCAACCTCTGATTTGCTTCTTAGTGGGCCCAGCTTGGACATAAACCTTATTTCCCTAGGATGTCAGTGGTTTCAGTAGGGCTTCTGCAACTATCTCTTTTTCTGATTATTCTGTTAAGTCTGTATAAGTATCACACAGCTGTCAACCTTAGCTCATTACAGATTAATTGCTCTAATGTTTTCAATAATGTGTGGAGTATAAATTGCTCCACAATGTCATCCACTTCATTTTGGACTCCTGTGTAGTATTCATTTCTGAGATCAGTGTTTAAGGTTTGCTCTGACTGTAGGGCAGGCTCTTGTTGGATGTCCCTTTCCATGGTTCTCTCTGGTGAATTTCCTGGTCTATGGTTCAGCTTGCATTTCACATGAAGCTATCAGACTGTTAATACTTATTTAGATTTGAATTTCCTCCACTCTCTGTTTCAAATAAAATCTTCTTGACAGCTTTAGAATTGTTTTGCAGCATACCTTTGTTCCTGAGACAAATCTCAAAGCTACAATTTCAGAGCTGGAAACAAGGACGACTGATTTCTTTTCTTTCTTTCTTTCTTTCTTTCTTTCTTTCTTTCTTTTTCTTCTTCCTTCCTTCCTTCTTTTCTTTTTTCTTTTCTTTTTTTTTCTTTTTCTTTCCTTCCTTCCTTCCTTCCTTCCTTCCTTCCTTCCTTCCTTCTTCCTTCCTTCCTTCCTTCCTTCCTTCTTTTATTTATTTATTCATGAGACACACACAGAGGCAGAGACATATGCAGAGTGAGAAGAAGGCTCCCTGTGGGGAAAGCCTGATGTGGGAATGGATCCTAGGACCCCAGGATCACGACCTGAGCCAAAGGCAGATGGTCAACCAGTGAGACACCCAGGTGCCCCAAGGATGATCTTTCTGAGTGAACCCTACTTTAGGATCAGAGTGCTGGGAAGTGTCTCTGGTCTCCCTAGCTTGCCTCTCCTAGGATGGAACCTCTACCCATGAATGAGCTGGGATAAGGGAGATCAGCATCCCAGTATTCTCAACATGCCATGCTGAAATAGAGCTTCTGCCCTAGAAGCAGGGGTTAGGTGAAGGTAGCAATCCCCCAACTGTCGATCATACTCACCCATAATTTAGCCTGTGAACAAGTATCGGGGGGAGGAATGTGACAAGAAATGCTGGCATTCTGTTCTTCTCAGGAAAATACTGAAGTCTTTGACTAGGAGCTGGGCGGGGGGGGAGGTAGCCCCATCACCTTAGCCATATCCATCTGGAGTGGCATAGACTCTCGCTGTTCTTATTGAGTTTTATTTTATTTTTCTTATTGAGTTTTAAAAGATTATATTGAATGAATGTTTTTTCATTTGCTGTATGCCCTTAGGAAGATTTCCAGAGACTTTAAGCAGTTTGTTGTCTTTTATAATTTTCAACTTTTATTCTTACTTAATGAGGGAGCAAATGTGGAGCTCCTCATGTTGTCTTTTTGTAAGTCTTCCAAATATCATCAATCTTCTCATCCATGTAACACCTGTATCCTATTAATAAGAAACATGGTAACTCCTTTTCTTTCAAAGATGTACTTGGACTCTTTAAATAAAGTGGTCATTTTAGGTTTGATTACTTTTCAGTATGAGGTCTTTCTATCCCAATTGATTCTAGAATTCTTGGAAAGAAATGGTGAGAAACATTTCACCAAAAGACAGACCTACTCATGTATTTTAAAAAATCCATAAAACTGGTAAATTGTTTAAAAAATTGAGGTGAGACAGTTTTCCAACTTCTGGCTGGGGGTCACAGTTAGGTCTTTTACATCCATTGGTATGCACAGAAGGTAAGGTCCTGACTGCTCTTTATTTGGGCCATTTCTCAGGTAGATTGTGTTTGCAGCAAACAGTTCTGAGAGATAAGGCATTGTCTCCCTCCAAGAAAGGACAGGTTTGCTTATTTCTAGTTATGAAACTGTTATCACTCAAGCTCAATGTTTTTTTCCTGTAAGATACCCACTGTGCAGGCATCCATCTGAGCCCTCTGTTGTCACCCTTATAGGATGTGGGGGAGAAGGGCAACTGAGGCAAATTGCTCTTGTGGCTTGCTGTGCCTTAACAAAGTCCTTTGTCTCTAGCCCAGAAATCTTGTGTCTTCTGCTAGCATCCACGAAACAGTAACAGTCTCAAGTAAAATCAAATCGTAGATCTAATGATTTTGTGATGAGAACTGGATGCTAATGGAAACAGAGCTTTATGGAAGAGGGAAAAGAAAGGTTCTGTGGGCCAGGTCTGGGGATATGAGATTCTTTGAGACCTGGTAGCAAATGCTCTCCTCATTTATAGCAATTTGTGCTCCAACCCAAAATGGTATTAAAAAAAAAAAATACCACCTCTAGTCAATGTACTCTGGCAAGACAATTTTATGATCCACCTGAGGCAAGCAGCAGCTGCAGCTGTCAATCTGACTTGCTGTGGGGTTTCTCATCCCTGTCCAGAAAAATTTGCATGGATATGGATGGCTCTGAACTTCTTTGTATTACAATTAAGGCTGCAATTAAGCAGTGACATTGCCCACCTGGCATAAGCAAAACGATGTCAAAGTGATCCAAATCAAGCTTAACGATAAATTCAAACTAGAGTGACTTGTGTCTCTTTAGTCTATATGGATATATGTAGAGAAGAATAGGCCATGGAATACTTCTCAGTTGGGTTGAGGATTTCTCTTTGTCCCTTGTAATTACTGATGATATCGTCAAAGATTAACGGGTGAGCTTAAATTTCATTGTGCAGGTCATAATGGGTACTATTCTGGGCTTATTCTACCTCTTGGCTGTCTGAAATAAGATCTATTGGTCTCCCTTGGGATTTATTCAGTTAGCCGAGTCTGGGATCTTGGGGGCAGAACTGAGGTCAATACTGCAGATTGGCCTCATCCTGCTTCTTGAAACTCTATTAATAGCCTTTGTTAAATGCTGTATGATACAAATTAAATACATTTGGTCCTAGCCTTTGCTGATAAAATTAATCAGTGAGGTTGAAAAAGTGTCATGCTCATGTGATAATTTGTCAGGAGCCAAGATGGTAGGACCAAAAGGTGGGATGTTGGGAAAGGCAGTTCTTTCTGGATTTTTCATCATCATGCCAGTCTTGCTGTGAATGACAAGAATACATGGTCCTAATATGTTTTATCTGGTCCACTCTCAGGGTTGTGTTTATAATGATCAACCCTGTCCAATAAAGTAACATCTCCCTCCAGGACAAAGAGGTTGCTTACTGCTTACTATACAATGGCAAGTCCCCAAATTTCCTTCCTGTAACACACCTCATGGCTTGATTAGACATTCATTTGGGCTGTGTTTCTCTCCTAGAATGCTACCCACTGCTTGTGTTGGCATCCATCTGAGCCATCTGTGTTGCTTCTGTGTGTCTTGGAGGTCAAGAGGAAGTGACATAAACATGCTAATGCTCATGCTGCTTGTTGTGCAATAAATAATAAAGTCCATTGTGCCTTTGACCCAAGAGACTTTGTTCTACCAGCGTCCATGAAACAAGACCAGGCTAAAAAATGTATTAGCTTATAAGAAGGGTAAAATCAAATTCTATACTGATATTCACTCCCCTTATATTTTCCTTTTGCAGATTTCAGCTATGTTTTAAATGTTTCCTTTTTCCCCACAATGCCATCCTCTTTTTCTGCCCCATCTCTCTTCCTTTTTCATCTGAGTCCTTTAGGGTCCTCTTTGAGCTCAGCTGTCTAGCCTGTGTCATGTATTCCCACAGTCAATGGTTTCCTCTTTCTGCTCCAGTTCCCTCCAGCAGCAACATCAGTGAACTGGGACACAAATAAATTCAGCATTTTGAAAAATGCTGCCCTGAGAAGTGTTACATAGCTCATGAAGACTATCTAAAAAGTCTGTTGGTCAAACAAAGAAAGTTTATTAAATTTACCGCAGCACAGATTTGACAGGATTTTGATAGTGTCTCAATAGGGAAGAGCTACATAAAGAGTACATCAGGATTCTCCCTCCAAGATGGAGAATGGGTTAATATTAGGCATAATCTGTGACTTAGTAGTGTAAGACTGACGGACACAGGGTCTCAAAGCAGGTGAACAATCCATCCTGATAAACATAATGTTTGCTTTAACAACCAGATGTTTGTTTAGATAAAATGATTGCAAAAATTTTCTGGAGCAAGTTATATTGACATAAGCGATCTCAGTTTTCAGGCCTAACAGTTGACACAGGTGGTCTATGTTCTCAAGACAAAATGAAAACTGGCCAGCTAAAACTTAGCAAAATCTTCAAAAGCTGTAAAAAAAAAAAAAAAAAAGGGTGGGGTGGGGAGAGACAGATATCCAATATGAACTGCTCCAAATTTTGTAGTTAAAAGAAACAACTTATTTATATTTAACCCATTAGTTATATGGTGAATTAATATACAAAGAAATGATTTTTGGCAAAATGGCCTACTTTTATTATGAATATTGCATAAAATTTAGTCTTGGTCTTTTCTCCTCCCCATATTCTCTCCCTTAAACTTAAAAATGGCTTCATCTATTACCTATTAGATTTTACTTCTAATTTTAGACTCAATCCTTGATCTTGCTTTCAGATTATAAATTATAGTATCTTTATCTGCTTGTATGATATTTCTACTGGATGTTCTGATTCATTTTCCTCATAAGACACTTAACTTCTCCATGATTATCTAATGACATCACAATTCTCCTGGTCAACAAAGCTAAAAACTTTAGAATATGTTTTGCCTTTTCCCTTTCTTTCATCCTTCTATTCAAAACTATTGACCACATCCCGGATCCAAAGGAATCTCTAAGGCAGTGCTATTCGAAGTGCTAGTAAGTGAGGAGACTGGGATCTCATGCAAGGATGTAAACCAAGCAGTTTCCTTCACAGAGAAGTTCCATTCTCTGGACTAAACAGTACACTCAGTAAGAGTTGACTGTTATCCTGGATCAAGCTCCTTACCTTGTTACAATCTAGAAATAGCTTGCTGACCAACCACCAGCCTGAACATCCATTTCCCCAAAAGGATTAGGAAATATGATTCTCAAGGCAAATATGGACTCTCATATGGAGAACAACACTTTAGTATGACAATAAAGGTCATATGGTCATTTTTTGCTTTATTTCCAAGGTCTAGATAATTTTCTTAATGTGTTATTGTTTCCTCTTTTTCACTAAGTACTGTTTTATTTATTTATTAATTATAGGTTAGTTATTCATCAAGAGAAACTATTCCATAATCCAATATTCATGTTTCATAGTTCAGAAATACAGGTGAGTGACAAACTCCCATGGAATTCAACCCAAAGAAAATCACTTTGCACTCTGAAAGATACCAGCCTTCTTCACCTCCTCAAAATCTTTCAAGGAATCATAATTTCTGTATAAATCTGCATACTCCTTCTTTATTGATTAGACCACAGCAAAATTACAGAGAGATGCAACCCCAGGGATACAGTGAATGTTCCAACAATATGAAATCACAGATGCTTGGCCAGAAAGCCTCACATCTGAGGTATTGTCAAAGCATTGGAAGTCATGGTCGTTATTCTGAACACCAACCTCAAACCTAACATCCTTCCTAACTCACCAAGCACGATGTTTGATTCTTTAAAAACTTATTTATTTATGAGATAGAGAGAGAGAGAGAGAGAGAGCGCACGCGCACATGTATCTGGATACGGGGCTTGATCCCACCACCCATGAGATCATGCCTGAGCTGAAACCAAGAGTCTGACACTTAACCAACTGAGCCACCCAGGTGCCCCAGCACTATGTTTTGAAGTTCCATCCATATACATCTACTCTTCGTTTTCCTAACAGCTGCATAATATTCGATGACACCTCTCCCAGTGATAGGCAAATTCTTTGTCACCACAGTGGAATTCTACAATGAACATCTTCATACATATGTCTCCAGTTTAGGCTCTCCTTACCTCTTTCCAAGATTTTGCAAGTTTCCTAAGTATCTCTTTATTCCCAATTTCTCCCTAATTCAAATCTCTCTCTACTCCAGTATAGTTCCAAAACCTTTTATAGCTCCCATGGCTACATACAGAATTAAACACTGTTATAGCATTCTGGTCCCCAAAGTTCTACTCCTAATTATATGGCTTTATGTCTTAATACTCTGCTATTCATATTGTATTCCCCAGACAAACTGAAATGCTACTTTCTGGCCTTCTCCCATATTTCTACCTTTCCTGCTTGTCAAGGCTTTGCCCTTATTATTCCACTCCTTCTTGGATGTATTTCTTTCCATTTCCAACTGTCAGATGCTACCAATCTTCAGCTACAACCCCCTTTACAAAACCTTCTCCTAGTCTTTATATTCTTTTCCTCATCAGAAATTTCAAAACTTTGTTAATCCCTCTTTTGTGCTATTATTCTAACTATATTATTTATATATTTGCTTTATGCTGGTTCCACAAAACTGTACCTTTTTAATGCTAGTTACTTCCCACAATCATCAGCATAGTGCTTCATATGCCAAATATGCACTTTAAATACATGCTTAATTGAATATTGAGCATCTCCTAAAAATAAGGAACTGTGGCTATGAAGAGATAAAAGACTTCTGGCCATAGAAGTTCAGAGGATCATTGGTATGAATGTGTCAGGGAAGTGTCAGGATAAAGATAGGAATTTTTTTTTAAAGATATTTATTTATTTATTTATTTATTTATTTATTTATTCATTCATTCATTCATTCATTCATTCATTCAGAGCAAAGAGAGAGGCAGAGACACAGGCAGAGGGAGAAGCAGGCTCCATGCAGGAAGCCCGATGTAAGACTCGATCCTGGGTCTCCAGGATCACACCCCGGGCTGCAGGCGGCACTAATCTGCTGCGCCCTGCCCAAAGACAGGAATTAAAAGCCAGGTATTCAGCGAGGCTTTAGTCTGTCTTTCTAACTTGCACTCTTAACTATTTCTCCAACAGTTTGTATTGACAGAAAGGAATTCCAATTTGGATTAGGTATAAAATGTAAGCCAAGAATGAAAGCAAGATACTTTTCTCAGGACTCTAAAACAAGCCTGAGTTATATAAAAAAATCAACAAATTTCTCTTATAAAAAAATAACTGTGGGGATGCCTGGGTGGCTCAGTCGGTTAAGTGTCTGCCTTTGGCTGAGATCACAATCCCTGGGTCCTGGGATCAAGCCCCATGTGGGGCTGCCTACTCAGAAGGGAGTCTGCTTCTCTCTCCGTTTGCTCTTCCCCCTGCTTGTGCTCTCTCTCACTCTAACAAATAAAATCTTAAAAAAACCCAAACAAACACATGACTGTGGACTGAGGGCCAGAAGTTTATGAGATATAATGTAAATGTTACATCTCAGTGATTTCAAAAGGACTCAGCAGATTACGATAATTGTTCTCCTCAGCCTTAATTTTTACATGGCAATATTTTTAATGTAATATTAACAAACTGAAAGCTCCTGGAGAGAAGCAATTGCCATTGTAACCGCAAGTTCCAGCACAAAAATCTCATGTGAAATAATTAATAACAGTAACTAACACTTAGTGCTAATTACTTGCTAGCATTAAAATAAAATAACATGGAGATCAGCCTGAAAATTCCTCAACCAGACAAAACCAGTTAGGTCACATAAGTGAAACTTAATCTAGCTTATATCATGAATGCAAAAGAAACTTAACCTAGGTTATTTCTTGTAAATATCTCTGATAATGATAACACTTAAATCATCTTCCTAAAATGGTATGAGAATCACTTTTAAATAATCCCCTGCCATCTATAAACTCCCATTTAAAAAAAAATTTTAATTCCAGTATACTTAACATATGTTGTTTTTTTAAAAAAATTTTTTAAAAATTTATGATAGTCACACACAGAGAGAGAGAGAGGCAGAGACATAGGCAGAGGGAGAAGCAGGCTCCATGCACCGGGAGCCCGATGTGGGATTCAATCCCGGGTCTCCAGGATCGCACCCTGGGCCAAAGGCAGGTGCCAAACCGCTGCACCACCCAGGGATCCCTTAACATATGTTGTTACATTAGTTTCAAGTCTACAATATAGTGATTCAACAATTCTTTTTTTTTTTTAAAGATTTTTATTTATTTATTTTAACTTTTTCATTTTTAAAGGTTTTATTTATTTGACAGAGAGAGGGAGAGTGTACAACCAGGGGGAGTAGCAGGCAGAGGGAGAGGGAGAAGCAGGGAGAGCCCAATGTGGGGCTTGATTCCAGGACCCTGGGATCATGATCTGAGCCAATGGCAGATGCTTAACTGATTGAGGTCACCCAGGTGCCCCTATTTATTGATTTTAGAGACAGAGAGAGTGCAAGCAGGGAGAGTGGAACAAAGAGAGGGAGAGAGAGAATCTCAGGCAGACTCCACAGTAAGCATGGAGCCCAATGTGGGACTCAATCTCACAACTCTGATATCATGACTTGAGCTGAAATTAAGAGACAGATGCTTAACTGACTGAGACGCCCAGGTGCTCTGTGATTCAACAATTCTATACATTACTCAATGATTATCATGATTGGTGTACTCTTTAATCCCCCTCACTTATTTCACCCCTCCCCCTTCCCACCACCCCTCTGGTAACCATCAATCTATTCTCTGTATTTAAGAATCTGAGACTTGGTTTGTCTTTTTTCCTTTGCTCACTTGTTTTGTTTCTTAAATTCCACATATGAGCGAAATATTATGGTATTTGTCTCTGACTGACTTATTTCACTTAGCATTATATTCTCTAGCTCTGTCTATGTTGTTGCAAATGGCAAGATTTCATTTTATATGGCTGGATAATATTCCAGTATCTGTGCGTGTTTGTGTGTGTATCATATTTTCTTTATGCATTAATCTATCAGTGGATACTTGGGTTGCTTCCATAATTTGGCTATTGAAAACAATGCTGCAATAAACATAGTGGCATATATATATATATATATATATATATATATATATCTTTTTGAATTAGTGTTTTTGTATTCTTTAGGTAAATACTCAATAGTGATATTACTGGATCATACAATGATCCTATTTTTAACTTTCTGAGGACCCTCTATACTGTGTAAATTCCTCTTGTAATAACCAATCATTGTCAAGGTTAAACAATTTTCTTGTTCTCACTTTATAAGCCATCCTCTAATGACATACCTCTGAGATTCTAACCACTTTTCATTTGAAGTCTCTGTTTGCTAACAATTTGTTTCTCACTCAGTAAAATATTCATATCAAGTAAAACTCTGAATTTTCTTTTGATAGTTTCTGGTGTCAGAAGTGGGATCCAAAGATGACCCTGTTCAGTCCCAAAGCCAGCTGGTGCCAACACCCATGAAACCCATTGCACACTGCTTTCTTATTAACCATGGAATTCCAGGGTAAATCTTTCTCAGATCCAAACTCTGCTCCCTTTGTGTTGACCTCTCTGGTTTTTACTGAGCAAACTTTGTTGAAGTTTTTCAGTAAGTCATGCTATTCTGTTCAAAAGAGGGGGAAATGTGTGATTCCCTCTGTTTTGGAACAGCTGTTGAAAAACAGAACCCCTGATAATTAAGATTTTTTAGGGAATATAAGGCAAAGATGGTTTCTACGTGGTCTAAAACTCAGACCAGGATCTTATGCCTTTCTGGGGGATCCCTGGGTGGCGCAGCGGTTTAGCGCCTGCCTTTGGCCCAGGGCGCGATCCTGGGGACCCGGGATCGAATCCCACGTGGGGCTCCTGGTGCATGGAGCCTGCTCCTTCCTCTGCCTGTGTCTCTGCCTCTCTCTCTTTGTGTGACTATCATAAATAAATAAAAATTAAAAAAAAATAAAAAAAATTATGCCTTTCTGGAAAATCGGCAAACTTTACAAAGAATGACTAGAACTGCAGTGATCACTTTGGGAAAATCCTTAACTTAGATAAAATAACCCACCTTAGGCACCTTTTTTTCCCCCCTTAGGCACCTTTTTTTAAAAAAGGAGACCACATATTTCCTAAAGACAATAAATGTATTCTTTAGTTGGTATGCCAAGTGTCTAAAAGACAAAATGACTCCAAAAAGAGGTTCTCTAAAGAATTCTTACAGCACACAAATTATTCTTAAAACTCTCAGAAATATAGAAACTAACCCAAATGCTTTTCAAGTTCATAAGATCTGGGATAATCTTTAATGCATAAAAGCTTTGCAAACAATTTAAATGTGTTGACAATAAAAACAGGATGTCTTCACAGTAGTCAACATTAAATATAATGCAAACATACAATCTTTCCTTCTTGGGTTTACTAGTCAAATAAGCTGATGCTATCTATCTCTGTTACAAAATTTGTAAGCAAGAAAAACTTAAGATGTTAGTTAGGTATTTCATGTTTAATCCAAGCATAAATATTAAAAACAAATAAATAAACTCGATTAGATTAGATAATGGATATTCATCTAATGTAGAGAAATAAAATGTACATGATTTCCAAATTAGGTAATATATTAAAACACGTTTAAATTTATTTTTTTTGGCTGCTTAAACTTTATAAAGAGATAAAAGATACTTCAATTTATTTGTTTTTTCTTTTTATTTGTATACATGTCTTTTGCTGAATTAAAAATAAACTATGAATGGGGATCCCTGGGTGGCGCAGCGGTTTAGCGCCTGCCTTTGGCCGGGGGCACAATCCTGGAGACCCGGGATCGAATCCCATGTCGGGCTCCTGGTGCATGGAGCCTGCTTCTCCCTCTGCCTATGTCTCTGCCTCTCTCTCTCTCTCTCTATGTCTATCACAAATAAATAAATAAATAAATCTTAAAAAAAAATACTATGAAGATGCAGATGTCTCTAAAAAATATAATTTTAAAAAATGTGTTCATAAATTTGCTAATCTACTACAAGATGCTGATATATTCCAGACAGTTCACAACTTTCTGCTTCCTAGTTTTCACTGGAAAATAAAAGTTTCTAAAGGTTAAAATTTATAATCCATATATAAAAATAAGCCTATTAGAAACAAGAATGAAAGAAAACAACTTTGTATACAAAGTATGAGAGGAGAATGGGATGCGTTTTTTTTTTTTTGGGGGGGGGGGATGCGTTTTTTATATGAAGAGAATGCAAAGAATGTAGGATGTGTTTTTATTAAGGAAAAAAAAAAGGAGTAAAATGACTGGTTATCCCAGAATGAGAAAGAAAAAAGGAATAAAAAATAATCTAAATAGATACAGAAGTTGTAGAAGACTTGTGAAGAAATTTCATGTTGGATGGCCAAAGTTAGCTAAAATTAAATGGATTTATAAATTATAAATATATAATATGTAATGATTGTAATTTATATTTTATATAAATATATTTATTATATATAATTTATATTCATATATAGTTACAAAGTTTTCAAAAAAAAAAAAGTCCAAAACTGAGTTGAATAATATAATACAAAACCACACTTTTTTTCTCTGTTAAAAGAACAAAGTTTCTGAGAGTGTTAGTCTGCTTTTAATAAGAGATTATGAAAGGTTTTTCTTTACCTTATATATATTTTGTCTAGGAAACAAAGATTCCATATCTTATTAAAATAACTTCTTGTGTTTCACTTTGTTTTTATCAGATTTTTGATTGCTTAGGAAAGCAATCTTTTTAATATTTAAAGAGTTAAGGTATTTTTTTAAACAACTATGTGCTTTTTATATTTGCTTTTGAAATCTTTTTGTCACTTTGGTTGAACAGATGACTAAATATTATTTCACAATGATTTGTGATCCTATTTAATCAAATGAGGTTTTTGTTGTTTTTTTTTTTTTTGAGAGAGGAAAAGAGAGAGAGAGACAGAGACAAAGAGTGGGGGAGGGGGACAGGGAGAGAGAATTTTTTTTTTTTTGGAGGCCTTCAAATTATTTATTGGTGTTCAATTTGCCAACATATAGAATAACACCCAGTGCTCATCCCATTAAGTGCCCCCCTCAGTGCCCGTCACCCAGGGTAGAGAGAATCTGAAGCAGGCTCCATGCCCAGCACAGAGCTCGATATCGGGCTGGATCTCACAATCCTGAGTTCATGACCTGAGCTGAAATCAAGAGTCAGACACTTAACTCACTGTGCAACTCAGGAACCCCTAATTAAGTGATTTAAACCTTTTGACAGTTTTTACAGACTTTGTGAAATCAAATTCTAAATGAAGTCTTTTTGACCTTGAACTAACTTTGGGATATTTCCAAGGCTCCCTGGAAGATCTCAAAGTTCTTTTTCTCTTTTTATAAAAAGGGAGACATTAAGCTATAGATTTTTCAAATGTTAAATTGCATGGGAAACATTATCAAGTAAAGAGGATGCTTAATCTTCTTAGGTTGTATTTGAATGGATATATTATTAATATAAATGTTCCAGAAATTGCGTAGAACTCCTAGGAATCTGATATGCCCTGATATAATGTTACCAATTATTTTTAAATGTTGTATGCCACAAGAATAGCCAAACTTACCTGTCAATCACATCATTTTTTAAAATAGTGAACTCTTTAACCATGGCTATTTTTAAGTCTTTTGTCATTCACAGACAGTTACTGTTTTACAGTGAATTCTTCTTTGAAAACATTTACAATCAACTACAAGCCAAAATGCTTTGTTTTCAAGGAGGTTCATGGAAAAGACACTGACAAGTAGTCTAGAATACAAGTTTCTGCTAACTTTAAGATCATACCACTTAACTAGGTAAGAATTCTTGGCAAGCTATGTAGAAACTGATGGATTCATAAAACTCCTAAACCAAGAGCAAGAAAACGAGAATTGATTACATGGGACTAAATCAACTAATGGAGATGATTACAATTTTTATGACATTATTTGCAACATTTTTGGTTCTAGAATGTTTTGCTTTCCAAATTTAAAGTACCCCTTTTCCCCTTTCTTTTAAGACACTATATATAGATAGGTAGGTAGGTAGATAGATAGATAGATAGATAGGTTCCTGAGGTGCACAGTGAATTAAGTGTCCAGCTCTTGATTTCAGCTCAGGTCACGATCTCAGGGTTGTGAGATCCAGCCTGATACCGAGCTCTGTGTTGGGCATGGAGCCTGCTTAAGATTCTCTCTCTCCCTCCCACCTTTCCTCTCTCTGCCTCTCTCACTCTCTCTCTCTCTCAAAAAAACATATCTATATATCTATATCTATACATATGTATGTGTGTATATTTATATATGTATGTATATATATAGAGAGAGGCATATATATATATATATATATATATATATATATATGCTTTTCACAATTTGGTAACCTTTTGTAAACTAAAATTAAACATTTATCATTTTCTTTCTGCTGATCCTTTCAGAATTAAAGAGAAAACAAAACAACAACAAAATCCCTTATTGAGTATACTCATTTTTATGGCAGTGTAGGTATTTGCATAAATTCAATAAAAATTTATTCTCTTCGTAACAGGATGCAATTGGATAAATCCTTGGCTTGGCTTCTTGCCCTGAAGGGGTGTTTAAAGATCTAATCTGAGATTTATTACCAGACAGTTTTTAGGAAACTAAGGTTTGATTTGTAGAGCCAATACAACCGTCTGAAGTACCAAAGCTTAGACTGGAATATCATATTTGAAAATGTGCATAAAATCACTATTCTGCTGCACTTCTATAAATAACAAGCTAAATGTAATGAGACTAGACTTATTTTACAAACAGTCTTATTGTGATCATCTTTGGTAAAAATGAAGTGACTATGAAGAGAAAAATTATGTTTCAATAGAAAACTATAGCATACCTGTAGCAGATTCTAGTCCTGTTCATTATCTTTGAGATTTTGTTATCTATCTGTAAACTGTAATGGATCCTGAATTCTTCTAGTTTCCTCCAACATCTGGCTACAACTTTCCAAACTAACATTTCCAATTGTCTCTTACCCTTCTGTATAAAAACTAACATTGCCCTTTAACCCAAGCCCTACAACCTAAAGCCAGGCAACTTGATATAAACTTCAGAGAGATCACCATGACAGATCATGTACAGACAATCTTCCTGCCTATTTCTATACAGGCCACTCATCGCATTCACCGGAACACCTAATGACATCATCAAAGTCATTCAAACTGCAAACCAGGAAAATCTAACAGATTGAAACTGCCATCCTCCCTCTACTATCTATAGGTATTTTGAGCTCAAATCTAGTAATTTTCTTTACTGGCTGCTCTCTAGACTCAGAAACTGAGTTTGTAATTTGCTCCAATGATTAATTTTTATATTTCTTGTGTTTCCATAGAAATGCCTGATTGCTCATACCTTATAGAGGCCCAACTTAGGTGGAAGCTCATATGTAATACTCATGAAATAAGACATTCTCACGTTCATCCTAAGTAATCATAACATGATCCAATAGTGTAAGGCACTAACGCAATATTAAAAATTATTTTCCACCAGGTCTAATAACCTTTCTGTGATCATTCCAAAGAAGACATTAAAACTTAAAGACTTAACTTAATGGAAAAGACACCAACAAAAGATCGCTTTTAAATCTTTTTAGGATTTTGCAGATCTCTTCTGCAAAATCCCTACAATTACAGCAAAAATCTAGAAATTCTCTAGCCAGAGTTATATTAGACAATTGCACAGCCTTAGATACCCTAACTGCTTAACAAGGAGATGCATATGCTCTGTTTTTTTTTTTTAATTACCATGTTAATAAATTAGGAGTTATTACCCCAGTTTAAAAGATCTTAAAGATCAGGGGCGCCTGGGTGGCTCAGGGTGTGATCCTGGAGTTTTGGGATTGAATCCCACATCGGGCTCCCCATGGGGAGCCGGTTTCACCCCCTGCTTCTCCTTCTGCCTCTGTCTCTGCCTTCTCTCTGTGTCTCTCATAAATAAATAAAGTCTTAAAAAAAAAAACGATCTTAAAGATCAGATGTCAATCTTTCATCAAATGGGTGATGTTTCTTCCACTGGTTTATTTATTTAAAAGATTTTATTTATTCATTTTTTAAAAAAATTACTTATTTATTGATTCATGAGAGACACAGAGAGAGGCAGAGACACAGACAGAGGGAGAGGCAGGCTCCTTGCACAGAGCCCGACGTGGGACTCGATCCCGATGTGAGATCATGCCCTGAGCCAAAGGCAGAAGCCCAACCACTGAGCCACCCAGACGTCCCAGATTTTATTTATTCATGAGAGACACACACGGGGGGGGGGGGGGGGCAGAGACACAGGTAGAGGCATGGAGCCTGATGCAGGACTCCATCCGGGGACTCCAGGATCACCCCCAGGCCAAAGGCAGGCGCTAAACTGCTGAGCCACCCAGGGATCCCCACCACTGGTTTACTTGGATGGTTAAATCTTAGCTCCTGGGAATCTCTGCTCCCAATAATTTTCCAATCCTTGTCTGTTATTTTCCTCTTAGACATCATATTAACCTCACTAGTTGTAGGAGTGCTGACAACACTGACTCCATCTTTGGCCCTCCCTTTGTTTATGCTGATGCAATGACCTCCTCAGGGCTACATGTCCCAGGCCTCTTGGACGTTAATGTGTGCCCTGACCAGAACGCAGGAAGGCTTGTGCTGATCTTCCCTCAAGTGGCACACAGAAGGCGCACTTTAGATAACTAGTAGGCCAGACTGATGCACAAAAGGCACCACTTTAGATAAGTAGGATAGATGACTGGTGCATAGATGGAGCCTCTTTAGATAACCACCCTTTGACCTCACCACAATGCCCCTTGCACTATAAAAGCTATAGCCTAAGGTTTGGATTGGGTGGAGAACAGGTGCATAGCACCTGGATCATCTATCCACTGGCTCCCCCTTGTCAATAGTTACCCTGAATAAAAGGTCTGTGTAAACAGTATGGAGTGGCTTTATTTTTCAGCTTCAAAGCGCCTACTCGGTCTGGAGGGTACTTTACCTCTCCCACCTTCTAACACTGGTGCGTGGTATCCTCTTGAGAATTTTAAATGCCTTTCAGCAGCCACTCACGCACTACATGACATCCGTCAGGACTGCACAACTCAAGGAACTCCCTAATCCCACTGCCCATGTCTACGATGACTATGCAACTACACGACCGTGCAACCCAGTGACTACATCACTAGTGGGAGTGAAGGTAACAGTACACTGGCTCCCACTTTCAGCTTGCTGAGGGAATGACCAAAATGGGGGGAGGGTGGTGTCTTTTTTTTTTTTTTTTTTGGTGAAATAAAATGGGAGATCATGCTTGAAAATTCCCCCAACCCGTTAGGTGACATTTTATTTCATGAACATGAGCGAATTTAACAGGTTGTATTTCTCGCCAAGTTCCTCTGATAATCATCATGATCGTAATCATAATCTGATAATAGTCATAAGACTTAAATCGTCTCCCTGTTAAAACAGTGTAAGACAATCACTTTTAACCAACCCCTTGCAGGTCTTTTAAGCTGTAGTAACCAGGCCTTGTGACAACCAATCACTGTGAAGGTTGAACCACCTGGTCGTTGTTTGTAAGTCATCCTTCAACGACATGAACTCTGAGATTCTCGTTTCTCCCTCACTCTCATAGTTTTATCAGGTGAAGCTTCCTTGAAATTTCCTTTGACACCAGGCATCCCTCTAAGGGCTCTGCCCCTATTAAATGCGTTCCTCACTGCAGCTCTACGGGAGAGGCTCTGGCGCTGCGCGGATGCGGTGGGTCCGGCCACTGTCTCCATGGTTACCCAGCGGGCGGAGGGCCAGCCATCGCCGCCCCGCGAGCAGGGTGGGGCGCTGCCTCGGGAAATCGCTACCTATCCCAGTTACACGAACCGGTGAACCTTGCGAGAGCCACGTGTAGGGTTTTGTTTTGTTCCAAGGCGTTCAAGCTCCCGTCGGAAACAGGCCGCTGCCAGAACTGCTGGGCGCGGAGCTGCCGAGACCGACCTGCCCAGCAGCGCACCTGGCGCAACGGGCCTCTACGAAAAGACAACCGGCACCTCAGGACCCCAGAACAGAGACACCAGCCGGGCCTTTCTCAGAGGTGCGGGGGTGGGGGAGCGGGCGGGGAGGGAGGGCGAGCCCAGAGGCGGAGGGGAGGGCGGGGACCGGGTGGACTCACAGATCCAGGAGCTGACTGACCCGCCGCGAGCTAGGCATCGCGGCCGCCCCGGGGAGCCTCTTCCGCGGTCCCCGGGCCGCCCCAAAGCAGCCAGAGACCGTCCGTCAACTCCGGCCCCCGGCGCGACGCGTAGGCCCTCGTGACGTCACACGGCTTCTTCCGGCGACCGCGACGCAGCCTCGCTCGTGACTACGGAGGGCAAGGAGAGAAGGGAAGGTGATAAAATGCAGAGCAGCCCTAACCTCGGTGAGGCACGACGGGAGTTGTAGTTCTCCCGCCTCGCGGCTCCGTTTAGGGGCGGAGCCCAGCGCGCAGCCTAGGCGGGGCCACCTGCGGCGGCGTTCTGCCCGGAGGTCGCAGCTCGCTCTGCAGGGGTGGCGTTGCTGCGGCTCCGTGCGTTTGGGGGCGCGCACCGGAGACCCCCCCCCTTTGCATCGTGGACTCCATTAACGTGAAGCAGAGACTTTTAGAGCAAACAGAACTGACCGCGGCTTCCCGAGTACTTTCTCTGAGGCATGTTCTGAGCTACGTGCTCTCAGTTCTTACCTACATTCATTTAATCCTGCGGAGTCGGAATTATTTAGCTTTATGTTACAGATGAGGACACTGCATGCCAGCAAAAAAGGCTCAGTAAGGATGTCATCGTGGGGGGCGGGGAGGGGGAATCTGTTCAAATCAGAAAGGATTCTGAAGAAGGGGCGCTATTCCCCAGGTGGAATTATTTCTCTTTGGTTAGTGATGCTGCAGAGTACCGGCTACTTTGTAGTGTTTTGCATTCTTCCTGGTGGATTATTTTTTTGTTTATGTGTCTGTCTGCCTTTTGTAAGCTCCTGGAAGTTGGAACCCATTTTTGTTCCTCTTTTCAGGATGCTACTCTTTCGGTCTATACACATTTATCGAGCACTGAAGGAGGGTAGAGATAGTGCTGGTGCTGAGGGGTCAGTGGTGAACACATGCAGCAGACCAACAGAAGGGCAATGAGAATAACTGTTAACTGTTAAATGCTAAGTTAGTTCTGTGCAAACACCCATGCATGAGTAAGGGGGGGCCAGTTCAGAGAAAACTGTGGTCTCAGGGACTACAGACAGTTTAAGGTGGTGGCTACAATGGGGAGTGCTGGGAGATGAATCTGAAGCAGAGGCTGCCAAACTTTTTCTATAAAGGGCCAGAGAGTAAAGATTATAGGGTTTTGTGGATCATATTGTCTTGGTCACAGCTACTCAACTTGAAGCTCAAAAGAAGCCATAGTATGAACGGGTGGAGCTGTGTTCCATAAAGTTTTTTTTTTTTTTTTTTTTTTTTTGTGGACATTGAGGTTTGGATTTCATGTAGTGTTCACTGTCATGAAATATTATTCATGTTTTGGTTTTGCAACCATTTAAAAACATTGCAAACTACATTAAAACAGGCAGTAGGCAGGATTTGGCTGGCTGGTGGTGTGTCCCCTTCTGATCAGAAAGCCAAAATGGGGCCTGATGACCTGTGTTATGTTAAACAATTTAGGCTTTGTCTGGAGGACTTTGGGTGGAGTCATAGGTAGGTTTTAAGCAGGGGTAGGGCATGCATGGGAAAAATGAGTTTTAGAAAAGAACTCTAGCTGTTACATGTTAAAAGAACTGTAGATGTCACAGGTGAAGACCAGAGAGGAGTCTTTTGATGATAGCTTAAGCTAAAGTAATCGCAGTGCAATGGACAAATTCAAGAGGTAATGGAAGTAGAACTGATAGGATTCAGAGGTTGGTGGGGGTGAGGGAAAGTGAATGGTCAAGACTAACTTCTAGGCTTTGGGTTCAGAGAATTAGGTGGCATATGGTGGTGCCATTTATTGCACTAAGAGGATTGCAGGAGTTTTTTTGAAGAGGAAAGTATTTAAGTGTCAGCCCTTGTGGCTTTTGAAGTATCTATGGAAAATGTAGGCCTGGAACTATAGATCTGCTAATTGTGCTGGTTTGCTTTGAAAGAAGAGATTGAGTAGCCGTGATGATACATACATTTACTTATTAATACAGTAACATTTTTGGGAAGAGTCATCTGCTGTTCTGGGAGCCTGTTAGACCTTGGAAGACCATAGGAGAGCTCGACAGAACAGATAAGGGTAGGACTTCATGGTCTTTCCTACTGTTGAGTGCTGCACAGCTGTACCTTGGGGGTCTTCCCACTGATTACTTGATTCTTCAAGACTAGGAAAATACAGATCATTGCCCTGTTATTATGAGATGTTCAGCTTTAGGTGCCAGAATTCTTCTCAGTAGTCAAAGGAAATCATAGCTTTTGTTTTTAAGAAAATAATTATCTAATGAAGTAAGATGACAAAGCCCTATTTATTTCTAGCCAATTATTTTAAAGGTCAAAGATGGGTGCATCATATCACAATTCCTAGAACTATTTTTTCCTTCAAAGATTGATTTACGTATGTTAGAGAGAGGGAGCAAGGGTGTGACAGCAAGAGTGGGTGGGGCATAGGGCGAGGGAGAGTCCCGAGCAGACTCCGTACTGACCATGGAGCCGGACTAAGGGCTCAATCTCACAATCCTGAGATTAGGACCCTGAGGTCATGAGTGGAAACCACGAGTCAAATGCTCAGCTGATTGTGCCATGCAGGCACCCATCTTATAACTGTTTTGATTATGATTTCCTGGAGATTTTAGGACCTGTAGTATCTACAAACTAGCCTCTCAGGTATTTAGCATAACTGTATCAAAAATTTATTTTGAGTTTGTTTCTACTGAATAAAATCTGATGTATGCTGTGGTTGCCTTGACATTCTTATTTCATCCCTCTCTTTTTAATTTATTTTTTAAAGATTTTATTTATTTATTTATTCACGAGAGACATAGAGAAAGAAGCAGAGCTAGAAGCAGGCTCCCTCTGGGGACCCTAATTTGGGACTTGATCCCAGGATCTGAGCTGAAAGCAGATACTCAACCACTGAGCCACCCAGGTGCCCTATCATCTGTACCTTTTTTATTTTTTATTTATTTTTATTTTTTTTAATTTTTATTTATTTATGATAGTCACAGAGAGAGAGAGAGGCAGAGATATAGACAGAGGGAGAAGCAGGCTCCATGCACTGGGAGCCCGACGTGGGATTCGATCCCGGGTCTCCAGGATCGCGCCCTGGGCCAAAGGCAGGCGCCAAACCGCTGCGCCACCCAGGGATCCCCTCATCTGTACCTTTTTTAATAGCAGCCATCTAGTTTGGAGAACTGACCCTCTCTTCAGAGGTCTAGTTTAAGGCTAATTGGTGATTACTGCAGTGATAGATTTAAGGGTTAGGAGGCTTTAACCAATCAAGAAGTCACCATATGCCCTCAGCCACTGGGATGATGAGTTCAAGAATGGGCATATGGGCATGTGACCCATTCAAGACCAGTAAAAAGCAGGAAAAATTTTGCTGCAGGCTTTTGGTAAAGAAGTTTTCTCAAATATATGACAATGCTTTGTGAATCAGTATTCTACGAATTGTCAAGTTAAAGGACATTATATAGAGGAAGAGAATCACAGAAGAACAACTAGGTTCCTGATGAACCATGCCTGAACACCACCCCTCTTCACTATTGTTAAAAGACAAAAACAAAACAATTTAGCAACGAGTTTGATGTTCTTTATTTGGAAAACATCCATGGATTGGGGAAATGCCATGCCCCACAGCAGTGGAGTACTCTTCCTGAGGGATGTTTGGGCAAGAGCAAGTTTTATAGTGTTTGAAGCAACAATGAGAAAAAAAGGAATGATTGGCTAGGGGGTCAGGGATTTCCTTATAAGGCTAGCAGGTTAATCGGGGAATAAAGGGAGAATATTAGGCTTAAATTGATTGGCTAGAGTTGCATATCTAAAAACAAGTAAATCATTACAGATTCTTGGCAGTTGGGGATTGGCTGGCTGGATATACTGCACTCTGGTGAAGCAGAGCATTTATAGAAAAGTGAAAGTTATCTTTTTTTTTTTTTTAAGATTTTATTCATTTATTCATGAGAGTCATGGAGAGAGAGAGAGAGAGGCAGAGGGAGAAGCAGGCTCCATGCAGGGAGCCTGACAAGGGACTCGATCCCAGGTCTTCAGGATCAGGCCCTGGGCTGAAGACAGCGCTAAACCCTTGAGCCACCTGGGCTGCCCTGAAAATTATCTTAGTTCTGGTTTGCTGATGTGGCAACCTGGGCAGGAGTGGCTTCATCTTTCACTGTCACACAATTTAGTTAATTCCCTTTGTTATTGATAAAATCAGTGGTGAATTTTCTGTTTCTTGCTGCTAAAACATCCTAACAATTATATATTCATAGCAGGAGTCACCAGCATACAAATGGAAATTGGGGGGGCCTGGCTGGCTCAGTCAATAGAGCATATGGCTCTTGATCTCAGGGTTGTGGGTTCAAGCCCCATGTTGGGTGTAGAAATTACTTAAATAAATAAATAAATCTTAAAAAAATATATAAATGAAAATTGAAGGTATGAGAAATGATGAGCTCACCCGTCAGATATATGTAGAATGAGAACAACAAGTCCTTGGAAAGGTAGCTGAGAACAGCAATTGACTGGCAATTGACACTGAGAAGGAACAGCCAAAGAGGTAGGGGAAAAAATGGTGGGTGCTACAGAAGATACACATGACCAGAATCGTCATATGCTGAAGAGATGTCAACTAATATAATACTTGAAGATGGTTTAGCAGCAAGAAGATCATCAAGGGTCCTTGAGGGGGTGGTGGAGGATACAGTGTGATTATAATGAGAGAAATGAATGGTAAGTAAGGAAATGAACACACAAGTAGCCCAACTCTCATTTACAATAGATACTTGTTCAAATGAATAGCTGCTTCTATTAAGACTCATGCTGAGAAGAAAAGGAGACTGTATAAAGATATAGCTCTAAACAAGGTAAAATGGGATAATTCAGAACTATTATTTATGGACCTTCTAGGTATGAATCATGGTAAACACCTGATCTCATGTAGTTGTCAATCAAGTCTGAGATAGCATGCTATCTTATAGATGAAGTTGAGGCTCATTTAAATAAACGAGTCTGTCAGACTCCAAAGATCATGCTGTTTCTACTTTATTTGGGTGCTAGGAGAGAGGCTTATGGTATGTTCAAGATCATCAGAACTTGCAAAGCACCTTTTCAAAAAATTATTAGGTTTTTCAAGGTGGTGATAGTAGAGCATTAAACCAAGGCAGGACCCTGTACAACTGCACCATTGGTCCACCCATGAAGTTGGCCTTGGTATATCCAGGACTTCCCAAGAAAATCAGTTTCAACTACTGACTCTGTAACTCTTTGTCAAAATAAGATTGAGACAAATGTGAACACAGGGAAACCTAAAAAAAAAAAAAATTTGAAGTAGAATTGATGTATATTAGTTTCAGGTGTACAACCTGGTGATTGGACAGTTATATACATTACGAATGCTCATCATGGTAAGTATAGTTACCATCTATCACCATACCAAGCTATTACGATATTATCGACTATATTCTCTGTGCAATACTTTTCATCTCATGGCTTACTTCTTTTGTAACTGCAGGTTTGTACCTCTTCATCCCCTTTTACCTATTTGCCATTTAGGAAAACATTTTCACTAGCAGTTCAGAAATAGTGGCTCATCCCATAGAAGAGGAGGAATTTATAGCACTGACGATATAGCAGATATTTATAGCTCAGATATGGCAGTTGACAATTCAGATTGGATAAGAACAAGATGTTTCTGTCTTTTTGTAAGGAAAACAGGATGTTCTTATTTTTGTGGCTTATCTCAAGAGGCAAAGCTTTCAGGATTTCCTGTTAGTGCTTTTAGGAGGTTCCTGTTATTCATGGTTTATCTTGGAATGCAAGGTTATTAAGAATAAAAGTTTTCTGGTGCATAGTAAGTGATTTGTGGACAGCACTAGGCTAAGGGCAAGATGTTATGTTCCCATTCTCCCCTCTTTGCTTGCTGTGCCCACTTCATTATTGTGGTTTCCTCTAGCTGGGGACCTCTTCCATTTCCTACCCTAGCTATCATCTAAAGAAGACTTACAGTGTGATTTTCTAGGCAGCTTATATAAGAATAATAAGCAACATTGCTTACCTTAAATCATGCTATTTATTCCTAGTTATATGTGTAGAAAAATATCTAATAAATGTATACAGATAAAATGATTAAGCATATTACCGTATACGTATGCGTATATACACACACACACAGTTGACGTTGGACAACGTGGGTTTAAACTGCACAGGTCTACTTATATGTGGATTTTTTTTTTAGTACAGTACTGCAAATGTATTTTCTCTTACGATTGTCTTAATATTTTCTTCTCTCTAGCTTACTTTGTTGTAA
Source organism: Vulpes lagopus (assembly GCF_018345385.1). Taxonomy (NCBI): domain Eukaryota; kingdom Metazoa; phylum Chordata; class Mammalia; order Carnivora; family Canidae; genus Vulpes; species Vulpes lagopus. The sequence goes on from NC_054844.1 coordinate 28,632,176, forward strand.
GAATATAGTATATAATATATACAACATACAAAATATGTGTTGACTTTATATTTTGGTAAGGTTCCTTAATAGTAGAATATTAGTAATTAAGTTTCAGAGGAGTCAAAAGTTACACATGGATTTTTGACTGTTGGTGTGAGGCGTCTTGGGGCCCCTAACCCTTACACTGTTTAAAGGTCAACTGTGTGTGTGTATATGTATGTATGTGTGTATACATATGTATATGTATGTATGTAATAAGTTAGGTTCTTCACTTTTAAACCTTACTGCTCATATTTAGATTCAAAATAGCAATTGCTCTTCCTCTTCCTTTTTTTTTTTTTTTTTTTTTTTTAGATTTAATTATTTGAGAGAGAGCACAAGAGCACATGTCAGGGGGGCATTGGGGGAGCAGAGGAAGAGGAGAGAGAATTCCAAGCAGACTCCCTGCTGAGCGTAGAGCCCAACACAGAGTTCAATCTGAGAGCTTGGAGCATGATCCAAGATCATGACCTGAGCTGAAATCAAGAGTCGGATGGTTAACCAACTGAGCCACCCAGGCACCCTAGCAATTGCTCTTGTAATATTAATTTTCAGTTCAATGTAACTTATACATTATCATTTACTACTAACCCTGGATCATTTCAGTTGGGTATTGTTAGTGTTCAGACTAGGTGCAAGATGGAACCACTTATGCTAAGCCCACATCAGCAAACTGGAATTGAAGTAAATTTCTATGCTTGGCTCTCCCAGAGAAAGAGAGCCAACCAATCAGTGCTTGGCCTCAGCCAACCAATCAGTGCTTGCCTGCCCAGCACAAGTCATCTGACCTCGCTCCTAGACTCTCCTTTGCTCCATATAAGGGAAATAATCCTGCCTTAACCAATCAGCAAATGCCAAGTATAACTTCTTTGTTCCTTCTCACTTTGGTCTGTAAACACTTCTTGCCTTGCATGGTTCATTAGAGCTCCTTTCTATCTGCTAGACTGGATGTTGCCCCATTTATGAATTGCTGAATAAAACCTCCTAGATCAGTAAATTGTGGGAAATTTTCTGTTAACAGTATCAAGGATAATTGTGAACACTTATTGAGTGGTTAGAATAATCCTTGCACACAGTGAGTATTTTACAAGTTCTAGCTCATTTCACCCTTTAAAAAAAAACCCTCTTTGATAGGTATTTTTACTGTTATCATACCCATTTTCCAGACAAGGAAACTGAGGCCCAAAGAGATTAAGAAACATGACCAAGTTCATGTGTTTAGTTAGTGGTAGAGCTGGGATTTGAAGCCAAACAATTAGGCTGCAGAGCTGGGTTCTTAATACTATATGGTTGTCCCTACACCTTTAAAATAAAAACTCTTGATAGTTCTTGGTAATCCTAAAATATAGTTATCAGGGATGTAAAACTAAAGGATATCTTAGCTACATCTTAATTTTGCAGTTTAGGCAACTGTTTCAGAAGAGTTGATTTCTCAAGATTTCTGAGCAAAGATGGGACTAGAGTATATTTGCCAATCCCTTGTCCAGTACATTTCCTAAACTTGATCTTTAGGTTATAACTCTGAAGGGGGCTGAAAACAAACAGAATAAAGAGAAGCCAAACGAGTGACTTCTTTATTATTCTACTAGTGCAGGTTATTTCCAAGTGGGAGTGTCCTTAATCCATGACAAAGTGAAAATAATATATATTCTTTTTATTTAATTTCTTTTTATATCTCATATCATGTCTTACTCCAAATTGGAAACAACAATGCCATGCTCATGAATTTTTGTGCATTGTTAAAATTTTCCATTAAGTAAACCCTTGATTTAATTTGAGGCATAAAATGTATGACTCAGGATCCTTGCAGGAAACAGCTGGGCAAGTTCAAGCAGGTTAGGCAAGGAGACATTAATAAAGAGGCTGTTTATAAGGGTGTGGACAGGATTAAGGGAAAGTAGGGATAAGGGTGGTTTAATACCCTTAGACTAGCAATAGCAGGAAGCCCTTACCTCTCTTAGTCCTGAAAGCAGGGAACGAACAGTTACCAAAACCTGAAGAGAGTGGCTATATGTAAGGCCACCTACAAGGAGCTATGGCTTTTGGGAACCAAAAAGGGAAGGGGTGCCCAGCTGGGAAGGATCCTGGAAGAATAGATACTCTAACCCCATTCTCCATCCCCCTTTTGATCTCCCAGTGCTTCTGCTTATAGTTTCAACCCACCTATAAGTTAGAGGTCAAGAAATCCCAGTTTGTCTGTCTATAAAAATCAGTCTCTTAAAGCCCTGAGTAGAGAAGGATAGACTGGAAAATAACCAATTTATAAGCTACTGGTTTTTAGATAAAAAATATCACAACAGTTTGAAAATTAGAATAAGGGCTCAGTCTGAGCCAAAGTAATAATTGTTACTGTTTAATAACAATGAGGGGGATGGCAATCTCTCATCAAGATGCTGAGAGCCGGGACAATGACAGATTAAGCCCTGTCTTTTTCTCGTTAGCTTCATTGGTTATTTTTATTTTTATAAAGTTATGCAATTCCTAACTCAAATTTATTGGTCATTTGCAAATGGAATCAAATGCCTATCATTTCTATTGGATAGACTTTAAGAAAATCCATTAATGACATTTATTTATTTATTTATTTATTTATTTATTTTTAAATTAATTTTTATTGGTGTTCAGTTTACCAACATACAGAAAAACACCCAGTGCTCATCCCGTCAAGTGTCCACCTCAGTGCCCGTCACCCATTCCCCTCCAACACCCGCCCTCCTCCCCTTCCACCACCCCTAGTTCGTTTCCCCGAGTTAGGAGTCTTTATGTTCTGTCTCCCTTCCTGATATTTCCCAACATTTCTTTTCCCTTCCTTTATATTCCCTTTCACTATTATTCATATTCCCCAAATGAATGAGAACATACGCTGTTTGTCCTTCTCCGATTGACTTACTTCACTCAGCATAATACCCTCCAGTTCCATCCACGTTGAAGCAAATGGTGGGTATTTGTCGTTTCTAATTGCTGAGGAATATTCCATTGTATACATAAACCACATCTTCTTTATCCATTCATCTTTCGATGGACACCGAGGCTCCTTCCACAGTTTGGCTATTGTGGACATTGCTGCTAGAAACATCGGGGTGCAGGTGTCCCGGCGTTTCATTGCATCTGAATCTTTGGGGTAAATCCCCAACAGTGCAATTGCTGGGTCGTAGGGCAGGTCTATTTTTAACTCTTTGAGGAACCTCCACACAGTTTTCCAGAGTGGCTGCACCAGTTCACATTCCCACCAACAGTGCAAGAGGGTTCCCTTTTCTCCGCATCCTCTCCAACATTTGTTGTTTCCTGCCTTGTTAATTTTCCCCATTCTCACTGGGGTGAGGTGGTATCTCATTGTGGTTTTGATTTGTATTTCCCTGATGGCAAGTGATGCAGAGCATTTTCTCATGTGCATGTTGGCCATGTCCATGTCTTCCTCTGTGAGATTTCTCTTCATGTGTTTTGCCCATTTCATGATTGGATTGTTTGTTTCTTTGGTGTTGAGTTTAATAAGTTCTTTATAGATTTTGGAAACTAGCCCTTTATCTGATATGTCACTTGCAAATATCTTCTCCCATTCTGTAGGTTGAATGACATTTATTTAAATATTTGATCCCTATTATGTGCCAGGCAGAATATATCAGTAAACAAACATGTCCTCTTGGAGTTTACTTTTAAGTGTGAGAGCAAGAAAGCAAGCACATGAAGAAAACAATGTGTAGAGATAAGGACTATAAAGAACAAGTTAGGATGGGGGCAAAAGGTTACTGGGGAGAAAGGGAGAAGGAAGGGGAGAGACAGGGGGATTAGTTTTGCTTTGGTTGTCAAAGGAAGGCATCTTGAAGGCTGTAACATTTTTGCTGAGACCTGTTAAAAGATAAACTAAGGGATATTAAAAGGTTTATCAGAGCAAAAATTGATTGGAATTAGGCAGTGCCAAACCAAACATAGTTATGAGTGCCGAGCCAACAGAATTCAGGGGAAAGACTTATTTAGACAAAGTACAGAAGTGAAGAAAGGAAATTATTTGGCTATTTATTAGTCTAGTTGGCTTTTAGTGATTAATTATCCTTAGTGTTTTGATATTGGAACATTGAGGCATTTATAGGCTTAGATTTGGGTTTGCACATGTAGGCCAGTGTGGCATTAGAGCCACCTCAGTCTAATGGACTACTTGTTTAATTAATATAACAGATTTGAAGGATAAAAGGAGCTAACCACTCTGAGATCCAGAGATGGAAGAGAAAGGCTCTGATGCAAGAATTGTGCTTGGTAAAGTTGGAAAGATGAAAGGAGCGGGTGGAGGGTGTCCCCAGGGAAAGAGAAGAACTATGATGTAGTAAGCAGCGTGTGTATCCATAGGCCCTTCAAGCCTGGGACTCTGCAGTTTTCAATTCCGGGTTGCCATGGTGGTAATGAGAGCACTCAGAATCTGAGATTCTTAAATCTCAGAACCATGGAACCTGCGGGTGGCTAAGTGCTTAGGCTCTAACCTCAGAATCTGAACCCTTATTTTTGCCTAAGGTGAATTTAAGTTGTGATTTATAATATATATGTGTATATACATATATATATATTTGTGATTTATAATAATAATACAAAATTTATACATATTTGGCCTTCATGTTGTTCCTGGTACAGAACTCTTAAAATTCTTGGGGTTTCCTAAGAGCAATGGAAGTATCTTTTGCTTATAGTATTTGGTCTTTTGTCCTTGGTTCCTAAAATAGCTCCAAAGCCTTAAAGGTGAAAGGAATAGGGGATCCCTGGGTGGCTCAGCGGTTTAGTGCCTGCCTTTGGCCCAGGATGCGATCCTGGAGTCCCGGGATTGAGTCCCATGTCGGGCTCCCAGCATGGAGCCTGCTTCTCCCTCCTCCTGTGTCTCTGCCTCTCTCTCTCTCTCTCTCTCTCTCTGTCTATGTCTATCATAAATAAATAAATAAATCTTAAAAAAAATTTCTCTTTCCAGAAAAAAAAAAGTGAAAGGAATATGTCCTGTTATTCATAACAACCCCCTTTCAACCACACTTGAATTTATGTTAATGCAGTGACTTTTGGAAAGCCCCCTAAGGATGCAGGCTTGGTGTCAGGGGAACTAACCTGATTAGAAGGTTGGAACTTTCAGTACCATCCTTCATCTCTGGAGAGGGGAGAAGGGCTGGAGGTTAAACCAGTCACCAATGACCAATGATTTAGTCAATCATACCTGTTTATGCAGCCTCCATAAAAACTCAAAAGAACAGGTTTGGAGAGCTTCTGCATTGGTGAACACATGGAGATTTGGGGAGGGTGGTGCACCCAGAGAGAACATGGAAGCTCCCTAAAACTTGCCCCATGTATTCCTTATATCTGGCTGTTCTGAGTTATATTCTTTTGCAATAAATTGGTAATCTAGTAAGTAAAATGTTTTCCTAAGTTCTGTGAGCTGCTCTACCAAAGTATTTGAACCCAAGAAGGGATTCATAGGAATCTCCGGTTTATAGCCCGTAGGTCTGAAACATAGGTGACAACTTGTACTTGTGATTGGCATCAGGTGTGAGTCTGGGGAGGGATTTGTGAGTCTTTAACCTGTGGGATCTGGTACTATCTCCAGGTAGATAGTGTCAGAATTGAATTAAATTGTAGGACACTCAGCTGGTACTGCAGAATTGCTTGATGTGTAGAAAACCCACACATCTGGTGGCAGAAATGAAGTAGTGTACAGATGGTCCCCAATTTATAATGGTTCAATTTATGATTTTTCAACTTTATGGTGGTGTGAAAGCAATATGCGTTCAGTAGGAACTGTACTTCACGTTTTGAATTTTGTTCTTTTCCCAAGCTCATGGTATGTGGCATCATTTTCTTTTGCCGGGCAAGGGTGAAAGGCCATAGTTCCCAGTCAACCACGATTACGATTATGAAGGTAGACAACTAACCCTTTAATATTCAATAAATTACATGGATATTCAACACTTTATTATAGAATAGGGTTTGTGTTAGATGATTTTCCCCTACTGTAGGCTAATGTAAGTGATCTGAGCATTTTTAAAGCAGGGTAGGCTAAGCTATAATGTTTGGTAAATTAGGTGTATTAAATGCATTTTCAACTTAGGACATTTTCAATTCATGTTTGTCAGGATGTAACCCCATCATAAGTTGAGGAAGATATATAGTAGTGGAATAAATATTGAGAGTGGAAGAGAACCACATGGAAGTGCATTTTCCTTAGACTGAATTTCTTAACTCCTTGGTAATTCAATTTCCTCACTTGTAAAATAAAGATAGTAATATTATATCTTATCCAAAATCCATGAGGACAATATGTCTGAGAATTTCTAAATTGTAGGATTTTAGAGTGTTATCATGGTGCATATATCAGGCATTATGAGATACCCCCATGGGGCCCTAGGGCAAATCAAACATGAATTTTTCTGCATTGAAAGGTATTCTGTTGTTTTTCAAGCAACAGAATAGCTTTTAATAGATGACATAAATGTTCAGCCATGTCATGGATGAATAGACATTTACATGTTCAATTGAATAAACTGGCTGCTTTGCTTTGATTAGTCCTACTTGAGTTAATTTAAATATTTCCATTTCTTCTAGTATTCATAGCTCTCTATACATTTTACAGAAGCTGGAGATGGATTTTTTTTTTTTAAAGATTTTTTTTAAATTTTTATTTATTTATGATAGTCACGGAGAGATAGAGAGAGAGGCAGAGGCACAGGCAGAGGGAGAAGCAGGCTCCATGCACCGGGAGCCCGACGTGGGATTCGATCCCGGGTCTCCAGGATCGCGCCCTGGGCCAAAGGCAGGCGCCAAACCGCTGCGCCACCCAGGGATCCCTGGAGATGGATTTTTAATACTGTTTACCAACTGTACGGTTTTGATGGACACTTTAATCATGCAATACAACTGCAAAATCTACCACTGGGAACTATACAAGTCTTGAACCAAATTGAGAAAAGAAATTACATGAACACAGCCATTTTATGTTGATGTTAACTTGAGAAAAAAAAGAACCAAAAAAGTTCATAACACAATCATTTTTTCAAATAATTTTTCAAGTGTCATAATATTCCTTAAATTAATACCCCATGTGGTAATTAATGTTTTTTGATCCTCTGTTGTTTTTGTTTTGCTACAAAATAACATTGCTAATTAGTAAACTAACAACTACATCTAAACCTTCTAAAATGATAAAGGATCAACATTCCTCCAAGCTTGCAACCCCTAAATTCCACTGGCAGCTGCCTTGTAGAATTTCATAGGCTTTTCAACATCTAAAGTATCAGAAAGGATTATGAGCTATTATTATGTGAGAAAGCTCCTGGGACGTGGGATGGATTCAGTTCTCCTTTAGGCTGGACGACCACCCATCCAGAATGCTAGAAAACAAATTCAAGCACTGAACACAACATTTCTAAATAAACTTAGTCTGGGCAGACTCTTAGAGTGACCCCACAGTCCCCATTTCCTGGTGTTCACTCCCTTGTGGATCCCATCCCTTCAAGTGTGGGCAAGACCTGTGTTTGCTTCTAACTGAAAAATTTGGTAAAGGTAAGTGGATGTCTGTGATTGTATGCACATGATTATGTGCTTATGTTACATAAGATTGTAGTTTCCATCTTGCTGGAGGCTCAGTCTTTTTTACCCCTACCTCTTATCCTTGCTGGCTTTGAGGAAGTAAATGACCATGGTAGGGGATGCCATGCAGCAATGAATATGGGCAGCCTGTAGGAGCTGAGGGCAGCCTCTGGTTGACAGGCAGCAAACAAAGCACACATACACATGTACACACACACACACACACACACACACACTAAGCTAAAGCCCCCAATCCTACCACCTCAAGGAACTGAATTCTACCAATAACATGAGTGAGCTTGGAAGTGGATCTTTCCCCATTTGAACCTAGGGGAGACTGCAGCCCCAGCTAACCCCTTGATTGAAGCCTTGTGAGACCCTAAGCAGAAGACTGAGCTTGGACTTCTGACCAATAGAAACTTAGAGATAGTAAATGTGTGTTGGTTTAAGTCACTAAGTTTGTAGTCCTATTGTTACATAGCAATAAAATTAATAAATGTATGGATATTCATACCTTTTTACCTCCTGATTTTTAAAAGTTATAAATAAAAAGCATTATAAGTAATCTAAATAGCCTCACATCTATTCAAGAGAAATTTTGCCACCAGAAGAATTTGGGCAGCAAATAGAGGAAAAGTCTGTTGGTTTTCGGTCTTTTGGGCTTCCAAATTAAGATAAGGGATTGTAGACTTGTACCGTATAACCTTATGAGGTTCCTGGGGGATGGAAGAAAATACTATGTGTTAAGGAGTTTGGAAAAGGATTTAGCGCATCGTAAGTACTCCATAAATATTGGCTATTATTATTATTATTAGAATCAGAGCTCCCGGTGCAGCAACCACTAGTAGGTAAGATCTTATCTGAAGGGCTTCTCCTGTGACTTACAGGGAGACGTTCCATTCTCCTTACGTGTAACGTCTGGTCTACTTATTAAGCTGGTAATTTTCCATTGGATACAGCTTTAACAATAGATACTACCCTACTTAGTTTCTGTCTTTCTCTTTTGTGGCTGAGATTTACTATTTTGGGATTGGTTTGTTTGTTTGTTTTGGTCTTACCATAATTACAAGAAAGCATTTTAAAAAATCACTTTAAAGTTATTGAATTGGGATCCCTGGGTGGCGCAGCGGTTTGGCGCCTGCCTTTGGCCCGGGGCGCGATCCTGGAGACCCGGGATCGAATCCCACATCAGGCTCCCGGTGCATGGAGCCTGCTTCTCCCTCTGCCTGTGTCTCTGCCTCTCTCTCTCTCTCTGTGACTATCATAAATAAATAAATAAATAAAATTAAAAAAAATAAAGTTATTGAATTATAATTAATATACAATGTTATATTAGTTTCAGGTGTAAAACATACTGATTGAACAATTCTATGTATCACAATAAAGCATTTTTATCAGAGCTAGTGCTATGCACCTTGCAGCTGGGCCTTTCTAACACTCTCCAGAGGTGCAAATGAGCATTTGTCAAGAACTGGCACTTGTCCAAAGCTGTGCAAGGGAGGGAGCCCAAGTCTATTTCATACACATAACTGAGGAACAAAAAGAAGGCCAGTGTTGCTGAAGTTTAAGGAAGGAGATCGGACAAAGAGGTAGGCAGAGACTAGATCACTTAGGGCCTTGATGATCATGAGGCATTAGATTTTACAGCTAACTGCATTTGGGAGCCCCTGGAAGTCTTTAAACAAGGACGACAGTATGATAGGCATTGTTAACAGATCAATTTGGAACCATATATTTGGGGGAAATATCTGCAACACAAAGTAAAGAAGACTAGTATCTATAGTATAAAAAGTACTCCTACAGATCTATATGATAAAAGACAAAAAATGCAATTGGAAAATCAGCAAAATACTTGAATTAGCAGTTCCCCCAAAGAGGAAATCCAAATGGTCAGTAAATGTGTGAAAAATGTTCAATGTCATTAATCAACCAGGGAAATATGTGCTAAAACCACAATAAAATATAAGCCACTAGATTGGTAAAAGTAGAAAAAACCCAAAGAACTTTGACAATAGTAATGCAAATTCATCCTCTTGTGGTCAATGTTAAATTGATGTAACCATTTTGGAAAATAGAAGTTGTACATCTTCATGTTTAATTAATTGGAGTGGGGGGAATGGGAAAGGCATTAGAGGGAAGGGTAGGACAGAGGGAGAGGAGAGAGAGAGACTCTCAAGTAGATTCCATGCTCAGCGTGGACTGTAAGATCATGACCTGACCCAAAACCAAGAGTTGAACACTTAACCGACTGAGCCACCTAGGTAACACCATGTTTATTAAGACAGTCCAATATATACGTACATATGTATATGTATATATTGTATATATATATATATATATATAAAGATATAGATAAGAGAAAGAGAAAGAAATAGATCTTAGAGAAAGTCTTGCACGTTAGCATTAGGAGACACATATCAGAATGTTCATTGTAGCACTAGTAATAACCGAAAATAATCCAAAGTCCAAAAATAGTGTAATCTAATGATACTAGTTACAGTGTATTATATTATGAATTTTATACAGAGCTCCAGCTATATCCATCAGGATTCAGCTCATGAACATAATATTGAACAAAACAAAGCAAGTCACAAATAATACATACAGTGGGATTCCATTTATATAATTTCAAATTGATAAAATGAAACTATATTATTTAGGCATGTATATATCATGTGGTAAAACAGAAGTTAGGCAAGAGAGTGATTTTTTAAAAAAAGGATTGTGCTTATCTCAACAGGAAGGGACATGTGAGCAGGAAGCAGCCTTATACGGTACTAAAAGTGTCCCATTTCTATGAAGCACAAAAGTTTCTAATTTTGATGAAGCTCGATTTATCTATTTCTTTTTCTTTGGTTGCTTGTGCTTTTGGTGTTATACTTAAAAAAATCTTTCCTGGGGCACCTGGATGGCTCAGTCGGTTAAGTGTTCCATTCTTGATTTTGGCTCAGGCCATGATCTCACAGTCCTGAGATGAAGCCTCACATTGGGCTACACTCAGTGGGGAAACTGGTTCTGATTCTCTCTCTTCTGCCCCTCCACACTCTTGCTCACTCACTCATGCTCTCTCTCAATAAATAAATAAACAAAACAAAATTTTAAAATCTTAAAAAAGAGAAATCCTTCCTAGGTCCACAGACACAAGTATTTATAACTTATGTTTTCTTCAAATAGTTTTATAGTTTAAGTTCTTACATTTAGATCTTTAGTCCATTCTGAGCTAATTTTTTGTATATAGTATGAGATAGTCCAACATCATTCTTTTGCAGATAATGTCCTATTTCTAAACCAGTGTTTAGATACATGGAAATTTACTTTACAATATATTGTATATACTCTTCTATGTGTAAAATATGTTTTATAGATTTAGAAATATAAATCGGAAAGAATTACTGGGATACTGTGTGGAGTACCTGTTTGTGGAGAATACATTATAGTGAAATGAAAGACAAATCAGGAACACTAGTTGGAATGTCTTATGGATTTTTGGCCGAAGTAACAGGGTAGATGTGCCATTTACTGAGGCAACAATGAATGCAGAAGGAGCAAGGTTTTGGGGGGAGAAACAAAATTATCTTAAGGATATGTTCAATTTGAGGAACTTTTCAACATCTAAGTGGAGAAGTCAAAAGGCAATCTGATATATGAATCTGGAGTTTAGAGAGAAAAGAGGGTCTACAGGTATATATCTGTGAGTCTCTGGCATACAGCTGTCATAAAGCTATGGAACTGGTTGATATTACATAGAGAGACAGTATAGATACAGGAGGGAAGAGCATCAAGGACTCAGCAGCATAGAGTGGTGGGCAGAGGAAGTGGTGGGTCCTTCCAAGGAGACTGAGAAGGAGCGGCCAGTAAGGAAGCAGAGGTATGTGGTTTCAGGAAATCTTAGAAAAGTGTTTCAAAGAGAAAAGAGTTGTCAAATACTGCTCAGAGATCAACTGTGATTTAGAGAACTAATTATTAGATTTGGCAAAGTGAAGATAGATGGTCAGCAAGTTTGATAAGAGATACTTGTGGAGGAAGCAGGCAAAAGCCTGATTGGCTTTACATAGTGCACTTGGGGAATTGAATACTCAGTGGCCACCATTTAGTTTGTTCACTTTCTTCTTTTCTACATTTTCTTTCAAAAAATAACAGGTGGCACAAATCTTTCCTTATAAAACAGTGTATGGGGGCATCTGGGTGGCTCACTCGGTTAAGCATCTGCCTTTGACTCAGGTCATGATCTCAGAATCCTGGTATCGAGCCTCACATCAGACTCCCTGCTCAGTGGGGAGCCTGCTTCTCCTTTTCCCTCTGCCTCTCCCCCTGCTTGTCCACTCTCTCTCTAATAAATAAATAAAATCTTAAAAAAAAAAAATAAAGCAATGCATGTATTCCTTGCTATGTGTAGCTAGCCAGTATCAGAACTGAATCCATTGTACCCTTTCCAGTTCATGTTATGGCTTATAAGTGATTGTCTAAATAAAAAATTTATTCTGAAACACTGGATTTTAGTAATAAAAAGTCCTCTAGTACTTCTCCTTATACCACACATATGCAAGAACTGATTGATTTTCTAGATATTAGCGATCAGTGGCTTCATGCAACTCTAAATAAGATATTTACTAGCATGAGCACAGAACACATTAAATGCCATTGATGTTATACAATGTTAAATAAGTTGACAATGGAATTTTGCCAGTAGCTTGTTTTGCTTTCTCTGAGCATATTTTCTTTCTTTCTTTTTTTTTCTCTGAGAATATTTTCAATGACTTTCCAGCTAGTTTTTTTTTTTTTTTAATTTTTATTTATTTATGATAGGAACACAGTGAGAGAGAGAGGCAGAGACACAGGCAGAGGGAGAAGCAGGCTCCATGCACCGGGAGCCTGACGTGGGACCCGATCCCGGATCTCCAGGATCGCGCCCTGGGCCAAAGGCAGGTGCCAAACCGCTGCGCCACCCAGGGATCCCTCCAGCTAGTTTTTATAAACTGTTTGACAGCAGTGAGAACTACCTCATTTGGTATATAAGGAATACAACTCTGAATAAAATACTGGTAGTTTTGGAGGCACCTGGGTGGCTTAGTGGTTGAGCATCTACCTTTGGCTTGGGTCGTAATCCCAGGGTCCTTGGATCGAGTCCTGCATCAGGCTCCCCAAAGGGAGCCTGCTTCTTCCTCTGCCTCTGTCTCTGCCTCTCTCTCTGTGTTTCTCAGGAATAAAGAAATGAAATCTTAAAAAAAATATATTGGTAGTTTTGGTCTCATTCTGACTTTAGCAAAAATAATTATTTAATTATGTACTATATTGTTTTGTTTTAGTAATGAAAATTTTAACTGGTTTACTGGAGTCCACAGTGTTATGTTAGAAATTGAAATCAAAGCATCAATTTTTTGCCAAAACTTGACAGTTTCTTAGAAGATAGCACAGTGTGAAAAAAGATAACTACATTGCTAATTTTCAGATATTCACCATACACTTCTATATATATATATTTTTTTACTTGTTTCTCTGAAATTATCACATTTGCCTCTTATATAAAAGTGGGGGTCCTGTTCATTTTTTATATTTATGACATTTTGAATTTTAATATTTACATTACAATTTTCATCATTATATTTTTGCCTGAGTCCTTCCAAAATTCTTGATAGCATTTCTTTAAACATTGGAGATATAAGACCACACAATAGGAATGACACAAAGTATTGTGAAACTATTTGAAGTCAAGATGAACTATACCTGGTAATTGAATATTAGTGGAGACAGATTTCCAAATACAGTTTTTATAGTTCATGTGATATTTTAAAAAATGATATTATCACAGGGAATGTAGCAGGACTTACTGTTTGAAGACAGTAAAGTTAGCATTTTTCCTACTATTTATTTATTTATTTATTTATTTACATTTTGTTTATTTATTTTGAGAGAGAGAGTGCACAAGCATGAGCAGGGGGGAGGGGCAGAGGTAGAAGCAGACTCCCCACTGAGCAGGGAGCCCGATGAGGACTCAATCCCAAGACCCCTGAGATCATGACCTGAGCTGAAGGCAGTTGCTTACCTGACTGAGCCACCCAGATGCTTGTGTTTTTCATTTTAAAGGCTAAATCACCCAAAAGTAAAGAGCAAAGTAAGAAAAGCCAGGAGACAAATCCTTAAGTTACAAAATAAGGGGATGGTAGTGAGAGAATGAGAGGATGTTGAGAGTGAAGATTTTAGAAAGATCTCAGTGGATTTAGAGTTTCAGATTGGATTGGGGTCAGGGTTAGGGTTAAACAGCAAAATATATTGCTTAAAAGTTAGGGACATAGCTTAAATCTCTTGCATGAGCCTAAAAATCTCATTTCAAAGGCAGGAATGCAATTCACAGGTAGGCTGCAAGAATTTCCCTACATCCAAGAAGCAGAGAAAGTGTAGCAACATATGTATCACAGGGAGGAGTTGTAGTTGCAAAAAACAGTCTGCATCTGTAACAGTGGGGGAGAACAGAGACTGCATTGTCAACATCCCTGTGATGGCCTATCTCCATTGGCTGGGGGAAAAATCAAACTGACATACAGAATAGTGGGTCATAAGCAAGATTCCTGTTGGCTTGGAAAACAGTAGATAGCCAGAGTAACAGGAAGCCGTCTTGCTGCAAGAAGCCAGGAAGAGCAGTGTTGGTCTGAGGAAGTATTCCTATAGCAACAAAATTATTGTGAACACCAACCCTTGGAAGGGCAGCTATCTGGACAAGCTGAACCTGGGACACTCAAAACGAAAGCCACAAAGAAAACAAAGGGGTCTTAGTTACTGACAGAAATAGAAACAAACATTGTCCAGAGGAGAGCTCTCTAAGTTTGGTTCAGAAGACTACCGACCTATTATGATTAAGCAAGAAGGCTATGATTAAGCAATGAACTCAGAAACAAGATTGCCAAACACACAAGAAGGCGATGACCATGAGTGAGAGTCAGCAGAAACAAACAACAGATTTAGGTTCCCTAAAAATTTAAATTATTGGAATCATAATTATATACATACAACGTAAAGCAGCTGTGTATGAACTGTTTAAATAAAGCCTGCAATGCAACAAGTGACCATTCTAATAGAAACATCTAGGAATTTTCAGAGACATTTTGAGAACAATCTAAAAGAAACCAGAAATAAAAAATAACAATTGCTGTAGCAAAACCAACCAAACAGACAAACAACTGTGAAGGGATTAACTAGATTAGATAACTCAATTGAGAATTTGCAAACCAGAAGATATAGCTGGAGAACTGATCTAGAATGTAGTAAAGAAAAGCAAGAAAATGAAAAATAAGAAAAAAAAGGTTAAAAAATATGGAAGACAGAATGACAAGATCTAACAGAGTTCCACATAAGAAGAATAATGAGAAAGGAGAAGCAATATATACAGAGATAATGGCTGTGAATTTTCTAGAACTGATGAAAAAGCATAAATCCATAGATCTTAAAAGAAGAAAAAAATAATGGGACAGGGAAAAATTTAAAAATTATAATTCAAGAAAAAAAATCATAGAAATAAAGAGACTCAAATCTGAAAATATAAAAAGGCAAATATGATTTATTTTTTAAAGATTTATTTATTTATTTATTTATTTATTTATTTATTTATTTATCACCGAGAGAGAGGCAGAGACACAGGCGGAGGGAGAAGCAGGCTCTGTGCCAAGAGCCCGACGTGGGACTCGATTGTGGGACTCCAGGATCTTGCCCTGGGCCAAAGACAGGCGCCAAACCGCTGAGCCACCCAGGGATCCCCAAGGCAAAATTATTTTACAAAATAGTTGCCACATGGTCAACACCAATGTATGTCCTCATAAAATTACTAAACTGCAAAAATTGGCATTCTTTGGAAGTTAAAGAAAATAAATCACTTATAATGAGAAAAAGAGGCTGATTTCAGATTTCTTCACAATATTCATTCCTGTAAGACATTGTAGTTAGAGGAGTACAAAGTCAAGGAAAGAGGTGTGACCTGTAATTGCATAGCCAAAGTGTTGGGTAAGTAAAAAGGCAAAGAGTTCTGAAAACACAAGATCCTAGGGATAATATTTCCATTAACTTATTTGGTGATTCTGCCAGTGGACAAATTTTATCAAACAATAGAGGACTTGAAAGCATAAGGTAGATAGCTTTATTTATTTATTTTTATTTATTTATTTTAAAAAATATTTTATTTATTCATGAGAGACAGAGAGAGAGAGAGAGAGAGAGAGGCAGAGACAGAGGCAGAGGGAGAAGCAGGCTCCATGCAGGGAGCCCAACGTGGAACTCGATCCCGGGTCTCCAGGATCACACCCTGGCCTAAAGGCGCTAAACCGCTAAGCCACCCAGGCTGCCCGGTAGATAGCTTTAAGGACTGCTGACAAATAGGATTAAAATGAAAACAAATATGGGCATTATTTTTACTAAACAGAAAGCTAAATATTAAGAGATAATATAATTAACTAAAATGAGGAAGTTGTGAAGAGAAAGGGGAGTTACGAAGGATGAAGCAAGCTACTAATTTAATTATTGTGTAGAATAGGGCACTTATAATCCTATTTTTGTAGCTTCTGGAAAATCCATTTTATCTAGAATTTCCAAATTATTGCATCAAGTATATTTGTGCTTTTTTTCTAAATTAACTTGAAACTTTTAAAAAATATTTTTTATATTTTGCTTATTTAATAAGCCAGCAACAAAATTATAATCCAAATATCAATAAAGTTTTAGAAATCAAAGTGTCTTTCAAATTCTTCTGGTGTCAAAACAAAAATGTGAGTCTGGACATTCGCAAGGTAAGAGTTTATTAAGGGGAACTACTGCAATAGGGAAATACTCAAAACCTAAGCCAGAAACAACTCTGAGAAGAAGTGGGCAAGTAAAACTTTTATATGCAGACACCATGGGACAGATGGCTGTGCAAAGAGGAAGGGGTATACTAGAATTGCAAGGCCGGGGGGAGGGGGTCTTGAACTTAATGAACTGTGTCAAATATTGTAAAAGCAGGAAGATCAAGGCATGAAATTTTAGTTGGTGGTTAGGCATATGGGCGGAGTTGGGGTTTGAGGTGGAACAAACAAGTTACAGCACAGCAAGTTTGCACAAAGTTCAGGGTCAAGCCGTCCCTTAGTAAACTAAAGTTATGTCAAACATTAAGTTTGACCAGTTTTGTCATTGGCTATCAGTGCCTACTTGAATGATTTGGTTTTTAAGCAGATATAAATTGCATGCATTTCAGGGCATGCTGACACAAACATATCCTGGGATAATGCTCTATAAATATTGCAAATTAGGACTTACCTACAGGTGAATAAATTACAAAGCAGCTAGAAAATTTCACATTAACTAGTAAAAAAGAATGAAAACAAATGAAGTAAAAATCCAAATGAAATTAAACAAAGATCAAAATACATCTAAGGAAACAGAAGAGATTAAAAAGATAAAAGTAGGGCAGCCCAGGTGGCTCAGTGGTTTAGCACCTGCCTTCGGCCCAGGGAGACCTGGGATGGATTCCCACGTCGAGCTCCTTATATGGAACCTGCTTCTCTTCTCTCTATGCCTGTGTCTCTGCCTCTCTCTCTCTCTCTGTGTCTCTCATGAATAAATAAATAAAAGTTTTAGAAAAAAAAAGATAAAAGTAGAGAGTACTTAATTATAAAATTAAAAATGGCAGAATTAAATAACCCAAAAGCTGGTTGCTTAGGAAAGAAAAAGTTTTAAGTAAGTTAATTAAGAAAAAAAGCACAAATATACTTGATGCAATAATTTGGAAATTCTAGATAAAATGGGTTTTCAGAAGCTACAATATACCAAAACTGATCTGAAAAGAAACTGAAAGTCTAAACAAATCAATTACTGTAAAAGAAAATATAAAGAGCTATCCCACACATAAAAAAGCAATTTTTATAGGTTGTTATGTTGTGACTTAAGGAACAGATAATTCCAAAATTATTCAAGCTATTTCAGCACATAAAGAAAGAAACCTTCTAAATTCTTTATACAAAGCAAGAATAATTTTGATACTAAATCTGACAAAGACTGTAGGGGAAAGAAATGCCCATTAATTTCACTTATAAATATTGATGAAATAATACTAAATAAAATATTAGGAAAAGGAAGCTGGCAATATCTTAAAAGAATAACATGACAAAATGGGATTTATTTCAGGAATATAAAGGTGATTAAATATTAGGACATATATTTTATGGATAGATATGAAGAAGATCAACTCTACAGACTTTGAAACAGAATTTGATGGAAATTTAAAATCTCTTTTTGAGTCAAAGATGTTTATAAAAGAATAAGAATAGAATATGCTACCTTAACATAAATCTATTTTAACTCCCAAGCCAGCTTATGTTCAAAAAGAAAATATTAGAAGCATTCTCATTAACAAAAGTTAAAAAAAAATGATCACTACTGTTTTCACTAACAGTTTCTTAGCTAATGCAGTTATCTTATAATTTGGGGATAAATTAGAAGTTAAAAAATACTGGATATAAATCTGTTTGCTTCCATTACTTCCATTCAACATTGTACTAGAGGTTCCAGCCAAGGCAATTAGGCAAGAAAATGAAATACAAGGCATCTAGATTAAAAAAGAAGTAAAACTATTTCTCTTTGCAGATGACATAATTCCAAAATCTCCAGGTAAAACTATTTCTCTTTGCAGATGACATAATTCCAAAATCTCCAGGATTTTCTATATATATAAGCCCACAAATCAATTAGGGCTAATAAGCCAGTTTAGCAATATTGCAAATATTTACAGGATCAATATACAAAAAGGGTTGTATTTCCACACATTAGTAATTATAATCCAAAACTGAAGAAAACAATTCCATTTACAATAGTAGTAGAAAGAATAAAATACTTAAATTTAACAAAAGAAGTGGATGACTCCTAGTGAAAAAATAAAACACCATTAAAAGGAATTAAAGAGGACTGGAATTGAAAGATACCCATGCTTATAGATTGGAATACCTAATATTATTAAGATGACAATACTCCCCCAAATTAATCTGCCGATTCCATAAAATCTTGTCAAAATTCTAATTGCCTTTTTGTAGAAATGGAAAAGCTGTCCCTCAAGTTAATAGAGAATTGCAAGGGTCCCTGAAGAGCTAAAACAATCTTTAAAAAAAAAAAAAGCACAATATTCCAGTTATAAAATATATAGATTCAAGGATATAATATACAGCACAGAGAATATAGTTGATAATACTGTTACAATTTTGTATGGTGACAGACTTATTGAGACTATTTCACAATGCATATAAATATCAAGTCATTATGTTATATACTTGAAACTAATACAATATTTTATGTCAATTATGTTTTTTTTTGTCAATTATGTTTTAATAAAGACTATGTCAGATGTACATCAACAGGAAAAACCCCCAAAAGTTTAAAGTTAGAACACACAATTCCTCATTTCCAAGTTACTTCAAAGCTAGAGTATTCAAGACTATGTGGTACTGGCATAGGATAGACATGTAGATAAATGGAATGAACTGAGAGTCCAGAAAAAAAAACCATATACTTATGATAAAATGATTTTCAGTAAGGCTGTTGAGACAATTCAACGTTGGGGGAGGGTGGGAGTAATAGTCTCTAATGAATAGTTCTGGGGAAATTGGAATTTACAAACAAATTTATTTTTTTATTTTTTAAAGATTTTATTTATTTATTCATGAGAAACAGAAAGGAAGAGGCAGAGACACAGGCAGAAGGAGAAGCCGGCTCTCCACAGGAGCCAGATGGGGGACTTGATGGTATGCTAAAATACCAAACTAAACCATGTAAAATATGTTTCAAAGATCCCAGCAACCCCATGGTAACAGGTTAAAATAGGCTTATTATAACACCTCTATGCCTAAGTTTACATCTGAAAAGATATACATAAAATCGTTATTAGCAATTACCCCTGTTGGGTGAGATTGGTAGGAAGGAGATCAAGGACTTGTATTTTAAAAAATATTTTATTTTATTTAATTTTTAAAATTTTTAAATTTATTTATGATAGTCACAGAGAGAGAGAGGCAGAGACACCGGCAGAAGGAGAAGCAGGCTCCATGCACTGGGAGCCCGATGTGGGATTTGATCCCGGGTCTCCAGGATCACGCCCTGGGCCAAAGGCAGGCGCCAAACCACTGCGCCACCCAGGGATCCCTTAAAAAATATTTTAAAAATGAAGATGGTGGAATCATGAGTGATTTTTATTTAGTTTTAGAGTTTTTGTTTTTCAAATATAAATATAGGAACAAATCAAGAATTTTAAGGAACCATATAAATTTATTTCTTTACATAATCAAAAAACTCTAATATACTGCTTTCCCAACTCCTTTACTTAACAGTTGGTAGGAAAACCTGGCACTTTGTATCTTCCTTGACCCTTGTAAAATTAAGAACGAGTTTCTTCTACGAAGAACGTACAGTGTATCAAAGGATGAGGTCATCATCCAAAATGTGAAACCTAGAAATTTATTGCTTACTTAGGTAAGGGAAAGCTATACTGATCAGACACAGTCTCACTGAGCAGAACAAATAGAAGTTCTATGGAAAGTATTATTTGGGGACATATTGGCTACTGAGGCAGGAGTAGTTGAAAAATCAGCCTTAGAAACACGGGTTATAGAAGTGTGTTTTCTGTTCCTGAGGCATGTTTACTGGAATAAGTTGTCACTGATCAGTTAAATAGGTTTAATAAAACCAGCTTGAAAATATCATGGCTATAAACATCAATCTTTTCATAGTATCCTGGTTTTTTTTTTCTTCTTAAAAAAATAAGTTATGCCTCTTTTTTGCTTGCCCTTGATTTGAAAACTAGAGGTTTAAAAGGTGTAAAAGTAAAAATGCTTGCCCTTGATTTGAAAACTAGAGGTGTCTTGCACTGAAAGGAAACCATTTCCTTGCTTGCCCTTGATTTGAAAACTAGAGGTGTCTTGCACTGAATTTTTTTTTGCTTGCCCTTGATTTGAAAACTAGAGGTGTCTTGCACTGAAAGGAAACCATTTCCTTAGACTAATCATAATTTGTTATTAAAAGGTCTTAGTGTAGTGTATTCATTTTCTATTGCTGCTGTAAAAGATTACTACAAATTTAGTGGTTTAAACAACACAAATGTATTGTTTTATATTTGGGTAGGTTAGAGTCTGACAGGGGGTGCCTGGGTGGCTCAGTTGGTTAAGCATTGGCCTTTCGCTCAGGTCATGATCCCAGGGTTCTGCTGGGCAGGGAGTCTGCTTCTCCCTTTCCCTACCCCCTCCCCCTGCTTGTGCTTCTCTCTCAAATAAATAAATAAATAAATAAATAAATAAATAAACTTAAAAAAAAAAAAAAAGAAAAAGGAGAAGAAGCCTGACACAGGCCTCAGTAGGCTAAAATTAAGGTGTTGGAAGGGCTGCATTCCTTCTGGAGGTTCTGGAGAAGAATCTGCTTCTTTTTCCAGCTTCTAGGGGTTGCCTACATTCCTTGCCTTGTAGCCTCCTTCTTCCTCCTTCAAAGCCAGCCACACAGCATTCTTCTGACTCTGGTTCTGTTGTCACATCTTTCTCTGATCCTTCTCTCTGCCTCCCTCTTTCCCTTATAAGGACTTTTATGATCATGTTGGGTGCAGCTGTATAATCCAGGACACTCCACAGATCTGGTGATAGGAGGTCCAAGACTTGTATGCTAGATCAACAGTGCCATCAACTGACCCCTTCTGTCTTGCTGTATGCATCCTTAGCAATGACTAAGCCTCGAGCGTTGTGCACGTGTTCCAGGCAAGAAAAATGAAGTAGAAGAGGCAGTACCGGAAAAATTCAGTTGGCATTTCATTTGCCAGAACTGAGTCTTGGGGGCCAGGCCGCCTCTAACTGCAGGGTAGTCTGAGAAGTTTAAGTTAGCTTCCCTGCATCTCTGAAAAGGGAAGGAAAAGGGAAATAAGTGTGGAAATGAGTGATAGATATGCTAACCTACAGAAAGACAAGAGCTAAGTGATCTTAACAAAGAACTTTGTCTAGTTGCTGAAGAGCAGGAACCAGGTGCTGGAATTCTAGTGGACCACTTGCTACGCACGTTATATGACACCTGGTGACAGGTGAGGTGCAGCTTCTCTCCTCCACTCAACAGGGCTCAGTCACAAGAGATGAGGTTGAACCCGGGACAGACAACTTCATGCTGGGGCAGCCCCCCCTTCTATTCCCTGTGTATAATCCCATGCTTGCTCTTCAGGAGTAAATGCCAAGTCGCATGCTTCCCGGTGCAGCTGTAACTCATTAGTCAGAGATTTCACAATGAATGCTTCTGTAAGCCAGGTGCAATCTAACCTGCCAACATTCCACATTTATCTTACTTTGCTACATTCTGGAGAGCAGAGTGGCACGAAGGCAAATCTAAGATCATATCCCCAGGGTCCCCCCGTCTGATGTATGAGGTCATGCCCTCTGAAAACCCTTTTCTTGTAGGAAACGGGTACCTAAGAAGTATTGTCCCTTTCTTCCTCTTGAGGTCAGAACCAGTTGAAAGAGATACAGTATCAGATAAATGAAGGTCAAACTGTCCTTAGTAACACTGACTAGAAGACATGGCCAAGTGGGCGCTGTCGTACTTTCCTGAGATTTGTCCAGGAGTTACTGGTACTGTTGAACAACACAGCTTCCCTGTAGAATACAGGCCTGTGAGGGGAAAGCTGACGCACTCTCTGCAAAACACAGATCTAGAAATGGTGGGGGAAGGGTGAGCTGTTTATTCTCCTCAACTCACCTGTCCAGCTAGGCTCCCCTATTCCCCTGGGGAGGAGTAAATGAAGGGCAGAGAGAGACTTAGTGATTCTCAGCTTTCCAGGAAGTTTGAGGTCACCCAGGGAACAAATGAACAATCAGGTTAGAGAATCATTTTGGTCCAGCTTAAATTACTGCATATGGAAACACAAGGGGTAGGGGTGACGTTTTCCCCCAAAGCTGTACCTTGACTGTATCAGTGTCAGTACCTTGGTTGTGATATTGTACTATAGTTTTGCAAAATGTTATCACAGGAGAAAGCCAGATAAAGGCTACGTGGGATTTCTCTGTATTATTTCTTACAATTGTGTGTATATCTATCATTACCTCAAAATAAAGTTTAATTAAGAAGAAAAGCAGCACAAACAAAATGCACTTTCCTAGCTTTGGGGACAGGTGAGTTCAATATAAAGCAAACAAAGACACCTGCTTTCAATTTCTTTTTATCAGTAGGACTATCTTTAGGTACCTAAAAGCTATTGCCTCTAGGCTTGTGTTTAACACTGTGTTTGAGAGAATTACCTGGAGTCATAAAACAGTTCTTTGGGGAAAGGTGTGGTTAGAAAAATAAATTCATTCATAAGATATTCTTCAGACATTCTTTACTTAGTTTGTAAATACCATTGGCCAATATAGTTTTCATTGTTCCTTTGTTCAACACAAAGCCATAAAGTCTCTGGAGCAGATTTTATATTTAAGATGGGTATGGCAATCAACGGTCTTCCTCCTTAAGTTTTCAATAACCACATAATTAGCGTGCTTCTGACTCTCTCAGAAACTAAAACACAACTGAACTTTATTTGTTCTTTCATGACCCTCATGACATACCTCAGCTTCTCAGGACATGTCTCTCACTTGGTTTACATCACAAAATTTCTCAGAAGACTCCCAGAAATGCCTGTTTTACCACTCTGTCCCTCCAGTTCTCCTAGTTTTGAAGGCCTCTTCTGGTTTCACTTTCATCCCTAGCTTGGAGGCCCCACTGTCCATTGTTATTTGCAGCCTGCAAAACTCTCTCATATTCTTACTCTTCTGTTCCACTTTTACTGTAACCCTTTGACCAACAGCATACCTTCTCCATTCTTATTAGGAGGCAACTTGACAAAGAACGTACCATATTAGGTTTTACTTGGGACAAATATAGATTCGGATCTCAATTCTGCTCCTTTATCTTCAGTGGACATTTATTAATTTTTGCTCACCATCATTCAACCCCTTTTCTTTTGACAACAGCACTACAGTTCTCCTTTAGTGAATTACCTGTCCAACCCTCCAGGCTTGTTGGCAGCTCTCCTAAACTAAACATATGACCCTTGCTAAGGCAAACAGTTTCTCTCTAGAACTGGACTCTGGAATGCAGTGACTCGAAGACATTAAGTGATTTACATAGGCATCTATCTCTTTCTACAACTGAGATCTGTGAAAATGTTTTGTCCTTCAGATACTGGTTGATTAGCCCTCCCTTTGTTCTAATAGCTTTCACCTATCCTTCCAATGAAATTCCCTTTATCTTTTATTAGCCAGAGCAATTTTCTGTTGTTTGCAACCACAAGACCCTAACGAACTAGCTGTGAAGGTTATATTAGTGACTTAAATTCTGTATAATCAAGAAAAATTACATTTACATATATAGATGTCATGCATT
This sequence comes from Vulpes lagopus, assembly GCF_018345385.1. NCBI lineage: Eukaryota > Metazoa > Chordata > Mammalia > Carnivora > Canidae > Vulpes > Vulpes lagopus. The sequence goes on from NC_054844.1 coordinate 28,656,134, forward strand.
AAATATGAAAATAAACTTAGTGATTCTGGCCTGCAAAAGCGACAATAAATCCATGACCTCGAAACTAGGTGACCCTACCACAAAGCTTGACAATCTTTTTATTTGTTCTGGGCCATCTGCTTCTACAAAATTCCCTCAGCAGATTTTACAAACATTTACAATTTTCTTCAAGCTGCCCATTTAACCTCTCCCTCAATCTCAACAGCTTGTCTTAAGCATAACAGGAAAATGTCAAGGAAACAGAGGTACCAGGTTTGCAGAACCTTGGAAAGTTTTATTGATCTTGTGATTCATGCCGGTGTCATGATATCTCAAACCTAGCTCAAGAGAATAAACTTTTGAAAAAAACATATATAATCAAAGCCATCCTAAATTTGCAACATTGATTACAACAATGGTAAGAGTCTCTTTATACCATTACCTACATCCTATAATAAGTGTTTATAATAGTCAGAATAATTAAATTGATTCTTCTTGCATATATGTACCAGTATAATATGCAGTTAGACTGGGCAGATGGATGGAGTGAGGTTGTATTCTTTTCTGCTGCTGAAATTCTTCCTCCTAATTTGATGATGTTGGACTTGAAGGTCATATATGGTAACTTCTCTTCTTACTGCAGGCTTCTGGTATGATGTGAAGTCAGTACTATTTGCTCTTTGAACAACTGTCAGGATCAGAATGCTTCTGGTTTGTCCCAGTACTAGAGATGCTATTTGAAATTTTGTGTGCCTTCTTCCTAGTCAATCATCAGAACATCAAGATTACATGTGGCTACAAATAATTAATGTGGTAAAGGATGCAAATTATGTCTTTTTTTGTTGAAGTATAATTACCATACAGTGCTATATGAGCTTCAGGTATACAATATAATGGCTCAACAATTCCATACATTTGTTAGTGCTCATCAAGCTAAGTGGTACTTGCAATCCCCTTTGTCTATTTCACCTTGAATTATGTCTTAATTATGAGTCTATAAAGCATTCTCAAAATGACAAAAATACAAGCATATCCGTATAAACACCAGCCATAAATGTATGCAATCCCAATGAATAGAAAGCACTATGAGATGAAGAAAACTTGACTAATTTGCAAAGGTGGTTTCAGGGTATCTAGAACCAAACCTTGTGCCTTTCTCATTGGTTTCTAAAAAGACTCTTTTTATATATTTTTTTCTTTCCCTACCTCCCCCCTCACTTTGCCCTTCCCTTCTCTTCCTTTTCCTTCCTTCCTTTCTTCTTCTCTGCCTTTTCTCCATTAATAATCTAGGACTAGCATTAAATTTGTTAGACATAACATTTTCTGGGAACATATGTTTCAGATTTTCTCTCCTTTTAACATTTCATTTTATTTTACAATTTCCTCCCCACACTACTGATGTTTAGATATTTTTCCCTAGATGAAACATGAGTTTTTCTTGTGATCCCTAATCAGTTTTATATGTTAGAAGAGCAGTAGCTATTTCTGGCAGTCTCTGACTAAATGGGCTTGAAGTACAGAGATGGTTTCATTAGCCTTAGAATGAGGCTCTGGAGACTCCAAGATGTGGAGAAATTCTGGGTGCTCAGTCTCAATGCCAGTGATTTCAGCTTTGCATAGTGGCAGTATCGTAACCAATGAGGTTTATCTGAGGCGTGATTATTGCTAATTGAAAACTTTTCTCAAAAAAAAAAAAAAAAAAGAAAAAGAAAAAGAAAACTTTTCTCAATGCCAGTGATTTCATTGGCAAAATAAGGTTTGTGGCTTGAATACAAGGAAACACCTACCTACCTGACTTCTAGCTTTGCTCCTGAGAAGGGGAACATACCAACAAGGAAATGTTAAAAGTTTCTGATCGAGTAGGTATATGAACAGCAGGCTGCTGCCCAGTGCCCTTTACTGGGCATCACGATGTTACTGATCATAAGCTCTTGTTCATAGTACATAGTATGGTGGAAGTGCGAAGACAGCAGGACTAGCTGTAGTAGCAATAGCCGTGTCTGTGCTAAGAACACACTGTGGGGTATGACTCAGAACGTGGTCTCATGACAATAATTTAGGAGATGTGTAGGTCTGAAACCCTGAGCATTCCAGGGAGAGGTTGGTTGAACAATTTGTCTAGGAGAACAGAATGTGGCACGATTCTGGGAGTCTTGGCACAGCCACCATGAAGTATCTGAAAGAGGTGCTGACAGGAGGTGACTATGAGGCTGGGTGTAGCTCTTGCTTTTAGCAATCTCTGCATAAACTGATGATGAGAGTAGGCAGTCTGCTCTTCTTAATGTTGAACTAAAATGGTGAATATTGACTTGGTGGATATATTGGTGGATTCTTCTAGGAAGAGAGGGAAGCCTTCTTCTGAGATCACACTTCATTATGCCTTTGCACTAGAGTTTGTTACCAAATGGATAAAACTCTTTTTGGAGATAAGGTTTCCTTTAGAGTATCTTTTTTTTTTTTTTTTTTTTAAATTTCCCCTCCCAATTAGAAATTCTGGAATAGAAAAAAATACAAGGACAGTGTTCAGAATAATAAGAAAAAAGAAGTGAGGGTTGAATTGTGAAGAATACCAATACTTACTTAAAGGAAGAAGATCAACAATGGAAGCTGAGAAATAGTCATAAAAAGGTTAGGACAAAAGCCAAGGAAGAATGGTGTCACAGTGGCCCAGGGATATGAGATTCATGAAAAGAAACGCTGCAGAGATTAAGTAAGTGCTGAAAATGTATTGGAATTTTACACCAAGAGCTCCTTGCAATGTTCCAGTGACCTGGGGATCACAGTTCCACTGGAAAAGTTTGGGTGCAGGTCAAATTGCTGTGGGACAAAGAAATAGAAGGTGAAGAAGCAGAGTGTGCATGGACTTCTCTTTTAGGAGTTCAACCGTGGAGACAGAGTGGGTAACTAGAGCCAAAGTAGGAAGAGCAGTTCAGGAAGGGTTTTGTGTTTTCTTTTTCCCCCAAGATGATTAGAAGTGAAGCTTCAGAGTATAATTTCAGAGTGCCTGGAACCAACATAGGGGGGGATCTAGCAAGGAGGAAGTAGTTTAAGTTGACAGAGCAAAAGGGTGATGGGCGCGGAAGAAGATAGTAAAGGATACAAGGGAAGGATGACAGCCAGGCTCCAAGATGTCCCCCAGTGAGCTCTGCTTCCGGGTATTCACACCCTTGGGACATCTCCCATGTCATACCAGGGTGGTCTTCATGACTGACTGAATACAATAAAAGTGATGCTATGTCGCTTCTGAGAAGAGGTCATAAAAGACACTGTAGCTTTCATCTTGGTGTCTTCTCTCTCTCTCTCTCTCTCTCTCTCTCATCATTGATTCTGGGGGAAACCAGCTGTCACTTCATAAGCAATCTTATGGAGAGGCACATCTGGTGAGAGGCTGAGACTTCTTGCCAACAACCAGGTGACGAACTGGCAAGGGGATCCTCTAGCTCAGGTAAGCCTTCATATGACTGCAGCCTGGCTGACATCTTGGCTGTAACCTCAGGAGACAGTCTAAGGCAGAAACACTCAGCTAAGCTGCTCCCAGATTCCTCACCATTTGGAATGGTGTGAGATAATAAATGTTTATCGTTTGAAACTGCCAAGTCTCAAGTAATTTGCTATGTAGTGTAAGGGAGGGAAAAGTGTTCCTCAAACCTGTGAAGGTCCCTGGCTTAGTCTGAAAATTAAACCGACAAAGACAGATTAGTAAAAGAGAAACATACAAATTTAATACAAGTTTTATGGGACACAGGAACCTTCATAGGGTAATGAAGACCCAAAGAAACAGTTAGACCTGAATACTTTTATGCTAGGTTTGAAGAGAGGATTGTTATGGAGGAGTATGAGAGATTATGAGGTAATTATAGTAACAAACTCAACAAGGCCGTTTGTTTGGATTCCTCTTGATGTCCTTTTGTCCTGGAGATAATGATGCTCTTTCCACCATGTATAGGGAGGGCACCTCGTCCATGAGGGTTTTATGACCCGATTCAAGGCAGAAGTGTAGGAGGAAGGTCAGAGTGATCTTCCTGCTTCTGCTTGTTTTCTCAAACTCCTTCAGTTAAAATATTCATATTTTGGGATAGCGTGTTCTGAACCCCATCAGCATAAATAGATAAATAATACAGGAGGGAGTACCTTTGGGCAGGAGGGATATTCTGTTTCCTTTGAGAAATTATCAAGTCATCCTTTTTACAAGTTCTTGTTCTTTAAGTTTATTCTTTATTATTAAAAAATTTCAAATATTAATTTATAACCAGGCTTTAATCATCTTTATTGCTCAGTAAAACCCCCATGAATCTACTTTTTGTAACATCCCACTCAAAGTTATCTATAATACCTCTTAGCTGATATCCATTTAATGATTCATTTGATAACTACTTATTATGTGACAATAAACTTTAGAAAAAGCAGTGTGCTTTTAAAGTGATTAGTACAGTGACAGATGAGCTATTTGCTAGTATATCCAAATTATCCACCCATATTGAACAAAGCAGTGTGGGTGTTAAGCATAAAAACATGAACAAATGTCCAAATAGTATATGTGAGAAGTTAATAATCCAGGTAGAAAAAAAATGACACAAAGAACCCATGCATGCATGAAGAACAATTTGAGAATGTATCAAATCAAAGTGGTGTTCAAAGCAAAAATCATGTAATCATGTTTGCATGACGAACAGTAGAGTATCAGTTAAGACAAGTGATACTCTTGATCACAGAACAATGAGAAATTCTTCCAGCAAGTAGGTGTAACTGCCAAATGGTATCATATAAAAGACGTATGAAGGGAAAGCTAATTTGGGGGATATAACCAGGTGGAACTGAAGCTGATTCTTGCAGTTATGCCTCAGGTCATCCAAGAGAGTTGTACCCCCTTTCTAACCGTTTATGATAAGTACAAGATTCATGCATAAAAAATTATTCTTTTGGTGGGTGTGACTTACTGCGTAATAAACTTGTGAATTTTCAATCATTTCCATTATTTATCTCAGAACTTTACTCTTGTATTCATTTAGGAAGGACTTATATGCAAACCATTGTGCAACGTTTAAAATGCCAAATATGTCTCAAAGAAATGAAAGACAGTGTTTTTTTTTTTCCTTAACAAGTTTTGTTTTTAGGGTGGTGGTGGTGTTTGTGTGTGTGTGTGTGTGTGTGTGTGTGTGTGTGTGTGTGTGTGTGTTTAATCACTATCTCATCTCCTTTGCTGTATTTTGGGTTTCATTAGGTTAGAGTAGGCTGGACCATAGTGAGAGGTCATGGGCCTGGGCAAAGGTGCAAGATTAATAGGCCCCGCTGTCAGTACAGAGAAGGGTCTAAGGAGATGGACATAATTTTCATGGTTTCCCATTAATACTCTGTAGGAAAAATTACAGTACTTAGAAATGGAAGACTTTGAATTCTGATTTTACTAATTTAGTAGCTGTGTGTGATACTGAGCGAAAGACCTCTGAGTCTCAATGTCTCCTCCACAAAGTAGAGCTAAAAAAACCCTCTGCCATTATTACATTCTATTTTTTTCTTAAAAGTCAAATGAGCCTTGTATCAAATATATGTGAAACTATTTTTAAAGCTATAAACATTATTTTTATTGCCGTTTCTATTATCATTTCGTCTTACCTTGAACTTTTATGTTCTTGGCAAAAGCTCAGATGGTCTTTAAGTCTTGAGGGCAATGTGAGAAAGACTCATGGCTAATGCTGAAAAAAGAAAACAAACCCATTGTTTTTTAAACAAAATTATTAACACATTTGAAATTAATTTTTGAGTCAAAAATAATGCCTAAAACAAGTCTATATTACTGGAAAATATCAAATATATCTTTGGGATTGCAAAGACTTTATATTTCACACCCTAGAACAAGATCTTTTTTCCCAACACCAGGAAGCTAAAGTAGGGGTTTCTGGCTGGCTCAGTCAGTTATGCATCAGACTTCTGATCTCAGGATCCTGAGTTCAAGCCCTGCATTTGGCTCCACCATGGATGAAGCCTACTTAAAAAACAAACAAACAAACAAACAAACAAACAAACAAACAACTAACCTATTAGCATTTGCTTTTGCAAATAGTTGAAACAAACAAACAAGAAAACCAATGGAGACTTAATATATTGATTATGTAGGGATGCCTGGGTGGGTCAGTGGTTGAGTGTCTGCCTTTGGCTCAGGGCATGATCCTGAGGTCCTGGGATTGAGTCCCACATTGAGTTCCTCCTGGGGAGACTGCTTTTTCCTCTGCCTAGGTCTCTGTCTCTCTCTCTCTATGTCTCTCATGAATAAATAAAATCTTTAAAAATATATATACATATAGATATATAGATTATATGAAAGGTAAGTACCTTGGGATATTAAAACACTTGATTTTTCTAATTATAAACATAACACATTTATTGTGGAAAATTTGGAAACTGCATGTAAATATAAAGAAGAGAATTATTAGAACTCATAATCACATTACTCAAAAACAGTCACTGTTAACATTTTTGCATAGTTTTTCCAATTCCCTTCTCCCTCTTTTTTGGCTTTTTTCTCCCACGTATTTTGAATCATAGTACTATAGCATTAAATAATCTTTCAAAATATGATTTTTACTATCATAGTCTAAAATTGTTTCTTTTTTTGCACGTAAAATTTAAGTTGTTTTTTAGATCTAAAATCTAAAAATCTCTTTAAAAAAAAAAACATCTGGGGATGCCAGGGTAGCTCAGTGGTTGAGCGTCTGCCTTCTGCTCAGTGTGTGAACCCCACATCAGGCTTCCCGCAGGAAGCCTGCTTCTCCCTCTGCCTATGTCTCAGTCTCTTTGTGTCTCTCATGAATAAATTAAAAAAAATTTAAAAAAATCTGAATTTATTTCAAAGGTAAATCTTTTCTTCTCCAAGTATTTTCGTAAGGACCTATGTTCCAAATCTTGTATTACTCTGAACTCCTTTGCTTCTTTTTCTTCTGGGAAGGCCTCTGAATTGACTTGATTCTGAATCAGATCTGAATTTTGTCACTGAATCTGAAGAATTCTTCCTTTTTTATCCAATTACCATAAGCCTAGGACAGGCCTTTGTTTCTCCCACTTTAGGCTACTGAAGTAGTTTTCTTACTGGTTTCCTTCTTTCTAGTCTTTTTTCTCTCTAATTCATTTTACAGACCTCTTTAATATATCATTACACTGCTCAAAAATATTGACTGTTTCTAGGTTCTATAGGCAGAGGCTGCAAAGTGGAGCTCCAAGGCTGGACATAGACTGCAAATTTGTTTTATTGCTCCACTGTGTTTTGAACTTTTTTTTTTTTATTGGTTGGAATCCTTTAGGTGGATTTTATGTTTCACTGATTTATGTTACTTGGCTGGCTTCTAGGTTTCCAAGTAAAGCTGAGCAGATTTGGCATTGTAGGTCTCCAGAGGGCACTGTGTACATAGCACCCCCTACAGTTGTGCCATGCACAACCAGTATGATCACAGCTCTACCCCATGGTCTGGTTGAAACCTCTGGACGTTTGAAGCTCTATACTCTAGTTTATACAATATGTCAAAGAAAACTGATGTCTTGTCTAGCCCTGTCCACAATAACTACTAATCAAGCCCATTCTGTACCAAAGCCTAGAAAAGACTGACATTTCTAAAACTTTGCACTCTAAGATAACTTTTAAAAAACAGGAACCATTCTAAAAGCCTTGAACTCTAAGATAAGCCAGAAAGTTGTTTTTTATTCAAAAGACAGAAATATGTTTTCTTTTGTATCAAAATGGACCCAAAAGTTATCCAGTTAGAATTACTCACTACCATAGAACAGAGTTATCTCCTGACCTTGTGATTTTTAATTCAAAGGCTTCTATTTTCTTGATTAAGTGAGTCAATTCTGCACTAACTTGTCTCTTTTGCAAATGCAAGTTAAAACTACTCAGTTCTTGAATTTGTGTCTGAGTTTTGCAGAATAAAGTTCCTTTAATCCTAATTCTAAACTCTTTACAATGTGGGTCCTATATCCCCCAATTTTTCTCTTTTGCATAAAAATTCAAATAAACTAATAAAGGAACTGACTAATTTCCCCCTAAAGCATAAACTTCACAATGCTTTGTTGTTTTCTTCCTTTCCCTGATCCTTTGTTCCCCCCTTCCTCTCCTCTTAACCTATGTCACTTCTCTTCAAGGCCATTTTTTTTTTAGATTTTATTTATTTATTCATGAGACACACACACACACACACACACACACACACACAGAGAGAGAGAGAGAGAGAGAGAAAGAGAGAGAGGCAGAGGGAGAATTGATCCCAGGTCTCCAGGATAAGGCCCTGGGCTGAAGGCGGCACTAAACCACCTGGGCTGCCCATCTTCAAGGCTATTTTAATCCCACTGCCCTCCCAGCTGTGCCACCTTAGTGTCCATCTGTTTTTCTTGGAACTCTTTCTGCCCTTATTGCCTATCTGGTCATTTATTTGACACAATGTGAATACTGTATGTGTGCGTTTTTAAAATTTATTTTTTTCTTTTTTCTTATGATAAAAGTAAGACTTGTTCAATTTAAAATATAGAAAACATAAAGGAGCAAAATGAAATGAAACACTTGTCATAAAACAATAAACACAGAAGAGAAAAAAAAAACCCTAGTCAAACATTTGTGTAATCTTGTGATGGGGATGGACCATCTAGTCTGGTGCCAGAAGTATAAAACTTGAATTTAGAAACAATAATTTGCCTTTATAAAAGTGTTACCCCTCTCTACATGATACTTGTTTCATGGAGTAAAACATCAAGTTCCTTTTTTGTTAGGTGAGTTTTGATTTCAGAGGACACTGATCTCCTTGAACAGAAGAAAAAATGGACAGCCTCTCCAGACCTTGATTCATAGAATCATGTATCTCTATAAAGCACTTGTGCCATTGCACAGAGTAAAAGTGTGTAAATGTGTTGACACTTAGAATAGAAACTGTTAGTATCATCAGGGCCTTTGGTTCTAAATAGAGTTTAGACAGTTCCAGCAAGAAAATAATGGAAAATTTGTGATTTATGGAACGAAACTACTAAGTAGCAGAGTTAATCACTATTCTTTTAGTCTTAGAGTTAAAGAGAAGCTATTGAACTAGTCATTGATACTTTTGACATCTGATGAAATCTACCTTATTTTCAAAAAGCCAAAAGAAGGAGGTTTTTTCTTCCAAGAAAAATATAGTAAAATCTTTAAGTAATGAATAACATATAAAACACCTTCAAACTACCATGGATCGCCAGTCTGTGTTTCAATCTGTTGAGTGGATGAAGTCTGAGTACCACTTGGAAAGTTCCCTGCCTTCATAATCTCTATGCATGCTGTCTATTCCTCACTTCAGATGCCTTTTGGAGTTTTCGTCTTTTATTATAAAGAACTGATTTTTTTCTCAAACTTATGGAAAGTGTAAATCAAGCTTCTTTAGTAAATTGTGTTTTATTATTTAGTAAATTGTGCTTTTTTATGTAAATGATTATATATTTATCTAAAATATGTAATCTAAATAGAGAATGGTGAACTTATTATGCAAATACAAGAAAGCCTTGAGAAAGTCCCTTAGCTGTTCCATACAGATCCAGAACATTGGGGTTTACGGATGGCAGCTTGGTTGGGTTGAGAAGGATGGCGAATGGTATACGGTATCACAGGGATTAGTGTTGGGCTAGTTCTTTGAGAAAAAGTCATTTTCCACATCAAAGGGCACATGTGGGAGAGTTTATTAAAATTATGGAGGCACTAATGCCAATCCAAGCCTCCTTTTGTTACTGTCCCCGTTCCAAAAGAATTGTGAGCGCTAAGCCCAAACTCATAAAAATTCTGGAGATGATACTGCCTTAAACCTTTCTGGAAAATATAGATTCACCCTTATTCCCATTCTACCCTCTTTCAGAAGGCAGAGGGAAGTAAAGAAAGAAAATAATAATAATATTTATTAAGTCCTTAATATTTTGCCTGCCTTATATTTAATAACATATGTAGTCCTCTCAACAACTTAAAAGGTAGTACTATACATCCTCTTATTTTGCAGATGAGGAAATTGAGCTTTTGCAGATGAGGAAATTAATTTATGTGAGAGTCCCTGACATCCTGAAAGTTTTCCACATGGCCCCTGTGTGTCTACTTGGCCTAAATTATTCCTCCCATTCCTTCTTGCACAGGATTTTTTTTTTTAAGATTTTATTTATTTATTTATTCATGAGAGATACAGAGAGAGAGAGAGAGAGGCAGAGACACAGACAGAGGGAGAAGCAGGCTCCATGCAGGGAGCCCCATGTGGGACTTGATCCTGGGACTCCAGGATCAGGCCCTGGGCTGAAGGCAGGCACTAAACCGCTGAGCCACCTGGGCTGCCCCTTGCACAGGATTTTCTTCCTGATCTGTCGCTCCCATCCATTCTGATTAATTTAAATTGCCCAAACAATGGCTACTAATTTGCAATAACAATTTCCTCCTATTCTTAGATGCTTTTCTGACCAGCTATTCCCAGAACTGACTGAATTTTGGCCCACAGTCCCCTTCTTGATCCCAGCTAAAATCCTATAAGTTCCTGACCCTTCCTTCCTAAAGACAAACTGTTTTCTAGTTCCTTCAGGAGCCTTCTCAGGACAAACATTTTATTTTTTTAATATTTATTTATTTAAATTTTAACTAGTTAACATACAGTGCATATTGGTTCCTGGAGTAGAACTCAGTGACTCATCACAAAAAGTGCCCTCCTTAATTCCCTTCACCCATCTATTCCATCTCCCCCCACCACCTCCCTCAGTTTGTTCTCTGTTAAGAGTCTCTGTGGTTTGTTTCCCTCTCTCCCTTCCCATATGTTCATCTTTTTTCTTTCTTAAATTTCACATATGACTGAGATCATATATCTGTCTTTCTCTGACTTATTTCATTTAGCACAATACACTCTAGGTCCATCCACGTCATTGCAAATGGCAAGATTTCATTCTTTTTGATGGCTGAGTGATACTCCATTATATATATTTATATCTTCTTTATTCATTCATATATATATGTATATATAGATATAGATATACCACATCTTCTTTATCCATTCAGTAGTCGATGGATATTTGGGCTCTCTCCACAGTTTGGCTATTGTTGGTAATGCTGCTATAAAAATCAGGGTGCATGTACCTCTTTGAATCAGTATTTTTGTATGCTTTGGATAAATACTTAGTACTGTAATTTCTGGGTCATAGGATAGTTCTATTTTTAAGTTTCAGAGGAACCTCTATACTGTTTGTTCTCCAGAGTGGCTGCACCAGTTTGCATTCCCACCAACAGTGCAAGAGGCTCCTCTTTCTCCACATCCTCACTAACACCTGTTTCTTGTGTTCTTAATTTTAGCCATTCTGACAGGTGTGAGGTGATATCTCATTGTGGTTTTGATTTGTATTTCCCTGATGATGAGTGATGTTGAGCATCTTCTCAGGTGTCTGTTGGCCATCTGGATGTTTTCTTCTTTCTTTCTTTTTTTTTAATTTTTTTCATCTGGATGTTTTCTTTGGAAAATTGTCTGACATGAAATGTCAGGACCAACATTTTATTTTATCTTAAAGATTTTATTTATTTATTGGAGAGAGAGAGCACAAGCGAGAAAGAGAGAGAGAGAGAGAGAGAGCAGGAGCATTGGGGAGGGGCAGAGGGAGAGGGAGAAGCAGGCTCCCCCTTAGCAGGGAGCCAGATGCAGGGCTCTGATCCAAGGACTCTGGGATCATGATGGGAGCTGAAGGCAGATGCTTAACCAACTGAACTGCTCAGGCACCCAGGACCAACATTTTAAAATAAAGTTTTTTTAAAAAAATATTTTATTTTTTCATGAGAGACACAGAGAAAGAGGCAGAGACATAGGCAGATCCAATGTGGCATCTATCTCAGCACCCCAGGATCACGCCCTGAGCTGAAGGCAGATGCTCAACCACTGAGCCACCCTGGTGCCCCTAAAATAAAGTCTTATGCTAATGGTGCTCTGGCTGATTTTTTTCCACATTAATTTCCCCAAAGCCACATGGCTAGGAAGTAGTAGAGCTAAGATGAGACCCTGATCATTTAACTGCTATACTATATTGATAATTTTCCATTTTAAAAGTTACTGGCTGAGTTTGTTTGCAAACTAAAATGCCCTTTCTTAGAGAAGTGATTTCATGGTCTGAAGACAGCTCTTTAGGCTGTTATAACCACCATGAGTTGCTATAAATGGAAGAAACAAAGTGATAATGAAATTGTGTGAATGAAAGAAATAGGCTTTTGGTAGAGTGACCATAAAATTTATTTCCGACTGGGAGACTTTGGAAAAAGAGTGCTCTTAATAATTATTCTAGGACAATAGGCATAAATAGGACTATCTTCATTCTAGGTGTAGGTCACAGCTGAATGACGAAGTTCTCTTAACTGCTTGAACTGTAAATGGGAGTGTTAACACCTAACTGAAGGGGGCAGTAGTGAGAATGAAATGAGAGTATAATGCACACTTGAATGTAAAGTACCATATAAATATAACATTTTAATAATGATTATCACTAATTATTACTAATATTGCTGACCTGCACCATGAAAACTTTGTGTGAATACATATGTGTATGAATATATAATTTTTGTAGAGGTATAATTGACATATAACATTATATTAGTTTCAAGTGTACAACAGAATGATTTGATATTTATGTATGTTGGGAAACAATCACCACAAGAAGCCTAGTTCACTCCACTGTATATTAAATATTGATTTATGTTGCTCTTCTCTTTGATACTCTCTTTGCCTAGTTTATTTGCTCTTACTATAGTAAGAGGCAGTGAAAGCAAACAAAGCAGTAAGAGTCCATAGGCATTCCTTCCTTGCCAGGGTACATAAACTACCTAGAGAGGGAGTTCTGTTTCACCACAGAAAAAAACCCAAAAACAAAAAACAACTCTGTTTTTATTGAAGTATACAATGAATCAATGTTGTTGAATCACACATCAAATTTATAAACACAAACCCCAATCACTAATCCAATCACAGAAAGGTTCACAGATATTCAATACCCATGGAGTTCTTAAACCCAAGTCTTGGCTTATATTTTATTTACAATCTAAAATCTGTGCTCAGGTTATCTTATCTTTAATCGACTGTTACATCTCCCCCAAATCGTCCTCCAAGGTGGCACTATTTAGACCAACCTCTTATTGACAATTTACTTCATTTCTCATTATAATATTATCCTCAGGAGGTGGCGCATCTGCTTGGTAACCAGTGCATGCCTGGGGAGTCCTGTGTTGTGGAGCCCTTTACCCATTTCCTTGGCCAGTTTCCAATGTGCTCTTGACTTACTTGGTAAGTAAGGTCTGGTAGTCTCAAGTCTGAAGCACAATTTGGTCTTCATTCTCTTATCTGAGAGCCAGCTATGCAACTTCATTCCTCTTTATTGACGACCAGAATAATTTTCCTGTAGAACTGAAAATCCTCAAAATACCCGTATCTATAAGACCCTGTTCACCATTTTCCAAGGCTTTTTACCAAATGTAATTATTTTTTATAATTCTATGGAGATTCTGTGCTTGCTTTGGCAGCACATATAATAATTCTATGGAGATTCTATGTGTATTTCTTACATTCTATTATGATTCATTCATTCATGTTTTTAACAAAGGTTTATTAAGCACCTAGTATATGACAGGCATTGGTTTAGGTATAGAGATAATACAGGCTGAAAACTAAGTTTTTGCTCTCAGGGAGTTTACATTTAATTGGGGAACACAAAAAAACCAACAAATAAATAGATAATATATCAAATAGTAATAGGTGTTGTGGAGAAAAATAAGAGCAAGGTGGGTGAGGCAGTCCTGGGGAAGGGTGGCAGAAATACAAAATAGTGTATAGGGTGGTCAGGGAAAGCTTCACCATGAAAGTGACATCTAAATAGAGACCTGAAGGAAGTAAGGGAGGAAGCCATATGGTTATGTGATGAAAGAGTATTCCAAACAGAAGGAAAAGCAAGTGCATTGTTATGCTGAGCACTTGGTGTTGTGTGTAAGTGATAAATCACTGAATTCCACTCCTGAAACCAATAACTGCCCTGTATATTCACTACCTAGAATTTAAATAAAAATTTGAGAAAAAAAAAAAAAGAAAAGGAAGTACAAAGGTCCTGAGGTAGAAGCATGCTTCCATTCAGGAAAAAAAAGGAAGCCAGTGTAGCTGGAGTTGAGGGACCAATGGGAAGAATAAAAGGAGATGAGGCCAGGGAGGCTAGAGTTAGGTGTTGGTTGTAAAATCATAAGTGAGTTAGGACTTCATTGCAGGTTTTGAGCCAAAATCTGACATGATCCGGGTTGCATTTTTAATAGTATGAAGAACAGATACAGAGAAGTGTAGAGATTAACTAGAAAGTTATTGCAATAATCTGGGCAAGAAATGATGATGGTCTGAAACACAGTGGTAGCAGTGATGTACTATGAGATGGTCAGTTACGGATATATTACATTTAGAATTTAAAGCCAATATAATTTGTTAAAGGATTCATGTAGAGTTTGAGAGAAAGACATTAAATATGACTCCAAGATGTTTGCTCTAGGCATAGAATAGAATTTTTTCTTTACTAAGCTGGGTAATGCTATAGGGAGGGTGGATTTTCTTTTTCCAGTTGAGTGCTATTTGGGTTGTTTCCAGGTTTTGATGACTATGAATAAAGCTGCTTTAAACATTCACATACAGTTTTTTTGTGTGAACATTGATTTTCATTACCTTTAGATAAATATGCTAAGTATATGTTTAACTTTAAAAGAAACTGCCAAAGAGTTCCCCAAATTGGTTGTCCTAGTCTGCATTCTCACCAGCAATGTATAAGAATTCCAGTTACTGGGATGCCTGGGTGGCTCTTCCGTTGAGCGCCTGCCTTTAGCTCAGGGTGTGATCCTGGAGTCCCAGGATTGAGTCCCACACTGGGCTCCCTGCAAGGAGCCTGCTTCTCCCTCTGCCTGTGTCTTTGCCTCTCTCTGTGTGTCTCTCATGAATAAATAAATAAATAATCTTAAAAAAAAAAAAAAAAAGAATTCCAGTTACTGTGAGTCCTCACCAGCACTTGGTATTGTCAATTGTGTGTGTGTTGCGAAGAGGTATGTAGCATTTCATTTTCATTGTAGTTTTGCATTTCCTTATGACTAGTGATGTTGAAAATCACTTCATATGCTTATTTGCCATCTGTACATCTTTTTTGGTGAAGTGATTATTTAAATCTTTTAACATTTAAAAAATAAGACTGTTTATGTTCTTCTGCATTTTGGGAGTTCTTTCCATATGCTGGAGTCAAGTCCTTTTTTTTTTTTTTTTTTAAAGATTTTACAATATTTAGGGAGAAGGAGAAGCAGGCTCTATGCGGGGAGTCCAACATGGGACTTGATCCCAGCTCCCCAGGATCACACCCTGGGCTGAATGTGGCGCTTAACCACTGAGCCACCCAGGCTGACCCTGGAGTCAAGTCCTTTGTCAGATATATAATTTGAAAATATTTTCCCAGAAGGGTAAGGTTGAAAGGAAATTAGGAGTTTGTTTTTAGAGAAGTTGAGTTTTTGATCACTATTTGACATCCAGGTGGGAATGTGGAATAGGCAGGAGTTTGGAGGAGAGGCTGAGGCTGGATATATATATATATATTGGCTCAGGTCATGATCCCAGGGTCCTAGGACTGTCCTGCCTTGGGCTCCCCAAAGGGAGCCTGCTTCTGCCTCTGCCTCTGCGTAAGTCTCTGCCTCTCTCTTTGTGTCTCTCATGAATAAGTAAATATATCTTAAAAAAAAAATTTGGTCCTGCCACCTTGCTGAATTGCTGTATGAGTTCTAGCAATCTTGGGGTGGAGTCTTTTGGGTTTTCTATGTACAGTATCATGTCATCTGCGAAGAGGGAGAGTTTGACTTCTTCTTTGCCAATCTGAATGCCTTTTATTTCTTTTTGTTGTCTGATTGCTGAGGCTAGGACTTCTAGTACTATGTTGAATAGCAGTGGTGAGAGTGGACATCCCTGTAATGTTCCTGATCTTAGGGGAAAGGCTCCTAGTGTTTCCCCATTGAGAATATTTGCTGTGGGCTTTTCATTGATGGCTTTTAAGATGCTGAGGAATGTTCTCTCTATCTCTACACTCTGAAGAGTTTTGATCAGGAATGGATGCTGTATTTTGTCAAATGCTTTCTCTGCATCTATTGAGAGGATCATATGGTCCTTGTTTTTTCTCTTATTGAAGTGATCTATCACATTGATTGTTTACGAGTGTTGAACCACCTTTGCATCCTGGGGATAAATCCCAGTTGGTCATGGTGAATAATATTCTTAATGTACTGTTGGATTCTATTGGCTAGTATCTTCGTGAGAATTTTTGCATCTGTGTTCATCAGGGAGTTTGGTCTATAAATCTTTTTGGTGGGGTCTTTGTCTGGGTTTGAGATCAAGGTAATGCAGGCCTCAAAAAATGAGTTTGGAAGTACTCCATCCCTTTCTATCCTTCAAAACAGCTTTAGTAGAATAGGTATTGTTTCTTCTTTAAACATTTGGTGGAATTTCCCCTGGGAAGCCATCTGACCCTGGACTTTTGTGTCCTGGGAGGTTTTTGATTGATTCAATTTCCTCACTGGTTATTGTTCTCTTCAGGCTTTTTATTTCTTCCTTTCCAGTTTTGGTAATATGTGAGTTTCCACAAATGCATCCATTTCTTCTTGATTGCCTAATTTGTTGGCACATAGTTGCTCATAATATATTTTTAAAATCATTTGTATTTCCTTGATATTGGTTGTGGTCTCTTCTCTTTCGTCCGTGATTTTATGAATTTGAGTCTTTTTCTTTTCTTTTTAATAAGGCTGTCTAAGGGTTTATCTATCTTATTAATTGTTTCAAAGAACCAGTTCCTGGTTTTGTTGATCTGTTCTACAGTTCGTCTGGTCTCTATTTCATTGAGTTCTGCTCTGAAACACCGGGACAGCTGCACCCCAATGTTCATAGCAGCAATGTCCATAATAACCAAGCTGCGGAAGGAGCCATGATGTCCTTTGACAGATGAATGGATAAAGAAGATGTGGCATTTATATACAATGGATTATTAGCCATCAGAAGACACAAATACCCACCATTTGCTTTGACATGGTTGGAACTGGAGGATATTATGCTGAGTGAAATAAGTCAATCAGAAAACGACAATCATCATATGGTTTCTCTCATACGTGGAATATAAGAAATAGTGAAAGGGATTATAAGGGAAAGGAGGGGAACTGAGTGGGAAAAATTAGAGAGGGAGACAAACCATGAGAGACTCCTAACTCTGGGAAACAGAGTTGTGGAAGGGGAGGTGGAGGAAGAGATAGGGTAACTGGGGGATGGGCAATGAGGGCACCTGATGGCATGAGGTGCCATATAGTATAACTGGGTGTTATACTATATGTTGGCAAATTGAATTTAAATTGAAAAATGTAGGGCAGCCCTGGTGGCGCAGCAGTTTAGCACTGCCTGCAGCCCAGGGCGTGATCCTGGGGACTCTGGATCGAGTCCCACGTCGGGCTCCCTGCGTGGAGCCTGCTTCTCCCTCTGCCTGTGTGTCTGCCTTTCTCTCTCTCTCTCTCTCTCTCCCTCTGTCTCTATGAACAAATAAATAAATTAATTAATAAATTAATTAATTAATTTTAAAAAATGTAAAAAAAACATTGGGGAGTTATCAGCTTCTCTCTTTAAAGCCATACAATTAATTAAGTCCACCTGAGGGGCAAGGTTAGTCAGAGAAGGGAAGAAGTCCAAAGAGTGAGTTCTGTGAGATGTAAAGGAATTAGCAGAGGATACTGAGAAGCAGTAGCCAGTGTGACAAGAGGGGGACTCAAGAAAGATGGGTGTTACATAAGTCATGTGAAGAGATAGTCATAAGCATACATAAACATAAACAATATGCTTTTTAATTTTATCACATGAGATTAATTTCCTTGTTTATCTCCTTCACTAGAAGCTGCCAGATTTTTGAGGCCTGGGAATATATCACATCCATTACTCTATTTCTGGGGCTATATAGGTTGGGTTAGAGCCTGCCACATATTAGACTCTCTTGTCAGGACTACATTTCCTCTTACCTATTTCAAAAACAAAATTTTAAATTAAAGAAAAGTTATAAGAACAGTACCATGAACTCTGGAACTCCCTTCACCTAGATCAAAAATGTTCAGTAAACATTTTTCCAGATTTGAATTTTTTTTCCCCTTTCTCTCTTTGAAACTAAGTTATAGATATCATGACTTATCACACCTAAATAATTCAGGATCTATCTTTAAGAAAAAGGGGCACCTGAGTGGCTCAGTGGTTGAGAGTCTGCCTTCGGCTCAGGTCATGGTCCCAGGGTCCTGGGATGGAGTCCTGTATCAGGCTCCTCTCAGGGAACCTGCTTCTCCCTCTGCCTGTGTCTCTGCCTCTCTCTCTGTGTCTCTCATGCATAAATAAATAAAATCTTAAAGAAAAGAAAAGAAAAGAAAAGAAAAAGGTAATGACTTATGAAACCACAGTATAGTTACCAAATTCAGGAACATTAATATTGATACACTATTATTATTAATATACAGTCATGTGCAAATGTTACCAATTGTTCCAATAATGCCCTCTGTAACACTCCTCTTCCTTCATACTTTTCATTCTGTTCCTATGTCCCTTTAGCCTCCTTTAATCTGGACCAGTTCCTCAGACTTTGTCTTCTTTGACATTGACCTTTTTTTTTTTTTTTTTGATATTGACATTTTTGAAGCACAGAGGCCAATATGATTTTAGAATGCTCACTATTTAAGATTTTTTTCCCAATGTTTAGATTTCCCCCCATTTTAGGCAGGAAAATGCATAAGTGATATTGTATACATATTAGAAACTCAGTGTTGATTGAATCATTGTTAAAGAGAGTAATTCACTAATTACTTAAAGGAAGATTATGCCAAGATAGAAATTGAGATGGGGGATCCCTGGGTGGCGCAGCGGTTTGGCGCCTGCCTTTGGCCCAGGGCGCGATCCTGGAGACCCGGGATCGAATCCCACGTCGGGCTCCCGGTGCATGGAGCCTGCTTCTCCTTCCGCCTGTGTCTCTGCCTCTCTCTCTCTCTCTGATGACTATCATAAATAAATAAAAATTAAAAAAAAAAAAAGAAATTGAGATGGGTCTTAGATGCTACCTTGCTTGCATAGAGATAGGTAGGTAGGGGGGAGGAAGGTTGGTACTAGCAAAAACACCTGGTCTGGATGAGAGATCAGAGCTTTATTTACTCACAGCAATAACACCCGGTGGTCTAACAGAGTTGTGTTGTCTCTCAGGCGTCAAGCCCCACACAGGGAGACTCAATGGGAATAAGGTGGGGAGGCCTTCATGTAGGGAGGGATCACCCTAGCGGAGAGGGCCTTTGGGAGTTGACATAGGGAGGAATAACCATTCTTCTTTCCCTTTCTTGAAGGAGGGAGAAAAGTGTGCCTCTAATGTAAACTAATTCTTCTTAGGAACAGAAAGGGAAGAATCTTGGATTGTTACCCTTTGGAAGCTCAACTATCTAAATTATCTCTGAGGGAAGATAAAACCAGCCTCTTTGAAATCAGAACCTGGATTTTCTGTTCTTTTGATGTGTAAACACACAGTCAGATAGTTCCCCAAATCCTTCCTTAGGCATCTCTAGGGAAGGAGGGAAAGTTCCTTGTCCTGGAATGTAACGCTTTGACTCCAGGTAAGATAAGTTTTATAAGCAAGGCAGTAAACAAACATTCTCATCTTCATAGTAGATCACTGTCCTGCAGGAACACAGGAATACAGGGAAAATTAATTTTCCCACAGACTACAGTGCAAAATTTCAGAATGGGCAAAATTTGTGTTGTGTAATGTATGGGCATGCTTTCTGCACTCTTTCTCTCCCATTTAGCACATCTTTCCTTTGATCTTTGGTGCTCTTGTGGGACTCCACTCTATCACTTTTGGGGTATGGGATACTTTTCAAAATACTCTATGCCACAAGATTACTTTTGTCCTATGTCTCCAAATTAAAAAGTTCCATACTTCTAGGTGCTAGAAGGAGAGCAAACTAACTCAAAATTAGTCATTGGTGAGTTATGTGCTCTTAATATTGTAGGAGATACCTGGAGTACCCCCGGGGTACTGATACCTATCACACAGAGGCGGAAGCATTGAAAGAAAGAATGAGGGTGAGGTGAATTTTGTGAAAGCACACTTATGACTTGGAAAATACCATATAAATGAATGTCAGTTTGTTTAATGATTATTACTAATGCTACTACACTAGGGCCTGGGTACAGGAAGACATTATTATTATTCATGGCTCGTATTGACTTCCCCCACTTTCATGCGTAGGCCTCCATTTTCCTACTTTCTGTCTCATGGTCACAAGAGGGTTGCTGCAGCATCTATAGACACATTTCTGTACATTCCTAGCAGAAAGAAGGATGTGAAGTAAAGGGCGAAGAGGACAAAATAAGCTTTGTCATTTTATTCAGAAAAGAGTGAGTTCTGTGAGATGACTCACAGTGAGTTCTGTAAGGGACACTTTCTCAGAAACTACTACATTCATCTTATTTCAAAAACTGTCACGACCAGCCCCAATGCCAAGGAGGATGGGGAAGTATTTTTTGAATTGGGCACAGAGCTACTTCGAATGAAATCAGTGCTCTATTAGGGAGAAGAGTTGGGCAGGGTTAGGGTGGATCTTGTTTGAGTAGGCAACTAGCAATGTTAGCCCCATACAGTCATTTTACCTCTAGGAATTTACCCTACAGTTATACTGTAGAATCTGTCGTGCCCCCAGGCTTCCCTGCTACCATTTTGGGCCTGTTTCCTCCACCACTCCTCCCTGGCAGCAGTGGGAGCTGCTGGGAATGGCTCCCACCTACAACCCCAGAGGATTCCCTTTGGATGATTAGAACCACGTGAACTTTAAAGAGTTTCTCTCATATCTCCCCACCCTCACACCCATCCTGGAGTAGCCAGTGACTATTTGGGTGTTAGAAGGTAGAGGGAGGGACACTAACGTATTCTCCAGACAGAGAAGGTACTTTGAGACTGAAAAACAAAGCAAGCCACTCCATGCTACGTATAGAGTATATTATTCACAGTGACTTACTGATGGAGGAAATCAGGCCTGCAAGGATCCAGGCACTAGACAGCTATTCTCTGCCCAGTTTGGACCTTAACCTGTGTGGTTTTTTTTTTAGAGTGAAGGGATCATTGTGGTGAGGTCAAAGGGTAGTTATCTAAAGTGGTGCCTTCTATTGGGCCAGTCATCTCTAGTAGTTATCTAAAGTGGCATCTTCTACGCACCTATTTAGGGAAGATCAGAGCACACTTTCCTGTGTTCTCATCAGGACATACACGTTAACCTCCAGGGGGCCTGAAATGCATAGCCCTGAGGGAGGTCATCATGAAGACATGAACAAGATGAACAGCCAAAGATGGAGTCAGTGTTGTCAGCACTCCTACAGTGAGGGTGCAAATGTTTTGGTCCCTAGCCTGAGGGCAGGTAAAAGTTGCTTGCAATTTATGCTTTCCAGCTTCCTATAGGAATAGACTTAGTCCAGTCTTCCTCTGAAACCACATTCTTGCTTAACTTCTGCTTCCTTGTCCTGCTTCTCTCACTTTTCTAGGTTTACTCCTGAGAGTGTTCTCCTAATAAAACACTTGCACAAGAGCCTCCACCAGAATCTCTGCTTCTAGAGAGACAGACCTAAGATACTCACACATATGTGAAATTACACATACAAGATTATCCATTGTTTTATTGTTTGTAATAGGAAAAGACTTTAAACAAGCTAAGTATCTGTTGCTAGCATACTGGTTGAATAAAGTACGGTAACATATATAATTAGGTACTTACCATGCAGTTGTTAAAAAGAATGAGACAGCTAAGCTCATAACATTGGTTCCTCTGGGAAAGAAATTGGGGGTTGAAGAACAGGATGAGAAGTAAACTTTTCACTGTACAGTTTGTTCCTTTTGAATTTGGAACCATTTGGATGTATTGCGTATTTTAAAAGGCAAAATTAAAAATTAATATGGGCTAAGCAAGCAAATTGGATACTCAAGTGAAAGCTCTCAATTATCTATAGCATTTATTAAATGACAATAAAATAGTAGTAACAAAAACTATTATTTACTGAGAGATTAGTCTGTGGCCTATGTCTATTCCTTTTATGTCTACATTTTTCAATGTCTACTGCCTGTCACCACTGTGATCTGGCTCTGTCCTCTCTGATAAAATAACTCTTACCAAGGTTATTGGTGACCTCCTTGTCTTTAAATCCAGTGGCTGTTTTTCACTTCTCATTTTTGTTCTCTCAGCAGCATTCTGTGACAGTATGCTTCCTGGTTTTTCACCTACACTACATTCAGTTCTTCCTAGCCTCCTTGATCAGTTTGTCCCCTTCTACCATCTTTAAATGTCCAAGTTCTCAAGACTCAGTCTTAGGCTGGCTTCCCTTCTTACTTCATGCTTTCTTCCCAAGTGTTACTATCTACATCTGTGGCTTCAGTGACCATCAGTGGACAAGTGCATCCCCAGTTTCATAAAATCTCTTCTGAGCTCCTGTTTTCAACTACATATTTACCAAAATTTCCACTGGGATGTCCCAGTGAATGGCACCACTGTTCACCCAACATCTCCTTTCAGAAGCTTAGGGATCATCTTCCTCATTTAATGCTCAGATCCAATCAACCACCAAATCCAATCAATTTTGACTTTTAAATATTTCTCTAATCTGTTCATTTCCTTCCATCTATACTATTGCCACCCTCTCATAGCTGCTTTGTAGGCTCTCACCTTGATTAATGCAAATAGCATCTAACTTGCCTTTCTGCTTATTGATCTTGGTTTTCTCTATTGCATTCACCACACTACCACCCAGAAAAATCGTTTCAAGGTATAAATGTAATGTAACTCCCTTCAATAACACTTTGCAATGGATTTTCAATGCATTTCAAATAAAATCTAAAATTTTCACCAAAGACTTCAAGGCTACATGGTCTGAGCCATGCCTACCTCTTCAATCTTATTTTAAAGCATTTTCACTTTGGCTCCCTTAGGGTTCTATCCTCAATACTGGCTCTTTATTGTCTCATCTATTTTTGTTGTTTTCACACTTTTAACATTATTCTTCCTGCTTTTCTGTGTTTGGCCTTTTTTCAGTGTTCAAATATCAGATCAGGTGTCACTTCCTCAAAAAGTCTCCTCCAACCATGAATCTAAAGTGCCCTTATCCTGTTTTATATCACAGAAGAAAATATTTACTTTCTTCTTAACACTTAACAAAATATATTACTACACTCATTTATACATGCATATACATACATACAGTTACATATTAAATATGTAACTATTTATTTGTGAGTGTATTATCCACCTCTATCCCAAATGTCAGTCTTAATTACCAATATATTCCTTTTAGCTAGAACAATGCATGGTATGTAGTAAGAAATTAATAAACATTTGTTAGAGGCTTTCACATTACTTATGTTTTTGCCCTCTGGTCACATTGGCTTTATTTGAGCTCTTAAAAATACATTGCAACTTTATTCCTTAGTACCTTAGCATATCCTATTTGCTTTGCCTGGAAATCTCCCTACCACAGTATATTTAGTTACTGGCTATCTATTTTCCAGGTCTTAGCATACATGTTATTTCCTCAGCATTATTCTCCCTGACATTCTAGACAAGATGAGGTCAGTGTTATATAATCTTGTAATATCTGAATTTTTCCTTCATAACACTTACCGAAACTTGTAATTCTATTTATTTGTTGATCTGTTTCCTATAGAATAGAGATCAGCAATCAATGGCCCATGGGCCAAGTCTAGCCTACAGCATATCTTGTAAGTAAAGTTTATTAGAACACAGCAACACCCATTCATTTATGTATTTCTTGTATGGCTCCTAAAATATTTATATTCTGGTCCTTTATAGAAAAAGTTTGCTAACATCTGTTGTAGATTAGACTATAATCTCTTTTAAGGCAAGGATATTGTTTTACTTATGTATTTCTAGAACACTAATAAAAATTATAGAACTCCAGTAAAAATTAGTTAAAATAAATAAATGATAATCACTCTAAGTACATATGTTATTTTAATCTTCACAACTTTATGAAATAATTGGTATTATCTACAATAATAATTTCTATAAAGGACATCATTGGGATTACTGATGAATTATGTTAGAAATAGTAGAGGATGACATATAGTACAGATTTACTTGTAGCTTCCCCTGAAAAGAGGTGGAGACTGTTCCCCCATTGTATAAGTCAGAGATCTCCAGAAAAACAGAACCAGTAGGACAGATATAGAAATAGATCTAGATATTTAGATAAGAGAAATTGACTTATGTGATCACAGAGGCCAACGAGTCCCATGGTCTGCCATCTGTAACCTGAAGAACTAAGAAAGCCAGTGGTATAAGTTAGTCCAAGTCTGAATTTCTGAGACCCAGGGGACCAATGGTATGAGTCTTGAACTGAGTCTGAACCTCTGAGAACCAGGACTGCCAGTGTCTGAGAGCAGGAAAAAATGGATGTCTCACCTCAAGCAGACAGAGTGAATTTGTCCCTCCTTTTTGTTCTATTCAGGCCCTTGAAGAACTGGAAGATGCCCACTCACACTGGTGAGAGTGATTTTCTTTATTCAGTTTACTGATTCAAATGTTAATAATGTTTTACCAGCTATGCCTGTTGAGTGGATGCATGAAATTAACCATCATGCCTACCTCTTGAATCTAGGACTGGACTAATGACTTACTTTGCTCTATAAAATGTAGAAGCAGTATTACAGATTTTTGAATTTTAACCTCCAAAGGTCTTGTGCTTTTGCTCTTGCTCTCTTAGAACGCTGCCCTGAGACTACCGTGTAAATAAATTCAAGCTAAGCTCTGGAACATAAGGCCATAAACTAGGAATGCCAGTTGACAGCCAGCACTTGTGCCAGGTGTATGAATGAGACTCTCTTGGAGAGATTACTGTAGTCACATGAGTGATTCCAGGAAAAGTCAGCAGAAGAACCACCCAGATGACAAACTGCAATCCACAGAAATTATGAAAAATAAAATTTAGGTTTTAGGTTACTAATTTTGGGGGTGATTTGTAATGCAAGAAAAGCTACCTGAGGGCAGCCCTGTTGGCCCAGCGGTGTAGCGCTGCCTTCAGTCCAGGGAGTGATCCTGGAGACCTGGGATTGAGTCCCACGTAGGGCTCCCTCATGGAGCCTGCTCCTCCCTCTGCCTTTCTCTCTCTCTCTCTCTCTCTCTCTGTGTGTGTCTCTCATGACTAAATAAATAAAATCTTAAAAAAGAAAAAAAGCCATCAATGTGCAGTCTGGTTCTCAGCTCACAGATGTGAAATTTAAAATTGTTAATAAACCCAGAATTGATCAGATTCTGACCAATACTCTGATAACTAAACTCAGAAGAAACTTTCTATTTATAAGCCAGGACATCTATCAGAAAAATTTATAGTGGAAATTATGTATTTTTTCATGTCCTCTGTTTAGGTGACTGGGAAGCATTTATACAATCAGTTTCTTTAGGGGAGAATAGAAGTAGAGCAATGGGAAATATATTGTTTATCCAAACTGTGAAATTCTTGATCCAAACTATGATGAGTAGAGTAAACCAACTTTATCCTTCAGGAGTCAGAACTATCGCAAAATCAGAGTATATGTGTCCACTATAGTCAATTTCTTAGGACTCAAAATAGTAATTCGGTAATCAGTGCCAAAACCTTGCTCTCTTAGTATCATTTCATTATCTCCTCTAACATTTGCTTTTACTACAAAATTTCTTTGGGTAGTGTAAAGTTGATATTTTAGCAATGTTGGGTACAATTGCATTCTAGTCCTTTCTCAATGATATTACATCCCAATCACTGTAATGATCTTATGTGTTTCCAGGGATTCTTACTGGATAGGTATTTCTCATTTGTCTTTTGACTTTGTTAATAAATTCTTGACTTATGCCATGAATAGTTTTTTTTTTGAATAGTTTTTTTTTTAGTAATAAAGTTTGTCATTTAAAAAGATCTCTTCTGGATTTTGTTTCATACTTAGAAGGCCAAGCTCCTCAGAGATCTACCTCTGACTGTTGGACAAGAGAAACAAAAACGACTTTCATCCCAGGATCATTAGGAGTGGGCTAGTTGACCTGGTGATATAAATAGTAAGAACCCAGGTCAATTATATCTCAGTAAACCTGGAATATAGATAGATGGATAGATAGACAGATGGATGAACAGATAGATAGGGAGGACTCTTGAAGACAATAAAAAACAAGAACATGAAGAAAAACAATCTTCCTCATTCCTGGTCTGTGAAACAATTTTCTGATTCATAATAGAGGATTGTCTCACTAGTTTTTGTTTTGTTTACTTTCATAAAGTCAGGGAATTGTTACTCTGATCTGTGTGATAAGGTTTCAGATATATACCTGGTATACTTACAAGAGAGAGATTATTGTCAGAAAGGTTTATTTTTACACATAAAGCAAAAGAAAACAACACAGGAATCTTCTTATTTTACTTATCTGCCACTTATTTTAATTCATTATTATTCATTTGTGTTTAAACAGGAAATAATTTCTTGGAAAATAAATAATTTCTATTTTTGAAGAGCAAATAATTTTTATCTCAGAAATAATTTACATAACTGTGCATTCTGGGTAACAACCTCAAGTTTTTGTCTTGTTAGAAGTATACACAAATCGGGGATCCCTGGGTGGCTCAGTGGTTTAGTGCTTGCCTTCCACCCAGGGCGTGATCCTGGAGACCCCGGATCGAGTTCCATGTTGGGCTCCCTGCATGGAGCCTGCTTCTCCCTCTGCCTGTGTCTGTGCCTCTCTCTCTGCGTCTTCATGAATAAATAAATAAAATCTTAAAAAAAAAAAAGAAGTATACACAAATCAACTTAAGTTTATATTCCTTGGCCGTGACCCAAATCTATTGTCTTAACCTAATGATCCATTATTTCTTGTAAAATTCCAAGTAAAATTTGTCTGACCTGACAGAAAAGCCTATGTAAATAAACAATTGCACAAAAAAGCATAAAGCAGCATTTAGGATATATTTGCTCCTATTGCGATAAATTTGTAGAGAGTAGCATTCTAGTGATATTTCCTTTATTGTCACATTTATAAATATGTGACCAAACAGTGTGGAAAAGTAGTGCTATGTACTCCTTATTTAATTGTTACTGTAAGATCTTTTTCATTTTTAACTGTATTTATTCCAGTAAAATTGGTCTCCATAGGTATGCTTTTAGCTTATAATGCTAACTAACGAAAATCCAGAGCTTGGCTTTATCAATGCAAGCCTTTCCAATTAACAAAAGATATTTCAGAAAGAGATAAAGGATATGCTTCTCTTCCCTATAGCACAGAGGAAGAGATATCTCTCTGTGACGTAAAATTTGTTTGAAATATTTGATTTTATAAAATGTTAAATGGTGGATAGTCACAAAAATATTGATTTTTTCTGTGCAAAATGGAGATAGTGTAACTTTATTTTAAGCATGTTCTATTTCCTGTTGTTATAAATCTTCCCTTGAAAGTATAATTTTTTCTGTTTCCTGAAATTCTATTTTTTATTGAAGTATAGTTGACATACGTTACATTAGTTTCAAGTATACAACATAGTGACTCAAATTTATACATTCTGCTATGCTTACCACAAGTACAGCAACTATCTGTCACCATACAACACTATTACAGTATCACTGACTATATTCCCTAGGCTGTACCTGTACCTTTTATCCCTGTGGCTTATTCATTCTATAACTGGAAACCTCCCACTCTCTTTCACCCACTTTGCCTATTCCAGCACCCCACTTCCCTTTGGAAACCATCAGTTTGTTTTCTGTATTTATGGATCTATTTCTGCTTTTTTGTTTATTTATGTTTGATTTGTTTTTTAGATTCCGTGGAAGTAGAATTATATGAGTGAAATCATATGGTGTTTGTCTTTCTCTGTCTGCCTTATTTCACTTAGCATTATATTCTCTGGGTCCACCCATATTGTGACAAATGGTAAGATCTCATTCGTCTTTATGGCTGAGCAATATTCCATTACACACCCCCTCAATATCTTCCCTATCCATTCATCTATGGATGGACATTTGGGTTGCTTCCCTATGTTGGCTATTATAAATAATGCTGCAATAAACATGAGGGTACACATATCTTTTCAAATTAGTGTTTTCATTTCTAGTGGGTAAATGCCCGTTAGGTGGTATTACTTAGTCATATAGTATTTCTATTTCTGATGTTATTTTTAAAATTTATTTATTTTTAAGATTTTATTTATTTATTCATGAGAGACACACAGAGAGAGGCAGGGACACAAGCAGAGAGAGAAGCAGGCTCCATGCAGGGAGCCCGACGGGGGACTCGATCCCGGGTCCCCAGGACCACACCCCAGGCTGAAGGTGGCGCTAAACCACTGAGCCACTGAGGCTGCCCTACTTTCGATGTTCTGAGGAATCTTCATACTGTTTTCCACAGTTACTATACCAATTTACATTTCCACCAGCAATGTATAGGTTTCCTTTTTCTCCACATCCTCACCAACACTTGTGGTTTCTTGTGTTTTTAATTTTAGCCATTCTGACAGGTGAAAGGTGATATCTCCTGGGGGTTTTGATTTGCATTTCCTGATGATGAACATATTTTCAAGTGTTTGTTGACCATCTGGATGTCTTCTCTGAAGAAATGTCTATTCAGGGCCTCTGCCCATTTTTAACCAGATTAATTTTTTTTTTTTTTTGGTGTTGAATTTGTATAAATTTAGTCCCAGAGTTTGGTCAAGGGTTGGTACCATGACTCCAGATACTTCCAGAAATAAGTAAATGTTCTGTGTGAACTCCTTCCTTGTTCCTTTTTTTTTCATGCATGGGGGGTGGGGAGGGCTGGGATTTTGCTAGATTTCTTATTTCACCAAAGTGTCTGTGAGGCTTATCTAGTTAAAATTTACAATTAACAATACTTTGGATATGAACCCCTTATTAAATATATAATTTGCAAATATCTTCCTGGGAAGTGTAATTTTTTTAGGGTTTATTTAAGAGAGAGAGAGGGCACAAGTGAGAGGGGCAGAAGGAGAGAGACTCCCAAGTAGACAATGTGCTGAGCGTGGAGCCAGATGCAGGCGTTAAGTTCACAACCCTAAGATTACCACCTGAAACAAAACCAAGAGTTAGACTCTTATCTGACTGCACAACCCAGACTCCCTAGACCTATAATTTTTAAAAAAGAGTCTTGTAAAACTATTAAAACTTAGATGTTTAGTTGCTATGTCCTTAAAAATAAACTTTAGAGAAATTCTTGTGCTTTGAGAGTCCTAAAAAAATAATAGATTGAAGATTTAGTAGGACTCATTTAACTAAATAATAGGTTACCATCGTGGCTTAAATTTATACAACAGAAGATACAATATAGGATCAGCAGAAAAAATATATGTATAGGGGAAGACCAGAGATTAGATGCAGACTTCCAGGTCTTCCCTGCATGTCGGTCACACTGCAGTGCTTTCAGTCTAAGAGGAAATTATAGGAATATGTATAAGATATCTCTGCTGAGGTAAACCCACTTAGGTCTCAGGGCCCAGAAATGCTTATGGGAATCTGGTCATATAGGCACATTCCTTCCATGTGACCACTCATGGTGCAGACCTCACACTAGGAAGCAGATGCACATGATAAATTTTGTTATGTATGTCAAACAAGACTGAAAGTCTGATATCATCTTGTCTTAATGCTTTCTGAAGACAAGTAACTATGTTAACTCCAAGGATTTAGCTCCCAGAGGTTGGTCAAGGGATTGGTATCTTTATTCTAGAGTCTCCCAGAAATAAGCAGACATGCTGTGTGAACTTCTTCCTTGAAGTTTATAATTCTGACTGATTGCTTTACTTGATAATTCGTTGCCCTGCTAGTAATGTTGCAACTGACATCTCTGAATGTGTCAATAGTATAAATTCTAATAAGATTGCTCTGCAAATCAGAAAATCATTTGTTCCTCTTTTCTTTCCCCCATGTATGATGGGGGGGAAAAGCCCTGTGACTTAGCTAGATTTTTTTCCTTAAAAAACTGTGAGTCTATCTATTAAAATTAACAAGTTAAAAAAAAATTAACAGGTAGCAAGGTATTTTAGCAGTGTATAATTTTAAAATATCTTATTATGAAAGTAATATATGTGTGTAAACTATTCATAATACATAATGCAGTATAATAATAGCATGTTTTTGTTAGTCTAGAAATAATGAATTGAAGGTTCCAATAATTGCCATAGAACTTGCCCATTTAAAGTATACAATTCAGGGCAACCCGGGTGGCTCAGTGGTTTAGCGCCAGCTTTAGCCCAGGGCCTGATCCTGGAGACCCGGGATCGAGTCCCACGTCAGGCTCCCTGCATGGAGCCTGTTCCTCCGTCTGCCTGTGTCTCTGCCTCTCTCGTGGATAAATAAATAAAATCTTTAAAAAAAAGTATACAATTCAGTGATTTTGGTGTATTCATAAAATTGTGCAAACATCACTAAAATTAATCTTAGAACATTTTCATCACCTCGTCATTCCCATTTCTACTCAAATCATAAACCCTAGGCAACCACCAACTCCTTTTTGTCTATATGGATTTACCTATTTCAGACATTTGATATAATTCATATATAATATAATTATATAATATGCAGTCTTTTGTTACTAGCTTCTTTCACTTACCATGCTTTCAAGGTTCATCCAGGTCATAACATTCATCAGTACTTTATTTTTTTTTTTTATTGCTGGATAATACTCCATTTAGTTTATCCATTTATCGGTTGATGGATATTTGTTTCTTCATTTTGGCTATGATGAATAGTGCTGCTCTGAACATTCATGTACAAGTTTTTGTTTGTTTTGAAGATTTTATTTGTTTGAGAAAGAGATAGTGAGAAAAAGCACAAGCAGGAGGGAGGAACAGGCCCCCCACTGAGCTGGGAGCTCAATGCGGGGCTCCATCCCAGGACCCTGGGATTATGACCTTAGCCGAAGGCAGACACTTAACTGTCTGAGTCACCCAGGCATCCCTACAGGTTTTTGTTTGAACATGTTTTAATTTCTCTTGGGTATAGCTACAAGTGATTTGCTGGGTCATATGATAGCTCCACGTTTAACATTTGAGGAACTTCTAAACTCTTCCTCCCAGCATTGTATAAGGGTTCCTGTTTTTTCACATCCTCCCCAACACTTGATATTATTTGTCTTTTCATGATTGCTGTAAAGGTGGATTTTTTCTTCCATACTTCCAGATATAATCTCTGATGAAAAATCAATAATTACCATCTTGAGGCTCTCCTAGATTCTGAAAAAGGATAGTGCTCTGACAAAACAGTTTCTTACTTATCACTCAGTTTTTCTGTTCAGTTTTTAGTTGGGGATATTGCATTTTATGATTATTAAATTCAAATGATTTCTAAATTTATGTGCTACCAAGAAGTGATGAATTCACCATTACCGAACATATTTAAACAGAAATGGGATGACTGGTTAGCACAGACATTTCAAGGGATATATATATATATTTGGTGATTTTTACAAGACTCAATAGCAAGTTGAACTTGCAGCTATAGTACAACATAGGCTTCAGAGCAAAAGCAATAGAAAAAACGACCTACATGAGGTGGTGTTTAGAGAAATCTAAGACATATTACAAGTCCTTCCTAATCTGAAGACACACAGGATATGCTTTCTCTTTAGAAGCAAACTATAGGAACATAGGTGGAATGTATTTGCTCAGAGAAGCTCATTCAGGATTCAGAGTATGAGGCTCTAATGGAGGACTAGTCACATAGGCATAGCCTACTGTACTACCAATGGTAGCAACCAAAACTCAGGACCTCAACAATGAAACCAGGTGTACACCATCAATCTGGATTTTGTGCAAAGCAAATTGACAAGCTGCTATGGCCCTGTCCATTGCTCTGGATGTACACAATAAAATCATCAGTTGACGTTGTAAAGAACACTCAGAGACCACATTGCTTCGGGCTGGCCAAGGGTCAACTATAGTTCAAGGCTGCCTTGGAGATGTGAGGACCCAGTGACTAGACCTGGTATGTTGGTTTACCTCATGGATGGTCTCTTAAAGGGAGTTTCTGTCATTCTTGAATCTTTATTAGCAAGATTCTCACACTAAAATTCAATAGCCAAAAGAATGGAGAACAGATTTATTGAGGAGAAAACAGATTGCAAAGAAAATAATAAGGAAGTGACTGGAATCAATCACATAAATATTAAAGGTTACAAATCGGTTTTAACCTGTTTGCTTAGGAAAAACAGTGGTAAGTAGAACTTGGATATTAATATTGTGGTATATATTTATTTTTTAAAGTTTATATTTTAATTCCAGTTAGTTAACATACAGTGTCATATTTGTTTCAGGTATACGTATGGTATTTAAAAAAAATTTTTTTTAAAGATTTTATTTATTTATTCATGAGAAATACAGAGAGCAAGGAAGAGACATAGGCAGAGGGAGAAGCAGGCTCCCTGCCTAGAAGCCTGTGAAACTTGATCCCACGACCCAAGGATCATGACATGAGCCAAAGGCAGTTGCTAAACCACCGAGCTACCCAGATGCCCTGTGATATTTATTTTTAATTGGGAGGACATATCAAGTCTATTTTATCTTCTACAGCAGGAAGCCTAACTTCTATCTTGGGATGAGCTGAATGTTGACCCAGTAGGAGCCCAGCACATAGGCACGCAGGAATAAGAGAAAAGAATTTATAATCAATGTCAGAAGGGGGAAAGCAAAATTATAGGTATTAGAAGGTTAAGTTTGGACCAGATAGCTAGGTCACACTGGCCCTTTTAGGAAGGGGAAGTTTATACAGCTAAGAGGGGAACTGTGGTGTAGATGAGGAAGTGAAAATGCTTAGTAGAGGAAGAGAAGAAACAGAAAGGGAAATGGGCCCACAAAGTGTTGCTTTTTATTTCTCTTCTTTTTTCTTCCTTCTTCTTCTGTCTCATCAGACTTACAGAGTTCCTATAAAACAGATGCTGAGAGCACTTAAAATGTGTCCTAAACGAGTGATTTCCAAATCAGCCTGAGTCTTCTGTGTCTAGATGTTTTCCTAATGTGCTTTTAACCCCTCAGTTTGTTGAATTTGCACAAAGAGCTCTTAAAGGAAGGTCCATTTACTGGGGAAGCATGGATAGACAATAGGTTGATTTATAGCTTTGGGGAAGCCTGGATGTTTGGATTTTGACTCTTTCTTAACATAAGGGCATTGGAATTTATGATGTGCTGTTTAAAATTTGAATCTCCTCTGGCAAACCCCAAGGTCATTTTCTTTACTGATGGTTTTCAACCAGCCTAGCCAGTTAGATAACCTGGCTTTATTATGTCACCAGAGGGAAAGAAACCCTGCTGGAAACTTCTACTTTAGCCTCTCCTGAGGCCAGGATCCCTTGTATATATCTTGAGGGTTCAAACTGGCGATAAAGGCAATCCCCCCATGAGTTTAAGGGCTCAGGGGAGCTTGTGTTTATTGTTTTAAACTACTAAATTTTTGAGGTAATTCTGAGATAAATAGCTACTTGGTCAAGGCATGAGTTGGTCATTTGGGTATCCAGATGAAATAAAGCTGAATATGGTGAATAGTCCCTTTATTTTGTGCTTCAGAGAGCATTTTTACATCTTTCCACCTCAACATTCTATACACTATATACATTTTGGGATAGATGAGAGGTATGCCTTGTTTTATGTGTTGGGAGAAGGGTGATTGGAATACCAGCAGACCCCAGACACATTCCCAGGTAGGTCGGTTCCATAAGAGAACAAATAGAAGCTGAGAGACAGAAAATTTTTTTTAAAGCTTTTCATCATGCACATCATGGAATTCTTTAAGTTTCCTCAAGGGAAAATACCCCAATATGAAGACCACTGGAGAGGAGGCACTGTGCTGTGTTGCGAAATACTCTGTACCAGGAAACAGTGAATGTGATATAATAAACACTTTTGAGAAGAATTTCAGTGGGTCCTGGTTGCTGACTCTCAAGCTATAGTCAACCTAGAATGGCATCATAAACCAGGGTCTGGGGTCAGTTGGGTCTTCTGGGATGATAGAACACATCTCTCTATGGGCTCTATCTCCTTGCCTTTGATGCTCCTTTCTCTGAGAGATGGAAGATGTATATTAGCTTGCTTGATTGTTTCTGACTTTTTTTTCCTGGAATTCCTTTGTTTTATTATGCTTGTTAGTGTAGATCTTCTAATTGTTTCTTTCTTCCTCATACACATTTACCCAACATAGGGCCTCTTACCCTTCATGATACGTATTTTGCATGGCAACTCTGGATATAATGCAGCCAACACAAGACATTTCAAGATGTGACTCTACAGTGGCTACTTAATGTTTTACTAACACTACCAATGCATAATAACATTTTAACATCTTTTTTTAAGTTTTATTGAGATATAACTGATGTATAGCAGTATAATAAGTTAACACTCATCATCTCATAGATACCAAAAAAAGAAAGAAAAAGGAAAAAATTATTTTTTCCCATGATGAGAACTCCTAGGATTTATTAACAACTCTGAAATATACTATACCATTTTTAAAAATCTTATCAATCCAATTGAGAGCTGACTCTTAATAACGGACACAGTAGAACTTCTCTGTTATCTTTAGAGTTCCTGAGGTTTTGGTCAACTTTCATGGCATTTTACAGAGAGTCACCATTTAGGGGTTAGATTTCACCCCTTGGCTTACCAACAGACAGCAGGATGGGCTTTATTCAAACCAACTTTCACCCTATCCCAACTCTCATCTATAGAAGAGGGCTGGGGAGTGGTAAGGAAAGGGATATGGAGTAAGAGTTGCCCACAGCCACATGGTTCTTGCTTCCTTCACAGAACTGAGAAAGAACACTCCCATAGAAACACTGAGAGAGCTTGGTATGCTTATAACAAGGAGATTAGCATGTCTTCTTCAGATGAACCTTAGAGTTGTGACAGTGAGTCAGTATGACAATGAGAGGTAGGCTTGGAGTGGTCAAAATTCTCACTATTTGGCATGGCAGGGATACACGTGTTTTCTTGGGCCTTTAGCTGGCCCAAAACACTTTTGGTCAAGTGAGGGGATTCTAGCAGTAAAAAGCTGGAGGAAAATGGGTGGGGGTAGCTTGAAGAAGAAAAGATCAAGTGAAAGCCAGATCTTATGTCAGTATGGTGGAGGAAATAATGGAACTGACTCTTACTGACCCAATCCCCCACCAGCCACTACTTTCAGTTTCTAGCCAAAACTCTAGTAAGAAATGAAAGGTTGGGAAGTTTTGAATTAGACATGTGATTGTATTTTTTAACTGGACTGGAATGAGTCTTCATAACTGAAAGTGAGGAACCCAAATGGAGATCATGGACTCTATCCATAGATGTTGTTATAGGACATGAAAATGGAATTCAGCAAAGCATGATCGAAAGCACTGATTTGAGGGGAAATTGTTTTCATATATGCACCTCCTTGAATTAAGATTCATGTAACTTAGTTACTAGCTGATGACTCTAAAATTTACATCTCTGGCTCCTTTACCATATTCTCTTTTTAAAAAATATTTTATTTATTTATTCATAGAGACAGAGAGAGAGAGAGAGAGAGAGAGGCAGAGACACAGGCAGAGGGAGAAGCAGGCATCATACAGAGAGCCTGACATGGGACTCGATCTAGGGTCTCCAGGATCACGCCCTGGGCTGCAGGCGGCGCTAAACTGCTGCACCACCGGGGCTGCCCCTTTTCCATATTCTCAATGGTGTCCTGGGTATCTCCACTGGGATACCTCACCAGATTCTATACAAAGACCATATATGGTAGTTCATTAGTAGGGGCTTAGGAGCCAGACTGACTGGATTCATTCCTGGCTCTATACTTAGCAAATTACTTAACTTCTCCGTGCCTCAGTTTCTTTATTTGTGAAATATGGTTAATAATATATTCCTCATATGTTTGTTATAAGGACTAAATTACTTGTTTTGGCTGACACTTGATAGAACAAAACAAATAGTAGAGCAAGGATTTCAACCCAGCTTTATTAGATTCCAGAGTCCATGCTGTAATCACTGAGATAAACTTATAATTACATGTTGAAATGGCAATATTTTGATATATGACAGTAAAATATATTACTAAAATTAATTTCAATAATTTGTCTCTTCTTGTTTTTTAACATGTTTACTAGAAAATGGAAAATTGCATGTGAGGCTCACATTCTATTTCTGCTGGACAGTGCTGTTCATTCAGTACCTTATCATTATCTGAAATTTTCTTGCCTTCAAATCTCAAACATTTCACTCACCAAATATAATCTCTTTCTTTGCATTTTGCCTAAAATAGTCTTACTTAGCTCTTCAACTTATGCACAGAGACACCCAGTCCATCAGTTCACTTAATAAACTCTCTCTTATTAATTGTTTAGGGGCAAATCAGTTATCACTTCCTCAGAGAAGCCTTCCTTAGCTTCTTTGATAGGTCACAGGCCCTATTGTAGCATTCCTTAAACATCATCACTCAGTCCTTTCTGTCTTATTTCTTATTATAGTTGCAATTTTCTGTTTATTTGTGCAATTATTTTATTACTCTCTGGGTCGTCCACTAAAATGTAACATGCCTAAGGGAGCAAACTATATCTGTTTTGACTCAACAGCAATTTCCCAGGGTCTATAATAGCACTTAGACCATAGTAAAAATTCAAAAAGATAAATATTCAGCTCATAAATATTCTCACTCAATCATTTTCGACTCACAGGACCTCAGACTCTACTGACACTAATATTCTATATTCTGTCCCTATTCATCCATCCTCTCCTAACTCTTTGACCCCTGTCCAGATTAAATGCTATGATTAATTACTGCAATGGTTTCTTGGAAGAATCAAATTCCTCATCCCTCTGTCCTCTTACCGCATCTCACTGGCTCTAACTCTAGGTAACCCCAATGCTCTGCTTTCTCTTTTTTGACACTTGTGTAGCCTTTTTCCAAACCCCGGTGGAGAAAATGAACGAGGTATATTGGTACCACACTAAATTCATAAACTCTAAACTTGACTGGCAAACCCAAATGACCTTCATACTTCTTGCCTTTGTTCCCTTTGCCTTTGGAGACATGTCTAGTAGGAAATTGCTGTGGCCGAGGTCATAAAGGTTTTTTATGTGTTGTTTAAGAAACACTTGCCTACTTTAAAGTCTTAAAACATTTTCTTATTTTGTCTTCCAAAAGTTTTATAATTTTGTCTTTCATATATTTAAGACTATAATTTGCCTAGAACTGTTTTTTGTCTCAGCACCCTCTACTCAGGAGCCATACTTTCTTTGCTGATTTGCAGTGCTGTTCTGTCAATAAGTCATGATTCTGTATATGCAAGGGACTTTTTTCTAGACTCTCATTTTTAATCTATTGATTCATTTTTAAAAAATATATCATAATTAATATATATTTTAAAGCAGCATTTGACTGTGATTGGTCCTTTGTTCTTCAGTAGTAACTTTAGAATCAGTTTGTTATAAATTAATCTTACAGGTTTTAGAGATATTGATCCTTCTTGTACAAAAGCATGGTATATCACTACTTTTTAGGCTTTCTTTACTGTATCTCACTAAGTTTTATAATTTTCTCCCAAAAGACTTTGCACATTGTTAGATTTATTCCCAAGCACTTGAAATTTTTATAAAATGAATCTTTTTTGGGTGTTTTTCTCCCCAACTTTTTATTGTGAAAAACTTTTAAACACACAAGAAAATTGAAATAATGCATATCTATATATCTTTCACTTAGATTCAGTCACTGTTAATTTTGTCATATTTAATATCTGTAATGTATAAATTTTTGTTGTGCCATTTCCATAAAATTTGCAAGGGTGGAGTCATCATTTAAAACTAGGAAATCTCTTCAAAAAACAAAACAAAACAAAACACTGGGAAATCTAATTTTATGGTTATATCAAGACATTGTAAGCTAATTTTGTGTTTTCTAAGTATTCACAATTGCCTATTTCTTTCCCTCTGTTTTGTTTTGACCAAACTGTAGTCAGGTTTCTATTTTCCCTGTAGGCCCCTGAGCTCTGCTCTCCCCAAGACTCAGCAAGCACATATGTGAAAAAAGTGGAACATGCACCCCCTTATTAGCTTCTCCTAAAGTTGACTGACTGTAGTGAGACCCTTTTCTTGTCAGATCCCACTAGTCCTTCCTCTTGCTTATCCAGTTTCTTCATAAAAGATTCTACACAACTCTGCTTTTCTTCTTTTGCCCTATAAAAGAAAAATCATTTTCTGTCTGATTTTTAGATGCTTGTGGATTTCTGATATGAGTGTTCTTGCTACTACAATAGTCTTTCTTTCTAATTAAAGTCTCTCCTTACCTAAGTCTGAGTTTGTTTTTATTTGACATTTTCCTGCCTCAGACCTGGAGTCAGCCATTTTTCCATTTAAAAGGAAATTATTCCTTTTAGTGTATACTTTTTTATTGTCTGTGTGTGTGTGTTTAGGCTTTTTTATCTAACCATTTGAAAGTAAGTTGCAGATATTATGATGCTTCACCCATTAATATCTCAGCAAACATCTTTCAGGAATAAGGAGAGTCTCCCTCATAATCACAATCTGTTACCCACACAAGAAAATTAAGTATAATTCTACAATGCCATCTGATATCTAATCCATATTCAGATTTCCCCAGTGTCAACATGGCCTCTTTTATTGCTGTTTTTTTTATTTATATTTTTTATTTTTTAAAGATTTTATTTATTTATTCATAGACACAGAGAGAGAGGCAGAGACACAGGCAGAGGGAGAAGCAGGCTCCACGCAAGGAGCCCGACGTGGGACTTGATCCCTGGTCTCCAGGACCACACCCCAGGCTGCAGGCGGCGCCAAACCGCACCACCGGGGCTGCCCTTATTGCTGGTTTTTGTTTGTTTGTTTTTCTGTTCTACCTAGAATCCAATCAAGATTCATGCATTATATTTGGTTGTCTGGTCTTTTGGATCACTTTTAATTTAGAACATTTGCCCCTCTTTCTTTCTTTCTTTCTTTCTTTCTTTCTTTCTTTCTTTCTTTCTTTCTTCTTTCTTTTCTTCATGACATTGGCTTTGGAAAATGATATATAACTATTTTACATATATCATAGAATAAAGCAATTAAGAAAAGGTCAAGAGTCAAGTGTAAGACAAATAAAATACAAAAGGATAAGAAATAAGGTACAAAAATAAAATGAGAGAAAACAGTAATGTTAAATTCGATCTGGCAATGTCAATATCAACTCATGATTTTAAAACTGTATCACTTGGGCTCCCTGCATGAAGCCTGCTTCTCTCTCTGCCTACATCTCTGCCTCTTTCTCTCTGTGTCTCTCATGAATAAATAAATAAAACTGTATCACTTCCTATTTTTGTTCACTAAAGTGGCCCAGAAGCAATGACACTCCAGTAGCAGTGAGCACACTAGCTGTCCAGATTATAGTTTCTAAATACTCTTCCCCCCAAAAGGAATCATTGACTTTTAATTGAAAAAAATGGGTGATTTCAGGACTAAGGCAGCAAAATACATTGTAAGCATAGAACATCTTGTTATGACCCTGAGCCTAGACTTCCTTATTTTATTTTATTTATTTATTTTTTAAATTTTTATTTATTATAGTCACACACACACACACACACACACACACACACACACACACACACAGAGAGAGAGAGAGAGAGAGGCAGAGACATAGGCAGAGGGAGAAGCAGGCTCCATGCACCGGGAGCCCGATGTGGGATTCGATCCCGGGTCTCCAGGATCGCGCCCTGGGCCAAAGGCAGGCGCCAAACCACTGCGCCACCCAGGGATCCCGACCTCCTAATTTTAAATTATGGCTCTACCAGTTGCAAATTTTTGTAGCAAGTAGGCAAAAAAACCCACATTAACTTCTCTGTGTTTCAGTATCTCAGTCTGTAAGTTAAGAGATAATCATAATACTTAGTTCATAGAGTTTTTACAGAGGACTGAATGACAATACTTGTGAAGTTGTCAGAATGGTAAATGGAACATAGTAAGTCCTCAAGAAATATTAAGTATTGTTGTAATTATTTTCATTAACACCATTCAGACTTCCTATTATTCTTATCATAAAAACCAAAATTGTTAATAAGGCCTGTAAGATCCTGCTTTATCTCTCCATTTCTACTTTATTATGTTCACTGCATACCATTCTTCCCTTTGCTTTCAAAATATAAACCACATTTATGAATATGCCACATTTTTATCCACTTCAGAGCCTTGGCACATATGTTATCTCTTTTTGAAATGTTTTTCCTTGTCTTTTTCATGGATTCTGCAGCTCAGCTCAAATACAACTTCCCTGAGGAATCCTTTCACACCAGCCTCATTGTTATATAAACCCCACAGCATGCTATAGTTCTTACTAGCACTTTATTAGTTATCATAGACTAGATTGTTGCAGAAAAAAAACCCAAAATCTCAATAGCATAAAACAACAAAGGTTTTTGCTAATTACATGTCCCCAAGTGTCTTCAAGATATGTTGTTCATCTTAGACACTTAGTCATTCACTCAGGCTGACAAAGTAGTTTCCATCTTTAACCATGGCAACTCTCACATTGGGCACTTAAATGCTCATCCTGGCTATGACATGTGTCACTTTTCTCAAAAATTGAGGTGAAATTCGCATAAATAAAATTAACCATTTCAGAGTGAATAATTCAGTGACATTGAACACATTTGCAATGTTGTATAACCACAAACTCTATCTAGTTCCAAAACGTTTTCATCACCCTAAAATACTTGTACCAATTAAGCAGTTACTCTGCATTCCTCTTATCTTCTAGTCTTTGGCAACCACCAATCTGCTTCCTGTCTTTATGGATTTACCTATGCTGGATATTTCATAGAAATGGAGTCATGCAGTAGGTCACATTTTGTGTCTGGCTACTTACACTTAGTGTGATGTTTTCAGATTCATTAGAGTGTAGCATGCCACTTAAAAAAAATCTATTTATCTGTTGATGTATATTTGGATTGGATATTTTGGCTATTGTAAGTAGTACATACAATAGTAATGAACATTAGTATCCAAGTATTTGTTTGAATCTCTGTCTTCAATTCTGTTGAGTATATATCTGGAATTTCTGGATCAAATGATAATCCTATGTTCAACTGTTCAGGAACTACTAAACTGTTTTCCACATGGTTGAACTATTTTACATTCTCACCAATAATATACGCAGGTTGTTATTTCTCCACATCTTCACCAACACTTATTTTTCTTCCCTCAATCTCTCTCTTTTTAAATTATAGCCAACATAGGGCAGCCCCGGTGGCACAGCGGTTTGGCGCCGCCTGCAGCCTGGGGTGTGATCCTGGAGACCCGGGATCGAGTCCCATGTCGGGCTCCCCATATGGAGCCTGCTTCTCCCTCTGCCTGTGTCTCTGCCTCTCTCTCTCTGTCTCTCATGAATAAATAAATAAATAATCTTTAAATATAAATAAATAAATAAATAAATAAATAAATAAATAAATAAATAAATAATAGCCAACATAGTGGGTATCTTTGTAGCTTTGATTTTCATTTCTCTAATGACTAATGATGCTGAACGTCTTCAACTGTGGTTGCTGGCCATTTGATATATCTTATTAGGAGAAATATCTATTCTATTCCTTTGTCCATTTTTAAAGTAGGTTGTTTGTCTTCTTATAATTGAGTTGTAAGAGTTATTTATATATTCTGGGAATAAGACCTTTATGATTTGCAAACATTTTCTCTCATTCTGTGGGTTGTCTTTTCACTTTCTTGATAATGTCCTTTGCTGCACAAAAGCTTTTTACTTTTGATGAAATCCAATCTATTTTTTTCTTTTGTTATTTATGCTTTTTGTGTCTTATCCAAGAATGCCTTGACAAATTTGAGATCATGAAGATTTATCCCTATAATTTGTTCTAAATTTTATAGTTTTAGCTCTTATATTTAGGTCATTGATCCATTTTTAAAAAGATTTTATTTATTGGAGAGATAGCACATGCAGAGAGGAAGGGGCAGAGGAAGAGGAAGAGAGAGAATCTCAAGCAGACTCCCTGCTGAGTGCAGAGCCTGACACAAGACCAATCTCACGACCCTGGGATCATGATCTGAGTGAAAATCAAGAGTCAGATGCTCAACCAATTGAGCTACCAGGGGGCCCCTGTCATCAATCCATTGTAAGTTAAGTCGCTAATGTGGTATGAAGTAGGGGTACAACTTCATTCTTCATTTTGCAAGTGGATATCCAGTTGTCCCAGCAACATTTGTTGAAAAAACTATTCTTTTCCCATTGAATGCCTTTGGCACCCTTACAAATCAATTGGCTATAAATGCATGGGTTATCTCTGGATTCTCAATTCTATTCCATTGGTCAATACATCTATTTTTATGACAGTATCACACATTTTTGATTACTATATATTTGTGTAGTAAGTTTTTAAATGCAGAAACATGAGTCTCCAACTTTGTTCTTTTTAAATACTGTTTTAACTCTTCACAGCCCTTTGAAATTCCACCTAAATTTTAGGATTGGCTTTTGCACATCTGCAAAAAAGGGACACGTGTCACTTTTGTTCATAATTCATTGGCCAGAACTTTTAACTTGGTCCAACCCAATGTGTAATCCTATGTGTCAGAAAGATGGGGGGAGAATCATATATTAGTGAGCAGCACCAATAACCATGAATCTTATTATTTTTAAATCTTATTACTGTAGGAGGGGACCAACACCCCATTTATTTAAATGACACTCATATATTCACTCCTTTCTGATTCATTTTTTCCTAACCTCTTCTTGCTAAATCAGAAACTAGGAAGGGTATGAGATTTTAAGCTGCTTGCAAGCTAACACATTATGCTGCTTTAGGGTTTTATATATATCCTGGCAGAAAACAGGAAACGTCTGTGTTAGAGACAAAAACTGTGTACTCATAATGAACGCAGCAGCCAAGGTAACATCATAGCTCCTGTTTCCTGAACCCCAGTCCTCACAGGGCAACACAATGAGGGCCAGATGGTACCTATGCATGCTTTTGGAATTCAATAAAGAAGATGAAGTCCAAGTTTCAGAGACTCTGATCTTAATAGTATTGCTAGCTACCTTATCCTACTTTCTAGAAAAAGACATTATTTTATTATCCTGGAATTTAAATAAAAGTTCCTGGGGAAAGATATCTGTAAATTTCATAGAAGGAGTCACCATTTTGATCTTTATTTATCTGGAAATGCAAATACATCTGATCCAGGGGGAGTCCCTGTTTCTGTCTTTCCCAGGACTGTCTGCCTATACAAGCATTCCTGGACAGATAGTTCTGGGTCACGTGGGTTAAACATGTAGGAGTGCTACACATTACAGAAAATTGTCTTTTAACGTCTCTTAAATTGTCTCCTTCAAAGTTCTGGTTTTGAACATTCCACCATACTTGCCTTAAAGAAAAAAGACTATTTTTTTTTCTTTTGAATATTTTATTTCTTTCTTTGAGAGAGAGAGAGAAAAAGCAT
This sequence comes from Vulpes lagopus, assembly GCF_018345385.1. Classification (NCBI taxonomy): domain Eukaryota; kingdom Metazoa; phylum Chordata; class Mammalia; order Carnivora; family Canidae; genus Vulpes; species Vulpes lagopus. The sequence goes on from NC_054844.1 coordinate 28,699,630, forward strand.
GGACAGGGGGAGGGGCAGAGGGAGAAGCAGGCTCTATTTCAGGAACCTGAGATCATGACCTGAGCCGAAGGCCTATGTTTAACCAACTAAGCCACCCAGGTGCCCCCCAAATCTTATTTTTTACAACTATTTCAATTTTGAGGAGTCCCAAATTAAGTCTTGTTAATTTCCTCAATACCAAAACACTGTGGGTGACAAACTTAAAGTGTTCAATCACAATGTTTTGGCAAAAAGCACAATGATAGATGGTATACAGGACAATAATCTTGACCCAAATGAAAGGATAGGAAAGCTCCAAATCTCTCACAAAAATCATTTAGTTTTGTTTTTAAAATTATTTTTAAATTTTAAATTTTAATTTTTTTTTATAGATTTTATTTATTTGACCAAGAGAGAGAGTGCATGAGCAGGGGGAGGAGCAAGCAGAGGGAGAAGGAGAAGCAGGCTCCCCACTGAGCAGAGAGCCTGATGTGGGGCTTGATTCCAGGACCCCAGGATCATCACCTGAGCCAAAGGGAGATGCTAAACCAACTGAGCCACCCAGGACGCTCCTCACAATTTATTGTAATGAGCTTATTATATTAGATATCAGGAATTGTGTTGAATATTATAATTTGTATAAGAAAGGGAATAAAGAATACATATGCAATTTCTTGTAGATAGGTATTAATGTAATTTTTGCATTTTGTATCACATGAATAGACTTAATTTTTTTTTAATATATCCTGTCAACCACATATGCTAAAATGATTCAGACAGAGATAGGGTATTCTTCATATTGTTGAATATTTCTTTGTATTCATGTCCTTCCATTTCCTTTTCTTGGACCCAAGATGATGGTAGTGAGGGAAGTGTGAAAAGGATTTTTTTTTTAAAGAAAAAGATATTTTTGAAGGATCCTGGCAATATTTCAAAATTCTGAGGGACTTTAATTTCCAACATAAAATTTGGTACTTAGCTGAATTGATCAATCTGATCAATCAATTAAAACTGTATTTTTGGATTCAAAATGACATTCAGCACTTTACACTTGCTAGAATGGCTGTGAGTAAACAAACAAACAAACAAACAAACCTGAAAATAACAAGTGTTGGTGAAAATGTGGAGAAATTGCTATACAATTTTTATGCTGATGGGCATATAAAATAGTGCAGCCAATACAAAAGCAGTCCGGCAGTTTCTGTAAAGGCTAAATGCAGAATTATGACTTAACAATTTCACTAATATACCTATTCTTAAAGGAACTGAAAGTAGGAACTTAACAAGATACTTGGAAGCTGATTCTCACTGCAGCATTATTCACATTAGCCAAAAGGTGGAAATAATCCAAATGTCCACCAACAGATGAACAGACCAACAAATACGGCATATACATACAAGGGGATATTATTCAACCATTAAAAAGGAATGGTGTCCTGACACATGCTACATGGATGAGCCTTGAAAACATTATCTAAATGAAATAAGCCAGCACAAAAAGATAAATATTATATGATCCCAGTTATATGAAATACCTAGAATGGGTAAATTCATAGATTAAAAAAAACTTATTTATTTATTCATGAGAGACACAGAAGAGGGGCAGAGACATAGGCAAAGGGGGAAACATGGTGCCTGAGGGGAGCCCAATGCGGTACTTGATCTCAGAACCCCGGGATCACACCCTGAGCTGAAGGCAGATGCTCAACCACTGAGCCATCCAGGAGTCCCATTTCATAGAAAATAGATTAGAAGTTACCAGAGGCTGAAGGGAGGGGATGAGGAGTTATTAATTAATGGTTACAATTTCTGTTTGAAGTGATTAAAAAGTTCTGGAAAATAGTGATAATAGAAGCACTGTATTCTGAATGTGATTGATGCCATGGACTGTATACTTAAAGTGGTTAAAATAGCAAATTTTATGTTATAGGTATAATAAGAGTTTTAAAAAATTAATAATATAGTATTCCTAAAGCCATTGAATTATATAAATAGGTGAATTGTATGGCATGTGAATTATAAGCAGATAGCTGCTTTAAACAAAGGACATTTACGGTTTCAACCTTGCTGAAAAAGAGACAACTCTGCATGTATTAGTAAGAACGGTTTGCGCATAAGATAAGGTTGATGTATAATTATTTAATAAATGCATGAAAGCTAGCCTATCTTGAAATCCAAAAAAACAACTAGGAGATACAAAACCAGTAATTGAGGATAGAGCTGCTATTCCTCAGATGAGTTGTCAACTCTTCCAAAACACGACTAGAAAAACCTATTAATCAGACAAAACTTTGTTAGAATAACTGCCATAAGGAAGAATACCACCTTGATAGAGTCTAAGTAATACTTTAGAAGAATGAAGTCAGAGGAAGATATTCTTAGGGTTTTAGAGCCCTGAGTTCAAGAGGCTTAGATGGGTCTTTCAAGAAAGGAAATTGGGAGATTGGAGAAAGTTTGTGATATAGTAGTTTAGGATTGGTGGATTTAGTGAGATGAAGATCTTGAAGTGAGTCATGATAAGTAAATAGTTACTTGTTAAGTAAGTTTTATGTCCAGGTGGTTGATCCTTTGTCTTAATAGAAAAAGCTGTTTGTCTAGATGAACAAACTGCTTACGTAGATAAAATTAGATATGTAAAAATTTCTCCAAGTGGATAGTGAAGTTATTGATTTATCATCTTATCTTTCTGGATAAGATTTCCTGAGGCAAATATTTAAGTTCTCTGTTCCAATAGTTAAGCTATGTTGATGCAGGTGGTCTCAATTATTCAGGAAGAGTGAACAATCATTACAGAGGGAAGCCTAGACTTCACTCTACCCTATTTCTTTCTTAGTCTAGATCAGCAATTGGCAAACCACAGACTGTGAACCAAATCTGGCCCATTGCCTATTTTTGTACAATCCAAAAGCTAATAATGGTCTTTACATTTTTAAATAGTTGAAAAAAACTAAAAGAATACTACTTTGTGACACATTAAAATTAAAAGAAAAATTTCAATGTCCATAAATAGTTTATTGGGATACTACTACACTAATTCATATTGTCTATGGCTACTTTTGTGCTACAAGCCCGGGGCTGAATAATTGCAACAGAGACTATATGGCTTGCCATGCCTAAATATTTACTAGCTGGCTCTTTATAAAAAAAGAAAGCTTGCTGACTCCTTTCCTGCATGGGAGAACATATTACCAAAGGGTGACCAAGCTATTTAAGAACAAAAAGAAGAGGTTGAAACAAAGAAAATGAGATAAATTCTTCTGAATCTGACTGGGCAACCAAATCAAAGGAAATCAGATCAAAGATATTTTTTCTTATATATTTAAAAAAATTTTTTTTAAAGTATTTTGTTCATTTATTCATGAGAGACAGAGACACAGAGAGAGAACTGCAGAGACACAGGCAGAGGGAGAAGCAGGCTCCATGCCGGGAGCCTGACGTGGGACTCTATCCCAGGTCTCCAGGATCACACCCTGGGCTGAAGGCAGTGCTAAACCACTGAGCCACCCGGGCTGCCCAGACCAAAGATATTCTGTTCACATATGACCCAAAGCTGATAGCAAGATACCTTAAAGAAGAATAGTTTTCTCAAATACAAAAATTAACAGAACAAACTAAAACTAAATCTTGAATCTCTTCATGTTTGAAACATAAGGCACTTACTTTTCAGTAATTGTCTACATTGTTAAGCAAAAACATAATAAATGTGAACATGTGTTTCTGCTGGGGAAGGAGGACAATTGAAAGAAATGTTTTCTAATCCATTCTTCACTGCATACACGCACATACCCACTTGCACAAACTCACAATAACCAAAAATATGCTCACTCCCCAAATAAAATTAAAATAATAATGACAAGGATAGCCATGTGGGAATGGAAAAAAAAAGAAAAAATAATAATCATGCAAACCACATTTATAGTTTGTATTTAAACAAATAAATGAAGATCCTGGGAGTAAATGCAAATGTAAAGTTAATTGAAAGAAAAATGATGAACAAACAGCATTATCAATATACACAATTCTCCTATTACATAAGTATAAGTAGATGAAGCGTTGTGCCCAAGATTGCAAACCCGAGAAACCACCAAGGAGCCCTCACTGATGCGAGCACATGAGGGTTTATCAGCAAGCTTGAGCTTGGGTCCAAGTGTACCCGACACAGTGGAGCAGGGACTTAGACCCCGAGGTGGGTTACAGCTGGGTTTTTATGGGCTGGTCTAGCGGATTTCCAGAAGGGGTGGAGGAATTTCTTCATTCCCATATGGGGGAAAGGGTGGGGGAGTTTCTTAAGCTCTGTTTTCATTCCGATATGGGACTTTCTGTCAAGGGCCTTAAGCTCTGTTCTCATCCTGATATGGGACTTTCTGTCAAGGGCATTCTGCGGTTTTTCCTGTAACTGAAGTAGGGTAAAGTTCAGCTCTTGTTCACAGGGGCCTGAGATGGCTGTACTTGTGCTAACGCTAAACTTGAGGTGGAATGGCCTTAATTTTCTCGGCCTCCACAGAAGTTCTCTGCTTCTCTACAACTTTGGAACTACAGAGTTGAATTGTTAAATATACTCCATGTGAGCACCAAGAATCAGAAAGACTTTACTGTCATTCTTTGATGTCACATCAAAAATGTCCAGGACTGAGAGGCTGAATATACAAACAGACAATAGCCAGACTACACATAAAAACAGAACTCTGGCCCACAATCTGTATTAACTAGCATAGGAAATTAACCCATTATCTACAGTAACCAGCCCAGGGGGTCACCTTACTATCTGCAAAGTCAGACTTGTAGAAGTCAGATCACCATCTCTAGGAAACAGTCCTGGAAGCCAAACAATAATACAATAACCCCTGTAACAATCAGCCCGAAATGTCTAAGACTTGATAACACCGGAAAACTTTTGCTGCTCCTACCCAATGTAGGACTAAATAGAGAAAGCCAAATCACATAACAATCACATAGGATATTCTACTTGTAGTTAGTCCACCTATAGCTTCCCCACATCAACCCTTCCAATCAAGCCACACCCAGTCTTCCCCTTTTTCCACTATGAAGCTTCCCTACCTCTTTTCCTGCCTTTGAGTTTCTGCCAAACACAAGTGATGGTGATTTTCTTGCTACAACAAGCTCAGAATAAATAGCCTTAGCTTGTTGGCATTTTTAATTCTGCAATACCATTAATTTGTTTCTGCAAGACTGTTACTATCTTCATCAGAAATATCTTCTAAAAAAAAAAGAAATATCTTCTAGTTTTCAACCTTTGCTACTCAACACTTGATCTGGGAAAGACTATTTGGCTGACATCCTAGAACATGTAATATTGTCAGTGCCCAGCTGCCTTCATATTCTAGGGAGCAATTCTGAAACTGCTTTGGTTTTTGCATGACGAGTAATTATATAAATATTTTAGAGAGGAAAAGCTGGGTCCTGGGATTCCCCTTCGTCTTTAATTGGGTTTATCTTTTCCACTCCAGTAATATTATTTATAGCCTTTTTTTTTTTTTTGAGAGAGAGAGAGAGAGAGAGAGAGAGAGAGAGAGAGTGAGAGCATGGATGGGGGTAGGCAGAAGGAGAGAAAATCTCAAGCAGGCTCTGTGCCCAGTGCAGAGCTTGGCTCAGGGTTCAGTCTCACGACCTGAGCTGAAATCAAGAGTCAGTTGCTTAACTGACTGAGCCACCCAGGCACTCCTATTCATAGCTATTTTTAAATCTTTTTTTTTTTTTCTTTATTTATTTATGATAGTCACACAGAGAGAGAGAGAGGCAGAGACACAGGCGGAGGGAGAAGCAGGCTCCATGCACCGGGAGCCCGATGTGGGATTCGATCCCGGGTCTCCAGGATCGCGCCCTGAGCCAAAGGCAGGCGCCAAACCGCTGCGCCACCCAGGGATCCCCCATAGCTATTTTTAAAAAGAAATTTCTGAGGCTTTTTGTCCTCAGCTGTTACTATTCTATACCTTTCTGCCAGGTAAGGTGTATTCTGTCTCCATTCCAGATCTGACCTTGAAGTCTGATTATTGATTCATGTTATTGTTCAATCTGAAGCAAGAGGCTATGTCAGCCAAAGCAGGTAGCAATAGCAAAATGACTACTTTAGTGAAGATAGAGAATGGAGGCAATTAGTTTTAAAGCTTCCAGATATTCAACATCTGTGGATACTTTTTCTAAAACCCAGTCTGCCTATGAACTTGGATGTCTAGTGAAGATATCATGCTGGTTTTGGGATTTTATACAAGTCCTACCTTTCGAGCCCCCCTTATATAAACTTAGGGTAGTGTACTGCTTGGAGGAGAGGAAGTTTCCAGGGCACTAGACTTGGATACACTTTGAAACACAATGTCAGCTATTGAGGAAGTGAATGATTCAAATGATGAAGTAACATATCCTTTGCAAATCAAATGTTTTCAGTTCTTTGCTTTCAACAAAGTTGAAGGAAGATCTAAAGAAGATGATAGCCAAAATTACATTAAAAATAAGCATTTGATGATTGATAACTATGCAATTTTGGGCATGTAGCTGAGAAAAAGTTCAAATAATTGAAAATATCACTATAGTAAAACCCCTTCCCACTTAGTTATTTATGCTGTCAGTTGTCAAATAAAAACAAATACAGACAGGAAAGGAGAGATTTATTTTTTCCTCAAAAAGACTATTTTGAAGTGAGGGGGTGTGGTAAGGAAGATACTGCAAAGGAGAGAACAGGTCACTGTAGTAAACAAGGTCAGGAGGAACAGGGCATAGAGGAATGGGACTGAGCAGATGGCATGATTGGATAGTTCTTCTTTGTGGTCAGCCAATTCTGCGAGGGCCATTAATGAGGCTGTTCCACACTGCAATGCTTGTTGAAGCTCAAGGGTAGGCCTAAGTTCAGGGTCCTAGGGGAAGGAGAGAAGGAAAGTTTGATTAAGACAGATTAGTGGCATTTTGTTCAGATTGGTCAGTGTAAACAATTCAGCTAATCATTTGTGAGACCAAGAATGAGAGTTTGGAGGGTCTGTCTGGCTTTTTCATAGATAACAAGGCTCATCAATGAGTCTTTCTAAGTCATATGGAGAAGGATGGCTTTTGGCAGTATGCCACTGCTTGAAACCCAAAAGAGTGGCGGGGGTGGGGGGTGGTGGTGGTGGAGTTTTTTAAAGCTAGCTGCTTTCTAGGACAAGACTTAGGTAAAGTTCAACATTGCCAAAGGTTCACACAGAATTGATGCTGAACCCTAAACCATTTTCTTACTAAGTCATAATCACCCATGGAAGCATGAACTAAAAAAATAAAACAGCATTCATCATTCATCTCGCTAATATACATATATACACCCAATAAAATTTTATTTCTGTGCTAGAGTGACCACCATCTCAGCTATTGGTGAATGTCAGGTTCAGGACTGATAGACTTTCTAGATACAACAAATGTTGGCATCCTGATAGTCTATCTAAGGATCCAAGATAGCAGGTGCTGGTATTTTTTTTTTTTAAACAAAATACCCCAATTTCTTCACACTGTAATGCTGGACTTTTGTAGTGAATTGGACACCTCCACTGGGACCTTGGATTAATGAGGGATCTCAGTGAGGTGGCAAAGCAAATAGTGATGGTATCCTTCCATGCCCTCAACAAGGCATTAGGGAAGCTATGAGAATCAACTTTGTTTCAAATAGTGGTGTTTGAGTTCTTGGCTCTTCCGTTTCTTTCTGTCAGTGGTTTTCTATCAAACAATGCTGTAAGCAGCAAACATGGGATGGTATTTTTAGTCTTTCCCCCTCAGCTGCTTTTCTTCATGAACACTAGCAGGTGGCATTTCATCATTCTTAGTGGTTCAGGTTAATATTTTTAAAATTGCACTGATCATGGGCAGCCTGGGTGGCTCAGTGGTTTAGTGCTGCCTTAACCCAGGGCATGATCCTGGAGATCGGGGATTGAGTCCCGTGTCAGGCTCCCTGCATGGAGCCTGCTTCTCCCTCTGCCTGTGTCTCTGCCTCTCTCTCTCTCTCTCTCTCTCTCTCTCTCATAAATCAATAAATCAATCAATCAATCAATCTTTTAAAAAATAAAATTGCACTGATCAGATCAATTCCTGGACAGAATTATAAAATGGTAATTGGATGGTATCCATATCCATGTTGTTTGATATGGGTCAGCAAATTTCAGGCATCAGAAGTCTCTTTTTTTCTTTTTATTACCCTTTAATACTTGCCTGTTCCCCTTCCTCTTCCGCCTGGCAACCACCATTCCACTCTTTGCTAACATGAGTTTGACTATTTTAGATTCCTCATGTAAGTAGACCATATGGTATTTGTCTTTCCATGTCTGGCTTATTCTATTTAGCATAATGTGTTCCAGGGTCACTTATGTTGCTGCAAATGGCAGGACTTCCTTCTTTTGTAAAGCTTAATAATATTCAATTGCGTGTATATACCACATTTTCTTTATCTGTTCATCATTTAATAGGCATTTAGTTTGCTTCCATGTCTTTGCTATCATGAATAATAATGCAGTAAATATGGCAATACAGACATTTCTTTTGAGATGCTGATTTAAATTCCTTTGCCCATACCCAGGCATGGGATTCCTGGATCATTTGGTAATTCTATTTTTAGTTTTAGTTTTTTGAGGACCCTCCCTACTGTTTCCCTAGTGGCTGCAGCAATTTACATTTCCACCAACAGTGCAGTCTGGATTCCACCTTCTGCATATCTTCTCCAACATTGCCTTTTTTAAAAAATGAAGCCATCCTAAGAGTTGTTTCATGATATCTCGTTGTGGTTTTAATTTGCATATTCTGAGATTAATGATGTGTGCTCCTTTTCATATATCTGTTGGCTATTTGTATGTCTTCTTTGGAGAAGGGTCTATTTAATTCTTTTGCCTATTTTTAAAACTATTAAGCTGTAGGAATATAAATGATTATATTTTGGATATAAAGAATTGCATTTTGGATATTTACCCTTTATCAGATACATGGTTTGCAAATATTTTCTCCCTCTTCTGTAGGTGGCCTTTACATTTTGTTGATTATTTCCTTTGCTGTATAGAAGCATTTTAGTCTGACATAACCAAAATTCTTCATTCCTTGTCTGCTTTTTAAAAAAAAATATTTTACTTATTTATTCATGAGAGACACACAGAAAGAGGCAGAGACATAGGCAGAGGGAGAAGCAGGCTCCCTGCAGGGAGCCTGATGTAGGACTCAATCCCAGGACCCGGTGATCACAACCTGAGCCAAAGGCAGATGCTCAACCACTGAGCCACCCAGATGCACCCCCCCTTGTCTATTTCTTACATAAAAGTTTGCGATATGGCGGCATTAGGGATGGTCACCTTAATTTTCACTTTAGATACAAATATGGACTAAAGAAAGATTAACAAAACATAATGTGTTTCTGATACCAGTTTATCTATCTTATTCAAAGGAAATAGGACAGGTATTTCAGCAGACAATCAAGCACCACTTTTAGCAAAAGGTTTTGCAATATCCCAGACACAACCTCCAAGACCTTCCATTTCATTGGTGATACTCAAGTGTATGAGATGAAGGTAAAGCAGGATGGACAACTGATTTGGGGAAGCTATTCCACTGTCTGCTCGTTGACTTTTTATACTCTTTGTCTTATTGTTCCTCAGGGTGTATGTAACTTACTAACATTCTTCAGGGCAGCTGAAACATATCAATGTTAGGTTGTACAATAAATAATCTGGACAACCAGATATATCTCATGCGGAAAGGCCAGTCTGTACCCCATTCTGCGTTTATCTTAACATTCCTGGAATTAGAGTTGTAAAAAGGTAAATTCAGGGTCAGTTTCCCAGGTGTCCCTGGGCCTGGAACAAGTTCTAATTTACTGAAATTTTTTTTCTTACAATGTTTAATAATTATTTCTTAAAAAGCATAACACAGGGCAGCCCAGGTGGCTCAGCGGTTTTAGCGCCGCCTTCAGCCTAGGGCATGATCCTGGAGTCCTGGGATCAAGTCCTGCATTGGGCTCCCTGCATGGAGCCTGCTTCTCCTTCTGCCTGTGTCTCTGCCTCTTTCTCCTCTCCCTCTCTCTCTCTCTGTCTCTCATGAATAAATAAATAAAATCTTAAAAAAAAGCATAACACATTTATTTTTATGATCAGTTATTTACTACTAATAATTATAATAATAATTTAACTCAGAAGAAGCATTTGACACTTAGGACTCTAAGATCATAGGAAATAAAAAGTTAAAATAATTTCATTTTATGTAATTTGTCTTTCCTCCTTGAACACATATTTCTATTCCTTTACCCCACAAAATTTTATTCTAATGTAATATATGTTTAAAAGTAATTTATTCATCATCCTATGACATTTTTCTGAGCAAAAAAATATAAATTGAAATGTATTTTATCAATGTTGATTTCCTGGATTTGATTATTGTACTGTAGTTATATATGGAAAATATATATGGGAAATGAATAAAAATAAAATAAACAATATATGGGAACTCTGCAATTTTAGCTTTGTGGTATATCTCAAGTTACTTCAAAATACATTTTTTAAAAAGAATCAGGAATGTGGCCAACTATCTTCAGTGACACATTTTAAGAAAGACAAGATTTCCATTATGATAATATTTGCCAGATCCCATACCACTTAAATAAGAATCTCTGTGGTAGGAACTAGGTATCAGTGTCTTCTATCTATCATCTATCTATCTATCTATCTATCTATCTATCTATCTATCTATCATCTATCTATCTATCATCTACTTCTTTTAGAAGGGGAGGAGGGGCAGAAGGAGAGGGAGAGAGAGAGATAATCTCAAGCAGGCTCCATGCCCAGCATGGGGCTGGATCTCACAACCCCAAGATCATGACCTCAGCTGAAATCAAGAGTCAGATGCTTGGGGCTCCTGGGTGGGTCAGTTGTTTGAGTATCTGACTCTTGATTTTGGCTCAGGTCATGATCTCAGGATTTTGAGATTGAGCCCCACAATGGGCTCCACACTCATGGGAAGTCTGCTTGAGATTCTCTTCCTCTCCTGCTGCTCTTCCTCCCCACCTCTTGCTCTCTCTCTCCAAAATAAATAAATAAAAAATCTTAAAAAAAAAAAAAAAGAGTTGAACATTTAATTGAGCCACCCACATGCCATATTAGTGTCTTTTAAAAGCTCATTGTTGATACCGATGTGCACCTGAGTTTCAGAGCCAGTATTATAGAGAATAGTCAAATGAACATCAATGCACCCACCACCTACTTTAAAAAATACTCAGTGTTAAGAAATACAGAGTGAGCTCCTTCCTGATCATATCACATTTTGCCTAAAAGTATTTCTATCCTGATTTTGCTTTTTCTCATTCCTTGATTTTCTTCATAGTCAACCAAATATGCATGTATCCTTAAAACATATAGTTTTATTTTTGCATTTTAACTTACTGTAAGGGGAATCAATACCATATATATTTTTTGTTGGCTTGTTTTTTCACTTAACATTATGTCTATGAAACATGGATTGTTTTCACTCACGTAGCTATAGCTTATTTTTAATAATGTCAGTATTTGATTATATTATATCATACTTTATTTTTCATTCTATTTGAGGACATATGGGCAGTTTTCAATGTTTTGCTATTATAAGCAATCCAGCTATGAACATTCTTACAGCCTTCTTGCACCCACATGCAAGAGTTTTTCCAGGGAACATGACCAGGAAGTAAAATTGCTGAGTCATAGGGCACATTCATCACAGCTTTTCCAGATAACGCCTAATTGATTCAGACTCCCATCGACAATTCAGACTCCCATCGACAATGTGTAAGATTGCCTAGTGCTCCACATCCTTGGCAACCTTACTTTCTTTTTGGGGGGAATAGGGTGGGTATAAAATTATATCACATCATGGTTTTAATTTACCTTGCTCAGATTACTAGTGAGGTTGTACTTATTTTCATTTTCTCATTAGTTGTTAATTCATGACATGCCTTTATATGCCTTCAAAAATGTTCAGGATATGCCACCCTAAAATATGCCACTTGGCATAAGAGATATTTTGAGCTAAAGGCAATTGAAAATCAGTTCTCTGCTCTCCCCTTGACTACCTAAAAGTATGGCCTAAATTTCCCTTTGTGAAAGTGTCCTCCCTTCTCCTGTACCAGGAAGAGGAAAGTAACTCTTATCAATGGAGATGGAGAGCCTGCACCAAGATGAGGTTACATAAACAAACCTTACTAAAATAAGATAACCCTTATCTTTCACTGGTTTTCCCCGTAAATCTCCTAGCCACTTCTCCACAATTTATTGGCCCTTGAAGTCAAAACCTGCCCCAACAACTTTCCCCCATTTTTTTCATGAGTTGTTTGTGATTTCTTACTTACCTGTAAAAGTTATTTACATATTCTGGGTTCCTCCTAGTCCTTTGACAGGGTTATATATGTGCACCAGGTATTTTCTTCCAGTGTGTAGCTTGGATTTTCATTTTCTTTATGGGATCTGTTGATGAACAGAGTTTTTAAATTGTAATGTAATGAAATTGATCTTTTCCTTTAAATTATTTCCATCTTTTTCCTGTTTTAAATGGTAAAATGTTAAAACTTGGAACTAGATGGGGTGCCATCTATCACTGTAAGTTTTATTATTATCTTAAATCTTCTAATAAATTCAGTAAGATTTTTAATAAGTGAAAAAAAAAACCCTGGCATATATGCTGGAAAAGAAAAGATAAAAGGATCCCTTTTGGCTGATTATAAGATTATGCCTGGAGAAATCCCAAAGATTCTAGTAAATAGCAAATAAACAAAAAACTTACTAGAATCAATAAAAGTATTAATATGGTAGTTGCTTTCAAGATAAATATACAAAAGGTATACAAATCGATGTTTTCACAATTCTAGAAATAGGTATCTATAAATTAAAATGGGCAAATAAATAGTCCAGTCACAATAGTTGACAAAAACTATAAAATACTTAAGGATAAATTTAGTAATTAGTAGCATTAGTTGAGTACTAACTTTGGGTCAGTCACTGTTCCAGACTGATGCATTGCTATTTTAAGTGCTAGAGCCCAAGATTAGCCATCTGGCTCCCAGCTCTCTTACTTCCTCCTCATCCCTGCTACCATGATCTCATCTTCCTCACTTATTTCCACCTCTTTCCCATTTGTCCCCTGTAACCACAGAGCAGATATGAATGTGTTTTCATACATACCCTTCTTTCTCACATTAAGGGTTACATACTATAGATGTTCTTTTGGACTTTTTGTCACTTAACTACATGTTTTGGAAATCACTCTGTTCTGGTTTATAGAGATCTTCTTCATTCTTTGGTAATTACATAGTCCTCCATTGTGTGGATGTGCCATAGCTGATTCAACCACTCCAATGTACGGGATTTCATAATCAAACCTACAATAATGTTATGTGTATATATATATATATATATATATATATATATATATATATATATATATATTTGTATACTTTATTTAGTTGTGTTACAAGAAGAGAGGATATAATTTTATGTGCTTTTTATATGTTACTTTTATACAGGCATACCTCATTTTATTGCACTTTGCATTATTATGCTTTGCAGATATTGCATTTTTTACAAATGGAAGGATTGCATCAACCCTGAGTTGATCTATTGGTACCATTTTTCTAATAGCATTTGCTTATGTTGTATCTCTGTGTCACAGTTTGGTAATTCTTACAATGTTTCAAACTTTTTCATTATTATTCTAATTGTTTTTTTTTTAATTTTTTTTTTTTTTAAATTTATGATAGTCACAGAGAGAGAGAGAGAGAGGCAGAGACACAGGCGGAGGGAGAAGCAGGCTCCATGCACCGGGAGCCTGATGTGGGATTCGATCCAGGGTCTCCAGGATCGCGCCCTGGGCCAAAGGCAGGCGCCAAACCGCTGCGCCACCCAGGGATCCCAATTATTCTAATTGTTATGATTATTGGTGAAAGTGATTATGGTTAGCTGAAAGCTTAGTGATGCTTAGCTTTCTTTTAGCAATATTTTTTTATTTAAGGTATGTACATTTTTTTTAGACATAATGCTATTACATACTTGAAAGACTACATCATGGTATAAACATAACTTTATATGCATTAGGAAACCAAAAAATTCATTTGGCTCACTTTATTGTGGTGGTCTGAAACTAAAGCTGCAATATTTCTGAGGTATGTCTGTACAGTGAGGTTTTTGTCTATATACTTGTTTATTTTATTTTATTTTATTTTTTTATTTTATTTTATTTTATTTATTATTTTTTATTTCTTGTCTATAAGTAAATGATCTTCCAGGCTGCCACCAGACTGGCATATTTTTAAATGCAAATTTGAAAATGTTTATTCTCTGCTTATCTTTTGATGACTTCCTACTCCCTGCAGTACTTAATTTAGTCTTTTGAGTATACAGGATACTCATCTTATACAGTATCCCACATTTTGTTTGTTTGATTGTATTACTTTATTGTTTAAGTTGTTTCTTCAACGTACATGTGTGCCTAAAAGATGCTGTTTAACTTTCATAATTCCCAAATTTTATCAGGTATATATCACATTATCTGTAATATTATTAGTTTTGGCTTTTTCATTCAAATGTAACATTACTAGGATGCTTCCATATTGATGTTTGCAATTTTATTTATTCATTTTTATCACTATACAATATTTTATATCTAGTCACCCTCTTCTTGAAGAACTTAGGTGTTTTGTGTGTGTGTTTGTTTTTACTCTTATAGGGAGTATAAGCATTCCTGTGTTTGGGTCCTAGTGTATATAAACTAGTTTCATGTAGGCAGGAGAAGAGTTACTTCTTAGCTGGGAATAGAGTCACTGCTCTCAAAAACTGATTTACACCCTCTCCACTGATGTTTAAGACATATGTTGACCCACATCCTCTCCAATACTTGACATTATGTTTGCCAATTAGATGAGTAGAAAATGGCATGTCATTGTGGTCTTGATTGAAGTCCTGATTACTGCTGAAATTGAATATCTCTTCATCTTTATTGAATTTAGTATTTCTTCAAGTATAAACCTGCTCATGATCTTTGTCCATTTTATTTCCAATGAGTTGGTCCTTTTCTCATTCATTTATAGTTGTTCTTTTTATAGTCTTGACACTAATCCTTAATCAGTTATGTGTATTGAATATATCTTCAAGTTTGTGTCTTGACTATTCATTTTCATTAAGGTGTTTTTGATGAATACACATTCTTGATTTTATATGGGCAGACTTTTCATATACTCTAGGTTTAGTACTTTCTATGTCTTAAGAATTCCTTCACTAGCCAAAAACCAGAAACGTATATCTCCATATTTTTCTACTAAAAGTTTTAAAATTTTACTTTTGATTTTCAAGTCCTTAATCTGTCTGTGGTTGATTTTTATAATGGTGTGAACTAGGAATCCAATTTCATCTTCTTATATGGACAATTATTTTTTCAACTCAATTTATTGAATAGTCCCTCTTTTTCTTCATTGATCTACCATGGTTCACTTTCATACAACAAAATTCTCCCCCTCCCACAGCACATGATGTTTTTAATTATTATACCTCTATAATAAATAAAGTTGAGTGAGTTTCCTTTTTATTCTTTTTGCATGTCTGATTATTAGTAAGAATACAATATCACTATATAAAAGCAGAAGTGATTGTATTTATAGGCATAAATCCACTAGTTGAAAATGGTAAGATTGCTGTGACTATCTGTCATGTCTTGTAACTGGGGTGAAGGGGTACAAAAGCACCTGGCTCCAGGGGCCCCACACAAACCAGGTTTGGGTCTCAGTACTCATCACTCACCACTGACAAAATCCAAAGGCAGAGAGAGAGAGTGGTAGTAAAATAAGCTTACTTCAGTGAGACTAACACCGGGAAGACAGTGGACTAATGTCTCAAAAATTGTTTCCAAAATCCTGAAAATACTTCTAGGTTTATATAAGGAAAATGTGAGACAAAGGTAGGTGGGTAAATGCAGGTGGGCAGTAAAGGTCAGGTTGATGTTCCTTGTCAACCACAAGAGGTATTACTGGCTTGGGGCAGTTATTGCTTTAGAGGTAGTTTTCTTTTTTGGCCTGAGTTTAGAGATGAGCTGGAAAGAAGAACTTAAAGAATTAGAAAGTGCAGACTGAGGTCCAAATGGAGGTAGTTGAAGTCTTCTTTTAGTCTTGCTAAAGGAACCATGAGCATCAGTTAATCCACTGAATAGGTTAAGAAAAGGTCACTTAAGGGAGCTTCTATTGTGCACATTTATATTATAACATGTATCACATTTTATTTCAATAATTTATTTATATGTCTTTCTTTTTTGCTAGGCTGAGATTCATAGAAACCCATATATGTGATATTCTTTTTTGTGTTTCCAAAAGTCTGGAACATGCTTAGCAAATAATAAATGCTTAACTCATATTTGGTGAGTGAATACATAGATTTGGATCTACTGAAAGGAATTGTGGGAAAGTCACTGGGACTTTGAGAGCTCAGGGCAAATCAGAACAGAAACTGTGCCTTGATGAAGCTATGGGCTTAATCTAAATCACCGAGTTTTGGCACAGTTGATTGCTAAATAAAAACATCATATTGTGAGAGTAGGTTGGTGGTGTTCTTCTATACACAACCAAATAATCAGATTGCCCCAGTATCCAAGACTGGAAAATGTCATGGTATTGAGATCCAGAACAAACTCACAAAATATAAGAGTAGAAATTATAGCTCTAAACATTATGGCAGCCACAATGGAGGAAAAATGGAATACTCAACAATCTCACACAATATAGGTACTTCTACTATATCCCCAGGATATCAAGTTGCTCATTGTTCTCATGTTCTAGGGATCACAGGTGACAAGTTTGAATGATATTAAGTGTTTGGTTCCCTACTGAATTATATACTTACTACACATTGTAGAGTAGGAAATTCAATAGTTTAGAAGTCATTATTCCATATGCTCTGTGTTTCTTAAATTCTTGAACCACTGACTTTAATATTCAGAGTTCAGCAGCCTTTTTCATAGAAACTTGCAGTATAATTATCACTATTTTTCATTATTATTTTCTAAAAAATAAGCTTTAATGTGATCCCATGGAATTTTATATGTATATAGAAATTTGTTAAATTTCTGGAATTTCCTTTGAAGTGACTTTCTTTACCTTTGTATCAGACAGTTCTCTGTGGAGACTCACTTAGATCCCCAGAGTTGGTATGAAGATTAAGTTGAAGACATTTTTTGAGATATAGCAGATGCAGAAAGAAGCCTTTTCAGAGCTTCTCTTATCTGACTAATAGGCAGAGAGTGAAGCTGCCATAAATTCCCACTCCAAGAAAGCCTCACTCCTAGGAAGAAGACTGACCATTCACACAGGGATGAGAAATTGCATAAACAAACATTATCTCAAACTGTCATACCTTCCATTTGTTTCCCTAAAAGCCCCTTTGCTCTTCCCATGGAAGCCCTTTCTCCCTCCTCTCATTCCCCTATTAAATTGGTATATAAACCCTTATCGCTAGCTATTCAAGGAACTTCTTCATCTGAATGCTCCTATATGTGTGTGAACTTCTTCATCTGAATGCTCCTATATGTGTTTTCTTCTGTTAATTTATCTGTTGTTAATTAATTTGCAGGCCCCTGGCTATAAGACCCAGTCAGTAGAGGAAACGTTTTCCTCAGTATGTCCAAAATTGGTTAAAGCCAGTTTGTTTTTATTTCCTGGCTTGATTTTGAAAGAGGAATTCTATTTGTGCTATATATCAGAAGACAAAGAAGTAAATGTTCATAAAAACATAGAGTCTTGGTTAGAAACTCATTAAACTTTGGTTGATTTTCAATCTGTTCCAAAGTGAAGCCAAAGAGGAAGGAGAAGGGAAGAGAGATGGGAAATGGATTATCAGAGCGAAGTGTTAGGTGAGGTAGTTGAGAGGTAAACAGGGACCTTGGCTGCTCGGGCTTTTTCAAGTCAGATAGCTTTCCCATTCCTGGGCACCTGATCTTCCTGACAGTTATTTCCGTAGAGGAAAGAAACCTTTCCTCTACCCTCTTAAGTTCTGTAGCTGGTACCTGCAAATTAAATTGGCAAAAGAGAAAACAGAAGGAAAAGCATATAAATGCTTATTGATGCTAATATTTTCTTTTTTTTAATATTTATTTATTTATTCGTGAGAGACACACACACACACACAGAGAGGCAGATACACAGACATAGGCTCCCATGCGGGGAGCCTGATGTGGGACTTGATCCCAGGACCCCAGGATCACACCCTGGGCTGAAGGCGGAACTAAACCACTGAGCCACTCAGGAATCCCATAATATTTTCAATTTTATATACATGAGAGTTCACAGTAAAGAAGCAAAAGCTTGAAAAGGTAGTTAGGCTTGATGGCTTATACATCATTTTAACAAAGGGCGATAAAGTGTAGAAAGTACTAAATAAAGGAAAGGGGGCTTTTAGAGAAGGTAAAAATGTGGGGAAACTAATGGAGCTAAAGATTATTTTAGTAAGATTTGTTTATGTAGACTCACCTCAGTGCCAACTTTCCATCTTCATGGTCATAGAACTCCGCTGGAAAGGGGATTTACAGCTGTCATCATTTTTCAGAAGTGTCCACTTTTTAATCAGATAAAGGAATCTCCAAGAAGACTTATTTTTGCATCTGTTAATTCTCAGTTGCTTTCAGCTTGCAATAATACATATTTTGGCATATTTTGGGGTAGCATATTCTCCTTCATTTCTCAGGGCCCTTCCACTACCATCCTTTTCAGTTTTCTATGACATTAAAGGAATTAATATGTCCATAAGAGTTTCGTAGCCTGAAAAGAAAAATACTGGACTATTTGCAGCTCTAAATTTCTATAATTCTATGAACTGGTTAATATAGGACACTTCAAATTCTTCCAGTCACAACTTTTCCCAGAGTTACTAACATATATATTTGAACTTTACATTGTCTGAAGTCAAGGCCCTTCTGAAGATGGTACTCAGAGAGTGACTCAGAGTTTTTAGCTTCGCAATACCCTTCAGGGCCTGCCCTTCCACACTACTTCAATTTCATAGTAATTAATAACAATAATAATCGGCAATATTATTAATATTTACTCTGTGCCATAGTGCTAAGTACCTTACATACATTTTCTCAGTTAATCTTCACAATAATTCCATAAAAGGTAGTATTAACATATTCCTTTTTGTAGTCTAAGAAACTGACTTACAGAGGCTAAGTACCTTGTTCAAGATTAAACAGCTATTAAGTGGTGAATCGGGGATTCAAACTCAGTCACTGATTACAGAGCGGAGTGTTTGTCTTTTAAATTGTGCAGCACTCAATTCAAGTCAACTTTTAAATGTTTGCCTTTTTTTGGAACAGACTTTACATGAAGACATTTTTATAAAAAAGCCCCATTTTGCACAACTGTCTAAAGAAAACACAGAACACTTCCCTACCTTTGGCAGGGCAAAGATGCTTGTTGTGCATCCTTCTAAGACATTGCATTTAGGGAAAGATTTGCTTCCCTGGAAAACCCCATTGTCTATAGCACACTTTGTTTGGTTATCTGATTCTAAGCTTAAGAGAGGTATTTTATACCTCTGTAAGTTTGTTCACAGTGCAAAATAATTGATTGCTACATCAATGAATTGAAAACAATGCAAAACTATTCTTGCTTATGGATATGCAAATAGTGTCTGTTCAAATGGAGGACAACTCACTTGCCCCACCCCAAGCCAGTTTTGCTTTCATTTGCACATTAATTTCAACATTCCTTTATTCCACATAAATTTGTTCTTCTTTGACTTCTTTGAATAGGTTATAACAGCTTTCCTGGTTTTTCTCTTTTAATTAATGAGATTAGGTAAAATCTTTAGCATTAACAACATTGATCTATAACAGAGATGTGATTTAGACTTTATGACTCTCTTACATCACTTCCCATTAGTCTCCTCCAGTCACCAGAACTATTTGTGGTTTTGCTCTCTTCGATTTTGTGTTTTTTTAAGGCACCTATCTTTTAGGAACCCCACACAGATTGTCCCCCCCACCCTACCCCACATGTTCTCAAGGTCACAGTGAGACAAGTCCCTGGCATGTTGATTTGGCCATTCACCAGGAGCAGCTGGTAGGAATAATAAAACCTTGTGGTATTCCAGCACTCAAATTTCTGCTCTCAGGCTATGATCTCTGATTCTATTGTCTGTTTCTCCTTTACATAAGATTGTCAAACCTCTCCAAGATACAGAATGTGCTTTATTGACCATCCTACCACAGCCCTGACCTCTCTTATTTTTTTTTTCTGACCTCTCTTAAATACTACAATCTCTGGTAATATTTTGCTTAAAAGGTGGTGGTGTAGCAAGTCTATTGCAAAGGGCACTTGGTGCTAGGTTTTTGCAGTTTGTCTCCTATCACATACACTGAGGTACATATGCTATCAGAAAAAGAAACCATTTACCAAGAGCCTCTGATCTCCAGTTCCCACATTGCTGGGCATACTTCTGTTCACTTAATGGAACAATGCAATGGAGATGGGAGGGATGGAATGGAGCAAAACTACAATGAGTTATGATCTCATACCTGTCAGAATGGTTAAAATCAATAATACAAGAAATAATAGGTGTTGGTGATATGGAGAAAGGGGAGCCTCTTGCACTGTTGGTGGGAACGCAAACTGGTGCAGCCACTCTGGAAAAATAGTAAGGAGCTTCATCAAAAAGTTGAAAATAGAGCTACCTTATGATCCAGTAATTTCACTGCTAGGTGTTTACCTAAAGAATACGAAAATACCAATTCAAAAGGATACATGCACCCTGATGTTTACAGCAGCATTATCTACAATAGCCAAATTGTGGAAACAGCCCAAGTATCCATCAATTGATGAATGGATAAAGAAGAGGTTACACACACACACACACACACACACACACACACACACAATGGAATATTACTCTGTCATAAAAAATAATGAAATCTTGCCATTTACAACAACATAGATGGATCTAGAGTATATTATGCTAAATAAAATGAGTCAATCAGAAAAAGACAAATACCATATGATTTCACTCATATGTGGAATTTGAGAAACAAAACAAACAAGTAAAGGGATAAAAAAAAGAGAGAGAGAGAAAGTGGCAAACCAGAATCTTAGCTACAGAGAACAAATTGAGGGTCATTAGAGAGGTTGAGGGTGGGAGATGGGTTAAAATAGGTAATGGAGACTAAGGAGTGAACACCCAGTGTTGCATGAAATTGTTGAATTACTGTATTGTACACCTGAAACTAATATTATGCCATATGGTAGCTAACTGGAATTTAAATAAAACTTAAAGGTACCTGCTTGGCTCAGTCAGTAGAGCATGCAACTCTTTTTTTTTTTTTTGAGCATGCAACTCTTGATCTAGGGTCATGAGTTCAAGCCCTATGTAGGGCATAGAGCTTTACTTAAAAAATAAATAAATAATAAAAAAATTAAACTTAAAAAAAATCTAAGTATGTTTTTAGGCAAGTGCGGGGATGCAGAGAACTTTTTTGGTATCTGATGTTTCTCAATTTTCTTCAGCTTATAATAATTCTTATGCCAAAGTGGCATATTTGGGAGTGACATATTTTGATCCCCTATACCACCCAAGGAGATAGGGTTTGGAATACTAGGGAAGCCAGGAAGAGATAATGTGTCAAGTAGGGAGTGATTCATAGTGAGATGACACATGAGGGCAAAGTAAGAAATGGGAACAAACTTTTGGATTTGTTCATTACAATGTCATTGGGACATTTAATGAATTTCAGTGGCTAGTGAGTGGGATGCCAGATTGCAGAGGGTTATGGGGCAAGTGGGTGGGGAGAAAGAGAACAATATTTTATACTGCTCTTGAGAAGTTTATCAAAGAAAAAAGGAAATAGTAGAAGAGCAATGAAAAGGGTAGGCCCCAGAAGTAAAGTATTTCTCACTGCTCTTTGTTTATGTGTGACATAGAACTTAAAAGTATTCTCTTCATTAAACCCCAGGGCCTTAGGATCCCAGGATAAATGAAAAAGCAGACCAGACTGATTCCCACAATCTAAAAAAAAAACAATCGTTAGTGTGTTAACATCACAGAAGCAGAAATTCAACATCTCAATCTGAACTTTATTTTTTTTAATTTTTTTTTTTAATTTTTCAATCTGAACTTTAAAAACTTTCTGTTCTAATGAGGAATTAACTGTTATGATTGCCAAGTACACAACCCAACAAGCTAACTCAGAGGCTATGGTACAGAAAGGCTCACAGACAACTTAAGGTACACAAATCTCATGGTTCAGTGAATAAATCTGAAATAAACCACAAGTGGTAAAGGAAAAGAGAGTGAGATTAACACAATTAAGATAGAATGCAAGTGAAAAATAAAAATGAAAAAGATAGGGTGCAAGTGGGATATAATGGCCTTATCACCTGAAACCTGAATCCTGGGATACATGATGTTCATATGTTCTACCTCTTTCTCTGCTACAGCAGGTCTTCCCTGCTACTCACATGGTTTCGGGGACCAGACTTGAAGTTTGAGCAAGAGGGTTCAATTAGAGGAAAGGTATTTGGGCCCAATGATACCTTTTCATATCAGAGAGACTCAGAGGTAAGTATACCTGGCCACAGGTGTAACCTGCTAGTTAGCCTACTGAATTTTATCTGCATGGCAATGGCTCTGTTACCCATCTATCAGAGCCACTAACTTATGAAATGAAACCATAAGCTCTGGTACACGGCCACAGCCTCCTGTTCCATTCCAGGGAATCCTGAGGAGCTGGACAAATTGAAAGCAAGGCTCCCAGCTGGGTTTGCCAACACACTCAGATAAACTCTTTGCAGGAGAAGCCAATAGCTTAAGAGATGGGTTTTGGAGAAGAGGAAGGGAGAAATTTATTTCAGGAGGTAGCAGCCTGGGGAGGTAGCAGGCTCTAGGCTCACAACTGACCTGTCTGGAAAATGGGCACCGGAAGCTCTATAAGTAGAGGCTGCAGGAGTGGGGTGGTGCATGCAAGCGAGGAAACAGGGATCACGTGATCAAGGGTGGAAGTTGGTGTGTGCTCAGCATGTGATCATGGGCAGAGAAGAGAATGTATGGGATGTGGTCTTCTAGGCATTCTGTCTGCTATCAGGGCCTTTCTGGCTTGGTGGTTGGAACATTCTGGTCACTGTAAAATATCTTCATCAATCCCTCAAGAAAGTGTGATAAGAAATAAGAACAATGAGTTTTAGTTCAAGCATGAGTTAGGCGGTCTTGTCTATTTCTGGTTTTAACTGTTGCACTGTATAGTTGAGCAAGAGGGATCACTGACAGCCCTGCTATACTTCACAAACACTGAGCACTTGTATTTCTTGTATGTATTTAATGCATTGCATTAAATTTTTTATTGCTTTATAAACTCCATGTATATTCAATGTTGATGAAAGTTCATGAAAACATCTTATGGGTTCTACCTGTCTCACAAACTACTTGCCTCTAAACAACTCAGCTCAGTGTAGCCACTCGTTTATTTCTCAAGTTTTCTATAGAAGTGAATAACAGCTTAAATAATATCACACATACCTATTACACTTTCAAAAAGATTTTTCTGATGAATCTCTGCCCATTGTTCTTGGATCCTCTCCAGTTCTGTTTCATGCTGCCTCTATCATCAGAACAGTCCACATTCCGAGATAAACTGATTCATTAACAAGAGCCAGAGGTGAGACTTCTGATTTGGGGTTTGTGAGTGTCTTGGGCTTCTTTATGATATATCTGGAGTAGCTGGTGGGGTTGGGTGGCACCTGAAGGACACTGGAAGCAGACATTTTACTTGCCTGGGAACTTCCTTTTTCTGTCTAATGCAAAAAATGGTCCCTGGAGCATTATAAGGAAAGCCTAGACAAGAGTCTCCTTTTGAATCCTTTAATTTCAACTTCTGTGGCAGATTGTCCTTAAAGATGACCACCATTGGTTCCTTCCTCCCTCCATGCATGTCTGCTCCAGCCACTAAGAGGTAGAGATTATAAAATCCAAAAGAAAAAAAAAAGGAGGTAGAGATTATTGGGGTGCTTGGGTGGCTCAGTCAGTTAAGTGTCTGATGCTTGATCTCAGGGTCATGAGTTTAAGCCCAGTGTTGGGCTTCCCACTGGGTTGGGCTTCTTTTCTTTTAAAAGAAAAAAAAAAAAAAGAGGTTGAGATTATTTCTTTTTTGTGCATCTGGTCTGACCTGTAACTTGCCTTGACTAGTAGAATGAGGTGGAAGTTGAAGAGACTTACAACCCACTAAGATGGTATAAAGATTGTTTTTAAAATGAAGATATTTGAGATTCAGCAGATGCAAAAAGAAGCCTTCTCTGAGCTTCCCTTACCTGACTTCATAGAGATTTCCAGGATGAGAAATTGCATAAAGAAACATGATTACAGATTGTACTACCTTCCATTTGCTCTGCTATTTCTTTCTCATAGAAGTCCTATATCTATAATATCCCCTCCTCATTCTCCTGTTAATATAGAAATCTTTATCCCTAACTGTCCAGTGAGTCTCTTCTTTTGGATATTCCTGCATCCATATGAATAAAACTTGTTTGTTTTTTTCCTGTTTATCTATTGCTAATTAATTTCCAGGCTCCCAATGAACAGACCTAAGTTGGTAGAGGAAAAGTTTCCCTTCCAACAAAGTGATGCTGTGCCAGCTCTAGGCTTAGCTTTTCAGGAGTCTGGAAGTTCCCATTTTTGTTTCAAGAAGCTAGATTCCATGGTGTTGTCGAAGAGGAAGAATTTCCCGTCCTCTTCAAGATCTCTCTAGCTGGACTGCAAGTCACTTTGACATGAGACAGATTGTCAGGAGAAAATCAGATTTAATTTCATTGATACAGGAAATCCACACAGACATGGAAATTCCAAAGACAGGCAAAATGAGGTATATATACCATCTTGAACTAAGTAGAAGGGAGTAGGGTTCTGGGATTTCAAAGGGAAGAAATCCAATTCACAGGGCAATAAGAAGAGGAGATGCTTGGTAATTAGATGCTTGCCCTGCTGTACAGGTAGGTCACTCAGATAATATTTATCTCCGGCAATTAACCTTACTCTGGGAAAGGTCTCCAATTTAGGTTCTCCTGTGTATTTAAGGGAGGGGCCAAAGTTGATCTCCAGCCCACAGCATCTCCACTCCTTCAGCTCAAAATAGTCCACACGTCAAAGTGGCGCATTTTGGGGGTCTCTCCCGAACCCCTTCAGTGTAAAGAAGCCCAGGCAAGACTACTGAAGGGAGAGACCACGTGGAGAAAGGAAGACCATATAGAGGAGTGCTGAGGCACAAGAAATGTGAGTGACATCTTTTTGGGCCTTCCAGCCTAGCCAAACCCACAGCTAAAATCAGCCTAGTGAGTGACCATGGCTGTTGCCACATGGAGTAGAAGAACCATGTAGTCAAACCCTGCCTGGAGTTCAGACTACAGAACCACGAGTACTTTGGAATAGTTTATTATCTAGCAATATGTAACTAAAATAGCTACAGAGAGGAGTTTAGCATGATTTCCAGGCAAGGCTCTTTTCCCATAACTTGTAGCATTCTTTTAAAGAACATCAATCTATAGAGCTATACATATCCCATCCAAACAAATGGGAGAAAAGAGAAAACTCTTGATGAGTTTCTGTGGAAACTGCCGATTCATGTTTTCTGAGTCTTCCCATGGACTTACAAATGAACCAGCCCTCAAATGTAGCTCTGGTTTTGGCAAACCCTCCCAGGGAGGCCTCTGTATGTCCCCAAGAGCTTTGTATCTTTCTCAACTACTTATATGAAGACATCTACACTTTTTTTAAAAATAAACTTATTTTTTATTGGTGTTCAATTTACCAACATACAGAATAACACCCAGTGCTCATCCCGTCAAGTGCCCCCCTCAGTGCCCGTCACCCATTCACCCCCACCCCCCGCCCTCCTCCCCTTCCACCACCCCTAGTTCATTTCCCAGAGTTAGGAGTCTTTATGTTCTGTCTCCCTTTCTGATATTTCCCACACATTTCTTCTCCCTTCCCTTATATTCCCTTTCACTATTATTTATATTCCCCAAATGAATGAGAACATATAATGTTTGTCCTTCTCCGATTGACTTACTTCACTCAGCAACATCTACACTTTAGTATTGTAATGCACACTAGTGTTTATCACATGCTGAAGCCTAGAGACTCCAACAATCTTCCCTATTTTGACATGAAAAGAACATTACAATAGACCCTTGAATAATATGGGTTTGAACTGTGTGGGTTCACTTACACATGGATTTAAAAAAAAAAAAAAATATATATATATATATATAGTGCAGTGCTGTAAATATATTTTCTCTTCCTTATGATTTTCTTAACATTTTTTTTCTAGATTATTTTATTGTAAGAATATAGAATATAATACATATATAAAAATGTGTTTTTTGACTTTACTGGTAAGGTTTCTGCTAACAATAGATTATTAGTTGTCTAGACACATTATTTCATTGAACTCTAATATTAATATAAGGCAGTTATTATCATGCCCATTTTGCAGCTGGGCTGTAATTTGATTCAGGCAGGGCTCAGCAAAATTTTTCTGTGAAGGCCAAATAGTGTTTTAGGCTTTCTGGATCATTTGGTCTCTGTTGCAACTACTCAACTCTTTTGTTGTACTATGAAAGCAGTTATAGAGAATATCTATCTATCATCAATAGATTTTTATCATTGTCTAGTTTTTATTTAAATTCCAGATTACTAACAAGCAGTGTAATATTAGTTTAAAGTGTACAATTTAGTGATTCATCACTTACATACAATACCTACTGTTTATCACAAAAGCCTGCTTAATACCCATCACCCATTTAACTCATTCCCCCCACCCCCAACCTCCCCTCCAGTTACCTCAGTTTGTTCTCTATAGTTAAAAGTCTGTTTTCTGGTTTGCTTCTTTCTTTTTCTCTTTCTTTCTTTCTTTCTTTCTTTCTTTCTTTCTTTCTTTCTTTTTCTCTTTCTTTCTTTCTTTCTTTCAACCTTTCTTTCTTTCTTCTTTCTTTTTTTTACCTGTTCATCTGTTTTGTTTCTTAAATTCCATATATGAGTGAAATCATATGGTATCTGTCTTTCTCTAACTTATTTCACTCAGGATAATACTCTCTGGCTCCATCCATGTCATTATGAATGGCAAAGTATACATCAGTCCATGTATACTTTGGCTCTTTACATAATTTGGCTATTGTTGATGCTTCTGCTATAAACATTGGGGTGCATGTATTTCTTTGAATCAGTATTTTTATATCCTTTGGGTAAATACCTAGTAGTGTATGGCTGGATTGTCAGGCAGTTCTATTTTTAACTTTTTGAGGAACCTCCATACTGTTGCCTAGAGTGGCTGCACAGTTGGCATTCCCACCAATGGTGCAAAAGGAACCCTCTTTCTCTGCATCCTCACCAACAGCTGTTGTTTCTTGTGTTGTTAATTTTAGCTAATCTGATTGGTGTGAGATGAACCTCATTGTGGTTTTGATTTGTATTTCACTGATGATGAGTGATGTTGAGCATCTTTCCATGTGTCTGTTAGCCATTTGAATGTCTTCTTTGAAAAAATGTCTATTTGTGTCTTATGCTCATTTCTTAACTGGATTATTTGGGGTTTGGGTATGGAGTTTGATAAGCTCTTTATAGATTTTAGATACTAAACCTTTATCGAATATGTAGTTTGCAAATATCTTCTCCCATTCCAAAAGTTGTCTTTAGATTTATTGATTGTTTCCTTCACTGGTACAGAAGCTTTTTATCTTGATGTACTCCCAATAGTTTATTTTGCTTTTCTTTCCTTGCCTCAGGAGAAATATCTAATAAAAAGTTGCTACTGTCAAAGCCAGAGAGGTTACTGCCTGTGTTCTCCTCTAGGATTTTGATGGTTTCCTTTCTCAAATTTAGGCCTCTCATTTTTAATTTACTTTTGTATGTGGTTTAAGAAACTGGTCCAGTTCCATTCTGCATGTATCTGTCCAGTTTCCCCAAAACCATTTGTTGAAGAGACTGTCTTTTTTCCATTGGATATTCTTTCCTGCTTTGTCAAAGATTAGTTGACCATATAGTTATGGGCCCATTTTGGGTCTTCTAATCTGTTCCATTGATCTATGTGTCTGTTTTTGTGCCAGTACCATACTGGCTTGCTGACTACAGCTTTGTAATATAGCTTGAAGGATGGAATTGTGATGCCTCTAGCTTTGCCTTTCTTTTTCAAGATTGCTTTGACTACTCAGGGTCTTTTGTGGTTCCAATACAAATTTAAGGATTGTTTGTGGGAGCTCTGTGAATAATGCTGGTGTCATTTTGATAGGGATCGCATTAAATGTTTAGATGGATTTGAGCAGTATAGACATTTTAACAATTTTGGTTCTTTTGATTCCTGAGCATGGAATCATGTTTTTTCATTTCTTTATGTCCTCTTCAATTTCTTTTGTAAGTGTTTTATAGTTTTCAGAGTATAGATCTTTTACCTCTTTGATTGGGTTTATTCCTAAATATTTTATGGTTTTTGGTGCAATTGTAAATGAGATTGATTCCTTGATTTCTCTTTTGCTGCCTCATTATTAGTGTATAGGAATGCAACAGATTTCTGTACATTGATTTTGTATCCTGTGACTTTACTGAATTTGTGTATCAGCTCTAGCAATTTTTTGGTTGAGTCTTTTGGGTTTTCTATATAGAGAATCATGTCATATGCAAATAGTGAGAAGTTTGACTTCTTCCTTGAGTTTGGATGCTTTTTATTTCTTTTTGTTGTCTAATTGCTGAGGCTAGGATTTCCACTACTATGTTGAACAATTGTGGGGAGAATGAACATCCCTGTCTTGTTCCTGACCTTAGGGGAAATCTCTCAGTTTGTTCCCATTGAGGACAATATTAACTGTGGGTTTTTCATACCTGGCCTTTATGATGTTGAGATATGTGCCATCTGTCCCTACTTTGTTGAGGGTTTTTATCATGAATGTGTGTTGTACTTTTCAGATGCTTTTTCTTTATCTATTGAGAGGATCATATGGTTCTTATCCTTTCTTCTTTAATGTGGTGGATCATCACCTTGATTGATTTGTGAATATTGAACCACCTGCGCAGCCTAGGGAAAAAAATCCCACTTGATCGTGGCAAATAATGTTCTTCATACACTGTTGGATTTGATTTGTTAGTGTCTTGAGAATTTCTTTGCATCCATGTTCATCAGGGATATTGGCCTGTAATTCTTCTTCTTAATGGGGCCTTTGTCTAGTTTTGGAATCAAGGTAATTCTGGCCTGGTAGAATGAGTTTGAAGTTTTTCTTCCATTTCTAGTTTTTGGAACAGTTTGAGAAGAAGAGGTATTAACTCCTCTTTAAATGTCTGGTAGGATTCCCTTGGGAAGCCCTGGACTTTTGTTTGTGGGAAGATTTTTGATTACTGCTTCAATTTCTTTGCTGGTTATCAGTTTGTTCAAGTTTTCTATTTCTTCCTGTTTCAGTTTCAGTAGATTGTAGGTTTCTAGGAATTTGTCTATTTCTTCCAGATTGCCCAGTTTGTTGGCATAAAAATTTTTCATAATTTTTCTTATAATTGTTTATATTTCTGTAGTGTTGCCTGTTATTTCTCCTCTCATTTGTGATTTAATTTATTTGGGTCCTTTCTCTTCTTTTTGATAAGTCTAGCCAGGGGTTTATCAATATTATTACTTTTTTCAAAGAACCAACTTCTGGTTTTTTGGTCTGTTCTACTGCTTTTTTGTTTCTATATTATTGATTTCTGTTCTAATCTTTATTATTTCCCCTCTTCTGCTGGCTTTAGGTATGATTTGTTGTTCTTATTCTGGCTTCTTTAGATGTAAGATTAGATTATTTATTTGAGATTGTTCTTGCCTCTTGAGTTTAAGCCTGTATTGTCATATATTCCCCTCTTATGACCACTTTTGCTGCATCTCAAAGTTTTGGACCATCATGTTTTCATTTTCATTTGTTTCCATGTAATTTAAATTTTTTTCTTTAATTTTCTGGTTGATGTATTCATTCTTTATTAGCACTTTTTTTCTTTTAAGATTTTACTTATTTGAGAGAGAGAGAAATTGAGCACAAGTGATGTGGGTGCAGTCAGCAGAGGGAGAGGGAGAAGCAGACTCCTTGCTGAGCAGGAAGACTCATGTAGGGCTTGGTCCCAGAACCCAGAGATCACAACCAGAGCAGAAGGCAGGTGCTTAACTGACTGAGCCACCCAGGCACCTCTTTAGTAGCACATTCTTTAACCTCCAAGTATTTGTTTTCTTTTCAAATTTTTTCCTGTGGTTGATTCCAAGTTTCATAGCATTGTGGTCAGAAATTATGCATGGTATGATCTCAGTCTTGTATTTGTGGAGGCCTGATTTGTGACCTAGTATGTGATCTATTCTGGAGAATGTCTCATGTACACTTGAAAAGAATGTGTATTATGCTAATTTAGGATGAAATGTTCTGAATTTATCTATTAAGTCTATCTGGCCCAATATGTCATTCAAAGCCATTGTTTTCTTGCTGATTATCTGCTTAGATGATCTGTTCATTGCTGGAGGTGGGGTGTTAAAGTCTCCCACTGTAATTGTATTTTTATTAATGCATTCCTTTGTTTTTAATTGTTTTATATACTTGGGTGCTCCCAAGTTGGGTGCACAAATATTTATAATTGTTAGAACGTCTTGTTAGATAGACATCTTTATTTTGATATAGTACCCTTCTTTGTCTCCTGTTACAGTTTAAAATCTACTTTGTCTGATATAAGTATTGCTACTCTGGCTTTCTTTTGACATCCATTAGCATAAGTGGTTCTCTATCCTCTTACTTTCAATTTGCAGGTATCTTTAGATCTAAAATGAATGGTTGTAGGCAGCATATAGATGGATCTTGGTTTTTGTTTTTTGTTTTTTAATCCATTCTGATACCCTATGTCTTCTGATTGGAGTATTTAGTCCATTGATAGATATATATTTAGTGCCATTTCATTACTTGTTTCTGGAGATTTTCTTTGTTCCTTTTTAGTCTTTGTAGCTTTTGGTCTTTCCTTCCACTCAAAGAGTCCCCTTTAATATTTTTTGCAGGGCTCAGTGGTTATGAACTTTAGTTTTTGTTTGTCTGGGAAACTCTTTATCTCTCCTTCTATTCTGAATGGCAACCTTGCTGCATGTTTTTCTCATTGAGGATGTTGAATATATCATACCGTTTTCTTCTGGCTTGCCAAGTTTCTGTGGAGAGAACTGTAGCTAAACTTATGGGTCTTCCCTTGTAGGTTAGGGAATTCCTTTGTCTTGCTGCTTTTAGGATTTTTTCTTTATCAGTGTATTTTGCAAATTTAATCACAATATGTCTTGGTGTTGGCCTGTTTTTTGTTAGTATTGAATGGAGTTCTCTCTCTCAATGGAGCCTCCTGAATCTGGAAGTCTGTTTCCTTCCCCAGATTAGGGAAGTTTTCAGTCCTTATTTCCTCAAATAAACCTTCCTCCCCCTTTTCTATCTCTTTTTCTTCTTCTGGAACTCCTATAATATGAATGTTATTACATTTGATGGAACCACTGAGTTTCTGAAGTCTATTCACCCGATCCATAGTTCTTTATTTTATTCCCCAGCTTTATTATCTTCCATTATTCTCTCCCTTATATTACTTATTCTGCTTCTTCCATCCTTGTGGTCATTACATTCAGACAGTTTTGAATCTGAATTACTGCATTTTTCCCTGATTGTTTTTTAGCTCTTTGATCCCCCTGGTAAGGGTCTTCCTGATGTCTTCCATGTTTTTCTTGAGGCCAGCAAGTATCTGTATCTGTGCTTTAAATTCTTCATCAGGCATGTTACTTATATCTGTTTTGATTAGATCTCTGGCTGTGATTTTCTTACTCTTTATTTTGGGATGAATTCCTCTGTCTTGGCATTTGGTCTAGGTCTCTGTCTTCTTTTCTGTGTTAGAAAATTCTGTTTTGTTTCCTGTTCCTGTGAGTAATGCTTTTATGAAGAAACAATTATATAATATCCAGGGCCTACTGCTTTAGGAAGTGCCTCTGTTAAGTGCTGCATGTGCTCTGCTGCTATGTTTTGGCTGCTCTGTCCCTCAGGTCAGTCATCTGCAGAGGGTCTCCTTGCCTACAGTGAGGAGGTGTTTGGACCTTGTCCAGAGTGTGGCAAGTTTTAACTAGGCGTGCTCTGGTCTGATTGTTAAATGAGACCCGATACTATTTTCACTAGAACTGAAGCTTTGCAGAACTCTGTGGTCAATAGATGTGGTGTGGGGGGTGGAGATTGTACTGGTCTTCTTTTCAAGAGGTCTGCTGCACTGGTTCTAAGGCACACTTGCTGGAGAAAAGCAGTACCAGCAGAGTGGGGGTGGGGGGGTGCGGGTGTGTGTGTGTGTGTGTGGGGTGGGACCTGATGTAATCAGGTTAGGCAGCCAGTATTGCCCTGTGCTGTTTACTGAAGTTGTTTTATGATGAGGGATGGGGAATGGAAATGATTCTTTGTCCCAATAGATGGGAGTCTGTGCTTGATCCTCTTAGGCAAGCCCTCCTGAAGAGGAAATAATTTCCCCTTGTGCATCCTAGGCATTTTTCAAATTGCTGTTTTCACACTGTCCATCTCTGGGTTGCTTACCTGCCTGAAGTAATGCAGTGCACTTTGGGCTCTATCACAGACAAACCTGCTGACTCCAAACTTTAGGAACCTGGTGTGGTGGGCACCCACACTGGTCTTCTATGTGAGAGTCTCACTGGGCTAAGATCAATGAAGGTTTGACCCAGAAAGGCAGTCACACTAAAGCACAGGGGGTTGGAATTTGGAGCAAAGCAGGCTAAACAGTCAATGTCCGTTAGTCACTCTCAGTACGTATTTCTGTGCTGATGCTGAGGGACAGGGGAGTGAAATGGCCTCCATTGGCCCTCTTGTCCCTGGAGAGACAATGGCACCTCTCATAGTTGCACTGCAAGTAGAGGGAATAGTCTTCCCTCTATCCCCCCTGCCCCCATGCACTGTAGGTGATCCTCAGATCATGTCATCTGCCCTGAGGTTGCTTTCATGTCTTCTTTCCAGGAGTAGGGCAGCACACTCAGGTCTCTATCCCAGCCAAGTCCCCATACCTCTAAGACTCCAGTCTTTGAGCCCCACTGATTGCAAAAACTCATGGAAATCAGCCCCATTTGTTTTCTCAGCTAATGGCTTTGGGGAACTATTCTTTTGTGTATTTCTTTGCACTCTACTCTCTCTCGCCTTTCTGGTATCTAGGATTCTCTCCCCTCAGTAGCACCTGTGATCTGCTTCTCTCCCAAACCATTTTTTTTTTGGTAACCTTGGGCAAGTTTATTAACCTCACTTTTCTAATCTAAACATTCACACAGATATAAAATGGTTATCCTAATGCCAGGTTCACAGCACAGTATAAGGGGCTAGCTAGCTCTCTAGCTCAATGATTGTAGAAAGAGGACATTGGGGACTCTTGTGAAGCCAATCTTGAAACTCCTCACCAGGATTTGAGATCACTATTATAAATCTGGATTTCAGAAATAAATGCCTGCAATATTCTTGAACGGTCAGATTTCAGGGATGTCAAACAGGAAAGAATTAGGAGACGAACAAAGTCACTGCCCCTCCTGAGCAATGAAGAGCTCTTCTTTATCCCAAGCAAAAGCTTTGGCATCAATGTCTCTTTTGGTGGGCTCCATCTGCCTGCGTGGGCTTAGAATTCCTCTGAAAGAGGAAGAACCACTTCCACTGAGGTAAGAGTCCAGGGCCTGAGATTGTAGTTGGTGGAGCAACTCTTTATGGCACTTGTGCCTGGGCTAGCATAGCATTCTGGACTTCTCCCGGGCGTAGCCCACCCAACATTGTCAGTTTGTTGGTGAAGGGGTGCCACTGGCCCTGGATGCTAGGACTGTCAGTGTGGAAAGGCTTGCAGATGCGGATCACATCCAGGCCCGACTGGTTAGCCAGCTTCTTCTGCAGCAGCGTCGCAATCTCCTCGACTGACTTGCAGTGGATGCTTTCCTGCGCACTGCCCCATTAAGGCATTCGGCCACTACTCTGGGCACACAGCACTGCCTCGAGTCCACATATATTACAACCCCCAGGTTCCATCTTGCTTAAGTTGGCCACACTTCCTACCTTCCTCAATGTGGCCTCTTCCCTCCTTTTAGTTGTGCAGTTTCTTCTGTAAGTCCTCAGGTCAATTTTTTTGGGTATTCAGAATGATTTTATAGTTATCTAGCTGTGTTCAAGGGATGAAGCAAGCCTAGGGTCCTCCTACTATGCCATCATCTTAGGTCCACCCTCCCCCCCACCCCACTCCCAAGGATGCCAGTTATAGAGAGTATATAACAAATGTGACTATGTTCTAATAAAACCTTATTTATAAAAACAGGCAACAGCCAGATTTGGCCTATGGGCTATAGTTTTCCAACTCTTGCATTAGTTCATTTAATTTTTTTTAAAAAAGATTTTATTTATCTATTCATGAGAGACCAAGAAAGAGAGAGAGAGAGAGAGGCAGAGACATAGGCAGAGGGAGAAGCAGGCTCCATGCAGGGAGCCTGACGTGGAACTCCATCCCGGAACTCTAGGACCACGTCCCAGGCCGAAGGCAGGCACTAAACCACTGAGCCACCCAGGGATCCCATAGTTCATTTAATTTAAAAAAATGAGAATTATTATCTCCATTTTATAGATAAAGAAACAGGGACAGATAAGTAAGAGAAAGCTCAAGGAAATTGCCCAAGTTCACACTGTGTTCAAGTTCTGGAATGAGATGTAATCCCAGGCAGTCTGTCTCTAGAGAACTGTTCTTCAGCCATGATTTTAAAAAAGCCATGTGTGTATACACACATGTGTGTATTTTTTTAAACTTTGTACTACATACTGTTTTGCATCATGCTATTTTTTCTTAATATCTTGGCTATCTTTCCACATCAACACATTTATAAATCTACCTCATACCTTTAAGTAGTTGTATAATATTCCATTGTTTGGATTACCTATCTATCAGTAAATATCTAGCTTATATTTGTGCATTTTCTTTTAAAACAATGCTTTGCTGAATACCCTCATATTGAAGGGTTTGCACACAGATACTCCATATCTAAGAATATAGGGAAAATTACTACAAGTGCAAGTCAAAGAGTCTATCAGTTAGAATAATTTTAAGAACAAAAACAAGCAAAATTGCAAAATCCCACTCCACGTTACTTTTAGTAGAGGGGATTCAATATGGGGAGCCAGTTTCAAAGAGGTAAAATGTAGCCTGAAAGGGCAAATAGGCGACTTAAATATTGGTAACAGCATAAAGCTATTAGAGGCTGCAGAGACTAAGAAGTGGTAGTATGACCAGAGGCTGGAGGTGGAAGCACTTTTGGGGAGCTGGGACCATAGAGGGAAGGATTGTCCTGCCTGGTGAGAACTGGGTCATGCATGAGTCAGATGCAGCCACTGTTGGGAATGCCCTGGAAACAGAAAGGGAAAATAAATATACTAGCTTCTTCTATACTTTTGCTCTTCTATCTCCTGCTATTACTTCCCGTTGACTGAATCTATCTGGAAACTAGCAGGGAAAGGAGCCTGGGGACTGTAGTTTGCAGGGTTCAGCCTCTGTGAGACAGAGCTGAGCAAAAGAGTAGGAAATAGAGCAGAAAGCAAACAGGTCATGGCTGATGCAGAGTATTGTGCTTTCAATTTTGATATATGTTTCCAATATTTGCCTACCAAAGAAGCTGCAAAGATTTATAGTTTCAATTAGTATATCTATTTTCCAATAAGTTCTCTAGCACCATGAATTTTTCCATCTAAGTTAAAATGGTATTTTGGTGTTTTAATTTGCATTTGCTTAATTATGAATGCAGCTGAACATCTTTTTATTTGCTTATATACCATTAATATTTATTTTTTCTGTTAATAGTAGGTTCACATCCTTTGCCAATTTCTCTATTGAATTGTACTTTTCGTTGTAAGAGCTCTCTCCCTCCCTCCCGTTCCTTCTTTTTCTCTCTCTCTCACTCTGTTTCTCTATATGTATATAAAACATAAGTGTTTTTAACATTTTGATCGTGTGTTTTAATTTTCGTGTAGTTAAACATGAATCTTTTTCTTCTTCATGTCCTCTGAATTAAAGATTTTGTCTCCTACATAAGAAGCTTTTCTTCCTGCAAGATTATAAATATATTGGGATAGAAGAACACTAAAAATTTTTTCTTCCTTTTTTTTTTTGCTGCTGTAGCTGGAGACCATCATGATGGCTAACACTTTGGGTCTCTACTAGGTTAGAATTGAGAATATCCTCTTGTACATCCTATTCCTTCCCCATTAATCTCCAAAGGAATTTCTTTTTTAAGATTATTTATTTATTTATTCACGAGAGACACACATGGAGAGAGAGGGGCAGAGACACAGGCAGAGGGAGAAGCAGGCTCCATGCAGAGAGCCCGACGTGGGACTCCATCCCAGGTCTCCAGGATCAGGCCCTATGCTGAAGGCAGGCGCCAAACCACTAAGCCACCTGGGCTGCCCTCCAAAGGAATTTCTTAATGAGAGAAACTCTTCCTATCTAAGATATGAAATGTGATTAAATTGGAATTTAAAACAATATTTTATTTATTTATTCATGAGAGACACAGAAAGAGAGGCAGAGACATAGGCAGAGGGACAAGCAGACTCCCCATGGGGAGCCCAGTGTGGGACTCAATCCCAGGACCAGGATCATGCCCTGAGCAGAGGAAGACACTCAACCGCTGAGACACTCAGGCATCCCAAATTGGAATCTTTGATTAGCCTCCCATTTTATATCTAGACCTGTACTATGCCTTGTCTACTCTTGAGTCTAAATTTTTATTGTGGGATGTGGGTTGTAATGAAGAAGGCCTTGAATTAAAAGGGAGTTGGAGATAGTATTGGAATAAGAGTAAAGTGTCATTTCTCTAATATATGCAAAAGTTTTCTCAGCAAAAGACTAGATAAGATCCCACACTGAAACTATCCCATGAAATTAATAAAAATATGCTCCTCAAAAGCAGGAACTGTGTGAGTTTTGTGTTTAATCAATTTACCCTAGCACTTGGCAAGGTACATGGCAAGGTACATAGCACATGGCATGGTACAAGACTCTTAAATACATATTTATTGATTTGAAGATTCTTTAAGTCAAAAGGTTCTCTTACTTGTCTAACATATCTAGGCCCTAAGGAGTGATGACTACAAGGGTCTTAGGAATGGTGTTTCTGCTACTGTGATGTACCATAATATTAATTTATTTATTTTCAATGTATACCACCTTGCTCTCTTAATGATATCTTAAAAGCTACTTTTACCTCTTCTTTAGGCCACAATGTCACAGAAAGAGGAGTCCAAAAATTTGCTAACTTATGAAGAGTTGAAAAGATTAAGATGCATATGTCCAAAGCCATTTAATTCTTAAAACCAGTTCTTTACTTCATACAAACTAGATGGAATTATAGATGGGAATTGGGAGAAGGAGACAGAAGAGCAGGTTGCTTGCATGGAGAAGTAAAGGGAAATGGAGTCTAGGAGGAGGAAGGATGGAGAAGAGGGCCTGCCATCATGAGGACCAGGAAGGATGGGGGAAGTCTACTCCCATCCCATCCAGCCCAAATAAACACATAATCTGAGGGCAATCCGCTGTTCAACAATTGTGGATGGTTATAGTCATTGTAATTTGATGATGAGGAACTTTGGTGTTTTAGGTGGATAAATGAAGGTGCAAGGGAAATCTCACCACCTCTAAATAAAGGGCAAGTGAACAGCAGGAGTTAGGACTTTGCCAGTGAGTGAGTACATGTGTACATTGTCCAATTGTTTCCACTTTTTGGTTATAATGAATACAACCACTATGAACATTTGGTACAACTTTTTGTGAGGATGTTTCCATTTGTTTTCCATTTCTTTTAGGTACATATCTATAGGAATGAAAATATATCCCAGGAATGAAATTGTTGGGTCCTGTGGTAACTATGTATAACCTTTTGAGGAACTGCCAGACTATTATCCAAAGCAGATGTACCATTTTATATTCTCAACAGCGATGTATCAGATTTCCAGTTTGTCTGCATCTTCACCACACTTGTCTATCTTTTTGATTAAAGCCATCACAATGAGCATGAAGTGGTATTTCATTGTGGTTTTGATTTACATTCCTTGATGGTTAATGACATTCACCATCAATGATATTCATGTGCATATTGGCCCTTTATATATTTCTTTGGAGAAACGTCTATTTGGATCCTTTGTCCATTTTTAAATGGGCTATTTATCTTTTTATTATTGGGTTGTAAGAGTTTTTTATACATTCTTAGTATTAGTCCCTGGATATGATTTGCAAGTGTTTTCTCATATTCTGTGGGTTGTCTTTTCACTTCCTTTATAAGTTTTTTTTTCTTTATAAGTATTTTGAAAGGAAAAAAT
Source organism: Vulpes lagopus (assembly GCF_018345385.1). Classification (NCBI taxonomy): domain Eukaryota; kingdom Metazoa; phylum Chordata; class Mammalia; order Carnivora; family Canidae; genus Vulpes; species Vulpes lagopus. Next base: position 28,737,971 of record NC_054844.1, read on the forward strand.
AGTTTTTGAAGATCTAATTAGTTTTATTAAGAGATTCATGAATTGAGCAGCATCCCATCTAGCAAGTAGAGGGGAGCCCCCAAAGTACAAAATTTTTAATTTTTATGAAGTCAAAATTTCTTCTGTTGCTTGCACTTTTAGCATCATAACTAAAAAACCATTGCCTGACTCAAGGAGGAAGATTTATGCTTGAGTCTAGTTCTAAGAGTTTTAGCTCTAACAAAGACCTAAGGTCTTCAGTCCATTTTCAGTCAATTTTGTATGAAGGAAATAGAGTGCTGAAAGAGGAAGGAGGAAGTAAGGGTCCAAACACGATTCTTTTGCATGTCTATTGAATGATCCCAACACCATTTATTGAAAACACTGTTCTTTCCCCCATTGAATTGTCTTAGCACTCTTGTCAAAATCAATTGACCTATATTTTTCTTAAACTCTTCAATGTTTCTATTTAAATGTGCATCCTTATAAACTCTGTGGTGGCTGTTCTTTGCCAGCTGAAGATGTCAGTGAAGAATATTGTCAAGAGCCCTCATCTCAAATGGAATGAAAAAATCCAGAAGTGGAAGAGACGTGGCATTCCTTAAGCTTCAGTAATAAGGTGAACACAATTAGCAAAAGAACACACAGAGATGAAGCAATAATCAGTGTATAACCTATAGGGATATGTGACAATGTATAATTGGTCACAAGACCTTGGGAATTAAATACAAGAACAGCCTACCAACATGCCTCTTGCATATTCAGACAGCGATTCTAGGTATAGTAGGTAAAAACCTAACTTATGTTATTACATTGTAATATAAACTTAACCAGTTTGTAGAACTAAACTAGTTCACACACTGGGAGCCCAAAGGACTCTGCAATGTGATCACAGTTGTGTTTTGTGAGGCTTTAGTAAAACTTTTCCCAAGGACAAGTGGCCACTTGCCAGTGCGAATAAACTAGAAAAAGGTAAATAACTTTTGGGGTTATTTGGTATTGGTTTTGAACTGAAGCTAATCCTCAGAGACAAAAAAATAAGCAAAATAAGATAAAGCAAAACAAAACAAAAGCCAACAAACAAAATCCACCAAGTGCACTAGTCAGGATTTGACCTTATGAAGCCAGATGACAAACAGAATCTTGACCAGAGTCAGTTTCACAGTGGGTCCAATGCCATAATGGAGCCATTCTACGGTTGCTTCCCTACTCTCAGAATTGAGAATTGAGAATATTGACGGAATGGAATATGACGGAAAAGGAGTATTTAGTAATTGTTCTTTGATTGATAGAGTGAGGGCCATTACAGTAAGGAGGTTCAAGTAGAAGCCTACTAAGATAGTGTTCCAAAAGTTATTTTGCTTCCTTGGGAAAATTCTAAAGGTTTGTATTATCAACATACACTTGAAAGATGCAAAGTGGTGCATCTTTGAGGGGACTTTCTGCCACAGCCTCACTTAATTCTCTACTGGTGCAAAAGCCACATGTGTTTTAGAAAATGACTAGGTGGCCGGAAATTTAATCAAAGAGTGATGCCAATCACAGCTATGATCCTGGGTGTGGTATATTTATGGAGCAAATCAACATAGCCTCTGAAATTTGGTATGAGCTAATGACCTAGTACATAATCCCTCTCTGTCTCTCTTTCTAATTCCTTCTAGCAAGATAATCAAAAGCAGCTTGCCTTCATGTGTCAGGGGTAGAAATAAACATCCACCATCTTACTTCTGGGCTATGTCTCTTTTTCTCCTCCATATGTAGTTTTCATTTTAAGATTTATTTGTTTATTTTGAGAGGGAGAGAGAGCACATGTGAGCGAGGGGAGGGGCAGAGAGAGGGAGAGGGAGAGAGAGAGAATCTCAGGCAGACTCCCCACTGAGTAAGAGCCTGATACAAAGCTCAATCTGATGACCTGAGATAATGACCCAAGCAGAAATCAAGAGTTGGACATTTAACAAACTGAGCCACATAGATTCCCCTTCCATATAGAGTTTTTATTCTTCTCTATCTTGCTCTTTCCTGGAAGAGTGACCTTTATGGACATAATCTTGCCAGAGAATGGTAGATAAACTGCACACAATTCAAGACCTGCCTCTTTGGTGGATTTCTAGGGGTCCAGTGGCTTGAGGATATGTTGGGATTGCCCTCTGAAATGTAAGAAATTGCTGCACATGGCATTGCACCACAAGGAGAAAGATGCATCATGCTTGGAGGACCTCTTTAAACTGATATATTGCCCCTTCTCATTTATCAGGTAACCCATAAGGCTTCCAGTTTTAAGTAAAGCCCAGAGTTAGAAGTTATCCTAGCAAGTCTAAGGTACAGTGCAAGCTTTCCTGTTACTTGTACAGGTAATGGCAGTCCCAAAGATATTGGAAGTACCTTTGAGAGGCAGAGATGCTGCATTTAGCCTCCAGGAGGCCTGAATAGAAGAGTCGTAGTAGAGACCCCCAGAGTTTTGGAAGAAGGCCACACCTTCTTCTTCTGACAACTATTCTTCATCTGAAAAGTAGCTCTTCACTTGCTCCTAGGACCTGGTAGAGACTGACCCCTTAAATGTGGAATACCCACGTATTTAGCTCACCCAAACTGCCAATCACAAACTAAGCATTACATGATGATCAAATCGGAACTTTACATGGGTACAACATTTTATTTTTGCTATAACATTTTATTATTTATAATGGCAATATTATAAATAAAACTAGGCCCAAGTAGATTCAAGAAGTACAATTAAACTGCACAAGTGGATGAGCCAGAGCTGCTTGGTAACTGCATTTACTATTTTGCTGCCTTTTCTTCATCTCACATTTAAGGTTTTATATGGAATGTTCTATGCCAAGAAAGAGGAATAGGAAAAAATGCAGGCCTGATTTGTGGATGAGATTCATGATACGCTGATATCAGCCAAAAATGGAAGACCACTGCACTATATCCTCACTTAAGGGTAATTCTGAGAGTGGATGAGAAACCTTCCCTAGGGCAGATATCTGGATCATATATTTGGTGGTGTACTTAATAAAAGAGAGGTAACCTGAGATCTTTATCTACACTAATTCATGGCTAATGATTGATTAGTTACACAGAGACTTGATAGCAAGAAGATTGGAAGATTGACAACAAAAGAAAAAGGTGTGGGGATAGACTTTGGAGAATGGACATAGAATGAGGAGATATTATTGTCACATTGAGTGCCACCAGAGGGCATCCATTCTGGAGGAAGAGTCAGTAATGTAGACAAGATGGCCTATACTCTATGTATAACCCTCTTTCCCCAGTCATTGTAGTGTTTGCTTAATGGTCCCATGTACAATTGTTCATGGTGGCAGGAAAAGTAGCTATGCATGGTGTTATGGATTGAATTGTGCCTGCACCTGAAAAACTCAAATGTTGAAGCCCAAACCAAGTACCTTAGAATATTATTGCATTTATAGATATAGGGCCTTCAGAGCACAGCTACTGTCCAGGGCCTCTAGATGATATTGTGCCCTCATGACCCAGAAGATAGGGGCACTACTTTGGTGGGACCAGAGGACTAAGGCAGGTTATTCTTCAGCCTTAAAATCTAATGGGATATACTCTGCTACATTTATGGAATTGCTTGGGACTTGTGATTCCTTTCTTCTTTCTGACTTTTCCCTTTTGGAATGGGAATTTCTGCCCAAGCCTGTCCCATCAGAAATAGCTAGCTTGTCTGGCTTTACAGCTTCAGGCAATGGAGAGGAATTTTCATCTCAAGGTGAATCATGGCTTGAATCTCACCTACAATTGACTTAGATAATATATAGATTAGATCTGGGGTGTAGGGGTAGTGCTGAAATGGGTCAAGACTTTTGAGCTATTGGGATAGCATTTTACATATGAGAAAGATATTAATTTGGGGGATCCATGAGGTGGAATGTTATGGACTGAATGGAATACCAAAATTCATATGTTGAAACTCTAATCCTCATAGCCTCAGAATGTGACTGTATTTAGAGATAAGGCCGTTAAAAAGGTAATTAAGTTAAAATAAATCCAGAAGAGTAGGCCCTAATCCGATCTGACTGGTGTCCTTATGAGAAAGGGAGATCAGGGGCACCTGAGCGGCTCAGTCAGTTAAGCGTCTGATTCGTGGTTTCAGCTCAGGTCATGATCTCATGGGTCATGAAATCAAGCCCGTGTTGGGCTCTGTGCTCAGTGGAGAGTCTGCTGGAAGATTCTCTCCCTCTGCCCTTCCCCTTACTCATGCACAGTCTCTCTCATAAATCAATCAGTCAATCAATCTTTAAAAAACAGAAGAGGCAATCAAGACATGCAGAGATATTAAGGATGAGTGCCCACGAAGAGGCCTTCTGAAGACACCATGAGAAAGTAGCCATCTGCAAGCTAAGGACGAGACCTCAGGAGAAACCAAATTTGCCAACCCCTTGATCTTAAAAGACATTTAGCCTCCAGAACTGTGAGAAAATATTTGTATTGTTTAAGCTACCCAATCTATGGTATATTGTTATGGCAGCTCTAGCAAACTAATACACATGGATTTAACAACATCATCTTCTCCTCACCAGATTGAGGTTGTGGCTACTACTACTAACAACAAGAAAGGACTGTGATGGGCCTGAATATGGCATCATTCCCTGAGAATTCAGGCAGTCCTGTGGCAGATTGATTACACTGAATCCCTTCCATCATGGAGATGGAGCAACTTATCACAGGGATAGAGACATACATTTCATTCAGGTCTAATCTTACTTGCCCTGACAAAAGTACTTCTGTCAGTTTGTGTGTATGGTATCCACACACAGACTCAAATCAGAGCATTAACTTTACAGCAAACAAATTGACAATGTACTCATGCCCATAATATTCACCTGTCTTAACATGTGTCCCATCACCTAGAGCTGCTGAAGTTACCCACCAGGAGAGGATACCTTGTGAGGTTGGCACACCATCCTATAGTATGCACTTTATGCCTTCAGCCAGTAACTAATAAATGTTTCTGAGAAGAAAAGAGTTAACATCAGGCCTGTGACTCATTTCCTCCCTAGCAGGGACATGAGAGGAAATGGTTGACATTAACCATCCTGCCCTATAAACACACTAATGGCATTTGCTAGTGGAAATGTATAGGGAGTTCATTATCTAAAAATGGCATTTTAACAGGCTATACCTGTCTGTCTTGATATCTTACTGTTAATAAACCTGGAATTTATGGATTGGTGTACATGACTAACTGGTTTATGAGTATTACTTATGCAAACCTTTCTATCTACCAAATGACTTTCTCTGAGAATACACTGTTAAGTGCTCATCTATTACTCAAAAACCAAAATGCATTCCAGGGTGGAAGAAAGGGGGGAAATTAGGAAGATGTGTGCCTCCAGGAATAAATTGTACACTTGTGTATATATCCTGTATTTATCAGTTGAATCACTGGCAAAATTTGGTGTTGGTAAGATCTATGATTCATGTGAGTCTGTTTTGACAATCTAATTATTTGTGGCAATTCAGGTCCATCTTTTCTATAACTGTGACATAGAAGTCTGGGAGCCAATGGGATAAAGTGTGAGTAAACTTTTTCACTATTACACATAAACACCCAATACCAGAGGTAAGATTATGGAATGAGTGGTAGAAGAAAGAAGATATAATTATTATCATAACTTTATAACTAAATACAGCACTTGAAAAATTAGTAAACACATTTTGTGTTAATGACTTTTTTCGTTTTCCCCAGACAACTTATACAAAGAGCTGTAGAAATTGCATAATGTTTTTGGTTTCAGGTTGAAAGTATGACTAAAGTAACATCATCCCAAGATAATCTGATGATTGATTAGATTTTGTGTGTCTCTTGTTGTTGTTGTTGTTGTTGCCTTAAAGATTGATTTGAGAGAGAGAGAGAGAGCAGGAGGAGAGGCAGAGGGACAGGGAGAGAGAGAATCTCAAGCAGACTCCCTCCTGAGTGCAGAGCCCATCTCGGGGCTCCATTTCATGACCCTGAGATTGTGGCTGAGCCAAAATCAAGAGTCAGACATTTAACTGACTGGGCCACTCAGGCACCCCATGTGTTTCCTGTTTTGAAGAACAAATTTCTCATTTTGTCCAAGGACAAAAAGGTAATGTGCTGTAGTTTCTATTTGCCCATGACTTAAGTCCCTGTCCCTTTCCACCCTGTTGTGTGTCCATGGGATTGGATCATTATGGACTACACCAAGAGGCTTCCTTGCCCTTGGTTTCTGTATTGGTCTTCTATAACTGCTATAAAAAATTACCACAAATTTAGTGAATTAAAACAACACGCATTTGTTATTTTACAGTTCTGGAAATCAGAAGTCTAATGAGTTTCACTGGGATAAAATCAAGGCGTTAGCATAGCTGCATTCCTTCTGGAGGCTTTAGAAGAAAATCTCTTTCTTTGCCTCATCCAGCTTCTAAAGCTCATAGTTTATGGCCCCTTCCTCTATCTTCATAGTCAGCAACACAGCATTTTCAAATCCCTCTCTCTGATTCCTCTTTCACTTTCACTTCTCCCTCTTTCATTTTTTTTTAAGATTTTTTATTTATTTATTCATTCAGAGAGAGAGAGAGAGAGAGAGAGAGAGAGGCGTGGAGACACATAACATTTTACAGGAAGCTTTTTTCTATAAATTCATAGGTTCTGGGTTTGGTTACCATAGCATTCCTGGACAACTAGATACATTCTGCTAAAAGCATTCTATACCTAAGGACTCCTAGCAAGTACCACTAGCTTCTTTGCCAGGAGATCTATTTCTTAGAGTGCTCACAAGAAAATTAGATCAGATCTCCTCCCTTTCTTCTTTCCCTGAAGGGCCTCCCAGTAACAACAACAAAAAAATTGCTAATCTGCTACACAACAGTCCTTCTTTTCCCCATATATCATTTACATACGAATAAGAATTGGGTGGTTCTGAGAATATAAAAACTGGTGCTGGCTTATATTAAGCTTAATGGTCTTTAAAATCCTAAAAGACATTTGTATGTCCTAGGATACAATTAAATTTAAGGGTCTTTAGACTTAGAAGGAAATACCTTGAACATATTTTAAAATATACATAGAGTTTAAATGCAATCCAAATTTTAAAGAACTATAAACTACTGTGTATACACAGAAAGTCTTCTGTTCCTTCACCCTCCAAAGTACATCAAACAACTTTTCTTTCAGTATATTTGTAGACGTCTTCTGAAACGTTACTTCGCTCCCCAACATACCCTGATAAAAGGAGCTTCTCTCTCTTTCTTTCTTTCTTTCTTTCTTTCTTTCTTTCTTTCTTTCTTTCTTTCTTTCTTTCTTTCCTTTCTCTCTCTCTCTCTCTCTTTCTTTCTCTTTCCTCCTCTCTATTTTAGAGAGGGAGAGAGCTTGTACAAGGTGAGGGGGAGGGGCAGAGGGCAAGGGAGAGAGAGAATCTCAAGCAGGTCCCATGCCCAGCATGAACCAGGATTTGGGGCTCAATCTCATGAAACTGAGACCATCACTCCAGCCAAAATCAAGAGATGGACACTCATCCAACTAGGCCACTCAGGCGCCAAAAGGAACATGTTTTAGTATTAAGTTGAACCATACAAAATTCTGAATTCTTGATTGTGTCAGCCTGCAAGAATAATAGTCTCATACAATTAGACCAAATGCTATATGGGCACTACCCTATTTTGTCTCTAAATCTAAGTTGGACAAAATATGTAAAGAGCCAAATAAAAAATATCATAGTGATACAATAAAGCAAGATTGTGAAGAAGAAAAAGCTCTGATTCAAGTTAGGAGACCCTGACTCTAGTTTCTCCTTCACCACCTACTAACTGTATTTGAGTAAGTCTATTTATTTCTCCTAAGTTTATTTGCCTTGCCTCTCAAATGAGACTCTAAACGTAGACAATTAAACCACGAGATAGATACCACTTCATACCCACTAGGATAGATATTACAACAAAAAACAAAAGAGAAAATAACAAGTATTGGCAGGGATGGAGAGAAATTGAAACCCTCGTGCATTGCCGGTAGCAATATAAAATGATTTAATGCTGTGGAACCAGTTCAGTGGTTCTCAAAGAGGTAAACATAGAATTGCCATATGAACTTCTACTAGGTGTACAACCAAAAGAATTGAAAACAATTACTCAAACAGATACTTGCACACCAGTGTTCATGGAAGCATTATTCATATTAGCTAGGAAGTGAAAACAATCTAAATATTCATCAATAAATGAACAGATAAAATGTGATGTATATCCAGGGAATGTTATTTGGTCCAAAAAGGTATGAAATTTTGATCTATGCTACAATGCAGATAAACCTTGAAAACGTTGTGCTAAGTGAAATAAACTGGACACAAAAAGACAAATATTGTCTGATTCCACTTATATGAAGCACCTAGAATAGGCAAATTCATCAAGATAGAAAGTAGAATAGAGGTTACCAAGGGCTGGGGGAGACTAGAATGGGGAACTATTGTTACATGAATACAGTTTCTGTTTGTGATGATGAAAAAATTCTGGAGATGGACAGTGGTGATGGTTGTACAGCACTGAGAATGCACTTAATGCCACTGAATTTTGCACTTAAAAGTAGCTAAAATGATAAAGTTTGCATTATGTATTCTTATCATAATAAAAATGTAGATAATTAATCATTATAGTGCTATTATTTTAACATATATTTCTATTTTACAATAGAAAAAGTAGATAATTAAAATCAAATAATTTCAATTATTTTTTATTGTCATTAAATTCACCAAAAAAGAAACCCCACAAACTTTTAAAAATGAGTAATAAAGTATATTCCATTAACATGTATTGTTTTCTCTTGTTTTAAAATTTTATTTTTTTTATATTTTTTTTAAAATTATTTATTTATGATAGTCATACAGAGAGAGAGTGAGAGAGAGGCAGAAACATAGGCAGAAAAAAAAAATAATAAAAAAATAAATAAATAAAAATAAAAAAAAATAAAAAAAAAAAAAGAAACATAGGCAGAGGGAGAAGCAGGCTCCATGCACCGGGAGCCTGACGTGGGATTCGATCCGGGGTCTCCAGGATCGCGCCCTGGGCCAAAGGCAGGCGCCAAACCGCTGCGCCACCCAGGGATCCCTTAAAATTTTATACATATGAATATATATGCAATAAAAATTTTAAAATATATATTTAATTAATTTTGGAAATGATGTATATAATGAGGAAAAAGACAAATTATGTGACAAGAAATGACAAAAAGTAACTTTTGAGGAAGATTGCAAATTATCTTAAGCAATTTAGAAAATTTGCAATTTCCTGAACTTAACAGAACTAACGGGGAGCATTTTGAAGAAGGATGTGGTGAGAAGGTGTCTATTGGTTTGTCAAAAAATGTAACTCTGAAACAGCTGATATTAAAAGATAGATAGCTGGTGTCTTGTAATTCTTCATATTGTTGCTTCATAGATGACTTGAAATAGTTCAAAAGGGGGATGATTACAAAATTCTAAATGTGTTCAACAAGTATTGAGTTGTTGTTGTTGTTTTGAGATTTTTAAATTTTATAATGCTCCTCTCACTCCAGGATTCAAGCAAATGTCATATGGCAGTTCGGCTAGTAGTCAGGTGTAAGAAGAAGAGAGGAACCTCTGGAAGCCTCTCCTAAAGGAAGAGAAAGTTAAAAAGGCCATGTTTCTTTCAAAGAAAAGGTGCTAGAGTAAGAAATGAGAATAACAATGCCTGATGCTCAAAATATTCTACTAGCCACAGCCTCTGACTTTAATGCAATTAAATAAAAATTAATAAAAAGATCACATACATTTTATTTGCTAATTTAAAACTGTAACATTAAACAACCTAAGGAAGGAAGCAGAAATCATGACAGAAATTAAGAAATCCTAAACTGAGTGATAATGAAAATACTAAATATCAATACTTCTGGAATGCATCTGAAGCAGCTTATACAGAAAATTTTTTAGTTTTAGATATTTTTAGGAAACAAGAAAGGCTGGAAATTAAGAGCTTAAGAGGTTCAACAAAAGAACAATTGAATAAACAGAAGAAAGTTAAAAAGGAAAGAGCAGAAAATAAGAAGCTAGAAAGCAAAAACACAATAAGGATCTGAAGAGCCAGCCAAAAATTGGTTATTTGAAAAGACTGACAAAACAAACTTCTGTTAAGACTTAAAAAAAAAATATATATATAGAGGAAGGCCACACATAATTAATGTTAGGATCAGGGCAGCCCTGGTGGCTCAGCGATTTAGCGCCGCCTACAGCTCAGGGCGTGATCCTGGAGACCGAGGATCGAGTCCCATGTCAGGCTCCCTGCATGGAGCCTGCTTCTCACTCTGCCTGTGTCTCTGCCTCTCTCTCTTTCCTCTCTGTGTATTCTCATGAATAAATAAATAAAATCTTTAAAAAAAAAAACAACGGTAGGATCAGAAAAAAGGAAAATGTAATAGCAGATTCAGCAAATATTTAAATAATGCATAAAAAAGAAAATGATTTAAATAATACATAAATAGCAATTATACGAATTTATGCCAATATATTAGAAAATTTTTATTTATTTTTAAATTTTTATTTATTTTTGATAGTCACAGAGAGAGAGAGAGAGGCAGAGACACAGGCAGAGGGAGAAGCAGGCTCCATGCACCGGGAGCCTGATGTGGGATTCGATCCCCGGTCTCCAGGATCGCGCCCTGGGCCAAAGGCAGGCGCTAAACCGCTGCGCCACCCAGGGATCCCTATATTAGAAAATTTAGATTAAAAGTTCTTTTTTTTTGTGGGGGAGGGAATATAACTTAGCAAGACTTACTCAAGAAGACATAAAAAGCCTAAGTGTTCTATCACCAGCAAAGTACTTCTAATCATGAATTTAAAATATTCCCATGATAAAGAATTAGATCCTAAGATTTTAGGTGTGAATTATATTAGACCTTTAAAGAAGAGATTAGGGATCCCTGGGTGGCGCAGTGGTTTAGCGCCTGCCTTTGGCCCAGGGCGCGATCCTGGAGACCCGGGATCGAATCCCACATCAGGCTCCCGGTGCATGGAGCCTGCTTCTCCCTCTGCCTGTGTCTCTGCCTCTCTCTCTCTCTCACTGTGTGCCTATCATAAATAAATAAAAATTAAAAAAAAAAAAATAAAGAAGAGATTATTGGGGGAGCCTGGGTAACTCAGCAGTTTAGTGCCGTCTTCAGCCCAGGTTGTGATCTTGGAGACCCAGGATCGAGTCCCACGTCGGGCTCCCTGCATGGAGCCTGCTTCTCCCTCTGCCTGTGTCTCTGCCTGTGTCTCTGCCTCTTTCTTTCAAGCTCTGAGTCTCTCATGAAATAAATAAATAAATAAATAAATAAATAAATAAATAAATATTTTTTTTAAAAAAGTAAAAAAAAAAAAAAAGAAGAGATTACTGTAACTATACAAACTCTTCCAAATAATAGAAAAAGAGGGAAAGCTACCTGTGGTAAATCTGTCAAATGTACATTTAAAAATTCTTTCCCCCTTAAAAAAAAAAAAGGCTCCTCGCTGGCTCACTGGAGCATGAAATTCTTGGTCTCGGGGTCATGAATTTGAGCCCCACATTGCATATGGAGTCTACTTAAAAATACATACATACATACATACATACATGATACATACCTAAGTAAGTAAATAAATAAATGAGTCAATAAATAAATAAAATATTTTCCCCCTTTTTTCAAAGGGGAAGACAACATGTGGTTGCCTATCTAAGAGGGAAACTATGTTTTTCCCTCTTTTGTAGTTAGAAACAAAGTCCTGAAAAATGGCTTAGATGCAAATTGCAGGAAACCTGGGTTCCTGAATGACCTCAAGCATTAGAGCCACTTGGCAAGTTGGAACATGCATCCTTGACTTTTACATATTAAGTGGAAAACTGTATTACAACGAACACTTCTGTGCATGGAGTCACTTAAAAAAAAAAAAGGAGTGTGCCTGGGTGGCTCAGTGGTTGGCCATCCACCTTTGGCTCAGGTCATGATCCCCAGAATCTGGGGATTGAGTCCCGCATCAGTATCCAGGTGGCAAGCCTGCCTCCTCCTCTGCCTATGTCTCTGCCAATCTCTCTGTGTGTCTCTCATGAATGAATAAATAAAATCTTTTTTAAAAATGTAAAAAACAATTAAAAAAAAGATTTTATTTATTCATTCATGAGAAACACAGAGAGAGAGAGAGGTAGAGACACAGGCAGAGGGAGAAGCAGGCTCCATGCAAGGAGTCCGACATGGGACTTGATCCAGGGTCTCCAGGATCAGGACCTGGGCCAAAGGCGGTGGTAAACCACTGAGCCACCTGTGCTGCCCAAAATGTAAAAAAAATTTAAAAAATGGAAAAGGCAAGGCATAAGTTGAAAGAAGATATGTGCTACACATGTAACCCACAAAAGGTTGGTATTCAAGACATGTTAAAATATCTAACAAATCATTAAGAAAAAGACAATTTTTAGAAATGTATGCTATATACATAAATACATACTCATTTGTGCTGATGAGGTTTAGAACACGCTATCCCAAAATATAGCAATTTGGCATATTGAATATTTTAAGTTGAAGGAATTTGACCCAGAGGAAAGAAGCATACTTATTTCCAAAGGCAAATGGATGCCAAGAAAAATGCTAAATAACGGGGCCTGCTAAGTGTCCCCCAGTTTATTGCAGTTACCTCATACTCCTTAACCTGTCATATTCATCCACAACCTATTATGTTCTTCCATTGTCCATTCTTCAATCAAACCTAGAGTAAAAGTACTCAGCTCTAACTGCTTCTTCAGGTCTTCATTTTCTTACCAAGGCTCTCATGTCACGTAAAACTTACATTAAGTAAGTTTGTATGCTTTATTCCTGTTAATCTTTTTTTTGTCAGGTTAATTTTCAGACACAGAGAGAGTAAGAGGTTCAAGGAAAACTTTTTCCTTCCCTACAATATTCAATCAATTTACATATTCTTGCTGACAAATATTCAAAATATATACACTGAATATCTGCAATATATTAGGCATTACTCATGGTGCTAAGGATATAAATTCTATACTCATGAAACTTATATTCTTGCAGATATGCAATTCACAAAAGTGGAGAATGCAAATAGCCAATAGACACATGAAAAGATTTTCATTTATTATCAAGGAGATACAAGTCAGAGCAGCAATCAGATTCACTTTTAAACCCATTGGCAGAAAAAATCTTAAAGTTAGACAATATCAAATGTGGAGTAAGTTTTGAAGTGACAGGAACTCATATACTACAGGGTGGTGGGGCGATGGGGATTGCTAATTGCTAAAGTAATTTGAAGAGAATTTTGAAAATATACAGTAAATTTGAAGATGTGCTTGCAGTCTATCAGAATTTTCATCTCTAGGTATATAATATTCATCCAAAATAATAAGCTATAATGGAATAAGTATAGTATGATATCACTGCATAAAGTAAAAACCACACAAAACAATTGTATGTTTTGCTTAAGGATACATATGTATACTATGAAATTATACATATGCTTAATGGAGTGATAGCACTGCCTTAGAGGTAGTGCTTCATTCTGGAGGGAAAAGTGGGAAGGCGTATGAACAAAGGATTTAAAAACATTGGCAACTATTTCTTTCAGCTAGATAGTGATATTCTTGTGCCTGCTGAGATAGTCTTTATATAGTTTTGCTTGTCTTAAATATTGAAAAAACAAATGGGAATGCCTCAATTCCAATCAAGACCAGCAAGAGGTAATCCCAGAAGGACATGATTGGAATGTTATTTTAACTAGAGCAGAGATCTAATGAATGCTATTTCATTATCTCTATGGAAGGCATATTTTGACAGTCTTTTTTGTAGGGCACTGAGCTGTTTTGTAGGGCACCAGTAAAGGGGAAGCTAAAGAACCAGAAATGCTCATTGAATCCGGAAGAAATGCAAAGGAGAGGATTTTATACCTGTTTGACTGGACTGAGAATCAGACAATGTGCTTTCAAAATAACATCTGGTGAGGCTGATGTTAATATTATCACTACAAAATAACAAATATAAAAGATATCTCTACATATAAATCATATGCACCATAAGAACTAGGATAATGTCTTTTTTATCATCTTTGTATCATTAACACATGGCTTGAAGGTTGACACATAATATTAATTCCTTAACCTCTTGAGTTTGTGATTCGATCAACTTTCGGTATATTTACCATTTTAATTTCCTTTTTTTCCCAAGTTTTTATTTAACTTCTACTTAGTTAACATATACTGTGATAGTGGTTACAGGAGGAGAATTTAGTAACTCATCGCTCATATATAACACCCCATACTCATTACAAGTGCCCATCACCCATTTAGCCCATACCCTGCCCACCCACCTTCCAACAACCCTTAGTGTGTTCTCTCTTAGTGTGTTAAGAATCTCTTATGGATTGCCTCCTTTTTTTTTTCTTCCTTTCCCTATGTTCATCTGTTTTTTTTTTTTAAATTAAATTTCACATAAATTCCAAATCATATGGTATTTTTCTTTCTCTAACTTCTTTCACTCAATATAACACACTCTAGTTCCATCTACATTGTTGCAAATGGCAAGATTTCATTCTTTTAAATGGTTGGTTGGTAATATTCAATTGTTTATACATACTATCTCTTCTTTATGCATTCATTAGCTGATAAGCATTTGGGCTCTTTCCATAATTTGGCTATTGTGGATGCTGCTGCTATAAACATCAGGGTGGATGTGTCTCTTCAAATCAGTGTTTTTGTGTCCATTGGGTAAATACCTAGCAGTGTAATTGCTGGGTCATAGTGTAGTTCTATTTGTAACTTTTCGGGGGAACCTCCCTACTGTTTTCAGAGTGGCTGTACGAGTTAGTATTCCCACCAACAGTGGGAGGAGGGTTCCCCTCTCTCCACATCCTTGCCAACATCTGTTGTTTCCTGTGTCGTTAATTTTAGCTGTTCTGATAGGTGTGAAGTGACATGTCATCATGGTTTTGATTTGTATTTCACTGGTGATGAGTGATGTTGAGCATCTTTTCATGTGTCTGTTGGCCATTTGTATATCTTCTTTGGAAAAATGTCTATTCTGTCTTCTGCCCATTTGTTAACTGAATTATTTGGTTTTGGGGTGTTAGGTTTCATAAGTTCTTTTTCTTTTCTTTTCTTTTCTTTTCTTTTCTTTTCTTTTCTTTTCTTTTTTCTTTTCTTTTTCTTTTTCTTTTTTCTTTTTTCTTTTTTTCTTTTTTTGTAGGTTCCAGATTGGGTGTAGGGTCCAAAAGTGGGCTTGAACTCATGATCCTGAGATCAAGCCCTGGGCTGAGATCAAGAGTCAGACACCTAACTGACTGAGCCACCCAGGTACCTCTTGATAAGTTCTTTATAGATATTGTTTATTAACCCTTTGTCACATATGTCATGGGAAAACATCTTCTCCCATTCCACAGGTTGCTTTTAGATTTGCTGATTGTTTTGCTCACTGTGCAGAAGCTTGTTATCATGATGAAGTCTCAATAGTTCATTTTCACTTTTGTTTTTCTTGCCTGCAGTGACAGGTCTAGTAGCACGTTGCTACAACTGAGGCCAAAATGTTACTGCCTGTGTTCTCTAGGATTTTGATGGTTTCCTATCTCACATTTAGGCCTTTCAACCATTTTGAATTTACTTTTTGTGTGTGGTGTAAGAAACTGGTCCAGTTTCAATTCTTCTGCATGTGGCTGTCCAGGTTTCCCAAAACCATTTGTTGAAGAGACTTTTTTCCATAGGATATTCTTTCCTGCTTTGTCAAAGATTAGTTGGCTATATAGTTGTAGGCCCATTTTGGGTCTTCTAATCTGTTCCATTGATCTATATGTCTATTTTTGTGCTAGTACCATAATGGCTTGCTGACTACAGCTTTCTAATATAGCTTGAAGTCTGGAATTGTGGTGCCTCCAGATTTGCCTTTCTTTTTCAAGATTGCTTTGGCTACTCAGGGTCTTTTGCGATTCCATAAATTTTAGGATTGTTTGTGTGAGCTCTGTGAATAATGCTGGTGTCATTTTGATAGGGATTGCATTAAATGTGTAGATAAATTTGGGCAATATAGACATTTTAACAATTTTGGTTCTTTTGATCCCTGAGCATGGGATGTTTTTTCATTTCTTTATGTCCTCTTCAATTTCTTTGGTGCTTTATAGTTTTCAGAGTATGATATTTTACCTCTTTGGTTAGGTTTATTCCCAGGTATCTTATGGTTTTTGGTACAATTGTAAATGGGATAGATTCCTTGATTTCTCTCTCTGCTGCTTTGTTATTGGTGTACAGAAAAGCAACAGATTTCTGTATACTGATTTTGTATCCTGAAACTTTGCTGAATTCATATATCAGTTCTAGGAATATTTTGGTGGACTCTTCCAGGTTTCCTACCAAGAGTATCATGTCATTTAGGAATAGTGAAACATTTGACTTTTTCCTTGCTGATTTGAATGGCCTTTATTTCTTTCTGTTGTCTGACTGCTGAGGATGGGACTTCAAGTGCTAGGTTGAACAACCAGGGAGAGTGCTAATTGCAGCTGCCTGTCTGGGGTCTGAGTCTCTGGGGCGTCCACCGGGACACGTTGGCATCCGTGAGCCAGGGTCCAACAGGAACTTATGATGGAGATTATCTCACCAGCGCTGATCAGGAAATTTCAGATCCACCCTTTAAAGGTCAAATTTCTGGGAGAGGTTGAAATAGCAGTTAAGTCTTAGTTTGCTGCGGTGGGGCAAGTGACCCCATTTTGGGCCCGTTGTTTCATTATCAACATAAATTAAGTGTTTTCCTGAGTTCTATGAGCTGCTCTAGAAAATTAATTGGAGGATGGGGTAAACCTCCAATTTATAGCCTGTTGTAAGAAGCACAGGTGACAACCTGCACTTGAGACTGGAGCCTGGGGACACCTGGATGGCTCAGCAGTTTAGCGCCACCTTCAGCCCAGGGTGTGATCCTGGAGTCCCGGGATGGAGTCCCACGTCGGGCTCCCTCCGTGGAGCTTGCTTCTCCCTCTGCCTGTGTCTCTGTCTCTGTCTCACTCTCTCTCTCTCTCAGTGTTCCTCATGAATAAACCAATAAAAAAAAGAGAGAGATTAGAGTCTGAAATGGAAATGAGGGAATAGTCTTAAAGGCCTGAGCTCAACCTATGGGACCTGATGCTATCTCCAGGTAGATACCATCAGAATTGAGGCAGTGGTACTGAGGTGGTTCGGTTGCTTAAGCATCCAACTTTTGATTTTGGCTCAGGTTCTGATCTCAGGTTCCAGCCTGCTTGAATTATATCTCACCCTTTCCCTCCACCCCACCCCCTGCACTCTTCCGCCCACCCTCAAATAAATAAATAAACAAATAAATAAATCTTAAAAAACAAAAAAAGAATAAAAGAATTGAGTTAAATTGTAGGTGTTGCAGAATTGCATGATGCGTGAAAAACCCACATCTGGTGTTCTAAGTGATATAAAGTGGAGTGATCTGAATCCACTTTATAGCTTGTGTAAAATGAAGACAGTACTTTTCCTTTACAACCAGACACAGCTTTAAAACTTTTCATCACAAACAGGATTGGATATTCTTTTTTTAAAAAAAATAGATTTTATTTATTTATTCATGAGAGACACACAGAGAGAGAGAGGCAGACACAGGCAGAGGGAGAAGCGGGCTCCACGCAGGGAGCCCAACATAGGACTCGATCCCCTGTCTCCAGAATCAGGCCCCAGCGAGCCATCGGGGCTTGCCCAAGGATTGGATATTCTTTCCTGCTTTGTCAAAGATTAGTTGACCATATAGTTGCGGGCCCATTTTGGGTCTTCTATTCTGTTCCATTAATCTATATGTCTGTTTTTGTGCCAGTACCATACTAGCTTGCTGACTACCGCTTTGTAATATAGCTTGAAGGATGGAATTGTGATGCCTCCAGCTTTGCCTTTCTTTGTTTTGTTTTTTTAAGTTGTGGTTGCACCACTTAACTTGTGGCTCCATTTCTCTCTCTGCTGCTTCGTTATTGGTGTACAGAAATGCAACAGATTTCTGTATACTGATTTTGTATCCTGAAACTTTGCTGAATTCATATATCAGTTCTAGGAATATTTTGGTGGAGTCTTCCAGGTTTCCTACCGAGAGTATCATGTCATTTAGGAACAATGAAACGTTTGACTTCTTCCTTGCTGATTTGGATGGCCTTTATTTCTTTCTGTTGTCTGACTGCTGAGGCTGGGACTTCCAGTACTAGGTTGAACAACAGGGGAGAATGAACATCCCTGTCTTGTTCCTGACCTTAGGGGAAAAGCTCTCACTTTTTTCCCATTCCGGATGATCTTAGCTGTGGGTCTTTCACATAGCCTTTATGATGTTAAGGTATGTGCCATCTATCCCTACTTTGTTGAGAGTTTTTTTTTTTTTTTTATCAAGAATGGATGCTGTACTTTGTCAAATGTTTTTTCTGTATCTATTGAGAGGATCAGATGGTTCTTATCCTTTCTTTTATTAACGTGGTGGATCATCACCTTGATTGATTTGTGAATACTGAACCACCCGCACAGCCCAGGAAGAAATCCACTTGATCGTGGCAAATAATGTTCTTAGTATACTGCTGGGTTTGATTTGCTAGTGTCTTCTTCTTTTTTTTTTTTTTTAAGATTTATTTATTTATTCATGATAGACATAGAGAGAGAGTGAGGCAGAGGAGGGAGAAGCAGGCTCCATGCCGGGATCCAGATGTGGGACTCGATCCCGGGACTCCAGGATCGCACCCTGGGCCAAAGGCAGGCGCTAAACCGCTGAGCCACCCAGGGATCCCTGCTAGTGTCTTCTTGAGAATTTCTTTGCATCCGTGTTCATCAGGGATATTGGCCTGTAATTCTTCTTTTTAATGGGGTCTTTGTCTAGTTTTGGAATCAAGGTAATGCTGGCATGGTAGAATGAGTTTGAAGTTTTCCTTCCATTTCTAGTTTTTGGAACAGCTTGAGAAGTAGAGGTATTACCTCTTTCTTAAATGTCTGGTAGGATTCCCCTGGGAAGCCATGTGGTCTTGAACTTTTGCTTGTGGGGAGATTTTTGATTACTGATTCAATTTCTTTGCTGGTTATCAGTTTGTTCAAGTTTCCTATTTCTTCCTGTTTCAGTTTCAGTAGATTGTAGGTTTCTAGGAATTTGTCTATTTCTTCTAGATTGCCCAGTTTGTTGGCATGTAATTTTTTGTAATATTCTCTTATAATTGTTTATATTTCTGTGGTGTTGGTTGTGATCTCTCCTTCTTCATTCATGATTTTGTTCAAAGAACCAACTTTGAAAGAATCATTTTCGTTGATCTCTTCTACTGTTTTTTGTTTGTTTTTTTTCTATATTATTTTTTTCTGCTCTAATTATTTCCTTTCTTCTGCTGACTTTAGGCCTTATTTGTTATTCCTTCAGGTGTAGGGGGTAGGTTGAATATGTGAGACTTTTCTTCCTTTTTGAGGTAGGCCTGCATTATTATATATTTCTCTCTTATGACTGCTTTTGCTGCACCCCAAAGGTTTTGGACCATTATGTTTTTATTTCATCTGCTTCCACACCCTTTTTCATTTCCTTTTTAATTTTATGGTAACCCATTCATTTTTTTTTATAGTATGCTCTTTAACCTCCATGTATTTGAGGTCTTTCCAAATTTTTTCTTGTGGTTGACTTCAAGTTTCATAGTATTGTGGTCTGAAACTATGCATGGCATGATCTCAGTCTTTTTGTATTTATTGAGGCCTGATATATGACCCAGTATGTGATCTATTCTGGAGAATGTCCAGCATGTACCCAAAAAGAATGTGTATTCTGTTGCTTTAGATGAAATATTCTAAATACATCTGTTACGTCCATTTGGTCCAATATGTCATTCAAAGCCATTGTTTCCTTGTTGATTTTCTGCTGAGATGATCTGTTCATTGCTGCGAGTGGAGTGTTAAAGTTCCCTTCTATTATTGTATTATTGTCAGTGAATTTTTTTTATGTTATTAGTTGATTTATATGTTTAGGTGCTCTCAATTTAGGGGCACAAATATTTACAATTGTTAGATCTTCTTAATGGCTAAATCATTTAATTATGATATAATGCCCTTCTTCATCTCTTGTTATATTTTTTGGTTTAAAATCTAGTTTGTCTGGGAAGCCTGGGTGGCTCAGCAGTTGAGGATTTGCGTTCAGCTCAGGGCATGGTCCCAGAGTCCTGGTATTAAGTCCCACATGGGGCTCCTCTCAAGGAGCCTGTTTCTCCCTCTGTCTATGTCTCTGCCTTTCTCTGTGTCTCTCATGAATAAATAAATAAAATCTTTTTTAAAAAAAAAATTGAGTTTGTCTGATACAAGGATGGCTACTCCTGCTTTCCTTTGACATTTTTTTTTTTTTTTTTAGCATGATAGATGGTCTTTCAGCCCCTCACTTTCAATCTGAAGATGTCTTTAGGTCTAAAATGAGTCTCTTCTAGGCAGCATATATATGGGTCCTTATTAAAAAGTCCATTCTGATACCCTATGTGTGTTTTTTTATTTGTTTTTGTTTTGCAAGAAAGAATGAGTGTGATGTGGGGGGGCAGAGGGAAAAGCAGAGGGAATATCACGCTGGCTCCATACTCAGTGCAGTGCCCAATATGGGGCTCAATCTCATAGCCCCGAGATCATGGTCTGAGCCAAAACCAAGAGTCAGATGCTTTACCAACCAAGCCACCCAGGTCCCTCTCCCCATATGTTTTGATTTGAACATTTTCCATTTATATTCAGAATGATTATTGATAGACGTAAATTCAGTGCCATTGTATTACCTGTAATGTTGGTGTTTCTCATGGTGTCTTGTGCTCCTTTCTAGTCTTTATTGCTTTTGTTCTTCTTTTTTTCTTTTTTCTTTTCTTTTCTTTTTTTTTTTTTTTTGTTCTTTTTTGTTGTTGTTGTTCTTTTTTTTTTTTTCCATTCAGAATCCCCTCTAATATTTCTTGCAGGCTGGTTTAGTGAAAAACTTTAGTTTTTGTTTATTTGGGAATCTCTTTCCCTCCCATTTCGTATGACAGCCTTGCTGGGTACAGTATTCTTGGCTGCAGATTTTTCCCATTTAGCACATTGAATATATCATGGCACTCTCTTTTGGCCTACCAAGTTTCTGTGGACAGATCTGCTGCAAACATTATCGGCTTCCCTTGTAGGTTTCTTTCCCTTGCTGCTTTCAGGATTCTTTCCTTGTCTGTGTATTTTGTGAATTTGACTATGATATGTCTTGGTGATGCCTAGCTTTTATTGGATTTAATGGGATTTCTCTGTCCTTGGATTTCAAAATCTATTTCCTTCCCCAGATTAGGGAAGCTTTTAGTTATAATTTGCTCTGCTCCTTTTTCTTTCTCTTCTTCTGGGACTCCTGTGATATGAATGTTATTACACTTTAAGGAGTCACTGAGTTCCCTAAGTCTACATTCATGAAAGATTTATTTATTTATTTGTCATTAAACTCTTGTTTTAATGGATCTCAAAATTGTGACAGATTTCTGATCAAGTTGTTTCCATTAAAAAGTACTGATTTTAAAAACTAATAACTTAAAACTGTCACACATGCACACACACAAAAAATGGTCCACAAAACATTCTCCTTTCCTTCTGACGGTTTTACGACGCATTGTTATCATTAACCAGTCTTTTACTATTAAACTTAAATGGCCAATTAACACGAACAGTTCTGACCATTCTTCCACCCCTGATTAAGGCTGGGGTGGCAGGTATTGGGGATAATATTCATTTAGCCTTCTGAGCTTTCTGGGCAGGCTTGGTGACTTTGCCAGCTCCAGCTGCCTTCTTGTCCACTGCCTTGATGACACCCACAGCAACTGTCTGTCTCATGTCACGAACAGCAAAACGGCCCAAAGGAGGATAGTCAGAGAAGCTCTCACCACACATAGGTTTGCCAGGAACCATATCAACAGTGGCAGCATCCCCAGATTTCAAGAACTTGGGACCATCTTCCAGCTTTTTTCCAGAACGATGATCTATCTTCTCCTTCAGCTCAGCAAACTTGCCAGCAATGTGAGCTGTGTGACAATCTAGCACAGGTGCATATCTAGCATTGATTTGGCCCAGATGGTTCAGGATAATCACCTGAGCCATGAAGCCAGCTGCTTCCATTGGTGGGTCATTTTTGCTGTCCCCAGCCACATTGCCACGATGAACATCTTTGACAGATACATTCTTGACATTGAAGCCCACATTGTCCCCAGGAAGAGCCTCTCTCAAAGCTTCATGGTGCATTTCAACAGACTTTGTAACACTGTAACATTGTTGTAACATTGACCGGAGCAAAGGTCACCACCGTGCCATGCTTAAGAATACCAGTCTCCACTCGACCCACTGGGACAATACCAATACCACCAATTCTGTAGACGTCCTGGAGAGGCAGACACAGGGGCTTATCAGTTGGATGAGTTGGTGGCAGAAAGCAATCCAGAGCTCCAAGCAATGTGGTTCCACTGGCATTCCCATCTTTATGGGTGACTTTCCATCCCTTGAACCAAGGCATGTTAGCACTTGGCTCCAGCATGTTGTCACCATTCCAATCAGAAATTGGCACAAATGCTACTGTGATGGGGTTGTAGCCAATTTTCTTAATGTAGATGCTGACTTCCTTAACGATTTCCTCATATCTCTTCTGGCTATAGGGTGGTTCAGTAGAATCCATTTTGTTAACACCAACAGTTAGTTGTTTTACACCCAGTGGGTAAGCCAGAAGAGCATGTGCATGGGTCTGCCCATTCTTGGAGATACCTGCTTCAAATTCACCAACACCAGCAGCAACAATCAGGACAGCACAGTCAGCCTGAGATGTGCCTGTAATCATGTTTTTGATAAAGTCTCTATCTCCTGGGGCATCAATGATGGTCACATAATACTTGCTGGTCTTGAATTTCACAGGGAGATATCAATGGTGATACCATGTTCACATTCAGCTTTCAGTTTATCCAAGACCCAGGCATACTTGAAGGAGCCTTTTCCCATCTCAGCAGCCTCCTTCTCAAATTTTTTGATAGTTCTTTTGTCAATCCCACCACATTTGTAGATCAGATGGCCAGTAGTGGTAGACTTGCCCAAATCTACGTGTCCAATGATGACGATGTTGATGTGAGTCTTTCCCTTTCCCATTTTGGTTTAGGTTTAGCGGTGGTTTTCATGATACCTGAGTTCTGGTGGCAAACCCATTGTGAAAAAGAAGATTCCCCTTTTTAAATATTCATCCTAACCCTCAATGAAACAAACCCATTCACCCTTGCTTGTAGGGTCACAGCTTTGGAAGTTATTCCCTGTGATCTTCTTATTTGCTGCAAATAAAGTTTACTTTGCACAACTTAACCAACTACTGGTGTAGTTTCTATCAGTTAGTCATCAAGGAGTGAACTCATGTTGGTTCAGTCACACTACGATGACACACACTTGACTTGTGTCTTTCCACAATGTCAGCTTTATTCAATCATAAAGCAAGGTTAATGTAATTGTAAAGTAGGTTCAGAATTCCAAATTTACTGGCATTTCACTATACATTGAACTTGGATTCATACATCACAGAAAGGAAAACACAATCAAAGTCACACAACAGACAAGATACATTAAGTTGTAAAAAGTTAACGAACCAAATAGAATGAAGTCAGTCTAAGTACACAATTGAAGTGAAGCCTCTGTCCAGTCCAGGTCAGCTTTGGTGTGTACTGCTTAATATGTTCTAGCAGTGGAGGGCTCTATATTGTTCAGAGATCAACTGGGCAGAGCCTTCAGCTGCAGTTGCCTTTCAAATTTGGTCAAAGATAGAAGAGTCAAGGTCTAAAGAGCCTGAAAGTTTGATGCAGTTGTTCTCCCTTTTCAAAGGAGTTTAATAAATGTTAGGCCTTGAAGGCCCCATCCGGTTCTAATGATTCTCAGCTCCTGGTTCTTCCAGGTTTGAGTGGTTCTACTATCAGTCCTTGGTACTGATGCTCTGTGCTGGTTTTGGTGATATTTAGTCTTAGCTTCAATACCATTGTATGCTTACATCATTGCTTGACATGAGTGACTCCATATTGCTTTCTACATACTCCCCTTAGGAGGGTAACCTTGCCTAAACAATGCATTTCTTGCTAATAAATTACTTCTTTTTTTAATGCCTTCTCTCTGCCTTTAAAAACCTGTCTTTTCTCTAGTTCAGTGGAATTCCCTTCTACTTGCTAGAGAGGCTGCCAAATTCCTGAATCATTTAATAAAGTCAACTGGATCTTCCAATTTACTCAACTGAATTTTGTTTTTTATTTTTGTTTTTAAAAAGTTTTAATTTATTCATTCACTTAAGTAATCTCTATACCCAACAGTGGGCTCAAATTCATGACCTAGAGACCAAGAGTTGTATACTCTTCCAATTGAGCCAGCCAGGTGCCCTGAATTTAGTAGAAGGAACAGCGAATGTGAGATTTCTGAAATGGGAGCAATCTTGATATTAAGGAACAAATTTGAATTCTGTAGGAAAATGGAAGACATCATTTTCCATTTGATACTGCGTTGGAATGCAGAATGAAATGAAACAGATGTAAAATGAAATCATAGAATGCTGATGTGTTTATCCTGTGTGAGGTTTTAACTCATCACCAGGCATTCATGGTTTTTTTCTGCACACACACCCCAGCTGTACTACTCAGCTAAAAGGCACCACTTTGATATTCTCAATACAGACAGACCCACTCCCTCACCCACAACCTCACACATTGATTTACTCCACAGTTTCAAAATCAATTTATTAAAATCTCACTCTAAAATAGTAATTCAATAACAGTTGCTAAAAATAAAATAGAAACGACTCCAGTTACTCTACAATGGGATCTCACAGTAAAGTCAGCTAAAATACAAAGTAATCCACCATGAAAGAAGAACATTGATGGAACCAACGAGGTAAGTATTCATGTAAGGCACACTTGGTGACCAAAGCATATAAGTATGAAAATATGAAATGACTATCCGTTTAATATTCTAAAACCTCTTTATATTAATGTGAAATACTTTGTTAATCCTCTAATTGATTTATGTCCTGAAGGGTCACATAATGTAATGACAAGAATATAAATTAAGTTAAACAAAAGTCAGTGTATATCAATAAAGATAGCTTCTAATTTAGCTTTCTTTTTTAAAAAAAAAAAAGATTTTATTTATTTATTCATAGAGACACACACACACACAGAGAGAGAGAGAGAGAGAGAGAGAGAGACAGGCAGAGGGAGAAGCAGGCTCCATGCAGAGAGCCTGATATGGGACTCGATCCAGGGTCTTCCGGATCACACCCTGGGCTGCAGGCGGCACTAAACCACTGCGCCACCGGGGCTGCCCCTAATTTAGCTTTCTGTCTTACATTTGTTTCTTCAGCAGATATCCAATAAAGTTTGACCTTAATAGGGGAATAGCAGTAGAGAAGCACACTGTTCAGGCAGAGGGAAAATGACCAGTGTTGAATTCTGAATGACGCTGGGGTCAAAGCTTAGACAATGTCAGCTACTGTAGAAATCCTGAGAAGAGGAGCTAAAATGAGGGAGGTCCAAGTCAGTGAAAGGTTTACCAATCTTCCCCCAAAAACTATAGGCTAGGGGCACCTAAGTGGCTCAGATGGTTAAGCATCTGCCTTCAGCTCAGATCATGATATCCAGGTCCTGGGATTGAGTCCCATGTCCAGCCCCACATTAGGCTCCTGGCTGAGTGGGGAGTCTGCTTCTCTATCTGCCTCTCCCTGCTGCTCATGCTCTTTCTCTCTCTCTGTCTCAAATGAATAAATAAAATATTGAACAAACAAACAAACTTCAGGAAAACTAGGCATCCTAGATTTGTGTAGGGGTTCTATAATGAGATTACCCAACCTTATAATTGGATTAACCTGTCACTTTCCTAGGACTTTTTTAAAGAATTTAGGGAACTGCCTTTTTGAAACTCCTTTAATTCTTTATTAATATTAGACTACACCTCCTAGCCTGCCTCTTTTTTACAGACTAAATAATGGGTTAACAAATTCCCTGCAACCCATTTTTGTATAGCCTGTAGGCTAAGAGTGGTTTTTTAAATGGTTGGGAAAAAAAATCAAAAGAATAATAATGTTTAATGACCCATGAAAATTATATGAAAATCACATTTTAGTGCCCATAGTTTTATTTGAACATAGCCATGCTTATTTATGTATTATATGTGATTGTTTTTACACTACAATGGCATAGTTGAGTGCTGGCAACAGACATAAATGTCCTACAAAGCTGAAAATATTTTTTTCCTGGCTCTTTAAGAAAAAATAGTTGCCAACCAGATTAACTCATGCATGTAAAAGTCATTGTGAAGTTGGTAGATTAGCCAGGTAAGTGGTGTAAACACTAAATTGACAAGTTTTCTTTGGTGATCTTACAATGAGGAGGCTTTAAATAACAGACTATAGGTGTTCATTTCCCTTTAACAAATCTCTATTTCAGCCTGATACCAGTAAATATTTGATCATCTAGCTTCCTTTATTCTAATTGTAATGTAACTTCAAGGTAGGTCAATCTGTAGAGACAACATTCACATTTCCCCCTCTCTGCCACAGTGATTTTTACCTTACAAATTAGATTGGGCCCCTGATTGCAATTGGCTTCCTCGAGAGCTTGAGGGCTGGAAGAGAATGTGCTCCTCATGCAGAATTGAGCATTCTAATCTCAATGTAATTGTAAATTGATACACCAACTTTCCAACATTTCAAGTCCATCTCAATAGCCCACTTAACACTGGTTCATTTTCAAGAGATGGATTCACTCTTGGTGAACTCATGGCAGTACCTGGAATATACCAGGTTCCTAAGAAATTATATTGATTATTACTAAAGACTTACCTCTAGTGGAGATAATGAATTGATAGGAGATATTTTTCAATAAATTGCATACCAGTTTATACACTACAATGAGAGTCTATTCACTGTGAATCAGTTCCCTTAAGCTTGCTTTTTCCTAAATGTTCAAAGAAACTTGATGTCCTGGCCCTGCAAAACAAAGGATTAGAACCCAGAAATAATTTGTCTGAGTATTATTTATTATTTATTTACCCAATTCTTACTGAATATTTACCATATGCAAATCATTGCACTGGCTTCTGGTGTTCAAATATGAATAAGACATAATCTCTGCCCTTAGGGAGCACACAACACTCAAACAAAGTTGTGAATACAAAGATATAGATAGGACTTATGACAAAGACACACGAGGAGTGCCTTAACCTAATCAATGGAGACTTCAGAAATGGAATGCCAGGGCTAAGCTTCAAGAAATGGATAACAAATCTGAGAAAATAAAGACTGCTGGGAGTAGAGGAGGTGAAGACATGAACAAGGCAGAGACCAAAGGACATTATAGTTTATGGTGGAATGTATGGTACCCTGGGGTGATAAGCATGAGCCAGAGTAAGGTTTCATCTTTAACATTTTTAGGATAATGCCGGGGAGTCATTGAAATGACCACTAACATTTATTGAGCAGGGTACTGTTTTACATTCTTTAAGTCATTTAATGTATTCAGTGACACAGTAAATAGACACTATTATTAACCGCATTTGTCAGATGAAAAAACTAAGGCTTAGAGTGGTTAAGTAATTGTTCCAAGACCAGGGAGCAACAAATGGCAGAACATGGATTTGAACTAAAGTCTTTCTAACCCCATAGATATTCAATAGAAGCACTGTGTAATAATACCAAGCCCATATATTTTGAAGGAAAGTCACCCAAACAGCAGTCACTGATTCTTTCTGCTTTGATTTTCTTCTTCTTCTTCTTCTTTTTTTTTTTTTGAGACTGCTTTGATTTTCAAGTTAGACTTGGAGGAGTCATTCTGAACCCAACCTCCTCTTGAAAACAACACACAAAGCCCTTTGCATTTGAATTGAATCTACTTGAGGAAACATATGTGAAGAATAATACAAATGCCAAATACGGGCAAATTATATTTCACAAAATTTGTTTCCATCCTGCCCTTTAAAGATAATTTCAAAGATGGTAAATATCCCATCTAGTTTTTGCCTTTCACTTACTCCTTCATCAAGCCCTATCCAAAAGAGTTCCACTTTTAAATAATCAAGGTTTGGGATCCCTGGGTGGCGCAGCGGTTTGGCGCCTGCCTTTGACCCAGGGCGCGATCCTGGAGACCCGGGATCGAATCCCACGTCGGGCTCCCGGTGCATGGAGCCTGCTTCTCCCTCTGCCTGTGTCTCTGCCTCTCTCTCTCTCTGTGTGTGACTATCATAAATAAATAAAAATTAAAAAAAAGTAACATTTAATAGATAAATAAATAAATTAAAATGAAATTTAAAAATAAATAAATAAATAATCAAGGTTTGAGGACTTCAAAATAGAAGGGAAATAAACATTAGTGTTTTAAGTGACTTCAAGGGTCAATCTTCAGTATAAAGGACTGGGTAGCTCCAAGTTTACTCCCATAAATTCCTCTTCTAGGATTCTTTCTGGGAGAATATTTATTTAAAGTACAGTAGACACTTGAAATCTTTAGATTAACATTCCTAAGTGTGAAAAATTCATCATAAATTCCTTTAAGCAATTCGCAATTCTTCTGGGTCATAATTTTGGATTTTTAAGAGAGCAGGCTGGTCTCAAAGTCCAGAATTAACTCTTAGATCAAAAGCATAAACTTCAGGGAGTTAATGTCCATGTCTTTTTCTAGTATCAAATCAGGATAAACAATGCAAGACTCCTGCATGTCCTAGGATGTCCTAATGGACACTCAGAAGCTTGACTCTGTGTAAGATCACCAAATGGCAAGAATATGGGCTTCCAGAACAAAGAGTAAAATGTATTTTTGTTACTATTCTTGCTGCTCTTCAGCTTGTGTTAAAATCTCTTACAGCTTTCATCTAGCAGAATTGCAGGCCTCAGATTAAAGTACTCATTTTTCTAGGTAGTATTGAAACCAAAGAATATATTCTCCCAGACTAGCTTAAATTGTAGGTTCCTTGCTAAACTCGAACCTAATTAACTCTTAAGCCATCTACCTTGGATAATTAGAAACAGAACATCTGCCTCACCTTACACATTACATTTTTTTCCTTTATGACCCATTAAATTTCTGCTAATTACCACCAGAAAGGGGAGGGAGGGGAGTCAATTTATAACTGACCTTTGTAGGGGAGGAAAACTTTTCCTCTACCCTTCTAGATTCTTTCGGCTGGTCTATTAATTAAATTAACATAAGAGATTAACAGGAGAGAAACAAGTTTAATTATGTAGTATGGGGCCCCATAAGAATGTGAGACCCACAGACAGTCAGGCATTTGAGATTTATATGCCATCTTGAGCTAGGAAGAAGGAGGTCAGGCTCTGAGGCTTCAAAAAGAAGGAAAAAAATTCACAGGAAGATGGGAGAAACAAATGTTTGCCTTGCCACACAGGTAATGGACACGGAGAGGAATCTAATTCCCCTCCTCCCCCCCCCTTACCACATTTAGCCCATATTTTTTAGAGTTATCTCTGTTGATAATTGTCTTCCTGGACCATGACCTCTATCTAAATTCTTTTTTTTTTTTAAGATTTTATCTATTTATTCATGACATATATATATATAGAGAGAGAGAGAGACAGAGAGACAGAGAGACAGAGAGAGACAGAGACACAGGCAGAGGGAGAAGCAGGCTCCATGCCAGAAGCCCAACTCGGAACTCCAGGATCGCGCCCTGGGTCAAAGGCAGACGCTAAACCACTGAGTCACCCAAGGATCGCCCATCTAAATTCTTTTAAGCAGGTAGGGGGGAGATACCACCTTGCTGGCCTGAACCTCCTTTGGGAGCACTGCATGGGCTTGTCAGCCGAGGAGCCGCCCGAGATCTGCTGTTTCTCCAGGAAAGCTGAAGCTAGACAAGGTTTATAATGGTGCTCATTTAGCAGACAGCATCCACAATGTGAAATTCCTGCAGTTTCTAGGTGAGGCCCTTTCTTCAGTTTGCCCATAACTGGGAGAGGTACTTTTGCTTCCAAGAAGACTGAATTTTGCCAATTACTCTAAATCCAAATAAATATGCAGGTTTCTTAAACACACCCACCCACACACACACACACGCAGAAAAGGCCCCCAAAAACAGTCTTTTGGGCCTTGATTGATTTCAGCTCAAAGAAATCCACACTCCAAAGCGGTGCATGCTGTTGGGGCCAGGCGGGAAGGGAAACTCCTCAAGATGGGGGATACCCCAAAATGGCTGAGGTTCCTGTCACCACCTCCACTTGGGACGTCAATGGACCAATGACCTGCTGACAGCTTGACGCAGACCCTTAGACCTCTCCTTTGGACTTCCCCAACCGAACCCAATGCCCTTCAAACCCCAGAGGAGGAAGTCACCTTTGACTGGCCGAATTGCAATCCTTCCTTTGCATATGAGCCAACCAATAGGAAACCGTTCTGCCTTACAACGTTTTGTAAACCCCCTGCCACCTTGTCTTGGTGCGACTTCCCCGACTCACTCTCTCCCCCCGTGAGTCGTGGAACCTCGCCCGAGGGTGCCTGCAATAAAATCTGTTCTTGGACCCTTGCTTGCCTTGGCGGTCTCATTTCCATTTAGTTACTAAAAAACCTAACACATGCCCCTTCACCTTCTAGTTGCCAGCAAATTCAGTGTTCTCTTTTCTCACCTATATTCTTACTGTCTTACTCTAAGATCCTGGACAAAGTCTGTCATTGTATGCTGGCTATTAAGATCAAGGAGAGGTTTGCCTAAATTGGAACCGAGGATATTGTAGAAGTTAATGTAATATATTCAGAGACTCATCTAGAAAAATATTTGTGTTTCCAACTTTAAGTTGGGGAGTCCCTCCCCATGATGCCAGTGGGACTTACACTTTAATAAAAATATTCTTTATTTTTAAAAAAGATTTTATTTATTTATTCATGAGAAACACACACAGAGAGAGAGGCAGAGACACAGGCAGAGGGAGAAGCAGGCTCCATGCAGGGAGCCCAACATGGGACTCGATCATGGGTATCCAGGATCACGCCTTGGGCCATAGGCAGGTGCTAAACCACTGAGCCACCCAGGGATCCCCTAATAAAAATATTCTAATATTGTCCAGTTTCTATCTTATTTGGATCTTAGATAGTAGTTCTGATAACTGAAACCAACATACATTTCTGTCTGTATGTAAAACAATTCTGGAAGAAATAATTCTTTCCTGCTTTTGTGTTATCAATACTAGGATCAAGCAACAATACCTTAGCTACTTCTCTCTTAAGAAACACTTATTCATAGAAAATAAAACTATGAACCAACTAAAAAGGCTTATTCATCAAGTTTACTTGTCAGTACTTTTTCAAGAGCCTTATCTGCCTCTCCTATACAATTCAAAACTATAAGGGGGTACACTTTATTTAATCACTCAAATTCCTGCTTTGCCAGACCCACCATAAAAATCTCCCTGCCCTGCCCTAAAACCTTATAAATATTGTCTCCTGACTTTTCCCATTCAGGATGTTCTTAAGATTCTGTCAATGTGATGTTTTTCCTTATTGCAATAAACCTAACAAACTTAGTTCTGCTTGATCTATGGGGCTTTTAGCTGAGCCTTTATGAAGTAGATTTACAAATTAAAGGAAAGTCCTGATTTTACCAAGGTAATTTGCCTAAATCTCCCTGCTTCCTCCCAAAGGAAACACTCTCCTGATTTTCATGTTAATCATGCCCTTGCCTTTCTTTACAACTTTTACAACTTACTTTCTTCCTATCTTTCAATAAATAGAGAAGGAAAAAAAAAAAAAACATTTTAAGGGGAATCATGCCATAAAGTAATTGGAATTGGTTCCCTGCTCCCCAGAATTCTCAGCAAGTTAACTAGAGATTCATCTGGTCATTTCATTTTTCTGGCAATAACAAGACCTCAAATCTTATGCAACTCAATGTTGGGGTACCATTTGTCATACATTAAGAAATAATTTACTGTGTCATTTTGAGTTGTGAAACACTGAGTACAGCAAGAACAAAAACTGTCTAAGAAAAATGCAACATTGCCACTGTTAATGACAGCTCACAAAGTAGAACTATCTTCTGAGAGTTTCTAAGAACCTCATCTGACATCAGGGTCCTGTAAAACATACACAGGGTTGTAGTGGGGAAGCCTAGGAATAAATATCCAGAAGGAATATGGTCAAGGAGTGGGGAATTTCTGCTAACTGTGGCCTACATCCTAAGTCTCAGGAGTAGATCAAGAACACTTGTGTGAAAAAAAAAAAAAAAAGAAGAACACTTGTGTGAGGTAAAATGAAGATTCTCAGATAATCCACGCAGCAAGGGAGAAGGGGTAGCAATACAAATAAGGCAAACGCAGACAAGATTCTAACCTCAGGTTAAACATGGCAGTAGGGGGATCCCTGGGTGGCGCAGCGGTTTAGTGCCTGCCTTTGGCCCAGGGCACGATCCTGGAGACCCGAGATCAAATCCCACATCGGGCTCCCGGTGCATGGAGCCTGCTTGTGTCTCTGCCTCTCTCTCTCTCTCTCTCTCTCTCTCTCTGTGACTATCATAAATAAATAAAAATTAAAAAAAAAAAAAAAAAACATGGCAGTGGGCATCTTGGGGATAACATTCTAATGTGCCTACAGTTTTATCTACCCAATCTGGACCAGTTGTTGTCTACCCTTGGTGCCTGCTATTTATTTGTGATTTCCTTTCACTGTCATCTCAAGCATTCCTTTTGCCCATCTCCTATATTTCATACCCTTATTCTTTCTTAGTTTTCTCATTTTGGTGGCACATATGCTCCAGTAGTTTTTTTTTTTTTAATTTAATTTATTTATTCATGAGAGACATACAGAGAGAGGCAGAGACATAGGCAGAGGGAAAAGTAGGCTTCCCTGGGGAGCCTGATGCAGGACTCAATCCCAGAACTCTGGGATCACAACCTGAGCCAAAGGCAGATGCTCAACCACTGAGCCATCCAGGTGCCCCTCCCCCAGTAGTTCCTTGAGGAAGGATATATGGAGGTAATAGTCTTTGGAAGTTTTTCCTTTTTAAAAAAAGTCTGTGCAAGTTTTCATATACACCAGCAACTGTTTGATAATTTGGATGAATAGAGTTCTCTGTTTTCAAATATATTTTCCTTCAGAATTTTTACAGCATTTCTGTACTATTTTCTAGCATCCCAATGATGGGGCTCCAGACACACAACCTCAACATATGGTACCTTGGCATACTGTTAATTTGGAGTTTGAGAAAACACTAGAAGCAGGAAAGTCACTCTGAACTCTTTGCTGTGCCCTCTTCTTCCCCAAAAAGGAGATAAGTCTTCTATCTGAAAGATAACCTCCCTGTACCAAGAGGAAGAGGGTGTTCTTATATCCAGAGACAAGGAATTTAGAGCCCAGAAGCCTGTATAAACCAACCTGGTGGCAGCCTGGGTGGCTCAGAGGTTTAGCGCCGCCTTCGGCCCAGGGTCTGAACCTGGGGACCTGGGATCGAGTCCCACGTCCGGCTCCTTGCATGGAGCCTGCTTCTCCCTCTGCCTGTGTCTCTGCCTCTCTCTCTCTCTCTCTGTGTCTTTCATAAATAAATAAATAAAATCTTTTTAAAAAAGTAAACCAACCTTGTTACCTGTTTACCATTTACTGCCCCTAACCCAAATCTCTTTGTCTCATCAATTCCTTACAAATGTATCGTCCCATTGTCTAAAAGGTTTAAAAGCTTCCTGCTCTGGTCACTTCTGGTGTTCATTCTCTTGTGAAAGCTCTTGTGCACGTGTAAAAATTCTATAAAATTTGTGTGACTTTCTTCTGTTAATCTGCCTTTGTCAGTTTAATATTCAGATCCAGCCAGGAACCTTAACAGGGTTAAAGAAAACTTTTTCTTCCCCTACACCACATTTCTGCTAAGAAGCCCAAAGCAATTCTGATTCCTATTTCTCCTTTTTGTCCCCTATCTCCTTCTGTCTCTTTTTTGGAAGCCTGAGAGTCTCATCTTTTGTTCTAAATTTCACAATTATATGCTTTGGTGTAAGACAATTTTAATCTGTTAAAATGGGCTCTTTTAATTTGGAAATTTGTGTCCTTCAGCTCTGGAAATTTTCCTTGAATTATTTCATTGTTGATTCCTTGCCCTCTGTTTTTCCTTTCCTGGAAATCCCATTGTTTAGCTGCTGAAATTCATAGACTGATTTAATTTTTTTACCTTTTTTCTCCTATTTTATATCCGTTGTCTTTTTTGCTGTTCTTTCTATGTGATTTTTTCAATTTTATATCTTAATTCTTTATTAAGTTTTCACTTATCATATTTTTAACTTCCAAAAGCTTCTCTTTGTTCAATGAATGTTCCTCTTTTTAAAAATAACGTCCTTTTCTTATTTTAAGAATAAAATATCTTCTCTTACTTCTTTCAGGACTGAAAAATGGAAAACAACTGCAACCACACTTAAAAAACAAAACAAAAAAAAGGAGAGAAACCACAATTTGCAAGATAGACAATTTCAGCAACAGCTCATGTGTTCAGGAAAGATAAAACCACAGACTCTTTCACAAACAGTCTTGCCTAGCCTATCAAAGCAGTCAGAGACTCAAGTGACTTGCAAATTCTGACCAATTCTTTCCTGTCATAGCCCTACCCTTCCTTCCTGCTCCTCCCCCATTCTTGCTAACTTCCGCCTAAAACTATCCTTTGACCAACTCCTCCCCAACAAAACTTTATAAAATTCAAGTGTCAAAGCTTCTCATAGTCCATCTGACTGATTTCATTTGGCCAGTGTTTTTCTTTTCTGGCACATTTCTAATAAACTATGCTTGGTATTTATTGTTGTAATCATACTAGAGTTCTTTGGTGGTCTCTTCTGAGAAGCTTTGAACAGAAATTATGTAACATTCTCTTCCTCCTACATATTCTGTTCCCTCAACAAGTGCTTTTTCTGCTTGTTTGCTCTTTATCTTTCATGATAGAGACTTTCTTTAGAGTGCTGGTAATCTTTATCTTTCTGCTCATGGCTGAAAACAAAACTAAAGAGCTGATTAGAAGCCCTGAGTACATGGAGAGCTCTTATATACTTTGAATTTACTCTAGGGCCATTTTTTGGTTGGGTAATCCCAAATGTCAGTTACCCTATTTCTTCTCTTTTAGGTTGCACGTATTCCTTCAGAGAAAGGTGTGCCAATATCCTGCCTAGAGGGTAAAGATACAACTGCCATGGTTTGGGGGCTGAATAGTTAATAAGGACTATGGAGCAGAAGGTAGAGTCTTAGCATGCACAATGCATGTGATTATGTTGCCAGAGAGGAAGATCTCCCTCTGCCCTATGGTCTATCTAGCTGGACTTAGAATCAAATTGACAAGGGACCTATTAACAGGAGAAAATAAAATTTAATAGGTATACATAGGGGAATCCACAGACACAAAATGCTAGAGACAATGCAGCAACATGAAGCTTATATAAGTTATGGAAAGAAGTAGGGGCATAGGATACAAAGGGGAGGAAAGTCATTAGCAGGAGGGTGAAAGGAAATGTCTGTGGAGCAAAGGGGGAACTTAGGCAACTAAGCATTCCTGCAGGGAGGCCTTTAGGTCAGGAACCTGGGTGCTGGCTTGGCCTTCAGGCCTGTGTGTGAAGGCCCAACAACAGCTCCCTTGAGCTCTTCTCTGGAGGGTGGGGGTGGTGGGAGGCTACCTCCCTGAGTCTGCTCCTCCTCCTTGCTGACATCTGGGGCTTTGACTCTTTCTTTTTAAATCTACTTTTGCTAAAATGCATTTTAAAAAAATACACAAAAAACAAAATGCAAACCTATTCCCCTTGCCTTTTGGGCTTCTGGGATGTCATCACCTCCAGTATATTGGGTTTGTTTCCAACTGTTAATAAAGCATTGAAATAGTAAAACAAAAACAAACAAACAAAAAAACCAGATAAGTTCCTTAGGTAAAGGGGAATCTCTGTTAATAGCTCTCTTTCTCTTGTAGGCTCTTCTTTCCCTTGTAAATTAAGGCAGTTGACAGTTTTCCTGCATCTGCCAGGTTTGGATTACAGTTAACTTGAAATAATCTTTATGCCAAAGTGGGCCATCTTGAGGCAGCCTGCCTTTGGCCTCTACAATGTAAACCTCTATCTTTGCATGGCACCAGTGACCTCAATTTTACCTACATTCCTCAGTACAGAGACTCATTTTTTTTTTTTTTTTACAGAGACTCATTTTTATCCTTTCCAGAGATTCCCACTTTCCACTGGAGTTATGGAGAAGTAGTCATCCAATACTATGGATTTAAGGAGAAACAAGGGAAGAGGATTTGAGTCTGTGGGTGATTCTGCAATATAATAATGTTTATTTTCATTTTTCCCCAATAAATTTATCTGAGGACTGAGAGAACAAATGCACAACTAGAGGGAGAGAAGAGGCCACATTGTGGAAGGTAGGAGGTGCAGAGGCATGATTTAGGAGAGAAGAATCATCGGGCGCTGTGGAAGGGAGGGAGCCCTGATCACAGAAAGAGGAAAGAGAGAGAGAAAGAGAGAACAGTACACAGGGGATTGCACAAGAACACCATTTCCCCAAAACCATTAACCAGGAAAAAAAGGGGGGGGGCTACTTACTGTGAGTTTTTACAAGCAGTAGAGCTGAAAGATGGAAGTCTTAGAACCCCACACCATGGCAGGTGTAGAGGCTAATGGGTGTAGAAGTCCTTCTGTGGAGAAGGAGGACAGAGGCCTGCAAGTGGAACAGCGTGGTCTGAGGATCCCCTGGATTGCACTAGGAGAGATAGTGCCCCTTCTTGGAATGCATTTGGGAGGGGTTCCAGCCTCTCAGGGGACAAAAGAGCTGGTGGGCAACATTGCACTGTCCCCTTCATTAGTGGAGGGGCAGAGATACCTGCTGAGGGTAGCAAACCTGGACACTGGCTTTTTAACTCTAAACTCTAAGCCCCTGCATATTTGTGTGACTGCCCTCCTGGGACAAACCAACCACAATGTGGTGAGTCCTGCCCCCAGAGGATCATTACAGCTTTATGCTGTGCCAGGTCTTTAAAATTTGGAGTTTTGAAACTCAGCCAGTGTGCTTGAGATAAAATACAAGAGCACTACACCATGGGTGGGCAGATGACCTGGACACAGACAGGGTGAAGGCAGGGATTTGAGGGATGCCTGAGACAAAGGATAGGAGTTTTTTTTTTTCTCTTTTCTGAGGGCTTCCTGGATATCAGTGGGTGAGAACTACTCTATCTTGGGATGAAACATGGGCTAATGCCATTTTTTTTTTATCCCCCACCTATCAGTACAGATGAACTTCAATAAGAAGCAGTGTCCAAAAAAAAAAAAAAAAAAAAAAAAAAAAAAAAAAAAAAAAAAAAAAAAAAAAAAAAAAAAAAAAGAAGCAGTGTCCACAGTGGAGGCTTGAGGTGCTTACACTAAGCCCCACCCCCTGCACTCTGAAGGTGCTTTTTACTAGGGCAGTGTGCCTGAGA
Organism: Vulpes lagopus; assembly: GCF_018345385.1. Classification (NCBI taxonomy): domain Eukaryota; kingdom Metazoa; phylum Chordata; class Mammalia; order Carnivora; family Canidae; genus Vulpes; species Vulpes lagopus. The sequence goes on from NC_054844.1 coordinate 28,775,327, forward strand.
ACCAGAGCAGCAGCAGGCCCTCCCCTAGAAGACCAGCACAATCCCCCCCACCCAACACACACATCAAGTCTACTGACCATATAATGTTGAAAAGCTTCAGCTCTAGTGGAAATAGGGTTGGGCTTATTTTAACAAGCAGACTAAAGTGATCCTAATCAAAACTTGCCACACACTGAGAAAGGAACAAACACTACCTACTGTAGGCAAGAAAAAAACTGCATAGGACTTACTAAGGGAAAAAGCATCCAAAACACAACAGCAGGGTAGACACAACATACACCAGAAACACTTCCTGAAGCTACAGGCACTGGAAAGCGTATGACCTCTTAATAAAGACATTTACTCTCAGGAGCAGGAAATATAATAGGCTTTCCTAACACAGAGAAGAAAACGGAGACCTAGACAAAATGCCAAGTTGGAAGAATTCATACCAAAAGAAAGAACAAAAAAGGGTCATGGCTGGGATCTAATTGAAACAGATATAAGTAATATGCCTGAACCAGAATTTAAAACAGCAATCATAACGATTCTAGCTGGGCTTGAGAAAAGCATAGAAGACATCAGGGAGTCTCTTACTGCAGAGATAAAATACCTAAAAACTAGTCAGGCCCAAATGAAAAATTCTATAACTGAGATGTGAAACCAACTGGATGTAATGACCACAAGGATGGAAGAAGCAGAGGAATGAATAAGTGCATAGAAGATACAATTATCAAAAATAATGAAACTGAAAAGAAGAGAGAAAGAAAAATACTGGATCAAAAGAGTAGACAGGAAATTCAGCAACTCCATGAAGCATAATAACATTCATATCATAGGAATCCCAGGAGAAGGAGAGAGAAAAAAGGGGCAAAAGGTTTATTTCAGCAAATTACAATGGAAAAGTTCCCTAATATGGGGAAGGAAACAAACACCAAAATTCAGGAGGCACAGAGAATTCCCATTCAATACAACAAAAGCAGACCAATACCAAGACATATCTTAGTAAAATTTGTGAATTACAAAGATAAGGAAAATCCTGAGAGCTGCAAAGGAAAAGAAATTCCTAACTTAGAAGACAAATAAGGTTGGTAGCAGACTTATCCTCAGAAACCTGACAGGCCAGAAGAGAATACCATGATATCAACATACTGAATGGGAAAAATATGCAGCCAAGAATACTCTATCCAGCAAGGCTGTTATTTAGAATAGAAGGAGATAAAAAGAGTTTCCCAGACAAAGAGAAACTAAAGGAGTTCATGACCACTAAATCAGCTCTGCAAGAAATATTAAAGGGTATTCATTGAGTGGGAAAGAAAGAACTAAATCATCAAAGACTAGAAAAGCACAGAGAAAATCTCCAGAAACAACTTTAAGATAATAAAATGGCACTAAATTGATATCTAATAATAGTCACTCTGAACATAAATAGACTAAATGCTCTAATCAAAGCACATAGTGTAACAGAATGGATGAAAAAACAAGATCCATCTATATGTTGCCTACAAAAGACTCATTTTTTACCTAAAGACACCTAAAGTGAGAGAATGGAGAACCATTTATCATGCTAATAGATAAAAAGAAAACTGGAGTAGCCATGTCAGTCATACTGATAACTATACTGTCAGACAAATAGATTTTAAACCAGACTGTAACAAGAAATGAAGGGCCACAAAGCATAGAAAAGGGGATTATCCAAAAAGATCTAACAACTGCAAATATTTTAAAAATTACTTTATTTATTCATTTAAGAGAGAGAGAGCCGGAGTGGGGAAAGGGGCAGAGGGAGAGACTTTCAAGCAGACTCCCCACTAAGCATGGAACAAGACTCAGAGCTTGATTTCATGACCCTGAGACCATGACCTGAGCTGAAATCAAGAGTCAGATGCTAACCAACTGAGCCACCCAGGCACCCCTCAACTGTAAATATTTATGCCCCCATTTGGGAGCAGTTATTATATAAATCAGTTAATAACAAACATAAAGTAACTCACTGAATAACAATTCAGTAATAGCAGAGGACTTCAACACTCCACTTACAGCAATGGACAGATTATTTCAGCAGAAGATCAACAGGGAAACACTGGGTTTCAATGACACACTGGACCAAATGGACCTATTAGATATATTCAGAACATTTTATCCTAAAGCAACAGAATACACATCCTTTTCAAGTGCACATGGGACATTCTCCAGAATAGATCACATCAGCCCTCAAGCCATCAACATGTATGAAAAGATAGAGATCATACCACAGATATTTTCACACCACAGTGCTATGAAACTTGAAGTCAACCACAAGAAAAACCTTGGAAAGACCACAAATACATGGAGGTTAAATAACATCCTATGAAAAAATAAATGGGTTACCAGAAAATTAGGGAAGAAATTTAAAAATACATGGAAACAAATGAAAATGAAAACATGGTGGTCCAAAACCTTTGTGATGCAGCAAAGCAGTCAGAATAGGGAAGTATATAGCAATACAGACCTACTTCAAGAGACAAGAACAATCTCAAATAAACAATCTAATGTTATACCTGAAGAAGGTAGAATAAGAACAACAAATGAACCCAAAGTCAGCAGAAGAAGGGAAATAATAAAGATTAGACCAGAAATAAATAATAGAGAAACAAATAAACACAAAAAAAATAGTTGAAGAGATCATTGAAAATGATTCTTTCAAAGGACCAGCTTTGAAAGCTGGTCCTTTGAAAGCATTAATAATATTGACAAACCCCTATCCAAACTAATTAAAAAGAAAAGAGAAAGGACCCAAATAAATTAAATCATGAATGAAGAAGGAGAGATCACAACCAACACCACAGAAATATAAACAATTATAAGAGAATATTATGAAAAATTACACACCAACAAACTGGGAAATCTGGAAGAAATAGACAAATTTCTAGAAACATACAATCTACTGAAACTGAAACAGGAAGAAATAGGAAACTTGAACAAACTGATAACCAGCAAAGAAATTGAATCAGTAATCAAAAATCTCCCCACAAGCAAAAGTTCAAGACCACATGGCTTCCCAGGGGAATCCTACCAGACATTTAAGAAAGAGTTAATACCTCTACTTCTCAAACTGTTCCAAAAACTAGAAATGGAAGGAAAACATCAAACTCATTCTACCAGGCCAGCATTACCTTGATTCCAAAACTAGACAAAGACCCCATTAAAAAGAAGAATTACAGGCCAATATCCCTGATGAACACGGATGCAAAGAAATTCTCAAGAAGACACTAGCAGGGATCCCTGGGTGGCTCAGCGGTTTAGCGCCTGCCTTTGGCCCAGGGTGCGATCCTGGAGTCCCGGGATCGAGTCCCACATCTGGATACCGGCATGGAGCCTGCTTCTCCCTCCTCTGCCTCTCTCTCTATGTCTATCATGAATAAATAAATAAATCTTAAAAAAAAAAAAAAAGAAGACACTAGCAAATCAAACCCAACAGTATACTAAGAACATTATTTGCCATGATCAAGTGGATTTCTTCCTGGGCTGTGCGGGTGGTTCAGTATTCACAAATCAATCAAGGTGATGATCCACCACGTTAATAAAAGAAAGGATAAGAACCATCTGATCCTCTCAATAGATACAGAAAAAGCATTTGACAAAGTACAGCATCCATTCTTGATAAAAAAAAAAAAAAAAAAAAAACTCTCAACAAAGTAGGGATAGATGGCACATACCTCAACATCATAAAGGCCATGTCTGAAAGACCCACAGCTAAGATCATCCGGAATGGGGAAAAAGTGAGAGCTTTTCCCCTAAGGTCAGGAACAAGACAGGGATGTTCATTCTCCCCTGTTGTTCAACCTAGTACTGGAAGTCCCAGCCTCAGCAGTCAGACAACAAAAGAAATAAAGGCCATCCAAATCAGCAAGGAAGAAGTCAAACGTTTCATTGTTCCTAAATGACATGATACTCTCAGTAGGAAACCTGGAAGACTCCACCAAAATATTCCTAGAACTGATATATGAATTCAGCAAAGTTTCAGGATACAAAATCAGTATACAGAAATCTGTTGCATTTCTGTACACCAATAACGAAGCAGCAGAGAGAGAAATGGAGCCACAAGTTAAGTGGTGCAACCACAACTTAAAAAAACAAAACAAAGAAAGGCAAAGCTGGAGGCATCACAATTCCATCCTTCAAGCTATATTACAAAGCGGTAGTCAGCAAGCTAGTATGGTACTGGCACAAAAACAGACATATAGATTAATGGAACAGAATAGAAGACCCAAAATGGGCCCGCAACTATATGGTCAGCTAATCTTTGACAAAGCAGGAAAGAATATCCAATCCTTGGGCAAGCCCCGATGGCTCGCTGGGGCCTGATTCAGGAGACGGGGGTTCGAGTCCCTATGTCGGGCTCCCTGTGTGGAGTCCGCTTCTCCCTCTGCCTGTGTCTGCCTCTCTCTCTCTCTGTGTCTCTCATGAATAAATAAATAAAATCTATTTTTTTTAAAAAAAAGAATATCCAATCCTGTTTGTGATGAAAAGTTTTAAAGCTGTGTCTGGTTGTAAAGGAAAAGTACCGTCTTCATTTTACACAAGCTATAAAGTGGATTCAGATCACTCCACTTTATATCACTTAGAACACCAGATGTGGGTTTTTCACGCATCCTGCAATTCTGCAACACCTACCATTTAACTCAATTCTTTTATTCTTTTTTTGTTTTTTAAGATTTATTTATTTGTTTATTTATTTATTTGAGGGTGGGTGGAAGAGTGCAGGGGGTGGGGTGGAGGGAAAGGGTGAGATATAATTCAAGCAGGCTGGAACCTGAGATCAGAACCTGAGCCAAAATCAAAAGTTGGATGCTTAAGCAACCGAACCACCTCAGTACCACTGCCTCAATTCTGATGGTATCTACCTGGAGATAGCATCAGGTCCCATAGGTTGAGCTCAGGCCTTTAAGACTATTCCCTCATTTCCATTTCAGACTCTAATCTCTCTCTTTTTTTATTGGTTTATTTATGAGAAACACTGAGAGAGAGAGAGACAGAGACAGAGACAGAGACACAGGCAGAGGGAGAAGCAAGCACCACGGAGGGAGCCCGACGTGGGACTCCATCCCGGGGCTCCAGGATCACACCCTGGGCTGAAGGTGGCGCTAAACCGCTGAGCCATCCAGGTGTCCCCAGGCTCCAGTCTCAAGTGCAGGTTGTCACCTGTGTTTCTTACAACAGGCTATAAATTGGAGGTTTACCCCATCCTCCAATTAATTTTCTAGAGCAGCTCATAGAACTCAGGAAAACACTTAATTTATGTTGATAAAGAAACAACGGGCCCAAAATGGGGTCACTTGCCCCCACCGCAGCAAACTAAGACTTAACTGCTATTTCAACCTCTCCCAGAAATTTGACCTTTAAAGGGTGGATCTGAAATTTCCTGATCAGCGCTGGTGAGATAATCTCCATCACAAGTTCCTGTTGGACCCTGGCTCACGGGTGCCAACGTGTCCCGGTGGACGCCCCAGAGACTCAGACCCCAGACAGGCAGCTGCAACTAGCAAGAGGGTTTATTGGACGTTTGCGCGAACGGGCTCTCCGCCTCCGAGGTGGAAGAGCCCCGATTGGCAATTACAGGCATCTTTTAAAGGCAAAGAAAACGCGGGAGTAGCATAGCATTCGGGTTTATGACATGATTGATCCCTTTGAAGGTCAGCGCGAACATGTTCAGGGACTTTCTAGTCAGGATGGGGGGGAGGGGGGGGATGGTTTTCTTATCTCGGAAAAACAGAATGTTTTTTAGATTCCAAGAAGGTGCCTGGATGGGCTGTCTCCGGGTCAGGCCTGGTTTTACTCACAAGGGGGGCGGGTTTCTTCACTAATAACTTCCTCACCCTGTTGTGCCCAAGATGGCAAATCCAAGCAACCACCAAGGAGCCTACACCTATGCAAGCACACGAGGGTTTATTAGCAAGCTCGAGCTTGGGTCCAAGTGTACCCGACACAGCGGAGCAGGGACTTGGGCCCGAGGTGGATTACAGCTGGGCTTTTATGGGCTGGTCTAGGGGATTTCCAGAAGGGGTGGAGGAGTTTCTCAAATTCTTAGTTCCTCATTCCCATATGGGGCGTGCTCTGCGGGTTTTTCACGGACTAGGGCTAGAGGCCGCAGTTGTTACTCATCTAGGGGCCAGGGGTGGGGGACATTTTTTGAATTTCTTGGGTCCCACAACCCCACTCTCCTTTTGCCTATAAAAAACTTTTGTTTGGTACAATTTCTCAAAAAGCCTATCTGTTTGCTAGAAGGGCTGCTGCCCAATTCATGAATCAAATAAAGCCAAGTAGATATTGAAATTTGCTCAGTTGAATTTTTGTTCTTTAACATTTACAGATTACCAGCTTATTACAAAGGCATTAAAAGATACAGAGGAACAGTCAGATGCAGAGCTTCATAGCGCAAAGTATGTGGAAAAGGTGGGAAAGTATGCAGAGCTTCTAAGTCTTCTCCAGGAATGCCACTCTCTCAGCACCTCTACCTATCCCAACAGTTCAGAATTCATCACACCAGCATGACTGGTTAAATCATTGGCTATCGGTGCTTGATTTGACCTTCAGTCCCTCTCCCCCCACTCCCCTGAGATGGAAGGTAGTGAGGAGAGACTGAAATTTCCAGTCCCCTAATCATATGGTTTGTTCCTGGGAAATCAGCCCCCATCCTTAGATGCATTCCAAAAGTTTCCTTATTAACATAAACTCGGGTGTGGCTGAAAGGAGCTTATCACATGAATAACAAAAGACACTCGTTGCTCTGCAGGTACTTCAGGAACTGGAAATAAAAATCACTATTGTAAATAAAAGATGCCCCTAAAACTTTCAAAATATTGAAAATTACAAGGGTTTTGACAGGAACAGTAGACAGAAACCGTATATGTATTTCTTGTATAAATTACAATATCACACTGGCACTATCAGATTTGTAGCTTAGAATCTAGACTAGATGAATTATCCTGATTGTAACAAGGCTAGGTTTAGTGGAGGCAGTCAGTCAAGGCTATGGTAATGAAGGCAGGTACTCAGAAGCCTTAATAATTCACTGGTGATGATGAAACGTTGTAGTTAGATGATCAGTTTTAACACTTATTCACTCTAGTTCAAAATAGCTGCTAATTGTTGAGAATGCAGTTTTACATATATTGTCAAATGCCTGGCAAGATCTGTTTTTACGTGTTATCTTAGCTTCTGCTTTCACTCTTCATGGTAACCTGGTTTGAATGATCATTTATGAAGATCTTGTGATTTAACCAATTCCAGCATAGGACACCAATAATTGCTAATGATTTTGCAATTTTATGTTTCATCCCATTTTTTTCCTCTCATTGTCTGACTTTACCTTTGTTATTGCTTCTTCTGTCAAATATACAGATGGAAAAAAAGAACAACAAATATACAGATGGGTCATATTCTCAGCAAGTTCTTCATTTTAGGATCAGTGTTGCCAAGACCTCTTCCTACATTAACCCCCTAAGTCAGTGTGGGGTTTCGTTTTGTTGTTTAGTCAAGTTTTTTGAACTTTGTTTTGAAACCCCATTAAAGTTCAATTTTATATCACCACCCAGTATAGACATAGATGTGTATATAATTGAAACAAAAGTTTCACAGGATAATTGAAAGTAATCTTGCAGTGCACTCTGGCATTACATATTCTACTTTTTTCTATTATATTCTAGCCCATTTTTCCTTAAGCTCTTCTTTCTACCTTGTCTCTCTTTCTTTTTTCAAAATAATCTCCACACCAACATGGGGCTGAAACTCACAGCCAAGTGCCCCATCTTATATCTCTTAACTCAGGTAAATGGAAAGCGAAAGCACTCCTCAAGCAATAGCAACTGCCCTGACAAGACCTCCAGTGGCCCAGACTACCCAGACAGTTTAAGCATAACCTCTGACCTGGAGTAACCTGTAGGGTACCTCACAATGACCTTTGCTTCATTATAATACAAAATTTTACCCCCAAGAGAAGTACAGGCCTCATTTACATAACATACCATGTATGTCTAGGCATGTTTCCTTAAGGCATATGTATGACCTTATGCCCAGCCTCTACATATGGTGACAAGGATCCCCTTTTAAAATTTTCATCCTCATCCTAAATAAAAGGAATCTATCCACCCTTGCTTGAAGAGTCACAGCTCCTTATTTGGTACAAATTAAGATTACTTTGTGCAACAACTCAACCTGGTATAGTTTCTATCTGTGACTCACCAAGCAGTGAATTCACATTGTTTTGGTTACAGTTGGATAAGAAAAGATGTTTTTATGCCCCAAAATGTTCATCATGCCCCTTTGCAGTCAATCTTTTTTTTTTTTTAAGATTTTTTTTTTAAGTAATCTCTACACCCAATGTGGGGCTCAATCTCACAACCCTAAGATCAAGAGTCACATTCTACATACTGAGCCAGCCAGGCACCCCTGCAGTCAGTCTTACTCTTGTCTCTGGCAACTGTGGATCTGTTTTCTGTCACTATACAGCTTACCTTTTCTGGAATCTCATATAAGTGGAATCATAAAGTATAGTCTTTTCTGACTCCATATCCAGCATAATATCCAGCATAATACTTTTGAGATTCATATATGTAGTGATATATACTGGTAGTTCCTTTTTTGTTGGTGAGTAGTATTGTGCTGCAGTTTATTCATCAGTTGGTTGTTTTCCCCATTTTTTGATATTATGAATAAAACTACAATGAACAGTTGTATACAAGTCATAGTATTTTCACAAAGACATATATGTTCATTTGGATATTTTCATTTATTTTGGATAAATATCTGAGAGTTAAATTGTTGGGTCATGTGGTAAGTGTATTTTTGCTCAATAAAAACTACCAAAAGGAAGAAGAAGAAGAAGAAGAAGAAGAAGAAGAAGAAGAAGAAGAAGAAAGAAAGAAAGAAAGAAAGAAAGAAAGAAAGAAAGAAAGAAAGAAAGAAAGAAAGAAAGAAACTGAGAATGGGGAACCCTTTTGCACTGTTGGTGGGAATGCAAACTGGTGCCCTCACTCTGGAGAACAGTATGGAGGTTCCTCAAAAAGTTGAAAATAGAACTACTCTACTACCCAGCAGTTGCACTACTAGGAATTTACCCAAAGGTTACAAAACACCAATTCAGAGGGATATACGTACCCCGATGTTTATAGCATTATTTAAATAGCCCAATTAAGGAAACAGCCTAAGCATCCACTGATTGATGGAGATAAAGAACAGGTTGTATATGTATATATAATGTAATATTACTCAACCATAACAAAGAATGAGATCTTGTCATTCGCAACAACATGGAGGGAGCTAGAGAGTATTATGCTAAGTGAATAGGTCAATCAGAGAGAGACAAATACCATATGATTTCATTCATATGTGGAGTTTAAGAAACAAAACAAATGAGCAAAGGGGAAAAAAAGGGGAGGGCAAACGAAGAAACAGATGTCAATTTGATGGTTACCAAGGGGAGCTGGATGGGGGGTGGGTGAAATGATGATGGGGATGAAAGAGGGCACTTGTGCTGAGCACCAGGTGATGTATGGAAGTGTTGAAGCACTACATTGTGCACATGAAACTAATGTTACACTGTATGTGAAGTAACTGGAATTTAAATACAACATTTTAAAAAAGGAAAGAAACTAACAAACTATTTTCAAAGTATTTGTACCATTTTTAATTTTTATTAGTAATTAATTGAAGTTCCAAATGCTCCACATTCTCAACAATACTTGCTATTGTTAGTCTTTTTAATTTGAGACACTCAGGTGGGTGTGAAGTGGCATTTCATGGTTTTAATTTGCATTTCCCCAATGACTAAATGATGTTCTTATTTGTCATTCATATAACTTCTTTGGTAAAGTGTGTTTTCACACTTCTGTCTTGTTTTTTATTACTCTTGCCAGATTTGTGTATTCTTTTAAAATAAGTGTTCTTTTCTACTTGGATTTATTTTTGGTTTTGAGATGATGGGGTTCAGGACATCCTGCCCTGGGCAGCCTGGGTGGCTCAGTGGTTTAGCGCTGCCTTCGGCCCAGGGCCTGATCCTGGAGACCTGGGATCGAGTCCCACATCGGGCTCCCTGCGTGGAGCCTACTCCTCCCTCTGCCTGGGTCTCTGCCTCTCTCTCTCTGTGTCTCTTGTGAATAAATAAATAAAATCTTAAAAAAAAAAAAGGGGGGACACATATTTAGTGTCCCTAAATATGACACCTTGGTATATGGAACATTTTAACATGAAGGGGTTTGAGAAGAAGGAAGGTCATTTTGACCTTTCACCTGTCCTCTTCCTCCGAAACAGGTCATAAAAGAGGTGCCCTCCCTATGCTGAAGGAAAGGAGTGTCCTTATCTCCAAGGACAGAGAAACAGGGAGAGGAATAAAAATAAACAAGCCTTGCTATGTTTCTCCCAATTTACTATTATATTTCTAAAGGATTACCCACTCTTCACTGAACCTATCATAAAATACTCAGCTCTATTTCTTTGGATCTATGTTCCCTAATGGAGGTTTCAATGTCACACAAAAAGATATAGCAAATAAATATGTATGCTTTTCGTTTGTTAATCTGTCTTTGTTTAATTTTCAGACGCAACTGGTGACTCTAAAAAGATCAAGGAAAACTATTGTCCCTTACATTGATTGATTGTAGATGTTTATTTATTTTCTTTTATTTTTCTAATCAAGCTTTTTAAGTTTATACATTTCTATTTCTTACCTGCATCCTGCATTTGCCATCTGTAATATTTTTATATTCATTTTTATATTCACTCTTATGCTGTTGGTGGGAATGCAAACTGGAGCAGGCACTCTGGAAAACAGTATGGAGGTTCCTCAAAAAGGTACAAATAGAACTACTCTATGACCTAGCAATTTCATTACTAGGTATTTAACCAAGGGATATAAAAATACTGATTTGAAGGGATACATGCACCCCAATGATTATAGCAGCATTATCAACAATAGCCAAACTATGGAGAGAGCCCAAATATCCATTGATTGATGAATAGATAAAGAAGGTGTGGTATATATAAACAATGGAATATTGCTCAGCCATCAGAAAGAACAAAATCTTGTCATTTGAAATGATGTGGATGGAGCTAGAGTGTATTATACAGAGTGAAATAAGTCAGTCAAAGACAAATAGCATAAGGTTTCACTCATATGTGGAAGTGAAGAAACAAAACAGATAAACATAGGGGAAGGAAAAAAAAGAAAGAGGGAAGCAAACCATTAGAGACTGTTCAGGATAGAGAATAAACTGTGGGCTGATGGACGTAGGTAGGTAGGTAGGGGATAGGTTAAAAGGGTGATAGGTATTAAGGAGGGTACTTGTTAAGATGAGCACTGGGTGTTATATGTAAGTGATGAATCACTAAATTTTACTCCTGAAATCAATATTACACTATCTATTAACTAGAGTTTAAATAAAAATTTGAAAAGAAAAAAATAATTTGGTTCAACATATTATAATTTCCATTCTGAATTCTTAATTTGTGTCTTTCTTAATTTCCTAGCACATGGAGATTTTCTAGTTACCATTTTGTTGTCTACTTATAACTCAATAGCATTATAGTCAGAAAATATCAGCTATGTGACTTCAATTCTGGAAATTTTGTTGAGATTTGCCTTATGGCTAAATACATATTCACTTCATAAGTTTCATGTGTGTTGAAAGAGAATGAGTTTTTTTGCAGTTGTCAGTGCAAGAGTTCCATGTTTCCATTATTTCAAATTTTGTAAGTTATGTATATCAAATCTTCTATGTTGTCAAACGTTTTTTGTTAGTTACTACAGAAATATGATAAATTCCTTCACTATAATTATAGATTTATCTGTTTCTTCTGTGATTCTTTCAGTCTATGCTTTATGTATTTTTCAGGCTTTGATTTTAGGTACCTATAAAAGAAATTCTTACCTATGTCCAAAATAGTGAAATTTCACAACAATGGCAAGAGGCTATCAGTGGGAATAGGAGGGAAAAGAAGTAATCTTCAAAGAATCCAAGTTAGTCACACCTGGTTTAGGGGCACTATAATCTACAAAACAATGAAGTGTTCTCTTCAATGTGATGAGAGTAAGTAACTGACAACCTGGAATTCTAAACCCAGTGAAAGTATCTTTCAAAAATGAGAACAAAATTAAATCATTTTCAGACACATAAAATGGAGTCTCCAAGATAGGGAAAACTTATCCAGAAGGAAAGTAATCCCAAATGAAAGGTCTAAGATATAAGAAGAAACAAAGGGTACAGAAAAAGTAGTAAATATTTGAATAAATCTAAACACATATTAATTATAAAACAATGACAATATTTAATGATTGTATAATTAAAAGAAAAAATCTAAAAGAATATTAGATGTTTAGGTTCATCTTCTGGAGGAGATAAGGATATTTATTAACCTCAGCCATTGTAATTTAAATTATCACATGGCAACATATAGGGTGATCACTAACAAAAAACAAAAATGAAAACTACATCCCAAACCAAATAGAACAGCTAACTTCCAAAGTAGTAGAAAAAAATAGTAAAATTAATCCAAAAGGAGGCAAAAAAGAATAGGAAGTAAATGATAGCATAAACTAGGATGGTAGATTTTTATGTAACTAATTTCATAAAGTAAAGATAGATGAACTTGATGCCTCAATAGTTAAAAGAAGATTGAATTTAAAAATTTTATTTATAGGTTTCATGCAAGACTTTAGAAGGGTTGAAAGTAAATGGTAATAGAACAGATAGAAGTGAATAGATGGAAAAGATGTAGGCAATAAGAAAACCAGCATAGCTACATCAAAATGAGAAAATAACAATAGAGTTCAATACAAATACCATTATTAGAAATAAACAAGGCATGGTGCTAGCAGTGATCAACATAAGGATATAAGGGGCACCTGGGTGGCTCAGTCAGTTAAGAGTCTAACTCTTGATTTCAGCTCTGCTCATGATCTCAGGGTCATATAGGATCAAGCTCCACTCAGCATGAAGTCTGCTTAGGATTCTGTGTCTCCCTCTGCCCTTCCTCCTTCCTCTCTCACTCTCTCACCAACAAATAAATCATTAAAAAAAAGATAAGGTATAAGACTGTCCATGCCTCATTCATCCTTGTGATTATATAATTTGACCATCAAAACATGGTTGTATCTCTTATATTTTCTATTGTCACAGCAAAGATTTATTCATAAAATATCGTTTTTCTTTCTACCTTCAACTTTCTTCTTCTTCTCCTTTCTCTCCTTCACCCCATCCTCTCCTTCTTCCTCCTCTTTCCTCTCTCCTCACATCTTCTACCTCTCTCCTTTTTCCCTTTCTTTCTGTCACTGGAAGGGGGGGTGGAAATAAGGCCCCTGAGTTAGGATAATATAAAGATTTCAAGGTGTTAAACTAATTTCAAGGGCACCTGGCTGGCTCAGTTAGTGAAGCATCCAACTCTTGATCTCAGGGTCATGAGTTTGAGCCTCAGGTTGTGTGTAGAGATTACTTTAAAAAAAAATAAATTTGTTTAGTTTAGTAAACCCCTACCAGCATTAATCTTTCAGGGTGGGGAGGGGGAGTATAATGTTTTATTTAGAATTTCTGTGATTATCTGTAAAGTTGAATTTTTTAGAGAAGGGCATTTGGATTTCCTCCTTTATGAGTTATTTTCTTATGTCCTTTGCACATTTAATGGCATTTTTGCATAGTTTATATCTAGCTCCATCAAAGGAGAGTATCAACATCTGTAACTAAAGAGAAATGTATGGCTTACTTAAGTAAGGGAAAATTGTATGATCAAGCATAGTGTCCTTGAAGAAGCAAACTCTCTGTCTTATGAGGTTCTTGGGAAGCATTTGTCTAGTAATTGTATTGATTATAGAGGTAAGAGTGGGTTTATTTATTTTATTTTTTTTTAAGAGTGGGTTTAAATCAGCCCTAGAATCATGGATTGTCCTAGTTACAGAGAAAAGAGTGGGTTACTTTGGCATGCCACCCCAAAATATGCCACAATGGCATAATGATTATTCTGAATTACTTGAAAAGCAGCCAGTGCAAGGAATGCATCTTGACCCTTTGTCTCTCTAAATGCAGGAAATAAATCTCCCATGGGAAGGGCACCCCCACCTTTACCTGGAGACTGAGAGAAGTATACACACCACAAGATTTGGGAATTCAGGGTTGAAGGGACCTATATAGACAAACCTTATTACTTCTACTAATTTACTATCTCAGCCCAAATTCTGTTTAGAATTATTAAAGGTCACAGTTTTCTTTGTTCTATCAATTCCTCACAGATTTCAGTGTCTTTGTCTAAAATATATAAAAACTAATATATATATATAAAACAACTGCTTCTCTTGATCATTGGGCCTCCATGTGCACCTAATGAAGCTTTGTTTGTTTGCTTTTATTCTGTTACTCTGTCTCATATCAATTTAATTCTTAGACCAGCCAGAGAATCTTGAAGGGTAGGGAAAAATTTTCCTCCCCAACACCTTGCTGACTAGCTGGCTTTCAGGAATATTGGGCTGTCTCTAATTGATTGGTTTTCAGAGGTATTTTTACAAAAGCAAATTGATTAACAGTGTTGCTTGTTATCATGGCAATAGAACTGTCAATCTTTCTTCAAGGAGCCTAAAAACTTTCTAATACTCAGTTTTTTTATATTAAGGATATTAAGCTTTTGTCATATGAATTTTTGTTTTTAGTTTGTCTTTCAATTTGGAGATTCTTCAAATGTAAAAATCTACAGTTTGTCAAATTTCCTTATCTTTATGCTGCCTATCCTTTCAGTTTAAAATCTTTCAGTGCTCATGGTATATGATGGATGGGATATTTCCATTTTTTATCATTAATTTTCATGTTCAAGATGACTCTTTATACTGATTTATAATAGTTTCATATCTATATAATTTAAATTCCAAGCTTCATGAAATCAAGGTTAATCTTTTTTTTCCCTCCCACAGCACATATTATGGTGTATATATGGTATGTGAGTTGGCAGTGTGAAGCCTGGATTGGAATAGGATTACACTGTAGACTATCTATTGGGATAAGAGTTAGTAATGATTAATGTAAACCAAAGACAAGTTGGATATGGGAAAAGATTTGATAAGAGGTAAATGAGGATCTAAATTTGATAGAACTTAAATTTTTCACAAAAACTAATTTTCTTGGGTAGAAAAAATTTCTATCATATTTTTATTTTTTTAAAGATTTTATTTATTTATTCATGAGAGACACAGAGAGAGAGAGAGAGGCAAAGACTCAGGCAGAGGGAGAAGCAGGCTCCATGTAGGGAGCCCAATGCAGGACTTGATCCCAGGACTCCAGGATCATGCCCTGGGCGGAAGGCAGGCATTTAACGGCTGAGCCACCCAGGCCTCCCTCTATCATATTTTTAAAAATAATTCTACTCTTTTTTTATTTGTTATAAATTCTGTGGACTGGAAATAGTGGAGTTCTCTTGTGGGATCTTAGTAAGGTAAGATGGTTAAATATAAATTCTTGTCTTATAAAAAGCATCCCTAACAACTGAGCTTAATAAATCCCAGAGGAGGATTAGAAGACTGAGGACTCAGGTGGCATCTTTATTTAAATGGCTACTTCTAAACGTAGCGGACAAAAGTAACCATTATTAGTGTGTTTACCCTCAGGTGGTCCCTACAGGTGTCTAAATCCCCAAGCCATACTGAGGCCATCCTAAGGGTAATAAAGATCAAGTTTTCCCAAAAGAGTCTCAAAAATTTTTGTACTTGTTGTATTAGGTTAAAAGACAGAACATTCTGCATCTGTGCTTCCTCTTAAGTGAGATCATGAATTTCCTCATGATGGTGAAAGAAAGGAGAGGAAAGGATAAGAGAAGAAAAGAAAGGGAAGGAAGGAATGAAGGGAGGAAAGAATGAGGGAAGAAAGAAAACAGAATAAAAAAGGAAAAAGCAAGTAGCCTAGAAATTAAAAGACAGGGGCACCTGCGTGGCTCATGGTTGAGCATCTGCCTTTGGCTCAGGTTGTGATCCCGGGGTTCTGCTTCTCCCTCTGCCTATGTTTCTGCCTCTCTTTGTGTGTCTCTCATGAATAAATCTTAACAAAAAAAAAAAAAAAAAAAGAAAAGAAAAGGAAAGAAATGAAAAGCCATACTTTGTGTCCTCACAGATGTGAAAGAATAAAGCCTGTAGTCTAGGTTTCCTTGGAAAAAAGTGCTCTGCCAGTTATGGGCTAATTGTATAATGCCATAGTTTGGAGATGCAAAGAGATCTAGAAGCAGCCTAGTTCAACTCTTTGACTTTTTAAAGAAAAAAAATCAAATGCTTAAAGGTTAAATTACTTGCTAAAGTTAGCTAGTACCAGGATTATAACTATAATTCAGATCTTCTGATTCATAAACTAATGGTGTGTAGTTTGTAAGATGCTTTGTTATACACCCCAACCCCTCTCTCTTAGTTCAGTAGCTAATAGGTGAGAGAGCAAACTCATCTAAACAAAGAGTTTAGCTACCTTTTAATGATTCTGGATAAGATGATATCTCTGGATGAATTCCTGAGGATGTAATTAATATTTCCCAGGAGTACTAAAGTCAATTTTTCAATTCCTTATGCACCTCACTTGTTCTAGGTTTGTTAGGCCCTGTGAGGAAGATAAGTCATTTATGGTGTCTCTGATAAATATAGTCTTTGCTTCCTACATCTTGCAAAATAATTAATGGGTATGAAAAATAAGTTTTTAAGGAAAAATTGCCTTATCTTGGTTAAGTGTGATTTTTTCCTGGTAGGACATACTATTCATTTGCAGTAATAAAACCACACACATAAGAAGATTTATTTTATTCAGATCAGAGTATCTCATCAGGGTTGTATTGCCTTTGACTTTTATAAACAGGGTAAACAAGCCACAGTTGGGGTGATTTACAGTGGAGGTTGTTTTGTAATCAAGGGATGTCTCAGTCAGTTATTGGAACAAATATTTTTCTCTCTAGTTAGCTAGTTCCAAGAAGACAAATAGTTCTAATCTCAGGAGGCAAAGAATGGAAAGTTGGTGAAGTAGAAAGCAGGTTCAGGCAAAGGGAAAAAGTATGTGTTTGGCCTCGTCACAGCCTTTACCTAATCAACAATTATAGAATCACTTGTTCTTTTTTCTTTCTTTCTTTCTTTCTTTTTTAAAGGATTTTATTTTCTTTTAAAAGATTTTATTTTTTTAGAGAGAGAATGCAAGTGGTGGTTGGGGGCTGGTGGGGGTGGGGGACTTGGGGAGCAAAAGAAGAGGGAGGAAGAGGAGGAGAGAATTTCCAAGTAGACTTCAAGTGCAGAGCTAGACATGGGACTCAGCCTCACAACTCTGAGATCATGACCTGAGACAAAACCAAGACTTGGACACTTCACCAACTGAGCCACCCAGGTGTCCCTGAATCATTGTCATTTCTTGATTGAACTAATAGGTTCCTAAATTAGCCAGATCTTCCATTATCTTGGTCTAGTCTTGGAAAGCTGTTACAAAATTAATTTATGGAAAATATAACAGTTTCTTGTGAATGCTTTCAAACTTTTAGTTACTAGTGTTTTTGCAATTAAAGTTGTCAACCAGGAGCTCTCAGAATGGACAGACTTGGTAAGTAGCCACAAGTAAGATAAATATAGGAATAACTTAGAGGATAGTGTGATGGTTGTATAACTTTGTGAATGCACTTAATGCCACTGAACTATATACTTAAAAATGGTTAAAACGGGGAGCTCATTCAGTTAAGCATCTGATTCTTGGTTTTGACTCAGGTCATGATTTCATGGGTCAAGAAATGGAGCCCTATGTTGGGCTTCCTGCTCAGCAGGGAGTCTGCTTGAAGATGCTCTCCTTTTGCCCCTCCCTACTCATGCATACACTCATTCTCTCTCTCAAATAAATAAATAAACCTTTAAACAAAACAAAACAAAACAAAGGTTAAAATGGTTAATTTAATGTTATATATATCTTACCACAATTTAAAAAGTATATATATAAAAAAAGAAATTAGAAAACATAATGCAAAGATCTTTATAACAGTAAAAGAAACTAGACTATCTAGGAAGAAAATTATAGCATCATATAAAAAGGCATAAAAGAACACCTGGATAAATGGAGAAATATACTGTGCTCCTGGATTGGAGGACTCAATGTAAAAAAAAAAACCAACAAAAGCACAAGAAAGTTCTCCTCTAACTTATCTATGCGTTCCATGCAATACAAAAAAAAGTCTTTATAGAATTTATATACATATATAATATAGGTAGATAGACACACATACACATGTACAAAATCTGATTCTATAATTATCAATAATCTGAAATGGATTATTCAATAAGTAGTTTTATGACAAGTAATTAGCCAAATAGAAAGTGATAGCTGAACTCCTACAGCTCACCATACACCAAAATTAATTGCAGATGGATTAAAAATGTAAACTTAAAGCTGTAATGGAAACAAAGAAACGATAGACTTCTCTTTCCCAAATATACTGAAGTCTTCAATAGACATTACATAAAGCAGAAATTCCAAATGGCAAATAGGTAAATGTGCTAAGTCCCATAATAATCAGTAAAAGCATAGGATGTATCTATATCCACAGTAAGTTATGTCTATATACCCACCAGAATGACTGAGTTTAAAAAGGTTAATAAACCAGGTATTGGTGAGAAAGTGAGCAATGCAAACCTTTGTGCCCCACTGTTGGGAGTGTAAAGTGGGACAATTTTGAGAAAGTTTGACATTAAACATATCCAACAACTCCAAAATTCCACTGATATCAATTTAAAAGAATATAATTTATTAATAAAAAAATCTTCTGGAGGGTAGGTTCATATAAATATTTTGAATAGAAGAATAAACATAGGGGACATGCTCTCCTAGATAATCAAAATATAAAGTTATTAAAACCTTGTCATAGTGAAGCAATTATAAACAAATTGACCACTGAAAGGGTAGAAATTTCAGAAACAGTTAAGGACATATGTTTATATTGTGTAGTTACCTTAAGGACATATGTTTATACCATGTAGTTACATTAGGGATATATATTTATATTGTATAGTTACCTAAAGTTTCATCTCAAACCAGTGGGGAAAGATGAACTCTTCATGAAGTGGTGTTTTGTCTGTTCTGATGAAAAAAAGATTCATACATCATGTCAAAAATAATAAATGTTTTGAGGGGCACCTACATGGTTCTGTCAAAAGAGCATATGACTCTCGATCTCAGGGTTGCGAGTTCAAGCCCCATTTTGGATGCAGAGATTACTTAAATAAATTAAAACTTAAAATAATAATAAATATTAGGGGGAGACTTCAAAAGTAAACAAAGAGAAGTTTATCATTAAAACATTTTTAGAATATCTTTATAATTTTGAAATGACAAGGGATGTATGTGTGTGTGTACCTTAAATATACATTGTATATACATTGTATATTTATTTAAGGAAAATTAATCTCAAACTTGGAGAGAGGTAAAATGATAATTAGTTGATTTTTTTAATACGCAGTCAGTCTGCTTGCCCTGATGTTACCTGAAACTGGATTCACCTCTTGGTGGCTGTTGAGCCAAAAAGATACAATGAAGCCAAAGAACCAGAAAAGAAGGGTTTTACTTGCAACAAGTGAAGAACATAAGCTATTTCCCAAATGAACAAATCTGGGGAAACTTTAAGCTAAGGGTGCATACATATTCATGAAAGGGCTTGTGCAATGAGGAATTTAGCATGGAATTGGGGCAAAAGTCATCTTAAGGTGACAGAGTCTAGGTCTTAGTTGATTGAAGTTATGAGGGCCCGAAAGGGTCAGAATCGTCAATTCTCTGGCTCCAGCAGGTCTGGTATTTGAATGCTCAAAGAGGTTTAAATCCTGCAAAGATAACTCAAGAATGTGCATAAGGTCAATCTTTACTTTTGAACCAGCACTGGGAGTTTTACTACTGATTTATTGTCTCTGATACGATAGGCTATCTCCTGGCCTGATAATGGCTGTTTGTTCTTACATTCTTTTGTTCTCTTAAAATCATTAACTACTGAGGTCTATTCTTCTGCCATTTTAATATCCCAGGAAGTTCTGCAAAAAATGTGCTGTGGACAAGCATTGCTGATCAAGCAGAGATCACAAGATGGCCAGGCTCTACAATGACTTTTCTTATGTCAAGAAAGTGATATCTCATCTTTCTTTTCTGAGCCCCCCCCTAACTCTACACTAATGGGATATGGAATATGGCACTATATATTTGACAAAAATCAACATCTGATAAAGGTGCAGAAAGACAAATGCTCTATAAGATTGGAAGTCAACATGTAAACCTAGTAAGTTGTTAAGATACTTACTACCTGCTAGAGATGTTAACCCCAAACGTGATAGGCCTTTATTGCTTTGAGAAAGTTAACCACATTTATAAGTAATTTTGCAATCTTACTTGGCATGTTTTTTCTCCTCCGACTATATAAATAAAACTCTGCTCTTCAAAAGCTTACACTAGCTCTTTTCTTACATGCTGGTTCCTTCACAATTTAATAAAAGCTTGGCAAGTACTGGGGCACCTGGTGGCTCAGTTGGTTAAACATCTGCCTTCAGCTCAGGTCATGATCCCAGGGTCCTTGGATGGAGCCCTATGTCAGGCTACCTGCTCAGCAAAGAGTCTGCTTCTCCCTCTCCCTCTGCCCTTCTGCCCTCATGCTTGTGCTCTGTCTCAAATAAATTTTTAAAAATCTTAAAAAGAAAAAAAAAAAAGCTTTGCATGCACCTACAGATTTATCTAAGAATTCTGCCTTACAATATAATTGTATATTCACAGACAACACAGACAAAGCTTTGGAAGGAATGCACAAAAGAAAATTAGACGGTGGTTTTACTTCTGGGGACGCAAGTAGGAAATTGAATTTTTATATTTCTTTATTATTTCTTTATTACTTTTGTATTTTATTGCTTTTGTATTTTAAACATCCCTTAATTGGGAAACACAAAAATGTTATTGTGTCTAAGTAAAAGCAAAGAAAACAGAATGTTTTCATGAACTCTGTGTTCACTAAAGAAATGATTTAGCAAACTATTAAAATTATATTTGTGAAGATTTTATTTTAAAGATTTTATCTTTTATTTATTTTTAAAAGATTTTATTTATTTCCTTGAGAGCAAGAGAGTACAAATAGGGGGGAGGGGCAAAGGAAGAGGGAGAAGCAGACTCCCCACTGAGCAGAGAGCACCACCTCTATCCTAGGACCCTGAGATCATGACCTGAGCTGAAGGCAGACACTTAACTGACTGAGCGACCCAAGTGCCCCTAAAGTGTTTATTTTTAAGTAATTGATATATCCAACGTGGGGGTCAGAGTTACACGCTCTACCTATAGAGCTAGCCAGTTTCCCCAAAGATTACATTTTGTTTGTTTGTTTATTTATCTATTTAATTTTTTAAAGATTTTATTTACTTATTCATGAGAGAGGCAGAGAGAGAGGCAGAGACAGGAGAAGCAGGCTTCATGCAAGGAGCCCTATATGGGACTCCATCCTGGGACTCTGGGATCATGCCCCCCGCCAAAGCCAGATGCCCAACCACTGAGCCACCCAGGCATCCCCCAAAGATTACATTTTAATATGTAAAACTATTATAAAAAAAACCTCCTATGCATAGAAAAGAAATCATGGGAGGAAGAAACCAATATATTAATGATAGTTATCTTTAGGTAATGGGCTATTAATATTTTTATTTTATTTTTCAGTATTTTTCCTCATTGTCTAATGAGCACATATTACTTTAAGAATGAGGAAAATGTTGATACAAACAAAACAGCATGTTTCAGCCCATCCCTGACTCTTTTGAGGATGTGTGATGCAATAGTTTGATCTTTTGTGACTTTTACAAAAACTTATAGTTTGTGTTCCCTCCCACAACTAAAAATCTTACCCCACATAATGGATATTTGATAGGTGACTTTTTTTAAAGGAGTGCAAGTTAACATTTTAAACTGATTGAATTAAAGTCTTGCAAGTTTTGACTAAGAAGACAACATTTCCATACCGTGTTGTTAAAGGAACTTCTTTAGATGGTTTACCTATTTGGAAAAAATATTTTTAATAGATATGGGAAGGAAAAAAGCTCTATCTCTTTAGGTTTAATGCCTGGGGGTATATAAATTAAATAACAACAGGAGAAAAGGCACTTTTTTTTTTTAAGTGCTCTGTCTTAGTGCTTAAGTGTCTGTCTTAAGTGCTCTGTGTATAGGAGTTCATAAAAAAGAAGTGAAACTCAAAGAAGCACTGCTTATATACTCTTTTAACAAAAGAAAGGGAGTTTGGGCTTCAAAGGACAATAAATGCTGGGGAAGTGAAACTGATGGAAGATAAGGGCTATTTTAATAAGGTTTTGTTTATGCAAACTAATCCTGGTGATGGTTCCTTGGCTTGGACAATAAGAGTCACCCTTGTCTTTGGTGGTGGTGGTTGCGGGTTGAGGTATGATTCTTAATGTCTTCACCACAAAAATAATCCTTATGCCAAAATGGCATATTTTGAGGTGACATATTTAGATCCCTTTCAAACAAAAATCAATAAAGTCAAAATGCCTACTGAATTGACACACAAAAAAAATTGACACACACACACACACACACAAAAAAAAAACCAAAATGCCTACTGGGTAAAAATTCACCATTCTTTTTTTTTTTTTTTTTAATTCACCATTCTGTGTACAGAATTTTTTTATTTTTTATTTTTTTAAAGATTTTATTTATTCATTCATGAGAGACACAGAGAGATAGAGAGAGGCAGAGACACAGGCAGAGGGAGAAGCAGGCATAATACAGAGAGCCTGACGTGGGACTCGATCCAGGGTCTCCAGGATTACGCCCTGGGCTGTAGGCGGAGCCAAACCGCTGCGCCACCGGGGCTGCCCCTGTGTACAGCTTTCATTGCTGTGCAGAATTATGTTTTTAGGGGAGGCAGGAAACCACAATGGTTATGAGCAAAAAGTATTTTTTTAGGTTAATTAATTAATTATATATTTAAGTAATCTCCACACCCAACATGGGGCTCAAACTCATGACCCAGAGATCAAGAGTTCCATGTTCTCCTGACTGAGCCAGCTAGGTACCCCTGACCAGAAACTCTTGATTGCTTAGCTTTTCATATTCTAGTAGTATACCATTCAGCAAAATTATTAATCTCTTTAAGCTCAATTTCTTCACCTATAGGATATTATTGTGGTAAAGATCAAGTAAGATAAGTCATAGTTAGCTAAATGTCTGGCACGTAGCAAACAATAAATGCTACCAATGCCACTTTATGTTTCTCTCTAGAAGATATTTGTTTCATAAGTGCACCAAAAGTGTTAGATTTGAGAAACTATTAATAATAGAAAAAGGAGTTTATTGTAGGCGTTGGAACTTAGATAATTATGGTAGCTGGTTAAGAGGCTGTTGTAATGAGCCTGAGGTCATGCAGGCTGGCAATCGGGGAGCTGAATGTCAAGTAGGGAAGAGAAAGAAGTGGATTCCATAGAGAGAAATTAGATACCACAAGGACGTGTGATGTTGGGTGACTTGTGATAGAAGCTGATGCTCTTCATCATGGAACTCTCCACACACCTGGCCCAGGATTAGGAAAAGGTGAAGGAGGTATATGGTATGTACTTGGAGAACTATGAACTGAATATTTCCATTTACCACTAGGTGAGCTAGGACATCATCAACATGTGCTCACTACCACAATACCTGGCACCACTACTTGACTTTTAGTATGGAAAAAAATGACAACTGCTTCACTTATGCCTTCTAGGTGAGATCGGGCATGTTCAGGGTGGTATGGCTGTAGACTCACTTATGCCTTCTAAAACACACTCCTATTTCTCCTGTGGCCAAGTGTAACTCAATCATGCAAGGAAAGAAATTCTAGGAAAGTTAGTTTGAAGTTAGCTAAGTTGACATAGTACAAAGTCATGATACTCCTTGTTTGTAATCCCATCTACTTCACTCTGAAACTGAAAAAGCACCATACCATTCAGATATTTTAAGCCTAACTTGTATTTTGAGATTTGGGGACTTCTATTCACCACAATTTACTTTCTCTATTCTATTTGATGAATTTGTAATGAAGAAAACAAATATCATTTATTTCAGAACATGTAATTTCAGGTGAATCATGCATCATAGCATACAGAAGCTTGTTTAGCAAAGGGCTGTCAAAGTCTTGTGCAGAACTGGCCTGTGGGAGAGGATTAGAATCCAAGGAAATCTGAGTAGGTTGTAACAGCGTATCCAGCACGATAGCTTTCTTGTTTGGTTCTCAAACAGTGCCCATCCACGAAGAACTGATTGATTGATTAATTGATTGACTGATTTAAAAGATTTTATTTATTTGAGATTTTATTTATAGAGAGAGCACTAGCACGGGGAGGGGACAGAGGGAGAGGGAGAAGTAGACTCCCTGCTCAGCAGGGAACTCAATGGGGACTCAATCTCAGGACGCTGAGATCATGACCTGAGTTGAAGTCAGAAGCTTAACCAACTGAGCCACCCCGGCACCCCTAGATATGGATCACTAAAGGAGTTTCAAAGAAATGAGATTGTGGTAGGTACAATTCCCAAATAAGCCCATGACAGTCATGAGGTTTGCCTTCTTTTGAATAAGGAAGAACAGTGGTGGGTTCTAGAGTTCCTGCAATGAATAAATAGGTATAGGGGAAAGGAGATGATTTTTTAGGAAGCCAATCTAGAAGAAGAAAAATGCTAGCTACTTTCATTTAAGAATAAATGTCTGAGAAGCCTCAGGGACCATGAGGTTAAATGCAGGTAATAAGGCTAAGTCACCAGACTGTGGCAGCTGCTGTCATCACATTCAAACAAGGTGGGTGTCCTTTTGCAATGGGGTCAAATAAGGGGACATAATCAATGGATCTCTGATGTCCATTATGCTGTTAAGACCCCTAGAGTATGTCCTGATTTTTTATATACAAATAGGAAGAAAGGGTTGTGACAGTTAGAGAACCCAAGGGTGGTAAGTCTACTTAAGGCAAAGACTCAGCTGTCTGTAGAGGCCAAGCGCTGGCTGTCCTAAAATGCACCACCTTGGCATGAAGATTACTTCAAATTAAAATGCAATCAAAACGCAGTAGATTCAGGAAAAGCTCTTTACTTGCCTCTCAACTCTCTAAAAAGAATTTAGATAGGCAACCTGTTCCAGGAAGATAGTTGTTATAACCACATTTGGAGAGGAACTAGGTATGGTAACCAGGGAGGAACCTAGCAAGGCCGGTTTGAGCAAAGTCCTCTGTGTCTCATTATTTCTGAGTGACCCAACAAACATATGTTTACCAAACATTTACTTTTTTTCAACTTCCTGGGAATTGCATTCCTTCCCTCTGAGGTCCCAGAGCCCTACCCCCCTTCTCCTTAGTTCAGAGCAACATAACCTCATTTTTGCCTGATCATCTGTGGAATTTCCATGTCCATATGGGTTCCCTGTACATACAAAATTAAATTGATTTTTTCCTGTTAATCTGCTTCATATCAATTTTATTCTTAGTCTGGCTAGAAGGACCCTGAAGGGGAAAAAGAAATTCCTGATCCTGGACATGTGTCAACTAAAGATCATATAAAGGGCAGCCAGTACAAAAAGTCAGGAATGTGATATCTATAATATCCCAGGAGTCCAAGAAGTCTTCCACATTATGCTTTGGTGATTAGTAAGGTAAAGTCATGAAGAGCTTCTACTCTGTGAGAAAGAAACTCTCCATTTTGTGCAATAATGGACATGGTCCAATAGACATGGTCGCAACCAAGGTAACATTTCTTGCCCTTATAGAATCAACATTTATTGGAGAATGCCAGGTATGAGAAGGCTCCAAATGAGCAGTCTCACTTGTAAAAGGATGGCATCTTAGCAGGAGGGGTCTGTTGAAGTTTGGCAAATTTGGGGAACAGAATGTCAAAAATGAGTCCTTGGGAAAGAGGAATAATTCTTGTGGATTGGTAATCATTGTTTGGTCGAGAGTAAAGCAGGAGGTGAAGTTCTTATCTCACAGAGTCTAAGAATGAATCGTGTGGACAAATAAGAGTGAGCAAAGTGATAGTTTTATTAAGCAAAGATACAAAGGAAACTCTCCACAGCGAAAGGGGTCCTGACTGGGTTGCCAATGAAGGCTTTTATTGGCATTCTTTTATTTAAAACTGACCAGGAAACCTGTGGCCTTGAAATTCCTATGACGTCTTTTGTTGAGCAAGGATTTATGATAACATCTTTAATGGTTAACTTTTCCTTTGAGGACTGGTCATTTCTTTTTGTGGTCATTTTCTATTTTCTGTGGTCACAATGTAATTATCACCAAACATTTCAATCCTACCAATTGGGGCAGGGTGGTCTGATTTTTCTTCCTGATTTTTGTTTTTGTTCTGTTTCAGTGTCCGCATACCTGAAATACCCACAGAGCCTAGTTGGGGTACCTATTCTTTCCCTACCTAAAGTCCTGTCCTTTCCCTATTCATTCCTGCCCCCTAGGATAGGATCCCTAACTGTTAGTAGGAGGTAAGGGCAATGATATCTCTGACTTCATGCGAGAAAGGGATGGTATGAGGTGAGGGTAGGGCAGTCAGGATCTACCCAGAGATTGGTCAAGAGGTTCACAGTATGGCTCCAGGAAGATGTTGAAAGGCATAAGAAGACAAAAGCTCTGGCAAACAGAGAGAAAAACATAAACCAACAATTATTTCCATCAGCAAAATGGCATCCCTGAAATAATGACCCCATTCTCTGAGCCAATTGAACAAGCCAGGAGAGATCCTGACTTTGTCCGTTTGGCCTTGAATGTTATTTATTAATTGTGAGACTTTATGAGAATTGTCAGTTATATTAAAATAGCACATGTGTGAAAAGTCTTTACAACCTAAGTGATGTAGAGGTAGTAAGGAATCAATGGTTGCCTGATTCTCCAGAAGTCCTGCCCTAACTTTTCTCAGTTCTTGATTTAGAGCATCTAACTCTTGGGACATGTCATTTAAGGTTCTACTGTGTTGGGATGCCTGGGTGGCTCAGCAGTTGAGCATCTGCCTTTGGCTCAGAGCATGATTCCAAGTCTGGGGATCGAGTCCCACACTGGGTTCCCTGCATGGAGCCTGCTTCTCCCTCTGCCTATGTCTCTGCACCCCCACCCTGTGTCTCTCATGAATAAAGAAATAAAATAGTTTAAAAAAAAATAAAAGGTTCTACTATGTTGGTGGAGAGTTTGTTTTATCTCATGGTGTAAGATTTTTCCAAATGCTGGGAGTCCCACCAGGAAGAGGGCCAAGGTTTGCTGTTTCCCTGTCTGATATGAGAGCCACATTATTGTCCCAATGGGAGGTGGGGGTAGAGGAGTCAACTCTCATTGATAATATATCACTGGGGATCCCTGGGTGGTGCAGCAGTTTGGCGCCTGCCATTGGCCCCGGGGCACGATCCTGGAGACCCGGGATCGAATCCCACATCAGGCTCCCTGCATGGAGCCTGCTTCTCTCTCTGCCTGTGTCTCTGCCTCTCTGTCTCTCTCTGTGTGACTATCATGAATAAATAAATAAAATCTTAAAAAAAAAAAGATAATATGTCACTGGATATGACATGATCAATAATAATCCTAGTTTGCCTATAGAACACAGCCCCAAGAATCATTTAGGGATGATGTAATAATAGGCCATACCAGTACAAAACAGATCCCATCCTCTAGGTAGGAGTAAGTTACTAGTTGGGGATGGAAAGTGTAAGGTAAAGTTGCATTGAGTAGTGGGCTCATTACAGGCTGGAAAGTGTAAGGTAAAGTTGCATTGAGTAGTGGGCTCATTACAGGCTATGCATATGCAGTTGGCTCTGATTATATGCTGTGGATGTATTGGGGGCCTGAATTGTAGGGAAGTTTTCTGAACTTAGTGGCAAGACTAGTGAATTGTAAAACTTTGGCCTGGGTGGCCCCTACACCCACCAGGCTATCAAAAAGCAAGTTTTGTGGGGAGTTACCATGAGCAACACAAAACTGAAATTGATTCATAATATTTAGA
This sequence comes from Vulpes lagopus, assembly GCF_018345385.1. Taxonomy (NCBI): domain Eukaryota; kingdom Metazoa; phylum Chordata; class Mammalia; order Carnivora; family Canidae; genus Vulpes; species Vulpes lagopus. The sequence continues at coordinate 28,803,289 of NC_054844.1, forward strand.
ACCATATGCATCCAAAAGTTGGATGGGGTCAATGGTCTTATGGGGTCCAGGTTTATAGTAACCATAATAGGGAGGGAACTTTTATAGTCAAATACAAATACAAAATACAAAAGTCAAATACAAAAGTTCCTTTTGTATTTTTATAGGTGTGTTCTCCTGCATTTAATAATGTGCTGGAGGCCAATTGCTGACAATTCTCAGTGTCTCTAACAACATTCAGTGTTACTTGGGATATCACTATTGAGAGTGAATTAACCTAACAAAACTGGGCTGAAAATCAGTCTTTAAAAACTGGTTCCCTAGAGGGGTGGAATTTATGCCACTTGACCATGAATCAGAACAGAATAGTGATTGGCTATTAGCATCTTACATTCAGTCTCCCAAACTCAAAGCTCTTAGCATCTGAATTGCTGGACTATTTTCCTTTTTGACTCTGAGCCCTATGGCCACTACCTACCCTTTTTGCTTTTTGTTTTCAAAATTGGCCTTGAATTTTGTTTTTTAGTTGGTAATTCAATGCACCAGATTTTTTTTGACTGTTTGAATAAACAAAACAAGGAGATCACTGATCACTTTACATAAATTGAGAAGTTAATAGCCATTGTTAATGATGAGGAAAGGATAACTTTCTGGGTGTTAATGGAGATTCTTATAGTCTTAAAAGGAAATAATCTGGCAATACCTGTTAAGTTAAAATTACAATTCAACCCAATAGTCCTCCTCCTGGGAATCCTTCCAATACTTATGAGTTGCAGCGCAGCAAAAATTGGAAACAATGTAAATCTCAATTGGATAATGATACATTTTAACTAATTATTAAAAAATGACTTATGGCAATTTCCATGATCTGGAGGCATTGCTATGGCTTGTTGAATAAAAATACAACATTCTCCTGGTTGTAACTTCTTTCTTCCTTTCTGGCTATCCTTTGTCTCTTTAAGGCTTATCCTTCTCTCTTGCCATTAAGTATTAGAGTTTTTTGAGGCTTGGTTCTCATCTCATTTCATTTTTCATTTTATATAAGGTAATATATTCCTTTATATCCAGAGTTTTAATAAACTTCTAAAAGTTTGAAATTTACTTCTCTCTCAGTTAAATAATCTAGCTGTTCCAGGCTGGTGGCGAGTTCTTTACAGACCTTTCAGTATCTATTTTCCTTCCACTTTGTTCCCTAAATATTGCCTTGGGTAGGGGTTATAACCTGGAGTCCATTACATTACTTCTTTATTATTGCCATAATAAATTACCACAAACTGAGCTGCTTAAACAACACCTACTTATTATATCTCACAGAGTTCACTTCTAAGCCCATTCAGGTTGTTGGCAGAATTTACTTCCTTTTCACGTTTTCCTTGTGGTCCCCTCCATTCAAGCCGGCAACAATGAGTTGAGCCTTGCTGCGCAGCATTGGTGGTATAAAAGTAAGCATAGCTGCTTCCAATGAGTTGAGCCTCTCTCACACTTTCAGTTTCAGGACTCCACCTCTGCCACATTTCTCTAGTCTCCACCCATTTTCCTCTTCTGCTTTTAAGGCCTCATGTGATTAAACTGGGCTGGATCCACCCAGATAATCCATACTCATTTGATTATTTTAAGGTCAGCTGATTAGAAATCTTAATTATCTGCAAAATCTCTTTTGTATGTAAGTAACATAACCATGGAGTAACATCAGGAGGTCAAGATTACAAGGGCCAAAATTTTGCCTACTACATTCATGGATAGAATTTAGTAATACCATGAATTTGGATGGTGAAGGAGTTGAAGACGGTAAGACAGTTCTACGCCCCTCTCATCCAATGTGCCAATTTGGCATGTGGACTATTTTGATCTGAAGGCAATCAAGATCTTGTAGGTTTAGGAGAAACTTTTGCCCCTCCCTTTACTACATAGAAGAATCTAAATTGAAGGATCTTTCCAGAATAAGGATAAATTTTATCTGAGTGAACCATCTGTATGGCAGGGCAAATATCTAATTACCAAACATCTGCTCTATTCTTATTACCCTGTGGATTACATTCCTTTCTTATGAAGTCCCAGACCCTTATCCCATTCTCCTTAGTTTAGCATAACACACGTACCTTATTTTGCCTGTTTTTGGAATTTCCATGTCTATGTGGATTGAGGAATCCACATACATATGCTATTAAATTTTATTTTCTCCAGTTAATCTGTCTCATGTCAATTTGATTCTCAATCCAGCTAGAAGGACCCTTGAAGGAATATCTACTCCCTGGTAATGGCAAAACAATTAACTATTTTCATTAACATTTTAATGAAATGTACCATATCGTTTTTTTGATCAATCAAGAAAAGGCTGTGAAGCAACCAAAGTCTTTATTTGGGGTCTTAGGGGTTGCAATCTGGAAGATGCAGAGTCCACTGAAATCCAAAGTATGCTTGAATTGGGAATTTACAAATTATGAGCAGAATTGCAGTCAGAGTTTATTATTATTTTTCATTTTTTTATTTTTAAAGATTTTATTTATTTGTTCATGATAGACATAGAGAGAGAGAGAGAGAGAGAGAGAGGCAGAGACACGGGCAGAGGGAGAAGCAGGCTCCATGCCAGGAGCCTGATGCGGGACTTGATCCCGGGACTCCAGGATCATGCCCTGGGCCAAAGGCAGCCGCTGAACCCCTGAGCCACCCAGGGATCCCCAAACTGATTACATGATTGGTTATTTAGCTAACAAGTTTAAGTTTATTCTCTACTTCATGCCAAAGTAGAAGGATGTGTCCCAGGAGGTGGTCCTGTTGCAACTGACAAAAGTCAAAAGTTCATGGTGTTCTGAGAATTGAAACAGGAGATGTACACAGAACTTACTTCCTCAATATCCTTCTAACTCTATTTTGAATGACTATCTTAGCAATGGTTACTTCATCTTGAATCTTCTTTCCAACCTTCAATTATGAATGTTGGCAAAAAAAAAAAAAAAAAAATCCACAGTAACACAGCAGTATTAACAGTAAATTTGTCACCATAAAAAAATCACAGGTATTTTTGTTATAGGAACTCTTTCTCCGTTCGTGCATGTGGTTCTTGGACATGTCACTTCGAAGAACAAAATGGTAGACCTGACAGAGTAGTAGGCAGCAAAGCAAGGGGTATTGAATGATAGCAATAGTACAAAGCTCCCAAGGAGGGAAGGGACCCTAGGCGGTTGCCCTCAGAGTTTCTAAGTCTTGGGGTTTCTATGGGCTGTTTTAATCTGATTAACTGTCCCTCATCCAATTAACCTCATCCAATCAGGTTTTTGTCACCTATCACATGGGAAAGGATGGAGGGCTCCATCCAGGGTGGTAAAAAAATGCTTTTAAGGATGGTCTCCCATTAGGGCTGTGGTGGGGGAGGGGTGCTTGTCCCTGCCTGCCTGCCTTCCAACTATCCTTCATTTTCATATTATTAGAGTTAACGCAGATGATCTTGAAATATCATTTAAGTTCATTGGTTAAAAATCATAGTTGTTTTGGATCTGCTACTAGATCTTGTTAATACAGAAATACATATTATCATGTCACAATTTGTTTTTAAAAATATTTTGAGAAGGGGCACCTGGGTGGCTCAGTGGTTGAGTGTCTGTCTGGCTCAGGTCATGATCCTGGGCTCCTGAGATCGAGTCCTGCATCAGGCTCCCGGCATGAAGCCTGCTTCTCCCTCTGCCTATGTTTCTGCCTCTCTCTCTCTCTGTGTTTCTCATGAATAAATAAATAAAATCTTAAAAAATACGTATTTTGAGAACTTTCATATTGAATTAATTTCCTTTGTAATCTTATGTACTTTATTTTAAGCATTCCCAAACATTATTCTAATTAGGAGTCTATGGGTAGGAGTCTATGGGTTTTACTAAGCTAACCAAAGAGGTTTATGGCCCCAAAAAGGAAAAGAATACCTGTCCTCAGGAATTATTTTCCTTTGTATGGTTGAACTTTAGTTGTTGCTTTTTCTATGTTGCAGTCCAAACAAATGAGAATGATAGAGGAATTTCAGGTAAAGCATTCCCTTAGGAAGAAGCTACATACAACATTTGTGCTCAGACTTCATTATGAGAATTAAAATGTAGCAATACTTAGCTGCAAGGGAGGCTTGGGGAATGTTGTATCCAGTTATGTGACCCTGTATCCAGTTAAATAATACTAACAGGAAGGGGAAGCAGAACACAAGGGACAGCCAAGAAAAGAAAAAGGAAACCAATGTCCTAATTTGCCACTTAAATGTATAATAATCATCTTTTGTACACCATTATAATTTCTTACTATAGACATGCTAATGATGTCATGCACTTTTTTTTTACAAGAGTTATTTATTTATTTTAGAAAGTGAGAGTGCACACAGTGGGGAGGGGCAGAAGGAGAAAGCAAATTCCAAGCAGACTCCCCATTGAGCATAGAGCCTGTCATGGGCCTGTCATGGGACTTGATCTCATGACCCTGAGACTGTGACCTGAACCAGATGCTTAACCAACTGAACCACCCCAGAGCCCCATGTCATGCACTTTTCTAAAACATGTCTTATAAATTTAGAAGTTAACAAACCTTGAGGCTAAGTATTATGCTTTTAAAAGATTCAGATCATATCTATAGTTGAATTGATTTTTGAGTTTTTGCTTTTGAATGTTGGGAAACATAGGAAGAGGATGTGTAATTTATGATAGTAGACATAGCATACAGCAACCTAATCTTTTGGGGAAATCTTTCCTCAGCCTGTTGTGCCCAAGATCGGGAATCCGAGAAACCACCGAGGAGCTGACACCGATGCAAACACATGAGGGTTTATTTACAAGCTCGAGCCTGGGTCCAAGTGTACCCGACACAGCGGAGCAGGGACTTGACCCCGAGACTAAGAAGCTTAGCAACTTTATAGGGGCCAGTGGCCAATGGGATACAAAGAAATTTGCACAGTCATGCTGGTCCACTCGCAGGTGGCCGATTGAATTACATTTTACCCTACAGTATCTATTTGAACTGGCCTGTCACTGAGCCGGATTTCCGGTTAGGCTGTGCCCTGGGCATGACTAGGGTGGGGCAGTACCCTGAGCAATAAGCAGGTCAGCACGAGACGGGTGCAGCACAAAATAGAGTCAGTCCTGCTCTGCTTGTCCAGGGATAGGGGATTTTGTTAAATTTCCTGGGTCCCACAAGCCTGACCATCTGGATAATATGGTTCTTTGGAACACTGTGCCATAAGTACCGTAAGGAGAAGTCAATGTAAGATCCAGCCCTGTATTAAATATACTTATATTTAATAGTCCTAGAGATTGTGTCTTCCCTCTGCAAGTCTCCTTGCTGGTGATCCTTCAAGGCTGCTAAACTGATGAATGCCAGTTGTACTTTAGGATTTGTGGAAAGACCAAACACTTTTTGGAAGTCAGACAAGCTTTACTTATCTAAAGGAGAAAGGAGAAAGTCAGCATAAACACAGACAAGGATACATGGCAGAGAGATCAGTGACTTCATCTAAAATAAAGTTGTAGCTTCCTGGGCATTAAATCTTGCTGGGCATTAAGCCTTCCTTAGGCTGTATAGGAGTGGGGTCTGCATCAGACTTTCTGGCAATAGAACTCCCTCTCCCTTGGGTTGATTTCTCATAGTCTATCTGTATGGCTTAGGCTCTGGAAAACCCCTTTTCTGAGCCAAGTATACCACTCCATGCTCCAGGAGATGTCCTAAGTTAATGCGTTAATTTATGTAATGGTCTCAATAATCCTAGAAAGTAAGTACAAGTATCCACTGCTTTTCGCTTTTTGAAAGGTCTCCTTATGCTACTTTGCTTTTACGAAAGACTTACATTAGTACTTGTTTGTGCTAACCCAAAGAAATCTGAAGATGTTTGCTTTCCTTTTTTTTTAATTTTTTTTATTTTTTTTAATTTTTTTTTTTAAATTTATGATAGTCACAGAGAGAAAGAGAGAGAGAGAGAGAGGCAGAGACACAGGCAGAGGGAGAGGCAGGCTCCATGCACCGGGAGCCCGACATGGGATTTGATCCCGGGTCTCCAGGATCGCGCCCTGGGCCAAAGGCAGGTGCCAAACCGCTGCGCCACCCAGGGATCCCAGATGTTTGCTTTCCTGCAAAAAGATGATAAGTGAGAATAGCATTCAGCGTTTGTGATGCGGAGTGTACCCAGAGCAGCCAGAGTGGCATCGCCAATTCACCTTCCTTGGGAACTACACTCGGTATCTCAGCATTGAGCTGCTATAGCTTTTAACTATGTCTGTGATCATCTGTGCTTTATCCCAACTTATTCTGTGCATCTGTTAGCAAGATGTGTCCAAAGGAAAGCCTAAAAGGAGTTGTTCTTTGGGTCTGGGAATGCTCAAAAATGTTTCCACATAAATTAATGGTAATTGCTTCCTCACTTTACACCGCTTTGGCTTTTCATATGAATTCTCTGCTTTCAGACAGCAGGAGAAACCTGCATTCCTGTTATTCTTCTTTTACAGGCAGGAAAATAGCAGAAACAGATTAAGTGATTTTCCCAAAGTTGTATGTCTAGTGAGTGGCAGAGTCAAGATCCAGACCTGGGGGCGAAGGAATACCCTGCCTTCCCTAGGCCAAGAACTAACCACCTCTGCCTTTTCTTACGTTTAACCACTCAGACAGTATTCTCTCATTTACTTCTTCCTATAAAACCCCTCATATAAGAAAGGCCTATCTTTGAGAAGTATCCTCTGCATTAATTGTCATTCTCCCTATTTCAATGACCTGAAAAAAAAAATTATTTACTTGGTGCGCTTCACTTGGTGCGCTTTCTCTTTCACTTGTTTTATATTAAGCTTGCTGACCCCATACCCTGTATCATTGGCTCTGAGACCAGCAGCAACAGCCTATCCCGGGAGCTTGTTAGAAATCTACCCTTTCAGGAACATCTAAGTGGCTCAGGGGTTGAGCATCTGCCTTCAGCTCAGGGCGTGATCCCAGTTAAGGGCTTGAGACCCCATGGGGCTCCCTGCATGGAGCCTGCTTCTCCCACTGCCTGTGTCTCTGCCTGACTCTCTCTCTCTCTCTCAAACCAATCTTAAAAAAAATCTGCGTTTTCAGCCTTACTTTAGCCCACTGAATTGGCAATTTTGCAAGGTGGTGCGCTTCAATCCTTTTTAAGGAGCTCTCTGGATGCTTCTGATGTAAGTGAAAGGCAGAGAACCACTGATAGAGACTTTTTTTTTTTTGCATATTTAATTTTTATTCATTCAAATTTAACTTTTTTGTATATATACTTTTAAATGTCTTACTTAATATATATATCTTTAAATATTTATTTATTCATGAGACACACACACACAGAGAGCGAGAGAGAGAGAGAGAGAGAGAGAGGGGAGCAGAGACACAGGCAGAGGGAGAAGCAGGCTCCATGCAGGGAGCCCGACTTGGGACTCGATCCTGAGACCCCAGGATCACGCCCTGGGCTGAAGGCGGCGTTAAACCGCTGAACCACCCAGGGATCCCCTGTATATATTTTTTTATTGGATCCGATTTGCCAACATAGAGCATAACACCCAGTGCTCATCCCGTCAAGTGCCCTCCCCCGCCCCCCCCAGTCCCTCCATCCCCCCGCCCACCTCCGCTTCCACCACCCCTTGTTCATTGCCCAGAGTTAGGAGTCTCTCATGATCCGTCACGCTCACTGATACTTCCCACTCATTTTCTCTCCTTTCCCCTTTATTCCTATCAGACACGGGAGCGCGCTTTTGCAAATCTCGCCGCCCGGGACTGGAAGGCCCGACCGGCCGCCGCCTAGCTTACCCGCGGGGCACTAGGACCCGGGCGCCGCCGGCCTCCGGGCGGCCGCCCACAGCCGGGGGCGGGGCCCAGCCGCGGGAGGAGCCGGGGCCTCGCCGCTCGACCCGCCCCCGGAGGCGGCCCGAGCTGACTTAAACTCAGGGGCCCGGGAGGCCGGAGCGTCCTCCCCGCTGGCCCGCGCTGGGCTCTGGGCCCGTCGGTAAGTGTGCGGCCCGGCGGCCCGCGGCCCCTCGCTCGCCTCCGCGGGTCCGCGGCGCCCCGAGCCCAGGCGCCCCCAGCCCAGGCGCCCGCGGGCGGGCGGACGGGCGGCGGCGGCGGCCGCTTTTGTTCTGAGGCGCGGACGGAGGCGCGGGGTCGCGGGCGCTCGGGCGGCTCCGGGCCTCGGGCGGGGAGGCTCGGGCGCGCGGCCGCCCGCGGCTGGGCGGGCAGCGTCGCTCGGGGCCCCGCGGCCGCCGCCAGACTCGGAGCCCGCGCCCCAGGGCGGCGCCTCGCGGGCTGTTCGCTTTCAGTCGCCTCGGTCCGCGGTGGAGGTGGCGGGTGCGCGTTTTGTGGCGCCGCGAGGCGGTTGTTGAGGCGGTGGGTGTGAGAGAAGCTTCTGTTGTTAATTATTTCCTGTGTCGTGGTCGTGGGAAAAAAAAAATCTTTGTTTTTGCATTTACTGTTTCTCGAGCGTCTCCTTCCTCCGCGGCTCCCTCCTGCTGACCCTCCCGAAGCGGGATCGCCCGGCGAGCGTCTCCCAGGGGCCGGCGGACGCTCCCCGCGCTCGGCCGTGGTCGCTTCCTCCAGGCGTCTGGCGCTCTGGGTGTCCTCGGGGGACTCCGGTCTCGACCTCAGCGGCGACCTTTGGGGGGGGGGTCGTTTCCGTGAAGACAATTCATCTGTGATACTTCTCAAGAGCCCAGCTTGAGAAGAAAAGAGGGCTCGGGGCGCATTTCAGGAGGGAGCTTGTTTGGGGATTTTTCTGTTTGACGTTGGCTGTAAATGGTTCGTTTTATTCAGCGTGAACATGCAGGAATGTTAAGGTTTTACTTCACATTCTTTTATTATTATTATTTTTCTTTTTCTGTGCAGTCGGATTCTCTGAACTCTTCCAGTGAGGGAAATTGCAGTGCAATTGAAGTATTTGTTCTAGAACGGTCGGACAGGAGTGAACCTGGAGGACCCCCCCACCCCCCTCATGAATTCTTATTTTAAGCAGTGAAGGGTATTCGAGGCCACACCTAGTTTCTGTTTCTGTCAGGTTGCACACCTAGTAAAAATTTTGCAGACTTAGTGCGTTTTTTTGGTGCAACCTTACAGGAACACTCTGCAGAGCCCAGCAGTTGCCCTATCAGGGTAAACAGATTAAACGTGTGCTTTTATTGTGACTTTAAACTTCATTATAAATTAAAAAAATACATATATATACACGCTTTATATTAAACCGCTAACTGCAGAATGTTTCTTGCTCTTCCTAGGACCAAAGAAGTAAAAACAGTGTGTGAAGGGGGAGCACGTGTTTGGAGGGAAATGGGAACGTACACAATGGTAAAAGAGTAAGATTATACTTCACAAGTAAGTATGTTACCTCCAAGTAGCCTCCTCTGATTTTTCTGTTGTGGAATGAAATTATTAATTAAACGAAATCAGCATCAGTTAGACAATTAAATGGCAGGATACAATGGATTCAATGACAGAGCTTGAGGACACATGACAATGGGTGACCTAGCCTAGAGAATTCAGTTGTTAATCTTTTGTGAATAAGGAAGAGTAGATCATGGTGAGGTGACTGGGTCAAGTTACTCAGGCAGAGGTCTACTTAAGATGGTTTCTTCCTTTTTTAAATTTGTTTTTATTATTTCTGGCAAGGGGTTGGGGTAAGGCAGCACAGAGCTCAACTCTAGGAGAACCATTCTGTGAGAGGACAACCTCTAAAACCAGAGTGATCATCTCCAGGGCTTCCATCCTGTAAACACCCAAGTTGTGTCAGGAAATATCCTGTAATGATTAAGACCGTGGCCTTGCATCCTTTGCTGAGTTTCAGGTCTTGGCTGTACCACAACCTTGGGAAAATTATCTAACCTTTTTTTTTTTTTTTTTTAAGATTTCATTTATTCATTCATGAGAGACACAGAGAGAAGAGAGACAGAGAGAGGGGCAGAACCCAGGCAGAGGGAGAAGCAGGCTCCATGCAGGGAGTGGATGTGGGACTCGATCCCGGGTCTCCAGGATCACACCCCGGACTGATGGTGGTGCTAAGCCACCTGGGCTGCCCAAAATTATTTAACCTTTTGCCTCTGTTTTCTCATTTGTAAAATGAGGATAACAGTAGCACCTGCTTCATAGCATTGGTGGGATAAGTTACATGATTTTTTATTCATAGGACCTACTTGGAACAGCTGCTGGCTGTAAGTGGTAAGTGCTCAATAAATTTTAGCTGTTGTCCTGTTACAGGAAAGATTTTATGGCTTGTATTTTATATAAGGAAAGATGTATTATGTCTAATAGGAAATTCAGTTTGCTTTAAGCTCTAAGTTTATCAACTCTAAGTCAATTTAACAGCTTTGTGTTGATTAAACCTTTCATTATAGAACCTGTTGTAGGTTCAGTTTTTGCAAGGAAGTACCAGAACGCAAGTCTATTGTTTTTATCTGCAGGTTTAATTTGAAATCAGGGACACCTGCATTAAATTCTTTATTGAGGGCATATTTGCCCCACAGCCCTGTTTTTCCACATTATTGTGTGATGTACAGGAACCTCTTCCCATTTAGATTATGGGTATCTTGTACAAATAGAAGCACAGATATTTAGCGAATTGATCTTGCTGTTTTAAAAGGTATTTATAAGGGCACCATGGTGGCTCAGTCAGTTACACATCTGACTTGGGCTAGGTTCATGGTTTTGGAGTCCTGGGATTGAGCCCCACGTCGAGCTCTGCATCCAGCTTGGCTCTGTGTTGGGCTGGGAGGGATGCTTGTTCTTCTCCCTCTGCCCCTCCCCTTTCCGTACATTTGCCTGTGCTTGCTCACTCTCAAATAAGTATATAGTAAAATCTTTAAAAATAAGTAAATAGGTATTTATAAAGTTGGATTTCCAGATTTTTTTGTTGTAACCAGGCTTTCTCCTCTGTCCTGTCCCATCCCCACCATGTAAGGCATACTCTTCAGTTTTAGGTAAAGAGATAACAGTTTACCAACTCTGTCTCCAGAAATGCAAGTTAAAATTTACTTTGTAATAAGCCTTGTAAAGAAAGAAGTAATCTTGTGGACTTTGAGGAATTCTGAATGCTTTTTTTTAGAGCCATCATTGTAGTGTGTATATTCTTGAGATCTTAAATGTGCTTGTAAATTGAATGGCAGTATTGGAGGCTGGCCTGTTGAGGTAAGTGCCTCAAGTGAGACATTGCTCATTGTTGTAATTACTGCAAAGATTTAATGATAATCACTAAGATTCTCTTGAGATGTATTAAATTACAACACTTCATTTGTAGATAAAATCTTTAATTTATGGTTAAGGTTGCAAAGTGTGTTATAGGATGTATTTTCCACTGTAGGTTATAAGAAACAAATCATAAATTATTTTTTTTAAGCCACAAAAGGTAATTTATTGGATCACATCATTTAGAAGTTCAAGTGGCTCAATCTTCATGTTTGGCTGGATTCAGCATCTGAATCTAAGGAAAGAAAATTTTTTTTTAAAGATTTTATTTATTTATTCATGAGACATACACACACACACACACACAGGCAGAGACACAGGCAGAGGAGAAGCAGGCTCCATGCAGGGAACCTGACTGTGGGACTCTATCCTGGGTCTCCAGGATCACACCTTGGGGTGAAAGCAGCACTAAACCACTGAGCCACCGGGGCTGCCCAAAGGAAAGAAAATCTTAAAAGACTTTTGAGATACTCTATCTTTGCTGTCTTCAACATTGACTTAATTCTCAGGCACACCCTCCCCCCTTCATTGAGTGGCTGCAGTATCTCCAGGTATAATATGCATTCAGCTTCAACTTGAACAGACATGCCTTTCATATGATTGCTTTATCAAAAATCTAGAATTAATTTCATTGGCTTTCATTGGGTCATGTGCCTATGTTAATAACAGGGAAATGCTATGTTTGCTTTTTTTTTTTTTCAACTACAGTTCAGAGATATAATTCATATACCATATTCATATGATTGAACTTGTCCATTTACAGAGTACGGTGGTTTTCAGTATATTCACGGGGTATGCAGCCATCACTGCAGGTTAATTTTAGAACAGTTTCTTGACCTCCAAAACCATCTCCATGCTCATTAATAGTGTCAATCTAGATGGTAATGAGGCTGTAAAGCAACCAAAAGGGTTTATTTGGTGTCTTAGGGACTGCAGTCTGGGACACGCAGAGTTGACCAGAATCCAGAGTATGCTCCAGTGAGTGGGGAGTGCATGCTTATATAGGCAGAAACCACAAGGCTATATAACTTGTTTTGGAAGAATAATGGTTGGTGCTAGCAGAGTTTAAACTAACTATAACACATGATTGATTATTTGGTTAATAGACGTTAACATTCTCTATTTCAGTCCAAAGTAGGAGGATGTATTCCAGGAGGTGGTCTAGTTGCAGTTGCCAAAAGTCAAAAGTTCATGGTGTTCCAAAAATTGAAACCGGAGACCAGCATAGGCCCTGTTTCTTCACTATCCTTTTGACTCTATTTAGAGTGACTCTTTATAATGCCTGTATTTTGGGATCTTCTTCACAAATAACTTCCCTTTCCTCCAACCCAGGCATTCCCAGGCAGCTATTAATCTAGTTTTTATCTCTAGATTTGTGTGTTCTGAACATTTCTTTTAGATGAATTAATAATAATATGTGATCCTTTGTGACTTTTCTCTCACTTCACATGTTTTCAAGGCATATCCATGTTGAAGCATGTCTGTACTTCACTGCTTTTTATGGCCAAGTAATAGTCCATTGTATAGATATGCCACATTTTGTTTCTCCTGCCAGTTAACAGACACTTGCATTGTTAGCATTTGCTGCTGTGAGCATTGATGTACAAGTATTTGTGTAGTCCTACATTTTTAATTCTCTTGGGTATATGCCTAGGAGCAGAGAGTTGCTCCATCATATAACTATATTTGATCTTTTTGAGAAACTGCCAGAGTGTTCTTCAAAGTAGACGAACCATTTATATTCTCAACTACATGCATAAGAGTTCCAGTATGTCCACATCCACGGCAAATACTTGTCTTTTTGTGATAGGTACTGTGCTTTTCATTGGTGGTTAATGATGTCAAACATCTTTTTATGTGCATATTTGCTATTTTTTATATTTTTGGGAAAATTGTCTATTCAGAATTTTTGTTAACTTTCAATTTGAGTTGTCTTTGTATTGTTGAGTTGTAAGAATTCTTTTTTAATTCTAGTGACTGTAAATATGATGGTTTATTTTTGGATTGTCAGTTCTGTTCAGTACTACATGTTTTGTTACGTGGTTTTGTAGTAAATTTTGAAGTTGGGAAGTGTGAGTCCTCCAGATTTATTCCTTTCAAAATGAATTCTAGGATTAGGTTCTAAATTTCTGAAAAGACATCTAGGATTTTGATAAGGGTTGCACTGAATCTGTAGATGAATCCAGGGAGTATTGCCTCCTTAATAGCATTAAATCTTTAATTGGACATGGGGTGCTTTTCCTTTTTCTTTTTATAGGTCTTTAATTTTTTTTAATAAAATTTTTTTAGTAATCTGTACATTCAACATGGGGCTCAAACTCAAAGCCGTAAGATCAAGCGTTGCATGCTCTTCCAACCGAGCTAGCCAATATTTTGATTTTTTTTTTTTTTTTTTTTATTTTTTTATTTTTTTTAAGTAAACTCAGTACCCAACAGGGCTCGAATTCACTCTGAGATCATCAAAAGAGTTTTATGCTCTACCGACCCAGCCAGCCAGGTCCCCTTGGTCTTTAATTTCTTGTAGCAATGTTTTATGGAGTATAAATTTTTCATTTCTGTTAAATTTATTCCAAAGTGTTTGATTCTTTTTAATGTTACCGTAATGAGATTGTTTTCTAGATTGTGTTGTTTAGAAACACATTTGGCTTTTGTATATTGAGGATGTACTACACAGCCTAGCTAAACTATCTTATGTTTTTTTATGGGGTTCCTTCTGGTTTTCTATATATAAGATGATGTCATCTACAACTAGAGATAGTTTTACTTCTTCATTTCCAATCTAGGTGTCTTTTATTTCTTTTTCTTTCTTTTGCTTAACTGCCGTGGTTAGACCCTCTGGTATAATACCTAACAGAAATAGCAAGTACAGACATCTATTTTGTTCCTGATCTTGTAGAGGATAAGCATTCAGTCTTTCCCCGTTCATTATGATATATGCTGTGGGTTTTTTGTAGATGCCTTTTACCAACTCAGAGAAATTCCCTTCTACTTATAGTTTGTTTTTATCATGAAAAGATGTTGGATTTGAAGGTGCATTTAATTTCTATCTTTGATCCTTCTGCATCTACTGAGATGATCATTTGGTTTTGTCCTTTAGTCTATTGATACATTATATAATATTTTTTTTAATGTTGAACCTGTCTTGCATTTCAGGGATAAGTCCCACTTGGTTGTGGCGTATAATTTTTATATGCTGATCTATTTGGTTTGCAAATACTTTGTGGAGGATTTTTGCATCTATTCATAAGATACTGGTCTGCAGTTTTATTGTGATTTCTTTTCTGTTTTTGCTATTCAGACAATATTATTAGCCTCATAGAATTAACTTGGGAAGTATTCTCTCTTTTGTGTTTCAGAAAAGTTTGTAGAATTGATTTTTAATATTTAAATTTTTGGTATGATTCACCAGAAAGCTGTCTGGGACTAACCATTTCTTTTTAGGTGATTTTCTGATTACTAATTCAATCTTTTTATGTAGTCCTATTTAGATTTCCTGTATCTTCTTGAGTTAGTTTTGGTCAATGTCTTTTGGGGTCTTCTGGGGTTGTGCACTTAATTCCACTGTATGTGGGGGGAGGGTCTCCCCACATCAACAACAAGCAATTTTCTGGGGACACCATGTGGGTATCCTACTGTTATTCTAACACCTGGAAGTAGCATCAGATTCTGTAGGTTGAGGGCTCAGACCCAGAAGACTGCCCTCCCCCCCATTTAAGATAGCAGTCTGAAGCCCAGGTTTTCCCTTGTGCTTCTGACCAAAAGGCTATAGATTGGAGGTTTCTCCAACCCTCCCGGATTTCAGATGCCAATTGCAAGTCCAGGTTGTTTGTTCTTCCAACTAACTGGCTATAGAACAGAGGTTTCCACAAACCCTTCCATGGAGTCTACTAATTTGCTAGAGGGGTTCACAGAACTCAGAGAATCATGTTACTTACTAGGTTACTGGTGTATTTAAAATGATTTTAAAGGATACAAATCCACAGTCCTAGAAGAGATGCGTAGGGTGAGGTATGTGGGAAGGAGAGTGAAAGTTCTTTGCCTCCTCTGAGCATGCCATTCTCCCTAAATCTTCATGTGTTCACATACCTAGAAGCTCTCTCTCGTTTGGGTTTTCATAGAGGCTTCATTACATAGTCATGATTGATTAAAAACCTTGGCCATTGATTCACTTTCCATCTCCCCTCTCTGGAGGTGGGGTGGGGTGGGGTGGGACTGAAAGTTCTAATCCCCTGATCACAGGACTGGTTTTCCTGGCAATCAGCCCCCTCTTTGGGAACATAACAAAAGACACCTTTAACACATCACTTAGGAAAACCCAAGGATTTTAGGAACTCTGTGCGGGAAGTGAGGACAAAGATCAAATACATATTTCTTACTATAAAATATCACGGTGGTCGTTTTCATCCAAATCATTAAATATATCGGCAAACAGTTCATAGTATTCTCTTTTCGTTTTCAGTGAAGGGTTGGTAGTAATGTCTCTATTTCCTGATTTTAATAATTTTGAGACTTTCTTCTTGGTCAGTCTAGATAAAGGTTTGTCAGTTTTGTTGATCTTTTCAAAGACCCAAGTTTTAGTTTTGTTCCTTTTCTCTACTTTTGTATTCTCATGGTTAAAGTTTATGACAGCAAAGGACACAATATATGTCAAACAGAAGAGAGAGATGCATGGGCAAGAGTCCATGGAAGTGAGGTGCATGCTTCATGGAAGTGAGGTGCATGCTTCCAGGTTCTCCTTCCACGAGTACTGAGTGGGTATGCTATCTACAGCTACAGATGGAAAGGACAGGTGGTGGGATCCCTGGGTGGCGCAGAGGTTTGGCGCCTGCCTTTGGCCCAGGGCGCGATCCTGGATACCCGGGATCGAATCCCATGTCGGGCTCCCGGTGCATGGAGCCTGCTTCTCCCTCTGCCTGTGTCTCTGCCTCTCTCTCTCTGTGACTATCATAAATAAATAAAAATTAAAAAAAAAAAAATTTTTAAAAAAAAAAAAAAAAAAAAGGAAAGGACAGGTGGTCTCAGGAAGTATTTATATACATTAGAAATTCTTTTGGACCCCAAAGAATATTTGTTTATGTAGGTTATATCAAATCTGTTTCTGCATTCAATTTTTTGCCATGTGTTTTTAGTTGAAGTAGTTGAGGGTGTTTTGGATGTCTCAATAGGTCACTGCTTCATTACAGCACTGAAGATTCCTTGCCACAACTTCTATCGGTTTTTACATTTTCCTTCCATGCGATAGTGTTACTGGACAAAGGATTGTGGCTTGGGTGGCTTAGAGCATAGGATTGACTGATTATCATTCCTTCTCCCCCAGCATAACTGCATAGTTCCCCTATAGTAGTTGGAGAAGGAAGACAATAGACCCAGGTGGGATCAGGGTTGGGGAAATAGGCAGAAACTAGTAATCTAATTTACCCCAGGCTGTTGCTACCTACCACCCTCAATCAACATACTGCTGGCCAGGAGAAGATCTTAATCTAAGGACTCCCTACAGACTCAGCTGTTGCTGAGTTTGGGAATGAATGTCTTGGGAGTGGTATCCTTTGGACCAAGGCTTGTATACCTTATCCTGTTAGTCATGACTTCCATTGGTTCCCTGATTAAGGGAAAGCAGAGTTCTCTTGTATATATTGTCTAAACTAAACTACAGTTAATGGCTCTGAATTTAAGTAGATCTGTCATCCCCTGCCTTGATCCCACTAGCAAAGTAGATTCTGTCCAATAGGTCTCTTGGGTACTTCAGATCCCCTTGCATTATTAATCTCAACCTTTAGTTTTATAAAATCTGGATCTTAACTCCATGCCAACAAAATGCCTCTGTTAAAAGTTCTTGCAACTCTAAACCTCAGACAACCAGAGTAGACAATAGAATGTTGCCTATAATGACAGAGGTAACTAACAGGTTGTAAAAGTTTTCAGATTTTTCTTCAGGGCAATTGAGCCTGCTTTACGGCAACTGTTTAGTTCTTTTGATAGAGTTTGTCTACCTCAAGAGGCACAGAATTGGCTCACTCCTATTGTAATAGCAATACTTAAACTTTGTACTCCAAACACATGTTTCATCTTAGGTTCCTTATACTTGCCTGGCAAACTGCTCATGTATACGTGAGGCACTTGTCAGGGATTTCTAGGTATTTGAGACCATTACCCCTCTAATGATTCCTGTTTCTTTGAGGTGGATACCTGGAGCACTCTAAAATGAGTTACTAGGCAGCACTTGAAGGAAAGATAACTGACTTTTTCATGTATGCTCTGGAATCATTAATTCCCACTGTAGGATATAATATAACTATAAATGAAGTCTGAAATTTGTCTCTGACCTCTGCTCTAGAGACACAGGAAAGTGTAAACTTTGTAACCTGAATGATAGTCAGATGCATTGCTCTGGACTTGGGACTGGCCAGTCATGATGGGATATATATGACTGCCAAGCACCCCATGCTGTACCTAGATTAATCCGTCAGCAAAAGTAGAGCTGTTCCCACTCCCTGTTCTTCTAGGGAGAAAGCCATGTGGCTGTCATTGGTGAACCTCAATGATACCTGGGACGTAGTTCACTGGCTTGGCTCGGTGTGGGGAACTTGGTTGTGGTCTGACCTCCACAAAAGGCCTGATCATCCCGCCAAGGGTCAGGGTCAAGTCACTTTTCAAATATTGCCTGAGAGAAAGTACAGTTAGGGTATTTGATGGAGTGTCTGAATAGAATTTGTAGCTGGACACATAAAAGGTGGAGGGTCGAGTTGTGGAGGGGGGCAGCTTTACCATGGTACTCTGATTACCTTTGTCTTGTCATGGGCTGAACAAGCAAAACCTAATCTCTGTCTAACCCATACCTTGGCAGGACACCCTGCTTGTCTTCCTGGGAAAAGCTTAATAAGAACCCTTGTGAAAAATGGCCTCAAGGATAGTTTTTATCTGTGCCCCAGTGTGTCAGTTGAGCACTGGACTTTACCACTTCCCTTACCCTTGGGATAGAGCAGTAGGCTATAAAATGGTTGTTTCTGAATTGGCTCCTCAGCAGCCTGTATTCTCAACCACTTTGGTATCACCTTCTGGGAATAGGGACACTAATCTTGGTTTTTCTGTTTGTGTAAGTAATAAGTTGCACATGAAATTATAGTCTTGTTGCCTTTCTCTGGCACTGTGGAGAGTTAACAGCAGTGATAGTGGGACTTGTATTCTTGTATTCTTGATAGCCACTGCACTCCTGCCTGGCTTCATTCATTTGTTCTGTCAGTTGAATGTGATAATGTATTTAAAGCATTCAGCACAGACAGTTCTTAACATATGGTAAATTCTCAAATGTTAGCTGTTATTTATAGAGTTACATTATAAATAACACAAAACTTAGAATACTTTTGAAAGCCTAATTCAAGGGTTAATAGCCTAATTTATCATATGACTGAGGATAGAAACAGCCAGAGCTAGAATAGGTTAAGTAAATCACGATACTTTGGCATTCCTGAAAAGTGTCTTTTCCACTGAAGTGTTGGTGTTTGTGGTTTTGTTGATGTTATAGAAGTATCTCTAAGCTTTTTAAAATGCTAATTAGTTTTTCAGTGAAAAATACTGGCTTTCCTCAGTTTAACCACATCAATAGATACTCCAAATGAACTTTGGTTTGTGGAGCACACTAGAAATGGAACAATTCTTGATGTGGCTTAGTTTGTCCTGTTCTTTCTTACTATTTTATCTGATGTATAGTAGGCCTGGCCATTGCAAACCCTAATATAACAGATCCTTTTTCTTAGAGTTGTGTTCATGGGGTGTACACTTGTGCATTTGTTTAGGATACATATTAATATGATTGTTTCTCCAAACTATGATTTTTTAAGATTTTATTTACTTATTCATTAGAGACACACGGGGTGGGGGGAGGGCAGAGACACAGCCAGAGGGAGAAACAGGCTCCATGCAGGAAGCCCGATTTGGGACTCGATCCCGGGTCTCGAGGATCACACCCTGGGCTGAAGGCAGCGCTAAACTGCTGAGCTACCAGGGCTGCCCCTCCAAACTATGATTTTTAGGTTTTTTTTGCTTTGTAAATTTCTGTCATAAGGCTAAATTACAAATAAGGAAGCTTCTGGGTTGACAATTTTTTGCTTAAACTACATTTTTTGTGTTATGGATATAGAATAAAATGAAAAAATTCACAAATCTTTTTTTAAACTTGGTGAGGTCTTTATGAAATTATATGAAAATCAGATGCATTGTTACATGTAGTCTCCAGCCATTTCTTTTTTTTTTCCTGCTTCACAAATTATTTTTGCAATTCACAGCTTTTTATACTTTGAATTTTTAGTGACATGCTTTCTTCCCAGTTTTATTTACAGCTTTTTATACTTTGAATTTTTAGTGACATGCTTTCTTCCCAGTTTTATTGCAGGAAGTAATGGTAATAGTATCATAAAACTTAAAGCCCCAAACTGTTAAACCTAAAGGTAGTTTATCTAGGGACACCCTAGTGGCTCTGTCAGTAAAGTGGCCAACTCTTGATTTTGGCTCAGGTTATGGTTTCAGGGTTCTGGGATGGAGCCTGTGTCAGGTTCCACACTCAGCAGGGATCCTCTACTTGAGGATTCTCTCCATCCCTCTGCTCAAATAAATGTATGCTCCTGTATGTGAGCATTCTATCTCTCAAATAAATCTTAAAAAAGTTTGTCTATGTCCAGGATATAAGTTTTTTTGTTTCTTTTAGTTAAAAATTTTAAAACCATTTTCATGATGACATACAAGGAAACCTCCATGGATGTAGGAGTATGTGAATTATGGCTCTGAATTCCCTCAGTTTGGTCATAGGACTTTATCAGGGTCAACATACAAGGGCTGCTTGCCTCCCAGTGAGGGCCACCACATCTTATCAGCATCAAAATATTGGTATTACCTATTCTTTATACTGCAAAACCTGCCAGATGGGTGGGGTTAGTAGAGCCAGACTTTGTGCTAACTGTATCTAGGGTCATTATTCAGGGTTTGCTAATTTACCTATAGCTACTAATAGCAAGGATATTCCTAGAATTTCCTACAATTGAATATAAAAATCCATTGCTTTTGTGGCCCTGTGACATCCACTCTCATTACTGGGATGGTTGCTGATCCTTTCAGCACTTGACAAAAGAATTTGAATTGTTGTTGCCAAAGAGAGAGCCTTAAATCTACAAGGCAACTAATGGACAGTTATTGTTTATTTTAAAGATTTTATTTATTCATGAGAGAGAGAAGCAGGCTTCATGCAGGGACCCTGTCATGGGACTTGATCCTGGGACTCCAGGACAGGATCACGCCCTGAGCTGAAGGCAGTGCTAAACCACTGAGCCACCTGGGCCTCTGTGGACAATTATTTATTAACAACTTAAGATACTCTGTTTTAATCCCTACTAGAAACAAATGTGGGTGTGTATAATGTGTTCAGTACTTCTTTTGTAGATTTTTTTTGCCAGTTCTATTCATTATTGAAAATGTGGAATTGGAAGTTTTCAAATCTTGGTGAATTGCCTATTCCTTATTTTTTATTTTAATTATCTGTTAAGTATTTCTAATTGTTATATCTTTTTCTTGGATTGACCCTTTTATAGTTTAAAATATTTCTTTTTATCTGTAGTAAGATTTGTTTAGTTTTTTTTTTTTTTTTGAAGATTTTATTTATTCATGAGGGACTCAGAGAAAGAGGCAGAGACCTAGGCAGAGAGAAGCAGGCTCCCCATGAGGAGCCTAATGTGGGATTTGATCCTGGGACCCTGGGATCATGCCTTGAGCCAAGGGCAGCTGCTCAACCACTGAGGCCAGCCAGGTGTTCCTGTTTAGTTTCTTTTGTCTGATAATTAGCATAGACCTTCCACATATCTCGCAGCTGCTGTGTTTGCATCATCTGATACCTTTTGTATTTTATTTTCACTGTATTTGTTTCTTTGGATCTAAAATGTGTCTGGAGACAGCAAGCATTTAGTTTTTTTAAAATCTATTTTGACTTTCTCTGTCTTTTGGATTGTTGAATCCATTTACATTTAATGTTATTAATATGGGGGGATTTACATCTGCTGTTTATGCTTTTTGTTTTCTAGGTCTTGTGTCTTTCCCCCCCCTTAACATTTCTTTGCATTAAGTGAATATTTTCTAATGTACATTTCAATCTCCTTAATGGTTTTTTTTACTGTATATTTTGTGAAAACACAAATTACTTTTGAAAATCATTTTTATCTGCCTTTAAGGTGTTAAACATTTAAAATCTGATATATTTTTTAAATGCTTGTGATTTTAAAACAAACTAAAAAGGCTGTCACTAGTACAGAGGTAGGGAGGTGAAGAGTATGGGGCCCAGTGAGGTTTGTTTTTGAATCCTGCCAGTCCTAGAATATGTGTGCACCTTCGTGGATGGCCTAATCTCATAGAGTCAGGTTGATATCAGGAATAAAGGGAAGGGGAGTAGGATTTTAAATTTAGAGATTTGGTAGGCGGAAGGTCAGCTCTGTCATTGGAGATGCATATTCCAATTACAGGGGTGGGCTTTATAGATTTGATGATGGAAGGATGGAGAATTGGTGCTATTTCTCCCCTCTGAAATATAAGGAGCTGAATTAGGGCAGGGGGAGCATGGTTGGAGTGGCTAGGGACCAGGGAGGAGAGAAAAAGTCGTAGAGCATGGGGGAAAAAATTCAATAAATGAAGTAGAATTGTGAGCGGTGTTAAGTTTGATGTTTTTGTTCATAAAGTAAAATTAGTCGGCTGGCTTGTGTCAATTTTTCCCCCCCCAGAAAACTTCAGCTACTCCTGTGCAGAGAAGGAGATTCTTAAGTTCA
This sequence comes from Vulpes lagopus, assembly GCF_018345385.1. Lineage (NCBI taxonomy): Eukaryota > Metazoa > Chordata > Mammalia > Carnivora > Canidae > Vulpes > Vulpes lagopus. The sequence goes on from NC_054844.1 coordinate 28,825,242, forward strand.
GCCATACTTGGGATTTGTCAGGTAAGTGCCATGGCTGGAGTTGAGTGGAGATTTTGGCAAAAAGTTAATTTTTTTCAAGTGAAATTAAAATGATAGACCATGGAAATCCAGTCTCTTGTACTCTCCACTATAGTATATTTTCAAAAAGTTTAATACTTTGTATCTAGAAGTAGAGACTCTGCAATCTCAAAAAAAGTCAGATAACTTTTGACTCTTTCCCTCTAAATAGGTAGTTCAGAGATGATTTTCCAGGCTTTAGTTTCCTTGTGTGCTAGCAAAGCAGAGAGAGGAATAAAGTAACCCCAAATTACTCAGATCGTTTGTCTGCCTACCCATATGCTCTGTATTGGCCCTCTACTGGCTGCTCTCATGTAATCACAGACTTGGTGGCTTAAATAACACCTGTATTTCTCACAGATCGAGGTATTTGGTTTCTCCTGAGGCCTCTTGGCTTGTAGTCAGCCTTCTCTGTGTGACCTCACATGGTCTTTCCTCTGTGCCAATGCCTGCTGTCTCTCTTAAAGGACACCAGTCCTGTTGGATTAAGGCCCTGTCCTTATCACCTCACTTAAATTTAATTACCTCCCTGAAGGGCCTGTCCCCGAATATAGGGGGTTAGGGCTTCAGCATAGGAATTTGGTGGTAAAAAGACACAATTCACTCCATAACAGACTCCCACCCTAAGTATGCATAAGAACTAAGGGGGAATTTATTAGGCATCATTAACTCTAGAAGTGCTGCTTTGTATTACACCTCTGCCTGATCAGCCAGTTGTATTTTTTTTTTTTTTTTTTTTTTTGAGTAAACTCTGTCCCCAACCTGGGACTCAAACTCATGACCCTAAGGTCAGGAGTTGCATGCTCTGACAGCCAGCCATTATTAAGGAGCTTTCCTGGGAGAAGGCATGTGAGGAATAGAGATGTCTCTTTCTAGGATATTTTTGTTTGTTTGTTTGTTTTTCAATTTTTATTTATTTATGATAGGCACACAGTGAGAGAGAGAGAGAGGCAGAGACACAGGCAGGGGGAGAAGCAGGCTCCATGCACCAGGAGCCTGACATGGGATTCGATCCCGGGTCTCCAGGATCGCGCCCTGGGCCAAAGACAGGCGCTAAACCGCTGCGCCACCCAGGGATCCCTTTTTGTTTGTTTTTTAATTTCTTATTTAAATTCCGTTAGCCAGGGGATCCCTGGGTGGCTCAGTGGTTTGGCATCTGCCTTCCGCTCAGGGCGTGATCCTGGAGTCCGAGGATCAAGTCCCACGTTGGGTTCCCTGCATGGAGCCTACTCCTCCCTCTGCCTGCATCTCTGCCCCTCCCTTTCTCTCTCTCTGTCTCATGAATAAATAAATAAAAAATCTTAAAAAAAAAATTCCCTTAGCCAGCATATACTGTGTCATTAGTTTCAGACGTAGAGTTTAGTGATTCACAGTTGCATATAACACCTAGTGCTTGTCACATCAGGTGCCCTCCTTAATGCCCATCACCCAGTTACCCCATCACCCCTGTCACCCCCTTCCAGCACCCCTGAGTTTGTTTCATATAGTTACGAGTCTCTTATGATTTTTCTCTGATTTCTCCCCACTCAGTTTTTCTGGGATCTGTTTTTAATTCAGATGGATATATGCCTTCTTCAATCTTTTCAATCTTGTTTTTCTTCTTAGAACACTATGACCCATAATTTAATAAGTCTTAGAGATCTATAGATTGTTTTGGATTTTCTCTATTACATCTGTGAATAGTCCATTTTATGTTTACCTTCCCAATTCTTAAACTTTCCAGGATCTCCAATACAGTGATGAATAGAAGGGACAATAGTAGTGTGTTTGTTTTATTGTCAGTCTAAATGTTTAAAGCTAACATTTATCAAAATTAAGGAAATTTGTGTTTGATAAAAATGTTCTAATGAATGTGAATTTTATGATAAGTTCTTGCATCTGTTGAATTTAGGATTTTAAAAATTATTGTTACTTGGTTAATTTTCAAATGACAAATCTTGTATTTCTGAAATAATCCTAATTTGATCATGATAGGTTATCATTTTCATGTCACCACATTTGGTTTGCTTACATTTTGTTTAGGATTTTTGTTTTTACGTTTCTGCAAAAAATTGGCTTCTAATTTTCCTTCTTTTTGGCTTTTGGATGACAGCCTCAATGAATGAGCTCTGAAGTGTTATCTTTTTTATCTTTTTTCATATTAGATTATTTCTTTCATAGATTGTTACTCCAGCAAAGCCGTATTGGTCTGGCATTTTCTTTGTGAAAAGATACTTGATTATCAATTAATTGGTACATAAATGGTATTATTACCATGTCAATCCTGGTTAGGTGTATTTTTCGAAGGATTTCTCCATTCTTCTAAATTTGAAATGTATTGGAATAAAATTATTCAAAGTAAATACTTACTATTTTTAACATCTATAGGGTCTAGTAGTAGTCTCTATTGCCAATATTGCACTTTTTAAAAAAAGATTGATTTTAGAGATAAAGTGAGAGTGTGCACGCAAGCAGGCATACACATAGAAGGAGAGAGAATTCCACAAGTAGACTTCCTGGCTGAGCATGGAGCCTGACTCAGAGCCAAAAACAAGAGTTTACCACTTAACCAACTGAGCCGCCCAGGCACACCCCCTCACCCCCAGTATTGCACTTTTATTTTTATTTTTTAAGCATTTTTAAAAAAGATTTTATTTATTCATGAGACACACACACACACACACACACAGAGGCAAGAGACACAGGCAGAAGGAGAAGCAGGCTCCATGCAGGGAGTCTGATGTGGGACTCAATCCCGGGTCTCCAGGATCACACCCTGGGCTGAAGGCAGCGCTAAACCGCTGAGCCACCCGGGCTGCCCTATTGCACTTTTAAAATGTCATGATCAGTATTGTTAGAGGCTTATTGATTTTTATTCTTTTTTTAATATTCTTTTTTAAAGAATTACCTTGTGACTTGTTGAATCTCTACATTTTTGTTCATTATTTTATTTCACTCTCATCATTTCTTAGGTTAGCTTATTATAAATGTGGAGTTCATGTCCCAATCTAATTTTTATTTTATTTTTTTAAATTTTTATTTATTTATGATAGTCACAGAGAGAGAGAGGCAGAGACACAGGCAGAGGGAGAAGCAGGCTCCATGCAGGGAGCCCGATGTGGGATTCAATCCCGGTGTCCAGGATCGCGCCCTGGGCCAAAGGCAGGCGCTAAACCGCTGTGCCACCCAGGGATCCCTAATTTTTATTTTATATCAATAACTAATTTTTAAAAGATTTTAAGTAATCTCTACACCCAAGGTGGAGTTCAGACTCACAACCTTGAGATCAAGAATCATATGCTCTACCAACTGCATCAACCAGATCCCCCCTTAGTCTTCTTTTTAAAATATATTACAAATTATCCTCAAAGGTTAAGTAAACATGAGTATAAGAGCATGTTATGGACTGAATGCATGTCCCTCTTCACCTATTCATAGGTTGAAGCCTAACCCCTAATGTAACTATTTGGAGATGGGCCTTTAGGGAGGCAATTAAAGTTAAATGATGTCATAAGGGTGATGCTTGATCCAGTAAGACTGGTGTAGAGGAAGAGGCACCAGAGAGCACTTTTTCTCTTTGTAATGTAAGTATAAAGTACATTCCTTATTTTTCAATTATTTGGCAATTTCCTAGTTACTTTTTTCCCTATAATTTCTAGATTGATTCCATTATAAATTAATCTGAATTACTTTAATACTTTGAAAATTGAGATTTACTTATGGCTCAGCTAGTCATTGGTAAAAATTCCATGTGTGCTTGGAAAGAATGTGTATTCTGCATTTGGGGTGTACTGTTAATATGCTTACATTACATTTGTTTAATTTTGTTATTTTAATCTGTGTTCATGAATGAATAAATAAAATCTTAAAAAATAATTGCCTACCAAAAATGGCAAAAACATCTTGTGCCAAATTCCATTATTTTCTGAGACTGTGCCATAATATCTTACCTTCAAAGTTTGGACAATTAAGCACTTTCTGGAATAAATTGGACTGGCTAAACTTAAGAAAAAAATCTGTGTTCATGTGCTGTGGTTATAGATTAGACCATTTTTAGATTTAACAATATACTGTTGGTCAGTACAAATTAACCATTTTGGAAGGCAATTTGTCACTGTTGATGTAAATAATTTTAATGTTCTTTGACACATTGATTTCATTTCTAGGAATTTCCAGAAACAGGCACAAACATAAAAGCATAAATATAAGAATGCTTAGTTTAGGATAGTTTATAAGCACAAAAACTTAAGAAAACCAAATAGAAGAAACATAAGAAAGTGAATAGAGGACTGGTTGAATGATATACAGAAAAACTAATGTTACACAGACAATGAATATATTTGTGTGTATGTGTTTTTTTTTTTTTTTTACATGATAGTCACACAGAGAGACAGAGAGACAGAGAGAGAGAGGCAGAGACAGGCAGAAGGAGAAGCAGGCTCCATGCACCGGGAGCCCGACGTGGGATTCGATCCCGGGTCTCCAGGACTGCTCCCTGGGCCAAAGGCAGGCGCTAAAACGCTGCGTCACCCAGGGATCCCCAATGAATATATTTGTAGTGAAATGATAAGGTATCCTAGATACAGTAATGAAAATCAGACAAAAAGACAGGGTTTTCTTCATGTGTTTGCTTTTTATGTATAAGGTAGCAGTAGACACCCCTAGGGAGTTAGGCAATGGGAATAGACAAAAAGGACTTTTTACCATGTGTTTGACTTGTTCGTTTTATTTCAGTGAGCATGGGTTACTCATAATAAAGAGCCTGTTAGAATAAATAAAAGCAGAAAGTAGTTGCCACTTCAGTGTAACAAACAAAATACTTAAATGTATTATGTAGAATGAATGCCTGTAAAACACCCCAATTTTTTTTTATATTTGCCATATTTATTGTATCCTCCTTTGCTCTTTTGTTTCTCTTCCCCAAATTAAAGATGAAGCTTTGATCTGAGGTTTCTGGAATTATGATAGACATAGCATTGGTATCAAGGTAAACTAATTTTCTTGGGAAGTTTTATGTAGATAAATTTTTAATAAAAGATCCTTATTTCCTACAGATTCCTGACATTCAGAACAACTGACTTTTAATACCCTGCTACTACATCAAATCAACAATGAATTGGAATGTAAAACCAGAGAATGTCACCTTACCACCACAGTATCCTAAAAAGCAGTCATCTTTTTTGGAGCAGGCTTTAATAAATACACTTAATACAGCATCTCAAAGTTCTTTAAACTATCCTGGAAGTAACCAAGAAGCATGTATGTTTGTTGGTAATTCAAATTCAGTTTCACAGCCACTGCTAAACATCAGAAATTATCCAGCTCCTCAGCAAATCCCTATTCCTGATATGCATAATGGGACAGTTGTGGCCTCACAAACTTCAGTAGAAGGAATCACATATGCAAATGTTAAAGGATCCAAACAACTAAATCACAATTTGCAAATGTCTTCAGGAGTTACACAAAATATATGGTTGAACTCTCAAATGAGGAATTCTATGCTTTCTCATACAGGGGCAACTGTGTCCCATCAAACTGGTTTTGGAACTAATACACCTAATTTACATGCACTACAGAATCAATTTGTGTCATCAGATTCCTATTCTATGCAACTACAAATGATCCCTCCTAATTCTGCAAGAGTTCCTGTAACTTATCAAGGATCCTCAAGACTTAACCCATCTTTATCAGAACGACAGGCTGATTGGGCACAACAATATACATCCAGTGGACTGACTTACCCAGATTACAGATCACTTCCAAAGCAATACAATTACCCATCACAAAGCTTTTTGCAAGATCCCACTCATCAGAAACAAAATCCTATGCCATCTACATCATTACAGATGAAAAATAGTCACCCTCCAGATTCTCCACGGACTTTACAGTCAAAGCAGACTGCAAGTGTACAGTCCTATCAATATGCAGTTACTCATACTGACAAAAGACCACCTCCTCCGCCTTATGACTGTAGATATGTAAGCCAGCCTTTTCAAAGTACTCAGCATGTTATTAAACAGACTTCTCTGAGTGTTTCTCAGAGTCAAGAAATACACTTACCTGAAATGAGGAGAGACTTTCCTAGAAACTTCCAACAGCATTGGCAAAACCTTAATGAAAATGTCAGCACAGTTGGAAATTCCTGTAACTTGAAAGTAAATACTAATGTCACTCAGCCTTTTACTGAACCTGTTAGATCTTCTGTGGATGGTGTTCAGACCCTTGCTCAGAATAATCAAGAGAGAAGCGTAGACTCTTGTGATCTATCTTCAAATCAAATACTGGACACAAATGCCACAAAAGAGAAGTTAGTGAGGGATATTAAAACATTAGTAGAAATAAAAAAGAAGTTTTCCGAACTTGCAAGGAAAATTAAAATTAATAAAAATCTTTTGATGGCGGCAGGTTGTATTAAAACAACTGATACCCCTTACAATGAATTAGCTCCAAATTCTGAATTGTCTGTGAAACAAAATGTCCAAATCCAGTCTGGGCCACAGGTAACCCTACTGACTCCAGAGAATAAACCACCAACCATAATGGAATCTGCAAAAGAAACAAGTAGAACACACACTACAATGAATTCTAACATTCAAGACCTCAATTGGGGAAATTGTAACCAAGTGAATTCTGCTTTAGGAAATTCTGTCTATTCAGAAAAGTTACCAATGCCAGACCAGTTAAGTGATATGAAAGTTAGGACTTCTTTAAAGGCATCAACTGTTGAGATTACCCAGGCAACATTAAGTAACACCCAGATTTCATCAGGAAATGTCAATGTTGAACCAAATGTGCCAACAAATTCTGAAACAACTTCTGTTCCTCAGTCTACATCTTTTGAGGAATATGTTTCAAAATACCCAAATAAAAATACACTGATTCTCAGTTTACTTACATGTAGAGATAAACTACAGGAGAAATTATTTAAAAATACTAGTGAAACTATTCAGGGCTCTAAACCACATAGTTTTGAAATTAATCCAAATACCCAAGTCACTGGTAACCAAACGAATTTGAAAACCATGGAAACTCCAAGTCCTTGTAATATAAATACCAAGGTTTTAGACAACTCCTTTTGCCTTGAGCAGAAATCCTCGAGTGGAATGTCTTCTAAAAGTGACCATCACTTTTCCATGGAATTGCTAGCAACATGTCTTTCTCTGTGGAAAAAGCAACCTAAAGAACCTACAGAAGAAAAACAGTATAATGAAGCAAAAAACAGAACAGCAGTTGGATTTTCAAAGCCTGTGGAAACCTGTGATAAGAGTCCATTTTTAGTTGTAGGAAATTCTCAGAATAAGATGGTAAACACTTCCCAAGAAACAACTTTGTCAACAGTAGTACAGAATTATGAGTCTTCCAGTGCAACTGTTACAAAGGGAACAGAACTTCAGGTTGCTGTAGTGTCACCCTTAATTCTTTCAGATGTCAAAACATTGTCTGCCAAAGGTGTAACACCTGAAGCAGTACCTGAAACACTGTATCCAGTTATTAAAGAAGGCAGTGTTTGTAGCTTACAAAATCAGTTGGCAGAAAATACCAATGTTACTGCTGCGTTGAAAGCTAATGTTAATGAACCAGTAGCAGATACCACAACAAATACAAAGATGTTCTCATCAGTTCAGAAGGAAGATCAAAATGTGTCGACTAATTCAGAATATACACCTAATAGCCATCAAGGAGATCATAGCAAATCTGAACCAGATCCCCACTGTTCTGTGAGTGAGCAGCAGGCCTCATATAAGTCAAGGAACAGTGATATTGTTAGTGGTGATATGTTACATATTGACAATATTTGTTCTCTTGTTGAAGGTGATACATCTTATAATTCCCAAATAGCAGAGATATTCAACTTGCCTCCTTTGAAAAGGGTTGAGCCACAGAAATCTTCTCTACCCAATCATCAAGTGATTAGTAAAAAAGAACAAATAGACAGCCTCACTGAAAATAAAGACTTTGGTTTTCAAAATGGTAATTTTTCACTGTGCGCAGATGTTTCACATAAAATAACTGGACCAGCAGAATCAGCACAACATCCAGAATCGTTATCTTTGAAGTATGTTAAAGCCAACAGTGAAATTCTAGAGGAAAGCAACATGGAACACGTCACTAAAAAAGAAAGCACAACTAATGATACATGTTCATTGTCTGCTATTCCTCAGGAAGGTGATGAGTCCTGCAATTATACTGCCCAAGATCCTGCAAGAAGTGAGATTCTCATTGATAAGGCATCTTTCTCATACCTACACGATCAACTGTCAGAACTTTTAAAAGAATTTCCCTATGGTATTGAAGCTGTGAACGCACAGGAAGGTTCTGTAGCCCAACAGATAACCAACCAAATCTCAAAAGATCAAACTGGTTGTGACTCCAAGGACTCAACAGATCAAATACAGATTACAGTATTAAACTCTGAGCAAATGAAAGAATTATTTCCTGAACATGACGACCCACTCTGTGAGGTTGACAAGTTGACAGAACATCAGAAAGAAGAGCCTGTAAAAAAAGGGAGTCAGTGTGACCCACAAGCAGATACAGATGGAAAGACTGATGATAATATAATGGATTCAGAGAAAGATGATGTTGGTTGCTGTACATTGGGGTGGTTGTCTATGGTTTATGAAGGAGTACCCCAGTGTCAATATAATTGCATCAATAACTCAGCTTCAAAAGAAGACAAAGGGGAAAATCAGTGTTCACCTTTGAAGATCAACAGTTGTAAGGAAGGAGAAAGAACTTCCGATAGAAATGTCCCTCGTGGATGTGAGAGTCCTCTAAATAACAATCTGAAGATTCCTTTGACTTTTCCAGATAAGAAAAACCATTCTCCTGAAATAGAGCAAGGCAAAAATATAAATGAAATGCCCAAAACAAAACACAAATCATTGAGGACAGAACAAGAATTATCAGGTCAGCTTTTTTCTAAAGGTGATAAAAAACTAGATTCCATGCAAAGTCACAAAAGAAAAGGAAAACTGCAGTTTCATGAGATAACTTTTCACACCAGTAATAAAATGACAAAATTTTCTCAAGAGAGCCTGCACCAAAAGTTCATGGCACAAAACTCACATCCACTAAAAACAAAGGCAGGTTTCTTGACAAATAAAAATAAAGATTTACATATGAAAAATGGTTCTTTGGTACAATCAGTATCCTCAGAGAAAAGATTGAAAACAGGTGGCTTTAGACCAAAAGCTTCGGATAAAAGGAATTTAGATGATGGGAGCATACCTGACTCAAAGAAGAAGAAATATGATAAACAAGAGCAGAATAAAAATGGGGATGGAACATTTAAATTATGTAACATTTTGTCAATCCCAAATGAAAGAGCCAGGGTTAAAGAAAAGACTATGTCAAATGTTAAATCTGCAGCCTCTAAGGGTAACTCATCTAAAATTAATAAAATTCTAACACCAAAGGAATATTTGCAAAGACAGAAACACAAAGAAGCAATGGGTAGCAATGCATCAAAGAAAAGCTGTGTGAGAAACTTCCCGTGTGATTCTCAATACATGAAGTCTAATAAACTTTCCATGCAAGTAGGGAGTTGGGAGAAATCAAATGAGAGACACAATAGCAGTGTACAGACTTCTAAGGAATCATTAAATATTTGTGCAAGCCATGGTAAAAACCTCAAGATTGACTCTTCAGAGGAGTCTAAAGCATACATTTCAAGGGATGCTAAGCGAATAATTGGTGGAAATCAACCCGAGAAAATGTGGATTGATAAAACCAAGTTAGACAAAAATTTAAACAGTACAAACAGTGAAGTGGAATTCAGTCAAATGCCTCCCCAGTCAAAGGATCAAAAGAAAACGTATCTGAACAGAGTTGCGTTTAAATGCACTGAGCACGAGAGCATTTGTCTCACAAAATTAGACAGTTCACCAAGGAAGTTTAATAAAGAGAGACCAGAAAATAAACCTCAGAGCCTCTTACCTCTGAAAGACACCACAGAAAAACCAAACATGCTGGAATTTAAGTTATGTCCAGATGGCCTGATTAAGAATACAAATTCTGTTGATGACTGGAAGGATCTGCAGCCTTGTCCTAGGAAGGAAGAAGCCCCTGTGCAAGGTCTAGTATGATTTTTTTGATGGTGTCTCCAACACTAAAGCATTGTAGGTGAACAGTGGATTAGCACTACTTATGCCATCTGGGTAGCTAGCAAAGACTTAAATGCATTTGCCATTCCTTGGTATTTGTTTTTCTAAATCAATGGTTCATTGGGCACTATTTGTTTTATCTCCCCCTTCCTGTAAATTGTACTCCATTTGTATTGATGACAAGTGGTATGTAAAATTGTAGGATTTGCCAAATACAAAGATTTCCTTTTTCACCAAGAAGCCTATATTATGGAAAACGTTCTTTGTGCTAAGTTAGAAAAGTGTTTTTACATTATTTCATGTGTTTTGTTGATTCTCATTTGGACTTGTAATTTCAAAGCCCTGTGAATTGAAATTTTAGTCTAGATATGAGGAAATAATTATTATATATTAGTGAAAACTTTAATACATATTGAAATGTATAAAACTTATTGTCATCTTTGAGATAGTTGGCGACTGTGTTACCAGAAAAGTTAAAGCGCTACTGTTGGCTGAATGATAGAATTCTCAGCATAGTGCAAAGAAAGAAGAAAATAGATGACTAATGATTTGTGATAGTAAGGAAACGTTTAGGGGTTGTGGATGTTATATATATAATAATATGTTGAGAAATTGAGATTGGAAAACTAAAGGATTTGAATAGCAATCTTAATTTCTCCTGTGCTGTTCAGATGGAATCTGTTGGAGCACAGAAAGTTATGATGTAAATATAAGGTACGTTTTCTTGAAAGGAGATAGGGATATGATAAAATAGGTTATAAAATTCATTTTGTAAAGCATTGGTGATTTTACTTGGCCATAGAAGTAGATCTTTGGAAACTGAGGCATGGGTGTAACAAGAACATTAAAAATGGGGTTGGGGGCAATGGGAGTGACTTTCTGTTTCCTGTGCCCTTAAGTACCTTGACATTTGTTGATATTCAACCTAAGAGGAAGAAACATAATTTCATGGTGAAAACAAACTTTTTTTTTTTAAACAAACTTTTAAAGCAACTTATTTTTCATTTATGAGATACTCAGGCACTTGAAATAGAAGAAAACATTTTTTTCAGGCTTCTTTTAGACTTGTGTTATACATAAATATATTTAATACCTTTCAAAGTCTATTTTACGTTCACCTGAGTTTCCTTCACAATTCTAAAAGAGATGAATAGCAATTTCTAGAGCTCTGAAAATGAATATTTAAATAGTTTCAGGAATAAAAAGTACAAAAGAAGACTGGTTAAGAGGTACAACTGAGGAGAAAAGGATGCCAGAAGCCAAACAAGAAATAGGTAAAACTTAATTCATCTATTTAAATTTTTATTTTATCTATTGGGCACTTGGTCATTTAAAAGCTGGATTATAGTTAAGCAATTGTGAGGTTTGGTTTTTATCCATAATTTTAAAGTGATTCAGTGTTTGTATGAGTGGTTGGAAGATTTTTTGGGGGTATTTTTTCTCATGCTGTGGAGAAGGAAACTGATCTATTTCCTCTTAACAAGAAAATGTTTCTCATCATGAGTTAGGTAGGGTAAGGGGTTGGCATACTTTTCTCCCTCCCTAGGACTTGATGGTAAATATTAGGTTTTTTGGATTGTAAGGTCTCTTAAATACTTGTCTCTTGACACTGTAGTGAGAAGATAATTATAAATGAATGAGTATGGGCTATGTTTCAATTAAACTTTACTTACCATCTCAGGCTAGAGGCTAGGCTTGGCCTACAGGCCATGTCCTGTTTGCCAGCCCTTGGTCAAAACAAGATAGGCAAGGATGTTTCTATTTTATCCCTGGGAGGTTAGATCATTTTATTGAAATTCCATGACTAGTAACTGAATAGGAACTTGAAATAGGTCCCCACTTTTCAAAGTTAATTAAGTGTGGAATCTGAGTTATTTTGATGATGAAAGATGGAGCCTCCTAGTTCAAATTTCTTTCTTTTTATAGGGGAGGATTTTGGGCCAAGGGCCAACCAGAAAAGCCAGAGCTTTCAAGTATCTGATTTAAGTAGTGAAATGAATGTACTTTGTTCTTAGGGTTTCGTATTGAGAACTAGAAGCTAGAGTTCAGGAGTTTTACCTTAGTTTTGGTGAACTGAATATGTAAAGATAAGGGTTTAGAATTCCTTGAGAATGGAAGGAAGCAGAATTTTACCATGAGCAACAATAAAGAAGCACATTTCTTAAAAGGGAGGAGTGTGACAAAATTGAGAAGAGAGCTTAAATACATATGCTTATAGAAATTGAGTTCTATGTATTAAAGGTGCATATAGGAAAAAACTAAGTTCAATAGAAGACTCAAAGAAGGAAGAAATGCAGCCTTAATCAGAACCGAAAAACAGTTGAAAGAGGGGAAAATGAATTTTAAGACTCCTGAGTGTAGAGAACACACGTCTAAGGGTGGAACACAGGAATTAAAAAAAAAAAAATGAGAAAGATAGAAATGGTCATGGAGATTAGACAAGGAAGGTCCTTGGAAATAGTAGACCTTACCTCACAGAGAAGGTGAGAGGCATGGTTGGGACCTGAATCTGAAAATATGGATGCCTGTACAGATTGACCAATGATAAGCATGAACTAAATGAGAATTCTAAAGATAACCACAAATAGGATGAGCAATAAACTGAAGTTGAATAAACATCAATACTCAGAATCACGATGAAAAAAAAATACAAGTTGGGGCACAAACTCTAGGAGATATGATGTATGGTAGAGAAAAGCCAAAATCTGAGTCACAGCTCTGTCAAAAGTGTAAGATCGAATCACTGGGTTGTACCTGAAACTAATATAACACTGTATGTCAGTTTTATTTCAATTAAAAAGTAAAGGCAAATAAAGTTCACCTGTAATCCAAAAAAGCCTGATAAGGTTCAGGAAAAATGTGAACAAATACCAAGATGAAGGGTGGACAATGTGAATTAGTGTGAAGAGAAACAAAAACAAATGTCATAAATTCCCAAACAGATGCAAAGAAACTTTTTAGATAATCATACATCTAAGTTTGGTGGCAAAGGTTGGAGTGTAGATGGAACAAGATGTGAAACTATATGAAGTCAGGGTAAAGTACAGAGAAGAGGGAAGTAACAATTCAGTGGAAAATGACTTAGGGACCCATCTCAGCTATCAGTATTGCTGACATCAAAAAGAATGCTAACAAGGACGTGCAAGAATTTGAAACAATTCAAGGACCAAGAGGACAGAATACTTGACTTCTTAGAAAAGGGTAAAACAAGATTATTATACAGGAAGGAATGGCTAGAGCAGGAATGAAAACCATGGGAATTGTAAATAGGGGGAATGGCTACTGCGATATAGAGGTACATCTAGAAATATAAGAAGTGGGAAAATTGGACCCATCAAAAAGATAATGAGACTAATGCAACACTGAAATGGTCTAACCAAACAAAAACTACAGACATGTCTTAGAATACCTAATATGTAGCAAGGCCAGAATATTAAAATAGTCTTTTCCATTCACTGAGTGGAACCAGCTTGTGCTTATGCTCTTTATATTGCTAGTTTAAATAGCTGTTTAAAAAGGTCACATTTATAATAATCTGCAAATGAAAGTAGAATGGAAGAGCCCTGGACTGTGAAGATGGTATGAGAGTAGAAAATAGATCCCAAAAGAGAGGCAAGATGTCCTGTGTGTATAATTTACCATTCTAAGATTAAAAGCCATAATTTATCAAGCTCCTTGTCCTAAATTGTATCCCAAAAAAGAATGCAGGTTTTCCTTCTTCATTTTAATTGATTATATATTAGTCACTAATACTGAGTAATAAAGTTTCTGTTTTCTTAGATAATAATGTTTTGGCTAATTCAAGACTCTCGAAGAGAAGCTTCGGTGCAGATGGATTTGAGACACTTCAAAATCCAGTAAAAGATTCAAAGGCAATGTTTCAAACCTACAAAAAGATGTATATGGAAAAGAGAAGCAGAAGCCTTGATAGCAGTCCTTTAAAATAATTCTGAGGCTAATTTTTTTGATGGTTCTATAATTGACACCAGAAAATTTCTGTCATTTTCTGTTCAGAATATATTGCTGGAAATGCTTGGGATTGCCATGATAAAATCTCGAGAGTTTAGTTACCACTTAGTTATGTAAATCATTGAAGTTATTTAATAGGGCTTGGGGATCTTACCTGTGCATACCAGATATAAGAAATAGACGGTATTTGTCAGGGAAACCATAAGGTATTGAATTTTGACATTATTGAACAATATTTTGAAATGCTAACTATCCATCCTGAGGGAGGGCTGTTCTCAGTTAAGTACTTGCTTATTTTAGCTGGGACTGTAAATATGTTTATTTCTAAAGCTTATTAGCAAAACTTATTTTTTAAAAACCCTCACTGTGAATGTCAAAGTATATTCTTAAGTATTTTATACCTAATTGTAAACTTTGTCAGAAGTCTTGTTTTGTACTTGTTAAGCTGGACATAATTTTTGGATAATGTTTAGACATTACTTTTCATACTTGAAATAAACATTTATTTTTAAAATATATATAAATATATCATAGTGGTCTGTATTTGATTTTCTATCCCCACAACAGGGCACATTTTAGAAGGGTGTTTTATTTTATTTTTATTTTTTTATTATTTTTTTAAGATCTTATTTATTCATAGACACAGAGAGAGAGAGAGGCAGAGACACAGGCAGAGGGAGAAGCAGGCTCCATGCAGGGAGCCCGACGTGGGACTCGATCCCGGGTCTCCAGGATCACGCCCCAAGCTGCAGGCGGTGCCAAACCGCTGCACCACTGGGGCTGCCCTAGAAGGGTGTTTTAAAAAGAAATTTTAACGAAGCTGTTAGAAGTAAATATTTTCAGGTTACACTCAGAAGAAGAGCAAAAGAAAACATGGAATGTGAAATGTTTCTGGGTTTTAATGACTACTAGAAAAGTTTTGGTTATTTTCATAAAATCTCAAAAAGTTATACGTATAGTTCATATTTTAAAAATTACTTCTGAGAGTAGGGAGAAATAGGGAGTTTGAGGATACAGTTTCAATTTTGCCATTACGTACATATTAACACTACTGAACTGTACACTTAAAAATGCTTAAGATAGTAACTTTTTTGTATATTATGTTACAAGTTTAAAAACTTTGAAGACTTCAGACTGGGCTTCTCATAAAATACTAAGCTGCTTTGCTCATCTTGCATAATTGATGGTTTCATGTCAATAAAAGCAATGGTTGGGGAAACAGCTGGCACCATAGCACCAGTCAAGGCAGTGGCTTCAAACTGATGGTCATTATAATTGATCATTGTATTATTCTTTACTGCTGGAAACTCTCAAACATTTCAGAAGATTTTGAAGCCGAAATATACAAGCAATGATAGTTCAAATGCCATTGTGGAATTGGTCCCTTGGAATAGAATTTTTTATTTGAAGAAATTATTGACATTTTTCTCAACTATGTCATCCTGACATTTCAAGGAAAATAAAATATTTGTCAGTGATAAAACTTGAGCTTTCCAAAAAAACTAGGATTTTGGAAAACTTGTATCTGAGACCAAATTTTAGCATCCTACTACTAGATCTCTGTTGAACTCATTGGAGATATTAAAGTAATTTAAAAAAATTTTTTAGAGTAGGCTCCACATCCAACGTGGGGCTTGAATTCACGACCCTGGGATCAAGACTCATGTCCTCTACAGCCAGCCAGCTAGGCATCCCTGTATGTAATTATTTTTGAGGTATGGTAAAGTATGTCAACACTTGGAAGATCTGCATAACTTCATGAATTAGTATTTTCTGATGACAATGCAAGTTGATAAGAGATTACTCATGACATTGAGACCAATGGATTTCGATAGAAGAATGCAGAAAGATCCATCATATCAGGCTTCCATGTTGGAATCAACTTTTAGGAAACTCAGCTTTTGGTGTATCAAAAGAATATATAGATTATCTGAAAAGCTGGAGGAATGCTCTTGTCCACACAAAAAGCCATCTATATGTGTGAGATGGGACTTTCATGATATACTTGAACCAAGATGTAGCTCAACAACAGGCTGAATGCACAAGTAGATAAGAAATTCAACTGAGTTGTATGAAGTCAGACCTTAAAAGATTTGCAAAAATGAAAAAAGATCTTTCATCGATTTTTTTTGATAAATTTTTTATTAAGATTTTTTTTATTCATGAGAGACACAGAAAGGCAGAGACATAGGCAGAGGAAGAAGCAGGCCCCATGGAGGGAGCCCAACGTGGGACTCCATCTCAGGGCTCCAGGATCACACCCCAGCCAAAGGCATATGCTCAACTGCTGAGCCACCCGGGCATCTCTGGTAAATATTTTTAATAAAAATTCTATTTATATAACCATGACATGATTTAACTTTAAATGAAAGCGTTGTTTGAATTTTTCATAGAACAAATGTTGATAAATAATTCAATTTCACAGTTTTTAAGATGGTTAAAAATCTGGGTGGTCACAGTGGTGATGCAAGAGCAAGCACAATTAGATTGCTATGTTCAGTCTTGCATTGTTGCCGAGAAATCAGCATTAACTTTCAAGTACTTAAGTAGTATAAAGTATTTACTTAGAGTTGCATATAAAGTAGTTAACAGTGTTGAATTGGCAATTGGCTGCTATTGTTACTTAATTGTTTAGTAGTTACCGTTTTTATGTTAGGTGTGGCTTTTACTGTTAGGTGTGGCTTTTACGTGTTAAGGCTAAAGCCTTATAGGTACCAATGAATGTTATTTTATGACATTCAATTTCAAAGATTAATTTCAGAACTGGATGAGAAAAACCTCCATAATACAACAAAAATTAGTAAAAAAAAAAAAAAATTAAAAGAAAAAGACACCTGAGTGGCTTAGTGGGTTAAGTGCCCACTCTTGATGTCAGCTCAAGTCTTGAGTCAAGGTTGTGAGTTCAAGCTGTGTTGGGCTCTGCACTGGGCATGGAGCCTTCTTTAAAAAAAATAAATTAGTAAAAAAATAAGGGGGGGTGTCCCTGGGTGGCTCAGCAGATTGGCCATCTGCCTTTGGGCTCAGGTCGTGGTCCTGGGGTTGAGTCCAGCATTGCTTTTCCCTCTCCCTCTGCTGCTCTTCCTGCTTGTGCTCTCTTGCTCTCTTTTTCTGTCAAAATCTTTTTTAAAAAGTAAAAATAAAATTAGTAAAATAAATTCAATCCTTTAGGTGTTTGAGGTTCAGGACAGCAGTGTGTAAAATATTCCTTTATGCATAATACAAATGAAAGACATGCTCAGTGAAAGAAATACCAATGATATTCCTTCAGGAAGAAGGAAATTGAAAATAGAAGGGAGATGCAAGGGTGAAAGGTCAAATTAAATGGACATTCATTTAAAGAATGATCACAGAAAGAACACAAAACTAATTTTAAAGGAAAAATAAGTGAAAAATCCGTCTGAATGGCAACGCTGATTAGGGTGTTACATATATCTTATTTCCTGGAGATGGAGGTAAATCGCAAATTCTAAATAACTATAATGTATAAAGCTTTGTGGAAAGCATGGTACTACTATAGAAGCTGCAAAAATGAGGAAAACAAGTTCTTAGGATTCTCCAATCTAGAAGATGAGAAGAGGCAAGTGTCCAAATGTCAGTACTTGTGAGAGGCATAAATATTTGGGGAGATAAAATGAGAGATAAAAAACAATTACGATAGAAGTTTTCTTACTGACTTTGGAATGCCTTATATTACCTTACCACAGCCAGGTTAATCTTCTCTTGCCTATCTATATCTAGATGAAAGTGGCCAAAACCAACTGCTCGTCTTACCAACTAATTTTCATTGGAGTTTCTCTTCAAGGGAAGGGTCCAGAGAAAGAAGCACAAATAACATGTTATTATAATAGAAGCATAAATAATGTGGATTTGTGGTTATTTCCATGTTTAGGAATGCATTCAAGGTTCATTTTCTTCCAACTCAAGATATTTACAAATAGAACTTGGAAAAGTATTTGAAACTTTTAACTATATTAAATTTAGACTGCAGAGCAGAGATTATGGAGTGTGAATCAGGATTACAGTGAAACTATATACATAAATGAAGACTATCACGTCAAAATAGCCATTTGGCCATCAGGACTCAAAAAGCCTCTGAAACACTTGAAGATAGCTTGAGACTGACCATCAAACTATTACACTTCAAGATTGGGAAGGTGTATGAATACACCTATAAGGAAGCCTTACTAGAGGGATGCCTGAGTGGCCCAGTTGGTTAAGCATCTATGATCCCAGGCTGCTCAGCAGGGAATCTACTTCTCTCTTTCCCTTTGCCTTCCCCACCCCCACTCATGCTCTTGTTGGCTCGCTCTCTCAAATAAATGAAATCTTAAAAAGAAACCATTGCTAAGGAAGCTTAAGAATGATACAAATTGGGCAGTCCTGGTGGCCCAGTGCTTTGGCGCTGCCTTCAACCTGAGGTGTGATCCTGGGGGCCCGGGATGGAGTCCTGCATCCTGCTCCCTGCATGGGGCCTGCTTCTCCCTCTGCCTGTGTCTCTGCCTCTGTGTGTGTGTGTGTCTTTCATGAATGGATAAATAAAATCTTAAAAAAAAAAAAAATGATACAAGTTGATAGCATTTTGATAATTCTGTAATCCTAGTAACCAGAAAGTAATCAACAAGTCAGCTGTTCGGTATGGTAGCTGTTAGCCTTGTGTGTAGGTATTGAGCACTAGAATATAAAATGTGCTAGACAGTTTGGATCTATGTTCTGGAGGAAGAGCTACTAGAACCTGATGATGGATTAGATAAGGGAGAAAAAAGAGGAGAATCTTGCTTCTAGACTGTGCCACTGAATGGGTAGAGAGGCCTGCCTTGCCCGTGTGACTAGGGAGTAGGAAGTCTTAAGGCTGACCAGGAATTGATTTCTTTAAGCATGTGGCCAGTTTCCATGGAGCTTTTACCTGAAGGCTAACCTGCAAGGCAGTAAGCTTGGATAAATTTTTTAAAGATTTTATTTGAGAGAGAGCACAAACCAGGGAGAGGAGGAGATACAAGCTTCCGCCTGAGCAGGGAGCCTAATGGGCTCAATCCCAGGACCCGGAATCATGACCTGAGCTGAAGGCAGATGCTTAACTGAGTCACCCAAGTGCTCCAACATTCTTGAATAAATTAACACACAACTCTTAGTGGTTGAGGAATGGACTCTTACTCAGGGCACAATTTTTCCATTTTCATAGCCGATATTTCAAGGTAAATTTTACAAATTTTATAAATTTATAAAATGTTATAAAATAAAATTTTATAAAATAATTTTATAAAATAAAGGCTTAATTTGAAATCTTTGTAATATCTCCCAACTTTTGTTTTTCCTGAGTAGAATGGATTTGTCTATGAGATAATGTATTTTTGTTAATAGCAAGAAACAGATTGTTGACCTGAATTGAGCATTGCCTTTTCTAAATCTTTTTCTAAACCTTCCTGTCTTCTATTATCTGATCTCTCTATAACTCCAAGTTGATAATTTGCTTGAGATTCCAGGCTGTTGTAATTATGGGGACTCAATGATCAGAGAACTACTGTCACTTTGGCAACATTTTTAATGTGTTATATTTCATTGATCACTGGGAATTTGCTCTGATTGCTTTTAATTATATATCCAAAATGTGACTCCTACCTTGTTCTAATTTTCTGAGGTTCAGAAACTCTTAACCACTTCTAAGATCTCATATCAAATATAAATCATCTACTTATGACTGCACGGGCTGAGCAAAATATTAACTTCTTATGCTTGGTGAGAATTAACTCCATTCCTTTTGGATGCTTCAAAGACTCTTGGAGGAAACACAATGTAGAGGTAGTTAAGTTTTATGCTCAGATTCAAGTATGGCCTTTATTAATATACCTTTACTCATTGCCTATCATGAATGATTATTTCTTGTTCACAATAAACCAGGAAGTCATATTGCCCTTATATACATATGAAAAAACTGAGCTCCAGAGAAATAAGGTCAAACAGCTTTAATGTAATAAAGGAGCACCTAAAAATTGATATAGTCATCAAACGACTTCTAATTTGGTCCAAAACATGAAAATCAGTGATTACAATCTGTTTCTCCCCTAGGAACATTTCATTACATGATAGAGATGAACACTTGTCCCTTCTATAGTATTAGAAGTACTGGACTAGGGCAGCACTGGTGGCTCAGCAGTTTAGCGCTGCCTTCAGCCCAGGGTGTGATCCTGGAGACCCGGGATCGAGTCCCATGTCGGGCTCCCTGCGTGGAGCCTGCTTCTCCCTCTGCCTGTGTCTCTGCCTCTCTCTCTCAATGTGTCTCTCATGAATAAATAAAGAAGTACTGGACCAATTTGCCTGACTATGCCTGCTAAGTAATCTCAGCACAGTACTCACAGATGGTGCTTCGGCTTTCATGTCTGTTTGGCTTTGCACTTAGAATTTCTAGTGGCCTAGTGCTTTTTACCCAAATTAATCCACTTTGTGTCAGTGGGATCTTTAACTTCCCCTACTTTTCCCTTTTCTGCATTTGTGATTTAATACTATATACCAACTTCATGGATTTATAACATACTGTTACTATGTGCTTATCCTTTTGCAGAATGAAGCTTATCGTTAGATCCCTGCATCAGTTATTGTCACTGTGTAAGGCTTAAACATTATGTCACAGTTCCTAAAGGTCAGAAATTGGTGTGGCTGGGCTGGGTTCCTCCTTAAGGTCTCTCACGAGGTTGAATCGTGGTTTTTGGCTGGGATCGTAGACTCATCTGAAGGCTTGAATCAGGAAGGATCCACTTCCAAGCTCATGCATGTGATTATTGTCAGGTGTTTTGGGTTGGAAGGCTCAGTGTCTCAGTTCCTTACCAGTCTTGGCCGGCATCCTCCTTCAATTCCTTGCCATACTGGTCTCTCCAAAAGGCAGCCTGCAACATGGCAGCTGATTTTCCTCAAAGCAATAGAACATGAATGTGGGAAAGAGCAGACAAGAGACATCACAGTCTTTTTTTAACTTCAGAATTGACACCCTGTCGTTTTTTGTTACATGTGCTTGGTAGGAGTGAGTCACAAAGTTGCAGTCCACATTCAAGGTAAAGGGGTTTGGGGTCACTCGGAACCATCCTAGTTGCTGCCTACCAGTCTTTGCTAAATTAATCTCTAAATTCTTCTGTTGTATGTGAATGGAAGCATGACCTTTCTGTTAGATCTGTGTAGCTCTGTGCTTATTCCAAGGAAGCCTGGAAGTCTGGCTTCTTGCCCAAAAATAAGGATAGACAATGATGCAGTTGATTAAACAGTTAACCTTGCTTGGGTTTAGCTCCCTGGTGTGGAATATATGATCGTCTCGGCATCCCTGAAATTATACTATCATGCTCCTATGTTGGTGATTCATACCTGAAAGACCCAAGTATGTTCCGTGTGATTGACAAAGGACCCTGGAAGCTGTGCCTAGAAGCCCCTGATCTCTCCTTGTCTATGCTTTCTTTGTTTTCTGTACTGTATCTTTGACTTTTTTTTTTTTAGATTTTAGATTCATTTATTCATGAGAGACACACAGAAAGAGGCAGAGACATAGGCAGAAGTAGGAGAAGCAGGCTCCTTGCAGGAAGCCTGATGTGGGACTTGATCCCAGGAACCCAGGATCAGGCCCTGAGCCAAAGGCAGATGCTCAACCACTGATCCACCAAGGCATCCCTCCTTGACTTTTTTTTAAACCTTACCTGAGTACATCCTGTGCAATCACATGAGCCCTTTGAATGATCCAGTCCCATGTAATTACTGCATTTGGGGAGGACTGTAACCACACTGTGTGTATTTCTTGTGAAGACACCGAATCCCAACAGCATCCAGGTGGCTATGGAAACTTGCATTAGTCAAATTAACCATAAAAAAAAGCTCCTGCACATCAAAGGAAATAACAAAGTAAAAGACAATCTATGGAATGAGAAAGGATATTTGCAAATGTCTTATCAGATAAAGGGCTAGTATCTAAAATCTGTAAAGAACTTATCAAATTCAACACCCAAAAAACAAAAAATCTAGGAATGGGTTGAAGATATGAACAGACATTCCTCCAAAGAAGACATACAAATGGTCAACAGACACCTAAAAAAATAATCCACATTTCTTGGCATCAGGGAAATACAAATCAAAACCACAATGAGATACCACCTGACACCAGTCAAAATGGTTAAAATTAACAACTCAAGAAACAACAGATGTTGGTGAGGATGTGGAGAAAGAGGGACCCATGATAATGAGGGACCCTCTGACAGTCTTGGTGAGAATGTAAGCTGGTGCAGCCAACTCTGGAAAACAGTATGCAGGTTCCTCAAAAAGTTACAAATAGAGCCACCCTACAATCCAGCAATTGCCCTACTAGGTGTTCCCGCAAAGGATACAAAAATACTGATCTGAAGGGGCACATGCATCCTAATGTTTATAGAGCAATGCTCTATAGATAGTCAAAATATGGAAAGAGTGCAGATATCTATCAACTGATGAACAGATAAAGAAGATGTGGTATTTCTCAGCTATTGAAAAGAATGAAATCTTGCCATTTGCAATGACATGGATGGAATAAGAATATATTATGCTAAGTGAAATAAGTCAGAGAAAGACAAATACCATATGATTTCCCTCATATGTGGAATTTAAGAAACAGAACAGATGAACACAGGGAAAGGGAAGGAAAAATAACATTAGATAAAAACAGGAAGGCAAATCATAAGACACTCTTAACTACAGGGAACAAACAGAGTTGTGGGAGGGGAAGTGGGTTTAGGGATGGGGTAAGTGGGTGATGGGGATTAAGGAGAGCACTTATGTTGGCAAATTGAATTCAAATTAAAAAAATGTAAAAAAAAAAAAAAAAAAAGGAGGGCACCTGTACTGAGCAGCAGATATATGCAAGTGATCAGTCATTGGTGCAAATGTAAATAGGGGATTAATTCCTTGATTTTTCTTTCTTCTGCCTCATTATTTGTGTATAGAAATACAACAAATTTTTGTACACTGTTTTCTATTTTACAATTGCTGAATTTCTTATCAGTTCTAGCTATTTTTTGGTGGAATCTTTTCAGTTTTCTACATAGAGTATCATGTTATCTGCAAAGCATGAAGGTTTGACTTCTTCCTGATGATTTGGATGACTCATTTTATTTCTTTTTGTTATCTGATTATTGAGGCTAGGACTTCTAGTACTATGTTGAACAACGGTGGTAAGAATGGACATCCCTGTCTTGTTCCTGACCTTAGGGGAAATGTTCTTAGTCTTTCCCCATTGAAGATGATCTTAGCTGTGGGTCTTTTGTATATGGCCTTTTTGATGTTGATGTATGTTCCATCTGTCCCTAATTTGTTGAGGGTTTTTTATATGAATGTGTGTTGTATTTTGTCAAATGCTTTTTCTTCATCTATTGAGAGGATCATATGGTTCTAATCCTTTTCTTTTATTAACGTGGTATATCGTCATGATGATTAATTTGTGAATATTGAACCACCCTAGCACCCCAGGAATAAATCCCACTTGGTCATGGTGAATAATCCTATTAATATACTCTTGGATTTGATTAGCTAGTATCTTCTTGAGAATTTTTGCATCTATATTCGTCAGGGATATTGGCCTATAATTCTTTTTAGTAGGGTCTTTGGTTTGAGGATCAAGGTAATGCTTGCCTCATAGAATAAATTTGGAAGTTTTCCTTCCATTTATGTTTTTTGGAAAGTTTGAGAACGGGTATTAATTCTTTAAATGTTTGGTAGTATTCCCCTGGGAAACCATCTGGCCCTAGACTCTTGTTTTTTGGGAGATTTTTGATTACTGATTTAATTTCTTTGCTAGTTATGGGTCTGTTCAGATTTTCTAGTTCTTTATATTTCAGTTTTGGTAGTTTGTATGTTTCTAGGAGTATATCCATTTCTTCCAGGTTGCCTAATCTGTTGGCATATAAGTACTCATAATATTCTCTTATAATTGTTTGTATTTATTTGGTGTTGGTTGTGATCTCTTTAATTCATGATTTTATGTATTTGGATCCTTTTTCATTTTCAATAAGTCTGGCTAGGAGTTTATCAATTTTGTTAATTCTTTCAAAGAACCTGCTCCTCTGAGGGGCACCTGGGTGGCTCAATTGATTAAGTGTTTGCCTTTGTCTTGGGTCATGATGGTGGGGTCCTGGGGTGGGGCGCCATGTCAGGCTCCCTGCTCAGCGGGGAGCCTGCTTCTTCTTCTCCCTTTGCCCTATCCTGACTTGTGTGCTATTTCTCTCTTTCTCAAAGAAATAAATAAATAAATTTAAAAAAAGAACAGCTCCTAGTTTCATTGATCTGTTCCACTATTTTTTAAATTTCTGTATCATTTATTCTATATCATTTAATCTTTATTATTTCCCTTCTGCTGGATTTAGGCTTTATTTGCTGCTCTTTTTCCAGCTTTAGGTGTAAGATTAGGTTGTATATTTGAGACTTTTCTTGCTTCTTGAGAAAGGCCTGTGTTGCTATATACTGTCCTCTTAGGATCACCTTTGCTGTGTCCCAAAGTTTTGGACTGTTGTGTTTTCATTTTTGCTTTCTTCCATGTATTTTTCTTCTTTAATTTCCTGGTTAGTCCATTCTAGTAGCACATTCTTTTTTTTTTTTTTTTTTTTTTAAGATTGTATTTATTTATTAGAGAGCACTAGAGGCACAGAGCAAGCATGAGTAGGGGCAAGGAGAGAGGGAGAAGCAGGCTTTCTGCTGAGCACAGAGCCCAATATGGGTTTGATCCCAAGACCCTGGGACCATGATGTGAGCCAAAGGCAGACACTTAACCAGCTGAGCCACCCAGGTGCCCCAGTAGCACGTTCTTTGATCTCCATGTATTTGTAGTCTTTCCAAATTTTTTCTTGTGGTTGACTTCAAGTTTCATAGCATTGTGGTCTGAAACTATGCATGGTATGATCTCAATCTTTCTGTACTGGTCGAGGCCTGATTTGTGACCTAGTATGCGATCTATTCTAGAGAATGTCCCATGTGCACTTGAAATTCTGATGCTTTAGGATGAAATGGTCTGAATATATCTGTGAAGTCGATCTGGTGTAGTCTGTCATTCAAAAGCCCTTGTTTCTTTGTCGATTTTCTGTTTAGATGATCTGTTCATTGATGTAGGTGGGTGTTAAAGTCCTCTATTAGTGTATTATTATCAATGAGTTTCTTTAAGTTGGTTATTAATTGATTTATATATTTGGCTGGTCCCAAGTTAGGGGCATAAATATTTACAATTGTTAGATCTTTATCATTAGATCCCTCTTATGATAGAGCCCTTCTTCCTCTCCTATTACAGTTTTTTAAATAATATAGTTTGTCTGATGCAGGACAAATTTTTCTCTATCCTTTCACTTTCAACCTAGAAGTGTTTTCGCATCCAAAATAAGACTCCTGTGGGATGCCTGGGTGGCTCAGCAGTTGAGTGTCTGCCTTCAGCTCAGGGCATGATCCCGAGGTCTGGGATCGAGTCCCATGTCAGGGAGCCTGCTTCTCCCTCTGCCTATGTCTCTGCCTCTCTCTCTCTCTTTCATGAATAATAAATAAATAAACAAACAAACAAATAAATAAATCTTTTTAAAAAATAAATAAGCAGCATATAGATGGGTCTTGGTTTTTTTTTTTTTATCCATTTTGATACTTTGTGTCTTTTGATGGAGCATTTAGTCCATTTCCTTTCAGAAAAAGTATTGAAAGATACGAATTTAGTGCCATTGTATTATCTGTAAAATCACTCTTCCTGTAGATTGTCTCTGTCCTTTCTAGTCTTTGTTGCTTTTGGTCTCTCTTTCTGGCTCAAAACATCCCCTTTAATATTTCTTGCAGAGCTGGTTTAGTGTTCATGAACTCCTTTAGTTTTTGTCTGTCTCCAAAACTCTTTATTTCTCCTTCTATTCTGAATAACAGCCTTACTGTATAAAGTATTCTTGGCTGCATATTTTTCCTATTTAGCACATTGAATATTTCCTTCTACTTATTTCTGGCCTGCCAAGTTTCAGTGGACAGATCTGCTGCTAACTTCATATGTCTACTTTTGTAAATTAAGAACCTTTTGTCTGTATCTGCTTTTAGAATTCTCTATATCTTTGTATTTTGCAACTTTCACTATAATATGTCATGGTATTGACAGGTTTTTGTTGATTTTGAGGTGAGTTCTCTGTGGCTCTTGGAGCTAAATGCCTGTTTCCTTCACTAATTAGAGAAGTTCTCAGCTGTAATTTGTTCACATAAACCATCTGCCCCTTTATCCTGCTCTTTTTCTTCTGGGACTCCTGTGATATGGAGGTTATTTCTCTTTGTGGAATCATCGAGTTCCCTAAGTCTACCTTTGTGATGTAATAGTTTTCTTTCCTTCTTTTTAACTTCATTATTTTCCACAATTTAATCTTCTATATCACCCATTCTCTCTTCTGCTGCTTCAGTCCTCATTGTGATTACATTCTATTGGTTTTGCATCTCAGTTATAACATTTTTTATTTCACCTTGACTGGTTTTTATGTCCTTTATCTCTATAGTAGGGATTTCTCTGATGTCTTCTATGTTTTTTGCAAGCCCATCTACTAGTCTTATGACTACTAAATTATTGTTCTAAATTCTTGTTCAGATATATTCCTTATATCTGTCTTGAGCTTGTCCATGGCTGTGATTTCTTCTTGACCTTTCTTTGGGGGAATTCCCCCATCTTGTCATTTTGGCTAAGTATCTGTCTTTTGTGTGTTATGAAAGCTATGTTGCCTGGGCCTGGGAGTAATGCTATATTAAAAAAGCATCATACTCTGTCAAGGTTTGACACTTCAGGAGGTGTTTCTGGTGTATGCTGTGTGCACCCTGCTGTTGTGTTTTGGATGCTCTTTCCCACTGGTCAGGCCCCTGCAGAGTTCCTCCTTGTTTGTGGTGGGGAGTGTTTGGACCTTTAACTAGGTGTGCTTTGATTTGTTTGTTGAAACAAGCTTGGAAAAAAAAGAAAAATCCTAATCAAAAAAAAAAAAAGAGGGGATCCCTGGGTGGCACAGCGGTTTGGCGCCTGCCTTTGGCCCAGGGCATGATCCTGGAGACCCGGGATCGAGTCCCACATCGGGCTCCTGGTGCATGGAGCCTGCTTCTCCCTCTGCCTGTGTCTCTGCCTCTCTCTCTCTCTCTCTCTGTGACTATCATAAATAAATAAAAATTTAAAAAAATATATTAACAAAAAAAAAAGAAAAAGAAAAAAAGAAAAAATAGAATCCTGATTCAAACACTAGAAAAGAGGATGAAAAACAGACAAAACAAGCAAAAAACTATAAGCCTGATTCCAAAGGAAAAGAAAGGAAAAAAGAAAAAGAAAAAAAGAAGCCTAATCTAAAAATAAAAAAAAAAAAAGGAAATGAAAGAAACTAACAATCAAACAAAAAACACTATAAGCCTGATTCCAAAGGTAAAAATAGAAGAAGAAGAAAAATACAGCCTGGTCCTATTTCCACTAGAACTGAAGGTGACACTTTGAAGGACCCTATGATCAGTAGACTTGGTGCATGTAAAGCGCAGCCGGTGCTGGTCTTCCAGGGCAGAGGCCGGCTGTACTGCCTTGGAGGCAGTGCTGCCCCAGTAAATATGCACTTGCCGGGCACAGGGGACAGGATATGGTATAGGCAGCTTCTGCCTTCACTGGGGGCACTGTGTTGTTCTCTGAAGTCTGACCATGTTGATCGTGAGGGTAAAATGGTGCTACCTCACTCTCATCTTTGGATGGGGGATCTCACAATCCCTGCTGTTCAGGAAGCCCTCACAGAAAAGCAAGGGCCATCAGTGCACCCACCAGGTGCCACAGCTCTTCTGCATTTTATCTTTGGTGCACAGCCAGGATTCAAAACTCTACATCTTAAAGGACCCAGCACCACCCAGATCTGCTCCCTCCTCTGAAGTAGGGCCTCCCCACCATGCTGTATCTAGTGTCCTTTGTCCAAAAAAACAGTCCATACCTGTGTGGTGCATGGAATCTGTCATAGCATCGCAAAAAGCAGCAACCAGGTTATTTACCCTCTGTGTGCCTCTGTCTCCTGCCAAGGGAAAGGCCATTTGCTGGTATCTGCAGGGATTTTTGTCCTTGAAGAGGCAATATACCCTCTTCCAAAAGTACTCCAGGAAGGGGAATGTTCTTTCCCTGTACAACCCAGGAGATCCCTACACCACTATGTGGATTTTGTGGCCAGTGCCCCCCTTCTTCCCAGGAATGCATGCCACAGCTCCAGTCTGACAAAAGTCATGCACTTCCAAAACCTCAGAATTTGAGCACCACACACTGTTTCCAAAAATCTGTAACCCTCACTTCCCCTGCTTCCTGGTTCCGGGTCAGGAGAGGTTTTTTTCTTGTGTAGACCCAACATTGTACTCTCAATCCCTCTCTCTCTCCCTTCTCTCTCCCCTTGGAAAGGGCTCCCTCCCCACCATGGCACAACAGTTTTTCTCTCCCCCAATTCACTTCCACACACCTCTCTCCTGTCATGCTGTCTCTCTTCAACCATAGAGATCTTGCTTACAATCCTCAGATCAATTTCCTGGGTGTTCCAGGTGATCTGACCTCAATACAGTTATGTTTGAGGGATGAGGAAAGCCCAGGGTCCCCTACTTCTCTGCCATTAACTCCTGAGGAGTTGTATAAGTTCTTTATATATTTTGGATATCATTTGCAATATCATCTCCCATTCAGTAGGTTGCCTTTTAGTTTTGTTGATGGCTTGCTTTGCTGTCAAAAGTATTGTATTTTGGGATAGTCCTAATAGTTTATGTTTACTTTTGTTTCATCTGCCTGAGGAGACAGATCTACAAAAACATTGCTAAGGCTGATGTCAAAGAAATTACTGCCTTTTTTTTTTCTAGAATTTTTGTGGTTTCAGTTCTTACATTTAGATCTTTAATCCATTTTGAGTTTGTGTGTGGTATAAGTGGTCCAGTTTCATTCTTCTGCAGGTAGCTGTCCAGTCTTCCCAGCAGCATTTATTGAAGAGACTGTGTTTTCCCTAAGAATAAGTTTTTAAGTAGGCTCCTCGCCCAGCATGGAACCCAACTGTGGGACTTGAAGTCATGACCCTGAGATCAGACCTGAGCTGAGATCAAGAGTTGGATGCCTAACCAACCAAGCCACCCAAGTGCTCCTCTGAAAATAACTTGATATAGTCTTTGAGTTAGTATACTCCAACATCCTGCAGACCTTTCTTTTATGCATAAGTTTTTGGGTATGATTAAATTTAAAGCAGAGGGAGAGCACTGGTTCATTCACCTGTGTATCTGCTATAATCTGGTGTAGTCAGATAGGGCAAAACCACCATAAGTGACTAGCAGAATCTGTGGAGGGATTACCCTATTTGTTTTGATAGGCCTTTAGGAACCTTGTCTTTTGGCTAGTTAAGGAAAGGTCACTGGCTACTCCTACTTTGGAGTAGCAGCACTTTGTATATCGGCACTGTCCATAGTTCTGTATCTACATGGTCTAACAGTACAGTTGCTAGCCACCTGTGTCTATCGAGGAACTGAATTTTTAATTAATTTAGAGTTAAATAGCTATATGTGGCTATTTTTACCACGTGTCCCTCTTGGATAATTTGATATCACAGAGTGGGTGGAACGTTTCTGCAAGTGGAAATTTCTTTGTCACTGGGATCCCCATAGGCTTGTGTGCCTATGAGTTATCAGTGGGACCCTGGGAGAACCTGTCTAAGGCCTTATCAGAGATCTCCTGTGGGCTGACTCAGTACCTGACTGCTCTCTGGCCTCCTGCCTCTAGGACATGGACATATGACAGTGTGAAGGTACCTACTTGTAGCTTAGATATCTGCCTTCGAGCATTTTCTTTTCTTTTATAGAGTGAAATTTATCATCTTGATATCTTATAGAAAACATTGGCCCATTTCTTTGATGATATGCTAATTGGACCTGACAGGAAAGAATAAGCATTATATAAGATTTAATAAAACACATGCATGCAAGAGGATGGAAATAAATGTTGTAAAAAATTCAAGGACTTCCACATTAGTCAGATTTTAGGCATATGACTATATCCTGGCACAAGTTGTACCACTCACTACAAAGAAGAGGCACAGTGTTTGATGAACCTCTCTAGGGTTTGTGGGGCAACTTATACCATATATGGATATGCTGCCCTAAGTAATTTATAAAGTAATGAACACAACTCCAGATTTCTTTGTGGCCCCAAGCAAGAGAAGTCCCTACAGCATGCTCAGTTAGGGTATAAGCTGCCTTGCCTCTCAGGCCTAATGGCCCAGGGGGCCCAATGGTTCAGGGAATTTCTGTGCTATATGAGTCTCTCAAAAACCTTTTTTTTTAAAGGAGAATCTTAGCATCATGCCCTGTTTTGCTGACATGCTTAACCAGCTGAGCCACCCAGGTGCCCCAATAAAGTTAACTTTGAGTAGATTTCTCTGGTGGTGTGGTGGGAAGTTGGCAAAATTATGAAAGCTAAATGGGCATTGTGTACAATTTGTACAAATAAAATTCTCTGTCAAACACTGAATCCATGATCTAATCTTTCATTTTTTTCTACTGCTCACTTATCTAAACTAGATTAAAATGACAATACTTGTTTTGAGCCAACCAAAATAATAAAAACCTGTGAACATTGTTAAGATCAGATTTTTATTTTGCCAAATAATTATTAGGAGCCTGTCAATATAAAGTGTAAATATTTGTAATCAAGATTAAGACTCATATCTTTTAAAAGAAGAAGCCATACAGTTGCTTTTACCTCTACTTTTGCATCCACAGTATCCTTAGTTTCCTTAGCTGAATGTGGTCATTTACGGAAAACAATATGGTTGAGTTTGTTATACTTTGAATCTTCAGAGGAATGTCTTTAGAGTACAGATCTTGTCAGCACTCTGCATAAGATCTTCATTGATCTGTCATTGCTCCAAAGGTAATTTCAATGTCCTTCATACACTGTATCCTCTGGCTCTTGCCTGTTTGCCAAGCTTCCTCCCTTTCTTTAAACACTCCAAATTCCTTTGACATTAAAGGCCTTTACATTTGCAGTTCTGTTTCCTGGAACATTCCCCTCCTCTTTGACATTTCTTTCTCCTCCTCTAAGTCTCATCCTTTAGCTTTCAGGTTAGATATCACTCCCCAAGCATCACATTCTAGATTAAGTCTCCTTTAATAGTTTCCTTTGCACTCTGCCTTTCCCTTCCTGGAACAAACCTAGGGTTGTAAGGATATCATTATTTGCATAATTGTTCCATGCTGTCTCTCCCACTGGGTTCTAAGTTCTCTGAGGCACTTTGTTTACTATACAGCATAGTGCCTTTCTCCTAGGAGGCTCACCCTAGATATTTGTGAAACAGATGAATTAATTTTTTAAACTCATTTTTCTCCATAACTGTCCTCTTAATATAGGAAAATATGCTAAGTAAAATAACATTCTTTTTGTTTTGTTTTGTTTTGTTTGCTAAGTTTTAGATAAATTAGTTACAATTACAGTTTAGCTATCTAGGTTGAATAACTTGAAGGAGTTCTACTTTTCTGGACCTCTCATACAAGATCAAATTCCAAAAGCCACTTTGGGTGAGGAGATTCTTGTGGCTTCTTGCTTTCTTGGCTTATCACTTTTGATGACCTGTTCCCCTAACGAATGTACTCTAGCTCCTGAATGCCTGTTCATGATAAGACAGTTCTGGTACTTCATCAATTATCATCTTCATGAAGTGAGGGAGGCTTATCAGTCTCAGCATGCTGGTGCCAGGACTCCCAAAAGTATAAATTCCATGAATTTTAAAGTTTTTTTAATCCCCTAATTCTAGAGAGATTAAGTTTATAGGAGAAAATTGGGAAATTTAAAAGAAATTTAAAATGACTCCAAATCCCACCATCTATAGGTGACAATGATTAATTCTTGGGTAATTTCAAATAGCTTGTGTTTAAGGCCACTTTCAGAGGCCTACTGTTTTGGATTCAAAGAACATCTGCATAATTTTTCTTTATTCCAGCCCCAATGGCTTTTTTGCAGCTCTTTGAATGTTTGAAATACTGTTCCTCAGGGCATTTGCACTTACTCTTCTTTCTGCCTCGAACAGTATCTGCTCAGACAGCAAGATGGTACACTACCCCCCTCCCACACACACCCTTTATACAGGCACCCAAATGTCACTGTGATTATTAAAATTAATGTGTCAGTTGACTAGATCATGGAATGCCCAGATATCTGGTTAAACATTATTTCTGGGTGTGTCTGTGAGGGTGTTTCCAAGGAGAGATTAGCATTTGAATTGGTGAACTGAGTAAAGTGGTTTGCCCTCCTCAATGTAGGTGGGTATTATCTGTTGAGGGCCTTATCACAACAAAAAGTAGAAGGAAGGTTGAATTAGCTTTCTGCCCAACTTTATGAGCTGGGAGATTGATCTTCTGCCTGTGGTGCTCCTGGTTCTCAGACCTTCAGAGTTGGATTGTAATCTACCATTGGCTATTGACTCTCAGGCTTTTTGAGCTATACCACCAGGTTTTGTGCATCTCCAGATTACAGATATCAGATCTTGGGACTTCTCAACCTCCATAATCAAATGAGCTAATATCTTATAATAAATCTCTCATTCTCTCTCTCTCTCTCTCATCTCTGTCTCTTTCCCTATCTACCTATTTATCTAGCTTGCTAGTATTTTGCTTCTGTTTCTCTGGAGAACCCTAATACAGTCACTTTTCAGAGACAGCTTCCTAGGCCACACTATCCAAACTACACTCTCATCCCTGGGGCTGACTTATTTTTCCTCCTAGTATTTATTACAGTATTTTATTGTATATTATGTTTATTATTATTGTATATTAGTGTATTATTTCTCTCCCTGCTAGAATGTAAATCTCTGAGAACAGGACTTTGCTTTGTTTCTCAGTGTCTATTTTTATTTATTTAACAAAAATATATATACCATTTCCTATGTGCTGGGCACTACCATGAGTGTTTTTAAAAATATGAACTAATTTTGTCCTCATAATAGTGTTCTGGGGTAGATACTATTTATTATCCTCCTTTTATAGACAAAGAAATGGAGGCACAGAGTAGTCAAGTACATCATCTAAGATCTTATGCTCGTCAGTGGCTGAACTGGTATTTGAACTCAGTAAGTCTGATTCCATTTTGACCATGATTGTCTGTTGTGTAGAATAGTGCCAGGCATTGTAGTAAGTGCTCAATAAATACTAGTTGGTAAAAAGTGTTTTCCTATGATCTTTCTTTGTCCAGATTCAAGCAAGTATTTTATTTCAAGGCAAAAACTGCATCATTGAATTCTGTGTCCCAGGGCCTACATTATCTATCTCAGATAGTCACAACCTGACAATCGGCTGGTTGGAAAGTCAGGATGAAATCACTACTCTCTGACCCCCAATCCCTGTGTATTCTTTGATTCCTACTAAAGTCTGGGATCACATACCATTGGTGGCATCTTGCTAGTGTATAAATCAGATCAAAACAATTTTTTTAAAAGGTTAAATTTTTTTTTCCCTGAAGGTAAATAAATGTAAAATGAAAACAAACAGGAGTGAATGTTGGCACAAAATGCAAATTGACACAGAAATTTTATATAAAACTGGAGCATATAAAATAACGTTTTGCTTGGGGTACACCCCATTAGCAATACTCCCACCAGTCAAGAGAAGTACATTAACTCTTTTAGAAGTAAGAGCCTAAGGAGAATCTCCTTCACTGGGAATGCTGGAAGGTGGAGGACCTATAAGGAATGGACAGGAAGGAAGCAAGAAACAGTAAATAATAACCGGAGCCACAAAACCATGAGTTTGGGTTGTTACAGTGTGAGTCTTAGCTTGCTCCTGCTTCCACAGCAGCGGCGATGAACAAGACAATGTAAACACTCGACCAAATGGTTGCTGCATTGTGCATGATTTCACATTTCTGGAAAATGAAAAATACATGACTATTTAGATTCTGTGTCCTTCTCTATTCTCTTCTTTACCTTTCTGCGAAATCAATGGGAATCTTTTGCTAGAGAGCTGTGCTCACTTTATAGCTTGGTTTTGTTACTCTGGGGCCAAGGATAATTCCATCCATCTTTTTTTTTTTTAATTTTTTTAATTTTTTAAATTTTTATTTATGATAGTCACAGAGAGAGAGACAGAGAGGCAGAGACATAGGCAGAGGCAGAAGCAGGCTCCATGCACCGGGAGCCTGACGTGGGATTCGATCCCAGGTTTCCAGGATTGCGCCCTGGGCCAAAGGCAGGCGCCAAACCGCTGCGCCACCCAGGGATCCCCTCCATCCATCTTTAAAGAGGCAGAAAATAGAAAAGAAACTGTAAGTGACTCCTTGTCCTTGAGCCTAGCCTGAAGTCTAGGCAGTGGAACAAAATTCAGGGTTAGGCCCTTCAAGAGGATGGCATTAATAATTAGTCTATTCAAATTACTAAATGCTAAAGGCAACCATATTTTGAAATTTTAGTTAGATAACTACCTGCTCTCCCTGTCTTGCAAAAGTTTTAAAGCGGTGTTAAAGAAGAACCATACTGGCAGGAACCAAGACTCTTGTTGATTTAATTGCATGAAGTTGAAGAAAATAGAAATATTATTTCTCACAGTGTGATTTCTTGCTTCTCCCCCTCATATTTATTTTGTGAAACATCCCATTTTACAATAAGATTCTAATAGCAAGCCAGTATTATAACTTATTATAAGTATTATAACTTATAAGTTATAAGTATTATAACTTATCATCTTATAATCTATCATCTATCTTATAGATGAGGACTCTTGAGATGAAGAGGAGGTGTTTAAGTTGTCCAAAAAACATGAATGGCAATGGCAGAAGCAGAACATGAACACAGGCGTCAGGACAAACCCTGCCCTACACTGCAACTTTATGTATTTCTGAGTTAAGAGTAAAAGTGGTTGCCTCCTGACTTGATTAGCTTTTTACTCACTCTTCAGCAATCTTACACTGATGAAGGAATCAAAAAAAAAGAGAGCCAAGTGTTGTGCCCAAGATTGAGAATCCAAGAAACCACCAAGGAGCTGACACCTATGCAAGCGCACGAGGGTTTATTAGCAAGCTCAAGCTTGGGTCCAAGTATACCCGACACAGCAGAGCAGGGACTTGGACCCCGAAGTGGGTTACAGCTGGGTTTTTTATAGGCTGGTCTAGGGGATTTTCAGAAGGGGTGGAGGAATTTCTCAAGTTCTGTTTACATTCTGATATGGGGCTTTCAAGGGCATTGAGCTCTGTTCTCATTCTAATATGGGACTTTCTACCATGGGCGTGGGCTCTATTGTCTTTCCGATATGGGATTCTCTGCCAAGGACATTGAGGACATTCTGCAGTTTTTCCCGTAAAGTTCAGCTCTTATTCACAGGGGCCTAAGATGGCTGTACCTGTGCTAGTGCTAAAGTTTAGGTGGGATGGCCTTAATTTTTCTCGGCCTCCACACAAGAAGGCTCTAGTTCCATAGGCTCCGTCATTACATCTCCTGGGAAAAAATTCCTTCTCATTTGAATGTAACTGTTGATTTTTTTTTCCCTTCTCTTTGTGAATCAGTTTGCTCTTGGTGTTAAAACTATTTTATTTATATAATTCCACAGAAGAAAATAAAAGAGAAACTGTGTTATCAGAAACATTTCTGAAAATCTTATAAACTAATTTTAGAAACCAAACAAAACCCTTTAATTTTATTACGGGTATTCAGAATATAAGGTTTCATCAAGGATTGTAATGTGGAGCTATGATAAAAATGCCTCTGCTCAAAGACTGGCTGGGACTTGAGAGGCAGTCTCAGATGGAGGACTAGGCTTTGAAGCACTAGATAGAACAGGAGAAACAATCAAATGTTCATCAACTGATGAATAGACAAAAGAAAACAAACTGTGGTATATTTGTACTATGGAAAGTTACTCAGCCGTAAAAAAAAATGAAGTGCTCATACAACCTAAAAAGACCTTGAAAACATTAAGGTAAATGAAAGAAGCCAGTCACAAAGTACTCCACAAAGTGTGGAGCGACTGGGGGTCATAGGTAAAGACTACATGGTTTCTATATGACGTGATGATGAAAATGTTCTACAATTGATCGTGATATGGATGCACAAACCAATATGCTAAAACCATTGAATTGCACACTTTAAGTGGGTAAATTGGATGATCTGTACCTCAATAAAGCTGTTTACAATGTTATTCGCTGTTTACTTGTTTGTTTGTTTAATCCCCTTTATCTAGTTCGCTCAGCCCTCCACCCACCACTGCTGTGGCAACCAAAGTTTGTTTTCTCTATTTAAGAATGTTTTTTATCTCTTTTTCCTTTGTTTCTTAAATTCCACATGAATGAAATCATATGGTATTTGTTTTCCTCTGTCTATTTCATTTAGTATACACCCTCTAGGTCCACCAGTCAGGGCCACTTTTAAGCAACAAGCTTGAGCAATGGAAACCTGAGTGAGGCAAAAGGGCCCACGGTGACCACAAAGCTGAATGCAAACAGGTTCATTAAGTGACCACCTCAAAATAGCTATGGGGCCTTAACTGACCAATGGGTTACATACGACCAGGCACAGTTCCTAAGATTACCATAAAAGGGATAATTCCCTATTTTCCCATGTATCCTTACTCCCCTCTATAACTATGGCCCCTCCCCACCTCCTTGTGGCGGACAATTTCTCCTTAGCTGCCCTGTCTTCTCTCTCTTGCAATGTGCTCAATAAACTTTTATCTCTTTTGTGCTGCCTTGGGTGAGTTCTTTCACCACCTGGGCTGCCAGCACCCACCAGATCAGAGCACCCCACATTTGGTTGGCCTGGGACTCTCCTCGTATTCTCCAGGAATTTCTTGGGATTTTCCCTTGGGGGACTGACTCTCGTATTCCTTGGGGATCTGATTGACTTCTGACCAAAATTATTCCTCAGTGAGGATCCAAAGACCCAGGGGCAACCTGCCAGATCACATTTGCCTGAAAAGGTGAGGGATTTCCCCTTCTCACCCTTTAGAGGGACCCATCCCTCCTTCTCTTTTCTCATTTTGACTTTTCCACGGTCTAACCCTAGTATATACTCCTCAGACAACTGAAGGTCTCTGGCCAGTGCAGCTCCCAGGTGTGGTTTAAAGGACTGAGGAACAGGTTGGACTGCCCATGCCCGTGAGGGCAAAGGACCACTTTCCCTTCCTCTTTCACACTGTCTGTAGCTCGTCCAGGGCAAATATGCACATGTCATAGACTCAGTAGGGACCCTTTCCTGACACTGGCTGACTCTCAGCTGCCTTATTTCTTTCTGTCCCCCTTTTCCCTTTGTTCCTGTGTATCTGTCCACAATCTTGATCTACAGGCAAAACACATTCCCACCTGTCTCTGGAAGACAAAAAGGAAGAGTCCCCCCCTTCCTTTTTTCAATCCAGTTTAGCCACCTGGTGTCCAGCTTTCCCTTTGCAGGGGACACCCCAGCAGGGATTGCTATGGCCATTTGCCATGACCCACTCCTTGGTGGGACACTCCACTAGAGTCAGTCATCCCATATAAGGTCCAGTCCTTTTTCAGGTCAGTGGGATGACCTAACTGAAATCACAACCACGAGTCATCCCATTCCTTTTGGTGGGATGCCCCATTGGAAATCAGCAGCCAGTCTTTCCCGCTATACAACCATATCTTCTGTATTCCTTCATACTCAGCCTTGGGCTGTATTCTTAACTGGAACAAATTTGACTCCGAAGGCCCGAGGAAAAATGTTTCCTCTTTTTATGTAATGTTTCCTGGCCTCACTACAAACTCTCAATAAAGAGGTATGGCCCCTTGCCAGAACCCTTTCTTATAATACTACTTTCCAGCTTGACCTCTTTTGCCGAAATTCCTCTAAATGGTCAGAGTTCCCATATATACAGGCCTTTTTGGCATTGTCTCCCAATTCCCAACCTCCACAAAAACTGTAAAATGTGTCCTGTTTGTTTTCATGTCCCATCTGACTCTGCAGACTAGATGACCTGTCTTTTATTCCTCCCCATCATCTTTCCCCTCCCCCTGAAGGCCCAGGGGCTCCCCTGGACTTAAACTGCCCACATTAGTTCCCTACAGGTGCTCCAGGTAAAAATTGACAATAGGGAACAAACTGACGCAACATGGTTGGTATTAAAGCTAACTCAAATTTGTTGGTTTAACTCAAGTAGATATGTCTTTAGAGTTATCAACATTAAATATAAAACTTTTATTCTGTCAAAATTTACTAAAGGTCAAATAAGCTCATGTTATCTCTTGTAATTTGTCAGCAAAAATATGGCTTAAAATGATGATTAATTTTGTCTGTCTCTTAAGATTTTCACAGGTAATTGTTAAGATAGCTTTCAAAATCTTTGGTAACTGAAGTTTTGCAAAGTTAAATGATAAATTGGGTTGAATTCATTGGATATCTTAAGTCTTTTCTAAATAAGATAAAATACTAAAACATTAATTACTAAACATGAGGTTTATCTGCTTTGACTTCTTTAGTTTTAGAGAAACTAAAGATACTTGGGTCCATTGGGAAACATGCTTTGTATCTTATTGAAAGATTGTACTATGAAAAAATGCACGTTCCTAAAAATTATGAAATGTACTTAAAAATTTACCAGTCTAAAGAATCCTGATGTAATAGTTCACAGTTGGTTACTACTTAGTTTCTCACTGGAAACTAAGGTTTCTAAGAGTTAAAATTCTGCTGAATTTAATTAAGACTGATGGAAATGAAAAGGAAAGCAAATCTATATGTAGGAAAGCAGAAAATGTGTAAGAACGATATAAAGAATGAGTATACATTTTTGTTGAGGAAAGAAGAAGGTAATTTTGTCCTAAAATGAGATTGGCTATTTAGAGAGAAAAGGCTTAGGGCAAAATCTGAATGCAAAAGAAAGCTGTATAAGGTTTTTGAAGGGAAATCTTTAGAAAAGAATTTTATATGTGATCAGGATGGACTAAGATCGAAATTAATGGATTTATTTTTTTTTTAATTTTTTTTTTATTTATTTATGATAGTCACAGAGAGATAGAGAGAGAGAGGCAGAGGCACAGGCAGAGGGAGAGGGAGAAGCAGGCCCCATGCACCGGGAGCCCGACGCGGGACTCGATCCCGGGTCTCCAGGATCGCGCCCTGGGCCAAAGGCAGGCGCCAAACCGCTGCGCCACCCAGGGATCCCGAAATTAATGGATTTAAAAAGTACATTGGTGTAAGATTGAAATTCTGCTTTACTCTCTAGCAAAAAGACAAACTTTTCTTGGATTGTTAGTCTGCTCTTGATAAGAAAATCTGAACAAATGTTTGTTTGTTTGTTTGTTTGTTTGTTTGTTTGTTTTTATCTGCTTAGAAAACCAGAGCTTCTACATTTTGTCTGTTGTGCCCAAGATGGCAAACCTGAGAAACCACCAAGGAGCCATCACCGATGCAAGCACACGAGAGTTTATTAGCAAGCTTGAGCTTGAGTCCAGGTGTACCCGACACAGTGGAACAGGGACTTAGACCCCGAGGTGGGTTACATCTGGGTTTTTATGGGCTGGTCTAGGGGATTTCCAGAAGGGGTGGAGGAATTTCTTCATTCCAATATGGGACTTTCTGTCAAGGGCATTCTGTGGTTTTTCCTGTAACTAAAGTTCAGCCCTTGGTCACAGGGGCCTGAGATGACTGCCAAAGCTAAGATGGCTGTACTTGTGCTAA
The DNA here is from genome assembly GCF_018345385.1 of Vulpes lagopus. Taxonomy (NCBI): domain Eukaryota; kingdom Metazoa; phylum Chordata; class Mammalia; order Carnivora; family Canidae; genus Vulpes; species Vulpes lagopus. The sequence goes on from NC_054844.1 coordinate 28,864,975, forward strand.
CGCTAAACATGAGGTGGAATGGCCTTAATTTTCTTGGCCTCCATATTGTCTTTTCTTTTTTTAAAAAAATATTTTATTTATTTATTTGAGACACGGAGAGAGAGAGACAGAGACACAGGCAGAGAGAGAAGGAGGCTCCTCGCAGGAAGCCCCATGTGGGACTGGATCCTGAGACCCTGGGATCATGCCCTGAGCCAAAGGCAGACGTTCAACCTCCTGAGCCACCCAGGCATCCTGTACATTTTGTCTTTATCAGGTCTTTGATTACCTAAAATAGTCAAAAATTCTCAATGTGAAAAGAGCTAAATTTTGGTAACAACTGTATAGCGTCTTATAAAATCCTTATTGCCACCTTGGTTAAATATAAATTAGCCTATTTAGGCATGTGTTTTAAATTTTTCTAAGGTTTTTAACAAACCTCTCAGAGATTTAGATTGTAAATGAAGTTTTTTGGCTTGTTTTTTTTTTTTTTTTTTTTTTTTTTTTTACCAACTAAGCTTGTTTATTTGGTATGTTATGATCTGGTATGAGGTTATCACTTGATATTCTGATTATTGAAGTGTTATATATCACAGAAATAACCAGATTTCCTCGTCAGCTATATTATAATGAACTCTTCTATCAGATCTTTAACCTTGTCCATTTCTGTGGGGTTTTTGTCATTTATAATTATTCTGATGCTCTTGTAAAATGAGTTTTGTCTTCTAGGGGATTCATGAAAGGGACTTTTTTTTTGACAAATAGAGGTATTTGATGTCTTTAAGATCATAAAATTGATCTAGGTAAGAATTTCTAAAACTAATGAAAAATCTGCATCGAAACAACTAGAATTTGTATATGGGACTGAATAAACTGAGAAAGATGATTATAGTTTTTTGATTCTTGTTTGAAACATTGCTGGTTCTCTAATGGTTGCCTTTCCAGATTGAGAGATTCCTAAAATATCTATGACTCACAGAAATGTGATAAAGTATTCCTTTGTGAACAAATTCAAACATTTAACTTTTCTTTCTACTTGAACCCTCTGAAATTCAGAAACTCTCATTGAGTTTTCTTTCTTCCAGGGCAAGTGTAATTAATTGCATAAGTTCAAGGAGAATGTGTTCTTTCTGTAACAGGATACTATTGGAAACAGTGGTTATATTACCAAGGTTTTGACTGAAATGTCATATTTGAGAGTTACCTGCATAGATTCATGTATGACCAGACAGCTCTAAGGAATTAAGGCTGACTTTATAGAGTTCCTTGGAAGTGTTGGCCTGATACCTTGCTTACAGAGTTCCCAGCAGTCCTACTGGGTGAGTAAATAATGTCACTTCTTGGCAGGTTCAGGAACTCAGGATATTTTTGGGACCTCAAGAAGAATTCACTCAAATCTCCAGGTATTGCAGGCATGTCGGGTGGCAAATATTTGGCTTGGCTTCTGGCCTCAAGGGTCTATTAAAAGTTCAATCCAAAGATTCCTTTTGTTTTTGTTTTGTTTTAAAGATTTTGTTTATTTATTTGAGAGAGAGAGCAAGAAAGAAAGAGTGCAAGCACAGAGGGAGAAGCAGACACCCCGCTGAGCCAAGAGCTCAATGCAGGACTCAATCCCAAGACCCTGAGATCATGTTCTGAGCCAAAGGCAGACACTTAAAGGCCAACACTTAACAGACTGAGCCACCCAGGCACCCTTAGAGATTCCTTTGAAAAAGTTCCAACCAAGCAAGTTTTAAAGAATCAATAAGGTCAATCAGTATTATTGCTGAGCTTATGCAAATAATTAGGGCAAGTTTGTTAAAATGGAATTGTTTTTCAAATAAATTAGTCTTGACTTGGCTGTCTTTGGAAAAGAGGATGATTTTAGAAAGAAAAAATTATAATTCAATAACACACCTTTGTGGATGCTAAATTCTAGTTCTGATTTTCTTTGAATGTTGGTTGTTTGCTTAAGCTGGACAACTTGAGGTAGCCGTCAGAGAATTAGCCACAATAACCCATATATAGACAATCTTCATGCTTGTTATTCTGTGGGGATAATAACAGAATCCCATGTGCATATGATTATTTGAACAGCTAGAAAACGGGGTGGACTCCCCAACAATTGTATAACTCAGCCATCACCTTGACAAATTGTGTGTGGCTGGGATGACAAAATCAGTCCTTAAAAGCTGAAGCATACCCCACTCCATCAGGTTATCTATGGATTTGTGATGGAAATAGTAGATGGCCCCACTTCCCTTATGATTAGATAGAAGATATGCTTGGGGACCCATATTCCCAGGCAAGTCTTCTCCCACTTGCCCCTGATTCCTCATAATTAGGATATTTGTTAAGTCTAGACATCAAAGAAGGCTTCTGGATGGTTTTACCCCTTAGCCATATTAGTCCTAGGAGCTGCCTCTTTTGATGTAAAATTGCAAATAGAGGCTTTAGCAAAGCATTACAGTGGCCACCTTTAAATAACCTGGCATGTAGTCACCCGCCAATTTGAAATTTGAAAAGTGGCCCTCCCAAATTGAATGGCCCTGATATCCTGACTGCAGTTTAAGGAGGAACCTATGCTTTATTAAGTGTTGTATATATACTCCAGATTACCACAGAAATGTGACAGGGTTACTAAAAGACACGAATATTCGAATTGGTGCTTTAAACCATCTTTCTCTTTTTTAATTGGTTAAACTCCTGGACTGGAGGAAGATTTTGGTCAACTATCCAAGGTCTTTTATTCGGGCTTCTCTTTCTCATAATAATAACAACCTTATCTTGTTGTCTTTTCTTTCTAAGATTTTATTTATTCATAAGAGACACAGAGAGAGAGGTAGAGACACAGGCTGAGAAACAGGCTCCAGGGATCCCTGGGTGGCGCAGCGGTTTGGCGCCTGCCTTTGGCCCGGGGCACGATCCTGGAGACCCAGGATCGAATCCCACGTCGGGCTCCCGGTGCATGGAGCCTGCTTCTCCCTCCGCCTGTGTCTCTGCCTCCCTCTCTCTCTCTCTGTGACTATCATAAATAAATAAAAAATTAAAAAAAAAAAAAAAAAACAGGCTCCATGCGGGGAGCTTGATGTGGGACTTGATCCCAGGACTCTGGGATCATGACCTGAGCCGAAGGCAGATGCTCAACTGCTGAGCCACCCAAGCATCCCCTTGTTGTCTTTTCTAATGTCTCTCTGCCTGGTGCCAATATTCCTTCACTGCCATATCGTAAAGCTGACAGATGATCCGAAGAATCATACATTGAACTGTCCTAAAATATCTATGATATTTTAGGATTGAACTGCCTCTGCCTTTTGTAATTCCTACATATAAATTCCCAGGTGACAATGTTGACTCATAGGTAGGGACATCTCTATGCCCCTCATTCAGCTGGAAGAAGCTACTGAAGATGAGACCTCCTCCCAAATCCCAAAGATTTGTCATTATTGATCTGTCAGTGGGGACTGTCAGGGCCACTTTTAGGCAACAGGCTTGAGCAATGGAAACCTGAGCAAGGCAAAAGGGCTCACAGCTACCACCAAGCTGAATACAAACAGACCCATGAGGCAACCCACCTCAGGATGGCATAGACCCTAACTGACCAAAGGGCTACTTAAAACCAGGCAAAGGGCAGCCCTGGTGGCTGAGCGGTTTAGCACCGCCTTCAGCCCGGGGTGTGATCCCGGAGACCCAGGATCGAGTCCCACATCGGGCTCCCTGCATGGAGCCTGCTTCTCCCTCTGCCTGTGTCTCTGCCTCTCCCTCTCTCTCTCTCTCTCTCTCTCTCTCTCTCATGAATACATAAATAAAATCTTTAAAAAAAAATAAATCTTAAAACAAAACAAAACAAAAACAAAACCAGGCACAGTTCCTAAGATTACCAAAAAAGGGATAATTCCATATGTCCCCTTACTTCCTTATGACGCTCTATAACTGTGGTTCCCCCCCACCCCCCGCCACTTCCTCATGGCAGATAGTCTCTCCTTTGCTGTCCTGCCCACTGCCCCCTTGCAGTGTGTTCAATAAACTTTTATCTCTTATTCTGCCTTGGGTGAATTCTTTCTAACTGTTCAAATAATCATATGCACTGGCCCCCACCTGATGGGAGTGCCCCAAACCATCCATGTTGTTGTTAATGGCAAGATCTTAATCTTTTTATGTCTCCATTGTGTGTGTGTGTGTGTGTGTGTGTGTGTGTGTGTGTGTGTCTCACATCTTTATCCATTCATCTATTGATGGACACTGATACTTCCATATTTTGGTTATCGTAAATAATGCTGCAGTTACCATAGAGGTGCATGGATGTTTTCAAATTAGTGGTTTTGTTTTCTTTCTTTCTTTTTTCTTTTTTTTGGTTTTGTTTTCTTTGGGTAAATACTCAGTAGTAGAATTACTGGATCATATGGTATTTCTTTTTGTAACTTTATGAGTTTTCCACAGTGGATGCACCAATTCACATCATTCCTACTAACAATGCTTGAGGGTTCCTTTTTCTCCACATCCTCACCAATACTTGTTTCTTGTATTATTGATTTTAGCCATTCTGATAGGTGTGAGGTGATATTGCCTGGTGGTTTTGATTTGCATTTTCCTGATGATGATTGATGTTAAGCATCTTTTCATGTGTCTGTTGGCCATCTGTATGACTTCTTTGGAGAAATGTCTATTCAGGCACTCTGCCCATTTTTTTATTCAGATTGTTTGTTTTTTTAGTGTTGAGTTGTATAAGTTCTTTATATATTTTGGATATCAATCCCTTATTGGATATATCATTTACAAATATCTTCTCCCATTCAGTAGATTGCCTGTTTGTTTGTGGTTTCTGGTTTCCTTTGCTTTGCAAAGCTTTTTTGGTGCAGCCCCAGTAGTTTATTTTTGCTTTTATTGCCCTTGCCTGAGGAGACACATCTAGAAAAATATTTCTATGGACAATGTTAAAGAAATTACTGCTATGTTTTCTTCTAAGAGTTTATGATTGCACCTCTCACATTTAGCCCCTTAATCCATTTTGAGTGTGTGTGTGTGTGTGTGTATGTGTGTGTGATTTAAGAAAGTGGTCCTGATACTTCCATATTTTGGTTATCGTAAATAATGCTGCAGTTACCATAGAGGTGCATGGATGTTTTCAAATTAGTGATTTTGTTTTCTTTCTTTCTTTTTTCTTTTTTTTGGTTTTGTTTTCTTTGGGTAAATACTCAGTAGTAGAATTACTGGATCATATGGTATTTCTTTTTGTAACTTTATGAGTTTTCCACAGTGGATGCACCAATTCACATCATTCCTACTAACAATGCTTGAGGGTTCCTTTTTCTCCACATCCTCACCAATACTTGTTTCTTGTATTATTGATTTTAGCCATTCTGATAGGTGTGAGGTGATATTGCCTGGTGGTTTTGATTTGCATTTTCCTGATGATGATTGATGTTAAGCATCTTTTCATGTGTCTGTTGGCCATCTGTATGACTTCTTTGGAGAAATGTCTATTCAGGCACTCTGCCCATTTTTTTATTCAGATTGTTTGTTTTTTTAGTGTTGAGTTGTATAAGTTCTTTATATATCTTTCACAGATAACTTAGCTATTTGGGGTCTTTTGGGATTCTCTACACGTTTTAGGATTATTTATTCTAGTTTTGTGAAAAATGCTGTTGGTATTTTGATAGGGATTGCATTAAATCCATAGATTGCTTTGGACGTTTAGCAATATTAGTTCTCCCAATCCATGAGCATGATATATCTTTGTGTTTCTTTGTGTCATCTTCAGTTTCTTTCATCACTGTCTTATAGTTTTTGGAGTACAGGTCTTTTACTTCATTGACTAAGTTTATCCTAGATATTTTATTCATTTTGATGTAGCTGAAAGTGGGATTATTTTCTTACTTTCTCTTTCTGCTACTTCAGTATTAGAGTATAGAAATGCCACAGATTTCTGCATATCAATTTTGAATCCTGTGATTTTACTGAATTCATTTGTGAGTTCTAGTAGTTTTATGGTGGAATCTTTAAGGTTTTCTGTATATAGTATTGTTATCTGCAAATAGAATCGTAGGTATTGGGCAGCCCAGATGGCTCAGCGGTTTAGCGCCTCCTTGGGTCCAGGGTGGTGTGATCCCGGAGAGCCCGGATCGAGTCCCACGTCGGGCCCCCTGCATGGAGCCTGCTTCTCCCTCTGTCTGTGTCTCTGCCTCTCTCTCTCTCTCTCTCTCTCTCTCTGTGTCTCGTGAATAAATAAATAAATAATCTTAAAAAAAGAATCACAGGTATTTTATTTTATTTTTAAAGATTTTATTTATTTATTCATGAGAGACCCAGAGAGAGAGGCAGACACACAGGCAGAGGGAGAAGCAGGCTCCATGCAGGGAGCCTGATGTGGGACTCGATCCCTGAACTGGGATCATGCCCTGACCCAAAGGCAGATGCTCAACCACTGAGCAACCCAGGTGTCCCAGAATCATAGTTATTTTAAATTTCAGTCTGATAATTTCAACATTCTACCATGCTTGATTCTGCTCTGTCTCTTCAGATTGTGTTTTTTGCCTTTTAGTGTGCCTTATAATTTTTTCTTGAGAGACATCATATACCAGGTAAAAAGAACTGCTCTAAATAGACCTTCAGTAATGTGGTGAAAAAGTATGGCAGTAAGGGAAGCATTCTATAGTCCTATGATTAGGTCCCATATAGTCCATTCTATAGTCCTATGATTAGGCCCTATATAGTCCATTCTATAGTCCTATGATTAGGCTCAATCTCAGCCTATTTCTCTGGACTTTGAAATTCACAAGTATTTTTGGTTTTTTCTCCCTGCTTAGGTGGGGCAGGATGGCTAGAGTGGGCTGGAGTTGGATATTTTCCTTCTTCGAGTTCAGTTAGGCTCTGGTTAACTAGTTATCCCTGAAGGCAGGCCTTGTTAAGAACAGAGTGCTATGGTATATTTCAAATTGGTTTCTTTTCCTCTCCCTCTACCAGCCATTTTTTCTCTGATATTTACTGTGAAAGCCTGTTTGAGTTCGTTCCTGGATGTGTAACTCACAAAAGTGTAATGTTTCTTGTGTATTTGAACTCTCCTGGAGTTTTTAACTCTCATATTTGCCCCTATTCAGCCTCCAACAATTTGTCTATTACAGTTTAAATATCCTAACCTGGCAGTTTCCTGTGGTGGTTTCCATTTGTGACTCTCTACTCTGGTAAACCCACTCCCTGTATTCACCTATAGGTTTCTCCAATCTTGGGAACATTGGTTTGCTGTCCAAGAAGAGTTGGATCCAAGAAGAGTTATTGATTTTTCAGTCTCTTAAGCTTTTTACTGGTTGTTAGGACAAAGCGGAAATTTCTAGGCTCCTTACATGTAGAACCAAAAACTGGAAGTCTTATTTTCTAACTTAAAACCTTATCAAGAGTTTGATTAAGCTTAGTCAAAAAGGGCACAGGTCTTCTTATCAATGACCACTGATACAAATTATCATCAAATTTTTACATGATTTAATTAATGTATTTTTCTTTTTAAGATTTTATTTTGAAGTCATCTCCACACCCAATGTGGGGCTTGAAACTGCAACACTGAGATCAAGAGTCACATGCTCTGAGTCAGCCAGGTTCCCCTTATTTTTTATTTTATTTTTTTTTAGCCAGGTTCCCCTTAATATACAATTTAACTCACTTGCTTTTAAATTGGAAATAAGCAATCTGTAATTCTACTCAAAAAAAAAAAAAAAAAAAAAAGTAAAAAAAAAAAAGTGTACTCCAAAGGAAAGGCATTAAGAAGAAGAAAAGAGGCATTGGAGGATAGTGGCAGACCAAGAAAGAATGAGAAATGAAGAACCAAGTAAAGAAGAACCAACCAGATAGAGATAAAGGTGAATGCCACCTATACAAACCTAAACACAAACTATGGAGACAAAAAGGTCTATATACAATGTGAATTGAATGTGTGGATTGTAGATCATCTATCTACCTGAGTCCTGTTTATCTTTCAATAGCTGATGTTTTGGCTTTGTTATAAGAATATACATATTTAACTTCTCCTTTATTCAACGGAATAATTATTAGACATCTTCTATGTACCAATCACTGTATTTGGAGCACTGTATTAGGGTATGACAGCAAATAAGACAATGATTCCTGTCTTAGAGAAGTTGAGAGTTGGCAGGAGACACTGGCAGTGTTTTTTTAAAATTTAAAAAAATAAAAAATTTAAATCACATCATTCTCACCCCCACACACACACCCATACAAGGTGGCAATGTGAGGTGACAGGTATGTTAATCAGCTTGATTATTGTAATTATTTCATATACATATATACCAAGGTATGACATTGTATGCTTTAAATACATAGAATTTTTATTTGTCAATTATACCTCAATAGAGGCACCTGGGTGGCTCAGTGGTTGAGCATCTGCCTTTGGCTCAGATCATGATCCTGGGTCCTGGGATCGAGTCCTGCATCGGGTTCCCCACGGGGAGCCTACTTCTCCCTCTGCCAATGTCTCTGCCTCTCTCTCTCTGTGTCTCTCATGAATGAATAATAAAATATTTAAAAAAAAATTATACCTCAATAAGCTGGAAAAAATAAATCACGTTATAGTTTAAAAATACTTTTTATGGGAAAATAGGAAATCCTCTATTAATTCTATTTTAGTGTTTTGCATCTTATTATTTTTAAAATATTTTATTTAAATTCAATTTGCCAACATACAGTATAACACCCAGTGCTCAAACCATCAAGTGCCCTCATTAATGTCTGTCACCCAGTCGCCCCCTCTCTGCACCCACCTCCCCTTCTGCAATGCTTTGTTTGTTTCCCAGAGTTAGGAGTCTCTCATGGTTTGTCTTCCTCTCTAATTTTTCCCCACTCAGTTTCCTTCCTTTCTCTTATAGTTCCTTTCACTATTTCTTATATTCCACATATGAGTGAAACCACATGATGATTGCCTTTCTCTGATTGACTTATTTCACTCAGCTTAATACCCTCCAGTTCCAACCATGTTGAAGCAAATGGTAGGCATTCATCCTTTCTTTTTTTTTTTTTTTAAGATTTTATTTATTTATTTGAGTGACACACAGAGAGAGGCAGAGACATACACAGAGGGAGAAGCAGGCTCCCTGTGGAGAGCCTGATGCGAGACTCAATTCTAGGACCCTGGGATCACAACCTGAGCCAAAGGCAGACACTCAACCACTCAGCCACCCAGGTGCCCCGGTATTCATCCTTTCTGATGGCTGAATAATATTCCATTGTAAACATACACCACATCTTCTTTATCCATTCATCTGTCAAAGGACATCCTGGCTCCTTCCACAGTTTAGTGTTTTAGATTTTAGACTCTTCTTCAGGGGGCACCTGTCTGGTTCAGTTGGAAAAGCATGCAACTCTTGATCTTGGGGTTGCGAGTTCAAGTCCCATGTTAGGTATGGAGATTACTTAAAAAAATAAAATCTTCTTCTGAAGCTTCTTATTTTTTAAATGTATTTAATACTAAGGTCTCAATACAGTTTTCCAGACATTTAGGATAAATGGCTTATTTGCTAAATATAATGAAGTTTGCTTATAGGTAAAAGAAGTATAGGAAAGTAGTCAACATTTTTGAGAAATTGTCCAGGAAAAGTATCTTTTTCTTCCTAATTTGAAAAAACACAGGAAGTACAAAGAGTAATAGAATAAACATCTGTTGGGGAAATAAAATTAAAAACAAAATCTCCCAACCCAATAAACCTCTCCACAAAGGTAGAGAAAGAGAAGAATTTTATTATTTGCATAAGCATTAAACTAGAATGTGATTATTCATCACAGGCAATCTGCTAACAGATTACAGAGAAATAAATCTCACTGTTTTGTATAGCCAGGTAGATATAACCTATCACATATATATCTTCAGGATAAACGATAAAACTAGTCCTCAAGCAGGAGGACTTGAAAACATTGTCACATACAGTTCATCCTAAATTTGCTTGGGAGTTGGAGTAGCCATGAGTGTTACTTGGCTTTGTAATAAAGGAAAAACCAACTTCTCATATCTTTATGAGAGCAAGTAGTTTTGCAGTTGGGAGCAAGGAACCCACCAAAATTAGGCACCTCTTCTCCCACAGGACCTGGGAAATAAGGATGCTATCTCCCCTGACATTTACATTTCAAGGAGATGTTCCTCAGCTTCTTGAGGAAAACATTCCTGAGTTATAAAATGGGGGGGGGGGGAGGCCTTTAAAAAGATTTACATATATCTCAAACATACAAGTTTTCTAGAGAAAACACACTAAGGAAAGGGAGAAGAGAATCTCATTTTTTTCTTAAAACAATTTTATTTATTTGAGAGAGAGAAAGGGAAAGCATGAGGGGGGTGGAAGGGTGCAGAGAGGGAGAAGCAGATCTCCACAGAGCAGGGAGCCCAACATGGGGCTCAGTCTCAGGACCCTGGGATTATGACCTGAGCTGAGGGCAGACAACCCACTGAGCCACCCAGGCTCCCCTCTTCCTTCATTTTTAACAGGGAGAATTAAGCCTTTTATTTTTAATTTTTATTTGCCGTACATGTGGGACCCAGGAAATTTAACAAAATCCCCTACCCCTGGACAAGCAGAGCAGGACTGACTCTATTTTGTGCTGCACCCGCCTTGTGCTGACCTGCTTATTACTTAGGGCACTGCCCCACCCTAGTCAAGCCCAGGACACACTCTAATCGGAAATCCAGCTCAGTGATAGGCCAGTTCAAATGGATACTTTAGGGTAAAATGTAATTCAATCGGCCACCTGCGAGTGGACCAGCATGACTGTGCAACTTTCTGCGTATCCCATTGGCCACTGGCCCCTATAAAGTTGCTAAGCCTCTTAGTCTCGGGGTCCAAGTCCCTGCTCCTCTGCATCGGGTATACTTGGACCCAGGCTCGAGCTTGTAAATAAACCCTCATGTGTTTGCATCGGTGTCAGCTTGGTGTTTCTCGGATTTGCGATTTGGGACACAACATTTGGGGGCTTGTCCGGGATCCGAGAAACCCCCAGGCCCCCATCCAGAGGGTTTCACGCGTGGTGAGTACACTCAACTTTTCCCACCTTTTGCGCACATATTTTCTGAGAGCTCTAAACTGTACTTTACCTGTAGGAATTCCAATCTGTATTGGGTCGGCATTGGCTTAGGCAGACATGCTGGTGGGCTGTCGACCAGGGGTCTTGAGGAGACGTCCCTTGCCCCTGCCTGGAGGACGGGGTCCTCATCTAAGGAGGATGGGGTCCTCATCTGTAAGGAGGGCCAGCTGCCAGCCCTTCAGGTTACTCTCTGTTTTGTCTCTGCGGCCGCATGGAACATTTGTCTGTTACCGTGTTCTTGTTAACTGTTTGCACATTTGTCTGTGTTACTATGTCCTTGTTAACTGTGCATTCGTCTGTGTTGTTGGGTCCTTATTAATCATCTTTACTGTCTGTGTCTTGGTGTGGATTGGGGACATAATGGGGGAGACAGAAACCACTCCCCTATCTCTTATGCTCTCTCACTTCTCGGATGTTAGGGAAAGAGCTCGTATTCTGAGCATAGACATACGGAGAAAGAGATTCCAAATTTATTGTATATCAGAATGGCCAACCTTTGACGTGGGATGGCCCCAGGAAGGAACTTTTCACCTGCCTATTATCTTACAGGTTAAGACCGTGATCTTCAGGGACAAACTGGACGGCCACTCTGACCAGGTTCCCTACATCCTGATCTGGCAGGACATGATCGAGAATTCCCCTCCTTGGCTAAAACCATTTTTACTCCCCAAAGCGCACAACTGGGCTGAAGGTAAGAAGAGACCCCGGGTCCACCGCCAGACTCTAGGGCAGGTCTTCAGGCTGCCTCGCGCAAGCCTATCAATCTGGCCAAGGTCTATGATGTGAGGCAGGGTAAGGATGAGAGTCCAGCAGCCTTCTTAGAGAGAGTCATAGAGGTTTTTAGGCAGTACACCCCTATGAACCCAGAAGCTCCAGAAACAAAGGCCGCAATTATCATGGCTTTTGTTAACCAGGCTGCTCCGGATATTAAAAATAAATTGCAAAGAGTAGAGCGACTGGGAGAGAAGAGCTTGCAGGACTTACTGGTAGTGGCAGAACGATTCTATAATAATAGAGAAAGTCCGGAGGAACAACAACCCAAACTAAGTGACCGGCAGACCTGAAGCCTGGCCAAGATCCTGCTGGCCACAACCATGGATGACCCACAGGAAAGACCGAGGCACCTCAAGAAGCTGGCTTCAGGGACAGGTAAGGAGGATGGCCCTGGTACCCCTCGGGAGCGCCCTAAGCTGAACAAAAACCAATGTGCTTATTGCAAAGAGGAGGGCCATTGGGTGAAAAGCTGCCCTAACAAAAGATCTAAGGTCCCTGCCAAGATCTTAGAAATGGAGGACCTGGACAATTAGGGGAGTCAGGGTTCGGCACCCCCTCCCCTAGCCCAGAGTAACTCTTAAAGTGGAGGGGCAACCTGTTGAATTCCTAGTGGACACTGGGGCACAACATTCAGTTTTATTACAACCCCAAGGAAAATTGGCAAACAAAACTTCATGGGTGCAAGGGGCCACGGGCACCAAACAATACTCATGGACTACCCGAAGAACTGTGGATCTCGGCATGGGCTGGGTATCCCACTCCTTCACGGTCATCCCTGAGTGTCCCTACCCGTTGTTAGGTCGGGATTTGCTCACCAAGATGGGGGCGCAAATTTGCTTCCACCTCGAAGGGGCAAAAGTCCTAAACAAGAAAGGGCACCCGATTCAGGTGCTTGTCCTGAGTTTAGAAGACGAATATCATCTCCACCAATGCCCTCAGCCCCAATGACTGACATTGACTGTTGGCTGCGGGAATTTCCCCAAGCGTGGGCAGAAACTGGGGGAATTGGGCTGGCCCAGCATCGACCAGCCATGTACATAGAACTAAAGCCGGGGGCAGACCCTGTCAGGGTCCGCCAATACCCCATGCCTCTAGTAGCATGAAAAGGAATCACATGCCACATACGGCGACTACTGGACTCAAGCATATTAAGGCCCTGCCAATCGGCAGGGAACACTCCCTTGCTGCCAGTTCAGAAACCACACTCTAACGATTACAGGCCAGTCCAGGACTTGAGGGAAGTCAACCAGTGAGTAGAGGATATGCACCTATGGTCCCAAACCCATACACCCTCCTCTCCACCCTGCCTCCAGACAAAACTTGGTATACGGTATTAGATTTAAAAGATGCCTTTTTCAGCCTGCCTTTAGTGCCCAAGAGCCAAGACCTCTTCACCTTTTAATGGATGGACCCTGAGAAAGGCATCAATGGCCAGCTCACCTTGACTCGACTATCACAAGGATTCAAAAATTCACCGACTATCTTCATTGAGGCCTTACACGAAGACTTGGGTGGGTTCCGTTCCGAGAATCCTCATTTGACTTTATTACAATATGTAGATGGTATCCTGTTGGCAGCAGAGGACCAGGACACATGCCTGCGAGGCACCAGGGACTTGCTCCAGACCATAGCGGCCCTAGGATACCGGGCCTCAGCTAAAAAAGCCCAGATCTGCAGAACAGAGGTGAGCTAACTTGGGTACAAATTAAAAGATGGATAAAGATGGTTGGCAAATGCACGGAAGGAAACTGTCTTAAGAATCCCACAACTGCAAACCGTCTGCCAGGTACGTGAATTCCTGGGGTCAGCAGGGTTCTGTCACTTATGGATTCCAGGTTTTGCCGAGATGGCCAGACCCCTGTATGAGGCCACCAGGCACCAACAAAATTTTGAATGGACAGAGGCCATGAACGGAGCCTTTAATGACCTTAAAAAGGCCTTGCTGTCTGCCCGATCTAGCCAAGCCCTTCTACCTGTATGTGGACGAGAAAGACGGGGTGGCAAAAGGGGTCCTTGTCCAGTACTTAGATCCTTGGAAGAGACCCAGAGCCTATCTCTCCAAAAAGCTGGACACGGTGGCCGCTGGATGGCCCCCATGCTTAAAAATTATTGCTGTGGTGACCACTATGGTCAAGGACACAGACAAATTGGCCATGGGGCAAGAACTGCATGTTACCACCCCACATGGTATTGAAGGGGTACTCAAACAGCCCCCAGACCGCTGGATCAGCAATGCCCGTCTGACCCATTATCAGAGCCTGCTGCTAAACCCTACCAGAATTTTATTTAAGCCACCAACAACCCTGAATCCGGCAACGCTACTCCCTAACCCAGCCTGGGACCCCCCTCTGCATGACCGTCAAGAAATTTTGGCACAGGTGCATGGAATCAGAGCTGATCTCCAGGACCAGCCACTGCTGAATGCGGACGTCACCTGGTACACGGACAGCAGCAGTTTTGTCCAAGAAGGACTCAGATATACGGGGGTAGCCATTACCACGGAGATGGAGACTGTCTGGGCAGAGCCACTGGCAGCCGAACGTCGGCTCAACGGGTGGAACTGATCGCACTGGCCAAGGCGCTGACCATGGGGGATGGTAAATGAATAAACATCTACACCGACAGCAGGTACGCCTTTGCCACCGCTCACATCCACGGAGCCCTTTACAGGGAGAGAGGGCTTCTGACAGCAGAGGGAAAGACTGTTAAAAACAAAACAGAGGGATCCCTGGGTGGCTTAGCGGTTTGGCGCCTGCCTTTGGCCCAGGGCGCGATCCTGGAGACCCGGGATTGAATCCCACATCAGGCTCCCGGTGCATGGAGCCTGCTTCTTCCTCTGCCTGTGTCTCTGCCTCTCTCTCTCTCTCTCTCTCTCTCTCTCTCTCTGTGACTATCATAAATAAATAAAAATAAAAAAAAAAACAAAAAACAAAAATGGATAAAATTAAAAAAAAAAAAAAACCAAAACAAAACAGAGATTCTTGAACTCCTGAGGGCGCTCTGGCTGCCCAAGGCCCTAGCCATCATCCATTGTCCGGGGCACCAAAAGGCAGACATGCAAGTAGCCAGGGGATACCAGCTAGCTGATTTAAAAGCAAAAGAGGCGGCCCTTCTGGTGACCCAGGTCTTAGCTACCACGCTACCTGATCCGGGGGCACCGACCCTGCCTGACACCCCCAACTATACTGATGCTGACTTACACTGGATCAAACGCTTGCCTATGACCCAGTGCTTGCGTGGTTGGTGGAGGGCCACAGACTCCAGCATCATCTTGCCAGAGGAACTAGGACGGCAAGTCCTATCCAAAATGCATCGGAGTACTCACATGGGAACAAGGAAGATGGAAGACCTCATACGACATGCAAAGATCACTATTAAAGACTCTCGAGCAAAGATCGAACAGATTGTGGCAAGCTGCTGCACACGCCAATTAACAAATGCCTCCACCGATGGATCTAACCCCGGGCACCCGCCTCTGAGGGGACCGCCCAGGAGCCTCCTGGGAAGTGGACTTCACTGAGGTAAAACCTGGAAAATTCGGGTATAGGTATTTACTAGTGTTTGTAGATACTTTTTCAGGATGGACAGAGGCATTTCCCACCAAACATGAAATGGCACAGATCGTGACCAAGAAACTGCTGGAAGACATCATACCGAGATATGGTTTTCCCGTTAGAATTGGGTCAGACAACGGCCCAGGATTCGTCTCTAAGGTAACACAGGGAGTGGCACTAGTACTTGGGGCAGATTGGAAATTACATTGTGCATATAGGCCCCAGAGCTCAGGACAGGTAGAGAGGATGAATAGAACATTAAAGGAGACCTTAACTAAATTAGCCCTGGAGACTGGTGGGGACTGGGTGACTCTCCTCCTCTTTGCCCTATATAGGGTGAGGAACTCCCCATAGAAGATGGGACTGACTCCCTACAAAATCATGTTCGGTCTTCCTCCACCTGTTATCCCCAATTTAAAACCTGAGGTGCTTGCTGAATTTGATGATCACCAACTTCTTTTCTCCCTCCAAATGTTACAACGAACCCATGAGCAGGTGTGGCCTAAACTGAGGGCCCTCTATGAGACTGGGCCACCCCCGGACCCCCATCAATATCGGCTAGGTGACTGGGTATACATGCGGAGATACCAACACCAGACACTTCAACCTCACTGGAAGGGACCCTACATTGTGATCCTGACCACTCCCTCCACTCTCAAGGTTGACGGGATTACTCCCTGGGTCCACTACACACACGTCCGGCCAGCTGACCCACACACTGTTCTCAAGGACTTTGTTACAGAATGAAAAAGACAACCAGACAAGGACAATCCCCTAAAGCTAAGACTGTGCCATTCTCACTTATTTCCCACCTCCAAGACTCTCTAGTCCAAGATTGTCCTTCAAAATAGAAGGAAATTAAAATTAGTTGTCTTACAACAAAGGGTGGGGGGTTATGTGCTGCCTTAAATGTAAATGAGAGTGAGAACAGCAACAAGGTTGGTGAGAATCCTGGTTTAATCATTCCCCTAGCCCACTCTGAGAGCAACCTGGACCAATGATTGGGTCCTGCATAGGATTCTCTGAAAAAGGGGGGAATGTGGGACCCAGGAAATTTAACAAAATCCCCTATCCCTGGACAAGCAGAGCAGGACTGACTCTGCTGCATCCGCCTTGTGCTGACCTGCTTATTACTTAGGGCACTGCCCCGCCTTAGTCAAAGACCAAGGCACACCCTAACCGGAAATACGGCTCAGTGATAGGCCAGTTCAAATGGATACTTTAGGGTAAAATGTAATTCAATCGGCCACCTGCGAGTGGACCAGCATGACTGTGCAACTTTCTGCGTATCCCATTGGCCACTGGCCCCTATAAAGTTGCTAAGCCTCTTAGTCTCGGGGTCCAAGTCCCTGCTCCTCTGCGTCGGGTATACTTGGACCCAGGCTCGAGCTTGTAAATAAACCCTCGTGTGATTGCATCTGTGTCGGCTCCTTGGTGGTTTCTCAGATTCGTGATCTTGGGCACAACAGTACACACCCAAATGCTGCCACATATAATTAATAAGTATTAACATTTGGTTATGTTTGCCTTAAATTTTTTTAACAAAAGGAAAAATATGGAAGTTAAAATTCCTTTTGTACCTTCCCCACCCTCAGTCTTTCTTGAAGATCCCACGATTCTATATTTGGGGTGTTTCCTAGTGATTGTGGGTGTATTGTGTTTTGTTTACTCTTACAGCTTACTCTCTGTTCGAGTTTTTTAGATTCCCCATATGAGTGAGATCATGAAGTGTTTTTCCTTCTGTGTCTAGCTCCTTTCACCTAGCATACTATCTCCAAGTTCATCGTTTTGTTGCAAATGGCATATTTCCTCATTAAGGCTGAACAATTTTCCACTGTACACACACACCACATGTTCTTAATTCATTCATCCATCAGATATTTCATTTTTTTACATGTCTTGGCTATTGTGTTTTTTTTTTTAAGATTATTTATTTATTTATTCATAGAAAGAGAGAGAGGCAGAGACACAGGCAGAGAGAGAGAAGCAGGTGCCATGCCGGGAACCCGACGTGGGACTCGATCCCAGCTTTCCAGGATCAAACCCGGGGCTGCAGGCGGCACTAAGCTGCTGTGCCACCGGGGCTGCCCATGTCTTGGCTATTGTGAATAATATTGCAATGAATATGGGTGCACAGCTATCTCTTTAAGGTATTGATTTTATTTCCTTTAGATATCTATGCAGAAGATGGATTGCTAGATTATATGGTAATTCTATTTTTAGTTTTATGAGGGTCAGGGAAGTAGGGGAAATGGCAAGATGTCGATCAAAGGGTACAAAGTTGCAGTATGTAGAGTGAATAAGTCTAGAGATCTAGAGCAATGACTATAGTTAATACATTTATTCAATACTGGAAAGCTGCTAAGAGAGTAGATTTTCAGGTGCTCTCATCACACACAAAAATGATGAACTGCTGGGATATTATGTTTTAACTAGCTTGACTGTAGTGGTGCTTTTATTATGTGTATGTATGTCAGATCATCTTGTATACCTTAATTATATACAAAGTTTATTTAAAAAAGAAAAAATCTGTCTTTTGTAATAAGTATGGAATATAAACAGTATCATTTCGCTATTGCCTAGCCTGGATTAAAAAGAACAGTAGATAAAGTGCCTGACAAAGAGGAACTCTCTCTGGATTTAATATGACTCTGCTTTGCATATATGCTATGCCCAAAATCTTGCTCTGAGCTGATAAAGAAGCTTGATTCTCCTTCAGCGATCCAAACAAAGAATTGTGGTCAATTGACTGATGAAGGTGCAGCTAAGTCATGTGAGAATTGGTTATGTTCCGACGACTGGGCCTAGGTCAAGTCTGTGCTGATTGCTAGCATGTCTCCCTAGCCCCCTTCCCCCAAGCTTCAGAGGCTGGAAAGTCCCTATCCTTGGGCACAGGGTGCATATACAGCAGCAATAAATAGCAATAGGAAGAATATGAGCAACAGGTGCTGGAGACTTGTCAACTAGCAACAGAGTGTTACTTACATATAAGAATATCATGACATGGCTTCCCAGGTTAGAAAGATGCCAAAGGCCAAAATCAAAAAGACTGGGTGCCTCAACATCTACCTATGGCGTAACCATGTTCAGTGGAATGTGTACTCTCTGCTACCTCACTTGTGTAATTTTTAATGCAACAATTTTTCAAAAAAACAAAAAAAAACAAAAAACAATTTTTCCAGTGCAGTCCTAAAATCCTGGAGATGCCCACAATCCTTTCAGAGACTACAGGGTCAAAACTTTTCAAAATAATACTAAGCCATCATTTGGTTTGTTTTCATTCTCTCATAAATGTAAAATAGAGTTTTCCAGAGACTACATGGCATGTGATGTAATGACAGATTGAATCTACAGCAGATATGAGAATCCAGCTATCTTCTAGTTGGCTGGATATCAAAGAGATTTACAAAAATGTAAAACAATGCTGCTCTTCTTGCAGAAAATTTTATTATTTTTTATTATTTTTTTAAAATATTTTATTTATTTATTCATGAGACACACACACACACACACACACAGAGGCAGAGACACAGGCAGAGGGAGAACCAGGCTCCATGCAGGGAGCCCGATGCGGGACTCAATCCCGGGACTCTAGGATCACGTCCTTGGCCGAAGGCAGGTGCCAAACTGCTGAGCCACCCAGGGATCCCGTTTTGTTTATTTTAATTGTGTTATTCATTATTGTTATGCTATTTTTAAAAATGGATTAATAAATATTTTTAAGTGCTTAGTTTTAATTTGTAATGCAGTAAATATTGATGTATCAAACTACAGTTGACCCTGGAACAACATGGGCTTGTACTGCATGGGTCCATTTGTATGCTAATTTTTTATAATACAATACTATAAATATATTTTGTAATGATTTTCTTTTTTTTTAATAAATTAATTTTTATTGGTGTTCAATTTACCAACATACAGAATTACACCCAGTGCTCATCGGGTCAAGTGTCCCCCTCAGTGCCCGTCACCCATTCACCTCCACCCCCTGCCCTCCTCCCCTTCCACCACCCCTAGTTCATTTCTCAGAGTTAGGAGTCTTTCATGTTCTGTCTCCCTTTCTGGTATTTCCCACACATTTCTTCTCCCTTCCCTTATATTCCCTTTCACTATTATTTATATTCCCCAAATGAATGAGAATATACACTGTTTGTCCTTCTCCGATTGACTTACTTCACTCAGCATAATACCCTCCAGTTCCATCCACGTTGAAGCAAATGGTGGGTATTTGTCGTTTCTAATGGCTGAGTAATATTCCATTGTATACATAAACCACATCTTCTTTATCCATTCATCTTTCGATGGACACCGAGGCTCCTTCCACAGTTTGTCTATTGTGGCCATTGCTGCTAGAAACATCGGGGTGCAGGTGTCCTGGCGTTTCATTGCATCTGAGTCTTTGGGGTAAATCCCTAACAGTGCAATTTCTGGGTCGTAGGGCAGATCTATTTTTAACTCTTTGAGGAACCTCCACACAGTTTTCCAGAGTGGCTGCACCAGTTCACATTCCCACCAACAGGGTAAGAGGCTTCCCTTTTCTCCGCATCCTCTCCAACATTTGTGGTTTCCTGCCTTGTTAATTTTCCCCATTCTCACTGGTGTGAGGTGGTATCTCATTGTGGTTTTGATTTGTATTTCCCTGATGGCAAGTGATGCAGAGCATTTTCTCATGTGCGTCTTAGCCATGTCTATGTCTTCCTCTGTGAGATTTCTGTTCATGTCTTTTGCCCATTTCATGATTGGATTGTTTGTTGTTTTGGTGTTGAGTTTAATAAGTTCTTTATAGATCTTGGAAACTAGCCCTTTATCTGATATGTCATTTGCAAATATCTTCTCCCATTCTGTAGGTTGTCTTTTAGTTTTGTTGACTGTATCCTTTGCTGTGCAAAAGCTTCTTATCTTGATGAAGTCCCAATAGTTCATTTTTGCTTTTGTTTCTTTTGCCTTCAAGGATGTATCTTGCAAGAAGTTACTGTGGCCGAGTTCAAAAAGGGTGTTGCCTGTGTTCTCCTCTAGGATTTTAATGGAATCTGGTCTCACACTTAGATCTTTCATCCATTTTGAGTTTATCTTTGTGTCTGGTGCAAGAGAGTGGTCTAGTTTCATTCTCCTGCATGTCGATGTCCAATTTTCCCACCATCATTTATTGAAGAGACTGTCTTTCTTCCAATGGATAGTCTTTCCTCCTTTATCGAATATTAGTTGACCATAAAGGTCAGGGTCCACTTCTGGGTTCTCTATTCTGTTCCATTGATCTATGTGTCTGTTTTTGTGCCAGTACCACACTGTCTTGATGACCGCAGCTTTGTAGTACAACCTGAAATCTGGCATTGTGATGCCCCCAGTTATGGTTTTCTTTTTTAAAATTCCCCTGGCTATTCGGGGTCTTTTCTGATTCCACACAAATCTTAAAATAATTTGTTCTAACTCTCTGAAGAAAGTCCATGGTATTTTGATAGGGATTGCATTAAACGTGTAAATTGCCCTGGGTAACATTGACATTTTCACAATATTAATTCTGCCAATCCATGAGCATGGAATATTTTTCCATCTCTTTGTGTCTTCCTCAATTTCTTTCAGAAGTGTTCTATAGTTTTTAGGGTATAGATCCTTTACCTCTTTGGTTAGGTTTATTCCTAGGTATCTTATGCTTTTGGGTGCAATTGTAAATGGGATTGACTCCTTAATTTCTCCTTCTTCAGTCTCATTGTTAGTGTATAAAAATGCCATTGATTTCTGGGCATTGATTTTGTATCCTGCCACGCTACCAAATTGCTGTATGAGTTCTAGCAATCTTGGGGTGGAGGCTTTTGGGTTTTCTACGTAGAGTATCATGTCATCTGCGAAGAGGGAGAGTTTGACTTCTTCTTTGCCAATTTGAATGCCTTTAATGTCTTTTTGTTGTCTGATTGCTGAGGCTAGGACCTCCAATACTATGTTGAATAGCAGTGGTGAGAGTGGACATCCCTGTCTTGTTCCTGATCTTAGGGGAAAGGCTCCCAGTGCTTCCCCATTGAGAATGATATTTGCTGTGGGCTTTTCGTAGATGGCTTTTAAGATGTCAAGGAAAGTTCCCTCTATCCCCACACTCTGAAGAGTTTTGATCAGGAATGGATGCTGTATTTTGTCAAATGCTTTCTCTGCATCTAATGAGAGGATCATATGGTTCTTGGTTTTTCTCTTGCTGATATGATGAATCACATTGATGGTTTTACGAGTGTTGAGCCAGCCTTGTGTCCCGGGGATAAATCCTACTTGGTCATGGTGAATAATTTTCTTAACGTGTTGTTGGATCCTATTGGCTAGTATCTTGCTGAGAATTTTTGCATCCACGCTCATCAGGGATATTGGTCTGTAATTCTCCTTTTTGGTGGGGTCTTTGTCTGGTTTCGGAGTTAAGGTCATGCTGGCCTCATAGAACGAATTTGGAAGTACTCCATCTCTTTCTATCTTTCCAAACAGCTTTAGTAAAATAGGTATGATTTCTTCTTTAAACGTTTGATAGAATTCCCCTGGGAAGCCATCTGGCCCTGGACTCTTGTGTCTTGGGAGGTTTTTGATGACTGCTTCAATTTCCTCCCTGGTTATTGGCCTGTTCAGGTTTTCTATTTCTTCCTGTTCCAGTTTTGGTAGTTTGTGGCTTTCCAGGAATGCGTCCATTTCTTCTAGATTGCCTAATTTATTGGCGTATAGCTGTTCATAATATGTTTTTAAAATCGTTTGTATTTCCTTGGTGTTGGTAGTGATTCATGATTCACTCATTCATGATTTTATTAATTTGAGTCTTCTCTCTCTTCTTTTTAATAAGGTTGGCTAATGGTTTATCTATCTTATTAATTCTTTCAAAGAACCAACTCCTGGTTCTGTTGATCTGTTCCACAGTTCTTCTGGTCTCGATTTCATTGAGTTCTGCTTGAATTTTAATTAACTCTCTTCTTCTGCTGGGCGTAGGGTCCATTTGCTCTTTTTTCTCTAGCTCCTTTATGTGTAAGGTTAGCTTTTGTATTTGAGTTCTTTCCAGTTTTTGAATGGATGCTTGTATTGCGATGTATTTCCCCCTCAGGACTGCTTTTGCTGCATCCCAAAGATTTAAATGGTTGTATCTTCATTCTCATTAGTTTCTTTCTTTTTTTTTTTTTAAATTTTTTTTTTTTATTATTTATGATAGTCACAGAGAGAGAGAGAGAGGCAGAGACACAGGCAGAGGGAGAAGCAGGCTCCATGCACCGGGAGCCTGACGTGGGATTCGATCCCGGGTCTCCAGGATCGCGCCCTGGGCCAAAGGCAGGCGCCAAACCGCTGCGCCACCCAGGGATCCCCTATTCTCATTAGTTTCTGTGAATCTTTTTAATTCTTCCTTAATTTCCTTGTTGACCCTTTCATCTTTTTGAAGGATGGTCCTTAACCTCCACGTGTTTGAGGTCCTTCCAAACTTCTTGTTGTGATTTAGTTCTAATTTCAAGGCATTATGGTCTGAGAATATGCAGGGGACAATCCCAATCTTTTGGTATCGGTTCAGACCCAATTTGTGACTCAGTATGTGGTCTATTCTGGAGAAAGTTCCATGTGCACTTGAGAAGAATGTGTATTCAGTTGAGTTTGGATGTAAAGTTCTGTAGATATCTGTGAAATCCATCTGGTCCAGTATATCATTTAAAGCTCTCGTTTCTTTGGAGATGTTGTGCTTAGAAGACCTATCGAGTATAGAAAGAGCTAGATTGAAGTCACCGAGTATAAGTGTATTATTATCTAAGTATTTCTTCAGTTTGGTTATTAATTGGTTTAAATATTTGGCAGCTCCCACATTCGGGGCATATATATTGAGGATTGTTAAGTCCTCTTGTTGGATCGATCCTTTAAGTATGATATAGTGTCCCTCTTCATCTCTCACTATGGTCTTCAGGATAAATTTTAGTTTATCTGATATAAGGATGGCTACCCCTGCTTTCTTCTGAGGACCATTTGAATGGTAAATGGTTCTGCAACCTTTTATTTTCAGGTTGGAGGTGTCCTTCTGTCTAAAATGAGTCTCTTGTAGACAGCAAATAGATGGTCCTGCTTTTTTATCCAGTCTGAAACCCTGAGCCTTCTGATGGGGTCATTAAGCCCGTTCACGTTCAGAGTTACTGTTGACAGATAGGAGTTTAGTGTCATCATGATGTCTATTCAGTCCTTGTTTTTGTGGATTATTCCACTGAACCTCTTCTTAAAGGGGAATTTTAAGAGTCCCCCTTAAAATTTCTTGCAGAGCTGGTTTGGAGGTCACATATTCTTTCAGTTCCTGCCTGTCTTGGAAGCTCTTTATCTCTCCTTCCATTTTGAATGAGAGCCTTGCTGGATAAAGTATTCTTGGTTGCATGTTCTTCTCATTTAGGACCCTGAATATATCCTGCCAGCCCTTTCTGGCCTGCCAGGTCTCTGTGGAGAGGTCTGCTGTTACCCTAATACTCCTCCCCATAAAAGTCAGGGACTTTTTTTCTATTGCTGCTTTAAGGATCTTCTCCTTGTCTTTGGAATTTGCAAGCTTCACTATTAAATGTCGAGGTGTTGAATGGTTTTTGTTGATTTTAGGGGGGGATCTCTCTATTTCCTGGATCTGAATACCTGTTTCCCTTCCCAGATTAGGAAAGTTTTCAGCTAGGATTCGTTCAAATACATATTCTGGCCTCTGTCCCTTTCGGCGCCCTCGGGAACCCCAATTTAACGTAGGTTTTTCTTCCTCAGGCTGTCGTTTATTTCCCTTAATCTGTCTTCATGGTCTTTTAATTGTCTGTCTCTTTTTTCCTCAGTTTCCCTCTTTGCCATCAAGTTGTCTTCTATGTCACTCACTCGTTCTTCCACCTCGTTAACCCTCATCGTTAGGACTTCTAGTTTGGATTGCATCTCATTCCATTGATTTTTAATTTCTGCCTGATTGGATCTAAATTCTGCAGTCATGAAGTCTCTTGAGTCCTTTATGCTTTTTTCTAGAGCCACCAGTAGCTGTATAATAGTTCTTCTGAATTGGCTTTCTAACATTGAATTGTAATCCAGATTTTGTAACTCTGTGGGAGAGAGGGCTGTTTCTGATTCTTTCTTTTGAGGTGAGGTTTTCCTTCTAGTCATTCTGCTCAGTGCAGAGTGGCCAAAAACAAGTTGTATTGGGGAAAAGGAGAAAAAGAGAGAGAGAGAAGGAAAGAAAAGAGAAAAAAAGAAAAAGAAGAAAAAAAGGAAAAAAGAGAAGAAAAAGAGAAAGAAAAAGAAAGAAAGAAAGGTGAAAAAAAAGGGGGTGGGGGAAGCAATCAGAAATCAAAAAGAAAGAAAAAAAAAAACCGAAACAAAAAACCCCCCAAAAAAACAAAAAACACGGGGGAGTATCTTCTGATTCTGTATACTTTAAGTCCCTTGACTTCCCCTGGAACTGGTCCGTCCAGCTGGTCTTCTGGGGGAGGGGCCTGCTGTGCTGATTTTCAGGTGTTAGCACTTGGGGGAGCTGCCTGGTGCAGGGCTCAGTGGGGGCTGTTTACCCCGTGAAGTCCCAGGAGGACTGGCGGGGGCAGGTCTGGAAACCTGGATTCAGCCCCGGCAGTAACTCCGGGGCTCTCCATCTGCAGAGCCTGGAGGCTCTGAGGCGGGGCCGCTGATCTGCTCAGCTGGGGCAGGAGCATCCTTGCTGTCCTGGGCCCTCCCGGCCTCTGCCTGTCCCGGGGGGAGGCCGGGTTCTGGGCTGTGTCCAGGCTCCCTGTGCTCCGGGGCCTGCGCTGTTGGATTCGCTCCCGCCCCGCAGCCCCCTCTGCGGAGCCGACGCCCAAGCCCCTCCGAGCTGCTCTGGGCCCCGCCGTGCGCGCTGCAGCCCTTAGGGAGCTCGGCGCATCTCCCCGGGGCGCAGGTGCCTGTTAGTGTCCCCGGGAGCCCGAGGGCATCCCCGCCCTCCTGGGTCCTGCTCCAACTCCCTGCAGGCGCCTTTCCACCCGGGGAAGGTTGGTGCAGCTCCTGCTTCTCCGGGACGGAGCTCTCCTGTCCTTGGGACACTCGCCCTGGCCTCAGCCCGGCTCCTCGCGGGGCCCCTCCCCCTTGGAGGCCTTTTGTTTCTTTACTTCTTTTTCCCTGTCTTCCTGCCTTGATAGAAGCACGAACTCTTCTCACTGCAGTATTCCAGCTGGTCTCTCTTTAAATCTCAGGCTGAATTCGTAGATTTTCAGGATGATTTGAAGCTTATCTAGGTAATTTGGTGGGGACAGGTGACTTGGGGACCCTACTCCTCTGCCATCTTGCCCCCCCCCCGTAATGATTTTCTTAATATTTTCTCTTCCCTAGCTTACTTTAAGTATACAGTATGTATAATATGTATAACATACAAAATATATGTTAATCAACTGTAAATGTCAACAGTAGGCTTTTAGTAGTTAAGTTTTGGGGGAGTCAAAAGTTATATGCACACCATTTGCAACAATTGAGCTAGAGTGTATTATGCTAAGCAAGATAAGTCAGTGAGAGAAAGACGAATACCATATGATTTCATTCATATGTGGAATTCAAGAAACAAAACTGATGAACATATGGGAAGGGGAAAAAAGAGAGTGGAAGAGAGGGAAACAAACCATAAGAGATGCTGTATGATAGAGAACAAACTGAGGGTTGATGGAGAGAAGTGGTGGGGGATGGGCTAGGTGGGTGATGGGTATTGGGGGGCACTTGTTATGCTGAGCACTGGGTGTTATATGTAAATGATGAATCAATAAATTTTACTCCTGAAACCAATATTACACTATTTGTTAACTAGAATTTAAATTAAAATTTGGGGGCGGGGCAAGATGGCGGAGGACTAGGGTCCCCAAGTCACCTGTCCCCACCAACCTACCTAGATAACCTTCAAATTATCCTGAAAACCTACGAATTCGACCTGAGATTTAAAGAGAGAACAGCTGGAACACTACAGAGAGAAGAGTTTGCACTTCTAACAAGGTAGGAAGGCAGAAAAAATAGATAAATAAAAAAGAATCCAGTGGGGAAGGGGCCCCATGAGGAGCTGGGCTAAGGGGGGGGGGCAGCGAGAGCCCCAGGACAGGAGAGCGCAGCCCCAGAGAAGCGGGAACTTTAAAAATTCGCCCTGGATTCTTCCTGGATGGAAAGGCATTTGCAGGGAACCCGGGCAGAACCGCAGGAGGGGCAGTGGGGCCCCTAGACTCCCGAGGTCACTAGCAGAGGAGGAGTGCCTGGGGGTGAGCGTGCCACACATTGGGACCGAGCTCTGTAAAGGGCTGGAGTGAACCCAGTGGGGCCTCCAGAGTGGCTCAGGTGGCACCTCTGCATGGAGGGGGCTGTGCAGCCCGGAGCCCCAGACCCGGGAGCATGATTCCGGGGGTGCCGGCTGGAGCCCAGGGCACTGGGGAACACAGCCCAGGATCCTGCGCTCCCCCCGGGACAGGTGGAGGCTAGGAGGGCCCAGGACAGCGAGGATGCTTCTGCTGCTGGGCGCCCCTCAGCTGGCAGATCAGCGCCCTCTGCCCCGGGAGCATCCAGGCCAGTGAGGACTGGGAGCTGCGGTAGTTACTGCGCGAGCTGACTCCAGGGCTGGAGAGCTGGCCGTTGCCAATGGTGTTGTCCCTCCTCATGTCACCCTGTGCCTGGGATGGATTGGGGCCGCCAGGGAACAGGGGCCTCATGGGGTAAACAGCTTCCACTGAGCCATGCACCTGGAAGGAGGGGCGGAGCAGCTCCCCCAAGTGCAAACCTGAGAGTCAGCACAGCAGGCCCCTCCCCCCAGAGACCAGCTGGAAGGACAGAAGAAGAGCAAGTTCGTGGCCGAACAGTTCTGGAAAGTTCCAGGGAAAGTCAAGGGAATTACAGTATATAGAACCAGAGGGTACCCATCCTATTTATTTTATTTTTTTTCTTCCTTTTTCCAGTACAACTTGTTTTTAGCCATTCTGCACTGAGCAAAATGACTAGAAAGAAGAACTCACCACAAAAGAAAGGATCAGAAACAGTAGTCTCTGCCACATAGTTACAGAATTTGGATTACAATTTGATGTCGGAAAGCCAATTCAGAAGCACAATTATAAAGCTACTGGTGGCTCTGGAGAAAAGCATAAAGGATTCAAGAGACTTCATGACTACAGAATTTAGATCTAATCAGGCCAAAATTAAAAATCAATTAAATGAGATGCAATCCAAACTGGAGTTCCTAACGACGAGGGTTAATGAGGTAGAAGAATGAGTGAGTGACATAGAAGACAAGTTGATGGCAAGGAAGGAAGCTGAGGAACAAAGAGAAAAACAATTAAAAGACCATGAGGAAAGGTTAAGGGAAATAAATGACAGCCTGAAAAGGAAAAATCTACATGTAATTGGGGTTCCAGAGAGTGCTGCAAGGGACAGAGGACCAGAAAGCATATTTGAACAAATCATAGCTGAGAACTTCCCTAATTTGGGGAGGGAAACACATTCAGATCCAGGAGATAGAGAGGCCCCCTAAAATCAATAAAAACTGTTCAACACCTCAACATTTAATAGTGACACTTGCAAATTCCAAAGACAAAGAGAAAATCCTTAAAGCAGCAAGAGACAAGAGATCCCTAATTCATATGGGGAGAAATATCAGATTAACAGCAGACCTCTCCACAGAGACCTGGCAGGCCAGAAAGGGCTGGCAGGATATATTCGGGGTCCCAAATGAGAAGAACCCACAGCCAAGAATACTTTATCCAGCCAGGCTCTAATTCAGAATAGAAGGAGAGATAAAGAGCTTCCAAGATAAGCAGAAACTGAAAGAATATGTGACCACCAAATCAGCTCTGCAAGAAATATTAAGGGGGACTCTGTAAAAGAAAGAGGATGTGCAAAGAAACAATCCACAATATCAAGGACTGAATAAGTATTATGATGACACTAAATTCATATCTTTCAATAGTAACTCTGAACGTGAATGGGCTTAAGGATCCCATCAAAAGATGCAGGGTTTCAGACTGGATAAAAAAGCAAGACCCATCTATTTGCTGTCTACAAGGGACTCATTTTAGACCTAAGGACACCTACAGCCTGAAAATGAAAGGTTGGAGAACCATTTACCATTCAAATGGTCCTCAAAAGAAAGCAGGGATAGCCATCCTCATATCAGCTAAATTAAAGTTTATCCCAAAGACTGTAGTAAGAGATGAGGAGGGATACTATATCACATTTAAAGGATCTATCCAAAATAAATAAATAAATAAATAAATAAATAAATAAATAAATAATAAAAAAAATAAAGGATCTATCCACAAGTGGACCGAACAATCATGAATATTTATGTCCCTAATGTGGGAGCTGCCAAGTATATCAATCAATTAATAACCAAAGTAAAGACATACTTAGATAATAATACACTAATACTGGGAGACTTCAACATGGCACTTTCAGCAAATGACAGATTTCCTAAGCACAACATCTCCAAAGAAACAAAAGCTTTAAATGATACACTGGACCAGATGGATTTCACAGACATTTACAGAACTTTACATCCAAAAGCAACTGAATACACATTCTTCTCAAGTGCACATGGAACTTTCTCCAGAATAGACCACATACTGGGTACAAATCAGGTCTCTAATGATACCAAAAAATTGGGATTGTCCCCTGCATATTTTCAGACCATAATGCTTTGAAACTTGAACTCAATCACAAGATTGAGTTCTTCCTTTTTCCAGTACAATTCATTTTTAGCCACTCTTCACTGAGCAAAATGACTAGAAAGAAGATTGTTACTTGTCTTCTATGTCACTCACTCTTCTACTCATTACCCCTCGTTTTTAGGACCTCCAGTTTGGATTGCATCCCATTTAATTGATTTTTAATTTCAGCCTGATTACACCTAAATTCTGCAGTCATGAAGTCTCTTGAATCCTTTATGCTTTTTTTCAGAGCCACCAGTAGCTTTATAATTGTGCTTCTGAATTGGCTTTCTGACATCAAAGTGTAATCCAAATTCTGTAACTCTGTGGGACAGAGTACTGTTTCTGATTCTTTCATTTGTGGTGAGTTCTTCTTTCTGCATATTTTCAGACCATAGTGCTTTGAAACTTGAACTCAATCACAAGAAGAAATTTGGAAGAAACTCAGACAGATGGAGGTTAAAGAGCATCCTGCTAAAGGATGAAAGGGTCAACCAGGAAATTAGAGAAGAATTAAAAAGATTCATGGAAACTAATGAGAATGAAGATACAACCGTTCAAAATCTTTGTGATACAGCAAAAGCAGTCTCAATAGGGAAATACATCGCAATACAAGCATCCCTCAAAAAATTGGAAAAAACTCAAATACACAAGCCAACCTTGCACCAAAAGGAACTGGAGAAAGAACAGCAAATAAAACCTATACCTAGCAGAAGAAGAGAATTAATAAAGATTTGAGCAGACCTCAATGAAATAGAGACCAGAAGAATTGTAGAACAGATCAACAAAACCAGGAGTTGGTCTTTGAAAGAATTAATAAGAGAGAAAAACCATTAGCCAACCTTATTAAAAACAAAAGAGAAAAGACTCAATAAAATCACAAATTAAAAAGGAGAGATCACAACCAATACCAAGGAAATACAAAATATTTTAAAAACATATTATGAGCAGCTATACACCAATAAATTAGGTAATCTAGAAGGAATGGACACATTTCTGGAAAACCACAAATACCAAAACTGGAACAGGAATAAATAGAAAACCTGAACAGGCCAATAACCAGGGAGGAAATTGAAGCAGTCATTAAAAACCTCCCAAGACACAAAAGCCCAGGGCCAGATGGCTTCCCAGGGGAATTCTATCAAATGTTTAAAGAAGAAATAATATCTATTCTACTAAAGCTGTTCCAAAAGACAGAAAGGGATGGAATACTTCCAAATTCGTTTTATGAGGCCAGCATTACCTTAATTCCAAAACCAGACAAAGACCCAACCAAAAAGGAGAATTATAGACCAATTTCCCTGATGAACACAGATGCAAAAATTCTCAACAAGATACTAGCCAATAGGATCCAATAGTACATTAAGAAGATTATTACCTATGACCAAGTGGGATTTACCCCTGCGATGCAAGGCTAGTTCAACAGTTGTAAAGCAATCAACATGATAGATCATATCAACAAGAGAAAAAACAAGAACCATATGATCCTCTCAATAGATGCCGAGAAAGCATTTGACAAAATACAGCATCCATTCCTGATCAAAACTCTTCAGAGTGTAGGGATAGAGGGAACATTCCTCAGCATCTTAAAAGTCATCTATGAAAAGCCCACAGCAAATATCATTTTCAATGGGGAAGCACTGGGAGCCTTTCCCCTAAGATCAGGAACACGACAGGGATGTCCACTCTCACCACTGCTATTCAACATAGTACTAGAAGTCCTAGCCTCAGCAATCAGGCAACAAAAAGAAATAAAAGGCATTCAGATTGGCAAAGAAGAAGTCAAACTCTCCCTCTTCGCAGATGACATGATACTGTACATAGAAAACCCAAAAGCCTCCACCCCAAGATTGCTAGAACTCATACAGCAATTCTGCAGTGTGGCAGGATACAAAATCAATGCCCAGAAATCAGTGGCATTTCTATACACTAAAAATGAGACTGAAGAAAGAGAAATTAAGGAGTCAATCCCATTTAGAATTGCACCCAAAAGCATAAGATACCTAGGAATAAACCTAACCAAAGAGGTAAAGGATCTATACCCTAAAAACTACAGAACACTTCTGAAAGAAATTGAGGAAGACACAAAGAGATTGAAAAATATTCCATGCTCATGGTTTGGAAGAATTAATATTGTGAAAATGTCAATGCTACCCAGGGCAATTTACACATTTAATGCAATCCCCATCAAAATACTATGGACTTTCTTCAGAGAGTTGGAACAAATCATCTTAAGATTTGTGTGGAATCAGAAAAGACCCCGAATAGTCAGGGGAATATTGAAAAAGAAAACCAGAGCCAGGGGCATCACAATGTTGGATTTCAAGTTGTACTACAAAGCTGTGATCATCAAGACAGTGTGGTACTGGCGCAGAAACAGACACATAGATTAATGGAACAGAATAGAGAACCCAGAAATGGGCCCTCAACTCTATGGTCAACTAATATTCAACAAAGCAGGAAAGACTATCCACTGGAAAAAGGACAGACAGACTCTTCAATAAATGGAGCTGGGAAAATTGGACATCCACGTGCAGAAGAATGAAACTGGACCACTCTCTTTCACCATACACAAAGATAAACTCAAAATGGATGAGAGATCTAAATGTGAGACAAGATTCCATCAAAATTCTAGAGGAGAACACAGGCAACACCCTTTTTGAACTCGGCCACAGTAACTTCTTGCAAGATACATCCACGAAGGCAAAAGAAACAAAAGCAAAAATGAACTATTGGGACTTCATCAAGATAAGAAGCTTTTGCACAGCAAAGGATACAGTCAACAAAACTAAAAGACAACCTACAGAATGGGAGAAGATATTTGCAAATGACATATCAGATAAAGGGCTAGTTTCCAAGATCTATAAAGGATTTATTAAACTCAACACTCAAGAAACAAACAATCCAATCATAAAATGGGCAAGAGACATGAACAGAAATCTCCCAGAGGAAGACATAGACATGGCCAACACGCACATGAGAAAATGCTCTGCATCACTTGCCATCAGGGAAATACAAATCAAAACCACAATGAGATACCACCTCACACCAGTGAGAATGGGGAAAATTAACAAGACAGGAAACAACAAATGTTGGAGAGGATGTGGAGAAAAGGGAACCCTCCTGCACTGTTGGTGGGAATGTGAACTGGTACAGCTACTCTGGAAAACCGCGTGGAGGTTCCTCAAAGAGTTAAAAATAGAACTACCCTGTGACCCAGGAACTGCACTGCTGGGGATTTACCCCAAAGATACAGATGCAGTGAAACGCCGGGACACCTGCACCCGATGTTTCTAGCAGCAATGTCCACAATAGCCAAACTGTGGAAGGAGCCTCAGTGTCCACCGAAAGATGAATGGATAAAGATGTGGTCTGTGTATACAATGGAATATTACTCAGCCATTAGAAATGACAAATACCCACCATTTGCTTCAACATGGATAGAACTGGAGGGTATTATGCTGAGTGAAGTAAGTCAGTTGGAGAAGGACAAATATTATATGGTTTCATTCATTTGGGCAATATAAAAAATAGTGAAAGGAATTAAAGGGGAAAGGAGAGAAAATGAGTGGGAAATATCAGTGGGGGCGACAGAACATAAGAGACTCTTAACTCTGGGGATCAAACAAGGGGTAGTGGAAGGGGAGGTGGGTGGGGGGTTGGGGTGACTGGGTGATGGGCACTGAGGGGGGCACTTGACAGGATGAGCACTGGGTGTTACGCTATATGTTGACAAATCTAACTCCAATAAAAATATACACAAAAATAAATAAATAAATAAATACATATTTGAAAAGAAGAAAAAAAGGAAAAATGTTATATGCAGATTTTTGACTGTGGCAAGGGTTGGTTTCCCTAACTCCACCACTGTTAGCACCTGTAGCTTGATCGTGCTGGGGAACTGTGAGGGTCAGTGTAGAAAACACGCCTCCCATCGCTGGGCCAGAGAGGTGAAGGAAGTGGGGTATGTGTATATAT
Organism: Vulpes lagopus; assembly: GCF_018345385.1. Lineage (NCBI taxonomy): Eukaryota > Metazoa > Chordata > Mammalia > Carnivora > Canidae > Vulpes > Vulpes lagopus. Next base: position 28,897,943 of record NC_054844.1, read on the forward strand.
ATACCAGCTGCCTTCAGTCATCCGTTATAGACTGCAGGGGTGGGGAGGAGGTAAGAGGGGGGAGGGTGTTTCAATTCAGGCCACTGGAGAATGTCCTCAGAGTTGGAAGTCAGCCAAGCCTACCACGGAGTCAGGAACATGGTTGGGCACTGGAACTGTCAGCTACAAACCCAGTGCATAGCTTTCCATCATAAACACTTTATTATTTTGTGTGTTTTGGAAGATTTTGGTAGTTGGTGTTGATTCGTCTTATTGGAGAAGGTACGAGAGGAAGAGAAAGACGTAAGGTGATCCAGATGGCAGCTTAGACTTGATTGTATGGAATTAAACAAAGACCACCTGAATGAAAACAAGCAAAGGCTATTCAGAGCTTGCTCTAGCAAGGGAGTCAGCCCGATAACTTATATTGTGATAGAGGCTTCAGGCTGGCTGAAGAGTGGGAAAGCTTGATGAAAAAATGGAAGTCTTCAGGTATGCTCAATGGAGGTTGTTAGCATGGGCAAGCTGGTTGGCTAACTGGAAATGGAATATGCTAGGTATTGGTTAGGGGAGCATATTTTGCTCTCTCTGGTTGGCCTCTAGTTGGAAGCTAGGGCAAACATTGGGGAAGCTGGCAGTTACTCACCAAAGCCTGGACAGCGGGGCATATGGTTGGTCTTTTGATTCATCTCTGTTTATTTCCACAAACTAAATTATTTTTACTTTTACCCTATGTTCCTATCTTATATTTTCTTTGTGCCAGCCATAGTGAACTTCTCAGTTTCCCCAGATAAACACACCAGCCTTTGGCTTGTAGGAGCTACCTGCCTTTGCTCATATTATATGTCTCCTTGTTAGAAGGTGGAGGAGGGATAGTTAAGTATCCTCCAGACTGAGAATGCACTTTTAGACCAAAAAAACGAAGTAAGACACTCCATACTGTTTACAGTTGTATTCAGGGTATCTTACCAATTGGGGTAGGGGGAGTATTGGGGACTGGGGAGGCAACAATCCAGGTACTATACAGCTGTTCTCTGCCAAGTCTGGACCTTAATTCACAGCTTTTATAGAGCAAGGAGATCGTGGTGTGGTGATATATATATATATATGGTGTGTGTGTGGAGGGTCTGTCTGCTTCTCCCTCTGCCTCTCCCCTGTTCATGCTCTCTCTCTCTCCCTCAAATAAATAAATAAAGTCTTGAAAAAAATTATGGTGTACAGCTTAAATATATATAATTTGTCAGTCATATCTCAATAAAGCTAGGGTGGGGGAAGAAGCAAAGAATAAAATATAGGGCACCTGGGTGGCTCAGTCAGGTAAGCATCTGCCTTCAGCTCAGGTGATGATCCCAGGATCCTGGGATCAAGACCTGCATCAAGATCCTGGTCTATGGGGAGCCTGCTTCTTCCTCTCTCTCTGCCTACCACTCCCTGCTGCATATACTCTCTCTCTATGTCAAATAAATAAAATCTTTTTAAAAAGAGTAAAATATAATTAAAACCATTATTGAGGCAACCCAATAAAATAGACATAAAGTCCCCTTCCCCAATACACACAAAGAATACTAAAAATCAGCTATCTTCCTTTTCATGACTGAGGTATTATAGGAAGAAATTATTAGATTTGCCAATGGGAGAGGTGAATATTTTGAGAATCACTTAGTGTTAATACCAGGAATGGAGGTAGAAACACAACATTCTGGTTATTTGGGCCATCATCAAACCAAAATTGTTTAAATGTGTGTTCAACATTTGTTTGAAGGAGATGTATTACTTGGGACCCCAAATTCACTCAGCTAAACAGATGGCTCATTTAAGCCATAGCAAATTTTTGCTCCTGAGAGGCTAGTTAGGGTCATTTGAGTATGATCCTTGGGGGACCTTATTACCCTGCCACCTCAAGCAGTTCAGAGAAGATGATTTCTAACCACATAGGATATCCTTAAGAGATCTGATAAATTGTCCGTGAGTCCCTGGAAGTTTGCATGGGACAGCCACAGCTCACTCTTGTCCCATTAAAAATATATATATATTTAAACAAAATGTTGTTATTAATAGGTTTATTAAAATAAGCTGGGGATGAGTTTGACTTGCGCTTTGCACTTTTAGCTTCTGCTGCGATCTCATTTAGCAGTGTGTGAGGCACATGTGCTGCAAGCAGGGCTCTCATTTTCAATGGAAGGGACAGTCTCTCTTGCTTTTTTCAGGGCTCACCAGACATTCTCCAACCAATACCCCTCTCTTCAAGGATCACAAGCAGAGGCAGAGTGCTTACTGTTAAGTATGCTCCCTACACAGGTGGCGGGGGCAATTAACTCAGGTCCAGTGATGGTGGAAAAAGGATTGGATGCAGCTTGCTACTGACCACTTACTCTATCTGCCAGTTGTGCCAGGGCTCATGCTTCCATGGAAGAAGTGCACAGAGCCTCCAGCCACCTAAGTATAGGTAAGTTGTATATGAGATAGTTGGAAAAAATAGACCAAGCAGTCCTGCCACACTGTGGGCAGAGAATACTCTGGTTACTCTTGCTTTAGTGGTTTTATTATATGTTATATAAATAGCTATGTGTAAAGATATTTGTACTATATGTACATATATAGTGTGAATCAGTAACTATTTATTATATTATAGGTTAATTTCCCCCCATTATCTCTTTCAGCTAGAAGCCTGGGTGGCTCAGTGGTTAAGCGTCTCCCTTTGGCTCAGGTTGTGATCACAGGGTTCTGGGATCAAGTCCCCCATAGGGAGCTTGCTTGTCTCTCTGCCTATGTCTCTGCCTCTCTCTCTGTGTGTCTCTCATGAATAAATAAAATATTTAAAAAAAGAAAGAATGAAACCAAATTTTGGTTTCTCAGTAAAGTTCATGATGAATGTATAAATTGCATACATTTACCATGATCAATGGAGGCTAGTCAGTAATATCACTGACTAAATGAAAAGTAGGAGATCCAAATTTGCTGAAGAAAATATCAGCATCTACTTCAAATATTAGTTAGGATTTTTTAAAAGACTCTGCCTGAAGATAGCTATGAAATGCATGCAGATGCAGAGGCTGTGACACATGACTTATCACTTAGAGCGAATGATGGCTTTTCTAGATTGAGTACTTTAATATACTTTCAGGTCTAAGTTTTCTTGTGCATGTGTGAAAAGCAACCAGCTCGATAATGTTTGTTTTATATTGGTATCATCAAATAAGTTGGTAACAATAATAGTTTGATTTTTTCATTCAAGTTAAATTTTTAGAAGCTCATTATTATGTCAAAGAATCAATTTCATTGTGAATACTGCTGTAGTTTCAGTTAAAAAGTTCAACATTGACATAAAAATGATTTGGTTTTTACTGATAATAAATATAAATTTTGGGGCACCTGGCTGGCTCAGAAGAGTATGCAGCTCTTGATCTTGAGGTTTGGGTTCGAGCCCCATGTTGGGTATAAGGATTACTTAAATAAATCAGTAAAGTTTTTTAAAACAGTACGTGTAAATTTTGAAGAAGTACAGCTTTATGGAAAAACAATGTTTTTATTAAATTAAGAAATCCATGGATCCAGGGATCCCTGGGTGGCTCCGCAGTTTAGCGCCTGCCTTTGGCCCAGGGCTTGATCCTGGAATCTCAGGATCGAGTCCCATGTCGGGTTCCCGATATGGAGCCTGCTTCTCCCTCCTCCTGTGTCTCTGCCTCTCTCTCTCTCATAAATTAATAAATAAATCTTAAAAAAAAAAATCCATGGATCCAGAAATATTCTTGGAACTGATTGAGATGCATGCATAATTTATAGTTGTTAAAAGTGCAATAATTGGGATACGTGGGTGCCTCAGCAGTTGAGTGCATCTGTCTTCGGTTCAGTGCGTGATCCTGGAGTACCAGGATCCAGTCCTGCATCAGGCTCCTGCATGAAGCCTACTTCTGCCCCTGCCTGTGTCTCTGCCTCTCTCTTTCTGTGTCTCTCATGAATAAATAAATAAAATCTTAAAAAAAAGTGCAATAATCTACCAATGTAAATAAAAACTGTAATTATAAAAATTTACAATTTTTAAAAAGATTTTATTTATTTATTTGACAGAGTGAGCTTTGCACAGTGGCAGTATCGTAGCCAATGAGGTTTATCCAAGGCATGATTATTGCTAGTTTGACAGAGTGAGAGCACAAGCAGGGGGTGTGGCAGGCAGAGGGAGAGGGACAAGCAGGCTCCCCACTGAGCAGAGAGCCCAGGTTGGGGGCTCCATCCCAGGACTCTGAGATCATGACTTGAGCTGAAGGCAGACGCTCAACTGACTGAGCCACCTAGGCGCCAAAAAAATTCATAATTTTTTAAATCCACAAATTACAGTACCAAAATTTGGTAAAGTTAATTTGAATTTAAATAAGAACTATTGTTAATTAAATTTTGAAAATATCTGAGCCTTGGGGCACCTGGGTGGCTCAGTCAGTTAAGTGTCTGACTCTGATTTTGGCTCAGGTCATGATATTGTGGTTGTGAGATACAGACCTGTGTTGAGCCTCATGCTCAGCAGGAAGTCTGCTTCTCTCCTTCTCTCTCTCCTTCCTCCTCTGTCTCTCATCCCACTTGCACTCTGTCTCTAAAATAAATAATCTTTATAAAATATCTGAGCCTGAGAAGAACTATTCTAAGTAAACCTGTGTCCTATAATTGCATTGAACCGTTTGGTAAGGGAGTCCTGTTTGTGTGTATTGTGTATAAAATGAAATAGAAACCTTTAATCAAAGAATTTAAGAAATGGAGTTCCCCCAAAGATTCAGCTACCAAAGGTTTTAGCAACTTGTAATTATTGAATACAAAATTTGCAAATAGGAATATACCGAAATTTATTCCTACAAAAGCAAAAGAAAAGCTGAACAATTTTAACAGTAAGAGATGAAACATAAAATTTCAAAATTAAATGATTTTGAGGTAAAATAACTTGACTTCTGAAAATACTTTTTTCCACTGTACAAAGTTCTTACAATATTATTGACTATATTTCCTATGCCATAGTTTACATTGGTATGACTTATTGATTTTGTAATGGAAGTTTTTACCTCTTAATCTCCTTTACCTACTTCTCCCATCTTTATTCTCCTCTCCTCTGCCAACCACCATTTTGTTTTTATGAGTCTGTTTCTGTTTTGTTTTGTTTTTCAGATTCCACATAAAAGTGAAATCATATGATTTTTTTCTTTGTCTTATTTCATTTAGTGTGAAACCCTCTAGTCCTTCCATATTGTCACAAATAACAAGATCTCATTCTTTTTTTGTGGCTGAGAAATATTCATATATATATATATATATATATATATATATATATCACATCTTCTTTACATATTCATTCATTGATGGACACTTAGTTTGCTTCCATTATCTTGGGTATTATACAAAATAATGCTACAGTGAACATAAGGGGTGCATATATCTCTTTGAATTAGTGTTTTCATTTTCTTCAGGTAAATACCTAGAAGTGGAATTGCTGGATTGTATGGTAATTCTATTTTTAGTTTTTTGAGGAACTTCCAAACTGTTTTCCATAGTCACGGCACCAATTTACATTCCTACCAGCAGTTCACAAGTGTTTCTTTTTCTCCACATCCTCACCAACATTTGTTATTTGTTGTCTTTTTGATACTAAGCATTCTCAGGTATAAGATGATATCTCATTGTGGTTTGGATATGCATTTCCCTAATGATAAGTGACGTTGAGCATCTTTTCATGTGCCTGTTGGCCACCTGTATGTCTTCTTTAGAAAAATGTCTATTTTGGGCATCTGTCTCTTGATTTTGGCTCGGGTCATGATTTCAGGGCTATGGGATGGAGTCCTATGTCAAGCTCTGCACTCAGCCTGGAGTCTGCTTAAGATTCTTTTCTTCTGGGATCCCTGGGTGGCGCAGCGGTTTGGCGCCTGCCTTTGGCCCAGGGCGCGATCCTGGAGACCCAGGATCGAATCCCGCGTCGGGCTCCCGGTGCATGGAGCCTGCTTCTCCCTCTGCCTGTGTCTCTGCCTCTCTCTCTCTCTCTGTCTCTCTCTAGCGGTTTGGCGCCTGCCTTTGGCAGGGCACAATCCTGGAGACCTGGGATCGAGTCCCACGTCAGGCTCCCGGTGCATGGAGCCTGCTTCTCCCTCTGCCTGTGTCTCTGCCTCTCTCTCTCTCTGTGTGTGACTATCATAAATAAAAAAAAAAATTAAAAAAAAAAAAGATTCTTTTCTTCTCCTTCTGCCCCTCCCCTCACCATACTCATGCATGTGTGCTCCCTCTCTCTCAAAAAAAAAAAAAAAAAAAGAAACATGTCTACTCAGGTCCTCTGCTCATTTAAAATTAATTAATTAATTAATTAATTATTTATGAAAGAGTGAGAGAGAGACAGCATGAGTAGGGGGGAGTGGCAGAGGGAGAGGAAGAAGCAGACTCCCCGCAGAGCAGAGAGCCCAACATGGGGCTCAATTCTAGGACTCTGGGATCATGACCTGAATGGAAGGCAGATGCTTAACCAAGTACTCAGGTTACTCTCTGCTTGTTTTTTAATCTGATTGGGTTTTTTTTGGTGTTGAGTTGTATGAGCTCTTTATAGATACTGGATATTAACCCTTTATCAGGCATGTCATTTATAAATATCTTCATTCAGTAGATTACCCATTTGTTTTGTTGGTGGTTTCCTTCACTATGTAAAAGCTTTGTATTTTGGTATATTCCCAATTGTGTATTTTTGGTTTTGTTGCCTTTGCCTGAGGATACAGATCCAAAAGCATATTGCTAAGAAGAGCAATGCCTAAGAGATTATTACCTATGTTTTTTTTTTAAGAGTTTTATGGTTTCAGGTCTTACATTTAAGTCTTTAATCTACGTTTTACCTATTTTTTTTTTTTAAAGAGTTTTATGGTTTCAGGTCTTACATTTAAGTCTTTAATCCATTTTGAGTTTATTTTGATATGTGATATGAGAAAGTAGTTGAGTTTTATTCTTTTGCAGGTAGCTTTCCAGGTTTTCCTGTCCCATTTATTATTGTCTTTTCCCCATAGTATGTTTTTACTTCCTTTTTGATAGACTAAGTGACCATATACACATGGGTTTATTTCTTTATTCTGTTCCATTGACCTATACATCCATTTTTGTACTAGTCCCATACTGTTTTAATTACTGTAGCTTTGTAATATGGCTTGAAATCTGGGAGTGTAATACCTCTGGCTTTATTCTTCTTTCTCAACATTGCTTTGACTATTTGGGGTCTTTTGTGGTTTCCTACTGATTCTAGTATTATTTGTTTTAGTTTTATGAAAAATGATCATGGTATTTTGATAGGGATTGCATTAAATCTGTAGATTGCTTTGGGTAGTACGGACATTTTAACATTAATTCTTCTAATCCATGAGCATATAATATCTTTCCATTTATTTGTGTCTTTAATTTCTTTCATTATTGTCCTACTGTTTTCAAAATACAGGTCTTTCACCTCCTTGGTTAAGTTTATTTCTAGATATGCTATTCCTTTTGATGCAATTGTAAATGAAATTTTTTTTTAATTTCTCTTTCTGCTGATTAATTATTAGTGTTTAGATGCACAGTAGATTTCTATAATTTATAAAATTTCTAATTTTGTATTCTGCAATTACTGAATTTATTTATTCTAATAGTTTTTTGGTGGAGTCTTTAGGGTTTTCTATGTATAGTATCATGTCATCTGCAAAGTGACAGTCTTACTTCTTTCTTACAAAAATTGGATGTCTTTTATTTCTTTTTCTTTTCTGATTGCTGTAGCCCATAATCTCGTATTATATTGAATAAAAGTGAGCATCCTTGTTTTGTTTCTGATCTTAGAGAAAGTTTTTCAGCTTTTCGGTTGAGTATAATGCTAAGGGTGGGTTTGCCATATGTGGCCTTTATATATTGATGTATATTCCCTCCATACCCACTTTGTTGAGAGTTTTTATCATGAATGGATGTTGAATTCGTCTAATATTTTTTCTCTATCTCTTAAGGTGATCATATGATTTTTATCTTTTATTTGGTTAATGAGGTATAGGACTGATTGAGTTGCAGATATTGAACCATCCTTGCTTTTCTGGAACATATCTTACTTGATCATAGTAAATGACCCTTTAAAAATATTATAGAATTCAGCCTGCTAATATTTTGTTCAGGATTTTTGCATCTATATTTCTCAGAGATATTGGCCTGTAATTTTCTTTTTGTAGCACCTTTATCTGGTTTTGGTATCAAGGTAATGAACTACCTCATAGAATAAATTTAGAAGCCTTCTTTCCTCATCAACTTTGGAAGAGTTTGAGAAGGATAGGTATTAACCCATCTTTAAATGTTTTGTAGGATTCACCTGGGAAGCCATCTGTTCCTGGACTTCTGTTTATTGGGAGTTTTTTGATTACTGATTAAATATCATTGCCAGTAATCTGTCCAGCTTTTCTATTTCTTCCTGCATTGGTCTTGGAAGGTTGTATGTTTCTAGGAATTTATTAATTTTTTCTAGGTTGTCTAATTTCTTCTAGGTGGTATAACATTTTTCATGATAATTTCATAATCCTTTGTATTTTTGTGGTGTTGGTTATAACTTCTCCTTTTTCATTTCTGATTTTATTTGAGTCCTCTTTTTCTTTCTTAATAAGCCTAGGTAAAGGTTTATCAGTTTTGCTAATCTTTTCAGAGAACAAGCTCCTAGTTGCATTGATTTTTTTCAATTGCTTTTTCACTCTCTATTTCACTTATTCCACTGTGATCTTTATTATTTCCTTCCTTCTACTAATTTTGAGCTTTACTTGTTCTTTTTCTAATTCCTTTACATATAAGGTTAGATTTTTTTTTTTAATTTGAGATTTTTCTTGTTTTTGTTTTTGTTTTGAGGTAGGCTTATAATACTACAAATTTCCTTTTTAGAACTATTTTTGCTGTGTCCCAAAGATTTGGGGACATTGTGTTTCCATTTTCATTTGTCTCAAGATATTTTCCGAATTCATCTTTGATTTATTCATTGACCCATTGGCTGTTTAGTAGCATGTTGTTTAGCCTCTATGTGTTTTTGTTTTTTCCTTGTTATTGATTTCTAGTTTCATATTGTTGTAATCAGAAAAGATGCTTGACACTACTTCATTCTTCTGAAATTTATTGAGATGTGTTTTGTTGCCTGATCTATCCTGAAGAATGTTCCATGTGCATTTGAAAAAAGTAGTATATTCCACTATTTTTAGATGGATTATTCTGCATGAATCAGTTAAGTCCATCTGGTCTAACATGTCATTCAAAGCCAGTGTTCCTACTGATTTTCTGTCTGTATTATCTATCTATTAATGTAAGCGTGGTGTTAAAGTTCTCCATTTTTATTGTATTATTGTCAATTTCTCCTTTGATGTCTATTAGCATTTGCTTTATATATTTAGGTGCTCCTTTGTTGGGTGTATAAATATTTACAACTGCTACATCCTCAAATTGGATTGATTCTTTTATTACTGTGTAATATCCCTTTTTGTTTCCTAACATAGTCTTTGTTTTAAAGTATTTTATCTAGGAGCACCTGGGTGGCTCAGTGGTTGAGCATCTGCCTTTGGCTCAAGTTGTGGTCCTGGGGTCGTGGGATCAAGTCCCACATCAGGCTCCCAACAGGGAGTCTGTTTTTCCCTATGTCTCTACCTCTCTCTCTCTGTGTGTGTCTCATGAATAAATAAATAAGATCTTAAAAAAGTATTTTATCTAATGAAAGTATTGTTATCCCAGCTTTCTTTTTGTTTCCATTCATATGGAATATCTTTTTTTAATCTTTCACTTGCAGTCTATATGTGTATTTAGGTGTGAAGTGAGTCTCTTGTAGGCAGCATGTAGATATGTCTTATTTTATTATTCATTCAGTTACCCCATGTCTTTTGAGTAAAGCCTTGAGTCCATTTACATTTAAAGGAATTTCAATAAGTATGTGCTTATTGCTATTTTGTTATTTTTGGTTGTTTTTGTAGGTCTCTCTTGTTTTCTTCTCTCACTCTCTTCCCTTGTAATTTGATGACTTTCTTTAGTGGTTTTTTTTTTTTTTAAATTTTTTTTTTTTTAAATTTTATTTATTTATGATAGGCACACAGTGAGAGAGAGAGAGAAGCAGAGACATAGGCAGAGGGAGAAGCAGGCTCCATGCACCGGGAGCCCGACGTGGGATTCGATCCTGGGTCTCCAGGATCGCGCCCCGGGCCAAAGGCAGGCGCCAAACCGCTGCGCCACCCAGGGATCCCTTTCTTTAGTGTTATACTTACATTCCTCTCTCTTTATTTTTTGTGTATCCATTATAGTTTTTTGGTTTGTGATTACCATGAGGTTATATACATGAGCCTTATGCCTATAGCAGTCTATGTTAAGTTGATGGTTGCTTAAGTTTGAACATATTCTAAAAACACTACATTTTTATTCTCTCCCCCTACTCACCACAATTTATGTATTTGACATTGTATTGTAACCATGTGAGGTAATGGAAGTGTTAAATAATCTGATTGTGGTAATCGTTTCACAAAGCATATGTACATCAAATCAACACATTGTACACTTTTTTTTTTTTAAGATTTTATTAATTTATTCATGAGAGAGAGAGGCAGAGACATAGGCAGCAGGAGAAGCAGATTCCATGGAGGGAACCTGATGTGGGACTCGATTCCGGGATTCTGGGGTCACATCCTGAGCCAAAGGTCAATACTCAATCACTGAGCCACCCAGGTGTCCCACATTGTACACTTTAAATATAAATTTAATTTGTCAACTATACTTCAATAAAGCTGAAAAAAAGAAATTAGTTAAAATATGTAAATATGTACCTAAATTAATTATTCTTCTATATTATTTTAAAATATTTGTACAATAGATATAAAGGTTTTAAATTTTGCTTTAATATATGCACATATATCTTATTTTTATTTTCTTAGAATATTATTTTTAAAATGGTTTTGCAATTAAATTATTTTATAGATTCACCAAAATAATAAACTAATTTATTGGTCAATAAATATATCAAAAGTTCTAGAATTATGATTACTTTTGGCACTTCCTTTTGATCCAAAATATTACTATGTGGAAGATAATTACATGATAATCCTCCCTACTCACAAATTTGTGCTCTGGGACTTTGCCTAACTGGCTCTCCACTCTATCTGGCTCAATCTGGCTCAGGATAAATACCAAAAATAGCACAAACAAATACATCACAAGTTATTAAAAGAAGATGTCTTACAAGGGAGAGGATGAGGACAGAGGGAAGAAGAGAAGGAGCTGGAACTATTGCAGTATAAACTGAAAGAATTTCTAGAGATCCTATTCTCCAGGTCATTCTTAAGCCACAATAGCATTCCAGGCTAAATCAAAGTATACTTCACTTTCTAGTAAATCTGTGAATGTTATGTCTTTCCTCAATTTTATTAAAAATCACTTTTCACTTTTGAAATTTTACTGTATCTTGTGACTTTTACAAATTAATTGTCATTTTAAAATATTAGTGTAAACAGTGTGCTATCAAGCAGGTGTCCTGCAAGATAGTCCAGGGGTGAACCAAGGGAGTTAATTAATTACAAAGACTGTAGTCTAGAAGTAGCCACCACAAAGCTTGAGTTATTTTTTAAAATATTTATTTAGTTTAGAGAGAATGAGTAGACAGAAGGAGAGAGAATCTTTAAGCAGACTCTGCACTGAGAATGGAGCCTGATGTGGGCTCAATCCCACAACCCTGAGATCAGGACCCAAGCCGAAACCAAGAGTCTGATGCTCAACCCACTGCAGCATCCAGGCATACCAGCTTGTGTTATCTTCACTTCTGAAACTCCGGAAGCTTTACAAATTATCAAAATGAATATTAGAAATGAGTGTTTATGAGGATGCCTGGGTGGCTCAGTGGTTGAGTGTCTGCCTTCAGCTCAGGGCGTGATCCTGATCCAGGGATTGAGTCCCTTATCAGGCTCCCCGCTAGGAGCCTACTTCTCCCTCTGTCTATGGCTCTGCCTCTCTCTCAGTGTTTCTTATGAATAAATAAATAAAATATTAAAAAAAGAAATGGCCGTGTATGGATGAAATTAGTGATATTCAAAAAGTGTGGATTGGCTGAAAGATTTTAGAAATGGTTCAATTCTTGCATGAACAGGGTCAAGGAATTCAGAGTTCTGGAAGCCTATAGCTGGCCCTAAGAATGGCATCCAGATCTTGATCCCTAACAACTTGTGTCCTGTCTTGGGTTTAAAGGATTTGGAGTCTCTAAGGCTGACTCTCATCATGATTAACTAAGTGAACAAGTTAGACTAGGTGTGTTCCAAGAGCCTAACAGGACAGATAGCAGATCTTTGCTGGACCTACAGAGCAAGGTTTCTGAATTGTTTTGTATCTATTTGTAAACGAATGTCAGTGTGCTGCAGACCTGCTTTCACTATAACCTGGTAGGGAGGGTGCAGGTGAGTGGCTAACACTTACCCACCTCTAACTTTTAGAGAATGTTTTGCCAAAAAAACTGAATACTTGAGGATGACCTATCCCTCAATCTGGTCCTGATGTAGTTTTTTTGAATGTTGGTGAAGTTTAGGATCTGGAGGCGATGGCCAAGAAAGAATTCTTGAGACACCTTTGGTGCAAAAAGGTGGTTTTATTAAAGCACAGGGATAGAACTCCAGCCTCCTGCTGCTCCCTGGGCCCAGGAATTGTGAAGAGCAACTGATTGCATACCTTTGGGTTGGGGGAAGTAAAGATAAGGGAAGTTCCAAAAGAACTTTCATATGCTAAAGAAGACTCGTAGGATACCTGATGCCTTGCTATTGTCAAGCCAAGGTTGTTTATCCTTCTAGCAAGGTATTAAGACAATTGGGAGCTTCCTGGAGGAAGGTTATACTCTACTTGCTTAAGTATTTGTCAATGGGCTGCCAGTTATAAGGACTTTAATTTTATCTACATTTCCTTCTGTCTTTGTTTCCCACATCATTTATTTTTCCTGGTTTCCAGGATCTAGACCTGGGGTTCTCAAAGTTCAGTCTCTAAGATAGCAGCTCTAGCATCATCTAGGAACTTGTTGGAAACAGAAAATCTCAAAATTTACCTTGAAACTGCTAAATCAGAAGCCCAGAAGACAGTTGTTTTAAGTTTTTCACATGATCTTTCTGTATGAATGTTTGAGAAGCAGTGAAGCAGATTACATTTTGCCATCTATCTTTTCTTGATTGCTCCTTTTTTTTGGGCAATCTTCATTTACTTGGTCAATTGTGCCTTATCTGAAACTCTTGACATTGCTTATTTCTTAGTATTATGTTTTATAAAAAGTTCTCTATAAATCAAGACCCAGTTGTAACTTTTAATCCAAATTCCTGACTAATCACGTGTCCAGAAAAATTCTTTGTATTAAGTTGATTTTATAAACAACATGGTTTCAGAAATTCATATTCCTCTATGATGCAGCGGCAATAGTTCAATGATTATCAAATTCTGTTCCTTGGAACCCTAGGCATTTCTTTGAGTGCCCTACTGGGACACCTGGAAAGTTGGGAAAGGAGGACTAAAGCTTTCTATCCTTGCCTTTTAAAAGAGCCAACATTTGGGACGCCTGGGTGGCTTAGCGGTTGGGCACTTGCCTTCCACCCAGGGTGTGATCCCCGGGTCCTGGGATCGAGTCCCGCATCGGGCTCCCTATGGGGAGCCTGCTTCTCCCTCTGCCTGTGTCTCTGCCTCTCTCTCTCTCTCTCTCTCTCTGTGTCTCTCATGAATAAATAAGTAAAATCTTTTTTAGAAAGTTTAAAAAATAAAAAATAATAAAAAAATTTTTTTTTAAAAGCCAACATTTAGGGGTGCCTGGGTGGTTCATTTGGTAAGCAGCCAACACTTGATTTTGGCTCAGGTCATGATCTTAGGGTCATGGGATTGAGCCCCATGTCTGCTTGAGATTCTCTCCCTCCCTCTCCCTCTCCCTCTAACCCTCCCCCCACTCTTACTTGCATGCACTCTTTTTCTCTCTCACTAAAATAAATATATAAAAATGGGTGCCTGGGTGGCTCAGTGGTTGAGCATCTGCCTTTGGCTCAGGTCCTGGGATGGAGTCCTACATCAGGCTCCTCACAAGGAGCCTGCTACTCCCTCTGCAGGTGTCTCTGCCTCTGTGTCTCTCTTATTAATAAATAAAATATTTTTTAAAAACCCAAGTAATTTTTTTTTAAAGCCAACATTTGGGGCACCTAGATGGCTCAGTCAATTAAGCATCTGACTCTTGGTTTAATGAGACCAAGCCCTGCCTTGGACCCCCATGCTCAGTGGGGAGTTCTCTTCCCCTACCCCCACCTGTCTGTGCATGTGTGCATGCTCTCTCTCACTCTCTCAAATTAATAAATAACTTTTTTTTTAAGTCAGCATTTAAAAAAATAAGCCATCATTTGTTAAGTACTTACTATGAGCCAAACATAGTTCTGAGTCCTTCACAAGCTAAAGCATTCATGTAGGGGTGTCTTATTCACCTTTTTCATCAGAGAAGTTGTGCCCTCATCTGTTTGATTTACCAGGTTTTCTTTTAGGAAAGAAGCTTGAAACTAAAGACAAAGCAACCTGTACTATTTACTCACTAAGCTCCAAGTATCCAGGCCTCTCTCTCTAGTCCTAGAGTACACAGCTTCTTTCCTATCCTGAAATTTTACATGCTTTTCCCTCTTTCTGAAGCTTCTCCAGCTAATTATAGCAGGCTTTCCCATTTAGTTTTCTCCTTGAATATCATCTCTTCTAAAAGATTTTTCTTAACCCCCAGACTGTTTTAGGTAGTCCTTTTATGCTTTCAAAGTACCTTGTTATTTATTTATTTTTCTTTAATGGAATTTGTTAGGATTTATTTTCCTTGTTTAGTTTTTGTGGTTTGTTACCCCCACTGGACTTTAAGTTTGGCAAAGACTGGGATCTTATCTAATTCTTTTGTCTTCCCAGAATCTAGTAGCATCTGGCACAAAGTTGATGCTTATTAAATATTTAGTGACCAATGACTAAAGGGTAACGATGCAACTTGAGTTCACACTCAGACTCTTTCATTAACAGGAAGAAGTTTATCCTTAAATGAAAGTTAGATGGGATGCTCTGTGAGATGATTTCTGCTTCAGCATCATCTGGCTCAAAAATTAAACTTTTGATTTTAAAATCTGTTTATGTTTCTGGTGGGAAAGTGCTTTGTATCTTACCTTAATTGCTTGTTGTGTAAGGGAAAAACATATGTTACTACCTCAAGTGAACGCCTTTTTAGATGGATTAAAATAAATACAAAATGGAGACCAGACTTGAAAATATTCTGGACAGAACAAGTTAAACCACATAAGCAAAACCTAATATAACTTATTCTGCAACATAAGAAAAACAACTTGGATTGTTTCTTGTAAATGCCTCAGAAAATCATAAATAAAACCTAAATTGTTTTCCAAAAATGGCCTAAGAAGAGGACTTTTAACCAATTCCCTGTCGTTTGGAAAACCCTAGTGCTGTAACCAATCATTATAAAGATGAAATAGCTCCCATGTTTTTACTATCCTAGCTGCCTGTAACATGACTCTAGGCTTCAAGTCACTATTGGTTTTAAGACTCCCAGTTTGCAAACTATTCTGCTATGCACAATAAACTTTTACTAAATACAATTTATTGACCTGATTTTATTTTTAACAGTTCCTGGATTTTGACAAGAGCCACTTGCCAACTTTACATTGGATTGGCCTAAATATTGGAATCTGAATTCTGCAGTCATACCACACAAAACATTCATTGTAAAGAGAAATTTAATAAAACTTTGATTTGGGTTTAAAAAAAGTGTTGAAAATAATGTGTATAGCTTGTTTAAAATGAATTCGGGTTTACTTATCTTATAAAATTATGTATTTATTAATCTAGCCAAAAAGTGGCAGAGGATTTTAATAGATATTATTCTAGAAAAGACATAGAAATGGCCAACAGATACATGAAAAGGTGCTCAACATCATTAATCATCAGGGAAATGCAAATCAAAACCACAATGATATCACCTCATGCTTGTTATAATGACTACCCAAAAGAAGATAAAAGATGACAAGTATTGGCAAGGATATGGAGAAAAGGGAAAACGTGTACACTGTTGATGGCAATGTAAATTGGTAGATGCACTATGGGAAACAGTATAGAGGTTCTTCAAAAAAATAGAAATAGAACTACCATATGATCCAACAATCCCACTTCTGGGTACATATTCAAAGGAAATGAAAACAGAATACTGAAGAGATGTCTGCACTCTCATGTTCATTACAACACTGTTCACAATAGCCAAAATATGAATCAACCTCAGTGTGCATCAACAGAAGAATGGATAAAGAAAATGGTACATATGTACAATGGAATATTATTCAGTCATAAGAAAGAAAAATCCTCATATTTATGACAATATGGATAGAGCTTGAGGGCATTATGCTAAGTGAAATAAGCCAGATAAAGACAAATACTGAATGGTATCACTTACATATAGAATCTTTTCTTTTAAGTGGTCTCCATGCCCAGTGTGGAGCCCAATGTGGAGCTTGAACTCACTACCCTGAGAACAAGACCTGAGCTGAGATCAAGAGTTAGACACTTAACTGACCAGGCCACCTAGGTGTCTCACTTATATATGGAATCTTTAAAAAAAAAAAAGTCAGACTCATAGAAAAAAAGAGTAGAAAAATTGTTGCCAGGGGCTAAAGAGTGGGAGAAATGAGGAGAAGTTGGTAAAAAGTATAAACTTTTGCTATAAGATGAATAAGGTCTGAGGATCTAATGTAAAATATTGTGACTATGGTTGATAAGACAGTATTATATAATTGTAATTTGCCAAGGGAGTAGAACTTAAATGTTCTCACTAAAAATGTACATATGGGGCAGCCCAGATGGCTCTGGTTTAGTGCTGCCTTCAGCCCAGAGCATGATCCTGGAGACCTGGGGTCGAGTCCTGCGTCGGGCTCCCTGCATGGAGCCTGTTTCTCCTTCTGCTTGAGTCTTTGACTCTCTTGCTCTCTCTCTCTGTCTCTCATGAATAAATAAATAAAATCTTTTAAAAAAATAAAATAAAAATGTGCATATGAAAATGGATGTGTTAATTAACTAGATGGTGGGAATCCTTTCACAATTAAAAAATAATAATGCATGCAATGAATTAAAATCATATCTATGGAACAATGAAAAATGGCAGAAATTTTCCCAGACTTTCACTAGGCCTTTTACCTTGTAGTTAGAATTAGGGAAAAAAAATTCGTTTTTTTTCAATTCTGCCTTATTGAGGAATAACTAGAAATATTTATTTAGAAAAAAATTTAAGTTTCAAACCACTTATAGTTTTGTTTTCTCTTTGAGCGTTTTAATAAGCTGTTGGTAAAATTTTCATCAGTCATGGGGCACATGGGTGGCTCAGTTGGTTAAGTGTTTGATTCTTGGTTTTGGTTCAGGTCACGATCTCATGGGTCATAGGGTTCAAGTGCCTGTATTGGACTCTGTTCTTAGCTGGGAGTCTGCTTAAAGATTCTCTCCCTCTGCCCCTCTCCCTATTCATGCATGCTCTCTTCCTTTTTCCAAGTAAATAAGTAAGTCTTTAAAAAGTTTTCCATCAATCATTAATAAGCTACAGATACAAAAAGTCACTACTCAGGAGACTCCGGTGTCCCGCGCGTGTGCTGGGGGCAACAACCGTCCAGGGATGAAGGTAAGGGAATGAGGAAAAGAAAAGAGACATAAACAGAGTGGGAGCAGGAGGGACATATGGCTGGATTCAGCCACAATGCCAACTTTATTTGTATTATTCACTCTTTTATAAAGCAGGGTTGTTTAACAAGCAGGATATTTTAAGCTTAGTTCTCCAGACATGTCTTTTCACAATAGATAGCAATAGTATGCACCCTTGAATAGATAGCTATAGTATGCGTCCTTGAGCCACAAGCCTTCAACAACAAGGGTGAGACAGGTGGGCCGCGGTTGGAAGAGTCAACAGAGAGCCATTGCTCGATCCATTAACCCCTTCCTGGCACGCAGCTCCCAACATCCTGGTAGTTACCATCCTCCAGCTCCACTTAAATTACTGCTGTATGTTTAGTGGCATCAAACTCAAATGAATGGACTCAGTCCTCAAGACATCTTGACTCCAGGTAAATTGAAGAAGAATGGAGAAAAATGCCAGCTACATTCACCACTGCTTTCTGTGTTTCAGACCATCCAGTATGTAGACTCTTAAGTAAAGTGTAATGAAAACATATTCACACCTGAGTACTGTGCACACATCTCTCTATCAGTGAGTGTGGGGTTAGGAGAGAACCCAGGTTCAGGAATTTGAAGACCAAGCTTCTCACTCTAAATCTATCACTAAATTACTATGTGACTTCAAGTAAATCACTTCATGTCAATGGTATTAAATTTTTCTCATTTGTAAAAATGATGGAGCTTGATTTAAGATGTTCTCTACAATCCCTTGAGATTATTTTTATGTCCTTATTTATTTACAGAAACAAGATTGATGTGATTTTTATTTATTTGTTATTTTTTAAAAAGATTTTATTTATTTATTCATGAGAGACACAGAGAGAGAGAGGCAGAGACATAGG
This sequence comes from Vulpes lagopus, assembly GCF_018345385.1. Taxonomy (NCBI): domain Eukaryota; kingdom Metazoa; phylum Chordata; class Mammalia; order Carnivora; family Canidae; genus Vulpes; species Vulpes lagopus. Next base: position 28,916,473 of record NC_054844.1, read on the forward strand.
CAGAGAGAGAAGCAGGTTCTGCTCTGAGCAGGGAGCCTGATGTAGGACTCGACACCAGGACCCTGCGATCATGACCTGAGCAAAAGGCAGATGGTCAACCACTGAGCCACCCAAGCATCCCAATTGACATGATTTTAAAAAAAATTTTTATCTGCCCAATTTGTTCTTTACTGGCCTACCAGAAGCAAGTGAGAGAAGCTGCTTGCCAGGAGGTTAGAGAAACCAGAGGATGGTGGTAATGCAATGAGTTTTCAATTTCAAATGCCAAACTTGGAACGGCTGAAATTTCCTTGAGTGATTTGGACTATCAGTAATATCTGTTGGTAGGTGAATTGGAAGAGTGGGACCAGATTTCAAATCCTAGCCTATTGCTAAGACATTTAGTATTAATTGACTCTTTTTCCCCTTTTTAAGTAACTATTGGAGACTTCCTAGAATAGTTCTCAAAGGAATACACCTTAATTACGACCTAGGACACGTACACATTCATATGTATCTACATATATACATACCTATCTGACTAAACTAATACTTAACCTTATGCCATTTAATGCATTGCTTATTTTTTCTTCTATTGTGTATGTTTTTGTTAATTTTTGGCTTCCAGCAACAGTTTAAAAGCATTGTCTTGGGGTAGAGGGAATATGGTTAGCAGCTGTCTCCTCCTTGGAGCTGTGTTGTGGATTTTAGAACAGATGTTTGTTATTCATTCCCAAGCTTTCTAGGCAATGTGCCAGTGGGACTGTCCTGCTGTTGGTCTTTGAGTTGATGGCCCATCTGTCCTGGATCTTGATGAGAGTGGAGGCAGAAGTGGGAGATGCAGGGAGAAAGCTCATTAAACATGGCCTTGTTCAAGGATGTAGAATATGGTAGGTCTGCACTGAATCACTCTGTCAGACAGGTGGTTCTTTAAAAGAAATTTGGCTCTCTGATTCAAAAGTGTGTAAAAAATTTAAATAATTTAGAAATGTTGTCATCTTCTGCTGTCCATCAGTAATCTGTTGCTGAAAACCAGTTGTTCTGCATGCAAATGCTAATCTGCTATTTCTCACTTAAAGTAGGAAAACTTACATTATGTCAACCCTAAGCCCTCAACCAATTTCTTAAACAGGCAGCTAAAATGTGGTAATATATGTGTATATATAGTGTTTAAAAATCTAAACCATTGAGCAGCCTGGGTCGCTCAGCAGTTTAGTGCCACCTTCAGCCCAGGGCCTGATCCTGGAGATCAGGGATGGAGTTCCACGTCGGACTCCCTGCATGGAGCCTGCTTCTCTCTCTGCCTGTGTCTCTGCCTCTCTCTCTCAATATGTGTCTCTCATGAATAAATAAATAAAATCTTAAAAAAAAATCCAAACCATCTTGTTAAATGTGAAATGCTTAAAATATTGTTTCTCCATCACCAAATAATTAGTATAATCAGTAACACAGTGGATTTTGTATAGTCAAAGGCCACTGACCAAGATGGTTTAATGTTCTCTTCAGCTCGACTTCACTTAAACAGGTTTCTTCCTGACTCTAGGCCCCTGAGCTTCCTCTTCTTAGAATATTTACTTTAGAAAATTTGTCAATTCTTTCTTCATGCCTTTGAGATATAAATCTATTAAAAAGCCTCTGGTCAGTTTTACAACCCAGAAAAGTCTCAAGAACCTGGGACCATCTCTTTGAAGTCTAATCCACAAAGGAGATGGCACCTCTATTTGTCAGTTTCCACAGGAGGGTAGGAGCCAATCCTAAGGCTCCTTGCTCCAAGTTACAAAACTATTTCATAAAGATAAAAAAATTTATTATTATTAATTTTTTTTATAAAGTCAGTTGGCAAACACAGATGGCCTGTGACATATTCCTGACATCCTCCAGTATTTTTCCACTAGCTCACCCCAGCCCTTAAAAAGCTCTGCCCTCTCTGTTGAAGTGGAGTTGAGTTCAGACTTCATGCTGGCCTCTCTCCTATTGCAGTAGCCTCAGATAAAGTCTCCTTTACTAGTTTACCTTGGTCCAGTGCAATTTTTGTTTTAATACTGCCAATGGGGTCACACTACCTCCTTTTTCTGAACAATCAATTCCACAATTTTCAAAAATTTGAATGAGGACTCTATTTGTTTCTTAGGGCTGCTACAACAAAGCACCATAAATAGGAAGGCTTAGAAAACCCCAGGAGTTTATTATTTCACAAATCAGGAGGCCAGAACCCCCAGATCAGAAGGGTCAACAGAGCCACATTCTTTCTGAAGCCTCCAAGAAAGAATCTATTTCATGCCTTTCTGGAGTTGCCAATAATGCTTGGCATGCCTTGTCTTGCAGAGGCATCATTCCAACCACTGCTTACATTGTCACATGGCATTATCCCTGTGCATGTCTGTCTCTGTCTTTTATTATAAACATACCAGTTGAGATGCCTGGGTGGCTCAGTCGGTTGAATGTCTGCTTTCTGCTCAGGTCGTGATCCCAGGGTCCTGGGATAGGGCCCCCGCATCAGGCTCCCTGCTCAGCGGGGAGTCTGCTTCTCCTTCTCCCTCTGCCTCCTCCCCCGGCTTGTGCTCTCTCAATCTCAATCTCTCTCTCTGTCAAATAAATAAATAAAATATTTTAAAAAGATACCAGTTATATTGGATCAAGGGCCCATACTACTTGAGTATGATCTCATCTTAACCAACATTTTAATTATATCTGCAAGGACCCTATTTCCAAATAAGGTCATATTGACAAGTGTGAGGGCTTAGAACTTCAATATATTTGGGGAAGGGGGACACACCATGCAATCCAAAACTAACTCTGTAGAAACATCAATAGTATTTATAATGAAAGACCTTTTTTCTATTTCATTTTGCTAAAAATATTGTATTATGTTTAAGATATAATTAGAGTTTTCTATATAAATGTTGGCTGGAAATATTATATTGAGAGATACATACATTCTATTAAGTTTGGGTATTGCTGTAGGCAGGCCAGGTTTGAGGACCCAGAGGGGTCCCACAGAACCAGCCAAGAAGGTCCTTGGCTTTGTGCAGGATAGAAATCAAATGCAAGCCAAGAGGAAGTGAGAACAGAGTTTATTGCATAGTGTAAGTGATAGAGTATAGTAGATGAAGGTTCTGGAAGACTTGGAAAAGGAAAATTGAGTCTCCCCATCACTTGGGGTAAGGGTTTATATTGGAAAGGGGTCCAGGGTACGTGTTCCTTCAGGAATCTAGGATGGGGTACAATCAATGGTGAGCAGTCATGTGAACAATAGATGTTATTCCATAAATCACCAAAGGTAGGGGATATGGATGCCCTTGTCCACTAAGGTGTGTTCAAAGCTAATGTCCTGGAATATGTTTGGGATCCAGGTTTTGTAGGTTAAGTTAGGTGTTTGGGGCTTAGAATGAAACTCTGATTAACTCTCTTGCTCCCCCACCCCTGGAGTGAGAGCATAGCTTCTTTGGTTTGGTCAGATGCAAAATAGTAAATGGGAGTAAATAGAAGTAAATGGGACTTAATAGAGACACAAAAGAAATAGATTTTTTCTAAAATGGAGTCCCTTCAGTTTCCCTATCTTAGTATTAAAAACGAAGATGTACTTACCTCTTTCTGGGAGAAGAGTTATCTAAAAGGCATTGTGTCGAGTAAGTAGTAATTTGCCAGATGATAGGTTTAAGTTTGGTGAGGGTGAAACATTTTTAAGGAGGTATTGGTGGATGTGTCAAATTCAAAACCAGACAAGTATGAAGATTGCTTTCATTTGGGCTAGATCGAAAAAATTAGGGTGTATTAGCAGGGAGGTTTTGCCTTGGACTTATGTAGGGAGGGGTAAATAGACTATGGGTGGGATGATTTAGAGTTAGTTTGTTTTATAAGCAGGGAAAGTCTAAATAAATAAATAAATAAGCAGGAGAAGTCTCAGCTGAACAGGAAACATTTTTCTCTGTGGTTAACTAGTTAAGGGGAAGAAATAGTTCCAGTCTTAGAGACTGGGAAGAATGGGAAGTTGAAGGACCTATGTCTGCTCTTGTCATCAGGTTCTAAGAAGGGGGAAAAGGATCCTGGTCACAGGTAAACAGAGGAATCATTTGTGAGAGTTCTAGGAGTCATAAGAAAGAGTGGACAATGAAGTTTATTGAAGTCAACTGGAGAAGGATGATTCTTTGAGTAAGCCTTTCCTAGAACACAAAGGGATGGGGAGATTTGGGGTAAACAAAAGGTTGGAGGTGTTCTTTACCATAACTGCTTTCCAGAAGCACAAGGCTCAGGTTAACTTCAACATTGTCAGCTGTCATGAGGAAGGGCCTGTGTAAGGCTGAGTGCATATTGTCATGTTGGACCCTGGCTCACGGGTGCCAACGTGTCCCGGCGGACGCCCCAGAGACTCAGACCCCAGACAGGCAGATGCAACTAGCAAGAGGGGTTTATTGAACGTTTGCGCAAACGGGCTCTCCACCTCAGAGGTGGAAGAGCCCCGATTGGCAATTACAGGCATCTTTTAAAGGCAAAAACCGCAGGATTAGCATAGCATTTGGGTTATGACATGATTGATTTCTTTGAAGGTCAACATGGACATGTTCAGGGACTTTCCAGTCAGGGCATGGGGGAGATGGTTTTCTTATCTCGGAAAAACCACAGAATGTTTTTCGTTGCTTAAATTCCAGGAAGGCGTCTGGATGGGCTGCCTCTGGGTTAGGTCTGGTCCTACACTTTCACGGGGGGGGGGGGGGGGGGGTCTTCATTCCCTCCTCTTTGGGCTGATTTTAACCTTAAAATCTTAGGGAACATTTATTTCTTCAGTTTGGAGGGCCCGATATTGTTGAGTTAGTACCAGAGCTTGGGTAATGGACAATCTTTCTCAGATGAACTGGAGCAGCCAGGTTGAGGATGCAGGGGCCGAAAGTTAGCAGCAGGAGCAGGATAACTAGAGGGCCCATAATGGTAGAGATTAGGGTGGTCATCCAGGGAGACTGGTTAAACCAGCCTTCAAACCAGCCCTGCTGGGCCTCCTGGTCCCTTTGTCTTTTATTTAGCCTTTCCCTGAGTTTGGCCATGGAGTCCCTGATGACTCCAGAATGGTCTGCATAGAAACAGCATTCCTCTCCCAGGGCCGCACACAGTCCTCCCTCTTTCAGGAGTAGTAAATCCAAGCCTCTCCTGTTTTGAAGTCCTACTTCTGAAAGTGAGGTGAGGGACTGTTCTAACTTAGAAACGGACTGCTCTAGTGTCCGCAGATCCTCATCTACAGCTGCCTGGAGTTCTATATGACGTCGTGAGCCCTGGATCAGAGCAGCTGCGCCAGTACCAACCCCAGTAGCGACCCCTAGTCCCAGCATAACGGCTAGGGTTAGGGAGACAGGCTCGCGCCGAAAACGGGTGGGATGTCCGTCATACTGATTTTCTAGAGTTTCAGCAGGGTGATAGAACACCCTGGGTATGATCTGCACCATGACACAGAAGCCGTTTGAGCTATTTAGAACCTTAGCTGACACACAGGGGGTGAGGCCTTTGTTGCATGCCCACCAGGTTCCCGGCTGGAGCACCAGGTAAGAGTCAGTCCCTAAAATCGGGGCGGTAGTATTGCAGAGTCCCTGGTAACCCCAGGTGAGTATAGTTAGCCTTGACAGTGGTGTAATCTGGAGGAGGAGGACCTCCCATCCTGTGTCTCCCGTAGTCTCACACCCCCAATTTTTACAATAGAAGTGTTCCCCCCCTCCACAGGTGGGATTTAGCCTGTGATCTCTGTGGTACCCGGGACAGACATAAAAGGGAAGAGTGCTTAGCATGGCCCTTCTGTCAGGCGTGCCACATCCTCCCCATGGGTCTGACATCCTCCCAGTCGTCCTGGGGGGCTTTCTCAGGTTGGGGGCCCTAGAGGTGTCAAAGTATCCCTCTAGGTCCCATGGGCTGGGGGCCCCTATGGTTAGCTTGCATAAGTCAGGATATAGGTTAGGCCACCAGGTTTCCACGGGAGCAGTCTTAGTTGTGGACCAGAACTTGTCACCCCCAGACGTTAGTACCTGCCAGGTTAACCTTTTGGAGGTATGAGGGTTACCTTTGGTGGGGGTGAAGAGCGCTAGGAGAGGTAGGAATATAATAACTGTCATTGAACAATTTTTGAAAGTCTTATCTTGAGCGGGTTTTGGGTGCGGTGGAGCTTTCATTGGGGTGGCTCGCCCGGTCCGTCCTGGCTGGCGTCAGTGGTGCTCATTGATGGGGCGCGCTTGACGTGTGAGGCGTGGACCCAAGCAGCAATGCCGTCTACTTTTAGGGCGGTTGGGGTGGTTAGTAGTACAGTGTATGGGCCCTTCCAGTGGGGCTCAAGGGTCCTGGACTGATGTCTCCTGACGTAGACAGAGTCACCGGCCTGGAACGGGTGTGGGTCGGTCGTGTCTCCAGGGCGGTAGGCAGCTGCAAGGGGTTTCCAGATCTGGTGCTGGATAATCTGGAGCGCCTTTAGCCTGTCCTGTAAACCGGGAGTATTAGCAAGAGGGTCAATAGCAGAGTCTAGCAAGTCCGTCACTGGTGGGGTCCTCCATAGAGAATCTCGTAAGGAGTTAGTCCATGGCGCACGGGAGTGTTCCGGACTTGGAACAGGACCATGGGGAGGAGTTGGACCCATTCTCTAGTGCCAGTCTCCAATGTCAATTTGGTTAGGGTCTCTTTAATTGTTCTATTTATTCTTTCTACCTGCCCTGAGCTCTGGGGTCTGTATGCGGAATGTAATTTCCAATTTATCCCCAGTAATCTGGCCACCAACTGACTTACCTGGGAGATAAAGGCAGGGCCGTTGTCCGACCCTATTACCTTGGGCAGTCCAAACTGGGGGAAAATTTCTTCTAGGATTTTCTTGACAACCACCTGGGCAGTTTCTCGTTTGGTGGGGAATGCTTCTGTCCATCCTCCTGTGGGTCTAGTGCAGCGGCTCATGCTGTTTCATCGGCCATCCTGTTCCCCTCTGCTACTGGGTCGTTGCCTCGCTGATGCCCAGGACAGTGAATTATACTCAATTTTCTCGGCAGAAAAAGGGAATGGAGAAGATCTAGTATTTCTTCTCTGTTCTTGATGTTTTTACCTGCAGAGGTCAGGAGGCCCCTTCTTCAGTATATTTCTCCATGAATATGGGCAGTTGCAAAAGCGTACCTGCTGTCAGTATAAATGTTGACCTTTTTGTCCTTAGCCTTTTTTAGGGCCTGAGTTAGGGCTATAAGCTCCGCCCTTTGAGCTGAAGTCCCAGGCTTTAGGGCACTGGCCCAGATGACAGTTTTTCCATCTACCACGGCCACCCCGGCTTTACGTTCACCATTTCGTAGAAAGCTACTCCCATCGGTGTACCAGATTGCTTCATCATCTGGCAAAGGCTAGTCCATCAAGTCCCCTCTGGTGCCATGGACCTCGGCTAGGATCTGGTGGCAATCATGCATTACCAGGGAGGGGGACTCGGTTTCTGGAAACAAGGTGGCCGGGTTTAGGGATGTAGCCGTTCTGAACCATATCCGCTGGGAATTCAGTAACATGGCCTGATAATGGGTGACCCGAGCGTTTGAGAGCCATCGATCAGGGGGCTGGCGGATGACTGTCTCTATGGCGTGGGGGGCCACCACAGTGAGGGGTTGGCCGAAGGCCAACTTATCTGAGTCTTTTACCAGGACTGCCACAGCCACTATTATTCGGAGACATGGGGGCCATCCTGCAGCCACGCTGTCTAATTTTTTTGAAAAGTATGCCACGGGCCTTTTCCAGGGTCCCAGTTTCTGAGTTAGGACCCCTTTGGCTATTCCTTGGTGTTCATCAGCATATAGCGTAAATGGCTTGGTCATATCTGGGAGGCTCAGCGCAGGGGCGGTCAATAAGGCCCTTTTTATTTTGTCAAAAGCCAATTGTTGTTCCTTTCCCCAGTGGTAGGGGGTGTTGGATTTCGTGAGAGGATATAGGGGAGCCACCAGCTCTGCAAACCCAGGTACCCAGAGGCGGCAGAACCCGGCACTGCCGAGGAACTCTGGTAGCCCTCTGGCACTAGTGGGTGCTGGGATCAGGGCTACAGCCGTTTTGCGGCCCTCCGTCAGCCACCTCTGGCCTCCTTCCAGGAGATATCCCAGATAGGTCACTCGTCTCTGGCCTATTTGGGCCTTTTTGGCGGAGGCCCTATACCTCAGTCCTCCCAGTCTCTCGAACAGGGCCCCTGTACCTTTTACACAATCCTGTTCTGTCTTAGCCGCAAGGAGCAAATCATCCACGTACTGCAGGAGAACGAGGTCCGGATGGCCAACTCGGAAGTCTGCCAAGTCCTGAAGCAAGGCTTCGTTGAACAAGGTGGGGGAGTTTTTGAATCCCTGTGGTAGCCTTGTCCAAGTGAGTTGTCCTGAGAATCCCGTCTCAGGATCTTTCCATTCAAAGGCAAAAATAGGCTGGCTTTGAGAGCTTAACTTTAGGCAAAAGAATGCATCTTAGATAGAGCTCAAGGGTCCTTCTGCCTCAGTTAAAACTGAATGTTGAGCTCCTGTGTCAACCAGGAAGGTCACTGGTTGGCCCCCCACTTTAAGGGTTATCCGAGGCTTGGGGGAGGGGGCTCCTGGCCCTGACACCCCTCATCTTCATCTTCTAGGGACAGAACGGGAATGGGCTTCTTCTTAGGTCCCTGCATTTGGCCCTTCTTTGGACAATCTTTAACCCAATGTCCTTTTTCCTTGCAGTAGGCACGCTGGTCTCGTTCAACCCGTGGTTTTCTTTTGTCTCCCAGGTCCTTACTCTGTCCTGACTTACTCTGCCCTGAGCCCTGTACTACGGTGGCCAGTATCCTAGTCAGTTCTTTATTGCGTTTTTTATCTCTTGCTCTTTACAGATCCTTTCCTCCCTTTCCTCTGGGGTCTCTCTCTTGTTAAAAATCTTTTCTGCCTCTTTCACTAAGTCCTGTAAGGTGTATCCCTGAGGTCCCTCCAACCGTTGTAACTTATTACGAATACCCGAGGCCGATTGTCCGATGAAGGACATGATTACATCTGGTTGTCGATCTTCAGCCAAGGGGTCAAAGGGGGTATACATATGGTAGCCTTCCATTAATCTTTCCAGAAAACCTGCCGTCATCTCATCTTTCCCCTGCACTATAGCACGTATCTTTGCCAAATTGGTGGGGCGTTGCCCTGCCCCTTTGAGACCCGCTAGGAGTACCTGGCGATAGAGACGGAGCTGCTCCCTACCAGCAGCAGTGTCCTAGTCCCAGGTCGGGCAAACCAAGGGGAAAACGTCCTCGATTTCATTAGGCAGCTGGGTCGGCCTCCCATCCGCCCCCCGGACGTTCTTCCGTGCTTCGAGGTAGACGCGCTGTCTCCTCTGTGGTGAGGAGAGTCTGCAGGAGCTGTTGGCAGGCATCCCAGGTCGGCTGGTGGGTCAACGGAATTGACTCAATTAACCCGGTTAGCGCCTGGGGGTCTCGGGAGAAAGTGGGGTTATGAGTTTTCCAATTGTAAAGGTCAGAGGCAGAGAACGGCCAGGCCAGTATTGCGTCTGGCCGCCTACTGATCGGAGGGGACGTGCCTGGGAGGTCCAGACGTCTTCCGACTCTCCCCCGCGCTCTCGTGGAAAGCAGAGGCGACTGGAGAGCGGGGGTGAAGCGAGGGGTCACCTCTCTACCCCACTAGAGTCGGGGATGGAGCTGAGGGAGCGGAGGGAGGGGTAGGGGGTCTCGGGCCCGTCCCCCCTGAGAAGGGGTGAAGCATTGTATCCAGGGGGGTGGGTTCTTAGCGAGATCCTCCCACACTATGATGTACGGCACCTGATCGAGGTGTCCATTGGGTCCTGGCTGAAAGACCAGGGCCTTCACCTGCAAGATAATGTCAATATTAAAAGTTCCGTCCCTGGGCCACCCGACGTTGAGAGTCGGCCACTCTGAGGAGCAGAAGGTGACCCATCTTGTCTTCTGACTTCGACCGAAAGGTTGTGTGCCCGGCCGGCGACTTCTCTCCAGTGATCTAGAGTGAGGCTTAAGGGGGTGGTTACAGTCTGCCCCATGGGTGTAGAGAAGAGGTGAGCGGGGAGGAGGAGGACAGAGAGAAAGACACAGAACAGACAGACGCACACGGATGACAGGACTGGCCGCGCCTAGGAGAGGCGGATACGGATGGGAGCGGTCGCCAACATCGACCCTCCCTGAAGAGGAGGGAGAGCCGGGCTCCCTCCCTCTTCCAGACCACTCCGGAGTCCGACTCCGGAGCGGGACCAGGGGTCTCAGGGCACATCTGCCTCCTCACTGGTCCAAAAACAGAAAACAGAGTCCTGCAGGCACAATTCGGACCCGGCCAGACAGACGGACGAGACAGATATGACATTAGCGAGCTCGGTCTTACCTCCTACCGGTCTTAGGATTGAGCCTGGGGGCGTCTCGGATCCCTGACGAGCCCCCAAATGTTGGACCCTGGCTCACGGGTGCCAACGTGTCCCGGCGGACGCCCCAGAGACTCAGACCCCAGACAGGCAGATGCAACTAGCAAGAGGGTTTATTGGACGTTTGCGCGAACGGGCTCTCCGCCTCCGAGGAGGAAGAGCCCCGATTGGCAATTACAGGCATCTTTTAAAGGCAAAAACCGCGGGATTAGCATAGCATTGGGGGTATGACCTGATTGGTCTATTTGAAGGTCAACATGGACATGTTCAGGGACTTTCCAGTCAGGGCCTGGGGGGGCGGGGATGGTTTTCTTATCTCGGAAATACCACAGAATGTTTTTCGTTGCTTAAATTCCAGGAAGGCGCCTGCATGGGCTGCCTCTGGGTTAGGTCTGGTCCTACATTTTCATGGGGGGTGGGGGTGGGGGGTTCTTCAGTCATTGCTTGCCTTTAACTATTTACATTTAATCTTTTAGAAAAGGTTTATGCCTGGGATCCCTGGGTGGCGCAGTGGTTTGGCACCTGCCTTTGGCCCAGGGCGCGATCCTGGAGACTCGGGATCGAATCCCATGTCGGCTCCCGGTGCATGGAGCCTGCTTCTGCCTATGTCTCTGCCTCTCTCTCTCTCTCTCTCTATCATAAAAAAAAAAAAAAAGTTTATGCCTACAAAACTGATCCTACAGTTGTGGGACAGACATCGCTGCCACCAAGTGGCATTACCCACTTAGTGACTGCCAAACCTTAGACTTGGAAAGTAACATTCTTTTTTTCAGACTCCAGTGGGCTACACGTACCCCCAGGAGGGTACAAGAAAAACCACTGCGATGCAGGAAGAAAAAAACAGAATGTCTGCTTCATTTTATTTTTATGATAAAAGCAAGCAAGAATTTACCTCGGTACTGATATTTTAGCATAACAGTTTCCACTGGGTTTCTCACCCTGAATTAATATGTCACCTTCTCAGGGAAGAATAGAAGCTTCACATAGTGGTAACTTGCTTTTCTGAACCCCTTCAGAGTATAGTAACATCCTGCAAATTGTGAGCACCTGATTAAGTGCAGATAATACCTAGTGTCAGTTAAGCTTGCCCTTACACATGGACAAGTGGCTTTAAAAGATGCCCACCAAGAAACTGCTGGTTTAAAAAATAACTAATACCGCATGTACCAGCAAACAGGAATCGTGGAAACACTGACAAATATTCCTACAGTAGTAGATCATCATCAGCTACCTGACAAGAAAAGATTTTATTATTTTACAAGAAGTTGGTCAAAAATTCAAAATTATTAAAACTGTTTGAAATATGGATTTACTTTATTGTTGATATGAACCTCACCCTAATTGTAGTGTAAGAAGAGGTTTCACGAGATATCTGTTTTGGCTATTATAGACACCTGTCTACAAAGATTTGAAATAAACTTAACTTTGAAATAAACTTTTATTTTGAAATAAACTTGAATAAACTTCTTAAAATTAGAACCAGTTAATTTATACCTCTATTTTATAATGTTAATCAGCCTTTTCAAATTTGTGAAAATGCAGTGTACAACCATTGACACTTTCCCTGTTATAGTGGGAAAAACCTGTGACTGTGCCCTTATGATATATGTTAAAGTATAATCTTCAAAAGGGTAAAGTTATGACTCTGGCAAATATGAAATGAACACAGTTCAAAGATTTTACTTAACTCATTAAGTAATGAAGGAAACAATCAAGATGTTATAGCCAACTCAAAGAGCATCTGAGAAGCAAGGATGTTTACAGGATAAGATGTATGAGATATAAAATACCCAGGTGGCCAAAAATCTTTGGAATTATCTGTGCCACTGACAGAAGTTATTTGCATCTCTTTGAGACAAAAACCTTTAAGTTAACAAGTATTAAAAAACAGATATTCAATTGAGTAAATTTGAAGAGTAAATTGGCTTTACTCAACCATTCATAGATTGGCAGCATCCCATCTAACAAGTAGAGAAATGCTCTGAGGTACTGTGCAAAATGGAAAGTTTTTATAGCCAGGAGGGTAGGGCAAAGAAATTATTGGCAAAAGAAAAGAAGAGTTTATTTCAGGGGGTCTTATCATGAAGATGACCTGTTAGTGCTGATCAGAAATTTCCAGAGTGATTGGAAATTGGAAATAAATTTCCACTCTTGGGATAGACTCAAACAGCAATTGGGTTAGGTAGTAAGGTTTGGTGGGCCTTAACATAAGTGACTCCATTGTGGTCAAGTTTCTTTTTTAACACAAGTAATGTCTTGATTCTGGGACCTTTTATCAATGGTAATTATTAGGATAAACCTTACACTGCTCTGATCCTCTGGCCAAACTTAGCCCATGTATTATATAAATAAAGTTTTACTGGAACTCACCCAAGAACATTCCTTCTTGTCTATGACTGCTCTTGTGCTACAATGGAAGACCTAAGTACTCAAGCAAGAGTGCTAAAGCCCAACATATTTACTACCTAGACCTCAGCAGATAAAAGTTTATTGGCAACCTGTCCTTGTCAGTTTTTGGATGGGCTTTGCCCTCACACAATACAGAAGGGATGTGATACTCACCTTTTTTGCCTTATTTCCAAGCATTGAAAAATTTTCTTGACAGCTACTTGAGAACCTTCAATACATAGATTATCTGTTTCTAGTATCTTCAGATAGGACTTTCAGTTCAAGTTCCCTGTGTTTTATTTTTCCCCTAAAAATGTTCCAGATGTTTATTTTCTCTTATATTGCTTTATTAATTACAAATCATTTAGAGGACATTTATGTTTATCCTTCTAAATGAACTGCAACATTTCTTAAAGTATAAAATTTTGCATTTTTGTTGTGAAGTTTAATTAACTACACTATGATATATATATATCATACATATGTAGTTGTAGTTTCATTTTTTGGAGTATAATGAGACTACCCATCTGTATATCCTTGTCTTCATTTCAGTAACATTTTCCTTCATATGTGATATTACCTTTAGTATTTCACTTGGTATGCTTTCTGGAATTTTCTCTAATCATCACTCTGTAAGTATTCCATGGTCTACCTTTTATTTCTCTCATTTTTCCTCCAGTCACCTTCAGCATTTCTTTTGTAATCAGTGTACTTTTCACAAGACTCTATCCCAGATTATTGCTTTTTATCTTTTATTTGGGTAAACAAAATGTGTTCAGCAATAGCATTAACTTTTATCTTAATTTATATACTTAGCATCACTAGCACCTTTTTTTTCCTTTTCATGTTGTTTTCTTCACTCATACTTGAGCAAATATGTGTGTCCATGTATTCCTTAATGTTTTATTTATTTTTTCTTTAATGTTTTAGATAATTGGTATATTGTGAGAGGATATAACTTGGGAACAGCCAGATGGAAGAGATGCACAGGGCAGGGTATGTGGGAGAGTGTCAGGGCTGCCATGTCCTGTGAGTGTACCACTCTCCCCAAATCTCCACATGTTCACCAGCCTGGAAACTCCAAATTCTCTAAGTTTTAATCTAATCAATGTTTATTGAACACGTATTATGTGCCAGATACTGCAATGAATAGAACCTAGCCTTGTCACTTCCACAGTCTAGTGAAGAAATCAAATGTGTAACGGTGAAGAGTTTTTCTCTAAGAGGTGAAGTCTGAGTCCAGCCTGAGAGAGATGTCCTAGGTAAGTGAAGCCCGAAGGCAGGGGGAAAAAAAGAAAGGAGATACAGTTAATGGTTGCTGGAGGACTTTGGGATCTCTTTGATTTTAGAAAACTACTTCATTGAGCCTTTTGATTATGGGAAAGTAAACTTAAAGACCTGTTGGGGGAGATAAGATAGCAGCACAGTAGGAAGACCCAAGCTGTCCTCATCCCTCAAACAAATCATCCTGAATACCTAAGAGATTGGCCTGAGTACTGATAGAACAAACTGCACAACTAGAGGGAGAGAAGAGGCCACACTGAGGAAGTAGGAAGTGTGGAGATGTGGTTTGTGGAAGAAACAGATTGAGGATGCTGTGAGGGGAAGGAACCCTGGTCACACAGAAAGGAGAGGAAGCATGGAGTGTGTGGGGGATACACACAAGGAGAACACTTCCCCAGAACCATCAGCTGGGAAAATGAGAGGGGCTGATTTTTTTGAGTTCTTGCAAACAAAGGGGCTTAACGACTATAGGTTTGAAGGTCTGCAGGCTTGGCTGGGTTAGAGCTCTAAGGGTGCTGCCCTGCTCCTGGTTAGAAGGCAGGCAAGTAATCCTGGGGCAGAAGGTGTAATCTGAGGATCACTTAACACACATGGGGAGAGACTGTTCACTCTTCTTGGAGTGCATCTGTAAAAGGTGGCTTTCACAGAGTTGCCCCTCTGTGGACAGAAGCACCAGTAGGCCCCATTTCCCTCTCCTGGCCCTTAGCACAGGCACCTGCTGAGAGTGGGTAACCCAGACACTGGCTATCTAGCCTGCTTTGCTCCAAATCTCATGTCCCTGTGTTCTGGTGTGACTGCCCTTCTCAGTCAAACCTGCATTGGTCCCAGCTCAGTGAACCCTCCTCCAGATGACCATCGCAGGCCCCTACCACAGTACAAGCCTAAAGTGTGGAGTTATAAAAGTTAGCAGGCTTGACTGGGACAGAGCCCAAAGTGCACTGTGCTGCTTCGGGCAGGCAAACAACCTGGAGACAGACAGCATGAACACAGAGATCTGAAAACCACCTGGGAAGCACAAGGATAAATTATTCACTCTTCTGGGAGGGCTTTCCTGAGAGCAGTAAGCACAGACTACCCTCAAAGGATGTGGTTGGTGCCATTTCCTCCTCTGCCCCTCAGCATAAACCAACTTCAGTAAACAGCACAGGGCCAACTCTGGCTGCCTAACCTGCTTATACCAAGTCATGCTCCCTGTGCATGCTCTGCTGCTACTGCTTTTCTCAGGCAAGTGTGCAGCAGGCCCCTTCCCCAGAAGGCCATCAGAAACCACTGCACACACTATGTCTACCAACTATAGAGTTCTGCAAGGCTTCTGTTCTAGTGGAAGTAGTATCAGGTCTTACTTAACAAGCAGACTAGAGCACGCTTAGTTAAAACTCACCACACTTTGGCTAAGGTCCAAACACTGCCCACTGCAAGCAGAACTTTGCAGATGACTGACCTGAGGGATAAAGCAGCCAACACAGAGCACATGTAGCACACACCAGAGACACTCCCCGAAGCACGAGACTCTTGGCATTATATGACTGCTTCTTCATAAAGCCATTACTCTCAAGGGCAGGAAACATAAACAGGCTTTTCTGACATGGAGAAGAAGACAGAGACCTAGACAAAATGCAATGACAGAGGAATTCAACCAAAAAAGAAAGAACAAGAAAAGGTCACAGCCAGAAATCTAAGCGAAGCAGAAATAAGTAATATGCATGATCCAGAATTTAAAGCAACAATTATAAGGATACTTGCTGGACTTGAGAAAAGCACTGAAGGCATCAAGGAGACCCTTACTGCAGAGATAAAAGGAGGCAGATGGCTTATTTGAGGAAATAAGAGCTGAAAACTTCCCTAATCTGGGGAAGGAAACAAACATCCAAATCCAGGAGGCACAGACAGCTCCCATCAAAATCAACAAAAGGAGGCCAACATCAAGATATATTGTAGTTAAATAAGCAAAATACAGCGATAAAGAAAGAATCCTAAAAGCAGCAAGACAAAAGAAGTCCCCAACTTATAAGGGAAAACTCATAACACTAGCTGCAGATCTCTCCACAGAAACTTGGCAAGCCAGTAGGGAGAGGCATGATATATCCATATGCTAGATGGGAACTATATGGAGCCAAGATACTCTACCAGCAAGGCTACCATTCAGAACAGAAGAAGTGATAAAGAGTTTCCCAGACAAACAAAAACTAAAGAAGTTCGAGCCCGGCAAGAAATATTAAAGGGGACTCTTTGACTCAGAAAGGAAGACTAAAAGTGGCAAAGACTAAAAAGGAACAGAGAAAGTTTCCAGAAACAATGAAAAAACAAGTAATAATATATCATTAAATGCATATCTATCAGTAATTACTCAGAATGAAATGGACTGAATACCCCAATCAAATGGGTTAAAAAACAAGACCCATCTATATACTGCCTATAAATGACTCATTTTAGACCTAAAGACACCTAAAGATTGAAGGTAAGGGGATAGAGAAATATTTATCATGCAAATGAAAGTCAAAAGAAAGCTGGAGTAACAATGTTTATATAAGACAAACTGGATTTTAAGCCAAAGACTGTAAGAAGAGATGAAGAAGGGCACTATGTCCTAATAAAGGGGTCCACCAACAAAAAGATCTAACAATTGTAAATATTTATGCCCCCAACATGGGAGCAATAAAATTTGTAAAACAATTAATAATAAACATAAAGGAACTAATTGATAAATAATATACTAATAGAGGATTTTAACACCCTACCTACATCAATGAACAGATCATCTAAACAGAAAATTGACAAAGAAACAAGGGCTTTTGAATGACAGACTGCACCAGATCAACTTCACAGATATATACAGAGCATTTCATCCTAAAGCAGCAGAATTTCTTTTCAAGTGCACATGGGACATTCTCTAGAATAGATCGCATACTAGGTCACAAATCAGGCCTCAACCAGTACAGAAAGATTGAGATCATACCATGCATAGTTTCAGACCACGATGCTATGAAACTTGAAGTCAACCACAAGAAAAAATTTGGAAAGACCACAAATACAGGGCGGTTAAAGAACATCCTACTAAAGAATGAATGGGTAAACCAGGAAATCAAAGAACAAATTTAAAAATACAAGGAAACAAATGAAAATGAAAACACAACAGTCCAAAACCTCTGGGATGAAACAAAAGTGGTCACAGGAGGGAAGTATATAGCAAAACAGGCCTACCTCAAGAAGCAAGAAAAATCTCAAATGAACAATCTATACCTAAAGGAGCTAGAGAAAGGACAACAAGCTAAAGCCAGCATAAGGAAGGAAATAACAAAGATTAGAGCAAAAATAAATGGTATAGAAATTAAAAAAACAACAACAATAGAAAAGATTAATGAAGCTAGGAGCTGGTTCATTGAAAAAATTAATAAAATCGATAAATCTCTATCCAGACTTATCAAAAAGAAAAGAGAAGGGGGGGCACCTGGGTGGCTCAGTTGGTTGAGCATCTGATTTTGGTCAGGTCATGATCTCAGAGTCCTGGGTTCAAGCCCTGTGTCAAGTTCCTCACTCAGCCGGGAGTTTGCTTGTCCCTCTTCCTCTGTCCCTCCCCCACTCATGCTCCCTCTTTCCCTCTCTTAAATAAATAATCTTTTAAAAAAGAGAAAGGACCCAAATAAACTCATAAACGAGAGAGGAGAAATAACAGCCAACATCACAGAAATACAATGATAAGAGAGTATTTTTAAAATTATATGCCAAATCAAACAATATGGAAGAAATGGATAAATTCCTAGAAATATATGAACTACCAAAACTGAAACAGGAAAAATAGAAAACTTGAACAGACAGATAACCAGCAAAGCAACTGTATCAGTTGTCAAAAATTTCCCAACAAACAAAAGTCCAGGACCAGATGGCTTCCCAGGGGAATCCTACCAAATATTTAGAGAAGAGTTAATACTTATTCTTCTCAAATTGTTCTAAAAAATAGAAATGGAAGGAAAACTTCCAAACCCATTCTATGAGACTAGCATTCCCTTGATTCTAAAACCAGACGAAGACTCCACTAAAGAGGAGAATGACAGGCCAATATTCCTGATGACCAAGAATGCAATAATTCTTAACAAAAAACTAGCAAATTGAATCCAACAGTACATTAAAAGAATTATTCACCATGATCAAGTGGGATTTATTCCTGGGCTGCATGATGGTATAATATTCACAAATCAATCAAATGTGATGATATACCACATTAATAAAAGAAAGGATAAGAACCATATGATCCTTTCAATGGATGCAGAAAAGGCATTTGACAAAGTACAGCATCCACTCATGTTTTAAAAAAAAAAACCCTCAACAAAGTAGTTATAGAGAGAACATACTTCAATATCATAAAGCCCATATATGAAAAATCCACAGCTAGTATCATCCTCAGTGGGAAAAAAGCTGAGCTTTTCTTCTATGGTTAGGAACCATACAGGGATGTCCACTGTCACCACTGTTATTTAACATAGTACTGGAAGTCTAGCCTTGGCAATCAGACAACAAAAAGAAACAAAAGGTATCCAAATTGGCAAGGAGGAAGTCAAACTTTCACTATTTGCAGATAACATGATACTGGAGACCAGGGATCGAGTCCCATGTCGGGCTCCCTGTGGGGAGCCTGCTTCTCCCACTGTCTGTGTCTCTGCCTCTGTGTGTCTCTCATGAATAAATAAATAAACATTAAAAAAATATATAAAGAACTTACCAAACTTAACACCCAGAAACCAAGTAATCCAGTTAAAAAATGGGCAGAAGACATGAATAGACAGTTTTCCAAGAAGACATGCAGATGGCTAAGAGATACATGAAAAGATGCTCAATATCACTCATCATCAGGGAAATACAAATCAAAGCTATAAGGAAAGACCACCTCACACCTGTCAGAGTGGCTAAAATTACCAACATAAAAAACAATACATGGCTAGGATGCAGAGCAAGGGGAACTCTCTTACACTGTTGGTGGTAGTACAAACTGGTGCAACCACTCTGGAAAACAGTATGGAGGTTCCTCAAAAAGTTAAAAATAGAACTACCCTATGATCCAGCAATAGCCCTACAAGGTGTTTACCCAAAGAATATAAAAATACTGGGGGGCCTGGGGGGCTCAGTCTGTTAAGCACTGGACTCTTGACTTCTGCTCAGGTCATGATCTCAGGGTTATGAGCTGGAGCCCCATGTCAGACTCTGCACTGGCCATGGAGCCTGCTTAAGATTCTCTCTCTCTCTCCCTTTGTCCCTCCTCCTGTCTCTGACTCCCTCTCTAAAGAAAAAATAAGAAAGAATACAAAAATACTAATTCAAAAGGAAGCATGCACCCCAATGTTTATAGCAACATTATCTACCATAGCCGAATTATAAAAACAGTCCAAGTATCCACTGACTTATGAATGAATAAAGAGGAGACCATGTATATATACAATGGAATATTACTCAGTCATAAAAGATGAAATCTTGTCATTTGCAATGATGTGGGTGGAGCTAGAGAGGCTTGTGCTAAGCAAAATAACTCAGAGAAAGACAAATACTATATGATTTCACTCATGTGGAATTTAAGAAACAAAATAGATGAATAGATGGTGGGGAAAGGGGAAAGAGAGGCAAAACAGGAAACAGACTCTTTAGAGAACAGACTGAGGGTTACTGGAGGGGAAGTGGGGAGTGGGGATGGATTAAATAGGTGAGGTATTAAGGAGGGCAGGTGTTGTGATGACTACTGGGTATTAGATGTGATAAGTCACTGAATTCTACACCTGAAACTGATATTACACTGTATGTTAACTAGAATTTAAATAAAAACTTGATGAGAAAAAAAAAGTTCTATCTTAGGATAGAGATGTCTCAGGCATTGGGGAGCTAGGGTGCTTTGCTCATTGTTATAAAATGTCTTCTTATCTGTCTCCTTTCAGTAATAAATAAGTAATAAATAACATCATTTTACTAAACACATACTTTTCTTTGGTAATTAGATATGTGCCCTACCATATAGGTTGGTCACTCAGCTAAAATTTATCTGTGCTGTAACTCTTATTGGGGGAAAGTCTCCTGATTTAGATTCTTCAGGTAGTTTATTTTTTAAAGATTTTATTTATTTATTCATTAGAGACACACACACACAGAGGTACAGACATAGGCAGAGGGACAAGCAGGCTCCACACAGGAAGCCTGAATTAGGACTTGATCCCAGGACTCCAGGATCATGATTTGAGCCAGAGGCAGACGCTCAAGCACTGAGCCACCCAGGCACCCCGATTCTTCTAGGTCGTTAAAGGAGGCTACAAGTTTTTCTTAAGCCTGGCAGGTCTCAGTCATGTTCAGCTCAAAATAGTACACATGCCAAAGTGGTACATTTTGGGGAGACTTGTTACAAACACTTCAGTGTATCACCAACTCAAATACTATAACCAAAGTCGGCTTCAAAGAAATGATTTTCCAAAATTATAAGTAACTCAGTAATATTCTGGGCCAAGTAAAGTACAATCTTTCTTAGATTTACACAATGGTTGTATTCCTGGAAAGCTCAGCGTCTAGTAAAAGCATACAAAAGCTTTGTGTTTACATGGAAAGCAAAGTTAGGTTTAAGCTCAGATAATAATGAACAGGTTTTTAACTTCTAAAAATGTGTGGAGGGATTAGACATTCATGCTGAGGAAACAATTTTGCATTATGAGATGCTTCTACACATTGGATGTGTCCTCCTTACTAAGTGGTGCCCACACAAGTCTCTCCACTCCCAGATCCCAGTGATTGAAAAGACTTTCAGAAATTTCCAAATTGACCTCTAGGGGGCAGTCTGATTCTTGCGGAGAATCCCTGAACTTGGAAAAGGTCTGTTTTTTACCACTTTTTTTTCACTTTCACTGTGGGGTAAGGTGGGGTGGCATTATTTCCTTTGCCTGGGAGGCTGGCTTGGGTTGAGGGTGAGTGGTGGAAACAAAGGAATTTTTCTCTCTCTTGCTAACCACCAGGGAAGGCTGAAGTATTGGGACTTTAACATAAATGAAAGGCTAGGTAACTTTTGACGCCTTTCTCATGCATTTTAAGTTTTCCTTGGTCAGTTTGTCTTGCATAGAAAGCTGGAGTCAAAAACCCTTCCCTATAAAAATGATAAAATAAATGCAGAGATATCTGTATGTATGTATGCAAATGTACATATATGTATATTGTATGTGTACACACACATATTAATCATGTCATTGCTTGTACTGTAGAAAAAAGTGGAGGCAATAAATAAATGTCCACAAACAGGGGCGTGGATTTAAAAAAAAAGAAAAAACAAACCTATGTTATCTCCATAAAATGGAATAACATTGTAGCCATTTTTTAAAAACGAGGTAGATCAATTCACTGGCTTTGAAGAATGTCCTCAAGAGCAACAAAACTACAAATTTGATGTGCCCAGAAATAGAATTGAAAGAATATAAACTAAAATATTATTAGTGGAATTATTATTTTTTTAATTTTATTATTTATTTATGATAGTCATACAGAGAGAGAGAGAGAGGCAGAGACAAGGCAGAGGGAGAAGCAGGCTCCATGCACCAGGAGCCTGACGTGGGATTCGATCCTGGGTCTCCAGGATCACGCCCTGGGCCAAAGGCAGGCGCCAAACCGCTGCGCCACCCAGGGATCCCCTATTAGTGGAATTATTACCGGGAATCTGAGAATTGCAGGGAGTAGTAGGACATTTACAGTAGGATGACCTCCTAAGTCATGACCACAACGCACAGAAAGCTATGTGTGATATCAGATTTCAATTAGTTATCATTTTTTATTCTCTTTTCATCTTCCAGTGTTGTTAAAACTCATGTGACCATGAAACCCTATTTACCTTTTAGAGAAAGCAGTATTTGAAGAAACTGATATACAGCTTAATAAATGAAAGTGTATGAATTTTCTTGTGTAATTATTATTATTTTTTAAAGATTTTATTTATTTATGCATGAGAGACATAGAGAGAGAGAGAGGCAGAGAGACAGGCAGAGGGAGAAGCAGGCTCCATGCAGGGAGCCCGACGTGGGACTCGATCCCAGGTCTCCAGGATCGTGCCCTGGGCCAAAGGCAGGCGCTAAACCACTGAGCCACCCAGGCTACCCAATCACTCTGTTTCTTAAAACTTCAAAGAATTTTAAAATACAGCTGAAATCCCTTACTTTTGCTTACACGGTATATATGATCTAGCCCCTCGTTATGTTCCAGTCTCATCTCTTACCTACTCACACTGTCCCTTCCCATCCTGCCACCCTCCTCCCAACTTCCACACACATAGGCATTCTCTCTCTCTATTTATACTTGACTTCCTTCATTTGTTCCAGTAGGAGAAGCTTTGCTCATGCTGTTGCTTCCTGAAACCGCCTCCCCTCAAATCCCACATATTTCTGGCTAATTTCACATTCTTCAGGTACCAGCTGCTAATTTCTCCAGGAAGGCTTTCCCCGGATCTCAGATACTCATGAATTTTTCCTGTGTCTCCAGTCCTCCACTCAGGAAGCACCCTGTACTTCCCATCTGTCGTGATCATGCTACGAAGGCACACACGTGAGTTGTGTCTTTCCACAATGTCAGCTTTATTCAATCTCAAAGCAAGGTTAACACAATTATAAAGCAGGTTCAGGATTCCAAACTCATTGACATCTTACCACGTGTTTAACTCGGTTTCTTACACAGCACATAAAGCAAAGCCCAAGACAAGTCACACAACAAACAAGATAGAACAGGCGGTAGGTAGAAGGCAGCACATCAAACCTGATGTCACCCTGGGTGCACGGTTGAAATAAGGCCTGTCTGATCCGATCATTTCTTGGCTCTTACTGCTTATTATGTCCCAGCAGTGAAGGATCTCGGTTGTTTTTATTTTAAAAGATTTTATTTGTTTATTCATGAGAGACAGAGAGAGAGAGAGAGGCAGAGACATAGGCAGAGGGAGAAGCAGGATCCTCAAGGGGAGCCCGATGTGGGACTCGATCCTGGGGCTCCAGGATCACGCCCTGAGCTGAAGGCAGATGCTCAACCACTGAGCCACCCAGGCATCGTAGGATCTCGATTCTGATCAGAGATGAATTGGCACAGCCTTTGGCAGCAGCTGCCTTCTTAAAGTGCTCGGACGTAGACAGGTCAGCATCTAAAGAGCCTGACAATTGGCTGTAAAAATCCTCCCTTTTTAAATGGGATTTAATCTTAGGCTCCTGTAGGCCTCCTCTGCTTCTGTGGGTTATCATTTCTGGGGTGTCATAGCTGGTGCTGGTCTCAGCCATATCTGGTAGCTGCAAAGCCCCTCAGCTGCTTACATCACTGCTTGACACATGCCCTTGCTTGACATGAGTGACTTCATTTTGCTCTTAGCACCATCACAGTGTGGGTTGTCATCATTTTTTTTTCTATTTATTATATGGGCTTGAAAAGACTTATTTACTTCTACTGTTGTTTATCATTATTTTCTACGTGAGATATCATTGACATATAACATTGTGTTAGTTTTAGGTGTATGGCGTAATGATTTGATATATGTATATATTGCAAAATGATTACCACAGTAGGTTTAGTTACCATTCATCACCACGTAAGTTGTAGTTTTTTTTTCCTGTGATGAGAATTTTTGAGATTTTCTTGTGAGTAGAATTTTTGACATCTACTCTCTTAGCAGTTTTCAAAATATAATATAGTATTGTTAACTATTGTCACCATGCTGAACACTCATCCCTAGAACTTATTTATTTTATAACTGAAGTTTATATGGTTTCACTCCCCACTCCACACTACCTCCTGCCTGTGGCAACCACCAGTCTGTTCTCTGCATCTGTGAATTTGGGTTTGGGTTTTTGTCCTTATTTTGGTTTGGTTTTTGTTTCTATATATAAGTAATATCATATAGTATTTGTCTTATTCATCTTTCTCTGCTGACTTATCTCACTTCGCGTAACGCCCTCAAGATCCATCCTTGTTGTCACAAATAGCAGTATTTCCTTCTTTTTTATGGTAAACAATATCCCATTGTGTGTGTGTATCTGTATCCATTCATCTGTTGATGGGCACTTAGGTTTTTTCCATATCTTGGCTCTTATATCTCATGCTGCAGTAAACCTGGGAGCACAGATGTATCTTTCTGAGATAGTGACTTCCTTTCCTTTGGTATTAAATACCTAGAAGTGGAATTGCTGGATTATATGGTAATTCTATTTTGAATCTTTTGAGGAAACTTCATACTGTTTTCCTTAGTGGCTGTACCAATTTACGCGCCCCACAGCAGCACACAAGGCTTCCCCTTTTCTCTACATCCTTGCAAGGGCTTGTTATCTGTTGTCTCTTTGATAAAAGCCATCCTAACATGTGTGGGGTGACAGCTCATTGTGGTTCTGATTTGCATTTCTCTGATAATTAATGATGTTGAGACCCTTTTCATGCACCTGCTGGTAATTTGTATATCTTCTTTGGAAAGACATCTATCAGACCCTCTGCCCATTTTTAAATGGAACTGTTGGTTTTTTGCTATTGAGTTGTATGAGTTCTTATATATTTTACGTATTAACCCCTTATCAGACATAGGATCTGCAAATATATTCTCTCATTCTATGGTTTGCCTTTTCATTTTATTGATGGTTTCCCTTGCTGTATGGAAGTTTTTAAATGTGATGTGGTCGCACTTATTTATTTTTGCTTTTGTTGCCTATACCTTTGATGTCAAATCCCAGAACTCATTTCCAAGACTGATGTCAAGGAACTTATCCCTTGTGTTTTCTTCTAGGAGTTTTATAATTTCAAGTCTTATGTTCAAGTTCTTAACCCATTTCAAGTTTATTTTTCTGTATAGTTTAAGATAATGCTCCAGTTTCATTCTTTTGCATGTGGCTGTCCAGTTTTCCCAACACCATTCACTGAAGAAACTATCCTTTCCCCATTGTGTATTCTTAGCTTCCTTGTTGTTAATTAATTGACCATATGCATGGGTTTATTTCTCATCTCTCTATTCTGTTCCATTGGTCTATGTGCCTGTTTTTATGCCAATATCATACTGTTTTGATCACTATAGCTTTGTAAATTCAATTTATTTTTTTCTATTTCATTTAACAACTTTTTTCTGTTAAGGATAATCTGCAACCTGAAAATAAAGCAAAATCATAGCATGTATCCTCTTAAAGTCATACTAGAAGTTCTTCCACGTATTATATAGTTTTCTAGGGCAATGATTCTCAAACTTAAATTGGTGAGTAGAATGACAGTTTTATAGTTTTGGAAATCTCTTTAATCTCTGGCTTAACAGAAGACATGGATTCCTGTATCTGTTTCTTTTTTTTTTTTTAAGGATTTTATTTATTTATTCATGAGAGACAGAGAGAGAGAAGCAGAGACATAGGCAGAGGGAGAAGCAGGCTCCATGCAGGGAGCCTGATGTGGGACTCGATCCAGCGTCTCCAGGATCACGCCCTGAGCCATAGGCAGATTCTCAACCGCTGAGCCACTCAGGCATCCCTCATATCTGTTTCTGTAGTCAATCTGCTGCAATATCACATGTAGGCTCTGGAAAACTCTATTGTATACTCATGAAAGGATGAAAATGAAAAAAAGCAAATATATTTACCTTATTATTATAAAAATAATTTGACCTTGCACACCTCTTAAAAAGGATTTTAACCCTATCTGGCCTCCTCCCCCATCTCCAAGGGTCTCCACACAGCACTCTGAGAGCCCTTGACCTAAGGGACTGTACAATCAACTAGGACCCAGACTCTGAATTTAGATGTTAAATGGATGGATAATTTTCAAATGATATTTCTTTTCAGTACAATGTAAATATTTTATGTCCAATAGAAAAAGTAACTCCAAAGGTTACAATTTTCATTTTAATTTAAGCAGCTTTATGTGTAATTTAGCATAAATTGTCATTTCTTTTTTCCCCAGTGATTTTATATATATATATATCCAGTCTCTCAAATTCTCCTTTGAACCAGTTTTTCCACCCTGTTGGTCCCTTCATTAATGAGTTAAATAAACCTTTGCCCTAGATTCACCTTTGGTACTTTCTTACTTATTAATCTAAGAGTCCTGTTTTTAAGTATTTGAATACCTTCATTTTTCTTTTTTACCTTGAAAAATTTGAAACCTTTTTAAAAGTTGCAAAACTACAGTGAATACTCTAATGCCATTTACAAGATTCAGTCATTAAGTTTTTACCACATTTAACTTTCTGTCTCTCCATCCATCCTTGTAAGGATAAATTTTTAAAGTGAATTTCTGCAGTTGTCAAGAAGGAAAGGAAAGAAACCTTTCCCTACTCCTCTTCTTAGATCATTTCTGTGAGAAAGCTTAGTGAATATGAATCCTTTCTCTAACAGTTTTTTAAAATAAACATTTTACTTTAGATGCTAAGTATGAGGGTATTCTACTACACATCTAAATATGATCCCACTCAGAAAACTTAGAATTTAGAGGCATCTGGAGGGCTCAGTCAGGAGAGCTTGTGACTCTTGATCTAGGGGTCATGAGTTTGAACCCCATGTTGGATGTAGAGATTACTTTAAAAGGATAGGGCAGCCTGGGTGGCTCAGTGGTTTAGCACTGCCTTCAGCCCAGGGTGTGATCCTGGGGACCCAGGATCGAGTCTCACATTGGGGTCCCTGCATGGAGCCTACTTCTCCCTCTGCCTGTGTCTCTGCCTCTCTCTCTCTCTCTGTGTGTCTCTCTCTACCTTTCTCTCTCTCTATGTCTCTCATTAATAAATAAATAAAATCTTAAAAAAAAGAGATTACTTTAAAAGAATAGAAAGAACTTATACATTAAGCTATCCTACTTTCTAATATCTGATCCATATTCAAATTTCCCCAATAGTTTTAATAATGTCCTTTATGGTTTTCTTTTTTATTTGAGATCCAGTCAAAGATTACACATTCCTTAGGAATTTGAACCTTCCTTGGATAGGTGAAAGGTTAAATTTTTAACCTTTCTTCCCTCAGAGTTTCTGCTTCTTTTCTGTATGTAAGAAGTAAACAGGTAGATAATAGCATGATATATTAGATTCTAATCTTTGTATTTGTAAATTATTTGATTTTACTAAACTTCAGTGAATTAGGTTGCTTTTAGTTGTAAGTAATAGAAAATCCAAAACAAAAATGACTTAAACAATTATATTTAATATCTTAACTAAAAATAAATCTAGAATTAGAATAGCTGCTCAGTGATGTCATTACTGTTCTTGAGTACCTGGGTGGCTCAGTCAGTTAAGTGGCCAGCTCTTGATTTTGGCTCAGGTTGTGATCTCAGGGTCATGGAATCAAGCTGTGTGTTGGGAATCCATGCTCAGTGGGGAGTCTGCTTGAGATTCTCTCCCTTGCCCTTTGCTTCTCCCCACCTCATGCTCTCTCACTGTCTAAAATAAATAAGGAAATCTTTAATAGGGATACCTGGGTGGCTCAGCAGTTAAGCGTCTGCCTTCAGCTCAAGGCATGATCCTGCAGTTCCAGGATCAAGTCCCACATCAGGCTGACTCTATGGAGCCTGCTTCTCTGTCTGCCTATATCTCTGCCTCTCTCTCTATGTGTCTCTTATGAATAAATAAATAAAATGTTTTTTAAAAAAGAAATCTTTAATAAAGAAAAAAAACAAATTTCCTTCCATCTTTCCATTGTGCCATTCTCAACATATTGGTGTGCTGCCTTAGGCTGTCTTCCTACATGATTCCAAGATGGTTGCCACAGTTTCATGGTCACATGTGCATGATAATGTTCAGAGGTAGAAAATAATAGATCTCTTCTTGACTCTTTTTAAGAGTGGAGATAACCTTCCTGAAAGCACCACCATCCCCAGCCTTCATTGCCTAAAATTTCATTTCATGATCCTGCTCAAACCTGCTCATCTTGGCAAGCAAGATGACAACTCCATGATTGGCTCAGGCCAGTTAAAATTTATCTCCTAGTCTAAGAGGACACTGAGATTCCTCTGAAGGATTTGTCTGCATAATGAGCATAATCCGGCTTGGGAAAGATGACAACAGTGTCTGCTTTACCTAGTTTTTTTTCTCACATCAAAAGGAGAATGATATCATTTATGCAATATTGCTATGAGTATAAAATAAAATATGTAAAGTCCCCTAAGCCAGGGGCTGTAGTGAAATATGTACTGATTATTTATATTTCTTCCCTTGTTTTCTATTTCTTTTTTAAAAAATAATTTATTTATTTGAGAGAAAGCATGAGTGTTGGGAAGGGGAGGAGTAGAGGGAGAGGGAGAAGCAGACTCCATACTGAGCAGGAAGCCTGACATAGGGCTCTATCCCAGGACCCAGAGATCATGACCTGAGCTGAAGACAGACATTTAACCGACAGAGCTGCCAAACAGCCCCTTCTTTTTAAAAAAGACTTATTTATTTATTTTGAGAGAGAGAGAGAGACAGAATGTAAGCAGGGGGAGGGGCAGAGGAAGAAGGAGAGGGAATCTCAAGCAGACTCTGTGTGGTGTGTAGAGCATGAAACAGGGGTCAGTCCCACAACCCTGAGATCATGACCTTTAGATCATGACCTGAGCCAAAATCAAGAGTCAGATGCTCAACCACCTGAGCCACCCAGGCACCCCCTCTCTTGCTTTCTTCTTAAGGTTTACTACTGTTGTTCAACAAAAGATGGCAGCAAAGGGAAAAATCTTCAATTTAATATTTTCTGCTTGCACCTACCTAGCAGAGAATATTAGTTCCCCTAGTTATCTATGTTAGAATTTATCTATGTTAGAATTTATCACTCTTTAAGTACTCTGAATTTTAATAGTACTAGAAGAACAATTTTTAATAGATCATGGCTTGTATTATTCATGTTGTAATAGCTGTTCTTGAAATCCCATAGTGTCCACTTGTATCAGTCACTTCAGAAGAAAAGAACATATTGGAATTACAATTCTTGGCTTGGA
Organism: Vulpes lagopus; assembly: GCF_018345385.1. Taxonomy (NCBI): domain Eukaryota; kingdom Metazoa; phylum Chordata; class Mammalia; order Carnivora; family Canidae; genus Vulpes; species Vulpes lagopus. The sequence goes on from NC_054844.1 coordinate 28,945,387, forward strand.
GAGCTATTAAATAGACTGGGAAACATGCTATTCAAACCTCTTGATTCTCCAATTATTTTTACTTGAGGGGCAAGTAATTTCATAATTTTGCAATGCCTATAACAAATATGTTAATTAACCCCTAATTGATTAATACTCACACCTCCCAGTGGAATTTGTTGTTGTTGTTGTTATTTAAAGATTTTATTTATTTATTTGAGAGAGAGCACAAGCAGGGGGAGCAGCAGAGGAAAAGCGAGAAGACTCCAGCTGAGCAGGGAGCCCAATGTAGGGCTCAATTCCAGGACCCTCGGATCATGACTTGAACCAAAGGGATATGCTTAACCAACTGAGCCACCCAGACACCCCTCCCAATGGAATTTGAACTTCAGTTCAGTTCAGCAAACATTTGTTAAGCACCTGTTATATGCTAAAGTCTGTGCTGTACTGCCTTAGGAGAGTCTATTGGGTTAGACAAAGACTCAAATAGAAATTCCAACAAATAAGGTAAGTGCTAAGGTAAAGATGCATACGTGGTGACATAGGAGCAATGAGAAGGGTACTATACTCCATGTGGGGGACTGGGGAGATTTTTCTAGAGTAGATGAGACCTCAGTTGCAGTACAATGAATGAGCTGGGTTTAGATGAGCAAGAGTAGGCTAAGCAAAGAAACTTGGGAAGTCATCACAAGCCATAGTATGAATCCCAAACTTAGAAGTGGAATTTTGGGAGTATGGGGATCTGTGACAGGGTTTTGCTAGCAATTAAGTATTCCCTGAGAGTAAGATTTATTATAGAGAGAAGGAGATGAAACTGGGGACCTAGGGAGTCCAGTTCATTGAGGATTTTTCAGACCAACTGAGAATGAATTTTAATGAATAAACAGTGGTCCCACACTCCCATCTAAAGAGTTTTAGGCAAAGAAGTAATATGGTAAAAATTTTCTGTTCCAATTGATCAATATGTCTATTTACTGGATTTGGTTTTAGTTTCTTGAAAATGTTTTGCAAGGTGCCTGGGTAGCTCAGTTGGTTCAGTGTCCAATTCTTGATTTCAGCTCAGGTCATGATCTCAGGCTTATGAGACTGAGCCCTAAATCAGACTGTATGCTGGGGTGTGAAGCCTGCGTAAGATTCTCTCTCTCCCTCTTCCCTCTGCCCCTCCTCCCCTTAAAAAATGCTATTGACTTGATTACAAAGCCAGGTTAATTGTCCCATAGAAAGTCCTAAATTCTGGTTTTGACCGAATATTCCTCCTACAGTTACCTAACTTTTTCCTATATCCTCCATGTTTCCTATAGACTTCAGGCTTGATTAGATTCAGGTCTGAGGTTTCTTGTTTGTTTTTTAAAATTTTTTTCATTTTTTTCAAAATGCATCATATGCAAAAGCATGTAATACCTGGTTGCCTTACCTTTAGTGGATGCTAAGATTGACCAGTAAGTCCAACCTGCTCCCTTTATTGGAAAATTTCCTATTAATCTTTTTATCTAATGATTTTGTTATCCCTTGCTAACTATTTCATTAGGAGTTGCAAAATGTTGATTTTCTAATTCAACTATAGAACTCTTATCTACTAGAGCTATTTGATTTCTAGGAAATTCTGTTCATACTAGAAAGGCAAAATCTCATTTCTCTTCCTTTAGTTATCAATTTTTAGAGTAACGAGTTGGTGCCCAGCAATCTTTAATTGTATCCATACATTCTTGTAAGGTTTTATTTATTTATTCATGAGAGACAGAGAGAGAGAGAGAGAGAGGCAGAGACACAGGCAGAGGGAGAAGCAGGCTCCATGCAGGGAGCCTGGCATGGGACATGATCCCGTGTCTCCAGGATCAGGCCCTCGGCTGAAGGCGATGCTAAACCACTGAGCCACCCAGACTGCCCATTCTTGTGTTTTCTTTACTCTTGTTTTTTTTTTTTTTTAAAGATGTCTTTTAAATTTTTTCATTTTAATCATTTGGAATCATAATTTTTTTTAAGGATTTTATTTATTCATTCATGAAAAACATAGAGAGAGAGGCAGTGACATAGGCAGAGGGAGAAGCAGGCTCCATGCTGGGAGCCCGATGTGGGACTTGATCTCCAGACTCCAGGATCACGCCATAAGCCAAAGGCAGATGCTCAACTGCTGAGCCATGCAGGTGTCCCTGGAATCATAATTTTTTTCATGATAAAATCATCTCATCTTTGACCAATGGAAGCCTCTTCCAGCTGGCTCATGGTTTTTTGTTTTTTGATGTGTTCCCATTATTAGGTTTTGATAACATCTTTGCTTTCTGGTACAACAAGCTGTTCCAAGCTCATCTGGTATATTTTCTGCCGCACACTTGGATAAGGCTCAGTGCCTTGGAATGAGAAATGATATTCAATTTTAGCTCTTCAAATGGGTGTATAGTGGTATTTCATTGTGGTTTTCACTTGCATTCCACTGATAACTAATGATTGTGAGCAACTTTTTGCTGTGCTGATTGACATGTATCTTTGGTGAAAGTTTCTGTTCAAATCTTTCACCCATTTAAAAAAGTTGGGTTATGTTTTTATTATTAAGTTATAAAGATTTCTTTTTTATATATATTGTGAATACAAGTCTTTTAACAGATATATGTATTGTGATATTTCTCCCAATTTGTGGCTTGCCATTTAATTTCCCTATTGTATTTTTTTCAAAGAGCAGAAGTTTTATGTTTTCATGAAGTCCAAATTATCAATTATTATAACTCTTCTGCTTTTTTATGTCCAAAGATATCTTCCACTATCCCAAAGTTGTAAAGACTTTTCCCCCCATGTTTTCTAAAAATTTTATGGTTTGAACTATTGCCTTTAATTTTGAGTTAATTTTTTTGTGTATGGTGTGAGGTAAGAATTGAGGTTCATTTTTTCCGTTTTCACATCATTTGTTTAAAAGACTGTTTTTTTCCTTCATTGAATTACCTTGGCATCATTTTTGAAAATAAGGTGATCACATATGGATGGGTCTATCTCTGGACTCTATTCTGTTGCATTGATTTATATGTACATTGTTGGGGGCCACGTGCCAGGAAGGGGTTAATGGATCGAGCAATGGCTCTCTGTTGACTCTTCCAACCGTGGCCCACCTGTCCCACTCTTTGTTAAAGGCTTGTGGCTCAAGGACGCATACTATAGCTATCTATTCAAGGGCGCATACTATTGCTATCTATTATGAAAGGACATGTCTGGAGAACTAAGCTTAAAATATCCTGCTTGTTATACAACCCTGCTTTATAAAAGAGTGAATAATACAAATAAAGTTGGCATTGTGGCTGAATCCGGCCATATGTCCCTCCTGCTCCCATTCTGTCTATGTCTTCTTTCTTTCCTCATTCCCTTGCCCTCATCCCTGGACGGTTGTCGCCCTCATCCCTGGACGGTTGTCGCCCCCAACGCGCGCGACAGTACATCCTTATGCTAAGGATTGCCTTGATTATGCTCACTTTATGGAAATTTTTGAAATGAAACAGAAGTCTTTGAGCTCTGTTTTTCTTTTTCAAAATAGTTAGGTTCTTTGAATCTCTATTTTAGTTTTAGCTTGACAATATCTACAAAAGAGATTCCGGAAATTCTTATTGGAATTGCATTGAATCTATAGATCAACTTGGGGAGCACTGACATTTTCACAGTATCAATTGTTGAGATCTAAAAGCATGGTGTACCTTTCCTTTTATTTAGATATTCTTTAATTTCAGCAATGTTTTGTGGTTTCAGTGTATGGGTCTCATACATACTTTGTTAAAATAAGTATTTAATGTTTTGGATATTACTGTAATTGTATTTTAAATTTCAGTTTCTAGTTATTAATATATAGAAATTAAATCTAGTTATTATTAATATATAGAAATTAAATTGACTTTTGTATAATAACCTTATATCCTATGACTTTGCCAAACTCACTTTAGCTTTAATTACTTTCTTATGGATGAGGAATGATATTTAAAGACCACAATCTAGATTTTAGGAATGTTTACTGCTGCTGGACTGTCATTGTTTCTAGGGCTTTTCTTTGGATAGCACCAAGAAGAATCATGTGGATATACTGATATCCTTGGTTTTAGATTACTGGATTTTTACTTAAAACCTTTGGTTTAATTTATTGTAGGTCTTTTCTCATTTTGAGAACCCTGGTTCTTAACATTATTAGCATGATTGCTTGTTTTAGCCAACAATATAAAAATATTAGATCAAAGTATCAATCTTAATAGCATTACTAATAAGAACATAGAATGAGGTCAAGATTTTTTTGCAGTTCTTTTTACCCTTAGCATATCCCACTGAGGATATTCTTTTTTCTTTCTTTTTTTTTTTTTTAAGATTTTATTTATTTATTCATGAGACACACAGAGAGAGAGACAGAGACACAGGCAGAGGGAGAAGCAGGCTCCCTGCAGGGAGCCTGATGTGGGACTCGATCCTACAACTCCAGGATCACGGCCTGGGTCAAAGGCAGACGCTCAACCGCTGAGCCACCCAGGTGTCCCCCACTGAGGATATTCAATCAAGAACCTATATAACATAATTAGATTAATTTGTTTTCATTTAAGTTTTTAGATGTTAATTTTAATTTAATTTATTATTACATAAACATTTTTATTACCCAAGGTTAAGACTAAATAACTGCATTTAGACAAGTCTCATTTCCATCACTGTCCCATCCATCCTAGTTCCTTATGGGTAATTGTTTACATCAGTATTTCACTAACTCTCCGTTGGTTCGTGCTGCAAATACAAGCAAAAATAACAACTTTTTGGTTTATTTACACTTGTATCTTTGAGATAGACTGCTAGGAATGGGAATATTGGGCTAAAAGGCAAATGCATTTGTAACTATTGATAAATTTGCCCTTTTAAAGACTGAACTATTTTGCATTCCCACCAGAAATGTACAAGAGCCTAGTTTTCCCAAAATCTCACTGAGTATATTGTCAAATTTTGAAGTTTTGCCAACAAGTGGGTGAGAAATGTTATTTCAATAAGGATTTTAATTTATATTTTATAATATATTTGTAACGATTATTTTTTCTGGAATATTGCTAATGCTACAGATCTTGCCATTTCACAGATACTGCTGATCCTTAGAAATGGAAATAATTTTATTATATGAATTTGACATTGGTTATCTTCTCTGTTGAATTCTTGGTCAATAATCAATGACATCTGAATTACATATTAATTAATGTAAATTCAGAGACAGGCTATCTATATCATGTATAGCTAAACCCTTATTTCCTTTCCTCCTTTTTTTTGCCATATGATTTATGATTATTTGACCAATAATTAATGCTTTCCTCATTAGCTGACTAAGCAGTCAGCAAAAAACATAATGGAAACAACTCAGTCAGTGTCACTATTTGCCTGTCATTCAGCATTACAGTAAGTTACAGAGTAAATTTTTCCCTAGATCGTTGATCTTAACAATGGATGTTAATTCTCTACCACCTTGGAAAACTGAGCATTGTCTGCAAGTTACACTTTTGCTGATAACATATGCTTTAACAGATACCTGGTAAGTGGAATGAGAAAATGGTGGTTTGTGTGAGTTTGCATTTCTCAACTGTTTTTCATGCCTCTGTTCATACTTGTAATTGAGATTCTTGGGTTAAAAAGACAAACAATTACTGTTAGGAAAGTGTGATAGGTAAGTTGGACAAAGAACAAAGCCTCAATCACAACTGTTAGAAATATTGACATCTGCATAACAGTTTTCTTATTAATGACATTTATCACCAGCTCTCTTGTTTTTTGATGTACATTAATGATCCGTTAATCAGATAATCCCCAGTGTTTGCCAGAGAAATATCAGACTCTGAAAACCTAACTGGTAAGATGCAAAAAGTTGGAGCAAGTGGTATATATATATAGGGTGCTCCCGTTGGCTTTCCCTCTGCTAGATTAAGGGCAGCTCTAGTTGTAGCCCTTGCTTATGTGAAAGGATAGGGGCACTTTCTGGGAGGCAGGAGCACTGGTTTACTAAAGCTGTCATGGTCTGAATGTTAGCTCTTTAATTTCTTTTGAAGTCTCCTGAAAGAGTTTCCTCATTGAAACTTTTGCTTTAGACTGTCAGGGCTTGAAGACAGAGATCATATCCTATATGCCCTTAATCTCTACATGAGACTCATATTTCTTCCCAGATTGGGGGATGCTGAAGCCTTGGAATTTTTGTGTTCTTGTCCAGTAGTTATCCCCCCCCCACACACACAACTGTTTGGGGAGAACTAGTGCACTCCACGAGGGCAGGGATTACATCTGTTTTGCCTATTATTGTATCTCCAGCACTTAGAACAACGTTTTGCACATAACAGATGCTTACTTTGTTGAAGGAATTATCTTTCCTTCCATCAATGGCTGAGTGTCACAGCCTTGCTCTAGGCTTGCAATCTCCAAGTCAATGAAAAGTCAATCTGGCTGGCTCAGGACCCCCAACATCTCACATGGGTAGAATCTGAAGTTGATCTGTTTAACTGAGCCCAGAGTAAAGTTCAGAGGTATGGCTTTTGCTCTTCTCCCTCTGTCACTACACGTCTTATTATTTTATTTTATTTTTTAAAATTGTTTTTCGCTACATGTCTTATGTGTATGATTTGATTGAGTGGGATCTTTCTGAAATGTTACTGGGATTTGAGTCCTACCATTAACCAGCTCATTTGGTGATAGATGAGATCCCCTGCATAGCTATAGCTTGCTTTCTCTTTTCTTCTGAGGGAGTTGGCTTCAGCTTCCAGAAGCCCTAGCTTTGTGCTGTGTCCTGGCTATCTCTGAATCCATAATGATGCCATGATGTTATTTTATTATTTTTTAAAAGTTTTTATTTATGCTTGAGAGACACATAGAGAGAGAGGCAAAGACATAGGCAGAGGGAGAGAAGCAGTCTCCCTGCAGAGAGCCTGATGTGGGACTTGATCCCAGGACTCCAGAATCATGACTTGAGCCAAAGGTAGACACTCAACCACTGAGCCACCCAGGTGCTCCAGTGCCATGATTTTAACAGCAAGTTTTGCCAGTACCCACTAATACTTATTCTGAGGTCCCTACCTATCAGAATGGATTCTTTAATACTGATTCCATCCTGGATCAGACATGAATCAATGCCCTCCCAACACACACACACACACACACACACACACACACTTTTGGACTTAAATTTTAAAACACTTTGGGGATTGGTTCTATTACAAATATGCTATCTTAGTCACAGCTCATTCATTCCTGGGGCTTACATTCATCTCCCTGTCAGTTCACCATTGGATTCCCAGCAGATCTCAAGGCCAGGGCTATATATGGTTATAAGAAAAGCTCCTTTCTTCAGCAGTGCACAAGGACTTCTGGGGGTAAGTAGCAAAAAGATAGCCTGACTTTATTGCTTCAATTCACCCTTATCTGTCCACTTCTTTGAAACAGAAATGTCTTGCTTTCCCTTCCTAAGGCACACAACTTACATATTATTAAAAATAAAAATGAAAGTGTTCCTATGCTTTTGTTCCATTGGCTAGTAATTTAAAGTGGATACGTGAGCCAATTCTGACAAATGAGATGGAAGTGGAACTGACCTGTGGGGGGCTTCTTTCCCCCAAAATAAGATGAAAGCACGTATCTATTTTTATTGGCTTGAACTGGGGAAGCAGCCCTCCTGCAACCTTGAGTTGACAAGTGTGAGGACAAGAGCCAACACACTTAAGCATAGCACAGCAACAAGAGAACTGAGTCCCTTTTGAATATTTCGCAGGTGAACTGATGCCAGCAACAGCCTACCTCTGGGCTCTTTTGGGGGGGGAAATTGTTTAAGCCTGAAGTTGGGTTTTCTTTCACTTGCAAAAGCATGGATTCTGACTTGGAGTTAATTTTCTCTTTTTAGAACATCATACTGGTCTTATTTCTAGCTATTATTCTCATCTGATGCTTCCTGGGACCTCACATTCACACATTCCTGGCCCATCCCTCCCTTGGAATTTTATTTTTCTTTGTGTCCTAAATGTATACTTTTCCCTGTCCACCACTGGATGTCCCCCCTACACTTTTCTCTAAAGGCTAAATAAGACTATTCCACTTCAATATAAATATTATATTTTTTTAATGTGGGAAATGATGATTTATGGAGGACTGACTACATGTCAGGCAACCATTCCAGGTATGTCGGGCATCCAGTTACCTCACTGACTCTTCAGAGAGTTGCAAACAAAAGTGATGGCTGTAAATAGAGTCAAGCACTCCAGCTCTTTAAGCAGAAAGGGATTGGTTTCCTGGTACAGGGTAGCTTACAGGATTTCTGAGAGTGCCAGGGACCAAGGTTAGGTGCTGCACAGCTTACTTAAAGAAACACTGGAGCACACTATGGACTGTCAGCACGGAACCCCCACTGCTCCCTGCGCATGGAAGCTCTGGGCTCCTGTGACACTAGAGCACGACCAGTGGAACTTTCGCCATAGCGGCCCTGAAGGAATCCTGTGCCTGCACTACTAGAGTCCACGGGTCCCTGGGCAGCTGCCTCTCCATGGGACTTTTTTCACCTTCCAAGGAGTCTTCCAAACTTGCTTGGCAAAACCTGGCCACATACTCATGGATATGTAACAGTGGCCACAGGGGAGTCTAAAAAGCTGAGTTCTTCATTTTCCAGCATCTCGAGTGTAGGATGACAGGCTACAAAGGCTTGCAACTGGCGTTGAATGAGCCAATAGGAGGACCCGATTCAGACTTCCTTAAAGAAAGATGTTTCTTTATAGGGGAGGTAGTTAACTGGCTCATTGTCACAGGCAGAGAGAACAAATGGATTGTAATTCAGTGGCATCTCCAGAACAGGAGTAGTAATGATTGAGGTGGAATTTCCAGAATGAGGAACGTCGTGAATGAAGGATGCCTCTGTTGGCTGAGGGAGGGAAATAGTGGCTTCTTGCCATAGGCTGAGGAGTTATTCCTGAAATTTCTTTTAGGTAGCTCCATAAATAAACATTAAAATATTCACACACTTCTTTAAATAAGACGATGGCCTGCTTTAAAGAAATTAAATCCTTAAAAGTTTTGTTTTAACCCATTTTAAATGTACTTCTGGAGGTAAATGGCCAGATGAAACCTTCCTTCTGCTCCTATGTGAGTATATGGGGAAAGCCAGCCTGTGGGATGTCCCTTCTATGCTGCTGTGACCTAAGTGAAATGTTGAATAAAAGCCCTTCTAGCTGGTTATGGAAAGTCTTAATGAACTGAAAGGCTGAAGGAATGCTTTCTAACTGCTCTTATATGCATCACCTTAATAATGGACACATTTTTAATATCTTAAAAATAAAAACAATCCTGTAATTTTCTTCATTAATTATTCTGTGCTACATTGTTAGGGTTTTTTTCCTTTCTTTTTTCTTTTCTTTTTTTTTTTCTTGTGTGTGTGTGTGTGTGTGTGTGTTTCAAAAGTATTTCAGGGATTTTAATTTTTTATAAAATTTTTTTGCTTCATGTACTAAAATGTATACCAGGGCAAAAAACAAATCGTGACCTGTATCATAAATACAAAACTAACAAGTTTTCAAAACATACAAGACACATACAATGTAAAAAAAAAGTCTTTGGGAAGCCCGGGTGGGCTCAGCGATTTAGCGCCACCTTCAGCCCAGGGTGTGATCCTGGAGACCCAGGATCGAGTCCCACATCGGGCTCCCTGCATGGAGCCTGCTTCTCCCTCTGCCTGTGTCTCTGCCTCTCTCTGTGTGTCTCTCATGAATAAATAAAATCTTCCTTTTAAAAAATCTTTATATGTACAAAATGCAATGTAATTTGCATTACCTTTCAAGGGCAATGTTCATTAATTTAGTAGCACCAGCTAGCTGACAGGTTGTCCAAGAGGCTGTCAAGGGCATTGACAAGTGACAAGGATATTGCTTTTCCTGAAGGATGTGGGGGGCTTTTCACCCCCACTCACAGGGTACTGACAGCCGAGAATGTCAATCCACTAGCAGGGAGTCTCCAAGTGGCAGATTGAACATTTCCTGCTGCTGCCAGAAACCCAATACTGCAGAGTGAAGCTCTTCTTTGCATTCAGCACCCCTCACCCCCATTCATTTTCAGAGCCTGTTTTTCTTTTGACAACACCTCTCAGAACTGTGACAAGTGTACAAATGAACTGTCTATTCCTATCTTGCTGTACAGCAACATGTCTACTATCTTAAATCCTCAAACATAGCAGCTTCTGGTTCATTTTCTTGATGTATTCATTATGGTAGCTGTACCGGGGGTTATCAAATCAAATTTTCATTAGTGAACATATCAAAAGACAAAGTACGTCTCTCTGCAGGATTGCGTAGCTTTCATAAAGTTTACGATGAACTTACTTTAAAATGAATAGTGGTTTTCTCAGTAACATCACCTTACAAATGGGGAATTTCATGCTTATAAAAAAACTAGTCTCATTATGTAAGTAAAGACACTCAACAGAATGCAGCAGATTAAGAAAAAAAACTTAAAGGAAAAAGGAACATCATTCCTAATTTTAGCACATTTCAGCACAGATATCAGATTCAGTGTTTGTTGGACTGAAAATCATATTATTTGAACATTAATTCTTCTAGGTCCTTAGGCCCACTAAATAGGTAAACCTAGTAAATAGTAAACCGTTTTAAAATGTCAAGTCTGTTGCTTTAAGCCATTTATTGCAAAAGGGTTTTGCTGTTTGCTCATCAGTTTAGTCTATTTTGCTGAAGACTTCTGTTTGACAGTAGATCTCACTACTTTCAGACTATCTGATCGACAAGAGGCTTAACTGGTGTTTGAGTTTTATCCTTTTGTTTGTTAGCCAGGGACTGAATCTTATCTCCAGAACCAGGCCTGCTGCCTGAGCCATCATACATTGTCAGTACCAGAGTGAGTTGACCTTGATGCCCACAGGAGGTGAAAATAATCACTGCCCTAATTTTTTTTTTATTTCGATAAGTTTGTTAGCATAGGAGGTTTTAAGTAAATGAAAAATATGTAATAATTAACAGTAAAAAATGAGGAGAAAATAAGGAAAAAGAAGAAAGCAGATCATTAAGAAGAAAAAAATACAAAGAAGTTCGAATAACAAGAATGTTTGATTGAACAGTTACTAGTTGAGGACTGATTTAGCTTAGAGCAAGGGTTAGCAAACTGTATTATTGGCCAAATCTGGCCCAATGTCTGTTTCTTACAGCTCATGAATCAAGAGTGGGTTTTTTTTTTTTTTTGTATTTTAATGATTGAGGAAAAAAAATTAAAAGAAGTCCATTTTGTGACATTGAAAATTATAAGAAATTCAGATTTCAGCATCCATGAATAAAATTTTATTGGAACACAGCTGCTTTGTTAAGTATTGTTTGTGGCTGCTTTCACACTACTATGGCCAAGTTGAGTAGTTATGACAGAGATCATGTAGTCTGCAAAATATTTAACATATGGCCTTTAACAACAAAAGATTGTCCATCCCTGGACAATCTAAGTTTTTTTTTAAAGATTGTATTTATTTATTAATGAGAGACATGTAGAGAGAGGCAGAGACATAGGCAGAGGGAGAAGCAGGCTCCCCACAGGGAGCTGGACATGGGACTCGATGCCCAGATTCTGGGATCACGCCCTGAGCCGAAGGCAGACACTAAGCCGCTGAGCCACCAAGCGCACCCTAGATTTTTAAGTGTAATATTTGATACATTGCTCTTCCTCACTTCTCCTGTCCTAAACCCCTCTTTTTCTATGCACATTTTAGGGAGCCTGAATCTGAGCTCAGAGATGTCACTGGGTTAAAGTGAGGGTCTTGGTTTATACCTAAGTCTGAAGTAGAAGAGTCCTGGAAAGAGCAAAGAACTTAATAGAAGACAAACACGAGTTTTGACTCTGGCTCTGGTTATATATCTTCTCTCTCTCTCTCTCTCTCTCTCTTTTAAGATTTTATTTATTTATTCATGAGAGACACAGAGAGAGGCAGAGACACAGGCAGAGGGAGAAGCAGGCTCCACGCAGGGAACCCAATCACGTCCTGGGCCAAAGGGAGACACTCAACCACTGAGCCACCCAGGCGTCCCCGGTTTGTATCTTCTCTTGATGGAGCATCAGTTTTGTCATCTGTACAGTAGGGATGATAATTCAGACATGGGTAATGTTTAGTCAAAAGCAAGTTGAATATGCACAGTTCTTTATTTATAGCTCCCTTTTTAATTACCTGAACAATGCTCTATGCTTGAGGTTGTTTTTCTAAATTTGGAGATGGTTTGGGGAGAAAGAACTCCTCTTGTGGAGTAGTTTCTTCCTTTGGGTCCTCTCCTCATGGGGTGATTTAAAGCAACTTCCCCCAGCTTACTTAAATGGGTGTTCTCTGGAGACTGCTTTAGAGAATCTTTACCCTGGGGTCTGAGGAGGACTGCCTTGCACAGGTAATATTGTGGCTGATGTGAAGAATCTGGACTTCTATGTGACTTTTCATTGTTTTATTGAAGTCTATCAACTTTGTTTTCATTTCCACCTATAAACAATGTATGTCTAGATTTACATTTAGAATGAGTCACATTATTCTATACTATTTCTTTTCTTGTGTTGATCCCTAAAACTTTATGTTTTTAGCCAGTCTCTGCTTTTTTTCTTTTCTTTCTTTCTTTCCTTTCCTTTTTTTTTTTCTTACCAAAATGCTCTTAAATATTTTGATCATATGCTCTTAAAGTGCAAACACTGAACGGTGTATGTATTTATTTATCTATTTATTTATTTCAAATATTTTTAAAATTTATTCAGTTATGAGAGACAGAGAGAGAGAGAGGCAGAGACACAGGTAGAAGGAGAAGCAGGCTCCATGCAGGGAGCCCGATGTGGGACTCAATCTGGGACTCCAGGATCCCGCCCAGGGCCGAAGGCAGGCACTAAACTACTGAGCCACCCAGGGATCCCTCCCCTGAATTGTGTTTTTAAATGTCACTTTTTTTCTCTAAAAAATGTAGGTGCTCATTAAAATTCTCACTCTTATTTTTTAAATATTTTTATTTTTTTTAAAGATTTTATTTATTCATGAAAGACACGCACACACACACACACACACACACACACACACACACAGAGGCAGAGGGAGAAGCAGGCCCCATGCAGGAAGCCCAATGTGGGACTTGATCCCCCGTCTCCAGGATCACACCATGGACTGAAGGTGGCGTTAAACCGCTGGGCCACCCGGGGCTGCCCAAAATTCTCACTCTTAAAATGCTTCCATGATTATTGTTATATCTCAACTTTGTTTTTGGTCTGGATAGAAGCCACAGTGATGACTCAGTTCATTCCATGAACCTTCAGTCTATTTTACTAAAATAGATAGCAGTCGAGCCATATTTATGTCATGATCTAATGAACCAACAGCGTATATAGTAACATTATAAATCTTTCCTTTTTTGAGAAGGAAATTTACTTAAAATTAAATATTCTTTTATATTTGTTTAAAATAGGCACCATATGATTTTTTATACATATATATGCATATATATATATACTCTTTTCCTACTTGATATATATAGGTACATACTAAGTTTTTGAAAAGTTTAGAGTTTTTGCTAAATAGATTCCGTCTTGTTTTTCAAATCTAGGCTTTGACAATTAAGAGAAGCCTTACTTTTTCATTATCCATAAAGTAGGGATAACCTTAATGTCACATTCTTAATCCTGGGTTTATATTTGAATAAAAGAGCAGCTAATTGCTGAAAGAAGCTGCTCTTCAAGTTTAGAGGGAGTTTGTTCCCTCACAAGCTGGCACAGAAAATTGACCTGCTCCCTGACAATACCCTGGAGGTAGGTGGCAGGGGTGTTGATGAGGCTGGTTGGGAGTAGCTGGATCCTGTGTGGCTTGAGTGCCATCATGTGAGACTAAGGGTAGGTCCCAGACTTACAGGTCCACCCCAGACATCCATTATCGCCTATCCCCCAAGTGTGATTGGTGGGTACAGACGGAGCTGAGCCAGAGAGAGCAGCTGATTCTTGCCTTTTGCCTGGTTGGGCGGAGGACTCAAAAGGATGATGATCTTGTATAGAACTCCATGTAAGGTATTCACTGATGAATTTTTTTCTTAACGCTAGAGGCATCAAGATAAGGCCACTTGTTTCATTCCTTACTGATATCTATGTGAATTGAGTATGTTGCCTGACCCATGAGTGACAGCCACTGGGCCTTGTTTCTTAACTAAGTGAAGCTGAATTATCAAAAGTCTCAAGTGTGTAGATTTTGGTGTATTTCTCCCTCCCTCCTTTTCTAGCCCAATGAAAGCAGCCACTAGCTGTATGTATCTGCTCTACTGTCCCAAACTTGCCATTATGTAGGCTCTTCTTTTTTTTTTTTTCTAAAGAGTTATTTATTTATTTATGAGAGAGAGAGAGAGAGAGAGGCAGAGACACAGGAGGAGGGAGAAACAGGCTCCATGCCGGGAGCCTGATGTGGGACTCGATCCCGGGACTCAAGGACCCCACCCTGGGCCAAAGGCAGGCACTGAACCGCTGAGCCACCCAGGGATCCCCCTACGTAGACTCTTCTAAGGGCTAGACTGGAGGATGGGGAGTTAACACAATCATTTTATTTTCCACACAAAGCTTCATCTTCCAAACTATACTTTATCAGCACTAGAAGGAATAATTGAGTTTCCATCTGCCTTATTCCTTTGTAGTATTTCTCAATTGGTTCAGAAGCCAAGTAGAAAGAGAGGTAATATTTCTGGGTTGTTCTCAAAGACTTGGTCAAGAATCACCCCCAGAAGAGTCAATCTCGCCAAAATACCATGAATTTTGCACAAAGGAGAGGGAGTGAAATGAATATTGGTCATAGTTATTAAACGACACACAACAATTTGGACTTACATAATTTTTAAGTTATTTTTTGATAGATATTGGTGACTGCCCTTAGTTAGAGGTGGGTCAGGGTTAGCTAATCCTCATCCCTCGCTACCAGCTTATACTGGAAGCAAATTTCAGGCAAAAATCAGGCCATCCATGCAAATGTTTATCAAGATTCACTTAGCAGCAAGCAGGCACACGGTAGTCCATATGATCTGTTCTATTTGGTTGGATGAAGACCCAGCATGTTTCCTTAGGTGCTGGAGCAGATCTTGCCTAAAAGGCTCATTCTGAGCTGGCCACAGGTATCCATGTTCTGGAAGCAGAATGTGGTTAATTTCATCATAGAATTCTATGAGTCAATGGCTGGACATTGGAGGTTTAGAGGTCAGGATCTGGGTGCTATCCCTTAAGGAGTAGGCTCCAGAACATCCCAGATTCTTATATTCTGTTCCTGCCAAGGGTGGCTAAAACACTTTAGTTAATCCACATATCTTCTTCACCACCGATTTTACCCATGAACACTCCTTACTTTTTTTAGATTGTTTTTTAAACAAGATTTTATTTATTTATTGACAGAAAGATCACAAGCAGGGGGAACAGCAGGCAGAGGGAGAGGTAGAAGTAGGCTCCCCACTGAGCAAGGAGCCCAATGCAGGGCTTAATCCCAGGATCCTAGGATGCTTAATCAACTGAGCCACCCAGGCACCCCTGAAAACTCCTTTCTAACATAATGATACTAATTGACAAAGTTTCCTTGCTTATTAAAGACAAGTGCTTATAGGGTAAGCTTGCTTAGTTTCTTTTCTTTCTTTCTTTCTTTCTTTCTTTCTTTCTTTCTTTCTTTTCTTTTCTTTTCTTTTCTTTAAGATTTGTTTATTTATTTTGGGGAGAGAGAGAGCACACAAGCACACAATATAATTGATCAAATAATAAATGAAAAAAGTTTATAAATTTCATACTTTCTCATTAGAGTTCAAATATGTGTGGAAATCCTAAGGGAGACTCCTCATTGAGCCCCTGACAAATGGAGTCTCTTGGTGCCTATAGGCATGCTAATTAGCATGTTGGCCAGCTCCTGAAGGGATGGGGCGGGGCGGGTTTCCAAAAAGAGCATATGACCTGCCTATACTCATGTACTATAGAGTGCTATGGAGTGCACTATAGAGTGTACTATAGAGTGCACAGCCTCTGCAAAGGGCTTCTTCAATATCTCTGTAGTCTCATCTACAGAGATGAAAGAGTTCAGGACATGACACCCCAAAATATGCCCCTTGGTATATTGATTATTTCAAGCTGAAGTCACTTGAAAATCAGCAAATGCTAGAAGATGTTTTCTTTGAATTCCTCTTATCTGCCTAAAGATAGATCCTTCCAAATGAATAGGAATGCAGTTGTTAGAGATCCCCTCTCCTGGACTTTCATCTACCAAGGAAGATTGATTCTTATCACAGGAAGGAGACTAGAGGTCAACACCACACCAGATAAACTTTGTCACAAACTATCATATTCCTCATCTATTCTCCTAAGGCCCATTCATTTGTTTCAGAAAAACCACATAGTCTCTCCTAAGTGGCCTGTATCCTCTATTCCCTAGCCCTATTGAGACTGTAAACTCTCAGATTTCACAGCTTTTTTGGGTATTGACTATTTTCCCCTAGGAACATAATATAAAAATTAATAAATTTGTATATCTTTTCTCCTGTCAATCTAGACACAGATATTCACTTAGAATGGTAGGAGGAAAGTCTTTCTCCCTCTACAAAGGTTTATAGCCTTTTATTTTATTTTATTTTTAATTTCTTAAAATTTATTTATGATAGTCACACACACACACACACACACACAGAGAGAGAGAGAGAGAGAGAGAGAGAGAGGCAGAGACACAGACAGAGGGAGAAGCAGGCTCCATGCACCGGGAGCCCGACGTGGGATTCGATCCCAAGTCTGCAAGATCACGCCCTGGGCCAAAGGCAGGCGCTAAACCACTGTGCCACCCAGGGATCCCTTTATAGCCTTTTATATGCCCATATAGAGAGGAGAAATACAATAGTAAGTTCCTATTTCCATACATATTTGAACTCTAATGAGAAAGTATGAAATTTATAAACTTTTTTTCATTTATTATTTGATCAATTATTCCTTTTGCCTTTCCTTTCTGTGTTTGAACATATTCTTTATGATATAAGTTGAATAATTTAAGATTTACTTAATTCCTCCTTCCACACGCCCTCTTCTGTAAGTTTGTAATTTTTCCTGAGGCCAACTGGTGGTCATAGTTCAATTTCCCACTGGAGGTTTGGTTGGATATCATTATCTCCGTAACTATCATCCCAAAGTTTCCCCTACCCCAAATTATTCCATAAGCCATGTCTTTCCAAAGTTTTGAACAGATTTTGAAGGTGGTAACCTGTGTGCCCCCAAATGAGTGATCTATAGGAGCCTAAGTCATGAACTGGTGAGCTCAATGAAGACATAATGAGAATAACTCTTTTTGATCTTTAAAGTGTTCCATTGAGGATTGGTTGTATTTATAGTGTTTATTTTTCAGGATCCATCTTGAAAAGCCAATTATGCTATAGCCTCAATTGTGAAGTAAACAGTTATAGACATGGTTTGGTGGATTAATAATGTGGCCCTCACTCACAGCCTTTGTTATAGGCTGTGGATATATTTGGAAAGATTGCTCAGGGAGTATTCTCTTTAGGGTAAAAGAACAGTGTGGCCTGAACCTCCCAATGACTTGAATTTCTTCTGCTTACCTCCTCCACCAGGACTGCTTCATAGTTTATACAGGGCTTTGAGTGCTCCTCTACCTCTGTCTTTTTTTTTTTTTTTTTTCTCTGTCTATTCCCAGCCACATATGAAGGATGCAAGAAGGATATTACAATGGACAATGCTTTCCATGGTGTAAGATGGATCCTGAAAGCATCAGACTTGCTTGCCTTAACCACATGTGAGATGGAGCCAACCTTAAGTGTTTATCTTATCAGGATTCGACGTGTCACATTCAGGTAAATAGTCAAAAGTATTAGGGTTTCATTATTTTTATCTTGAGGATGAGTAATAGAATTTCTGGTCCTGAAATGAAAAAAAAATAGTTTTAAAAAATTAGTTGAATGTGTTTTGATATGAATCATGTCCTCCATCCTCACCCCTGTTCCTATCCACATCCCTCAACATGTCCTCCATGTTAGCTCTATGTGTGCAGCTTTGATATATGCACTCATAGTCTGCAAAGCCTGCCCCTTATGCTCTGGAGATCTGTTATGTGTAGCAGTTGCTTCACTGATCCATCTCAATTTCTAGTTGTACTAATTGCTTCAGGAGTGATGTTTGGAAACATGAACAAAAATCATTAATAATGTAACCAAACTAATGTGAGTTCGCTCCTTGATAAGTCACAGCTAAAAACTACACCAGATGGAGTTATCACACAAGGGAAATTTTATTTGTGGCAAATATGGAAATCACAGGGAATAATTTGCAAAGTCATGACTCCCTGAGCAGGGGTGATTGGGTTCTTTATATTTAGGGTTAGAGTGAATATTCAGAAAGGAGAACTTTGTCCCTGTATGTAAAGGCAGGCATAAGGTTGCATAGGCACTTGGAAAACATGCCTCTACATGCATCCTATAGTATGTTCATGAAAGCTGTGCTCATCCTGGGGCAGAGACCTTAACATTGTAAAGAAGCAGAGGTAACTAGGACCAGGGGAAGGGGCTATGAGCAGTGCTCCTGGAGCTGGTATAAACTACATGGGAGTGTTAGGCTCCCCTAAGAGGAGGGAGAAAGAATGCAGGTCTTTGCTTATTTTTGAAACCACACTGGGAATTTTAATATTTATTTATTGTCTCTGATCCGGTTAGGCTATTTCCTGGCCCGGTAGAGACTGTTAGTGTTTTCATTCCCTTTGTTCCCTTAAGATCCTTAACTACTGAGGTTTTTGAATTTCTTTGTAATTCTGACACCTCCTAGGAAGTTCTGCAAGAAGTGTGCTCTGGTGAGCAGGGCACAGATCATGGAAAATAGCTGGGGACCCACAAGGACTTCTCTTTTATCACAAAAGCTATATCTGTCTTTTCTGGGAACTCCTCACCCTTTCTGCTTACAGTGTTTCACTTGACTCATTCTGCATTGTTTATGCCTTAAAACAAAGTTTTAAGTTTTGTGGACAATCCCAGTGTCTAGTCCAATGAGAGAGGAGTAACTGGCTTAGAAGAAAAGCTTATATATACAGTTGATGAACATCATTTGCCAGTTGAGACCTTGGACAAGATATGTAACCTTTCTGTGCCTTCTTTTCCTCATCTGTAAAATAGGAATATAATCTCCTGGGGTTGTTGTGAGGGGTAAATTTGTTGTAAAATGCTTAGAACAGGGCCTGGCATAGAGTAGCATTCAGGAAATGTTATCTTTAAAGAGTTTAGGGGGATCCCTGGGTGGCTCAGTGGTTTGGCGCCTGCCTTTGGCCCAGGGCTTGATCCTGGAGTCCCGGGATTGAGTCCCACGTTGGGCTCCCTGCGTGGAGCCTGCTTCTCCCTCTGCCTGTCTCTAACTCTCTCTCTCTCTGTGTCTCTCATGAATAAATAAATAAAACCCTTTTTAAAAAAACAAATAAATATTTTAAAAAAAAAAAGAGTTTAAAGAAAGGACAATGGGTTAGGATGAAATCAACCTTCACATCTGTTTACCAAATTGAACATCAAAAGCTTGCCGTTGGGTTTTCCTTAATCACCCAGAGAATGCAGTTGCACGTGAGATAAATTTGAGATGAGGTTTGTATAGCTCTGTCTAGCATGTGGCCATGGGCTGGGTATATACCATCTTTGAATCTCTCAGTATCATAGAAAGAGGCTAGTACATCCAGCAATCTTATTAGGAGAAATCAAAGGAGAGATTAGAAAATTGTTATGGCATGTGCTTTGTACTTTTTAAAAAAAGATTTTATTTATTTATTTGAGAGAGAGTGAGCAAGAGAGAGCAGAGCACAAGCCAGGGCAGGGACCGAGGGAGAGGGAAAGGCAGAAGGAGGTTCACTGCTGAGCAGGGAGTGCCATGTGGGTCTTGATCCCAGGACCCTGGGATCATGTCCTGAGCCAAAGGCAGATGTTTAACTGACTGAGCCACCCAGGTGCCCCTATGTGCTTTATACTTATTAAAATGTTTTTAAAAGAACAGAAAAAGCTAAAATTATTTTTTAAAAAAGGGACACCAAGAAGTTGAGCTGCTTGTGTAACACAATGCCAAACCATCAAACTTCCCTCTACTAGCAATGAGAGAAAGCACTTCTAAAAAGAAACGATTTTGGTAGATACATGATTTGTTTGACTTGGTTCACTAAAAATTATTTGTGCAAGCTAGTTATGTAGCCATGGCTTCGGCTGGGTTTCCATGGCTACAAAAATAATCACTCTTCTACAGTCTTTGCAACAGACAAGTGTTTGATTATGATCTTAAAATTACTTTATAATTCAAGGAATTTTATTTCACCTAAAAGAACAAAGATTTAATGTTTTAAAACCTACTATTCTGGAATTAGGCATGTTTTAAAAGAAAAAAAGGAGAGTAGATTATGGAAATGATGTATTAACTGTGTTTTGAGTGTTTTGTTTTTAGAACTGTGCATCCATCCTCAGCTGGTCAGATGGCAGTTCACTCTGTAGGACCCGTGTGCTGACCTGAGCATCCTTTATATGTTCCTGGTTGCTCCTTGTCTATTCCCTGTGACTGTCCCTGTGAGAGAGTAGTCTCTCTACTACACTGTCCCTCTTCTCTCACCAGATGACCAGAGACAGAGAAAATAGGGTCCCTTATCTTATTTAAATAGATAAAAGGAAAAACACAAAGGCGTAATAGAAAACTTGCAAAAGATGGAAAGAGAGAAGAAATGTAAATGATCAATAGGATAAATGTAGCGGTTTTGGTCAGAAGGTTCAATCCCATTGGTTATCAACAAAATGTAGATTGAAATGACAACAAGGTAATATTCCTTTTTTGCCGGTCAAGTCAGCAAGTATTTTTAAAAGAACTCAGCATGGGTAAAGGCATGATAAAACAGGAGCTTCTTCCATGCCAGTTGATGGGAAAATTAGCACACAGCCTTCAAAACATGCATGGTATTTGCCCAGTCATTCCAACTGGGCTAAGTCCTACACAAGATAAAACTCCAATAAATAGAAACATTACAATGATTTCTTTTTTAAAATTTCTTTTAAACACTTAACTATAAGCTAAGCAAAAATCTGAGGTCTTCACATGTATTTTATTTTATTTTTATTTTTTTTATAAACTTCACATGTATTTTATCAATTAATTCTCATCAAAACTATGTGAGGCAGATACCTTTATTCCCTTTTATACAAAGGAGATAAGTAACATACTTGCCCAAGGACACACAGACAGGAAGTGGCTCCAACTCCAGAGCCAGGCCCTGAACCACTATGCTTTCTATTGCCTAGTTCTAGAAAAGATGTAAAGCAGCAGGCAGGGCTCTATGGAACACAAGATAATGTCAAGAATTCTGTAGATGAAAGAAAAAACAATGATAGGGACATAAAACAGGAATAAGGCTAAAAGTACATATTATTCAACCTGTATCCTTGTTAAAAGATCACACATTTGCCTAGAAGCTTTCTAGCAGCCTGTGGATAAAGGGGAATCTGATCAGTTACACAAGTCACAGTACTCATGTTATAAAAGCAGACAAATTACTCCAGAAAAGGCCAACTATTCTTGGTGGTGAGATCTTAGATTTATTCCACAGAGTACAGAAGGTTCTCATAAAGAGATATTAGGTGAGGTTATGGCTAATGACCTCAGCAGCAGCCTTGTGTAGAGAAGATGACCACTTCTGCTGGGTTGAGTATTCCAACTTTTCTCATAGGACCTCATGACCCAACGTCAAACATGGTAATGAGCAAGCAGATTTGGGCCAGGCATGTTGTTCTATACTGGTCTAGAGATTATAGAGTATCTGTGAGTGAGTGAGCTGATATCCTTTCCATAATCCTCCCTTTGATAAATGTTGTGGGGCATGAGATTGAGATGTGATTTCCAACAACTATGTAGAATTCAGCTCTTCTGTTTTGTCAGTTTCATGTGCACTAAGGGTCATTGGATTGGATGGAGGTTGGGATGATTAAAAAAATTATAACATGAAATAGTCAATTATGCAGCTAATAAAGATGAGGCTTAGGAAATTTTTTAAAAATAATTTATTTATTTATTCATGAGAGACAGAGAGAGAGAGAGAGAGAGAGAGAGAGAGAGAGAGAGAAGCAGAGACATAGGCAGAGGAAGAAGAAGGCTCCATACAGAGAGCCTGATGTGGGACTTCATCCTGGGACTCTGGGATCATGCCCTGAGCCAAAGGCAGATGCTCAAACACTGAGCCATCCAGGCCTCCCAGGAAATATTTTGATAACATGAAAAATGTTTCAGGCTGCAGTATTAAGTAAAGAAGGAAATAAAACTATATATAGCATATGATCTCAAGTATGCTAAGAATATGTATGTAGCAAGATATGAGTCTTCAGTATATCTTAGTATAGAATCTTCTTTTTTTCTGTTATTTACTGCAATAGAAGAGTGGAAGGCACTTTCTGGGTTAATTGGAATATCTTAGAAAGGGGCATCAGTTTTCAATAATTAATTGCTTGGGTTCTAGGTTTGATTTTTCAATCAAAGGGAAAGAGGAAGAAAGCAGTCTTGTTTTGATTTAGTTTGGGGGGAGGTATAAAGATCACATGGAGGTAACAGATTAGAGAGAAGGATAACAATGAGGAGGATTTCCAGAAACCTTCAGAAACCTAAAAGCTGATTTCTGAAGTTGTCTATGAAGGGAAGGAGTCCATGGCTAGGTTTCTGTGCCCAGGAGAGAGCTGAGCCCTTAGACCCTATCCGATACACTTGCACTTGAGTAGTAGCATGCCCATCACCAGTGTCCCAGGGTCCACTGCTGTTTCTTTTCACAGAGATATAGGGGGGACATGCTCCTTCCTGAACTTTCATTAAGCTGGTAATTGCCCCACCACAAGATTGTGGGATCCCTTATTCAGTACCCTGTACCAGTGTCTTCAGTAGCCATGATACTGGGCTAAGGATACCAGTGCAGAGTAGGTGGTGGCAAGAGGCTTCTGTATGTGGAGTAAAGAGATTGAACTGGACAAGTTAGAAATCATTTTAATAGTGTGCCCACATGTGCATGCACATGCGCACACACGTACTGGAGAAAACTACCTCCTTCAGGGATCTTACTCCACTTCCCCTACCTGCCCAAGGTCCATTCTTAGTCCTCCTTCCCTTCATTCTAGGTACCTTCCTGGGCTGTTTCAACTTCCACATACATTCTGATGCACGTACATTACATGTGAAATCTCCAGCATGAGTCTTCTTCGATTATGGTCTATTGACATCCAAAACAGCTTCCACATAAAAAACACATCTAGTTTCTCATCTTCAAGCTTTTTAATCTTTGTTTTGGTCTTTATTCCTTAATCCCTAAATCCTTGATGAATAGTATTCCATCATGAAAAGGAGGGTTCTGGGCAGCCCGAGTGGCTCAGCGCCGCCTTCAGTGCAGGGCATGATCCCGGAGACCTGGGATCGAGTCCCATGTCAGGCTCCCTGCATGGAGTCTGCTTGTCCCTCTGCCTGTGTTGTGTCTCTACCTTTCTCTCTCTCTCTCTCTCTCTCTCTCTCTCTCTCTCTCTGTCTCTATGAATAAATAAATAAAATATTTTTAAGAAAAGGCATGTCCTGGGAGGGAGAAAGAAATTAGCACTCAGAATCTTCACAACCACTTAGGAAGTAAGCATATAGTCATTCAAATTTATAGATAAGGAAATTGAGATTGGAGCAGGCAAGTAACTTGTGCAAGATCAAACAGCTTGGAAGTAGGAAGACTGAGGTTTAAAGTTAGATTTATCTATTTCTTTAAGAAAAGGCTGATCGCTTTTGTTGGGGAATCAAACTTCTTGTCCCCAAGATATGGGAGACTATGCTAACCAGGAAATAACTAATTCTTCCTCCAGGACAGGTTATTGTATGAGGTGTTTTCTAAGTCACCACTACTTTTAACCTCAGTTTTATTAAAGAATCCTGAGTAAGTGCTGTGACCTTCTCGCTTCATCTACCTTCTGATATAACCTGAGACATCAGCTTGTTGGGCAGAAAGGTACATTGCAGTATGCACACTATAAAGAAGAAAACATCCCTCCTGTTGTGTGTCTCCTTTACTCTCACATTGCACTTCTGACCCCAGATGTGTGGGTTTTCCACACATCAAGCAATTCTGGGATATCAGCTGGGTGCCCTACAACTTAACTCAGTTGTGATACTACCCACCCAGAGATAGCTGAGATCCCTCAGGTTAAGGACTCAGTCCCAGGAAACTGCTTTATAACCCCTTCTTCAGACACCATTCGAAAGTCACAGTTGTTAACCTGTGTTTCTGACCACCTGGCTATAAATGAGAGGTTTCCACACCCCAATCTCTGGGTATGATTAATTTACTAGAGCCACTCACAAAATTCAGGAAAATAGTTTACTTACCAGATAACCAAATTATAATAAAAGATACAGATAAATAGCTGGCTGAAAGCATACATAGGACAAAGTCCAGAAGGGTCTTGAGTGCAAGAGGTCTATCCTCATGGAGTTGGGTTGTGCCACCGTCGAAGCACACAGATGTGCTCACTAACCCAGAAACTCTCTGAATTCCACCCTTTTGGGTTTTGGTTCTTTTTTAAATGATTTTATTTATTTATTCATGAGAGACACAGAGAGAGGCAGGTTTCCTGCAGAGAGCCCAACCTGGGACTTGAGAGCCAGATGTGGGACTCGAGACTCAACGTGGCACTGGACATGGGACTCAACATGGGACTCGACCCGGGAACTCCAAGATCACGCCCTGAGCTGAAAGCAGATGCTCAACTGCTAAGCTACGCAGGCATTCCCACCCTTTTGGGGTTTTATGGAGGCTTTCTTTCATGGGCATGATTGGTGAAATCTTTGGCCATTGGTGACTGATTCAACCTCCTCCTGGAGGTGGGGGTCTAATGTAAAGTTAACAACTGTCTATTCTTGGTTGATTTATCCAGCAACCAGCCCCCATCCTTAAGTGACTTTCCAAAAGTCACCTCATTAACATAAACTCAGATGTGGTTGAAAGGAGCTTGTTATGAATAACGATACACCTTTTACTCCTATGGATCTGGAGCTCTTTCAGGAACTCTAGGAAAGACCAAATACTCTAACAAAAGATGTTCCCATTGCTCTTCTCACTTAGGAAATTCCAAGTATTTTAAGAGTTCTGTTCGAGAAATGAAATGACCAAATATACATTTATTATAAAACATAATATCACATATACTTCTCAATTTCAAAATTTACTACAAAACAATAATCTAGTCACTGTGGTACTGGCATAATAAGAATGAACAATTAAGGGCACCTGGCTCAGTCAGTAGAGCATGTGATTCTTGATCTTAGGGTTTTGAGTCCAAGCTCCACATTGGGCATGGAGCCTACTCAAAAAAAACCTTTTTAAAAAATAAAATAAAATAGGGACACCTGGGTGGCTCAGTTAACCGTCTGCCTTTGGCTCAGGTCATGATCTCAGCGTCCTGGGATAGAGGCCCACTCCTTGCTCAATGGGGAGCCTGCTTCTCCCTTTGCCTCTGCTTTCTACACCCCCTGCTTGTGTTCTCCCTCTCTCTGTCAAATAAATAAATAAATAAATAAATAAATAAATAAATAAATAAAATCTTTAAAAATATTTAAAAAATAGGCAAATGGACCAACAAAATAGAACTGAGAGTTTAGAAATAAACCCACATGTCTATAGTCAACTGACTTTTGACAAGAGTGTCAAAAGAAAAGTGTCAAATTGTGCTGGGATAATTGGATAGCCACAGGTAACAGATGAAATTAGATCCTTACCTTACACAATATACAAAAATTAATTCCAAATGGATTAAATATTTAAGTATAAGAGCTAAAACTACAAAAATTCTTAGAATAAAATAGGTCTGGATCTTCATGACTTGGATTTGGCTGTGAATTTCACATACTACACCCAAAGCACAAACAACAAAGGGAAAATAGGTAAGTCAAACTTCATCAAATTAAAACCTTTTGTGCTTCAAAGGTCACAAGAAAGTGAAAAGATAGCTTATAGGATGGAAGAAAATCATTGCAAGTCATATAACTAAAAGAGATTTGTATCTAGAATATGCAAAAACTCCTACAACTCAATAGTAAAATGACAGCCCAATCAAAAATGTACAAAGAATCTGTAAAGCCATTCCTCTAAGGAAGATATACAAATGGCCAATAAACACGTGAAAAGATGCCCAACATTATTAGCCATTAGGAAACACAAATCAAAACCACAAGATACCATTTCATATCCATTAGGATAGCTAGAATCAAAAGGTCAGATAATAATAAATATTGATAAGGATGTAGAGAAATTGGACATTTTATACACTGCTGGTAGGGATGTAAAATAGTTCAGCCACTTTGGAAATCTGTCTGGCAGCCCCCCAGATTATTAAACCTAGAGTTACTCTATGACCCAGCATTTCTACTCCTAGGCAGACCCAACAGAAATGAAAATATATGTCCACACAAAAGCTTATACAGGATATTTGTAATAACATTATTCAGTAGCCCAGAGGTGGAAAAAGCCAAATATCCAGGAACTGATGAATGGAATAAAATATGGTATATCCATACAGTAGAATAGTATCTAGCCATAAAAAGGAAAATAGTATTGATACATGCTACATGGACAAATCTCAAATATATGCAAAAGTAAAAGAAGATAGTCACAAAAGACAACACATAATATGATTCTATTTGTTTATTTATTTATTTTTAAAAAGATTTTATTTATTTATTCATGAGAGACAGAGAGAGGCAGAGACACAGGCAGAGGAAGAAGCAGACTCCATGCAGGGAGCCTGATGTGGGACTCGATCTGGAAACTTCAGGACCATGCCCTGACTGAAGGCAGTTGCTCAACCACTGAACCACCCAGGTGTCCCAATATGATTCTATTTATATTAAGTGTCCAGAATAGGGAGTCTACAGAGACAAAAAGATTGGTAGTTAGGGCTAGGGTAGGGGGTGAAATACTTGGATGATAGCTAAAGGATACAGAATTTGTTTGTAACTCAATTTTTTTTTTTAAAGTAAACTCTATATCCAATGTGGGGCTTGAACTTACAATCCCAAGATCAAGAGTCACATGCTCTACTGACTGAACCAGCCAGGAGCCTGACAGGGTTTCTTTTGAAGGTAACAAAGTTTTTCCAAAATTGACTGAAGCGGGAGCTGTACAGTTTTGTGAACCTACTAAAATCCATTGAGGGGGATCCCTGGATGGTTCAGGAGTTTAGTGCCTGCCTTTGGCCCAGGGCATGATCCTGGAGTCCTGGGATCGAGTCCCACATCAAGCTCCCTGCATGGAGCCTGCTGCTCTTTCCACCTGTCTCTGCTTCTCTCTCTCCGTGTCTCTCATGAATAAATAAATAAAATCTTAAAAAAAAAATCCATTAAGTTGTATACTGTATTATTATTTTTAATTATTATTATTATTTTTTGAGTGCGAATGAGTGAGAGTGAGCAGGGTAGAGGGAGAAGCAGACTCCCAACTGAGCAGGGAGCCCCACGCAGGCCTCATTCCCAGGACCCGGGGATCATGATCTGAGCTGAAGGCAGGTGCCTAACTGACTGAGCCACCTGGGTATCTCAAGTTGTATACTTTATTTATTTTTTTTTTAAGATTTTATTTATTTATTCATGAGAGACACACACACACAGAGGCAGAGACACAGGCAGAAAGAGAAGCAGGCTACATGCAGGGAGCCCGATGCGGGACTCGATCCGGGGACTCCAGGATCATGCCCAGAACCAAAGGCAGACACTTAACCACTAAGCCACCGGGTGTCCCAAGCTGTATACTTTAAATGGGTGAATTCTAGGGTATGTGACCCATATCTCAATAAGGCTGTTAAAAAAAGAAAGATTGACTAGAATAGATGATTTCTAATGTTGTTGTTCTTAGGCTCTTCTTGCAGTAAGGAAGGAAGAACAAGAGTTAAGATGACTTTCTCAAGCTTTTTATTTTTTCTAACTTAAAAAAAAAGTTACTTTACATGGATGTTGAGTTTGCAATATTAAAGCTGGTTACCTCACCAAATCCTCCTGAAGATTTAAGTACCTGGGCACCTTCTATCCTGATGCTCAGTCTATATGACTTTCATTATCAAAGTAATTTTATAGGCCAGGATGGCTTCTGGAGCTCCAGTCATTCTGTTTGTATTCTAGCCAGCAGGAAAGCAAAAGGGGAGAAGGGCATACCTCCTCATATTAAGGATAATTACGTAGTTGTACGTATCACTTCTTAAAACCAATTAGCCAGATCTAGTCATTGGCAAGTAACTTAATGTAGTAACTTAAATAAATAGCCAGATTTATTACATGACCATTCATACAGCAAAAAATTGGGGATGCAATAATTATAGAAGAAAAGAGATGTTGAGAGTCACCTAGCAGTTGGCCATCTTCCACAATTTAACCCACCAGCTACCTTTGTGTCAATATCCTCAATTTCCTTGTCTCCTATTCTTCCTACATACTCACTGATAAAACCCTAAGCCTGGACTGATAATCTACCCATCTCTACTCGTATACTTGATCCTTTGGAAAAAGCCATACAACTCTATGGCTTTTAGTGTTATTATAAATTGGTAATATTTAACTACAGTTGGGCTATTGACTCAGCTGGGTGACAAAAAATTATTCAAAACAATCTTCATATTCTTTGATGCATAGCACCTTGTAAGACCTTGGGTGTATCTACCACTTTAGTTGCTAGTATATAGTTTTACTTCTAAAGTGATCCTCAAAATAAACTTTATGAAAAAGAAGAATTGGTTATTCTGAAACAAGTGACTCAGAACACTGCCTCAGATCAAGAAAATCAAGGCAGGTCAGTGGACAAACTCTAAAGAAATAATAACTGGTAGTCAGAATTTTTTAGTCTTCTTTTAAGAAAGGATAAGTTATTAGCTTGTGTACTACAGTGTGCAAATTCTTGTGGTTGTTTTCAGCCAAAATACATGGGAGACAGATTGAATAATGAAGAAAAAATTTAATGGGATAAGATTGCCCCCGGAAATAGGCAAACGCTGATGGCAAAAACAATAAAATCGAGAGATTTGAAGAAATTATCATTTAGAAACTAAAGGAAAACACAGGTGGATAAATATAATCCCAGTGAAAATTAAACCAGTGCTTTTCTGGTGGGAAGATGAGAAGGATGTAGGTTGTGGCTAAGAAACAACTCCAGAGAGTCTGGTAGTCAGGAGTACCCGGGTGGCTAAGTTGGTTAATTATCTGCCTTCAGCTCAAGTCATGATTCCAGGGTCCTGCCTACTTTTCCCTCTCCTCCCTGCTCATGCTGTCACTATCTCTGCCATTGTCTCTCAGATAAATCAATAAAATCTTAGGGGGAAAAAAAGAGAATCTGGTAGTCACTGATATTGAAGATGTAAAACAGGAGAGAACAGCTATGTGGTTCTTTTTTTACCCTGGTACAAAATACTCCAGCTTTTATTAATTAACATCTTGCATCTTAAAAGAGACAACAGACAGATGAGGTAGCAGAGTTGAGAGCACTCTCTGAATGAGCACCCAAAAGACAGCAGACAGGGCTCAGCAAGAGGCAGCACCTTCTGGGAGGGGGCCTGGACCCAGGGGTGCTCCAGGATCTGAGCCAGAAGCAGCCACTCAGAGGGGTGTCTGGGCAGCATGGAGATTAAGTTCTGGCCTCAGAAGGCATTGATGGGGGAAACCTCACTCTTATCTTGAGAGTGTATTTGGAGCTCTCAGTGTGAAATGCTCTTAGAGGGTGGATTTCCCACCAGCAGTTCAGAGCAGAGTATTCTAATCCACATCTACCTTCTCATTGTATATAGTCCCCTCCACTGTTTCTGGGGGCACAGAGTTGTCAGCTCAGGCTGTTTCCATATCTTAAACTTCTTTTCACATTTCACTCTCCTATATCCTGTTTTTTACCCTCTCTGTCCTGCACAAACTACTCTTGTCAGGAGTTCCCATTTGCATGTTGCTAAATATGGTGACATTTCTGTGTCGTCATCTTACTTGACCTTGACCTCTCAATGGCATTGACTTGGTCCTTATTATTTCACTCTTCAGATGGTCTCTTTCATTCTATTCAGATATTTCCCTCCTGATTTTCTTCCTAACCACACTGACTGGTCCCCTCTTAGCTTTCTTTATTTAAATTCCAGTTAATTAACTACAATGTAATATTAGTTTCACATGTTCATTACAGTGATTCAACACTTCCATACAGTGCTGGGGGCTCATCACAACAAATGCCCTCCTTACTCCCCATCACCTGTTTCACCCATCCGCCTACCCATCTCCCTTCCGGTAACCAGCAGTTTGTTCTCTATAGTTATTTCTTAGCTTTCTCTGTTGGCTTTTCCTCTTCCACTCAGCTTTTAGTAGGGGTACCTCAGAGACCCCCTTATCTTCTCTATTTAGACTCTTTTCCTAGGTAAAATCATCCATTTCCTTAATTTGAAATCCATATGAAGCCGAAGTGACTGGCTGACTCACGCAGAAGAGCATGTGACTCTTGATCTTCTGGTTGTGAGTTCCAGCCCCCTATTGGGAGTAGAGTTTCCTTTAAACAACAAAACAAAACATCTAATGCTAATAGTTTCCAGAGAAGAATTGTTATACCTCCCAAGAAGTCTCTTAGTTCTGGTCTTATTTTTTTTTTTTTTTTTTTTAGTTCTGGTCTTATATTCAATTGTCTGCTTAACATTTCTATTCAAATGTCTCCAAAGTGGCTTATACTTAATATGTCCAAAATAGAACTCCTAATCTCCTGAAACTTCCTTAAACCCTTTCCCATCCAACTAATGGCAAACCATCTTTCCAATTGCCCAAGTCAGAAAATTAGAATTTGTTAATGATTCCTTTTTTTCACATCTAATCCCCAAACAAGTCTTGAGACTTCTATCTCCCCTCCCCCTCCCCCAATATGTTAGGAATCCATTCATTTCTTTTCCTTACTGCCACCACCTCAGTTCAGGCCACCATCTTCTTCTCTTAGACAATCACAACAGTTTCCTAAGTAATGACCCTACTTCTTTTTATTCTTTTTTTTTTTTTTTTAAGATTTATTACTTATTTACTTGAGAGAGAGGTTGAGAGAGAGAGAGAGGTTGAGAGAGAGAGAGAGGTTGAGAGAGAGAGAGAGGGAGAGAGAACATACCTGAGTGATGGGAGGGGCAGAAGGACAGAATCTTCAAGCAGACTCCCTGCTAAGTGTGAGGTCTGATGTGAAGCTTGATGTGGGGCTTGATGTGGGGCTCGATCCTATGACCCATGAGATCATGACCTAAGCTGAACCCAAGAGTAAGAGTCTGATACTCAACTGACTGAGCCACCCAGGCACCCCTTTTTCTTTCTTTCTTTCTTTCTTTCTTTCTTTCTTTCTTTCTTTCTTTCTCTTTATTTCTTTTCTTTCCTTCTTTCTTTCTTTCTTTTCTTTTCTTTTCTCTTTTCTTTTCTTTTCTTTTCTTTTCTTTTCTTTTCTTTTCTTTTCTTTTCTTTTCTTTCTCTTTCTTATCTTTTTAAAGTAAACTCTACCTCCAGTGTGGAGCTCCAACTCACAACCCTGAGATCAAGAGCCGCAGGATCCACTGACTGAACCAGCCAGGTGCCCCTCTACTTCTATTTTTTGATACCACCAATCTTTTTTGTGTGTAGCTATGATATTCTTAAAATGTAAATCAAATCATTTCATTTCCTGACTAAATAATCAGGTCTCCTGCTGCACTGAGAATAAAACCCAAATTCCTTATTCTTTTCTTTCCTTTTTTTTAAGGCTTGTTTGGGTAAAGAAATGTTTCTGAATAGGTTCAGAATTCCTATTTAAATCCTAGGGCCATCAAAAAAATCAAGAGAAAGGGACATATTTTGGCAGAAAGAAGCATATTAAGAAATTTTGTTAAAAACTTGAAGAGCTGGGTGCAAGGCCAGCCATAGGCATAGATGTGAATTAGGTAATGTTTTTCTGCAGTGCAGCCTCCACTTCTTCAGCCATTTGGTTCCTTCCTTGAGGTATCTCTTTATCAGAATCAGGAAAAAAATATAAATGTAAATTTTAGTTTAAGGAATGCCTGGGTAGCTCAGTTGTTGAGCATCTGCCTTTGGCTCAGGGCATGATCCTGGAGTCCTGAGATCAAGTCCTGCATCGGGATCCCTGCATGGAGCCTGCTTCTTCCTCTGCCTATGTCTCTGCCTCTCTGTGTGTCTCTCATGAATAAATAAATAAAATCTCTAAAAAAAATTAAGTTTAATAACTTTTTGCATTTTAAAGTTATTTCTAATTATGAAATGATAGATGTCTTTATTGCCAAAGTTGTTGCAGACATCATTTTGAGGGGGATTTGAAAGAAAAGCAGAGGATTTAAAACATCCTTCCTGGCAACCTTAAAATCCCAGCCTACAACCTACCAGCTATTCTAACTTTAAGGCTAAGTCACTTAGGGTTATTTAAATTTTTTTCTAAAGCATGCTGAGAAGCAAAATAGAAGTATTTGTCTCTTCTTGTTCTTGTGCGGTGTGAAACTCATTTGCCTTGGAAAGTTTTTTTTTTATTCTGCAAATGTTTGCAATTTGAAAGCCCATATTCTTTTTTTTTCTTTTTTAAAAATTGGGATATAATTGACATGTGATATTAAATTAGTTTCAGGCATTTAACATCCAAATAAGTCTAACTTGCAAGGCAGGCATGATCCTTGAGTGTCCCTTCAGTGTTGCCTTTCTTTTCTATTGTAGTCCTAGGCCATCTACCCTTGGCTTATTAAGCCTCAGCTTCTAACTTTTATTCTTTACATTTATCAAGCTCTTTTCTGCCTTAGGCTTTTACATATGTCCTTCCCTCTTCCTGGAAAGCTCTTCCCTCCACATTTAGCAATTCCAGTTCCTTTAGGTACCTTAGATACTAAAGTAAATATTACTTCTGCAGAGAGATCTCCACTAATCATTCTGTTGTTTCTTTTTTTTTTTTTTTTTTTAAATTTTTTATTTATTTATGATAGTCACAGAGAGAGAGAGAGGGGCAGAGACACAGGCGGAGGGAGAAGCAGGCTCCATGCACCGGGAGCCCGATGTGGGATTCGATCCCGGGTCTCCAGGATCGCGCCCTGGGCCAAAGGCAGGCGCCAAACCGCTGCGCCACCCAGGGATCCCTGTTTCTTTTTTCTATATTAATCTTATCCTTTTTTTCTCAAAAAACTTAAAAAACAAACATATTATGTTGTTCTTAGGTGTCAAATATCATTCTATTCACAACAGTCTCATTAGGAGTTATATTATTGTCCCCTCCTTAAGGAGGAGGCAACTGAGGCACACACAACTGTAAGTGGTAAAGTTGGATTTGACCCTAGCAGATTTTGTCTGCTCTTTTTTTTTTTTTTTAAGATTTTATTTATTTATTTATTTGAGAGAGAGGAGAGAGCATGAGTGGAGTGAGGGGTAGAGGGAGAAGCAAACTCCCCACTAAGTGGGGAGCCTGATGCAGGGCTGGATCCTGGAACTCAGGGATCATGACCTGAGCTGAAGGCATATGCTTACCTGACTGAGCCACCCAGGCACCCCAGCTTCTGCTCTTAACCACTATGCTGTATCCTGCTTATCAGTGTCACAATTTGGAATTTTTTTATTAATTTACCTGTTTCTGTTGTCATTTTTTTTTTAAGATTGTATGTATTTATTTTTTTAGCTAGAGAGAGGGTGTGAGCAGGGAGAGGAATAGAGGGGAAGGGAGTGGGAAAGGGAGGGAGGAGGAAAGAATCTCAAGCAGACTGTGGGCTTGATCTCATGACTCTGAGCTGAAACCAAGAGTTGGTTACTTAACCAACTGAGCCACCCAGGCAATCCCTGTTGTCTGTTTTTGGTCTGTTTTGTCTCATGTTTGTTTGTCCCTCCCAGAGCATAAACTCCATGAGGTCAGGGACCAATGACATCTTACTGATCATTGATTTTACAATGCCTACTATTGTTCCTAAGACATAAGGGGTACTTAATGAACATCTGTTTAAGGAATGAATGAGAGCAAGAGAAAGCAATTTTCATGCAAAGTTGGTGAGAGGTTGGTTTGAGGTACTAAGTCACACAATATAATTTTACCTAAATATTTGTGTTTTTAAACAATATTTATTTATTTAAGTAATCTCTACACCCATTGTGGGGCTCGAACTTATGATCTGGAGATCAAGAGTCACATGCTTTTCTGATGAGCCAGGCAGGCACCCCTAGTTTTTCCTAAATATTTATATGTAAGAAAGTTTCCTAAATAATTGGAGGCTGCTAATTTAAAGAAATACACTTCCAGGAATAGTTTAAGAAATTCTTTTCTAGGGCAGCCTGGGTGGCTCAGCGGTTTAGAGCCACCTTCAGCCCAGGGTGTGGTCCTGGAGACCTGGGATCGAGTCCCATGTATGGAGCATGCTTCTCCCTCTGCCGGTGTCCCTGCCTGTCTGTTTCTCATGAATTAAAAAAAAAAAAATCTAAAAACAAAAAATTCTTTTCTATATATTTGTCAGTGATATATCCATATCTATGTCTGTATCTATATATACATGATATGTATGATATATATATATATATATATGTATATATATATATATATATATAAAGAAAGAGAAATGTAAATGTGTAGTACTGGAGGAGTGTGGTATGTAAGGGAATAAGCTGATTATCTTCAATTTAAATACCAACATATATAGGATCAAAGTTTTAATAAATAAAATCTTATAATGTTAAATGTTATCTGAAGTCAGATTGAATACATTAACAAATGTGGATCAATCAGAAAAATGGGGCAGGACAGAGCATAGGGGATGGGTGACAATGGAAATTGAGGAGAAGGAAAAGTCCCAGAGGCAAACTCCATTCTTAATTCTATCTAAAGGGAAGGGAGTAGTAGGCAATCTGCTCCAAGTGTTGTGATTCCTTCGGAAGGGCTCTGCTTACACTTTGCAGAGTGAGGAAAGGCCAGGGACATACTGGGAAGAAGGCAGTTTAGCTACCCACAATTACAGCTTTCATCTCTCCTCTCAGCAGTTCATGATCATTCATCATTGTGATAGAGGATGGGCGCTCCAGGAGCACACAGGCAGAGCTTCTCCACTGGAGTGTGACATCAAGGCAGTGTAGGAGGAATGATGTGGTCATTATCACCCCTGCTTCTCTGCCAGGTTGGAATTCATGGTTAGTAGTGTTTCAAGTGTTTTCTCCATTAATTAATTAACTAATTGTTTATTTTATAGATCAGATAATCACAAGAGAATATTCTGTTGTAATTGGCAGCATCTGGAAGGAATCTTTTTGTCTGTTTTCAGAGGCAGTGAAAATCACATCCAGACTGCCTCCTAGTCAAGGCTTTGTTAGAGCATTGTTGTTTGTTTGCTCTTCCTCCCACACCATCAGCAACGTCTTTTTTCTTTCCCACGCACAAAATGAAGGGGAGAGTTGAGTCGTGCTTTTTTTTTTTTTTTTAAAGATTTTATTTATTTATTCATGAGAGACACAGAGAGGGAGGCAGAGACACAGGCAGAGGGAGAAGCAGGCTCCCTCTAGGGAGCCCCATGGGGGACTTGGGGATCATGCTCCAGCGGAAGGCAGACGCTGAGCCGCTGAGCCACCCAGGCGCCCCGGGGCCTGCTAAATCAGAAAGCTTGTGTGTGTGTGTGTGTGTGTGTGTGTGTGTGTGTGTGTTAAACACCTCCTAGCCACAGAGAAGCAGCTCTCCAATAAGTGGCACCCAATAGAAGAGAAGCAAGGAACTGGTGAGCTTTTTGGTCTATGGGTCCCAGAGCCCCCCTTCCATTTCCACAAAAATCGCCCCTTTGCTGCTCCTATTGCTCCCTTTCCTCTAGGTTCTCTATCCTCATCTCTTCTCCATTTTTGGTCTTTCACCTTGACTTTGCCTTTGCCTCCTCCAGTGACTCTTCCAATTGAGCAAAGCGGTCATTTTACAAGCATATAGCATTTAGTTGCTGGGTTTGTATTATTCATGAGTGGCGAGGCCAACAGAATGATCCAGTTTGGGGCTCTGGAGTTAGGATTAAATTTTGGCTCCACCAAGTCTGGCTTCACTCAAACTTCCCTGTGCTTCTTTCACCACTTTTCAATTGGGGATCACGCTTCCTACCTCCAAGACGTGTCCTTAGGACGGGGCCGCATGCACTTAGGACACTCAGAAGAGTGCCCGGCACGTGGTCTCGGGAACTATTAGCTCTTACTTAGAAAAGAATTGTGGTAGGGTCTCGCTGATACCATATATGGGGAATTTCATATAGTTTTCCTTCGTCGAAGAATGTGTAGAGTGGGACTCCTGAGGCAAGAGGCAAGGTATCTAGGGGCGTGCGGGGTGCATGTATTTTTCTGGGCAGACCCGGTCTTGTGGCAAGCTGGGCACCCAACGCTCGCGCCAGGGCACTTTAGCCAAGACTCTCCCGGGGGTAACAGGGTGACTCGGCGGCCCGGGCCAGGCGGGGGTGGGAGCGCGCGCTCGGGGCGCAGCCGGCGGCGCCCGAGGCCGGGAGGGAGGCTGCGGGCCCCGAGCGCCTTAGTTACCCGGCGCTTTTCTTTGGGAAAGACGCCGATCCCGGCAGTTCCGGCGCAGCGGCCGAGCAGGGGCGTCCCCGCTCCCGGTGGGGGGGCTGGGACGTCCGCGGGGCAGAGCCGGGGGAGGACCTCCCGCCGCGGCCGAGCCGAGCAGGGCGCAGGGCCCCCCCGCGCGCCCCCGGTGCAGCTCCCGGCGGCGGCGGCCCCGCGCCCCCGGTGGGGGGGGGTGGGGGGCCTGGGGGGGTGGGGAGGTGGGGGGGGGTGGGGGGCCTGGGGAGGTGGGGGGGGGTGGGGGGGCTGGGGAGGTGGGGGGGGGTGGGGGGGGCTGGGGAGGTGGGGGGGGGTGGGGGGGTGGGGAGGTGGGGGGGGGTGGGGGGGCTGGGACGTCGGCGGGGCAAAGCCCGGGGAAGACCTCCGGACCAGGGCGCAGGTCCCCCCCCCCCGCGCGCCCCCCGGTGCAGCTCCCGGCGGCGGCGGCCCCGCGCGCCCGGTGGGGGGGGGTGGGGGGCTGGGACGTCGGCGGGGCAAAGCCGGGGGAAGACCTCCGGACCAGGGCGCAGGTCCCCCCCCCCCCCGCGCGCCCCCGCCCCCAGCCCGCGCGCCCCCCGGTGCAGCTCCCGGGAAGCGGCCCCGCGCGCCCGGTGGGGGGGTGGGGGGGCTGGGACGTCGGCGGGGCAAAGCCCGGGGAAGACCTCCCGCCGCGGCCGAGCGGACCAGGGCGCAGGCCCCCGCCCCCGCGCGCGCTCCCGCCCCCGCCCCCGGCCCCGGCCCCGGCCCGCGCGCCCCCCGGTGCAGCTCCCGGCGGCGGCGGCCCCGCGCGCCCGGCGGGAGGCGCCTCGGGATGCTTGGGCCGGTCCCCTCCCTCCCCCCGCGCTGACTCCCTCCGCCTCCCCGCCCCCTGCGCGGAGCCGGGGGCCGGGCGCCGGGCGCGACGGGAGGGAGCGGGCCCGAGACTGCATCATTCCGCACCGGCTGCAGCGCGGCCAGAGGCAGCAGGTGGAGCGAGCGGGCGGGACGCGAGCCGGAGCGCCGGGCCCCGGGGACACTGCGGTGACGCTGCCCGGGAGACATGGCGGCCGGCGCCTCTGAATAAGCAGAATCGGAGCCCCCCGTCGTCCCGCGGCCGCCGCAGCCCGGGCCATGCCGCACGGCTGCTGAGCGCACGCAGGGCCCGGCCCCGAGGACGCTGCCGCCTCGCCCCTCATCCTCCCCGCGCCTTCTCCATGTTGCATTTCTCCCCAGTTTGTCGGGCCGTGTAGCCGCTGCGGCCGGGGCAGCAGTCGGGGCGTCGCTGTGCTCCCTCAGCCAGCCGCACGCTTCCATCTTCACCCTCCCCCTCCCCACCTCCGTCCCCCCCCCCCCCCGCCCCCCGCCTGCTTCGCCTCCAGCTCCGGGTCCCGTGCCCCCTCCCGTCTCCATCCACCGGGGCTATGGCCGCAGAAGAGGTGCTGCAGACCGTGGACCATTACAAGACCGAGATAGAGAGGCTGACCAAGGAGCTCACGGAGACGACCCACGAGAAGATCCAGGCTGCCGAGTACGGGCTGGTGGTCCTGGAGGAGAAGCTGACCCTCAAGCAGCAGTATGACGAGCTGGAGGCTGAGTACGACGGCCTCAAGCAGGAGCTGGAGCAGCTCAGGGAGGTGAGCTGCCCGGCCCCTCATCCCTCCCGGCCCTCATCCCTCCCCTCCCCCTCCCCCACCCCCACCCCCACTCATCATTTGTCAAGAAGTCGCCCAGGATGCGATCCAAAGGCATGTTTCTTCATGTTAGAGTCCTTTGTTGATAAGAGAAGGTTGAAAGAGCCCATTGTGTCCTCCCCCCCCACCCCCCAAGAGAAAAATTGCCCAGGAAATGCATGTATAAGCTGGCATTGGAGAGGCCGTGGGGGAGGGAGATGCAGAAGTCTTCAAGTCTCAGCACTTTAAGGCGACATTTAGCTGGGTTGGAATGTGTAAATCCAACTTCTTCCAAACTGCTGTTATTTCAAACCCAGGGGCCAGCGACAATCCCATAATCCACAAAGGTGATGAGTGGGTTTGTGCTGAGGGACCTACAGTCTCAGGATGTAGGATCTGTGGCACCTGAGCCCTCTGAAGGCAACCAC
This sequence comes from Vulpes lagopus, assembly GCF_018345385.1. Classification (NCBI taxonomy): domain Eukaryota; kingdom Metazoa; phylum Chordata; class Mammalia; order Carnivora; family Canidae; genus Vulpes; species Vulpes lagopus. The sequence continues at coordinate 28,983,959 of NC_054844.1, forward strand.
CCCTCGATGCGAGGGGGAACTGTTATTAGAAGAACTCTCCGCCAATCCCATTTGACAAAGTCGGGGCCATCTCCATCCTCTTTGGCTTTAGTTATTCTTGTCATCTGGCTGCCTGAGAAAAACAACTCTGCTGGGTGATCGCGCTGCCTTGATTTTACCTCGGAGTGAGGCAGAGCCATGCCCAAGTCATCTAAGGTCACCCTGGCCAGGGAAAATTTAACTCCTCTGAATGGTTTATATCAAGTGCATGGATAGCCACCCATATCAAATGAGGCTCTTCTGCTTGCAATGACCGTATTTATAAAACCAGAATATCACAAATGGGCCATGCGTAACACTTGTCCTCTTTAGTCTTTAGGTATTTGGCTTCTCTTAAAGACTGGGTAATGTTTTGGAAGAAAATAATGGATATGCTTTGATTTCCTATCAAGTACTCCTAAGAATATACATACTGTTGAAGGAACTCAGTCTGTTTTACCTGATTCCTGAAGCACTATGGGTAACAAGTCACCAGTTATAAATTTATATGTACACACTGCTTTTCTTTGTGGCAAGTCTTTCTTTTTAGGAGGCTATTGACTTTTAAGTGTTAATTCTAAATTTGGTATATATTATTATCAAAAATATATTATCAAAATATATATATCAAAAAAATATATATTTTTCTTAGTTTTTTTGGAGGGTGTCTGTTTTTATGTTGCTACAGTTAAAAAAAAAAAAACGTTTTATGACCTATCTAATCAACTTGCCTTCTAATCTAGTACACAATATGGTAAATACTTCCACTTTTAAGTATGTTTTCTTTTTATTCTGAGGGCTGAATGCCAACAAATAAACATATGGTAAAAAAAAACCCAACTAAAAATCTGATTTTCATGTATCAGGATGTAAATTTTGAGTTCATGTTTTTCTTACCATGTACATGTCTGTTCTTAACAACAGCTGGGCTTACTGGTATTTTCCAACTTAGATTAGGTCTGATATGTTTAAATTCAGTGATGCTAAACCTTGTGAAGTCAGGAAACAGAATAGTGATTATAATTCTCAGAGAGGTTTTGATGTTTAAACCTATCAACACTGCTTTGCCAAGGTGCGGAAGTGCAAACCAGGCAGTGGTAAGCCATCACCTCCTTGATAAAGGAGGTAGATTTAATTTAATGAAATGGAGTATTAACTGTTAACTGACCTTCCTGCTTGATTTAAACAACCTTTCTAGGGGTATTTCTGTGTCATTTGCACTTACTCTACATAGTAAACCATAATGGAATTGTCTTTTGCCTTGACTAGACCATGAGCTTTTAAGGAAAGGAATCTATCTTAATTTGCTTTGCATCCAAAGCCTTTAACACAAAGCCTGTCACATAGTAAGTGTATAATAAATAATTTATTAAAGAGTACATTTATATTGGAAGAAAGAACACCTTTATCAAACATTCACTAGTCAATCTTGGTTAGTGTCAGAGAAAGAATAAGAAAATTAGGAAGTATAGGAAGTGACTGGTATTGAAACACTACCTATTGAAACACTACCTGTCATCAACAATAATGGGAAGGATGAGAAAAAACGTTTTGTGAGAAGAGTACAACTGTAGTTTCTTAATACAGAATAATGCAAAGAGCAGTTATACATTTTTTTCTTTAAAGATTTGAGACATATTTTGTTCTATAGGAGGTTAATAAAAAATTTATCAGGATTATTTTTACCAGATGATACTCATTTACATATGTATTTTGAGTTGCACTTAGTTCAGTTTTTTATTACAAATGAACTGTGCTAAGCAATTACATAAGATATTTAGGGGTAATAAAATAATGATTATATTTGTTTGATAGCGTGACCTGTTATTTTTATTTTTTAAGCATAATGTATACTTTAGTTGGGACTATTATTTAAATGCACTAAATCGGTCTCCATAATATTTCCTGTTTGAAAAGTGAATCCAGAATAATTGTGCAAGCTAAGATATCCCAATGATGATATCATATAGAAGCCATTTTTGAGAGATGTTTTGTGAGTGTTCTGATTTTTAAAAAGGAAGTTTTGTTCATTTGCAGGTACATATAGTAAACAATTTTGCATTTTATGTATAACGTCAAGTATAAAATATCTGGCTTATTTCTAGGCTCTTTTAACAAATATGATTCATTTATTCATTTAAAAGTCATTGGTCCAGTTTATGAGGACATCAACAGAAAATGACTGTACTAACTCCAAGTTGAACATTGGTAATTTGCAGGATAGCAACGTGGCTCAGTCTTTACAGGTCATTTTTTTTTTCAAGAGTCAGCACCCAGCAATGTTGCTGCCCTCCTTCCCGGGCTGATTACTGCTATGACAATAATGCAAGTGAGCGGTGTTGGCCTGAAGATGTGCAAAATCAAGATGATGAACTCATTACTTTTTTTCTAGTTTTTTTCTTCCCTAAGTCTAGATTGTTTTTTTGACCTGGCCTGACATCCTTTAGGGCTGTGCCTTCTACATGACCCAAAAGAACACACTTGAAAGAAAAGTACTCACGATATGAAAAAGGAATGACTTCTGCCATCATCATAATGTTCTCCTTTTAATAGTCTTTGAGGAGCTAGACAAAGCAACTTGTCTCTTAGAATACTTGACCATGGTTTTATGATTTCACAAGTAATGCTTGCTTTTCAGTGACCTGAGGGCACCCATGCCTAGTGTTGCTCAGGTCCTGGCTGATTGTATGCTTGGGATGTGTGTAAATCAGCACTGTGAATGTCATTCAGGCCAAAATAGTGGAAGAGTCATAGTTCTAAAAAAATTTTTAAACTAAAAATATACATACATTAAAAAAAGACCTCCTAGAATTTAAATTTGTTTGTGTTTGTTTTATTTTTTACTTAAAAAAAGTATTTGAAATTTAAAAAATAGTAAAGTGGAAAAAGATCCCCTTAGAAAGGAATGATTCAGCATTCTTTGTAGCATTTTAGAAAACATATCCATGTGACAACTTTAGAAAAGTTTTGCAGCTAGGTTACGGTAGACTATGTACGAAGAATCTTCAACTCCTTTTTTTTCTTTTTTTTTTTTTGCTCATTCTTACCCCTGACACCAAGGATAGACACCATTTGTTTAAGAAGCACTTTGTGGACAGTGAGCAGCTTTTCTTCCTAGAGCCAATTTTATGTTTTTTTCAGAGCACTGGTTAAATCATTCAAGGAATAAGCATTGAACTTACGTACTTTTTAGAGACTGTCACATTAGGACCTGATGAAAGCCATTTAATTATTTGGATTCATCTTTAAACAGAAATTTCTTTATATGCTTGGAGAGATTGTTAGCTTTGTATATGCTAAATTATGAAATCATAGTTAGGGGGAAGAGAGCCCTCAGATTTCATTTCCAATTTATGAATGAACATAGAGAATGTTAATTACTTATTTACCTAAGTATTTTCTCTCTCACTGTTTTGAAAGAGACATGTTTATATTTATCATTGTATTTATTATCAAATTAATTAAAACATCTAAAATATATCAATATGCGCTTTTGGAAAGTATTTACAAACAAGCTCAACAAAAAACACAATCACTTTCAATCATGTTTCTCTCTCTCTTTTTTTTTGATCCAGCTGTTCTAACCTGCACCATTTCTTTTTATTTCAACTTAAAATTTCATCTCTGGCAAAATTATTTCTCAGAAACAAGATGGTATATCTTTCATCACACTCATTATGTTTGCATGAACATGTATGGTAACCATGGTTTGATTATTTTTTCAGATTTTCATGTCTATGAATATTCTGCTCTATCGTCCCCTTCAGTACACTTATGCTGTATGGATATTGCATTCCAAGTTCAAAAATATGATAATCACTTGCATGTTGAAATATATAGTAAAAGACTTGCTCACACATAATGTTGTACCTGTAAATATGGCCTTGAAGGAGAGGAAGGCATGAAGAGATGCAGTCTTACTATTAAATCATTCATTATGTTAAAGAAGAATGTGAAGTCAAGTGTCAGGAGATGTTACTGGGAAGGTGGCAGTAGCTACCTTTTGCCTTGGGGATGGAGAACCATTGAAAGGAAACAAAAAGAATTTCTTAGTAACTGTGTTTGGTGCCTTACATCTTATTTAATCTTCAGAGTGATTCAGAGACTCTGCTTATTTTTACAGATAAGAAAATAAGAGTAATAAAGCATTTAATTCTGTAGAAAGCCCTACTTAGGCCTAGGCATTTTGCATACCTTATCTCTAATTCTTTAAGAATCCTTTTTATAAGGTAGATATTACTTGAATTATGCAGAAAAGAAAAATAAGTCTTAGGTTAAGGATTCTTCTCAAAGCTGCAAAGTGAAGTAGTGGAACCTGGTTTAGGAAGAAGCCCATTTTCTTTTTCACTTTACCATACTACCAGAGAGGGTGAAATACCTCAGTCACATGTATGGTTTAGAAGTTCCAGTGTTGGGTATAGAGAGTGGATTGGAGCTGTGCAGGGGCAGTAGGGATGATGAGGAGGGGTCAGACCTAACTGCTGTTTAGGAGGTGTAGAGTGGAACATGATGCTGGGTGGCTGGATGTGGGAAGTAAGGAAAAGAGTAGAGTTGAGAATTTTCTAAGGATGTGTAGAAGGTGGTTCCATTCACAAAAGAAGGTACTATGTATGGGAAGAGCCATTTTAGAGGGTCAGGTTGATGGCTAGGTTATAGGAATCCTTTTAATTCATGTTTTCTTTGAGGGGAGGCATAAGTTGCATGACAAATTAAAATACTCAACTCTCAATTTAATAAAACAAACGAGTAATTTGTGCAATTTTGTTGTCATTTTATTCAAACCCTATTTCCAGAACATGGAAGATATGAACAACTTAACAATGTTTTCGCCAGTTAGTTTGATTGCATTTTGAATTAGGAATTGTGCAAATTAATAAGCAAAGCTGGGCCTGGCACAATGAGGACCCAGAGGTCAGCCTAAGTGGAAAACTGGCCCTTCCTGTCCTCTTAGGTTAGAGGGGCCTGGGAGAAACAGCACACACCTCTTGCTGACAGATAACTTGAAATCATATTAGTGCTTTTCATTTAAAATTTTTTCATTCTTTTTTTGGTCATAATAGTTTGCTCTTTGAAAATTATGATTCTATAATTACAATTTATGGCAACAGTCCAAGTTAGATAAAATCATATACAAATTAGTTGTTTTCCTTTCTCTTCTCCCAATTCTGTCTGTATTCTTACACTTTGTTGAATATTCTCTTATACTTGTTTTAAATATCTTTAACATATGAATCCATTGACAGAGTTTTTTGTTCTTGTTTATTTTTATAAAAATGGGATCATGTTATACATATTACTCTGTAGCCTGGTGTTTTTCATTTAATACTATATCCTTTTAAAATGCAGATATTTCTAGGACTTGTGGGTGGTCCAGTTGGTTAAGCCTTGGACTCTTGGTTTCTGCTCAGGTTATGATCTCAGGGTCCTGGGATCAAGCCCTGTGTCAGGCTCCCCGCTCAGTGTGGAGTCTACTTGTCCTCTCTCCCTTTCTGCCCCTCCACCCCCTCTCTAAAAATAACTAAATAAAATCTTAAAAAATACTAAAAAAAAAAAATCAGATATTTCTAAAGCAGGGCTAACTTTTTTTTTAAAAAAAAGATTTTATTTACTTATTTGAGAGACAACAAGTGAACATGGGTGGGGGGTTGGAGGCAGGGGGAGGAGGAAGAGGCAAAGGGAGAGGGAAAAGCAGACTCCCCACTGAGCAGAGAGCCCCACGTGCTGCTCTGTCCCAGGACCCTGAGATCATGACCTGATCTGAAGGCAGATGCTTAACTGACTGAGCCGCCCAGGTACCCAGCAGGGCTTCCTTTTTAAGGCACTGATGTTTTGAGCATGAAGAAAATGGGAGTGAATAGAAAAGAAAGACAGAGAATCTCAGCGAGTGTGGGTGACCCTGGGGGCTTGGAGGGATCAGGTGGTCCAGCTCCCCATGGCAGCCTGTGTGATAACACCAAGGAAAAAGATGGAAAGTTTTGTGCATGAATTAACAGCAATTTGATTCTTGTCTTCTTGGCTGGTGATGGGGCTTATGTGTATCAGCATAATAGGTGGCTAGATTCCATGGCCGATGAGAGCTGGTCCTGCAGTGTGGCCACATCCTGTCCATACCGGGTCTTGGTGAAAAGCCAAGATGATTCAGGCAGTTGGGCCTCATTATGTTATTCCATCTTTGCCCTGTGATAGTTGAGTTTTGAGGTGTTGGTTAGGATCATATACAGAATCTCAGATTCAGCATGTTATGTAGGTGATGGGGACCAGTGGATGCAAGACAGGAAATTGTTTGGTAAAAGTGTTCTTCCTTAAAACAGTGAAAAGGTATATAAGAGTGGCAGTTGATACTTTTTCTTCTAGGATTTAATTATTTTGTCTATAAAATTAAGGAGTTGGGATAATTTCTATGATTCTTTTCAGCTCTAGATTTCTGTGATGCTGTGTTTTAGCGTTACCTAGTCTACTTGTTTTAATCTATCTGTCCTTTATTTTTCAAATTCATTGTATTTTCTTTACAATATACAGAATAGACTTGTTCAATTACCATAGTTTTTACTTAGCCATTAGAGCTCAACTGTTTTCTGTCTTTTTCCTCCTATCTGTTTCTACTCTAGTCACTCATCTCCAGCCAGGGAAATCTACCTGTTTTCACACTTATATTCTGTCCCTTGACAGTTTATTTTTATTATTTTTTTAAATTTTAACAATTCATAGTTCTCTTTTCCTTTGAGCATCTGGCCCAAACTTATTTCCCTCTGGATTAATTTTACTTTTTTAATCATACCTATATAGTTATAGAACTGGGGCACCTGAGCGGCTCAGTGCATGATTTCCAGGGTCCTGGGATGGAGTCCTGCATCGGGATCCCCACAGGGAGCCTGCCTCTCCCTCTGTGTATGTCTCTCTCTCTCTCTCTCTCTCTCTCTCTGTGTGTGTGTCTCTCATGCATAAATAAAGTCTTAAGAAAAAAAAAAACTGACTCATTGAGTTTGTTTCATTGACATATTTGTGATTGCTTCAGAGAAAGAACAAGGCCCATTGGGTCCATGGGAGCCAGATTTGAGTCAAAATCAAGAACTAAGAAGTATGGGGTCCGTTATTGTTTTCTTTAGGCAGGTTTCTTTAGGAAGTAGTGAGTTCTTTGTTGCCAAAACAATTTTAGGAAAGGCTAGCTAACCACATGCTAGGAATACTGTCTAGAAGGTTCATGCTTAGAAAGGAGTTTATATAGGATGATCTCTAAAGTTTCCCCTACCCCAGTCTGAGTTTTGAAAATTTTATCTTTTTACACTTTCCAAGTAATTTCATATTATTTATGTTTTTTTATACTCCCTTCCCTACCACTAGATCATAGTGTTTCCAACATGGTTACATTTTTCTGTTTTAATGTTTAGCATTTTGCAGTGTTTATGACTTTTGATTATTTGGAATGTTTTCAAAGTATATCAAAAGTTTATCTTAATTTTGATATGTTTTGTTTGATTTTCAGAAGAGAACTGATGTGTAATAAAGAATTTAAGATGACTACATCAGTAAATTTGGGGAAGTTTCCATGAAATTTTGTACAATTTGAATCTACATGATTTATACTGAGGGGGTCTGTAGCCTCCAGAATATTTGGGTTCATACACACACGCACACTGATATATTTTGTCTTTTACACTTAGTTCAATATTTTATAATTGGCACCATCAACAATTTACATTATATAGCAATCTAAGTTTGGGTTTTGCTTTAGATTACCTGTGCCCCTTGTTCTGTTTCATTTATCCATTCAAATGCTTGTGTTGAGTGGCTACTGTGTTGGGCACTGTGCTGCTTGCTGAAGATACAGTGTTGAGCAAGACTGACAAGATGGAGCTGCCTGAATGGAGCTTATGTTTGAGACCCAGGAGATAGTCAGTAAGCACACATGCACTTAGGAGATGAGAAATGCCATGAACAAAGAGGGGGAGACCGGCTGGGAAAAGTGTGATCAGGAAATCCTCTCCAGGAGGTGGCATCCAGACCTGAATGATGAGTCACATGAAGATTGGGGGAAGTAAATTTTAGGAAAGGGCATAAGTACAAAGATCTTGGAGCTCTGTTTGTAGTTGTTAAGAGAAATGATGGGTCACTATGCCCCATAAAAACAATCATTCATATTTGGAAAATGACCATCTACACAATACTATATTACCTTTGGAGTTTTTGGATGAAATTTTGGGTCTCAGCATAGGAAGTGTTTAAGCAAAGCCTAAATACCCACCCTGGGGTCTTCTTTTAGAAGAGCTGGGTCAGAATCAGTGACTTTCTATACAGACTACTCAGTAGGGTCACCTGGGTGATTTACCAAACTGCTGCGTTGACTCCACTCCAGTATAGTTCAGAGTCATTGGGGGTGGAGCCAGGGCTTTATTATGTTAACCTTCCTTCCCTCATAGGTACAGCTGGGGCTGAGAACCTCTCCAGAAACTTCCAACTCTAGGAATAAATGATTCCACAGGAATAGAAATGTTTATTTTTTAAAAAGACTTATTTATTATTTATTTTAGAAGGGGGAAGGGGCAGAGGGAGAGAGAGAATCCTAAGCAGTCTGCATGCTCATTGTGGTGCTTGATGTGGGGCTTAAGTTCATGATCTGAGCCAAAATCAGGAGTTGGATGCTTAACTGACTAAGCCACCCAGACACCCCAGGAATAGAAGTGTTTTGAAGAAAAGAGCTGGGAATTTATGAGCTAATATGGAAACCTTAACTGCACTGTCTTTTTTGTCTTTTTTCCTCTCCATTTTTTAGAAATTAAAATACTGTAAAACCTTTCAGAAAACCAACAAATATCATCAAAAACTTGACTGCATTGGACAGATGTATGTTAAACGAGACTGTGTTTATTTTTATTTATTTATTTTTTATTTTTTTTTAGACTGTGTTTATTTTTATATTCTCCGGGGTTGTTTAAAGTTTCTTTTGAAAGTTGTCTCCTTTGTTGGATTTGTTTTGTGGCTTTATTCTGTTTGCAGTTGCTTATGCAAACTTTATGAGTTTATAAATGGGATATTAAAATAGAATTGCTTTGAATTGTTGATCGTTAACTTCTGAGGTTATTTTCAATTGCTTTCTGGTTATACATGTTTACTGTTTTCAAACAGTATTTTATGGAAAAAAAGCACTATTCTAAAATGTAATATTTAACTGCTGTGTTTCTATCTTTATATTTAGAATTGAAAATAAGAAACCTGTTTACATTTATGGGAAGTACAGAATAACAGCAATTTCCTTAAGAATGTTTTGTTGCAGTTGGCGTGGGTCTGTAATGGAGGGTTCAGAATGATAGGTCTTTGTTTTTCTCTTGAATACTGCAGACTAATATGGAATCAAATGCCACTGCTGAAGAGCCCTTACCCAACATTTTTTGAAATTGAAAGAGGTTATAACATGGTTGTGCATTGTTGATAAGCCTTACTGATTGCTATTCTCTAGAAGATTGTAGTTGTTGTTTTTTTTATTGACCTCGGTGTGAGGTAACTAGATGGAGACAGGACTGTACATGACTTCTTTTGTTGAGCTGAAGATACTATCATCTTGCACATTATCTCCTTGGCATATACAACGATTTTTTTCCCCTTTAAATCACAGTCTGGCTTGCTTTCTGCTAATGCTGGTGTGTGTGAAGAGCTTTTAAACTCAAAACCTCAAGTAAATATAATTAGGAAGGAAAAGCAACCATTAGAGAGGCAGAAGCATAGGGGTATACTGCACTTGAAAACCGATTCTAAATACCTTTTGAGTTGCTGGCTCTTTGGATTATTTTTTAAAAATTGATGGTTCTTAAGTACTGTTGGTAGTTCAGAATTAACTATGGTTTAATGATTTGAATAAGAAGACGCTCTTTTAGTTAATATTTTTAAATAATTTAGACCTAGAACCCTTTCCTAAGAGAATCCTCAGGTCATTTGTCTTAATCACTGTAGTTATTTCCAATCAAGTTATATGTGCTTGTTTTTCATTTTAGCAAAATAAATAATATACCTTTGCAGGTCACTTGAAGTGTTTGGGATAATATGAGCTATTATTTGCTAGAATTGAGACCAGGATCTCAAAGCCATAATTAAAATTTTAGACAATGGTCATAGTAAGACATTTCAGGAAAAGGCAATGAAAAGAACTCTATATCCATGAGGTTTTTGTCATCATTGATCAGTTCTGAGTGAAAAAAATTTTTTTTAAAGATTTATTTATATGTTTCAAAGAGAGACAGTGCAAGGCAGAGATGCTGCGGAGGAAGAGGGAGGGGGGAAGCAGACTCCCCACAGAGCATGGAGCCTAATGAGGGGCTCGATCTCCCTTGAGGGAGATCATGACCTGGGCTAAAACCAAGAGTCGGATGCTTAACTGACTGAGCCACCCAGGTGCCCCCCAAGTGAAAAATTTTAAGTTGCATTTTAACTTCTGCTGGGCATGTGATTTAGAAATTTGGAAAATGGACACCAAAGTAAATACTGTGAGCAGATAGATCATTGCATAAAGCTAGGTCATTGTTCATTCAGTCTTCCCTACAGTAATGATATATTTAGCACCTCTTACGTGTTAGGCACAGATCTGGATGCTGAAGATACAGCAGAGAACAAATCCAACAGAAATCTTGGTGATGGAGTGGGCATGGTGAGGGTAGTATGGGCACAATAAACAAAATTAATAAGTAAAATAGAATGTTAGATGGTCCTAAATGGTATAGAGAAAAATAGAGCAAGGGAGAGGGAGGTAGACTGTGAAATGTGACAAGTTACTCTTTTATTTTTTCTAAGATTTAATTAATTAATTAATTAATTAATTAATTAATTAATTAATTTATTTGAGAGAGAGAGAGGTCTCACAAGCCTGTGCAAGCACATAAATGGGGGAAGGAATGGCGGGGGTGGGGGGAGAATGCAGAGCCCCATATAGGGCTTGACCTAAGACTCTGGGATCATGACCTAAGCTGAAACCAAGACTCTGACACTTAACCTCCTGAGCCACCCAGGGTTCCTAAAGGTTACTATTTTCCATAGTGTGGTCAGAGAAAGCCTCCTTGAGAGGTATGGCAAAGAGGCTATCTCGCTGACCAGTACTGAGTAGGGGGTGAATACTAAATGAATCACAGAGGGAATGGGGGTTAACTGATGAAGCAGCTTTCCCTTTTGCTCTGGGTGAGATGGGGAAACTTGTGGAGGATTTTGAACAAAGGAGTTACAATGTTCTGTGCTCTTTTTTCCCTCCAGTGAGATAACCTGTGCATACATTCAAGCAAGAGTTCACTTCTTTCCAGGGAAAAGGAGTTTAAATTAAGCTGGTAGCTCATGAGTTATGATGCATTCTCTCTCTTTTTTTTTTTTAACTCTCCCCCCATAGCAAGGATATAATAGATGCTTATGGTATTGCATTGATTTAGGCTGGGAAAAAAAGGTGAGGTTATTAAGATAGCCAGTTATTTTATTTTATTTTTAAAAAATATTTATTCATTTAAGTGATCTCTATACCCAGTGTGGCAAACTCATGATCCCAAGATCAAGAGTCACATTCAGTACAAACTGAGTCAGCTAGGTGCCCCAGAGAGCCAGTTATTTTGAAAAGATGTTGGATTAGACCACTTGTTTTATTTTTATTTTTATTATTATTATTTTAGACCACTTGTTTTAAAAATAGTCATTTGTTTGATTAAACCAGTTTGTGGTTTATTTTTAAGTTAGTTATTTACTATTGGTGACAATAGACATGAACAAATGTGATTATGTATTTTATTGGAAAGATCATGGACTTTTGAGTCAGATAAACTGTATTTGAATCCATTTAGTAGCTGTATGATCTTAGGCTAATACTTAAAACCATAATAACCTCACTTTCCTCCTCTGTAAAATAGAGGAAGGTAATAACTATGGGTGTTATAGAAAAATCCATGTGAAGCATTTAATAGAGTCCTTGATACAAAGTAAACATATAATAAGTGATGGATGTGATGGTAATGATAATAAATAATAAAACTGATGATGTATTTGCTGTGCTTGATGATACGACATGAAAGTAGAAGGCAGCCAAGTTATCTTTAAAAAATCAGAGAAAAAAAAGTCAGAGAAAACTTCCTGATCAAGGCAATTTGTGAGTGGGCACTCAAGAACAAGTAGGGGTTTTCCAGGCAGCTGAGAAGGCAGAGAGTCATTCAGAAATAGGGAAACAGCCTGTAAACGAGGGAAGATTGGAGGGATTGTTGCTCGTCAGTGTCAGCAGCTGTGTGGTTGCAGTCGAAATGAGTTAAGAGGTGGGAGGTGAGCCTGGGGAGATGGTTTGGGGCCAGATGGTGAAAAATCTCATGATGAGGTTGTCCGTCCTCACCAGCCAAGGCGTCGGTGTAGCTGACTCCAATGTCTGCCGTGGGGGAAGGCTTTGCCAGTGAGAGCAGGCCCAGAGACACTGGAGGAAGTTGCCTCTAATGAATCAGGGATCTGGAAATGTCTGCTGTTCCTCGGTGCTCTGTTTGGTTTGTATTAGTGTTTGTTTTAGCCTCATGGCTTTTTGTGAATTTGAGGGTGGCATTTTCCCAGTCTTTTTGCCATTGTGACCAGGTTGCCTAATTGCCTGTTAGTTTGGGTTCTCATTGCCTACTGTCCTTTTGTGGCATTGGGCTGGTGCTGCTCCTCCTGGTCCTGGTCTCTCACACCCCTACCGGATTCCTGACTTTCAATTTAAAGTCAGAATTTAGTTTAGAGTAATTCCAGCTTGGTCATGCCCGTAGACATATGTCAGAACCAAATGTAGACCTGCTTTGAAGAAACCTATTGTGGTGGGCTAGAAAGACTTGACACATAATATTTTACAAACTATGAGCCCATGGTAAAAAAAATTGCAAAATATACAAGGAACAAGGCACCATTGGCTCCACAACCTTGTCCTTACTTTGTATTGTTACACTTTAGGATATTTACCTCAATGGCACATGTGAAAGTATATTTCATTGTACCTTTAGTTTGTGTTTTGGGGACTGTTACTGAGAGTAAGCATCTTCTTAAATGTATATAGGCATTTATGTTTCCTCTTCATTCAAATGTCTTTTTGTGTATCTTTTGCCCATTTTTCTATTGGGGTTGTTTATATTTTTCTTACCAATTTATAGGAGTGTATCTGTATTCTGTAGATTAAGCCTTCTCAGTTATATGTGTTGGAAATCTCTTCCTAGTTTGTGGATTGTCTTCCGACTCCTGGGGTGTCCTTTGATGAAGGGAACTTCATAATTTTAGTTTAGTTGACTTATTACTCTTTTATGTTTATAGATTGTGTGTATTGATTCTTGTTTAAGAAATCCTTCCTTATTATGAGGTCATAAAAATATTCATGTAAACTTTTCTGAATATGTTATGGTTTGCATTTATATTTAAAATTTTTTTTAAATTTTTATTTATTTATGATAGTCACACACACACACAGAGAGAGAGAGAGAGAGAGAGAGAGAGGCAGAGACACAGGCAGAGGGAGAAGAAGGCTCCATGCACCGGGAGCCCGACGTGGGATTTGATCCCGGGTCTCCAGGATCGCGCCCTGGGCCAAAGGCAGGCGCTAAACTGCTGCACCACCCAGGGATCCCTATATTTAAAATTTTAATTATTCCTGGAGTTAATTTGTGTTTAATGTGAGATAGAAATCTATTTTTTTCCCATAATTTTCCCTATAACATTGGATAGCCACTTATCTCAACACCACCAGTTAATGAACAGTCTTTCTTTCCTCCACTAATCTTCAAAGTCTGCTTTGTTATAAATCAAATTTCTATATATACATAGGTCTGTTTCTAGACTGTTCTGTTCCACTGGCTGTTGGTTTATTCCTTTGCAAATATCACATTGTCTTCCTGTTATGGTTTTATAATAACATTCTTAATAGCTGATGGAATACTTCTTCCTATTTTTCTCTTCTTTAGGACCCATGGTTTTAGGTGTCTTCTTTGGTCTCATTGACTCTTTGTTTTGGTGGGCTTTCAACATTTCTAAGGAAGCAGCAAGTGAATGAGGGCAGATCACACTGTTTATTTCTATCTCCCCAGTAAGTGTTAAGGAAAAGGATGCCAAGTGTTGGTTGTGGTTGTCCTAGACTTTGCATACATTTTTAAAAATATTTTATTTATTTATTCATGAGAAACACAGAGAGAGAGGTAGAGACATAGACAGAGGGAGAAGCAGGCTCCATGCAGGGAGCCTGAGGTGGAACTCGATCCTGGGACTCCAGGATCACGCCCTGGGTGGAAGGCAGGCGCTTAACCACTGAGACACCCAGGAATATCTGCATTCATTTTTGTAAGCAAAGCAAGCAAGATCTGACAAAGGAACTAAATTGTCCAATTAGATGTTATTAGAAACCTTAAGAACTCTGTGCTCTAATTCTTAAGTTACTTTGGAGAAAAATGCTATTTAAGGGCTTTTCATATACTATTAAAAAATATAAGTTCTACATAAAAGTAACTTTTTTGACTTTTGAGCAAAGCAAGCACATGCGTATTTCTAAGTTCAGCATGTGGAATATCATATTACCTGTAGCTCTGTAAAAATTCTTTCTTTAATTATTTTTTCTTATGATAGTTGTTGGAAAAACTAATTTGTATGTTAATTCCCAATTCACTGGTCTATTTAGGTATAAATAACATCATAATATCATAAAATTTAAAGCTGCTATGGAAAAGGCTCAGATGAAATATTTCCTGAATAGGAATTAATTTGTTTTTTTTAATCATTTTACATTATTTCACTTTTAGTATTATGAAAATTATAATTGTTCCTCTTTTTACTTTAAAAAATTTATAGTATTATTTGTGCTCAGATAGTTTTAAACCAATAGTTTTCCCTTATGTTTATGTTTGTGTAATTAGAGCTTAATTACATTTTCAAGTCAAAATACTTGAGTTTTTCCCCCTTCATAATATTAACCATATGGAGAGGAAAAGTTCAGCAATGCAGCATCACATGGAAACTTCCTTTTTAACATTAAAAAAATAAGACTTCTCTAGTCCCCATTCTCTATCCATTCACTTTTCTTTCATGTCCTCATTTATCCCCTCTTTCCATGAATCTTACACTAGAATTTTGAGGACTTAATGCATTGCTAAAGAATTAACTCAGGAGAAAATTCCTGAGAACATTTATTAAATGTCAGTGTGGGGTGAAATATTCCTAAGCAAGATATGAAACTTGCAATCAAAAGACAGGACTGACACATCTGTTTATGTAGAAATTAAAAAAAAAAAACACAAACATGATAGATACCATAAACAAAAGTCAAAAAGAAGCCACAAACTGAAAAAAATGATGCAGCATGGATGACTTACAAACATTAATATCCTTAAAGTACAGCTCCTACAGGTTGACTGGAAACAATAATACAGTAGAAAAAAAAGAGCAAAGACTAAATAGATGAACAGTAAGATTTGCAAATAATTAGTCAATTAATTAGTCAATAAACATCTGTAAAGATGCACAATCTTAGTAGTCAGCGAATGCAAATTAATAATAATGAGTTTTTACTTTTTCATCAGTCAACTTACAAAATGAAAATATTGATAATATACAGTGCTGGAAAGCCGGTGGATGTGTGAATATTCTCGTATGTTGCTTCTGAGAGCATGAAGTGCTGTGAGTTTTGAGAATGGCATCTGGCAGTCTATATTATGATATAAAATGCACACAGTACTTGGGCCCAACAATCTCACACAGATCATAGGTCATTGTATACCAGACCCCAAATACCACTCATCGAAAAAAGCACTTAGCATTTAGTATCTAATCTAGACTCTATCCAATAGGTCATATATGTGTGGAGCAAAAAAAAGAATCAAATTACACTTTCTTCTTTGACAGACTTCTGTATGTTTAAATAAATAATGCTTCTAAACATTTCACAAATTCAGAGGAACCTCCACACAGTTTTCCAGAGTGGCTGTA
The DNA here is from genome assembly GCF_018345385.1 of Vulpes lagopus. Lineage (NCBI taxonomy): Eukaryota > Metazoa > Chordata > Mammalia > Carnivora > Canidae > Vulpes > Vulpes lagopus. The sequence continues at coordinate 28,999,907 of NC_054844.1, forward strand.
CCAGTTCACATTCCCACCAACAGTGCGAGAGTGTTCCCCTGTCTCCACATCCTCTCCAACATTTGTTGTTTCCTGTCTTGTTAATTTTCGCCGTTTTCACTGGTATGAGGTGGTATCTCATTGTGGTTTTTTTTTTTTTTTTTTTTTCATTTTTTTTTTCATTGTGGTTTTGATTTGTATTTCCCTGATGGCAGGTGATGCGGAGAATTTTCTCCTGTGCTTCTTGGCCATGTGTATGTCTACTTTGGTGAAATTTCTGTTCATGTCTTTTGCCCATTTCATGATTGGATTGTTTGTTTCTTGAGTGTTGAGTTTAAGAAGTTCTTTATAGATCTTGGATACTAGCCCTTTATCTGATATGTCATTTGCAAATATCTTCTCCAATTCTGTAGGGTGTCTTTTAGTTTTATTGACTGTTTCTTTTGCTGTGCAGAAGCTTTTTATCTTGATTAAGTCGCAAGAGTTCATTTTTGCTTCTGTTTCCCTTGCCTTTATAGCTGTGTCTTGCAAGAAGTTACTGTGGCCAAGTCAAAAAGGGTGTTGCCTGTGTTCTCCTCTAGGATTTTGATGGATTCTTGTCCCACATTTAGATCTTTCATCCATTTTGAGTTTATCTTTGTATATGGTGTAAGAGAATGGTCTAGTTTCATTCCTCTGCACATGGCTGTCCAATTTTCCCAGCACCATTTATTGAAGAGACTGTCTGTCCTTTTTCCAGTGGATAGTCTTTCCTGCTTTGTCGAATATTAGTTGACCATAGAGTTGAGGGCCCATTTCTGGGTTCTCTGTTCCATTGATCTATGTGTCTGTTTTTGTGCCAGTACCACACAGTCTTGATGATCACAGCTTTGTAGTACCACTTGAAATCTGGTATTGTAATGCCCCCGACTCTGGTTTTCTTTTTCAATATTTCCCCTGGCTGCTTGGTGTCTTTTCTGATTCCACACAAATCTTAAGATGATTTGTTCCAACTCTCTGAAGAAAGTTCATGGTATTTTGATAGAAATTACATTGAATGTTCTCATACATTTCAAATCCGCCTTCTCCCCCTGGGGTGCCAGTACTTGCCAGTACTGCCCTCAATGGAGAATCTCTGAAAGCTGGAGCCAGAGAGTTGGGGGTGGGAATGTTAGGAAGGAGAATGGAGAGACGGACAGCAACCAGGTTCTTGTGCCCTGACAAGAAATCTGGATTTTATTTTAAGCATAACTGGTAGCCACTGGAGTGATGTGGCTACCATCTGATAAGTGTTTTTAAAAAGAATATTGGCTCTTTCTTACAGACTGTAGACAGAATAAGATAAGTAAGTTAGGAGGTCTATGGCTCCAGTTCCTGCATTAGATGGTGGTGGCTTGGACTGCGGAGAATCTCCCTGGGAGAGGGGATGGTCTGATGCAGGATATTGGAGGATTTACTAATTAATTGGATGTAAGAGCAAAAGAAAAAGATACTCGGATGGCTTCTGTATTTTTTTTTTTAATAAAAAGTTAAGAATATAAAGAAATCATATGATAAGGAGATATGAAAATGGAGGAATAGGATAATATTTCATATCTCAATTTAGGAGATGAAATACTCCATATTTGTTTGAATTTTCAAATTCTTATGGACTGCAATTTGGATGTTGTTGTTGTTGTTCTTCTTCATCTTTTTTTTTTTTTTTAAGATTTATTTATCTAAGAGACAGAGAACACACCTATGTGCACATGTGTATGGGGAATTGGGGCAGAGGGGGAGGGAGAGAAAGTCTTAAGCAGACTTTTTGCTGAGCTCAGAAACCCACAGTTGCTTGATCTCACAATCCTGAGATCAGGATTGAAACCAAGGGTTGGACACTTAACAGACTGCACCACCCAGACATGACCCAATTTTGATGTTCTACTTTTTAAATTTTTAAAAAAGATCTTATTTATTTATTAATGAGTGACATGGAGAGAGACAGAGACATAGGCAGAGGGAGAAGCAGGCTCCCTGCAGAGAGCCTGGGATCATACTCTGAGCCAAAGACAGACACTCAACCACTGAGCCACCCAGATGTCCCTTGATGTTCTGTTTAAAAGACCATTTTAAAATGTGTCTGCCAAAAGCATTTAACATTTGGAAAGGACTCATGACTTTGACAGATAAACAAGCATCATCCTATAGTTATAATGCTCTGTGATGTAATTTACTGGACTTAAGTTGGCTACGTTTCATAATACACATTGAGTATATAGCCATATTTCTTAGTTTTAATTTAAAAGCTAAACTGTTAAGTGATTTTCTTCCTATGAAACCAAGCTAGCCATATACACTCTTTTAATATTTTGTGAAGCCAGCCTCATCTGGTTATTAAAATGGATGTATTTTTAAAACTAAAGAGTTTAAAAAGTTATTTATAGGATGCAATGTGTGTATTCTAGATTAGAAACATGGAGATTAGGGCATAAATATTACCTTACACTGGAATTAAAGTAAAAACATGACTGGTAGAAAGAACAGCTCTCTATCCCCTCCACTGTGGATGTTTGTTGACTGGCTTGCGTTGCTAGATCATTCCATAGTCCCAGGTATAGCACTTACACTTGCAAGGGAGGCAAGTGTACTAGACTCACCAAACACTGTCCAGGCTGTGATGATAAATGTGAGTCCATCCACTCCTGGAATATTGTGATTTAGGTATAAGATCCAGGAACAAATAGGTGGCAGATGCAAGGATACAGAGTTCAGCTCCCTATGAAGAAGAACCTTCCACATGGGTAAGACTAAGCACAGTGAAAATTAGCAGTCCTTCTGAGGAGAGGACTTCCCTGTTGATTAATGGAGATGTTTAAGCAGAAGCCAAAAAGCTACTTGCTAAGGGATGTCCAGGAAGTGAGGCAGTTACTTGATGGATTTTGGAACAGATGCTGTCTAAGTTGTTTTCATAACTGTGGTTCTGTCATTAAATGTGTATACCTCATACATACTGCAGGATTAGAACAAAATCCTGATAACAACACTTGGACCAGTCCTGTGGCTTGCTTTGCAATGACTGCTTGGTTGTTAAACTCTAGGGGTGAAATACCACAGTGACGGAGAGCAATGCCAGTCAGATTGGCCACCTGTGATCTAGAGCAGAGATTGTAAACTGACATCCCATAGACAGAATTCAGCCCAGTGATTAGGAAACATTTGATTCAGGGAGCTGCTGCTGCTGCTTCTCCTTCTCTTTCTTCTTCTTAAATAAAGAGAGTCATATAAAAAGACTGGATTTCAGACCTCTCTCAAAAAAATTGGGAGATTTCACAAAGTCCTGGGCCCACATTCTGCATGACATTACAAGGCTAGAGCTAAGTGAGTCTCCTTCAGAAAGGGCACAAACCTCCAATTAGCCCCAGTCCCCACTATCTCATCTATATCCCCTGTATTTCCCTCATTTACATTACCTGCCACTCTTCTATTGATGTTTGAGTTTTGACTTTTTTTTTTTTAAGATTTTATTTATTTATTCATAGAGACACAGAGAGAGAGGGGGGCAGAGGAACAGGCAGAGGGAGAAGCAGGCTCCATGTAGGGAGCCTGACATGGGACTAGATCCAGGGTCCCCAGGATCACACCCCGGGCTGCAGGCGGCGCTAAACCGCTGCGCCACCGGGCTGCCCTGAGTTTTGACTTCTGATCTAGATGCTGACCCTCTCTTGCCCTTTTAGGGAAAGGAATAAAGGAGAAAGGCAAATCCAGAATGAGAAAGTAGAGAAGATGGAAAAGTATCTTCGTGCCTTACAGAGAGCCCTGGACTTGGATTAAGAGGGCCCCAGGTTCATTCTGAGTTCTACCTCTTACATCTCGAAGCCTCCATTTCTTCCTCTACTCAACAGGAACAATAAATAGGACTCATGTTTATTTCCAAATGAGATAGTATATATAGGAGCACTGGGTATATAACCTTGCCCAAAGTATACATTCTAGTTAGCTGGTTAACTGATGTCTGTGTTGTCCTATAAAATCTAAGGTGACTATAATGTTTCCGTTCTGTGACTGTTGATGTTTGTTTCCTCTACTAGATTTTTGGTGTCTTAGTCAACTTTATGTCACCAAGCACTGACCTTGACATTTTGATGAATAAATGAATTTATGAGTGGATTTTGAGAGTGGTGGAAAAGAAAATAGAAAGGAATGACTGGTCACCTCCTGCCTTCCCTTATTTCAGATCCCCCTCCCTCCCCTTGTGACCCCCAGGCTCCTAGTTTCGGTGTGAACCCTAATTTCTAGAAGGATGTCCAGCTGTATTGAATTAGACTACTTTGTGCTGGGTTGTACATGCTTTTTTTTTTTTTTAAGATTTTATCCATTTTTTTCATGACAGACACACGCACAGAGAGAGGCGGAGACATAGGCAGAGAGAGAGAGAGGGAGAAGCAGGCTCCATGCAGGGAGCCGTATGTGGGACTCGATCCCTGGTCTCTAGGATCACACCCTGGGCCCAAGGTGGCGCCTAACTGCTGGGCCACTGGGGCTGCCCTGGGTTGTACATTCTTTTTTTTTTTTTTTTGGGTTGTACATTCTTAAGAAATTAAGGAGGTGGTTAAACATACCCCAGTTTTTTATTTAAAAAAAAAAATAAAGACTTAAGATTTTTTTTTAAGATTTTATTTATTTGACAGAGAGAGCACAAGCAGGGGAGCAGCAGGCAGAGGGAGAGGGAGAAGCAGATTCCTCACTGAGCAAGGAGCCTGACATAGGGCTGGATCCTAGGACCCTGAGATCATGACCTGAGCTGAAGGCAGATGTTTAACCGACTGAGCCGCCCAGGTGCCCCACAGTGTCCTATTTAGAAACTGTATGACAGCCTCATAATTGGGGGAGCTAATCTGTCATATGCCCTGTGGTTGTTAAGGGGACTGCTTTTAACACCAGTGTTACTCTTGCTGCTGAATTAGGTTTTACTGCACCATCCGTGGTTAATGTCATATTTTCTAATGTAGACCCATGCTGTTTCTGTGAATTTATTCTTGTTATCTCAAGAAGTTTAAGGCAGTGTTTTTATGGTTTCTCTTTTTTTTCTTTTTGTGTACAGCATGGTAAAGAAAAAAAAAATCAAAAGCTCTTAAATTAAATCAGAGTTTAATCCATGTCCCTAAACTAGATTGGTAAGCTGCTTTAGACCTTTTCCTATCCCTTTACATCCAGTCATGGCTCACTAAATACTTGCTGATTGATTCTGAAGTTAAGGATTATTTTTATAGTAGCATATGGTAGACTTTAAAAAAATATCGGTAGTGGAAAACTTGTTGGCCTGTATCCATTTTCAGATTTTTCTAGAAGGTCTTATACCAGATGAAAAACAGCAGAACCATCTGTCCCAGTACTTTGGACAGATCTTAGCAGTCCTCGTTTGGGTTGTACTCTTTGTAGTGGATTGCCTTGCTGCACTGTAATTAAGTCAGCCGGTGGGGGTCCCTGTATTGAAGGGGCCCTTCCATGCTGGGTTAGTACCACTGCCTTTGTGTTACATGCCATGTTATTGTGGAGTGGGTAATTTTTTTTCCTGCATGGATCTTGATTTAACAGCAGGATCCTCTGGGCTTCTTCCAAGCAGCATCATGTTTCCCTGAAAATAAATGGTGGATGAATTCTTTCTCCAGGTTATGAAAAACTGTTATATGAATGCTTTTCTTTTTCTCATGTTCAAAACAATGCTAAATGTTTATAATTATATTCATAATGAGTTACTTAGTTCACTGGCTTCTTCCTGTTTTGGCAAAGATGGATTTTTTTTTAACATGGGAGAGAAATTTTATAACGATAAAATATTTTTAATATGCCAAAAAGTCAAGAATATAACATCCTTATACGCCTCTCATTGTGGTCTAATAAAAGAAAGGCTATAAATGAGACTGTTATAATTGGATTTGAATATCCTTTATTGGTTTTTTCTCTTATTCTTAACCTTTCTAAAGCCTCGTGTCCCCTCCTTCAGCCAAGTCTTTTTCTGCTCACCCATTCTCTTATTCTGCACACCCCCTTAACCCCACCTGCTGACTTACTGTCTGCTCTCCTTCTCCATGGCAAGCAAACTGTCTTGTACCTTAATTTCTTCCTGGAATATTCTTTCCACCTACTCTTTTTTTTTTCCTTTAAAGATTTTTTTATTTCTTTGAGAGAGAGTAAGAGAGCACATCAGAGGGAGCAGCAGAGGGAGAGGGAGACTCAGACTCCCTGCTGAGTGGGGAGCCCTGCATGAGGCTTGATTCCAGGACCCTGGGATCATGACCTGGGCTGAAGGCAGACCCACTCAACTAACTGCGCCACCCAGGGACCCCACCATCTTCTCTTCTTGTTCTTACTTGTCTTCCCTTGCAGCCCTTTATAAAAGATATTGTTCATTTTCTCCCATATCCTATAAACCTAAGAATTCAAAGACAATGACATATTCTTTGTCATATTTGTCAAAGACAAATATTTGTCATTTGTCTTTGACATATTCTTTTCTCCTTCCTTATTGCAACATACAGACCATTATTCCTCTATCATTGCCTCTACTTTTGCTATGTACCCTTGCCCATAGTCTATTTGGATTGAATAGCTCAATGAAAAAGAGTAGACTCAAGGGAAGAGATAAAATGGAGAGACATAAATGGGAAGCTTATCAGCAAATATGCTATGATATAATTCTATTAGTTTTTAAAGATTTTTTTTTAAAAAGATTTTATTTATCCATTGGAGAGAGAGAGCACAAGTGTAGGAAGGAGGGAGAGGGACAAGCAGACTCCCCGCTGAGCAGAGAACCCGACATGGGGCTTGATCTCAGGTCCCTGAGACCATGACCCAAGCTGAAGGCAGACACTTAACAGAATGAGCCACCCAGGGGCCCCAGGGATTTTATTTATTTGAGAGAGTGAGAGAGAGAGCAATAGTGAGCACAAGCAGAGGGAGAGGGGCAGTGGAAGAGGGAGAAGCATACTTCCTGCTGAGCACGGAGGCAGTTGTGGGGCACCATCCCAGGACCCTGAGATCACGACCTGAGCTGAAGGCAGCTGCTTAACCGACTGAACCACCCAGGTGCCCCAATGCTGTTACTTTATGAAAACTTGTAACCTCATTCATAAGCACTCAATTCTAACTACATGCCTGAGTACAAAGCAGCTCCAAGAATGATCATATAAAGTTTGAATATTTAAATTAAGGGTAGAGAAAATATTATTCCATTGTTAAAATGCATAATTTCGCCATGAAATATCTGGTAAATCAAGTCAAAATGGCCCTGAGTTTTCCAAGAAACATTTCATGGTGCTTTCATTTCTTGCAGGAAATCTTCACAGACATAACCTTCTGAAGTCTGTTATTGCTCTGAGGATGTATTAATAGGAAAAACATTTGATTAGAAATGTAGGTTATGAAAAATGCTGGAATTGTGGTCACAAGTGTTATTGACCTATACACATAGGAAACAAATGTGTGCCTTCTTTCCTCCAAATCCCTACTTATTATCCCATAAGTATAAGTTAAAAACATGGCATGCCATACATTGTATTTTGAATTTTTAAATTATTAGTAAGGGTGAAAAACTTTCTGTCAGGTTGTTTCTGGTGTGTCTGTCCTGTGCCTTCTTATCAAACTGCATGTCAGTGCTTCCATTGAAAGAAGTGCCATAGTTTGAGAGGATCTTTCTTTTCTTTTTCAATATTTATTTTCTAAGCAGAGTATTTACTTGTTTCAGTATTTTAAGAACCAGATCTATAAATTAAAAGTGAAATGTTAGGTATTAGTTTCTTTGAATGAATAACATTTTATGTATATTTCCTCCTTCTTACAGGGTTACATGTTTGAGTGTGTATAGTTTTGGCATTTGAGAGAGCAGAACTGAAGAAAAAAGGATGTTTAAACCATATCAACAGCATGCTATATAGCGGAAGAAATGTAGTCACTTAAATTCACTAACTGGAAACTCAAAATTTTTCTGTGTCATTGAAATCTTCCTTTGAATGTACATGTTTCCTTGATTCAAAAAGGAAAACATGTTAGAGAGTTAGAGAGACTAGTTACTAACTAGTTACACTAGTTACCTCCTGTTTCTGTAAAAGTCTCTGAAATTCAGTGTCTCTTACCTTTGGAGGGATTAAAGTTCAGAACCATGGTGCTCTATTTTGCTTTTTTGCCGTTGGCCAAGTGGTTACCTTTTCTGAGCCCTTGGCTTTCCATCTGTGAACATAAGGTGTTCCATCTGCCGTTTTAAAGTGAAGATTTATAATGCAAACAAGATACCGTTTTGATCTTACACTCCTGTTTTATTAGATTCCAACTTAAAATAAGAAAATGGAATTATTCAAGACCTTATTATCTCATTTATATAGCTTATTCAGAATTTATATTTCTGATTTATTTTGTCCTGATATCTGCTTTTGACTGATATGTCATTTTTTTGTTGTTGTTAGAGCTTAAAAAATGTATGAAATGATATCTCAAAACAAAATCTTGTATTTGTAATGCCCAATGAGAAATCTGATTTAGATGCCTCTTCCTTTGGATAAACTTCAATAACACCATAGTATCCTGTATGTGTTGGTTTTCTAAACTTTTTTTCTCCTGTGAGCTTCATGAGTCAGTGATTCTGTCTTGTTTTTGTCTCTCCCTAGGCACTAGCACATGGTATGTGATCAAACAAATGTTTATTGAATGTATGAGGTAAATAATAGTCTAGTTTTAAAAAAAAAATGGTATAAACCTTATCAGTGTTTTCAGTTTTCCAGAACAGAAATGATAGTGGATTCCTCTTAAAAAGAGAGGGAAAGTTATAATGAAAAACCTTTTCTGCATAATGGCCAACTTTTCAAGCATTGGGAGGCAGAACTGTGTCATAAGGAGGACATGGCTTAAGACAGTAGGGGTCCCACATCAGGACAAATTGTATGAAACTGCCTTTTTTAGATCAAAAATGATAGGTTGAACCGTGTGGAATTGCAGTATTCTAATATATTGATCAAAAAGGTGTGAGTGTGAGGGCTTAAAATTTAATCCATTTGAGGATGGACCTTTGTTATCTGGGAACAACTGACATACAGAAAAAATAAATTCACTTAAAAAATTGGGAACAACGCTTCATAGTAAATAGTCAAGAAAAGGAAAAGGACTGATTGGAATTTTTTCTTGAAATATATAAACATATGAAGATGTTGATAAAAATAACAATCAACTGATTCTTCAAATTAAAAATGAATGACTTATTGTTATTTATGACATGCAGCCTTAACTTCAGATCTTTAGATCTCAGGTTACGTTTGAAGACTTAATTAACTTTTCCAAGGCTTTATTTATTTATTTTTTAAAAAGGATTTTATTTATTCATGAGAGAAGCAGAGAGAGAGAGAGGCAGAGACCTAGGCAGAGGGGGAAGCAGGTTCCCTGGGAGAGCATGATGCGGGACTTGATCCCAGGACCCCGGAATCACGACCTGAGCCAAAGGCAGACACTCAACCACTAAACCACCCAGATGCCCAATATAGACTGTTTTTTTTAATTTTATTTTTTTCAATTGTTAGCAGTCTAACACTTCCAGATCCTTGTCTATTAGGGACTTTGTGTGGAATTGGAACCATCTTGTATGGACTTCATGAAATCTTGCATGTGGCATGACTTGAAAATTCATTGTGCGTTCAGTTTGCATTGCCCTTGTGTCCACAGCAGCACTCCATACTCAGCTGTGGAGTCACTAATTTCACAGGCTATAAATAGTTCTCTCTACTCAACCCATTCCCCTTATCTTGCTTTATATTTCTTCATGGCATGTGTTCCCTACTGGTGATAGTTTTTTTGTTTGTCCTTTGTTTCCTCCCATCCAATTTCCAGGACATCTAGTCTTATATGTCTGCGCAGCCTTTTTAAAAAACATCTTTAACTATAAAATATGCCATTATATACAGAAAAAGTACACAATAAGGAAGCACAGTTTATTTAAATAATTTATATAAGCCACTCTTCACATAGCCATCACCCAGGTGAGGGAAATAGAATATTGTGACTTCCCCAGAATCCCTTTGTGCCCCTCCTCAATTGCAACTATCCCCACCCCAGGTAATCCATAATTTTGTCATAATAATTATCTTGATTTTATGTTATAGTTTTGCTACATGTGGTTAAGTTTTTATCTGTTTTTGAACTTTACATGAATAGCATCATATTATATATATTTGTTCATACCATATTGCTTTAACATGTTCTGATAACCTCCCGGTTGTTGCATGCAACAGTAGTTATTTCATTTAATTACTATATAGTAACCCATTGTCCTATTTATCCACTCTTTGGTTGGTGGACTTTTGGGTTACTTTTATTCTTTGGATGATAATGAACAGTGCTGCTCTGAATATTTTGCACACATAATCCCTTATATAAGTTTGTGAATTTCTAGGAGTGTAATTTCTGTCATAGAATATGCCTATCTTCAGTCTCATCATGTTTCCCAAAGTGATGGTACCAATCTATAAAACAGCAGGATATGAGAATTCTCACATTACTGGATATTTTCAGATTTTAAAGTTTTGCTAATCTGGTAGGTGTAGAATGGTATCCTATTGTTGTTATAATTTGCATCTTCCTGATTATTAAAGAGATTCAGTAACTTTTCTTTCAACTATACTTTTTTTTAAGATTTTATTTATTTATTCATGAGACAGACAGAGAGAGAGAGAGAGAGACAGGCAGAGGGAGAAGCAGGCTCCATGCAAGGAGCCTGATGTGGGACTCGATCCCAGGACTCCAGGATCATCCCTGGGCCAAAGGCAGGCGCTAAACCGCTGAGCCACCCAGGGATCCCCTTCAGTAACTTTTCAACTTTTCAAATATTCATTTGAATTTCCTATTTTATAAAATGCCTGTTTAAGTCTTTAGCCACTTAAAATATTAGGTTATCTGTCTTTATATACTGGCATATAGGAATTCATTGTATATATTCTGGATCCTAGTTCTTTATCATTTACATGTGTTGCAAATATTTGTTCCTACACAGTGGCTTGTCTTTTCATTCTTTTTGTGATGTCCTTTGATAGAATTCCTAGCTTTAATTAATGTAGTTGAATTTATCGGTTTTTCCTTTGTTGTTCATGTGTTTTTGTGTCTTCTTAGAGAAAGTCTTCCCTATCGTGAGGTTTTACATGTAATTTTTGTCTTCCATAATTAATTCTTTAATCTTGTATTACTGTAAGTATAAATGAATTGGGACCACCTTTAATCTACAGTAGTTGAATTGCATCTATAGAAGCTTGAGTTCATAAAAGATTCTTTCCAAGGTTTAGTGTATCACAGTAGGACATGACTTTTTTTGCTAGGGAAATCCTATATTCTCCTTTCCCACTCGCAAGAACATTTTTCTAAATGAGAAATCAATGTACAAAGATATAACTCTGTAGTAGAAGTGAACACCAAAAATAAGAAACATTTTCTCATATAGCCCCGGGCTTCATCTGGTCTAAATGAAGAATCACTAGGAGATGTTACATAGTGAAATTAATCCACTTGTGGTAAAACCACTTGGTAATTGCTTTCACTAATCAAGGCAGGTTAATTTCTATCTACTTGCATAACAATGTTAAAAATCTGTTCTCTACTGAAACCTCTTATGTAGCAAGTTAAGCTCTTATTTCTTTCATAAAGATTAAATTTTAATCCAAACTACTCAGAATCACTTTCTTTTCCTCACCTTTCAGATATCACACCCACTCCCCTATGAGAGAGGCCAGATTACAGCACCAGTCATCTTAAAGCCCTCTTCTTTTGTATCCAATACCAGGCCATTGGTTCAAAAAAATTTTTTTTAAAGGAGAGATACCAACAGCATTAGGATGGGTGGGGGCAAGTGTCATTGTCTTTTATCTAGGAAAAGAGTTGGCTGTTCCCAGTGGTTCCCATATGGTTGAGTAATATGCATAGACAAAGAGAGACTTAAGTTTTCTTGAAAGCAGTATTTTTAATTCTTGTCAATGTTAATCAGTACCACTATTCATATATTATTTCTGCATATTTTAGCACTTGGTGTTAAACTACATATTTGTTCTTTGTTTCTGCTCAGGGACTGAGTAAGAGAAGAAGGAAGTAAAGGAGCCTTAATGCCAAGAACAGTGCCTATGGTTCCACATCATTGAAATTGCAAGAAAGGCTCTCTGACACAAGTTAATGGTTATATGAGATGACAAAAAAATGGTAGAGGAAAAGGCCATGGAGAGGTACAAAGTAGGAAAGACAAAAGGATTCATTTTTGCTATTAAAATCCTATGTCTATATTCCCAAATCTCTTTTCTTCTTTCTTTTAAAGACAATGATTTATTGAATACCAATTAAATTACCACGTACTATGTTAAGCCCATTTATTACAGAGGAGATCCTGAAAATCTTTAAGTAGTTCCTGGTCTTAGAAGAGGGAAGGAAGAGGGAGATGCCAAAATAATTAAAATACATGAGAATTTGCAGAGTGCATTGGAAGCACAAAAAGCCAATAATTTTACACAGAGAAAGTGGTTTTTGAGCTGAATCTTAGAGGATTAGGTTGATAGGATTTGATGATCAATTAGATTTGAGGACTAGGGAGAATGAGTTTATTGTTTGTTTGGTTGAAAGCTACAGTGAATATTATGTCTACAGACACAGGGTTTTAAAGAGAAAGGCTTAGGATAAAGTGTCAGATGACAGCAGATTTCTATTTTTTGTATATTTATGTATCAGGATAATTCATGAACAGATACCAACCCTCATCTTTCTGAATATATTGTTCATGTCATATTTACTTTTCATCCAGTCTGAGTTGACAGCTTTGGTCATAGTGAATACAGAGCCAGCTTCTCCTTCAGCGAGTGTTTGGGTGGAATGATTTCAAAGGAGTTCTTCCTCTTGGTTCTTTCTATTTTTTCTTTGATTTTGATTAGAACTCTCTGCTTGTCTCATACCTTCCTGATCAATTGATGCCTAGAAAATTTGATATCCTACATTACAGACTTGTTTTATCATTAAAAGGGGCTTTTAAAATGGTAATGACCCTCGACTCAAGGCCAGTTTAGTTTTGTTGAGGTGAAAATCACTATTATAATCAGAGTCTCTGATTTAGTGAGAAAGATAAATTTCTGGTTAAATAATGAACGGAGGGGATCCCTGGGTGGCTCAGTGGTTTAGCGCCTGCCTTTGGCCTGGGGCATGATCCTGGAGTCCTGGGATCAAATCCCACGTCAGGCTCCCTGCAGGGAGCCTGCTTCTCCCTCTGCCTGTGTCTCTGCTTCTCTCTCTCTCTGTATCTCTCATGGATAAATAAATAAAATCTTAAAAATAAAATGAACGGAGACTCAACAGGTATGCTGAGAATGTTTTATTCATTTCACTAGACCATGTTTAGTTTCTGTGGTGGTATTAAATAGCTGTGTTTTCAGCTAATTGTGTTAGCAGCTATGCATCTAGCAAGTGTTTTCTAAGCATCTGTTATATGTGAAGCACTCTACTAGGTGCTATTGAAACAGAGATAAGCAAAACAGGCATGAATCTTGCCCTTTTAGAACTTAAGGTTGAGTGGGAAAAATGCAAGTAGTCAATTTTCCATATTTATAATTACAAATAAAGGTCCCTCCTAACCCATTCATTATTCCTTTCTAATCTTCTTAGTTATACTGTCTGTATTAGTTAACAGTCATTTGCCAGGCTTATTTAGCAACTAACTTTGCAATTTTCTCTTGCGCATCTTTGTTAACAATGAATGTTACACGGTCACTCTTTCATATTAGCCAAAGTGCCTCACAACCATGATGGCTTCTAAATTATCAATTTGGGAAAGCAGGTGGATAGGGCAGCCGTAAACTGAAATAGAGAATGTAGGAGAGAAAATTTGAGACTAAGGAAAAAAATTGTTTTGAACACACAGAGTTTGAGGGAACTCTGAGACATTGGCGTGGAAGTAGTGAGTAGGCTGATGCAAATACACTTCTGAATCTCAGGACGGACTTAATGAAAAACCAAGACAATTAACAATGAGGAACCAATCACATGTATCTAGCTCTGGTTATGATTTCAAGTCATGTATGTAAATCATTCTTTTTTTATTTTTTAAATTAAAAAAAAATTGTAAATCATTCTTGAAGTCACTGAGTGAAGAGATGAAAGAGAAGGACAAGAGCTGTGGGTAGAGTCCTGGGAATAAGTCCTTCAGGGCAGGCAGAAGCAGAGGCTGCAGCAAAAGCCCTAGAGAAGCATGGTGGAAGAGCTAAGAACATGACCAGGAGAGCAGACAAATGGATACCAACTCGGGAAACATTTTGAGAACCAAATACCAATGCTGCAGAGAGTCCCAAGACAGATGGACACTGGAGAGCAAGTTGGATTGGGAGGTTCATAGGAATAAGGGTGGATAATCCTGAATTCTGAAATTCACAGCTCTCATTTCACAGAAAAGGACAGTAGGGTGGTGGTTTTTTTTTTTTTTTGGTTTTCCTTAACCATCACTTTGGATATTTGATTAATTATCGGACAGCTAAACTTCCAATTTCTCGGTAGTTAACATTTACCAAGAAGAATTTCTACATTTTTTAAGTTAAATCACTTGTGATTAAAATCATCTGCTTCAAGGTACTCTCTTTAGAGTCTCTATGGTGATAATTTTTTTTTAAAGATTTTATTTACTCATGAGACACACACACACACACACACACACACACAGAGAGAGAGAGAGAGAGAGAGAAGTAGAGACGCAGGGAGAGGGAGAAGCAGGCTCCATCCAGGGTGCCTGATGTGGAACTCGATCCCGGATCCTGGGATCACGCCCTGAGCCAAAGGCAGATGCTCAACTGCTGAGCCACCCAGGTGTCCCTCTATGGTGATAATTTTTAAAAAGCTTTTTCAAGTTTTCTAGAAACATGCATAAGTACACAATAACTTGGTGAAAATGTGGACAATAAGTACATGGGTGTGGCGATGAAGTTCCTGCTATGAACTTAGATAAGGAGTGAGATGAACAATTAACAAGCTAGAGAAGGAAAAATCTCAGAGACAGATTGGCTCCAGATCAGCAAGTTTTGTCTACGATCCTAAGGGGGAAAAAAATCTTAATATTATATCAAGACTACAGCAATCAGAGGTAGGGTTGTTTAAAAAGGGAAGGAGAGAACAAAGAGAATTGAGCAGCAGATGTTGGCAGTGTGCACTGAGCAGGGGTGGGCACCCTGTCTGGCTCCTGCGGTGGCCCGTTCTGCCAACAGGCCTGTGCTGTGGAGACAGACATCCTGAGCTTTCAGAGCCTGATGCTGTTAACATTTGGATCAGGCAAATTTCCTGTTGACTTTGACTCTGTGCTCCTTCAACCCGGGCCTGGTTAACTGGTTGCTGGAGAGCTTGCCTTTGAGGAGAGAATGTGATTTTCCTACTGATATCCTTCTCTGACCTCTTGGCAGTTATATAATTTTTATTGTAAAATAAATGTCTATTTTGTGTATCAATCCCCTGGGGGTTGGATTCACGTGTGAGAGCATCCATGAGCCTGAATGAGTCTGGGATAGGATCAGGTTTTCCTGGTCCACGGCTCATGATCTGAATCATGTCAGATTAAAGTCCGTTAAAGTCTCTTGGCAGGTGGGCAGGCACGCAGGTTCATTTCTGGTGAAACTCCTCCATATTACCATACAGCCTTCCTCTGAGAGTTTTCACAGATGACCATTATTTTTCTAAAAAACGATAAAATCTAATGTAGTAAGACTTAATTCTTTTGTAAAGATGTAAAACAGATATTATCTTCTGTGAGATGAATAACTAGGCATTTGAAGCATGTCATGATTGTTCACATATTACATTATATCTCCTGGTGCTCAACTGCATGGGCCAGGCATTTATATACAGCCCAGTCATCATCTGAATAAGGGAACTATGATGCTTATAAACATGTTTTCAATATAGATCTTGAGTAATAATGAGACATTGTTGGCCATTGATAAAGACTATTTGTGGTAATGGGCTGGTCTCTTAGGAATGATAGCATTTTACATCTATAGGTTCTTGTATGTTAAAATTCATGTAACTTTATTTTTTTAAAGTTTTATTTATTCATGACACACACACAGACACACACACACACACAAACACACACACACACACACACACAGAGGCAGAGACACAGGCAGAGGGAGAAGCAAGCTCCATGCAGGGAGCCCGACATGGGACTTGATCCTGCGTCTCCAAGATCATGCCCTGGGCTGAAGGTGGCGCTAAACTGCTGAGCTACCCGGGCTGCCCAAAATTCATGTAACTTTATAAGAAGTTACATAAATCACTCAACTTAATCGCCTTTTCTATGTTTCAGTATGTATTATAGGAGAAACCATTTTTTTTTCTGAATTCAAGAAATATGTATTGTTTCATGCTGCTGAATTTGTGTGCTTTGTCAAAGAAGCACTTGAAGAAAATGAGCTGAAAGTCTGGAACAATAAAGTTGGGCTTTAAGATGTTTTAAGTAAACCAAGAAAAAGAAGACTAGTGTCAAAGTTAAAAGGATACAAAACAAGAATAGAGACAAAACATTGACCCTGTCTGATTTGAGAGAATTCTGGTCATGTGATCTTAAGAAGAACAAATAACCAGTTTGGGATTTCCCTGATCCGAAATGATCCTGGTAGATCATTTTGGCCTCTTGTGGTAAGAAAAAGCACACATTTTTCCTCCTGACATTGAGAGTTTACCCTGGCTTTGCTATTTACAAATAGGAAGATCCTAGGAGATGCCCAATCAAGAGGCATGTGGATAAAGGTAGGGATTGCAAGAACTAGGCTTGGTGGCTGGGCAGGGAGAATGATGGTCTGAAAGGACACCCAGGGGATGCCTGGGTGGCTCAGTGGTTGAGCACCTGCCTTCAGCCCAAGGCGTGATCCTGGAGTCCCAGGATCGAGTCCCACATCAGACTGTCTGCATGGAGCCTGCTTCTCTCTCTGCCTATGTCTCTGCCTCTCTCTCTCTCTCTCTCTTTCTCTTGAATAAATAAATAAAATCTTAAAAAAATAAAGACACCCAGGTTAGATGCTTCTTTAGCTGTATAAACACATAGCCTGTTAACATCATTGAATTTACATTCTTGCTTTTCCATGCCATAGAAAGGTAAATTTCCAGGGCTGCTATGCATAACTCATCACTACTTTGAGAAGTAGTGATGGTAATGGCACTCCTAAAGTTATGCAATGCAGGTCTGCACAGCCTAACTTAGGTGCCTTGGGTTGGTCTGTGATAGCAATAAATATATGACACTGATATCCTGCTAGAGTAGGGGTACTCTGCTATTTTATGAAGTAGATAAGATGTGCAGACTGTTGCTCAGAGATAGTACCCTTTCCATAGGCAGAGAAGGCTGGCAAGACTCTTGGTAAATTCATTGACTTTTCCTGATAATTTTAGCCCTTCCTTATAATCTTAGTATAAACTGCACTCTGCTTCTCAGCAATTCTGGTAAATCTTTGTACTTCACCAAATGCTCCAAAAAATGTGTCCAAAGACACAGTTGCTTAGAGATATTAGATTTCCAGGATGCCTGGGTGCCTCAGTGGTTGAGTATCTGCCTTCGGCTCAGGGCATGATCCCAGTCAGGGGATCGAGTCCCACATTGGGCTCCCTGCGAGGAGCCTGCTTCTCTCTCTGCATGCTTCTGCCTCTCTCTCTGTGTTTCTCATGAATAAATAAATAAAATCTTAAAAATATATTAGATTTCCTTGATGTGAACTAATACTGAGATATAAGTGACTAGAAATTTCTGTACAAGGGGGGTGACAGTGTAGAATGTTTTGAGACAAAAGTACATGGTCCATCTCCCCCAGAGCTCCTCACACAGTGGTGCAGCTGTGACTCATGGAACATCTTCCGTCAGTGGACAGGCACTCACCTTCTTTCTTAGGCAGTCTTTTTACCCTGATAGCCCTTCTAACTCTTCTGGAACCTCTGGCTGGCTGCCTGCCTTCCTGCCTACTCAGCAGGTACAGCTTGTTAATTACTAGTATACACTATGATTATTGGATTATGGTACAGCTTTCCTTAAATCACTTACATTTTTTATTCTTATTAATTTGGAGAAATGCATATGCCAACCCAAACATAATGAGTTGCACAATATTTATTGCAAGACTAGATGAATTGGAGGTCATGTTTCCAGGCATCCCTAGGCTTGGTAACTGTACATTATGGTTACTTCATATTGGGTGATGACTAATCAGACTTGATCAGATCTCCCCTCTGGGAGGAAAGGAGACAGGGAGAAAGGAACAGAAATGCCAGTGGTGGAAGCAGAAAGCAGAGGAGCAGAGCTCGAAAGCAACTGAGAGTGCACTGAGTCATGGAGTGAGGACTATTGAAGTAGACTATGAGGTGGGGGCATCCCTGCCTCTGCCTGGATATCTACTTCTTTTTTCCCAGCTTCTGGTTTTTCTTTTTCTCTTTCTCCATGCTCATGGTAGAAGATGGATGCTCCCAGTACCTGAGATTACATGTCTTCAGTTTAAGCAGTCAGCAGAGACAAGTGTTGTTTTTTTATAAATTTTTAAAATTTTTATTTATTAGAGAGAGAGAGCATGAACAGGGAGGAGAGCATGAACAGGGAGGAGAGAGAGAAGCAGGCTCCCTGCTGAGCAGGGAGCTGGATGTGGGGCTCCATCCCAAGACCCTGGGATCATGACCCAAGCAGAAGTCAGACACTTAACTGGCTCAGACACCCAGACACCCCAAGACAAGTGTTTCTAAATTTCAGTTCTACTTGCCAGGGAGGGTGGAATTGATTGGTATACCTGGGATTACGTGTTTGCAGCTGATCTATTGTGCTGTAGCCAAGGAGGCAGATTTGTGTGTATAAACATGGCTGCTGGGGCCCGGCCCCAAGAAAACAGAGATATGAACTGATAAGAATAAGTTCCCCTATTTAAGGAGTTGTATATGTGGGCATATAACATTTATTTATTTATTTGTTTGTTTGTTTGTTTATTTATTTATTTGTTTATTCTTTTGAAGAAATAGTCAAAGAAATACACAGCCACATCTGGTTAGATTTGGTTGGTCATCTGGATCTATGAGGACTGTTCAGTTATGTTCAAGAGATTCAGTAGGAAAACTGCTCTTAGCAAGTGAGTAAGTAAGGCTACTGTGACAGAAGAGGAAATTAAAAAACATTAAATCAATTAAGATGCTTTCCACATTCTCAATGCTTGAATCAGAGGATGGATTTAAACTTACCCAACTCCAAGACTTTTTTATAGGCTTGTTTGAGTTCATTGTGGACCTTATTTTAAACAGTCAATATTTTTTTTTCAGTGAATGTTTTGGACCTAATGCTTTTTTTAAAAAATATTTTATTTATTTATTTGAGAGAGAGAGAGAGAGTGAGCACATGCATGAGCGAGTTGGAGGGAGAGACAGGAGAGGAAGAGAATCTCAAGCAGAACCCCCATGCGTGTAGAGCTGGACACGGGGCTTGATCTTACAACTCTGAGATCATGACCCGAGCCGAAATCAAGAGTTTGCAGCTTAACTGACTGAACCACCAGGTGCCCTGGATCTAGTGCTTTTTAATGACGTTCCTTCATGGGGTTCTATGACCCTATTCTCATTCTCCTCTTACGTCTTTTTCCTCCAAAGTCCCCTAAACACTCTATGTTTTCCCTACTCTGTGAATATGGGCTCCAGTTTAGTCCTTCACCACTAATTTTCATAAGTTTTTTCCGGTGTATTGTGTCAAGGAGACATGTTTCTACCCCTGACCTCTCATATCACTATTTCTTTGTAGACACTGTTGTCAACTGAATGGCAACTCAGTGGCTTCATGTCTCATAATGACTAACATTCCCCTAATTTTGTCTGTGTCATCAAAATTCTCCCATTTACTTAGGCTTAATACCATGAACTCATCTTTGACAGCATTTTCCTTCTTCTTCATTGTCATTACTATGAACACAGACCAAATTCTCATTGAAATACCTTCAATATTCTAAGAGGGTGTTTTTCTTTATTTTTTATCTTTTGGCTTTTGTTTTGCTTTGTTTTTTTAAAAAACTTCTCCACTTAGCTGGAAATCACACCAGAATTTCTTGAAGAATATTTCTTAAATATACACTCTCTGATCTCCATTATAATCAGAATCTCTGGAGTGACTTGAAAATCTCAAAAAATAAATATGAATTCTAGTGTAGAAAGTTTCCCAGGTTATTCTGATTGGTTAAGGATTACTGCTCTGGTCTACCCTACTGTCCATCTTACTACTGTTAGATCGATTCTTTAAACATCACTTAAATCCTTCCTTTTGCCAGCAGCCTCTTCATGCTTGTCAGGTCAAGGTCAAGATCCTGAGTCTGATGTTGAGTGCTCACTGTGTGAATCCTGAACTCAGAGTAACTAGTGTTTCCTTTATCTGCCATGTTCATATTCAATCTGGGACTTTACTAGTCTCATTAAAATAATTCTGCCTTAACCTCTCTCAAGAACCACTTTATCTACCAAGCATTTCCACTGATTATAGCTCATGTTGTTCTTTCCTTTCACCAAATTCCTGTGGTCTTATTGTCTGTACTTCTTATAACTCAATACTTGATTATGTACTGTCTTGTATGCATGAAATCTTTTCTGTGCAAGTAGATTTTCCATTTCATAAGAGTATGAAAGTCTTTGATACCCTGTGCATAGTCTAGGATAGCCTGGTACTTTGAGTCAACTTAATTATACACTAAGTAATGTGCATGCTGATGCATTACGGATAAACCTCCTGCATTATCCTGTATTCAGTTAAAATGATCTCATTTCAGGTTTTCTCCTAATTTAAGCATTTTACCCCATATTGTTTCTGCAATTAGGCAGAAAGATGAGCATCTGTGAAATTAACCTTTTTGCTTTTCTTACTCTTATATGTGATTTTTAAAAACAAGCTCTAGTTTTCTTAAAATCCAATATCTTGAATGACATTTTTTTCAGGTTACATATTTAAAAATTTTTTTTAAATTTTATTTAATCCATGGCACAGATAGAGTCCTACAAGCAAATGTAGACTTTGTCCACAGATGTACCGTATCAGCCACTAACACTCTGCATTATTTTCAGAGGCACAGCAATCATTTACACTCTTTATTACCCAGGGGCATTTCAAACTGTTACTGAAATGCATCCATCCCTGGAGTAACCATCTGTGAATGTTGACACCATAAGGTAGAATGATGAGAACTACGTCTAATTGATATGCAAGAAGGAGAATTTCAGTTGTCCAGCTATGGAGATTAAAATTCAACAATGAGCTGAATTTTATATATAGTATCTAGCTCTTTAACTCATTGTATTAAGATTCTCAAGTAGAAATATAGACCTCTTCTCCATTCAGGTAAGAACATCTCAAAGTAAAAGTATCATCTTTAATATATGTTTATTGTAAAAGATTCAAATTCTACAAAGAAAGGAAGTTCTTATGAAGGGAAGGAGATTGCTGTTGTTGCCATAGGATACCACAGCAGCAATACATTTCCTTCATATATTTGCTTGCCCTCCAGAAACAAAAAAGAAAAGAAAATGCCTTATTTTAATATTTAAGCTATATTAAAATAAATTATTGGAAGCAACATTTGTTCAGATATTAAGATATATTCATTTATATTGAATTGGTTTTATAACAATGGCTTAAAATCTTTGAAAATCTTCTCTCCCTTTATTATGAAATGTAAATGTCAAAAGGGTCACTTAAATTAGCTGTTTGGCTAGATGGACCAAGCCCTCAAAGTGATACCAGTTCACTTGGAACTATCTAGAAATCCTACAGACCAGCTTATCCTGCGGAAAAGATGTTCCATGGTGATTTATATGTCTGCGGACAAATAACACCTTTAAAATGCCCTGCTGTTCAAATAGCCCTGCTGTTGCTGTCCTTGGAGAGATCACTATTCTCCTGAGGTCTACCCTAACGGCTGGAGGTAAAATAGCAACTCCTGTCAGTCTGTGACAGGAGTGTATTAGCAGACATTTGTAAAGAGGCAACAGTAGACTCAGGCCTTTCTGCAATAAAATTGCACTTAAAAATGATTGCTCCTCTAGGGTTTTTGTATGCAGTACTAAGGCACACTGCAGTTCAGGCAGCAGGCAGACAGCTTTCTTTGAATGGCAGGACAAGCATGTCTCTGTGTGTGAAGTGCCTGCACTTGTCTTGCCTTTGCCAGGGAGGACACAATGGCATCTTCTCTTCTCAGCACAGCTCAATCCTGGCTCCTGGGATGAATTAATAAAGGGATATAGCCAAGGGCAGCTCTAGCCAGGGTTCAGGTTCCCAGCTATCATATTGCTGAAATCTAAGGATGGGCTTAAATAATTGAAGGAAAGCACAGCGGGGTTTTATTGGCTCAAGATGAGGCACTCTGAAAGAGGTCTGTTAGCAGCATTTTGGGAGTTATTTGGCACTGGAAACCTAGATCATGTCCCCTAAAATTGCAATATTTTTTGGTGTTCTGGGCTCCAGATACTTACCATTCTTTTCTAAAGAGCTGTTCACTGCCTGCCAGTTTACATGATTACATTTTGAAATAATGCCATGAGGACATCCCTAAGCTGTCTTGGTATTATTTACCACAAATAGGGCATGTATGTATTTCAGAACCCACATGTTTAGATCAACCAGGAGATCTGCTTGTGACATAATCCTAGAAGCTGTCAAGACTTCTTTTTATATTCTTAATAGGTTATTTGAAAATTATTTGTATTTAGGAAAAATTCTCACTATTTGGATTCTCTCCAAAGAGGGCAAATTCTGCAAAATTTTTATCTGCATATGTATAAATATATGAATAAACACACATGTATGTGTGAGACTTTTTAGTGATACTGTGTTTTGTAGTATGTGTGTGAAGTGCTATATTTATTAATGTGTGTGATTATGTCTATATTATCTTAAGATTTGACAGTATTGACACTATACCATGTGACCTAAAAATAAATCAGGAAATCCTTAAATTTTGACTCTCAAAACAGTTTCTCAAATGTGATGGTACTGTTTTATATTGAGTAAGTGCTGGTTATTAATAAAAACAATAATTTTGGCATTTACAAATTAATTAATATTTTTATAGTCAAGCTAGTTCTCTGATTTGCGGTGTTCAAATTTGTAAAATGTATATATATATTTTTAAGTTCTGTGCCCAAAATGGGGCTTGAACTCACAACCTCGAGATCAAGAGTCATGTGCTACTGACTAGCCAGGCACCCCATGTAAAATGTGCATGTTAACAATAGCACCTATCTTGAAAGATTTTACGTATTGTCTATCTATGCATATTTATCTATGTATACGTTTATACATAACTCTCCCTGAAATCAAAAATGTATAATAGAAATGTATATATACACATACCCCTTCTACATGTATATGCATATACAGAATGAGTTAGTATATATCAGTGGCTGTTGACTGGGAGTAATTTTGCACTCTGTTCCTCCTCACCTTGGGGGATATTTGGCAATGTCTAGAGACATTTTTTTTTTGTCACAATTAGGAGTTGCTACCTGCATCTGTGTAGAGGCCTGGATGCTGCTAAATGTCCTACAATGCACAAGACAGCTTCCCAAACAAAGAATTATGTGATCTAAATGTCAGTAGTTCTGCATCTGATTATCCCTGGATTAGCACAGATTAAATATTGTTGACCTGGATACATTCATATGTATGTGTGATATATGTATGCATTGTGTATATATATGTATATACATATACATACATGTCACATATAATATATATACACACAGTATATATGTAAGGAGAG
Organism: Vulpes lagopus; assembly: GCF_018345385.1. Taxonomy (NCBI): domain Eukaryota; kingdom Metazoa; phylum Chordata; class Mammalia; order Carnivora; family Canidae; genus Vulpes; species Vulpes lagopus. The sequence goes on from NC_054844.1 coordinate 29,023,633, forward strand.
ACAGAGACAGACACATAAACATACTCTAAATGAGTTAGTAAATATAAAACACTTTGAACTGTTGCCTAGAATGTAATTACTGGTAGGTATGTGTACATTATAATTATTTCTCTAAACCAGAGGTCTGGTTTTCACAGACTTAAAAACCAATAAAGTTGGATGTTAATTAGCATGTTTCAAAAAATTAGGTATTGATTCAGCTAATTCTTTAGAAATGACTCTTGTCTATTACAATTATTTTGATTCTAGTCTTATTTTCAGAGATAAGGGCTTGATTCTAGCCTCTATATATCAATTTGAGTTACTTTTTATGCATATGCCTTTTTTATAGTATTCTTTATGTGGAGATACAGACATTAATGAAGGACCCAGGCCCACTCTGATGATGCTAAGGAGTTTACTTTCTCTAGAAGAGATGAAATGTTGATAGGACAGACCTCTTTGCTTCAGAGCAAATGCAGATGTGTTGTTACTCTTTTTGGATAGTTTGTATTAACAAATTTTTCAGAACCACCCCTAACCATTTTGGAGGGCCAATACAAGTAGACAAATAGAAGCCCAAACATTCTATGTCTGTATTTTAAAAGTGGTAAATTAAGGGTGCTTTCCATGTTTTTCTGCTTCTTTTGGAAGCAACCAAGATTCCTGTGCTCAAGGCTACCTATTGGATGGTATCAGGAGCCATCTGATCTCAAATCTCCTTGACACATTTCTATAGCCTGACTGCTCATTTCCTAAGTGTTTTCTCAATATCTCTCATTTTTTTTCCCTGTCTTTGTTGCCCATAGCTTAGTGAATTTCACTTTAGAGATTTACTTTTTCACCTATTCACATTAAAAAACAAACAAACAAAACTTCCCCCATATTCACTGTGGTGTCATGATTAAGAGTGTGGGTTCTGGAGCCTAAATGCCTGGACCAGCCAAATCCTCCATGGATTGACTATAAGATTTTGGCTAAGTTCCTTCTCTGTGTGTCAGTCTCTTCATCTGCAAAATAGGGATAATAATATTACTTTAAAGGGCTGTTTTGAAGACAAAAGCAAATGTACATATAGAGTAGGTAATAAGCTTTTGATAAATGTTATTATTTTTACTGAAGGGAAAGTAAACATAATAATTCTTGCCTTTACCTAAAATTTTGGACTGACCAAAAATCCCTTTGGGATTTTGATATTTTGATTTCTGGTGTTACAAAGGTGTGATATTTTAGCAGCATTATGCATTATAATGTTTCGGTGAGTAGATAGGGTACTTTGCCCCATTTAATAATATTTGAGGAAATATTTTCAGAGTATAAGCCTATAGATTAATGTTTGGAACATGACTGGTTTATAAGTTGGGATTGTATTTGCTCACTGAATTGACAATGGGCTGATGCCTTGTTATCTGGGATCATTCACTAGGGTGGCCTCCCTTGTATCTGCACCTTCACAGCTTGTAAAGAAGCCAAGGCTTTTAGTCAAATAAAACATGTCACACAGTTTATTTAATTTTAATTTGGCCATTAATTATCTCTCACCTTTCTATGTACTAAGGGTTGGGGCAATAATATAGTTAAGGGGTTAAAGTGTCTGCTTTGGAATTAGTCTGGTTTTGGATCTTGACTCTAGCTGTATGACCTTTGGCACGTTACTTCTCCACGGCTCAGTTTCCAGAAGTAAGAGGAAAATAAAAATGATAGCTGCATGTTAAGGTGTTGTAAGAACTAAATGAGTTAATATGTAAAAAGAACACCTCTGACACAGAGTAAGCACTCAACAAGTATTAGTTATTCATCTTGTAAATTCTGTATGTGGGAGACTTGGTCCCTGGTGTATCATAGAGAAGCTCATGCTGTGGATTTGTGAACAGCCTTCCGTGACTCGTTATGGCTTCACTTCCATTTCTGTGAGACTTTCACACTTGTGCAGAGCTCTGTTACAGTCTCTGACATCCTGCAGCGTCTTGTTTGTATTCCCTTCTTTCCATCCCCACTGGTTTATGAGCTCTTCGAATGCAGGAACTGGGTCTTTGGCATTCTTTTCAAGGGGCCTGCACAATGCCTGCCACTCCTGATTAAAAATGTCTAAGAAATGTTCATTGAGTGAGCGAATGAAAGAATGGGCCCAACAATTTGTGTGTTATTTGTACCTCATCAAACAAGTTTGGTTTACCAGTTTTCTAATGTCCAGATGAGCTGGTAAGATGTGTTTTTGGAGAGGCCAGGCAGGGAGAATAGGGGAGACAGAAATTGCTGTTCATTTATACAGAAAGCAAAAAGTGGCTACTAGGCTAGCAGGGAAGGAGGGAGAAAAACTATGAAGTCTGGTGGTCCACAGCTATTTCCTGTAGACGCAGAATGCTACACATCTCGGTAGCCCCCTCCAGAATTCCTGTAATGTCGAAGTGCAATAACACAAGTGCCAACTGTGTCCTTTCTGTCCTGTTTGCTTTAGCCACATCATCATCCTTCTGTTAGTGCAGCAACAACCACTTGGTCCCAAAAGCCAGTCCTGGCAAGAAGTGTTCAGGGAGGATCAGAATCAGAATCAGGTGGGACTCTGGAATTGCCTTGCTGCCAGAGAGCCTGTATGTATGTATGTATGTATTTAAAGAAGCAGCCTTTATTTATTTATTTATTTATTTATTTATTTATTTATTTATAGATTTATTATTTATTTATAGATTTTATTTATTTGTTCATGAGAGACGCAGAGAGACACAGAGACACTGGCAGAAGGAGAAGCAGGCTCCATGCAGGGAGCCCGATGTGGGACTTGATCCCTGAACTGGGATCACGCCCTGAGCCAAAGGCAGATGCTCAACTGCTGAGCCACCCAGGGTCCCAAGAGCCATTATTTAATGTGTGTCTGTCATTACTGGACACATGTGTCCCCAAGTCAAAGTCACCATACTAACCATTCCCTTGACCGGACTCTGGCTTGAACCCTCTCTGTTTACCTGGTGCTTTGACATTCTTCCCAGCTTACCTTGTCATTCCTGTCCTTGCTGAGGAAATAGGGCAATTAGTTTCTACCTGTAATTTGGGGTTCTTTTCAGGAGGAGCCGCGCAGTTGCCCCCTTTGAACACAGAGCTTGGGCCCAAGAGGCTGAGGTTCAAATGTAGACTCCACTATTACCTAGTTGTGAACTCTCCGAGCCTCAGATCTTTCACCCACAAAATGGAGATGATAATGCCCAGTTGTTACAAGTTTCAATGACATGTATGTATGACATCTAACATATACTTAGCATGTGATTTAGTCTAGCACATACTTTGTATTCAACAAATGGTAGGTATTATCCCTCCCACTCTCTGGATATTATCCTCTTTTGGAACCAAGCCTACCTTTACCAGGCAGCTCTGGCTAATCCCCCGAGAGGCGGACCCCACAGCAGGGAGTATCTCGTCCCAACATGCCTTACAGAGCCTCTTTTGACAAGAGGTTTATAATACCCTTTGTAGTTAAGAAAATATTTCATTGTTAAAAAGCTAAGCTGATGCAAGCTATCTTTAAAAATCCATTGTATATTTTAGAAGTATTTCCATAAATATGGTTAAAATAAAAGTCACCACTCTTAATTGAGGTTATGTTCATTTATCTGAAAATAGAAGTGCCTCACTTAAAAAAAAATTGAGCCTTCACATTTTGGAAAATCAGGAAGTATGAGTTTTTCAATATCAAATCTGAGTAATAAGAGCTAGCTAACTCAAATTACTTTTAATCCTTAAAATCTGGGATGAAAATCGGAATCATTTTGAGATTCAGTGGTGACAATTAAAACTGCTTTTGTGTTTCATATTCATGCATTTATGCAACAATTTGGGTTTGTTATGTAGATAATGGGTAATAGATAATGAGATGGGTAGATGCTCCTGTTTGTTAATGGTAAAACATATTTTTGTATAATTAAATGTCAGGTATCTCTTGCATACACACATACATATGTACATGTACCTATTGTTTCCCTTTTTCTCCTTATGTAATTAAAAGATAAAACAAGTGAAAGTTGTTTCAGTTGTACTTAAGCTCTATCTAAATTCACTTTATTTACATTAAGACTGACAAAACTTTATAAATACCTAACATCGGGCAGCCCAGGTGGCTCAGCGGTTTAGCACCACCTTCAGCCCATGGCCTGATCTTGGAGACTGAGGATCGAGTCCCACATCAGGCTCCCTGCGAGCCTGCTTCTCCCTCTGCCTGTGTCTCTGCCTCTGTGTGTCTGTGTGTGTGTGTGTCTCATGAATAAATAAATAAAATCTTTAAAAAAAACAGTAAAAAAATAAATACCTAACATCATTTTTTTTAAAAAAACATTTTTACAGCATAGATTTACTCTATGACTCTATGAGCAATATCTTTATCTTTTGTCCAGGAGTCTTAATGATACAGTAATAGTCAATGATACAGTAATTGCTCATAATCTTCAGATCCAGAAAGAAAAATGATTTGAATGTCATTATGTCTTCAGACTTGCCTAAATCCAATCTTTTACATGACTTACTGAGCCTCCCATATGGTAAAAGATCTGAGCCTGAAAACACCCGTTGCCAAATCATTAGCCATCATAATGCTGAGTAGTGATCCTTCCAAGCTGAAAGACGGCATGCTGTATAACAAATGAAAGGGAGCTGACACTAGAAAGAACATTAGTGAAATCAATATTATTCAACCAGAGACATACACTCCATTAACAGTATGTCAATATGACCAATTATTTTCTACAGCACTGACATCATGATTGAATTTTTTTTCTCTTTGTCTTTAGCAGAGAATAGTTTTGCTTACCGTAATTGTTGAGTTGTAGCCACTTGCTTAAAGAAGGTCTTCTTGGAAGTTTTGCATTGTCATCATTACTGGTTCAATTTGTCTTTATTTGCTAGCTAAACTCCTCATTGTAACTTACCTTAGTTTGAAGGTTAAGATCAATAAACTGGAGTAAACATCCAGTAAGTCAATATGAATTCTAGAAATTTCTGGTGATACTCACTATGTAGAGAATAAGATGAAATGGAAGCAGGAAGAACTTTGAGTAGAGTTTGTAAATAAATATTTATTTGTGAAATTTTTTTTTTGTTAATTTCTGCTTTCCCAACTAGGCTGTAAGCTCCCTTACTGAAGGGATGTGTATATTTGGTTTGTCATTGTGCTCCCACCACCTAGTACAGTATTGGAAAATAGAGGGCTTTTAGTGAATATTTTTTAATGCATTTCTAATGTTTCATGGATTTTTGTTCAATTTTTTGACATTAGGAAGACATCAACTTCAGATTTATACCTGCAATGACCGTAGTGAGGAAACCACCATAATCAGGAAAGTGCACATACTGTTGCTGGTTCCAGAACCATGCTATGCCTGTTACAGTAGGCACCAGCAAATACATGAACCTCATCATGAGGTGAGGGAATAATCTTTGGTAGCACTATCGCAGAAGAGGAAGATACCTGCATTATCATGCTTGATGGCAGAAACAACTGTGACCTCAGTCTCACTTCTCCCTTCTAGTTCTTTTTTTAAAAATTATTTATTTCATACACACACACACACACACACACACACACACACACAGAACAGTACAAGCAGGGGGAGGGGGTGAAGCAGATTCCCCACTGAGCAGAGATTCCTGATGCAGGACTTGATCCCAGGACGCTGACATCGTGATCTGAGTCAAAGGTAGACACTTAACTGGCTGAGCCACCCAGGTGCCCCTCACTTTCTCCTTTTAAATCCCAGATGAGTGTATCTATGGTAGACCCTAAATCACACTCAAAAACCTAGCTGCAAAGGAATCTAGAAAGTACAATTTTTAGTATTCCAGCCTCTGTTGGAAAGAAGGCTCATTAGGAAGAAGTTGGAATGGATGTTAAGCGCAATCTACTGTGTCTATTCTATCTCCTCAGAAGTCTATATTCCATTAGCAATCCTGGGAAGAATGTAAATGTAGGTGATGATTTTTCAGTGGCAAAAAATAATTGACAGGTGTAAGATAGTAGTTAAGGGTATGGTCTCTAGAGTCATACTATCTGAAGTCAAATCCTCTTTCCACTCTGTGTGCTCCAATTTCCAAATCTGTAAATCAGCATAATCTTGTTTCAAGGTATAAGTTTGAGGAATACATGAGATAAAAAATGTGATATGCTTAGCACAGTGCCTACCCTCATTCATTAGATTTTTATTTTCTAATATGAAATGGAGATTCCTTGATTAATAAGTAAAATTTCAATTTTCCATATACTACCTTTGTTATGTAAGAGTAACAAATCTTTAATTCTTCCTGTTTCCTTTTCATTCATTCATGCAGTGACTGAAGGTTTATTAATATACAAGATCCTGAGGTGGGTTGTACTCTAGTTTTATTGGATTGATATAAATTCTTTTTTTTTAATTCTTTTTTTTTTTTTGTTTTAGTAAATGTGCTGCTGAAGTGAGCATGGATTGATATAAATTCTCTTAAGATTTATTTATTTTATTAAGAGAGAGCAAAAGCAAGCAAGCACAGGGAAAGGGACGGAGGGAGAGAGAAACTTTAGCAGACTTCTCTCTGAGTGCGCAGACCTGATGTGGGGCGCAATTCCAGGATCCTGAGACCACAACCTGGGCTGAAACCAAGAGTCAGATGCTCAACTGACTGCACTACCTAAGTGCCCCTGATATGAATTCTTAGTACATGGTTATTGTATTTGGCATGATATTGGAGAATTTGGCAGTAAGGAACTACATAGAGAATATCATTGTACCTATAATCAATCATACTGTACAGAGATAACTGCTGATAACAAAGTGGTATTTTCTTCTAGCTTTTAATTTTAATTGCTTGTAGTATTTTATTATGTAGAATATAAAAATTGCCATTTCCAGCAATGGAAATATATCTTTTTTTTTTTTAAGATTTTATTAGGTAATCTTTACACCCAATGTGAAGCTCAAACAACCCTGAGATCAAGAGCTACATGCTCCACTGACTGAGCCAGCCAGGTGCCCTGGAAATATATCTTTTGAACATGGATTATAGTGCTTAGCAAAAACCCCATGTGCCCCTTATATTTCTTGGCTTCCCTTTTAGTTGAGTTAGGATCCTTAGACTAGTTTAGACAATGATCTGTGAACAGAATTCACTAGTGTCGCTTCTAGGCCTAGGCAGTTAACAGCTAGCTAGTGTGTTTCCTTTATCCCTTTCCTCTTCTGCTTAAATGAACTTGTAGGTGGTATATTCCAGATGGCATATCGAGGTAAAGCTGCCCAACCTAAGACATTACCTTAGTGAAAAATAAACATTTGTTGAGTTAAACGTTGAAACTTACAGATTTGTCTATTGTAGCAGCTTCTATTAGTTGTCCTAATAATTTATAGAATTTATCTTATTTACCAGAGGTATTGATTTACTATTGCACTCCTCCCCACCCCCCAGTTGTAATGGTCCAGGCTTTTATGTACCAGTTTTTATCAGTGCATTTAACAATCAGTTCTTCCCACCATGTAAACTGAAGATAAATCAGAATATATGGTTCAGAAGTAAAAGTCTAAAGTTTAGACTTTACTTCTGAACGTAACTATTTTTGTCTCCTTTCTCTTTAATTGACATTGAACCAGTCAGTATTTTAGACTACAAAATTTTTGGGCAGCCCAGGTGGCTCAGCAGTTTAGCGCGTCACCTTCAGCCTGGGGCCTGATCCTGGAGACCTGGGATCCAGTCACACATTAGGCTCCCTGCATGGAGCCTGCTTCTCCCTCTGCCTGTGTCTCTGCCTCTCTCTCTCTCTCTTTCTCATGAATAAATAAATAAAATCTTTAAAAAAAAAAGACTACAAAATTTTGTTGCATGGAGGAAAGTAAAATGGATTGAGATAGTCCCTATTGTTAAATGAAACTTTGTTACTTGTTATAGAGGCAATTAAGGTAATTAGAGAAATACAAATATAATCTGTCTCAGTTGCTTAATTGTGAGGTCAAAGGAGGAACTTTGCAATCTAGATTCAGAAATCCCTTTCAATAGCATATTGGTAGTTAAAGAGAAAATTTGTTCTTCAAGGGTGTGGAAGGACAAAAGTGAATCCATTAACACTATAGAAAACAATCTGACTACTCTGGGAAAAAAAAAATCAAGAGGTAAATGGGTTTTAGAAGGTCACAGGAGCTAATTGTCAGTATTTATGCCCCTCATCAAAATTATTTTTAATGAGCTCCCTGATAGCTGCACATCCTGACAGCGTAGGTGAAATGGCAAGTCTAGGATCATGGGGGCATAATTAGCTGGCACTACCCTGCTTTTGCTGAACTAGAGAGAGCCCTCCTCTTGAGAAAGATCCAGAGGGGACTATGATAAATTAGACAAAGCATTCAGTGAGAGCTTGAATAAATTCACACCAGAGCTCAGAGAAACTGCAATAAAGATGAATTGGGTTCATGAGTATAAAATAGAATATTATGAGAAGAAAGACTAGAATTACTGGAAGAAATATTTGAAAAGGCTCCAGGATTGACAGTTTAGATCTGTATAAAAGATGCTCTGTCAAAATTCATTTGTCAAGAGAATTTGGCAATTAGCCTCAGGGTGAACAGAATGAAACAATGCTGAATACCAAGAAACTGCAAAGAGGGACCTGTGAACTGTTCAAGAATCCTAAAGGGGCTGTTTATAAAGGAAATCTGCAGATAATATTTATTGAATGGTTTCTACGAAAAAAGTCTCAGCGGACTATGTTATTATGAGTTTCCAAAGATTGTTACAGAGTTTATTAAATTGCAGTAGTTCTCAATTGGGGCAATTTTGCCTCACCTCTCCTTCCGCAACATCTGGAGGCATTTTTGGTTGTAACGACAAGAGGAACACTATTGGTCCCTAGTGGGTAAAGGCCAGGGATGCTGCTAAACATCCGAACATCCTATGTTGCACAGGACAGTCCCCAAAACAAAGAATCATTCAGCCAACATTGTCATTGTTACTCAAGTTGAGAAACCTTGAGTTTAATAAACTAGGAAATTGGGAACCCCGGGTGGTGCAGCGGTTTGGCGCCTGCCTTTGGCCCAGGGCGTGATCCTGGAGACCCGGGATCGAATCCCACATCGGGCTCCGGTGCATGGAGCCTGCTTCTCCCTCTGCCTATGTCTCTGCCTCTCTCTCTCTCTGTGTGTGACTATCATAAATAAATAAAAAAACTAAAAAAAAAAAAAACCAGGAAATTTGTATTTAAATGAAAAAAGGGATAAAACTGGAGAAAGTGAAAACTAACTGTAAGCCTCTACCCAATGCAGTGCCTGAGGGGGGATTATAGATGGGGAGACTGCTTCACTGAGATCATAGGACTAGCAATCCCTCTAGTACTAGGTTGGAACCTTTGCTGAGGGCAAATTTCTAGATCTCTCTGAGCCTCAGTTACCAAAAAAGTAGGAGTAATAACAATGGTATTTGCCTTGCAGGTTTTTGTAAAAATTAAACAAGAAACATAATAAGTGTTTGGCACTGTGCCTGATAATCTTTAAATGCCTAGTAAATGGTAGCTAGTATTGCCACAGAAATAAAATTGAGCAGATGTACACCACAGTGTCTGTATTGGTTATCACTGGGCCATCAGTTTTAACTCAGATTATATTTAAAAATGTTCTACCATAACATGCTTATTTTTGTGAGAAAATAGTAAATTTGTTTCAAATCAATTCAAAAGGAACCTTCTGATTCTATATCATAAATTCCAATTATTCTCTTCTTCTTTCCACAGTCAAGTCTAGGTCATCTAGATCGCAAAAATAGTCAGATGTTTTCAGCTACCACCTAAATCATGAGTGTGTAGAAAGCTGTGTTATTGGAATGAAATGAAAATATGAAATAAGAAACTTGTCAGTATTCTGTGATAGCAAAAGCAGTGATGTGTTTATGACCGACTGGAGGATAGATTATAGGATTTGGTTTTGTTCAAATTATTTACATTTATTCATGTTTGCTTAGACTTTAAAATTATTTCTCTTCCTATGGGCACATAGCAATTACAGGGAAGTAGCTGAGAGTCATTCTTATTTGACATAGATTTTCCTTTAAAAATTTTTTTTTAAGATTTTATTTGGGATGCTTGGGTGACTCAGCAGTTGAGTGTCTGCATTTATGTCAGGGGGTTATCCTGGGGTCTGGGATCAGGTTCCGCAACAGGCTCCCCACAGGGAGCCTGCTTCTCCCTCTGCCTGTGTCTGCCTTCTGTGTCTCTCGTGAATAAATAAAAAAAATCTTTAAAAAAGTTATTTTATTTATTTATTTGAGAAAGAGAGACTGAGAGAGAGCATGAGAAGCAGGCTCCCCACTGAGCAGGGAGTCTGACACGGGGCTCAATCCCAGGACCCTGGGATCATGACCTGAGCCAAAGGCAGATGCTTAACCAACTGAGCCACCCAGGCATCCCTATTTTTTCATGTATTTTGTAGATAAAGCAAATGGGCTCAGAAAATGTACATCATTCATTCTAGATTAGAACTCGTAAACAGAACTTGGCTTCAAGCATCCTCTGACAGGGATTTTCCTAATGCCACACATTTTCCATATGTGATTAAGGGAGACACTCAGAAAGAGTCTTGTAGGGTGGTTAAGAGCAGAGACCCTGCAGCCCAGCTTCCTTGCATCAAACTCCAGCCCTATCACTCATTATCTTTTTGATCTTGGAGAAGTAACTTAACTTCCTTGTGACTTTGTTTCCTTACTTTATTTTTTTAAAAATATTTTTATTTATTTATGATAGTCACACAGAGAGAGAGAGAGAGAGAGAGAGAGGCAGAGACACAGGCAGAGGGAGAAGCAGGCTCCATGCACCGGGAACCTGACGTGGGATTCGATCCCGGGTCTCCAGGATCGCGCCCTGGGCCAAAGGCAGGCACCAAACCGCTGCGCCACCCAGGGATCCCCTGTTTCCTTACTTTAAAAAGGAAATAATATTTTATGAAGGTTAAAAGAAGATGGTAAAAATTTCTGTTTTTTGAATGTTGGATATGGTTCTATCTAAAAATTACTATTTTTTAATCTATTACAAACACAAACAGCACTAACTTTGATAAAACAAAGGTAATTTTGATAGACATTTTTCAGTATGTAAATAACAGGTATTAGACTGCGCTGAATTAATTAGTTCACTTACAGTGGGTTGCATTCTCTAGCTTCTTCATGCCAATAGTTACACTGGAAGATCATATTATTTAGAACCAGCTACTAATGTATGACTGAGTTGTAGTTCTTGGTCAAAAACCTTCCTCATCTTTCTGTCATTCTCAAGGAGGGCCTCTCATTTATGTTCAAATCATGAGATAAAATCTGAGAATGCAAATTTTTGTGTTCTTGATGAGAGAGTGAAGGATTCAAGGTCCCTTTCTCCTGGTATGGTTTCTTTTTCCTTGTTTTTAATTTATGTGGTAAGACTTGGCCTCTGTAAGCTTTCTACTTCGAAGGGCCCCAGTGGAGGAGTGAGGAGCAAGTCCAGGTAAGGGTGCAGGAGCAAGGAATGGAAGCCAGAACCTCAGTGGTAATTCTGTCCTGGACTATGAGGAAAAAGGAAAGGATGTTGGATGGGCAGTCTTTGAGACCCGCGAGAAGAGTTACTAGCATTTGGCTCACAGGAGCCCAGAAAATTATAAAAGTTGATCACTGGTAACATTTGTGCTGAAAGATTTTTAGGGTCAGACTGCCTCAGCAAAGCTCAGCAGTGTAGAAACTTTGGATGTGGACCAAACCCTAGGTCAGGTCCTGAGTGGATCCAAAATGGATATCTGAGAAGAATCCTGATGATGTGTCTCTGTTGTGAGGAGATGGGAGAGTCCACCTACATGTGAATCCTGGTCAGAAGCTTTCATTTCCATAATAAAAGTGGACTCAATGATGAACTCTTCTAAATGTAAAGATCTGGACTTAATCCATGTTGCAGGCTTTACCAGGGAATTGTACTGAGAACTGTCAGTATTCTCATAAAAAGTTCAATGGAAAAAAATATTATAGGAAAAATCATATATAAAACAATACTTACTCTGATGCTTAGCAGGAGCACAATATGTAATTGATGAGTTGTTGAATATATTCTAGATATTTGGAGGTTTTTTCTCTAGGTTAGTGGCTTTTGAACTTTGCCATGAGCCCTTGAGGCCTTCTGAGGATAAGGGAAAGTGGAAGGAAGGAAAGACACAGCTTTGTCTTGATCTGTTTCATATACTAGACTTCTCTAGAAGGTTCTCCTCGAAGAATAGTTTACTCCCGTTTTGAAAACCACTTCTGTAGGCAAATGACGTCTTATCCTTGGATCACGTAGATAATTAGACAGCTTACATTGGAAAGCTACCCATGTCATTCTAGCTTTTCAAAGAAACACCTTCACCAAATTGTATTTCAAAGTTATGCTTTAAAATTGTATTTAAGGGGATCCCTGGGTGGCGCAGCGGTTTGGCGCCTGCCTTTGGCCCAGGGCGCGATCCTGGAGACCCAGGATCGAATCCCACATCAGGCTCCCGGTGCATGGAGCCTGCTTCTCTCTCTGCCTATGCCTCTGCCTCTCTTTCTCTCTGTGACTATCATAAATAAATAAAAATTAAAAAAAAAAATTGTATTTAAGGTTCATATAAAAACTGGCTGATAGGGCAGCCTGGGTGGCTCCACGGTTTGGTGCCTGCCTTCAGCCCAGGGCGTGATCCTAGAGACCCGGGATCGAGTCCCACATTGGGCTCCCTGCATGGAGCCTGCTTTTCCCTCTGCCTGTGTCTCTGCCTCTCTCTCTCTGTCTCTCATGAATAAATAAATAAAATCTTAAAAACAAAACAAAAAAAACTGGCTGATAGAATGCATCCTTTGAACATGTATTCCCCACATAAGGCCCCACATGAAACATATATGTAATGAAATACTAAGGAAAACCTTGTTTCTATAGAGAGTAGTTCCTCTTCTCTGACCATGCAAATTATATAATAATTTTGCCTCCAAGTTTTCCTTCAACATCCTGAAATTCTGGTTCTATGTTTTATGCACAATCACAGAAATGATATTGACTTTGAGGATTGCAGTGTTTATTTCTTCTTTGTTCTTTACCTATTTCCCCCTGGTTTTATCATTTTCTTTCCATTTTATTATATATGCCTCTTCGCAACCTGTCTCAAATGCCTTTTGGAATGAGGCAGATTATAAATTCAATACATAAAATATGTTTAAACCACTTATGAACAATACCTTCTTTGGTCTGAACCTAAACATTGCTTACATAGAAAGATCTGGTAAGCATATTAGAAAGCTCATGGATCTAGATTCTGTGTTTACAACAGAGGAAGCGTTACTTTTAAACTGTCACTTTACCCATGTAGTTATTATTTTCTTGGACTGGTATACTTGATGTGTTCAAAATTTGGCAAAGGGTTTTACTGTATTGAACATAGATTAGTGGAGCATTGAATTTTAGAATTTGAAGTGACATAAGATATCATCTAGTCCAGTGATTCTCAAGTAGGGAAACATTTGCCAATGTCTGAAGACATTTTTGGTTATCACAATTAGGGTGGATGCTACTGGCATCTAGGGGTGGAGGCCAGGGGTGCTGATAAAGCAACCCTGCAATGCACAGGACAGCCCCCGCACCAACATGGCAATACTGCCAACATTGGAAACCCTGATTTAATCCAAATGCATAATTTTTCAGACAAACTGAGGCCCAGAAAGATTAAGCATTTTGTCCATCAAGGATGCCAGGGTGACTCAGCGGTTGAGCGTTGCCTTTGGCTCAAGGCGTGATCCCTGGGTCTGGGATCGAGTCCCATGTTGGGCTCCTGTGGAGAGCAGGCTTTTCCCTCTGCCTGTGTCTCTGCCTTTTACTCAATCTGTCTCTCATGAATAAAAAATAAATAGATTTTTAAAAAGCATTTTGTCCATCAAATATATGATTTTAAATATAACCACCCAAATTTATTCTTCTTCTTTTTTTTTTTTAAAGATTTTTCTTTTTAAAGATCAGGTCGGTAGGTCTGTTAGCTTGGTCTCAGTTACAACCACCCTTTGACGAAGATGTAGTGGGAACTAGAAATAAACCTTTACTGTTGTTTTAAAAACATAATCACATTATGAAGTGTGATATACAGTTTTCCTATGAAGAGCAAGATTTTGATGCTTTCTTTTCTTCATAACCTAAGTCTGCACACATTCAATAATTTCTTTTTTTTAGATTTTATCTATTCTTGAGAGACAGAGAGAGAGAGAGGCAGAGATGTAGGCAGAGGAAGAAGCAGGCTTACTGTGGGGAGCCTGATGCAGGACTCGATCCCAGATTCCTGGGATCGTGACCTGAGCTGAAGGCCGATGCTCAACCACTGAGCCACCCAGGCACCCAGTAAGTTTTTCTTCTGTTGTGGTACCTCAACCAGGGCACCCTCTGTTCTCACTCATCTGGAGTAAACAGTAAAGCTTATGTCACAGTCCTGTTATGATGGAGCTAGCAATATGAATGATTTTCTTTGTTGTTTGTATATTTATATTTTTAAATTTATAATATAAGTCTGCTGGAATTGAGCACTAGGCTTTATGAGGAATTTTTTCCTTCCCTTCTCACTTCTTTGCATCAATTTTTCCTTCTGTCCTTCTTTTCATATTTATTTCTACCTTGGACCGAGCATGAATGCATTCATTACTGGCTGCTTTTATCTACCTTTATGTAGTAAGTCTAGAATGACCGGTTACCCAAAGAAGGACTAAGTGGCTAGAGAAGCAGACTGATTATAGTTAGCTAGGGTCACCAGGCAGCTGGTATCTTTGTGAGAGGGAGTGACTAGTTTGCTTTTACCCTAGGTACTGATTTTATAGAGATGAAAAGAGAAAGATTCTTCACTCAAAAACCTGAAAGTCTGGAAGGGGAGTAGACATGCCAGCAAACTACTTTGTCTCCTTACCTCTAAGAGTACTAAATCTCTGGCTTTAACACTTGAATGTGGAAACAAAAGCCCTTCCTGAGTAATGGCAGTTAAGAGATCCAGAGTCTAGAGCTTTCTTCCCACAAGCTTGGAATAGATCTGGCCGATTTTACCTTCTTTTCATTCACCAACCTACCATTGGTCCTACACACAACTTCAGATCTTTTAAAGATTTTTTTTTTTAAATCTATTCACGAGACACACACACACATAGAGAGATGAGAGAGAAAGAGAGAGAGAGAGAATGAGAGAGGCAGAGACACAGGCAGAGGGAGATGCAGGCTGCTTGAGGAGGGCCTGATGTGGGACTCAATCTCGGGACCCTGGGACCAGGATCTGAGCCAAAGGAAGACGCTTAACCATTGAGCCAATCAGGCATCCCAACTTCAGATCTTTTAAAAGTGTGGAGAACTCCCAAGAATTCTCAGTTGGCTGGCCGGGGATTCTGCTCCATTCAGGCGGAGCTTTTTTCTTTTTTTAATTAATTTATTTTATTTAAATTTTTTGGTATATTTTCTTATTGGAGTTCTATTTGCCAACATACAGCATAACACCCAGTGCTCATTCCGTTAGGTGCCCCCCTCAGTCATCCAGTCACCTCAATGCCCCACCCACCTCCCTTCCACTACCCCTTGTTCGTTTCCCAGAGTTAGGAGTCTCTCATGTTCTGTCTCCCTCTCTGATATTTCCCACTCATTTTCTCTCCTTTCCCCTTTAATCCCTTTCACTATTTTTTATATTCCCCAAATGAATGAGACCATATAATGTTTGTCTTTCTCCGATTGACTTATTTCACTCAGCATAATACCCTCCAGTTCCACCCACGTTGAGGCAAATGGTGGGTATTTGTCCTTTCTAATGGTTGAGTAATATTCCATGATTCCATGGTATACATAGACCACATCTTCTTTATCCATTCATCTTTCAATGGACACCGAGGCTCCTTCCACAGTTTGGCTGTTGTGGACATTGCTGCTATAAACATTGGGGTGCAGGTGTCCCTGCGATTCACTGCATCTGTATCTTTGGGGTAAATCCTCAGCAGTGCAATTGCTGGGTGGTAGGATAGCTCTATTTTTAACTCTTTGAGGAACCTCCACCCGGTTTTCCAGAGTGGCTGCACCAGTTCACATTCCCACCAACAGTGCAAGTGGGTTCCCCTTTCTCCATATCCTCTCCAACATTTGTTGTTTCCTGTCTTGTTAATGTTTCCCATTCTCACTGGTGTGAGGTGGGATCTCATTGTGGTTTTGATTTGTATTTCCCTGATGGCAAGTGATGCAGAGCATTTTCTCGTGTGCTTGTTGGCCATGTCTGAGTCTTCCTCTATGAAATGTCTGTTCATGTCTTTTGCCCATTTCATGATGGGATTGTTTCTTTGCTGTTGAGTTTAGGGTCTTTATAGATCTTGGATATTAGCCCTTTATCTGATAGGTCATTTGCAAATATCTTCTTCCATTCTTTAGGGTGTCGTTTAGTTTTGTTGACTGTTTGTTTTGCTGTGCAGAAGCGATTTATCTTGATTAAGTCCCAATAGTTCATTTTTGCTTTTGTTTCTCTTGCCTTCATAGATGTATCTTGCAAGAAGTTGCTGTGGCCAAGTTCAAAAAGGGCGTTGCCTCTGCTCTCCTCTAGGATTTTGATGGATTCTTGTCTCACATTTAGATCTTTCATCCATTTTGAGTTTATCTGTGTATTTGGTGTAAGAGAATGGTCTAGTTTCATTCTTCTGCATGTGGCTGTCCAATTTTCCCAGCTCCATTTATTGAAGAGACTGTCTGTCCTTTTTCCAGCGGATAATCTTTCCTGCTTTGTCGAATATTAGTTGACCATACAGTTGAGGGCCCATTTCTGGGTTCTCTATTCTGTTCCATTGATCTATGTGTCTGTTTTTGTGCCAGTACCACACAGTCTTGATGATCACAGTTTTGTAGTACAACTTGAAATCCGGCATTGTGATGCCTCTGGCTCTGGTTTTCTTTTTCAATATTCCCCTGGCTATTCAGGGTCTTTTCTGATTCCACACAAATCTTAAGATGATTTGTTCCAATCTCTGAAGAAAGTCCATAGTATTTTGATAGGGATTGCATTAAATGTGTAAATTGCCCTGGGTAGCATTAACATTTTCACAATATTAAATCTTCCAATCCATGAGCATGGAATATTTTTCCATCTCTTTGTGTCTTCCTCAATTTCTTCAGAAGTGTTCTGTAATTTTTAGGGTATAGATCCTTTATCTCTTTGGTTAGGTTTATTCCTAGGTATCTTATGCTTTTGGGTGCAATTATAAATGGGATTGATTCCTTAATTTCTCTTTCTTCAGTCTCATTATTAGTGTATAGAAATGCCACTGATTTCTGGCCATTGATTTTGTATCCTGCCACACTGCAGAATTGCTGTATGAGTTCTGGAAATCTTGGGGTGGAGTCTTTTTGGGTTTTCTATGTACAGTATCATGTTATCTGCAAAGAGGGAGAGTTTGACTTCTTTGCCAATTTGAATGCCTTTTATTTCTTTTTGTTGTCTGATTGCTGAGGCTAGGGCTTCTAGTACTATGTTGAATAGCAATGGTGAGAGTGGACATCCCTGTCGTGTTCCTGGTCTTAGGGGAAAGGCTCCCAGTGTTTCCCCATTGAGAATGATATCTGATGTGGGGTTTTTGTAGATGGCTTTTAAGATGCTTAAGAATGTTCCCTCTATCCCTACATTCTGAAGAGTTTTGATCAGGAATGGATGCTGTATTTCGTCAAATACTTTCTCTGCATCTATTGAGAGGATCATATGGTTCTTGTTTTTTCTCTTGTTGATATGATCTATCATGTTGATTGCTTTACGAGTGTTGAACTAGCCTTGCATCCCAGGGGTAAATCCCACTTGGTCATGGTGAATAATCTTATTGTACTGTTGGATCCTATTGGCTAGTATCTTGTTGAGAATTTTTGCATCTGTGTTCATCAGGGATATTTGTCTATAATTCTCCTTTCTGGTGGGGTCTTTGTCTGGTTTTGGAATAAAATGAGTTTGGAAGTATTCCATCCCTTTCTATCTTTTGGAACAGCTTTAGTAGAATAGGTATTGTTTCTTCTTTAAATGTTTGATAGAATTCCCCTGGGAAGCCATCTGGCCCTGGACTTTTATGTCTTGGGAGGTTTTTGATGACTGCTTCAATTTCCTCCCGGGTTATTGGCCTGTTCAGGTTTTCTATTTCTTCCTGTTTCAGTTTTGGTAGTTTGTGGTTTTCCAGAAATGCATCCATTTCTTCTTCTAAATTGCCTAATTTATTGGCATATAGCTGCTCATAATATGTTTTTTGAATATTTTGTATTTCCTTGGTATTGGTTGTGATCTCTCCTTTTTCATTCGTGATTTTATTAATTTGAGTCTTTTCTCTTTTGTTTTTAATAAGGTTGGCTAATGGTTTTTCTCTCTTATTAATTCTTTCAAAGAACCAACTCCTGGTTTTGTTGATCTGTTTTACAGTTCTTCTGGTCTCTATTTCATTGAGTTCTGCTCAAATCTTTATTAACTCTCTTCTGCTGGGTGTAGGTTTTATTTGCTGTTCTTTCTCCAGTTCCTTTAGGTGCAAGGTTAGCTTGTGTATTTGAGTTTTTTCCAATTTTTTGAAGGATGCTTGTATTGTGATGTATTTCCCTCTCAGGACGGTTTTGGCTGTATCCCAAAGATTTTGAACAGTTATATTTTCATTCTCATTAGTTTCCATGAATCTTTTTAATTCTTCTCTAATTTCCTGGTTGACCCTTTCATCTTTTAGCAGGATATTCTTTAACCTCCACGTGTCTGAGTTTCTTCCAAATTTCTTCTTGTGATTGAGTTCAAATTTCAAAGCATTATAGTCTGAAAATATGCAGGAGTCAATCCCAGTCTTTTGGTATCAGTTGAGACCTGATTTGTGACCCAGTATGTGGTCTATTCAGGAGAAAGTTCCATGTGCACTTGAGAAGAATGTGTATTCAGTTGCATTTGGATGTAAAGTTCTGTAAAACTCTGTGAAACCCATCTGGTCCAGTGTATCATTTAAAGCTCTTGTTTCTTTGGAGATGTTGTGCAGAGAAGATCTGTTATTTGCAGAAAGTGCCGTGTTGAAGTCTCCAAGTATTAGTGTATTATTATCTAAGTATGTCTTTACTTTGGTTATTAATTGATTGATATACTTGGCAGCTCCCACATTAGGGACATAAATATTCATGATTGTTAGGTCCTCTTGTTGGATAGATCCTTTAAGTATGATATAGTGTCCCTCTTCATCTCTTACTACAGTCTTTGGGATAAACTTTAATTTAGCTGATATGAGGATTGCTATCCCTGCTTTCTTTTGAGGACCATTTGAATGGTAAATGGTTCTCCAACCTTTTATTTTCAGGTTGTAGGTGTCCTTAGGTCTAAAATGAGTCCTTTGTAGACAGCAAATAGATGGGTCTTACTTTTTTATCCAGTCTGAAACCCTGCGTCTTTTGATGGGATCCTTAACTCATGATCAGAGTTACTATTGAAAGATATGAATTTAGTGTCATCATAATACTTATTCAGTCCTTGTTTTTGTGGATTATTTCTTTGCGTGTCCTCTTTCTTTTACAGAGTCTCCCTTAATATTTCTTGCAGAGCTGGTTTGGTGGTCACATATTCTTTCAGTTTCTGCTTATCTTGGAAGCTCTTTATCTCTCCTATTCTGAATGAGAGCCTTGCTGGATAGAATATTCTTGGCTGCATGTTCTTCTCATTTAGGACCCTGAATATATCCTGCCAGCCCTTTCTGGCCTGCCAGGTCTCTGTGGAGAGGTCTGCTGTTAATCTGATATTTCTCCCCATATGAGTTAGGGATCTCTTGCCTCTTGTTGCTTTAAGGATTTTCTCTTTGTCTTTGGAATTTGCAAGTTTCACTATTAAATGTCAAGGTGTTGAACAGTTTTTCTTGATTTTAGGGGGGCCTCTCTATTTCCTGGATCTGAATGCCTGTTTCCCTCCCCAAATTAGGGAAGTTCTCAGCTATGATTTGTTCAAATATGCTTTCTGGTCCTCTGTCCCTTTCGGCACCAATTAAACATAGATTTTTCCTTCCGAGGCTGTCATTTATTTCCCTTAACCTTTCCTCATGGTCTTTTACTTTTTTTTCCTCTCTCTTTTTTCCTCAGCTTCCTTTCTTGCCATCAACTTGTCTTCTATGTCACTCACTCTTTTTTCTACCTCATTAACCCTCCTCATTAGGACCTCCAGTTTGGATTGCATCTCATTTAATTGATTTTTAATTTTGGCCTGATTAGATCTAAATTCTGCAGTCATGAAGTCTCTTGAATCCTTTATGCTTTTTTCCAGAGCCACCAGTAGCTTTATAATTGTGCTTCTGAATTGGCTTTCTGACATCAAATTGTAATCCAAATTCTGTAACTCTGTGGCAGAGAGTACTGTTTCTGATTCTTTCTTTTGTGGTGAGTTCTTTTTTCTAGTCATTTTGCTCAGTGCAGAGTGGCTAAAAAGAGTTGTATTTGTTAGAAGCGCAAACTCTTCTCTCTGTATCGTTCCCAGCTGTTCTCTCCTTAAATCTCATGTCGAATTTGTAGGTTTTCAGGATTATTTGAAAGTTATTTAGGTAAGTTGGTGGGGACAGGTGACTTGGGGACCCTACTCCTCCGCCATATTGCCCCACCCCCCCGGAGCTTTAATTGACTATAATTAACTGCATTACTCCTGGATACTAACTTCTGCTTGGGTTCTTTAAAGGTATGATGCACTTACCTGATTGGTTGTCTCAATACTACTGCGAAGTAGCTGACATAAGCGTGGTGTCAGTTTTTCCCTTGGCTATCTATAAGAACTTTAGCTAACATGATCATTTTAATAAATATTCTCTTTAGAAACAAAGAGATGAGAGGAAAGGAAAGAAAATAACAGCTAGTGTCATGCTTGCCTAGTTTCAACTTCTGAATTTTGCTTTTCTTACCAATGCAGTAGCCAAGGACAGATCAAATACCCCAATACAGTAATCCCCAGCTCCAAACCTGATTTTTATCCACTCTTTAGAAATTTTTATCTACTCTTTAGAAATTATCAGCCACTTGCTTTATTTTGATTTGAAAACTTATATATAGTTGCTAGATGTATTCATCAAAGATTTCTCTAAGAAACTTGTACACATTTGTAATTCAGTAAATATTGGTTGGATAAATGAATGCGAACTCTGTAGGAATCACTTATTCCACAAATGGTCCCTTACCAAAATTTCCAGAAACAATTTTTGTATTAAATAAAAAACCAAAACAAAAAACCAATTCTGCTTCTTCCCACAGAGTTTTACAATAGCCTTTACAAAATAATCTTGAACATATTTCAGTCTTGTTTATGGTAGAAATAAGTAGGCATCATCACATTTTTCTTTTGGGTATTGTTTTCCCCCATAATTTCATAGGCATTCTTTGTCTATTATAACTTTAAAGCCTTGATCCATTAGAATTATTATGAATTTTCTTCCAGTTGGACAACCAGTTGTGTCAGCATAATGATACTGTCCTGCCCTATGAAATGAATTGCCATCACTGTCTATAGACTCATCTTTCCTCATATATCCTGTTCTGCTTAACTGATTTATCTTCTGTAGTTAAATCATCTTCTGTAGTTAGGCCAGTATAATGTTTGAAAGCATTGTTATTAACAGAAATTTAAAAACTGTAGAGACTACCTTCACTATTCTGATTTTTCATAATTTTCCTGATTCTTTCCAGATTTTTATTTTTTAAATATGTAATTATAAATCATTTAGCTCCAAAACCTCATTGGGGTTCTAACTGGAATTGCATTACATTTCTGATTCACAAGTATGGAATAAATTTCCATTTACTTATCTTCTTTTATTTATTTTTAAAAAATGTATAGCTTTCTTCATATAAGATTTGTACCTTTCCAACAATATTTTATAGTTTTTTTGTAAATCGAATTTTGTTTAAAATCTTTATTTAGATTTTATTTATTTGAGAGAGAAAGAGACAGCACAAACCAGAGGGTGGGGCAGAGGGAGAGGTAGAAACAGACTCCTCACTGAGCAGGCAGCCTGATGCTGGGCTCGATCTCAGGAGTCTGGGATTATGACCTGAACCGAAGGCAGATGCTTAACTAACTGAGCCACCCAGGCTTCCCTACAGAGTCAGTTTTATATTATTTTGTATAATGGCAAGAACTAGAAAAATCTGAAGTCCATCAATAGGAAGATGGTTGGATAAAATCTATATCATGCATTTAGGCCTTGGAATTTATTTATTTTTATTTTTTAAAAATTTTATTTATTTGAAAGAGAGAGAGGGAGAGAGGGAGAGGGTGTACACAAGCAGGGGGAGGGGCAGAAGGATCAGCAGACTCCCCACTGAGTGCCATGCAGGGCTCAATCCCAGGACCCTGAGATCATGACCTGAGCTGAAGTCAGATGCTAACCTACTAACCAACTGAACTACCCAGGTGCTCCTTCCTTAGAGTTTATATAAATAACAAAAAGAATGAGTTAGATCCTTATCCATTGATCTTGAGTTTTTTGTCTTTTATCTTTAGTGAAATAAGCAAGTTGCTGAGAAATGCAGGAGGTATAATACAAATTTTATAAGATTTGTATACTTATTTACAATCGTGTATATATTTGTTTACATGACATGTATATATTTGTTTACAGGCTCATAGGCAAGGGAAGAGATTCAAAAGATACCTGCTGGGACATTGACCCCGATTTGCTGGCTGAAGGGGTTGAATTTTTTAAAAAAGGAAACAAGGATAAAAACATTATTTTGAAAAGAAAATCATTTTAAAAGAGTATAAAATATTTATGTAAAATAATATTCCAAAAACTTTTTAATGATAAAATTTAGAAATAGTACAAATGATTAACTTAATGAAATTATTTGTGGCTGTTAAAAATGGTAATATAAGAGGCACCTGGGTGGCTCAATGGTTGAACATCTGCCTTTGGCTAGATTGCCATCCCAGGGTCCTGGGATCGAGTCCCACATCAGGCTTCCCACAGGCAGCCTGTTTCTCCTTCTGCCTCTGTCTCTGCCTCTCTCTCTCTCTCTCTCTCTCTCTGTCTGTCTCTCATGAATAAATAAATAAAATCTTTTTAAAAATGATATACATGTATTTAGGATGTGTGGAGGTTTTATTTTTAAATTTTTTTAGAATGCATATTAAATGACAAATCAGATTGTCTACTTTGTACTAATATGATTGTCTGATGATGGGTTTTTTTGTTTTTTATTTTTTTTTATTTTTTTAACCTAATAGGGAAAAGGAACTGAAGTTATTTCTGGAAGTATGAATTACTTATAGTACTTGTAGTCTGTATTACCTAAATTATACTCTTCCTGGTATAGCTGTAATTACATGAGATTCAGTCATATCTTTAATTAGCAGTCTGATTGAAGGTAGGAATCACTTTTTAAGATTCTAAATCTCACTCTTAGCGCTCAGAATAATTCTGATTCATAATTTCAAATGATCACCATTGAACTGAGCCTATATGTGAGAATGGACTCAGCATCAAAGAGGTCAAAAACAGCAGGCCATAGTGAAAGTATTCACTCGGCCGCAGTGCTTGGGCTTGCCTGTTGCAACTAACCAGCTTGATCACAAGGCTGGCTGAGACTTAAGCTAAAGTTTCTAGGAAAAGGACAGAAAAGTGAGCTAGGGAGACTGATCTGTTTGCTAGATCAGCAAATTAGTCCCCTGATGTATGAGAATTTAGGATTTGATTCTATGAGAATTTGATTAATGTTGTGGCTTTGGTTCAAGCTCAGAGACGCGACTCCAGGATACCCCATCTGGTGGATGGGCTGCAGAAGCAAGAATCTCGTATTAACGTTAACAAGTCAGGCAGGGGGCCACTTTTTGGTTCTGTGAACTCTCTAACTGCAGAAGTGTGGCAACTGACTGGGTGGTTCAGTCAGCCCTCCCCAGTGCTGACATAGGGAGTTCTCCTGTCACTGCTGCTGGCTGTCCCCACCTGGGGTCACTCTCTTCAGGACCTCCCTGCTGAAGTGATGAGTAAAGAGGGAGGCTTTTGTGTTACAATTTAATTTAAGGACTTCACACTTCATTTTAGGGAACATAGTTGTTCCTTAGCTGAACAGCACTCTGCTTTTAACAGAGCAGCCACTTTTTTCCACTTATGGTAGGGGTAGGTTTTGGAGTATGTAAAATATTAACCAAAAAGAACAAGATATACTTCATAGTTCTCTAAAGGCCACCAAAATGTAAACAAGTCAGGTTATTCCACATAGTTGAGGGACTGGCTTTCCATTTTTCTGTGTAATCTGTTTGTGCCTCCGTAGGAACAGCCACACCTCAAATGATGAAGCAGTTCTGTGGAGATACCCATTTACGCCAGATTCCGGATGTCATTCCTGCCAGGAACAATGCCAAGAATATACTTATATTTTAAATAAATGAGAAAATCAATATCTAGATGAAATGTATACTACAAAATAGAAATTTTATATTATTGGTATATTTATCAATCCATTTTGACTAAAGTTGAACCTGACAAAAATATCAATCCCTTCTTAAAATATATAAAACACATTTTTAGGTAATTTTCTTTTTCCTGGCCAGTGCTAAAAATGTAATGGTTTGACAGTGTAGGGGAGGAAAAAATTTTCCTCAACCCTGTAAAGGTCCCTGGCTGGGTCTGAAAATTAAACTGACAAAAAGATTAATAGGAGAAAAAGCATCCAAATATATTTTATATTAATTTTATGTTATATGGGAGCCTTCATAAGGAAATGAAGCCCCAAAGAAGCTGTTAAATCGGAGTATTTTTATGTTAAGTTTGTTGAAGAGTGGGCATTTGTGGAGAAATTTGATAGGTCAGACAGTATGAGATTAATGAAGTGAGCTGGAGGAGACTTCAGGAGACCTGTTTGTTTGGATTCTTCTCGGTTTCCCTTTGTCTTCTGAGATGAGAATGCTCTTTTCTTCCTTTACAGGGAAGACACCTCTTATGAAGGTTTTATGACCTACTTCAGGGGTGGAAGAAGGGGAAGAGGAGGGAAGGTCTTTCCTACTTCTGCCATTTTTTTTCAGACTCCATCAGCTTAAAAATTTCAACATGCCAAGTTGCCATATTTTGACATAGCATATCTTGAACCCCATCAATAGATCGAGTAGTAAAGGAATCTAAATTTCTCCTTTTTTGACTCCTCGTATGTATGCTAACTTTTCTTTTCTTTTTTTAACTTTTCTAAAACTATGAAAATAAGCAAGATATTTTTATAGCTATAATACTGATTTCTAAAAATTATGTGAAGATTGTGTATTATGAAGTAATTCATATCTTTGTAGTGGGAATAAAGTGGACTTAACCCGGGAGGATTTCCCTTCGTAGAAGGCAAAGAAGCAAAGCAGCAAAGCCCCATTTAATTACTGAGCCCAAGATCAGACTTGAATTTCCCTCCCCTTATGAAGTGGCATAGCCAGTGAAGTCTACACATAAACTTCAGTGCTCCTGAGCTCTTGGGTCTAATAATTAGCTTTAATTTGCTCTGCTCAAAGAACCCTGAGGATTTCTTCCTAGACTTTGCAGTCACCCACTGAGACATGTTTTCTGGGTCTGCTTTTCCTTCTTCCTCATGGATGGATATCTTCTCTGAAGAATCTCTACTTAGCATTTCATCTAGAGGGAGACTCAGATGCTTTATAATAGGCCCCCAGTACATATTCTACTTATACGATTCTGGAGTAAGGCCTTTCTCTTGATGTTTTCTGTGGTTACATTTTTTATTTCCTTATCAGATTTCCAAATATACTTTCCCTTGTGTCTTTCATCCTCTTCTGCAAAGGCTTTTCTAGCAAGGTTACCCTAGCTCTATTGGAAGTACATGGTACTCTTGGGAAATCTAAAATAAAACTCTTGCAACACCTCAGAGATAATTGTGGATTTGGTCCCAAATCACCACTATAAAGCGAATAGTACAATAAATTGAGTCAAATGAATTTTTTTTTGTTTTCCAGAGCATATAAAATTTATGTTTGTACTAAACCGTAGTCTATTAAGTGTGCAATAATATTATATCTAAAAAATGTACATACCTTAATTTAAAAATGTTTTATTGCTAAAAAATGCTAACCATCAGCTGATCTTGCAGTGCGTCATATTCTTTTCACTGATGGAGGGTCTTGCGTCCATGTTGATGGCTGCTGACCAATTAGGGTGGTAGTTGCTGAAGGTTGGGGTGACTGTAGCAATTTTTAAAAATAAGATGATGATGACAGTAGTTTGCTGTATCAATTGATTCTTCCTTTCACGAACAATTTCTCTGTAGCAAATGATGCTGTTTGATAGTATTTTACTTACAGTACAACTTCTTTCAAAACTGGAGTCAATCCTCTCAAACTCTGCTGCTGCTTTATCAACTAAGTTAATGTAATATTCTAAATCCTTTGTTGTCATTTCAACAATCTTCACAGCATCATCACTAGGAGTAGATCCCATCTCAGGAAACCACTTTCTTTGCTTATCTGTAAGAAGCAACTCTTCATCTGTTAAAATTTTATTATGAGATTGCTGAAATTCAGTCACATCTTCAGGCTCCACTAGTAATTCTAGCTCTCTGGCTATTTCTGCCACATCTGCAGTTACTTCCTACCTTGGAAACCTTGAACACCTTGAAGTCATCCATGTGAGTTGGAATCAACTTCTTCCAAACTCCTGTTCATGTCAATCTTTGACTTTCCCATGAATTTCAGATGTTATTAATGGATCTAGAATAGGTGCATCCTTTCCAGAAGGCTTTAAATTTACTTTGCCCAAATCCATCAGAAGAATTAGTGTCTATGGCAGCCTTATGAAATGTATTGCTCAAATAAGACTTGAAACCTGAAATTATTCCTTTTTCCTTGGGCTACAGAGTGGGTGTTATGTTAGCAGATGTGAAAACCACATTAATCTTGTACATCTCCATCAGATCTTTTGGGTGACCAGGTGCACTGTCAACAAGCAGTGATATTTCAAAAGGATTCTTTTTTTGGAGCTATAGGTCTCAACAGTGGGCTTAAAATATTCAGTAAACCATGTTGTAACCAGATGTGCTGTCATCCAGACTTTGTTCTATTTATAGAGCAAAAGTAGAGTAGATTTAGCATAATTCAGTGCCCTAGGGTTTTTGGAGATAGTCAATGAGCACTGGCTTCAACTTAAAGTGACCAGCTACATTAGCCCCTAAAAAGAGAGCCAGCCTGTCCTTTAAAGCTCTGGCACCAGGCATTGACTCTTCCTTGAGCTATCAAAGCTCTAGGTGGCATCTTCTTCCCATGGAAGGCTGTTTCATCTATATTGAAAATCTTGTTTGGTGTAGCCACTCATATTCATTATCTTAGCTAGATCTTCTGGATAACTTGCAGCTTCTATATCAATACTTGCTGCTTCCACTTGTACTTTTATGTTATGGAGATAGCCTCTTTTCTTAAACCTCATGAACCAACCTCTGCTAACTATACGCTTTTCTTCTGTAGCTTTCTCATCTCTCTCAGCCTCCATGGAATTGAACAGAGCCAGGGTCTTGCCCTGAATTAGGCTCTGGCTTAAGGGAATGTTATGGCTGGTTTGATCTATCCAGACTACTCAGACTTTCTCCATATCAGCAATGAGGCTATTTCCCTTTCTTATTTGGGTGTTCACTGGAGTAACCTCAAGAATTTTTCTTTTCCATTTGCAACTTGGCTGTTTGGTGCAAGAGGCCTAGCTTTTGGACTATTTCAGTTTTTGACATACCTTCCTTACTGAGCATAATTACTTCTAGCTTTTAATTTAAAGTGAGAGATGTGTGACATTTCCCTTCACTTGAACATTTACAGGCCACCGTAGAGTCATTAACTGGCCTAATTTCGATATTGTTTTGTCTCAAGGACTAGGGAGGCCTGAGGAGAGGAAGAAAGATAGGGGAACATCTGGTTGGTGGAGCAGTCAGAGCACATATAACATTTATAGATTAAGTTCACTGTCTTTTATTGGTATCGTTTATGGTGCCTCAAAACAATTATAGTAGTTACGTCAGTTCTGGAGGAAAAAAAAAATATATATATAGTAGTTACGTCAACAGATCACAGATTACCATAACAAATATAATAATAAAGTTTGAAAATATTGCCAGAATTACCAAAATGTGACACAGAGACACAAAGTGAACAAATGCTGTTGGGAAAATGGTGCTGATAGACTTGCTCAACACACAAACCTTTGTTAAAAAAAAAAAAAAGCAAAAAACCAATATCTACAATGTGTAATAAGTTAAAGAACTGTAAAATGAGGTATGGCCGTAGAGCCTTTTCCCTTAGTAATTCACAACTCTGGTCTCATCAGGTTACATTATCCTCCTAACATTTTTGCTTCCTGGCTTGCCAGTTCAAAACTCTGTGTCATTTTCCAAAAGATTATCTTTTGTAAACATCTTATTAAAAATAAAAGATAGCGGGGCACCTAGGTGGCTCAGTCAGTTAAGTGTCTGCCTTCAGCTCAGGTCATGATCTCAAGGTCCTGGGCTTGAGCCCAGTATTGGCCTCTCTGCTCAGCAAGGACTCAGCTTCTTCTGTTCCTTCTATTCCTCCCTACACTGCTCATGTTCTCTTTCTCTCTCTCAAATGAATAAAATCTAAAAAAAAAGTGAGCATTTATTGAATGCTTATTTCGTAATGTATATGATCTCATTTAATTCTTATAATAATGTTATTGATTAAGGAGCATTGGCTTTCTCAGGTTTGTGGAGCTGGTCACTCCTCATCCACCTGTCTTCTAGCTTGTAGTATTGCCTTCTATCACATTCTCTGGTGGAAATATAGGTACATACTGAATTTCACTGTAGTTTTAAAGGGTTTTCAAGGAGGGAGTAAAAGTGCATGTTTCAATCTCTCTTTACTCAGAAGTTGGAATATTACTTCCTACAGTGGAGTCCTGAATTTAGGTATATTTTAGCACTTGGAGGTAGACTGAAAGAACTAAATAGGTGTTTATTGAAAAAAAAATCCCACTCTTTACTAATTTGTCATATTGAATGCCATGCTGCATAGTAATTTTGGCTATAAAGAGAAAACAATTATTTTTAGACTTGATGTTTTTAATTAACATTTGAAATCATTAAAAGTTACTATCAGGATCCTTTTGTTTTGTGCATATAAATTCAGTAAGACAGCTTGTTGGCTATCTTGAGCACTTGTGTACTATCATATGAAGGATTGTAGTTTAACACATTTTCAAATTCACCTAAGCTAATGATTTGATTAGAGAATATAGTTTTTCCATTCATTGGCTTTTGGAACATAATGCAAAAAATTTTAAGCAGCTTTTGCTTTTATAATTGGAATTCACTTGTTATGATTCTAACAGAGCAAAACACTGACCTATGTAATTTTGGTGCAATTAAATTTTTCTCCTTATGTCTATATGTACTTCATCAGTTTAGCAAAAGCAATAGCAAAACTTCAAAATCCTGCACAGCAGATTGTCAGGGAAGAAGTATCTGCTGATTTGTCTGCTCTGTGAGACCCTGGTTCTGGCAATATCATGTTGGTAATTGCTCAGAGATGCCTTCTGTTTACTAAGACGAGTGTTGCAGCTGTTTTTAATTAACTTCTACAGATGATAAACTGCCAGTGTATGCTTGTTAGATTTACTTAAATTTATTCCAAATAAAGGAGAATTTAAAGAGTATCAATATAGAGATTTGTAGCATTTCTATTCATAAGAGTTTTAAAAATTGTTTTGAGCAAAAGGGTTGGAAATGAAAGAGAGTTAAAGTGTTATGATTTATCATGAAATTTGGTGAATATCATTCACAAAGCTTTATTTATCCTATGGGTTGGAAAAATATGTGTTAATTTTCTTATTTTTCTTTTGTTCTCTAAGCTTCATTCCTTAATTCCAACCCGGAGGTGGTAATACTAATGGGCAAAGTGGCCAGAGTTGCTAAATTACTGTTTATTCCCTTTCTTACAACTTTTTCCCGAGGCTATCCACCCTGTTGCTTGGCAGCTGTAATTGTTAAACTGCTCTTTTTTGTTAAAAGAAAAGTTGACTCCCCATAATTTTCACCAACTGGCCATATTTCTAGCTGCTGGATCTATACCCACGTTGGGTGTAGCACTTACTTAAAAAAAAAAAAAGAGAGAAAAAGATTACAATATGCTGAAAGATCAGATGATGGTTTAGCAGCTTAGGGTACCTGGCTGGCCCAGTTGGTGAAGCATGTGACTCTTAATCTTGGGGTTATAGGTTCAAGCCCCCCATTCGGTGTAGAGATAACAGAGATAAAGATGTTAAAAATAACACCATTTATTTATTTATTTATTATTTATTTTTAAAGTATTTATTTATTTGACAGAGTGAGAGAGAGCACAAATAGGGGGAGCAGCAGGAAGAGGGAGAGGGAGAAGCAGGATCCCCGTAGATCAGGAAGCCTGAGAGAGGGCTTGATCCCATGACCTGAGCCAAATGCAGACAACTAACTGGGCCACAGAGATGCCCCAAAATAAAAAATTTTTTTTAAAAGAACAAAATTGATCCTCATAGTAAGGAAATACTATTGAAGAAAGCTGACATTCTAGGTTACTGTAAAGTCTCTAAATTGTGATGGTAACTAATGCAGTGCTTGCAAGGAGAACTTTTATTGATTTGATTTGATGGTACACTGATTTCTTGTTACTATATGGCTTTGAATAGTCAGTAATTGACTATGACCAGAATATTGTATGGAAGATGATTGTTTTCCATCCTAGGTGAGGATCTAATGAAAATTTACTTAAAATAACAGCAAAGGAACTTAGACCTCAATCAAGCAAAATAGGGATAACGGAGATCCCTTTTGCATAGGACTCCTTTTACTTTGGAAAATAGGTAGATGAATTAGAAAGCTAAATTTTTTCAGCTTTTTCTTTCTTGACTTTTATCGTTATGTGGAAAGTTTATGAAAACTAAATTTTCTTTAATTCATGAAATGTGTTTATGATCTAATAGAAAAGTTATGTCAAGTTAGTTATATGTTATATATTAATAGTTATATATTAGTTATATGTCAACTTAGTTCCTATTAGCTACATTCCTGCAGAACCAATTTGTCTTTTTTTCCATATGATTTGTTGAATTATGGAAGTTTATTTGTAAGTCATTTGTTACAAAAGGGTTATTATATATAAGTTCTGTCCACATGGAAGTCTCTTTATCCTTGCCTAAACTAATGAATAGTGCCAATAGGAGCAGAACCACCCCCAGTCATCTCGCCCCTTCTATAGCCTTCACTACCTAGAGGGGAAGCAAGGACTCTGCTATCTCCAAGCTGCTAGCAGAGTTCCTTTCCTAGGACCCGGGAAGTAATTTTAGAAGTAAAAAAGCCCAGGGCACCTGGATGGCTCAATTTGTTAAGCGTCTGCCTTCGGGTCAGGTCATGATCCTGGGGGTCTTGGGCTGCTCAACAGGGAATCTGCTTCTCTCTCCGACCCTCTCCCTGCTTCTACTTGCGTGTTCTCTCTCTCTCTCTCTCTCTCTGAAATAAATAAATAAAATCTTAAAGTAAAAAAGTCCACAGTAAAGATCATGCCTAATTTAAACTATTGCTTTTGTCATATTCTCTACCAGTCATAGGAATAGTTTTATTATGTCACAAATCAAAGAATTCCTATTCTTAATTTATAATGCATCTCAAGAGGCACATCCATTGCTATGGTTTTGATACTTTATTAGTCACTTAGGCTAAGTTATGCTGTGGTAACCTACCATTCCCAAAATTTTAGGGGCTTGTAACAACAAAGTTTTATCTCTCATGCTCTACATCTGCTAGAGGTATAAAACTTATTCCATGTCATTGTCATTCTGAGATATGAGTCAAAGAAGCAGCCCCTCTCTGAGACTTTATCTTTTAGTCGAGGGGAAAAAACCACCCACAGTGGGAACATACAATGGTTCTTAAAGCTTCTGCTTGAAAGCAGCATGTGTCATGCCACACACATTTTACAAACCGAGTCAGACACCCACTCTGGGGATGTGCAGTTCAGCCAAGCCTGGCATCAGCATGGTGGGGATGTATAATCCTTCCATGGTGAGGGGCAAAGAATAGTTTTGAATAGTGATACCATCTACTTATAAAATATTGAGACCCGTCTGTTTGTTTGATGAGATCTGAATGTTCTTAAGCAAAGACAGCTCCCTGTACTTATCACGTTATTTCATTTTCTTTTGGAGATTATAGGAAAATGGCCTTTCTCAATCCCTTTGCATCTCTATGGGGCCAGAAGACTACTTATGGTCAGTGAACTTTGGAGAGAAGTGGTGTGTGGCACTTCCAGACCTAGTTCCGAAACATCTAGTAAAATCTACTCTCCTTTCATTATTGTTGGGCTGAATGCAGAGTAGCCTACCTCTCCAAATCACTGCTCTAAGTCATCCAAGACATCCAAGGAGATGTAGCCAGGAGAATCACCTGACCAGAAACATCTACTTTGAACTATGGGATAGAACAAATAAACCTTTTTTGTCTTAAAACACTAAGATTTTGTGGTTGCTGTGTTACCCCATCCTGACTACTATAACCTTGCTTTATGGTTTACTTAGTGATGCATATTAGGTGCATATAATGATGCATGGTAGGGTGTTGTACATTCTGTAATGGCCAACTATGACATAGTCCCAAAATTGTTGAAAGTATACATAGATTTTTACTGTAAAAATATGAATATGTGACCAAAAAACTGAGTTTTAGATTTTACTATAATTAATGTAAACGTAAATGGCCACATGTGGCTAATGGCTACCATATTGGACAGTAGGAAGCTTTTTGGTTGTTTGATGTATTATAAATCTTTCCATTATCCAGCCACCTAAACATAAAACCAACATGTTGTCTAAGTTAGAAACTTTCTGAATGACTAGGAGTCATAAAAATGAAGAACAGAAGGTAATCATATCTTTCTGTAGTATTTCATTGGTGACAGTTTTGACATTGGAGCACCAGTCAGAGTCCTTTAGTAGTACAAGTTGACATGAGGGTCTTTGTTAATAGGTTCCAATTACAATACAGAAGAACGGATGGTGGAATGGACATTTTTGCCAAAGTTTAAGTGTGATATTTACTGACAAAATAAATTTAAAATGAAGACTTCACTGCTTTAAGTTTCTAAATTTATTCATTGTTAAGTATGTAAGATGTGTTAGAAGTTAACTTTGCAAATGCTATGCCTTTGCTTAAATCTCTGTATTACATCTGTAGGGATGCTTGTGATCCCAGGAACCACTGATAGGGATTATGAGAGACTCCCTATATTTCTCTGTGTTTAAAGATTCATTTCAAAGCAGGAGCTGAGTCATGTAATGGAAATATTGGATTCAGAGCAAAGTATCTCTATTTTGTTTTCTACTCTCTGTCTCCAACTTGCTATATGAATTTGGGTAGGTTGTTTAAATTCTCTGGATCTCAGTTTCTTCTACAGTAAACTTAATGAGGTTAGACTACTCACCAACTTCTAAAATTCTATGGCTGAATATCCCTCTGTGTCAATCATGTTTTTTCTCCTTAACCATTTGTTACTTACACATGGAATGGAATGTATTAGAACTGAGCCCACCCATGTCAGTATGACTTAACTCTTGGCTCCAGGAAATTCTTGCTCAGGA
The DNA here is from genome assembly GCF_018345385.1 of Vulpes lagopus. Lineage (NCBI taxonomy): Eukaryota > Metazoa > Chordata > Mammalia > Carnivora > Canidae > Vulpes > Vulpes lagopus. The sequence goes on from NC_054844.1 coordinate 29,057,164, forward strand.
AGATTAGACAGTAAATTAATAAATAACTTCACTGTTTGCTTTAGAAAATTCTTGCAAATCAATTTATCAGGACAAACAGTTTGCTCATCTGGGCAAACAGCTCTCTTAATAGAACAATATATTGTTCATCTGGGCAAACAGCTTGACAGGTATGTAGAAGAATGACATGCACTGTGGTCTTGATAATGAAGCTGCTGTAAATGCTATTTTATTTTACCAAATGACTGGGAGAAAAATATATTAGTATGTGAGTCTAGGTATTTTTCTTGACTAGCATGAGACTCTACATAGTTTGTACATTGATGAAGTTAATTATAACAAGAATACTGAGATCATAGACATTGGAATAATTATAACAAGGTAGGTGAGCAAAATCAATTTTCTGTGTCAAACATAGTTTACCACTTTATGTAAACAAGTATTTGTTTATAAAATTCATTCTAAGAGATTCAGTTTTCTATAAAAAATATACATAGCCTTAAGGTTCCAGGTTAAAGTCTTTATAGTTTGCATCTTCTACTTCTTCTTTTTTTTAATCAAGTAAGTTCAGTGCCCAACGTAGGGCTTGAATTCAAGACCCTGAAATCAAGATTCACGTGCTCTACTGACTGAGCCAGCCAGGTGCCCCAACCCTTAATAGTTTGAAATAACATAATATGGAGGTTCTGTGACATTACTTAAGAGCTTATTATTCATTTGTGGTGTCTGAGTGGATCAGTCAGTTAAGTGTCCAACTCTTGGTTTTAGCTCAGGTCATGATCTCAGGGTTGTGACCTCAGGGTTGTGGGAGTAAGCTCCATGTTGGGTTTTGTGCTCAGCACAGAGTCTACTTAAGACTGTCCTTCTCTCTGCTTCTCCCCACTGCATTCTGTCTCTAAAATAAATAAATAAAATATTTTTTAAAAAATAGCTACTTATTATTTTGATAAGAGACAGAGTATGTGCAAATTTAAACTTAAAGCAGAAATTTGTGACTGCTGTTTGAGTATCCTTTGTTCAATGTGCTCCTAAGACCTCCAGATGAAAGTTTCTCACTCAGTACCTTTATTACTCAAGAGTTCTCTCTTTAATTTTAACTAAGGCTGAATTAAAATATTTTCAAATTTCTACTTTTTATTTCCATATGAAGTCTGGTAAGAAAAGCTTTATCTTTAGAGTCACAGTTTTACCTTAGGAAAATCAAACATAGATCTGAAAGCAGATTGTTGAGAATATGGAATTAGAACTTAGAACGTGCCTTTAAGAAGGAATAACCCTGAGAAAGAATCTTGTGACATTTACATTCTGTTGCTTTGACATAGCCATTTTGTTGTGGGGTCATTTGATGTAGACTGAAAAGGATACTTTGATTCTATTGGAAAGAAATGGTCAAATAATGTTCAAAGCAGACCACTTCACCTTTCCTGAGCCTCACCCCACTGTTGACCACCTGTTATAATCTCTTTCCCTTCCTGAACTCTTCTCCCCACAACTCCCCACCCCTACCCTGTTGCTATCAGATATAATGTAGAATTGGAGACATGGTGAGGCATAAGGTAAATCAGAGAGAAGCATGAGCTGAGCTTGAGGGTTAAATAACATCTGGCAGGCCAACCACATATAACTAGACTTTAGAAGTTTTCCAGCCGTACTTACTCATCTCAGGAAAAACCATCAGTCATTAAAAACAAAGCATCTGTTCCTTCCTGAGATTGTACTTATATCTTTAATATCTGCATCCTAAATTCCATTTCTCTCATTTCTCCCTCAAGTTAAAGGCCTTGATGTGGGTTAGAGTTGGGATGGAAATGTTTGGGCCTGTGGTAGAAAAATTATTATTAATTTTGGTTTGAAGAGAAGAATCTGTTTGTGGTTATCATATTATTACAATCAGGCCCAAAGGAGGAAACCAGAAAGTCTTCATATTTTTTTTACTGACAAAGGTATTTAAGTGCTTGGCCAAGGATGGTACATATAGAAGGCTGAAGACAGCTTCCTTGACAGCCAGTTAGTAGATACAGCTTCAAAGTTTATGACTATATTCCCTAAGAGATAGAGTTAGCCTTCTGAAGTCTAGATGTCTCAAGGTAACTTGATACAAATTATTTAGGACACTTTTATGATGACAAGATACAGATTAGCCATAAGTAAGACAAGAATGGTCTTTGTCCAGCTTAGGTTAGGATTTATAGATCTCCTCTCCAAGTCCTAGGTATAATGGCTACTCTTAGCCTTCACCTGTGCCAACTGGCTATGACTGACTAACACAAATCTCTGAGTAACAAACATGCATCGTATTTTTGTCCCTAATCATTTATCTTTAAAGTTCTCACAGACTTTTTAAAATATTTTTGAGGGCACATGGGTGGCTCAGTAGGTCAGACGGCTGTCTTCAGCTCAAGTGGATACTTGTGTCGGGGGCTGGAGCCCCACATAATGTTCTCTGCTTAGTGGGGAGCCTGCTTCTCCCTCTGCCTCAGCCCCTCCCCCTCCTGGTGCACGCACTCTCTCAAATAAATAAATTAATATTTAAAAAATAAAGTATTTTTGAGATAAGAATGATTATAAGAATGATTATGATTAATAATAAATAATAAAAATATTTTTGAGATAAGAACACTGAAAAAAAAATAATGAGAAGACGGAACATTCTTCACAGCCAGGGTACAGGTGAGGGATAAATATTGCATAACTTGGTAATAAAACCAGCAACTGTGCACTTTAACAGGCCAGTCTGGATACCCTGCTTGTTAGTCTGTTTCCCTAACCCCATCACCCCCATGCTGGTGGTTGAGAGGTACCCCTAAGCCTACTTATTTCATGATTTCACATCTCCCTTTTGGTTCTTTGCATCAAATCTGCTTTAGTACTGCACCAAGGTCTGCTTTTTTTAAAATGGCCCCTCATGCTCATGGCTTCTAATGGCCTGTGAATAAGTAGTTTACCTCCTACCTTCTCCCCTGAGGCTTTTGCTAAACCTGTCACCTTCAACTGGAAGCTTTTTCTACTTCATTCTTGCCAGTTCACTATCAGTGGATCCCTTTAAGACCAACATCACAGAGGAGGCTTTAGGTTTGAGCCCTGGTTTCATCAATTATTGGACTGGTGATTCTAGACAAATTTCTTAACTTTAATTCTCATGGTCCTTTTTTTTTCTTTTTATATCACAGGCTGACCTGTTGACTTTTGCATCTAGTATTCATTTTTACCTTTACTAATATTACAATATTTCTACTAACAGTATATCCTATGAATTCATAACGACGTGAATATAAGACTAGTGAAGATGTGTTGCAGAGAGAAATAAATGTGAGGCACAAAGGGGATTATTGTGAATTAGAATACAATTTATTAAGAGTTCTTGTAAATTTCTGGAAAGAACGTTGGATATTGAGGATAATTAAAAGTTAAAAAATATGTAAGATATGATATTACTTGGGGTTAGAATTTAGCCACATTTTACAGAAAACTCAAATATGAGTGGTTTAAACATAAAAGTCCAGAGCTAAGTAATTCAGGGCTGGTGTGGCAATTCTGTGGTCACAAAGAGCCCAGGCTTCTCCTCATCTTCCTTTCTGATGTCCTTAGTGCTGGCTTATAGGCCAAAATTTTTCCTCATGGTCACAAAATGCTCTTAGCAATCCAGCCATCATATCTATATTCTAGGCTGTAAGAAAATGAAATGGCAAAAGTGTGTATTTCTCAACTGAATCAGCCCCCTTTGAAAGAGCTTCCCTGGCTCTACTTAGCTTCTCCTTACGTTTCCTTGAACTTTCCTAGAAACCAAGAAAGTTAGGAAAAAGTAGTCTTTAAGCTGGGCCACTGCACCCCAAATAACATCAACATTTCTTTTGAAGAGGAGAGAAGGGTGGATATTGATGAGATAACTCACAGGTCCTTCCACAACAGCAAAGTAGGGTGGAGATAGCTAGATGATGGTTTCATTTGATGAAACCACATCACTAGATGATGGTTTAGCCTAAACAAGCTCACAGCTTACTCTCTCTAAATTACTTGTGTATTTCCTAACTTCTTATAAATTCAGAACAAAAGTCTCATGTTATCTTGTTAATGCTTCTTATCAGGTTTTTCATTTCTGATTTGTTGCTGCAGTTCTGCTATACAGAATACTTGATGCACAGGCTCTGGGGTCAGGCCCCTGGGCTTTGAATCTTGGCTCTACCGCTGACCAGCTGGTGATTTGGCATATTGCTGAACCTTGTATGCAAAATAGTGAATAATGTCACTTGTTATTTTAATTAGTTTTTTTAGGCTGAGACGATTTTAAAATATTCAAGTAAAGGAAACTTACATGAAAACAAGAAGACACAATGAAAACATATGGTTAGTTCACTTTGTTAACCAATAAGAACATAAGGACCAGTGTACAGAGGACATGAAATAATGTTTTCAAGAAACATTTTTCTTTTCTTGATTAGTAATAAAAGTTGCTTGATCTGTTCTCTTATATCCTAGTCACAACTGAGTTTATGAAAATCTAGGTAATATTGATAACTCCATATCAATATTGCTTTTTTGATAATAGCTGAAAGATCAGGGATATTCCCTTATTACTTTCTTCTTTATGTTTCAAAAGACCTACTGTATTTATTCTCCAAGAATAGAGTGTGAGATAATCTTTTTTCTGAATACAAACCTCCTTTCTATGTATGACTCTTTCTTCTGAAACAAGGCTTTCCTTTCTCGAGTCCTAAATGAAATAGTCTGTGAGGGATCCCTCTTATCTAGGGAGATTGTCCTCAGGTCACTCTGCCTGAGCTGATTTCAGTTCATTTTCTTGAGCTGAATCAACTGAATGGCTTTACAAGATGTCCTCTAGAAGAGTAGACTTGCGGGGTTTTTTTAATGATTTTTTTTTTTAAAAGATGTTATTTATTTAGAGAGAGCATGAAGGGGGAAGGGCAGATAGGGAGGGAGAGAGACAATCTCAAGCAGACTCTGCACTGAGCGCAGAGGCCAATGTGAGGCTTCGTCTCAAGACTCCAGGATCACGTCCTTAGCCAGAACCAAGAGTTGGGTGCTCAACTGACTGAGGCACCAAGGTGCTCCAAAGGGGCAAACTTGTTTTTATACAAAACCTGTATATAAATAAAACCACCAGGTTTCTTCATGCAATATAACGAGGCCTTGATATTCCAATGATTTGGTGCCTAAATGCATAGATTCCGAATGAATGTTTGTTGGAAGGAAGGGTGGCAAAAAGAAAAGGAAGGGAGGGAGAGTCAGCAAAATGAAGATTTTTTTACTGGATGTTGGTTTGATTTTTAATCAGGAAAAAGAATGTAAAATTTATTATTTTTATACTGGGGGACCCGGAATATAACTTATGATAACTTAAGTTCATTTTATCTACATTTTAGTAGACAAAGACCCTCACTGGATAAGACCCAGAAAAAATTTTACTTGTATTTTATACATGTTTTGTTAAAAAAAAAATAGAATAAAAAATAGAATCTGTTAAAAAGTTGAAGAGTTTCTTTCTGGTAATACTCATAAAATGTGTGCATTTGAATTTTGCTTCTGGACAGACATATTCTGCTAAGCAAGCAGTCTTAAAGAGATTGCTTGCTAAGCATGTATATTTTTCCTTATGCTGATTCCTAAAGTCTCTATAATTTGCTTGGGACTGTGAATAGCCATAGTAATAAGAAACTAGCTTCTAACCCAGCCAAAGGAGACTGAAGTGAGCCATCAAAAATAAGATTGGCTATATACATCAACTAGGGGACAGTAGTTGTCTAACACTTTTGATCCCAAGATTTCTTATGACATATATCACTCTAAAATATATTTAGAACCCAGGGAGAGCTAAGGAGGAGGAAGCATGAGTGGACACCAGTCTGGGCAGAATGCGTCCTTTTGGTTGAGCCAAGTTCACGAAGGTAGAAGACCAGATCCTAACTTGAGGCCCAAACCCTTATGAGTAAAACACATCTTATGGACCTCAAGGGGCCCAGTAGGCAATGGTGGGTAAGAATTTGGAGGTCCTGAACTTTCCTAAATTGTGAGGATGGGGAAGGAAAGGTAGAAGTTTTTTTTTCTTTCTCTACTTTTTGGGATTACCTATTTTTTCTTTAATAATTATATATATCATTTATATAAGGGAAAGAAAAACCTAGATTTTATATACTCACTGGCTAAATTTCAAAATCAATTTGAATTTGCTCCTTTCCTACAAAGTATGGCATTTTCATTTAATAGATTGCCATTAGTAATGACATCCTGTTTGATGCAGATAGTTCAAAGCTTAAATAAATGATGCAAGGTACCGCTTCTTTCTCAGGGGAATGGGCCCTCACTTCAGTACCCTAAAATCATCAGTGGAGCATTATGGGATAGCCTAGAACCAGGCACAATTTATGTCAATATGATTTATGGCTGACTTGGCACTTCACATCAGCAGGAAAGGAGGGGCAATTCATTAAACAGTGCTAGGGAAATTGATTATATAAGAAAACAATTAAAATAGATCTGTGTTTCATTCTGTACACAAAAATTAATTTCAGGTGGGTTAAAGGACTGAAATGTAAAAGGCAAAACTTGTAAACTTTTGGAAGAAAATAGGGAATAACTTTATGACCTTGGAGGTTGGAAGGGTGAAATAAGACACAAAATTTCCTAGTTAGAGAACAATAGATTGGCTGTAGGACTACCTTAAAATCAAGGACATTATTTTATCAAAAGACATCTCTAAAGAATAGAAGAGGGAGCCACAAACTGGGAGAAAATATTTGCCATACTTATTACTACAAATAGTAAGGAAACAGCAACCTGTCCTTTAGAAAATGAGACCTTATGTTTTCAAAAGACACTGTAGGGGCGCCTGGGTGGCTCGGTCAGTCAAGCGTCTGACTCTTGATTTTGGCTCAGGCTCTGGTCTCAGGGTCCTCAGATCAAGCCCTTCATCAAGCCCTGCACTCAGCACAGAATCTGCTTGTCATTCTTCCTCTGCACCCCACCCCTGCTCTCTCTCTCTAAGTAGAATTAAAAAAGACACTGTAAAATGAATGAAAAAACAAATCATAAATACTGGGGGAAGATATTTGCCATATATACAACTGACAAATTAATAAAGGGGGGAGAAAGCTCTCTTGAGAAATGAAAAATATGAAAATGCATAACTTCACAGAAATGGAAATGTGAATGGTTGATAAAAATATGAAAATCTGTAACTTCATTAGTCATCAGGGAAATGCAAAATAAACTCTCAGGTGGTAAAAACTTTAAAGTCTAAAAGTCAATCATAAGAATGTGGAGCAATAGGAACTCTTGGACACTGCTAGCGACAGTGAGAATTTGTGCAGCAGCACTGGAATGCTCGGCAGCCCTGTTAAGAAGAGCTGAGGCTGTGCGTAATCCACAACATGGCCATTTCAGCTCCTGGCCCACACCCTAGAGCAGTGGTTCTCAACTCTTCCTTACATTAGAATCTCAAAATGAGCATGTCAGAAATACTTAGGGTAGGCCTTACCCCAGACGTGTAGATACCTGGAGACCTTGTGTGCCTAAGTGCCAGGGGGCACCTCTGCAAACTCTCAAAGAACCTTAGGATATTTTGCATGTTTGAGGGGAACACAGTGATACATGATGTCTTTTGACCCTGTGTATCTTACTAGCTCAAGATCGTTCAGTTCAGGGTTTCAATTAGATTGTGCTACATTCTTTTTTTTTATGCAATATTTTGCAAAGCTGGGTTTTCAGGGTTGCTCTAGTAGAAAGCCGTTGCCATGTGAAAATCAATGTGGAACAGGAAACGAGGGTGACAGGGTCCAACCTGATTCCAAGTTTGAGAAGTTGTGCAGTGCCCATTGGCTGTACACATCTTGCTAGTATGTAATTGTGTTTTTTAAAGAATGCAATTAAAATATTTTTTATTTAAATTTACATAAATTAGTTTTTCAAACAGCTACTACATTCTTAGGACATAAACACTTGAAAGCAACAAAGATGTCTTTCAGTAGATGAATAGATAATAAAAAGTGGTCCATTCAAACAATAGAATATTATTCAGTGCTAAAAGGAAATGAGCTATCAAGCCATGGGAAGACATGGAGGAAACTTACATGCATATCACTAAATGAAAGAAGCCAATCTGAGAACACTAAATGCATTCTGTATGATTCCAACTATATGGCATTCTTGGAAAAGGCAAAGCTATGGAGATGGTAAAAAGATCAGTGGTTGCCAGGGGTAGCAGGGAGAGAGGGATGAATAGGCAGGGTATAGAGAATTTTTAGGATAGTGAAACTGTTCAATACTATAAAGGTGAATACAAGTCATTATACATTTCTCCAAATCTACACAAAGTACATCAAGAGTGAATCCTAATGTAAACTATGGACTTTGAATAATGATGTGTCAGTGTAGCCTTCCCCACCAATGTACCTCTCTCGGGGAAGGCTATGCATATGTAAGGGCAAGGAGTAATGGGAAATCTCTATAACCTTCCTCTCAGCTTTTCTGTGTACCTGAAACTGCTCTTAAAAATATAGTCTTAAATAATAATTGAGGCTTAGATTTTATATTTTTCTTCTCATGTTTTCCTAGTGATTTATATTTGTATAGCTTTATTAAGGTATAATTGACATACCACAAACTGCACATATTTAAAGTGAAGTTTTTTCAATTTTGACATATGCATATACTTATTAAATCATTACCACAACCAAGATAATGAACATATCCATCAGTTCGTAAAATATTTTCATGTCCCTTGGTAGTCCCTCCCTTTTGCCGCATACACCCCTTCTTCAATAACCCCCACCCCAACTCACAACAACCACTCATCTGCTTTCTGTCACTAATGGTTGGCTTACATTCTCTAGGATGTCAGAGAAATGGAATCTTACACACTCTGGTTTTGTCTGGCTTCTTGTACTTAGCATAATTATTTTGCATGTCATTTCATGATCAGCAGTTCATTCCTTTTCATTGCTGAGTAATGTTCTATTGTATGGCTATACCACATTTGCTTATCCATTCACCTATTGGTGAACATTTGAGTTGTTTCTAGTTTTTGGCTATTACAATAAAGTTGCTATAATCAGTTACATAGAAATCTTTATGTGGACACATGCTGTCTTTTATTTGGGCAAATAAATACCTATGAGTGGAACAGTTAGATCATATGGTAGGAGTATGCTTATAGTAATTTATTTTTATTGTATTTTATTAAATCATTAGTCCACTAAAGATTGGAAATAAAACTGCTCCTCACCACCTGTACTTTGAGAAGTATTAGTCTAGGAGATAGGCACAAGAATGTTCAGAGCTACATTATTCATAATATCAAGGAACTAGAAGCAATCAAATTATTCATTGTTGGGAGAATGGATTATTAAAATGAAGTATATATTTATTCAGTAGACTATTACAATGAAAAAAGAGGAATTAAAACAATACCAATCAAAATGGATACATTTTAGGAATGTAAATTTGAGTTAAAGCAAATTGCCAAAGAGTGCATATGAATGATTCCATTATAGGTCTTTAAAAAAAAGTAATATTGAACAATATATTATTACAAATACATACACATAATGGTAAACTACCAAAAAAAGCAAGAAAATGGTAAATACAAAATTTAGGATAGTGTTTACTTGGGGAGGAGTTGGGGGGCAATGAGAGAACACAAAGGAAAGGCAAACAAGCTTTTGAGGCTAGTGGGTTATGGTCTTTATCTTAAACTACAGAAATTAATTTTGATGTTATTTTTTTGCTTATATTTTCTTGTAAATTTTTGTGTATATTCAACATATAGCAAAAAATTTTAGAAAAATCTCTGAGTAGCTTGGAAGGGGGGTTCAGCAAGACAGAAGGTGCCAATTATAAACCATCAAGGATACAAAAAAAAATATCTAGGCTTTAAGTAAATATACATTTGAATGATAGACTGTTAGATATTATGCCTGGAAAAATCAGGGGCAATCACCCAAGTTGTCATAGATCTCCTGTGTTTTCCAGATGGATGGGATTTATAATTGGGTAGGAGTTAGGTTAAAAGCCAGAGAAGATGGGGAGAGTTAAGGAAGAGTTGAAGATTCTCACTGAAAGAAGATAAAACTGAATTCTTTGCTAAAATAAACCTTAGAGCCTAGGGCTTGAGGAATTTGTTTGCCTTTTACATCTTTAATGGCTTAATAAGAAAAAGGGTTACATCAGAACTTCTGGTAAGAGGCTTAGTGTTTCAGAAATGCATAGGGACCTGTGGTCCATAGAGAGGCAAACTGCCTCCCTGAGTCATGCAGGAGTTCACGGAAGACCTTTATACCAGAGGAAGCAACAGCCCGCCAGCATCAGACCCAAGACTTCCAAAGGGCGGGTGAGAGAGGCTGAGGACTGGTACTGAGCAAGCATCTTACTGTGCACAAGGCATTTTGCGGTGGATTTTATATCTTTTCTCTGATATCCTAACCTTTTAAGGCTAGTCTGTTTTTACCTTTCTTTCTTTCTTTTTTTTTTTTTTAAGATTTCATTTATTTATTCATGAGAGACAGACACACAGAGAGAGGCAGAGACACAGGCAGAGGGAGAAGCAGGCTCCCCTCAGGAAGCCTGATGTGGGACTAGATCCCGTGACTCCAGGATCATGACCTGAGCCAAAGGCAGACGCTCAAACACTGAGCCACCCAGATGCCCTCTGTTTTTATTTTTAAGGTAGATGCTGTTTCTCTCCTTTTGTACATGAGATGAGTTTCAAAACCTTGCCAGAGATTTCAGAAGAGGCAGATTTAAACCCTGATGTGTTTGATTCCAAAGCACATTTTCTTTCTCCTAAGAATAGCCAATAAGTTTTGAGCATTTACTGTATTTGTCCAAGAACTGTTTTAAGTGATATGTCGATTTTTTCTTTTAAGCCTCACAACAATACTACGAGTGAGAAAACTGAGGTACAAAATGTTAAGTAACTTGCTCAGTGTTCTGCAGGTGGGAAGAAGCAGAGCTAGTCCAGCTTAGGAGTCCACACCCTTGACCTCTTTTGCCTTTTTTCTGAGTACATGTGCCTTTTCAAGGATTAGGCTTGATTCTGTCAAGGATACCTGGTAATTCCTAATAACTTTTGAGCCATGAGTCATGGAAACCAATTTCTCGCAGCTGGGTACTCTTGAGTGTCTCACCTCCAGTGATCCCTTCTTTTGTAATTGGATCATACCCTCTGTTTTGCTGCTGGAGTAAGTCGTTTGAGAAAGGTTTCTCAGTCAGTTAGTTCTAAGTAGTTTAGCTCATTTATTCCTGTGTGTGTGAACGTGTGTGCACACTTTATGAAATCCTTTGGACTCATTATTTTCCACAGAGTGAGAATGCATCCTTCATAGAACTCTCAGTTCTCGGGGCACCTGGGTGGCTCAGTGGTTGAGTGTCTGCCTTTGGCACAGGTCGTGATCCTGGGGTCCCAGGATTGATTGAGTCCTGCATGTGGCTCCTTGCAGGGAGCCTGCTTCTCCCTCTGCCTCTTTCTGTGTCGTTCTGTGTCTCTCATGAATAAGTTTAAAAAAATCTTAAGAAAAAAAAGAAATTTCAGTTCTCTTAAGCTCTCAAACTCCATCTTTAACATGGACTTTCTTTAAGGTTTAAATTTCAAAGAAGTGGTAATTCAACATTATTTAAACCATTTGTTGGGATTATAACTCATAACCTTCCTACTCTGAAAGTATTTGAAGTATATTAAAATAAAAGAAACCAATACCATGCGGATAAATACAAAACTCAAAACAACGGAGAACACAGGAGAGTTATACCAGAAACTTAAGATATTTTAGCTAATTGCTGTAGAGCATTTAATGCAGAATTTCCTAGCCAGCTGAGGCAACAGAGACATGTAACTGGTCAACTAGTTTTTATCATATGTTCAAAGAAGGTAAAGTCGTTTATTGGGGAGGATGGGTTACATTGACAGGCTAGTTGCCAACCCTTTTCTTCTTACAAGTTAAATCAAGTCTCAATAATACCCGGCTCACTCAGGTTTTGAAGTGCTGTGGTAGAGACTTTAAAGAATGCCACCGGTGGTCTTTAAAAAGGTGCCATGGCAGTGCAGTAATTATTGCTTAGTAACACTTAAATTTAGGCTTGCTGCTCTGGGGAAAGGCCAGGTTCTGTCTCACTCCCTCCTTTGTTCAGATCTGCTAAAGGTTACCCCCTTCCCTGAAGGTCCTGTCTTAATAGGACTTCCTCTCTTGGTACCTGCCTTATTCTCTTTCCCTGCACTGTCCAACATGGTAGCCAGTATCCAAATATGATAATTAAAATTAATGAAATTACATAAAATTGAAAAATTCAATTCTTTGGTCACAAGAGCCACGTTTTAAGAGCTCATTAGTCACATGTGGTTAGTGGTTAGTAGACAACACAGATACATCTTTGCAGAAAGTTCTATTGGGCAGTTTTTTTACCTGCTTTTACCCTGGCTTTCATTTTCTTTCTAGAACTTTTCCGACATTATGCCACATACTTATTAATTTATTTATATTCCACTAAAATATATGCTCCACTAGCAGAGATCTTTTTTCTAGAATATAGATCTTCAGTGCCTTAAGCACTTCAGTGGCTGTTATAGTTCTCTGTAAACACTTGTTGAGTGAATGAACAAATGAATAAATGTTACAGTTCAAATAAAACTATTTTTTAATGTCCTTAGGTGACTTAGTATGTTGTTCTGCTACAGTTTTTAAGATGAAAGAATGAAAATCCTATAACCAAGGACACATATTTTTAAGATAATAGGACATTATTAAATATACTAGCCAAACTTTTATTTCTTTAATCATTCATATTAGGAAGGATGATAAGTATGAAAATGCCACTTAACAGCTAATGTATTGTCCTGAACATGAAGGTAAAAAATATCAATTTTCTTTGGATTAAGAAGTCATGTGAGTAGAATGAGAAAGGAAAGAACTTACTATATAGCAAATTTACTGAGATTGGCAGGTAATTGAAAGCAGCTGTGCTACATTACAATGGACTATATGAAGGTAACATAGTACAATTAAATCATAATACATTCCAAAATTGTATAGAAATGTCAGTTTACTTGAATTAATTTCAAATGAAAATTATCCATGAAGTGATTGCAACTTAAAAGGAATTTGCTGTCTGAACGAAATATAACTAGAAGCATGACTACCCTAGGTTTGCCTATAAATAGACATTGAAGCTAGTTTTGTGATTTCTGCCAAGGATACAGCTTCAGTGGCCTTAAAAAAGATTGTTTGTCTTCTCTTGGGCCCAGCTTTGTCAGGACATACTTGGAATAGTTATGGAAGGAAGAAGGTACCTGGCAGAGCCAGACAAGTCTGGTAAATCTACTTAAACAATTAGCCAAATGATAGATGTCAGTTGGCATCATATCCCATTTTAGTTATTGACAGGAATTAGGTAAAGTAGGAGTGTTTTCTCCTTTACTCTCCCTTTCTAAAATGCAGATATTTTTTGAGTTATGTTAGTACTCAGTGGATTTGCAAATGCAGATCAGGGGCATCTATAGCCTGTGCAGTGTTGATACTATTTTTCTATTTCATGTGAAAAACACCAGGGTTAATGTCCTTGGATAACCTTGCATACTTACATTGGTTTTAAAATCTGGTCCAAAGAAGGGCCAAGTTCTTCACAAAAATAATGACTAACTTTGGAAATCCATATGGTCAGTTAAGGTTTCTGAGCTGCAGTAAGCATAAATTAAAAGAGTCATCAAAATGTTTATATTTGCAATTTCAATTCTTGATTCGTTTTTGAAAATATATTCTATGTATGTATCTGAAAAATTATTTCCTCTGGTGCTGGATCCAGAGTTCAATTTTTAAAACTTTATGTCAGGATTGGAAAGGCAAATTCACTTGTTATTAAGACTTTAGGGGTTGTTTTACCTATCAAGGGACCATTGCCTATGTGCTGAAAATAATATGAGAGCCATATTCTGAGTGCGTAAGTCTATTGATTTTACTCAGGCAGAATTTAGAAAATGGCCTTGTAGTTTGCTGTACAAAGAAGTGGAAAAGTATGTTTTAAATAGGAAGCTAGCTGAGGTGCTTGACACACAGTTCATGCTAATTGTAACTGTATAGTCAGGGTTCCCTTGTTAGGGTGAGGGTCTGGTAAAGACTTCACCAGGTCATCACAGGGAAATTGCCAAATCTCTCCCCTCCAAAGGCATTCTAATGGGTAATGAATTTAGACCCGACCTCACCAAATCTGACCATTACTGATGGAAAAGCAAAGTAAAATCATTTGTGAAGATAATTTTTCATCTGTTCATGAGTCTATATGCTTACTACAAATAGAAATTTGAATACTCAAGTAAGAATTTCTTTCTGTTCAGAGACTTAACAAGCCAAATGCCAAGAGTGTTCTACACTGAACAGATGAACATCCATCTATCCATCCATCCTGAAATGTTTCTCTTCTCAGTTGATGCTTAGGAACCATGTTTTGATTTTGATCCATGTAGAGATTTTAAAGAAGATAGTTTATTGAGACAGAGGTTTGCAGGTTATTATTTCTCTAAATTTTTGTTCTATGAATAAAATTTGAAGAAGTCTTTGAAATAATTAAATCATACTGTGTCCTTCTAATAAGTATTAAGACTATGTAAATACTATTTCTTATCATACTTTGGCATATTAATTTTGTATTCCATTGATAACTCTTACCTGATAATTCATTGATTACTTGGTGTTTGTCAAATTCTGATATATTTTATCTTCATCATTCCTACTACACTTATTAATTAGAATTCTATTGTAAAGAAGAGCTATTCCTTCTTCCTTCATTTATTCAGTTATTGTATCAATGTGGATTCACAACTATATTATTCTATAGATTATAATTCATTACTACAGTTATTTATTTTATTGCCCAAATTATCCCAGACTTGGCCATTGGTAGCCCCTCCTGATAAGCTCTTGCATCCTTTGACAGATCCCTACTATTTTTTTTAAAGCATTTTGTTATTTACTCTTTGGCAGCACAAGATGTATGAAGTTCATTCATTTTGCTGTAGCTTGAGAATGGATCATTTCTTCAAAGAACCCTAATTCTTTTTTGTTGGAGATTGATATTTAGAAACAAAATCCAGGTGCAGGTATGCTCATTGCTGCTGAGATGTTCTGGCTTTTGGGCTTCTCAGTGGCCTGTCTGTGCATGTATATGCCCACACATAAACGTCTCTCTCCATCTATCTATGAATATTTAACTACCTATTAATTTTTTTAAAAATTTTTATTCATTTATGATAGTCACACAGAGAGAGAGAGAGGCAGAGACACAGGCAGAGGGAGAAGCAGGCTCCATGCACCGGGAGCCCGATGTGAGACTCGATCCCGGGTCTCCAGGATGGCGCCCTGGCCAAAGGCAGGCGCCAAACCGCAGCGCCACCCAGGGATCCCTTAACTACCTATTAAAGACTGTAAATTCATCTCGATACTTCTAATTACAGCTCAATATATTAGTTTCTTTCTAGAATTTTCCCTTTCCTTATTTGTAACTTTCTCCAACAGTGAGAAACCTGGCATTCATTACTGATAATATAATTAGTTATTTGCTCAACCCTAGTATTCATATAAAGACGTTTTTAGAATTGTGATCCCATAATCCCTATGAGAATTTACAACTTGACTACAGTAGTTGGGTATGGTTCTTTTTGTCTTTCCCAAATTACTCAGGCCAGATTTTTTCTTCTCCAACCCTTTCAGTGTGGTTAAGTTGTTCATTTGTGGTACAGCTAGGAACATTTGTTACTGTTTGTGTTCTGCATGGGGTCCCCTGATATACAGAGGTTGGTTTTTGTTATTATTTACTTGAAAGATATGTGAAACATAACTATAGTTCTGAGAGTCAGACCTGTATGAAAAGGCTTGCTCTGGAAGGAACCCCCATCCCTTATATCACATTTCATACCACCCCCCCATTTCCACTCACTCCCTGTGGCTTACCAATTTCATTAGTTTCTGGTTTATTCTGTATTTCTTTTTGCACAAATATGTAGATATAGACATTTTCTCATACAGTGAGTACATTTCCATGTGTTTGGAGGGGTTTGTTTTGTTTTCTTGTAGTACTGGGCCATTTGAATGCCATTTGGGGATTGTTTTCTCTTCAGGGCGCTGTTCATAATTGGTGCATTCTTACTGCTAATGCATCAGAAAGCTAATGAAGCCATTATTTTCTTCCTTGAAAAATGTTTTCGGGATTTTTTTTCTAGAATGAAAGTGAGAATGTGAATTTTGATGATCTCATTAGCACTGTTTTCCTTAATAGGATCAGCTTAAGAAAACAGTAACATAAAACAAGCAGTGTTTTTCTTTAACTCATATATATTTTTATAAAGAAATTTAAAATTTTTCTTTCCCCTTATAAACTGAATTTGAATTATTTCAAATATCAGAACAGTTAGATTGTTGCATAAAATGTGTTGTTTTGCCTCTGGAAGTCTTGTAGAGTAGCAATTCTAAAATATACAATATACAAAACAAAACATTTCCCGGAGTCTGTCTCAATAATGCTATGGTGCATTTCATCTAGCACTCTTTCTTTCTTTCTTTTTTTTCCCCAAATACTCTGCAGGCCTTTGGGCAATCCTTCTCCATCCACCGGAAGGTTGCTGAGGATGGAGAGACTCGAGAGGAAACACTTCTGCAGGAGTCTGCATCGAAGGAAGCTTACTACCTGGGGAAGATCTTGGAGATGCAGAATGAACTGAAACAGAGCCGGGCCGTGGTCACCAATGTCCAGGCAGAAAATGAGAGGCTGACAGCCGTCGTGCAGGATCTGAAGGAGGTAAACAGCAAATTCCCTGTGAGAGCTTTATGTGAGAGAGAAATAAGATTCCTTCTAGGAGAGAGGAATAAAACTTGTTCTTGATCAGAGGAGCTGTCTTAAACAAAAAGCACATAATAATGATGCTAGTGATTTTTCTTGTTTAGTGAAATAACAGCTTGTTCTGAGATGAGCTTTTCTCTTATTATAAGTTAAGAGTTAAAGTCTCTTTATTGAGTAGTTGGGAATTGGCCTTGTTATTTTTGCAAAGGTTTAAAAAAATAATGTGACCTTAGCACTTCCTCTCCCCTCTACCTGTTTTAATACAAGGTGGAGAAGAACAGTTGGCTGTGATGCTCTGTATCAGCACTAATTCAAAATGACAGTAGTGTTAGCTCAGGACTCTTCTCACTGGGGAATGAGACCCCAAGGGAATGTCTGTAGGGTCGTAGAGTCTGGAGGTGCAGATGCCATAAGCCCTTTTTCTGGTTTTAGAGAAGGCAGCAGATTATAGCTGATGTGAATTAGGTCCAGGAGCCTCCCTGGTCCCTGCACTCACTATTTCTCTTCAGGTTTCCCAGGGTAGCATGACATGCCAGGTCATTTTCAGAATCTCAGAGTCATTCTTCAGTGGAGGGGTGATACTGGGAACAACTTTATACACCATACCCTTTTAAGAGCATTTTTGGAAACTTCACTCCATTTTTTGATGAGAAAACTATAGAAGAGGTGAAGATGTCCTTTAATTCTTACAGCAGTGTGGGAGATTGACAAACCAAGTGGGCTTATTAATTGAGCATTTTAGTAATACAAAAAAGAAGGATGAAAAAATCATTAAAGATTATGAAATATAAGAGAAATGACCCACTGATATTTTTCTCCTGAAATTAGTAACATATTACAAATACATATTAGATACAGTACATTGTCCTAAATTTATTGGAATTTAATCAATAATTATATTGATTACATTTACATTTACACATGTCCATATAACATGCATTAAATGCACATTGGCAATAAGTTTTCTATTTTACATAGCTCATTCTCTCTGGACATGCCCAAGTACAGCAGTATGACTTCTAGAAACCGAGGAGCCAACCAAGTGGAAGTTAGTGCTGGGTACTGAGAAGAACAGGACAGTTTTTGGGATACGCTGCCTCATTTCCCTCTGATGCAAGTGATTGTTAAAAACTGAGATCCTCTCTAGTCCTGTATTTGATACACCTATAAGTGTTGGGTGTGGGCCATCATTGGCTTACCTTTTGTAGTCCTGGATGCTGCTCTCCTGAGGAATCACCATTCACCCTTTCAGCCCCAGGCTTTTCTTTAAGACGGGCATCCACTACAGAAGTGGACCCTAGGTCATGTAGGGCCATCAGCTACCATTCTGGATCAAACAAGGCCCCGAACATCCACAGAGGGCAGCCTCAGAAGCCATGAGCAGCAGGTTTGTGTGGCAAGTTGGCAGAAGGGCTGTGATATGGGCAATGCACACACACAGGTGGTTTGTGGAGCATGACTTCAGCTAATGAGTCAAGCAGTCTTGATCGCTAGTTGGATGGATCCTCGGAAAGCTATACATCTCCACTGTGCATGGCAGCTACAGCTGAGGAATGAGCAGTGGGGGTTGGCAAAGGGCAGAAAATTCACAGACGTTTCTCTGTTGAGGCATTACAGTGACAACTGACGAAGCATCCTCACTATGTAAGCAGTGTTTGAGTGCCATTTTCCAGCGAAGAGATTTAGGATAACCAGCAGGAGTTGGTAATTAAGAGTGAGGATGTAAGTTAGGAATGAACTGAAGCAACAGAGAAAAAAAAAAGTTTTGAGGAGCCATCCATTCAGGTCAGTTCTCTGATTTTAGTGAGCATTAGAGTCACCTAGAGAATGCATCCAACCATGAACCCCGGGGTCCACCCCCAGAAATCATGATCCTGGAGGTCTAGGTAGAGCTCAAGAATTTGCGTTTCTCACACGTTCACACCAGGTGATACTGTGGCTGCTGCTCTGGAGACCATCCTTTAAGAACTACTAATTTAAACTTTTTGGCTGGCCCAAAATTAGGGAAGGGAGTATTATAAGGCTCACAATTTCGGGAACTGCTGAATGAATCATTGAGTTATAATCCTCTATATCTATACATTTTCAGTATTGATTTGCAGGAAGAGGATGACTTGCTTCATCCAAATTTATGTATTTTTAATCTAATGTAAACATAAAGCAATCTAGACTATGAGTGTATTCATTCAGGTTTATTAATTAACTAAAAAAAAAAAAACAGGCTGTCAGTTTCTTGGGTTTTCAAGTGTGGTAATATATTTGTTGGTGTTCTTTCTAGTTGGCTGGAAGCTATTGGTATTACTACAGTCGGAGGACTGCTGGTTTTCCTCCAGGCCTCATATTTTAATGTACCTAGTAAAATTATTAGCACTTAGAACCTAGTACATTTGTAAAAGGAGAAAAGGAATAAATTGTATTGTTTGGAATGTTGATACAGGGATCCCTGGGTGGCGCAGCGGTTTGGCGCCTGCCTTTGGCCCAGGGCGCGATCCTGGAGACCCGGGATCGAGTCCCACGTCAGGCTCCCAGTGCATGGAGCCTGCTTCTCCCTCTGCCTGTGTCTCTGCCTCGCTCTCTCTCTCTCTGTGACTATCATAAATAAATAAAAATTAAAAAAAAAAGAGGAATGTTGATACAGACTTTTTAATTGAGGTATAATTGACATATAACATTATATTAGTTTCAGGTGTACAGCATAATGATTTGATATTTATATTGTGAAATTATCACCACAATAAGTCTAGTTAATGTCCACCACCTTACATAGTCACACAAATATTTTTCTCTTGGGGCATTTGGGTAGTACAGATGCTTAAATGTCTGACTCTTTGTTTTGGATCTGGTCATGATCTCGTATGAGGTTGTGAGATCGAGCCCCACATCTAGCTCCATACTCAGCACAGAGTCTACTTGAGATTCTTTCTCTCTCTCTCCTTCTGCCCCTCCCCCAACTCTTGTGTGCACACTCCTGCACTTGTGCTCTCTCTCTCTCTGTCTCTAAACTAAATAAATAAAATCTTGAAAAAAAAATGTTTCCTGTAATGAAACCTCTTAAGATCTATTCTCTTAGCAAATGTGTAGTGGAGTATTATTAACTATAGTCACCATGCTGTACATTATATCCCCATGACTTATTTATTTTATAACTGGAAATTTATATTGATATAGACTTTTGATTTCTGGTGTTAAATTTAAATTCCAGATTTGTTTTCATTGTAGGCTCATTTTTATTTATTTATTTTTGTACTCTGAGCATTGATTGATGCATAATGATTAGGGGAGAGATCATGAAACAAAAAATTCATGACCTGATAGACCATGAGAAATACACAAGGGTAACCAATGCAAAATGTAGTAAATCATTAGCTTGACAGATGCTATGTGAATTTAAGTAATGGAATCACTTTTATTTACTGAAAGTAAATTATTTACTCTTTATATACTCATCTCTTATTTCAGTAGGATTATTGGCACTAGCCAAGGTTTGTGTGGTGTGTATTTTATGGAAGTTTTGCACATTGTTTGTAATTGTGTGTAATTCCAAGATCAAATTCTCCATGTGAATTTAAGTAATGGAATCACTTTTCTTTACTGAAAGTAAATTATTTACTCTTTATATGCATAGCATATAGTAAATGCTGTACATATTAAACATATAGAAAATGTAGTACATATTAAACATAAACTGTTATCATTAATAACTTGTATTGTTGAAGAGATCTCTTATTATGTTGATTCATATTCTTAGATTAAAGAAACATTAAATACCTCTTTGAATTTATTGCCTTGAAAGTTCTTTCTTTTAAATGAATCAGGCAGTAGAAATTACAATGTGTTTTTTTGTTCCTGCTTTGGTTGTTAAGAAGTTCCAGGACTTGGGTGGCTCAGTGGTTGAGAGTGTCTGCTTTTGGCTCAGGTTGTGATCCCGGGGTCCTGGGATCAAGTCCCATGTCAGGCTCCCTGCCTATGTCTCTGCCTCTCTCTCTGTGTCTCTCATTAATAAATAAATAAATAATCTTAAAAAAAAAAAAGTTCCAGGACTATGTTTAACTGTAAAGACTAAGATTTTCTATATAATTCTTCCCATTTTTATCATCCTTAATTGTATATGTATCTTTAATGATAAACAGCTTTAAATAATTTTTTGAGGGATAACTGGGTGGCTCACTTTGTTAAGCCTCTGACTTGGGCTCAGGTCATGATTCCAGGATCCTGGGGAGCCTGCTTCTCCCTCTCCCTCTGTCTCCTCCTCCCTGCTCATGTTCTGTTTCCTTTTCTCTCAAATAAATAAATAAAATCTTTAGAAATAATAATAATACTTTTTTGAAGTATGGAGAGTATAAAGAAAAAATATCACCTTAACCAAAGTACCAAATTAGGAGTTCCGACAGGGCCAGTAATAGAGGGGAAAAAACCCTTGGGTTGCCTTGCTCATTTTGGTGTGAGCTTAAAGAGAACAGATAGATTACTATAGTGCCTAAGCAGATATTTAGTAAACAATTTTGATTTTCATTTTTTTCTCTTTAATCCGTTAGGTGTAACATGTAGAACATAGTCTAAATAGGTGGTTTTAAACAACATTTAATTGAACACCTACTTTGTACTATATTAAAGTAACATCCACATTGATGAAATCATAAAATAGGATAATGAAATTTTTAATACTACTGAATACTCTGTTGTTAACAAGTAAAGTAAGTCAGAATTTACTGCAATATTTTACAAACTATGCAATGCAATTTTACCAGTATTCCTAACCAGAATTGGTGTATATGCGAAAAGGAGATGTCAAGAAAGGTAGACTCCTTTAGGTAGAATGCAGAAGATTGGAGTTATAAAATGGACTATTGACCTTAGTAGAGATTAAGCCTATCCTTTCAAGTACAAATAACATTGGCTGCTGGGCAATGTGCCAGGCACTGTTCTAAATTCTTTCCATGGATTAACTTGCTGAATCCTTATGATACCCTGTTGAGGTAGGTTCTATTACTATACCATTCCATTTTTTTTTAACAGGGCACGTAAATCACAGAGAAGTCACATAACCTGTCCAAAGCACATCAAGCTGGTAGCAAGCCAGGATCTGAATTCAGAAAGTGGCTCTGATCTAGACACTCTCTGTCATGTCACTGTACTGCCAAGAGTCTTTCTCTCCTCTGAGTCTTGCCTCAAGCTAATGAAATTTCTGGCAAAATATATGAAGCTTTAGTACATTATCTAAATTTATAACTTATTAGAATGTTATTATTAGCCTTTTGTTGGGATGTGGCCATTTTGTATTTTAAAAACTGCTTAATCCCTATGATATTTTTTAAAAAGCTTTATTTGAGGGACACTCAGTGGTTGAGCGTCTGCCTTCATCTCAGGGCGTGATCTCAAAGTCCCAGGATCAAGTCCCATATTGGGTTCCTTGCATGGAGCCTGCTTCTCCTGTCTCTGTCTCTCTCTGTGTCTCTCAGGAATAAGTAAATAAAATCTTTTAAAAAAATAATAAATAAAAAAAGGATTTATTTGAGAGAAAGAAGAGAATCTGGAGCAGACTCTCTGTTTGAGCATCAGAAAGCCCAATGTGGGGCTCGATCCCATGACCCTGAGATCATGACCTGAGCCAAAACCAAGAATGAGATGCTCAGCTGACTGAGTCACCCAACTGTCCCAATCCGTATGATTTAAGAAAAAAATTCTTTAAGTTTTATTTACTTAGGTAATCTCTATACCCAACATGGGGCTTGAACTCACAACCCCAAGATTAAGAGTCAC
Organism: Vulpes lagopus; assembly: GCF_018345385.1. NCBI lineage: Eukaryota > Metazoa > Chordata > Mammalia > Carnivora > Canidae > Vulpes > Vulpes lagopus. The sequence continues at coordinate 29,079,736 of NC_054844.1, forward strand.
ACACTCTTCTAACCGAACCAGCTGGGTGCTCCAATCCATATGATTTTTATTACATTTGAGGCTCTACTGTTTTCCTTCATTGGAATACACAACCGAATTTCATAATATACCAGTGGCTCAATTTCTAGAAACCTGATAATTGCCAATATTTTAGGAATATATCAAATCCATCATAAGGAATCCATATCTATGAACTTTTTAGGGCAGGAAGGCTCTTAATGATTATGTGGTAAAGACTACTCCCAGATTAACAGTTCTTTCTCTGGTATCCCCAAATGGTCATGTAGCCTTTACTCAGACATTCCCAGCACTGTGGAGAAGATAAACTGTGAGTCCTTTCAAGGAAGGAACTGTGCTTCATCTGTCATTTATCTTTGAATCCCCAGCACCCAGCACAGTGCATTGCCAAAAGCAGACATTAAAAAATGTTTGTTGACTTGAACTGAAAGAACATGCTTTGGGAGTTAGCTACTCCTAGGTTTGAACTCCAGCTGTGCCACTTAACCAACTGTGTGATATACTTTTGTTTTCTAAGCTTCACTTCCTTAATTCCAACCTGGAGGTAGTAATACTATCGAGCAGGTCCTGTGCGAAATGCCAGGAGTTGCTAAATAACTGTTTATTCCCTTTTTTACAGCTTCTTCCCAAGGCTACTCACCGTGTTGCTTGGCAGCTCTAATTGTTAAACTGCTCTTTTTTATTAAATGAAAAGTTGACTCCCTGTAATTTTCACCACCTGCCCATATTTCTAGCCTCTGGATCTACAGAGAATATTTTTTTTAGTTTCTTATTCCACTTGACAATTTTAGCCTATGCCTAATAACTTTATATATTTGCAAAGAACTATCTGAGTCTTTTTCAGACTAAACATATCTGAATCCATTAGTATTTCTTTATGTGATATGGTTTCAGGTTGCCTTACTTTCTTAGACTGGCATCCAGTGTCTCTTAAAAATGTGTGTCTGCTTTTAAAAAACATACTATTTAATGTCTTTATCCCTGCTATATATATATCCTTGAAATTTTGTATCATTGGAACTAGATTTTGAGATTCTCATTTTAGCATTTTAATTTCTTTGGATTTTCAACTTCGCAGTCATACATTTATTCACTTAACAAAGGTCTCTTAAGTATTTGCCATGAGCCAGATGCTTGGGGTACATCAGTGAACAAAAAATTCAATGATGAGTGGTTGTTTTCAATGTTAAAACAGCTAACCATATTTAGAAACCATTTCCTTCTATTCCTTACTATCTGAGGAAATAGAGAGTAAGTTGTGTTTTAGACAGTGTATGTGACAGACTGAATGCGTGCCCCCCGCCCCTGCCAAACATTTATATATTGAAACTAATCTCCAGTGTGATAGTATTTGGACATGAGGTTTTTAGAAATGATTATGTCATGAGGATGGGGCTCTCATGAATGGGATTGGCACCCTCACAAAAGAAGACTTGCCTAGCCCCTTCCACTATGTGAGGACACCACAAGAAGATGGCCATATCTGAGCCAGGAGGAAGGATCTCACGTGACACTGAACCTGCCTATGCCTTGATCTTGGACTTCTCTAGAACTGTGAGAAATAAATGTTTGTTGTTTAAGCCACCCATTCTATGGTATTTTGTTATAGCAGCCGAATGGACTAGGACAACATATAATATTTTGTATATTATACTCATCTTAATCTCTTATTAAAACTACAAATATGTTGTACTTGTGGTGACTAAGTGAAAATCATCCTCCATACAGCCAGATTAGATGTCATGACCTCAGCCAGTAAGCACATATTCACTTTATTCCAAGGAGAGCCCTTTAGCTACTCTTTAAAAATATATTTGCTGGGGATCCCTGGGTGGCTCAGTGGTTTGGCACCTGCCTTTGGTCCAGGGCGTGATCCTGGAGTCCTGAGATCAAGTCCCACGTCGGGCTCCCAGCATGGAGCCTGCTTCTCCCTCTGCCTGTGTCTCTGCCCTCTCTCTTTTTCTCTATGTCTATCATGAATAAATAAATGGAATCATATATATATATATATATATATATATATATATATATATTTGCTTGTTTTGTAAATAGGCAGTTTGGTAATAGGGTAGAATTAGAAACCAGGAAATGTGATTTCACATCTTAACTGTTTCACCAGTTATGTGATTAAACTTTTTCATTTCCCATATAAATATTAGAATAACACATATTCTGCTCCCCATGATTTTGATAAGGATAAAATATTTTCATAAAAATGCTTTATAAGAAAGAAATGATTGTTATTTACTGTTTGGTAATCAGACTTAATAGCAAGACAAACAATAAATTAGAAAGATGTATTGGAGATTCAGGAAAGGCCCCAGCACCTTCTGATAGTAGTAAGAATAATGCTTGAAATCCTGACACCAAAAGAGGAAACAACACATATTTTAAAACTTGTAGATTGAGAGAGGAGAGCTGTCTAGGTATTCTTACTATTGGTGTAACATAGCTTTTCATATATGGCTCCTTCTTGAAAGGGTCATCACTTTATTAGTATAACATCAAATGTGCTTACAGATGACCCAGGTCATGGCAACAAGATTAAATTATTTTAGGTACCATAAACAAATATCCCTATTATCATTATTAGGAATTTGAAAGCAGAGTTTAATACCATACAGACAATTCACCTTTGAATACTTATGATTTGATTATGTCTTTGGGAAAAATAAGTTACATAAGTGGGTTTGTATGTAGGACTAGTTTAAAATTTTAAGCTGATAGAATTTGGGGGGGGTGTATAGTTCTGTGAATTTTAACACATAAATAGTTTCATGTAACCACAGCCACAATCAAGATGCAGAACAATTTTATCACCTTAGAACATCCCCTGTGCTGTGCTACTCCTTTGAAGTCATACCCTCCCCCACTCAATTTCTAATAACCAATCATCTGTTCTCAATCACTATAGTTTTATCTTTTCAGGAATGTCATGTAAATGGACTTATACAGCGTGTAACCTTTTGAGATGGAGTCTTTTCTCTCAGCATAATGCCTGTGAGATTCATCTAAGTATTTACATATATCAGTAAATGTTCCTTTTTGTTGTGGAATAGGATTTCACTGTATGGATTATACTGTAGTTTGGGTGGTTTTTTGTTTGTTTTGTTTTGTTTTCTTTTGTTTTTTAGATTTTATTTATTTATTCATGAGAGACACAGAGAGAGGGAGAGAGAAAGGCAGAGACACAGGCAGAGGGAGAAGCAGGCTCCAAGCAGGGAGCCCGATGTGGGACTCCATCCTGGGTCTCCAGGATCACGCCCTGGAGTGAAGGTGGTGCTAAACCGCTGAGCCACCTAGGCTATCCTGTAGTTTGTTTGTTTGTTTGTTTGTTTGTTTGTTTTTAATCAATTCACTTATTGAAGAACATTTGGTTTGTTTCCAGATTTTGGCAGTTCCAAGCAGAGCTGTTACATACATTCTTGTACATTTATATTTTTGTGTACGTTGTAAGTTTTCATTTCTCTAGGTAGGATAAATAACAAGGAGGGTAGGAATTCTTGGTTAGATGGTAAGTGTATGATTCACTTTCTCAGAGTGGCTCTACCATTTTGCATTTCTGCTAACAGTTTGTAAAAGTTCTAATTTCCCTTCATCCTTTCCAGCACATGACATTATCAATATTTTTAGTTTTAGTCATTCTGATAGGTTTGTAGTAGTATCTCGTCATGATTTTCTCACATTTCCCTAATGGCTAATAATATTGAACATCATTTCATGTGTTTAATTGCCTTCTGTATATCCTCCTTAGTAAGGTTTCTGTTTGAGGCTTTTTTCCATTTATTAATTGTGTTATTTCTCTTCATAGGTAAGTTTTGAGAATTATTTATATATTCTGAATGCAAGACCTTTGTAAGATAAGCAATTTGCAAATGTTTTCTCTTAGTATTTGGCTTGTCTTTTCATTCTCTTTAGAGTATCTTTTGCAGAATGCAAAATAACACTTGTCCTATTTGATAAAGTCTAATGTTTCAAAAAAAATTACTAGAGGTGGGAGTGGGTGCAATGAGTTAAGGGAGTCAAAAAGTACAAACTTGCAGTTATAAAAAAAAGTCATGAGGCTGTAATGTATAGCATGGCAACTATAGTTAATAATACTGTATTGCATAGTTGAAAGTTGCTAAGAGTAGATCTTGAAAATACTCATCACGCACACACAATTCTGTATGTATGGTGATGGATGCTAACTATACTTATTGTGGTGATCATTTCACAATGTGTACAAATATGGAATCATTATGTTATTTACTTAAAACTAATATAATGGGGGATCCCTGGGTGGCTCAGCAGTTTAGCGCCTGCCTTTGACCCAGGGCGTGATCCTGGAGACCCGGGATCAAGTCCCACATTGGGCTCTCTGCGTGGAGCCTGCTTCTCCCTCTGCCTGTGTCTCTGCCTCTCTCTTTCTCTCTCTGTGCCTCTCATGAATAAATAAATAAAATATTTAAAAAAAATAAAAATAAAATGAATATGTCATATGTCAATTATACCTCAAAAATAATAATAAATTTTATGTATCATGCTTTTAATATCAGATTTAAGAACACTTTTCTATTCCCAAGTCATGAGGATTTTTTCCTATATTTTCATCTCAAACAAAGCTTTGTAGCTTTAAACTTAGTTCTATGATCCCTTTGACTTAATTTTTGTGTATTCATACCTTATAGTATGATGTTTAAGATGAGGTTCTTTTTTTTTTTTTTTTTTTTTTTGCATATAAGCATCTGATTGTTCCACCACTATTTGTTAAAAAGACTGTCTTGCTTGAATTGCCTTTGCACCTTTGTTGAAATCAATTGGCTATATTTGTTGGGTCTATTTCTAGACTCTCTGTTCTGTTGATTTATGTGTCCATCCCTTTACCAATACCACACTGTCATGATGAAGTCATAGAGGTAACAGGAAGCCAAATCATGTAGGGTCTCATAAACCAATGAAAGGATTTTGGCTTTTGCTTTTAGTGAAATGGGCTGTTATTGGAAAATGTTGAGTGAAGGAATGACATGACTTTAATGAGGCAAAGATAAAAGTAGGAAATTTTTGTAGTCAGCCAGATTTGAGAAGATTGTGGTTTTGGCCAGAATGATAGGTAGAGGTGGTGAAAAGAGGTCATATTCTGAATGTATTTTGAGAGTGGAGTCAACATAACTTTTTAATGTGTTTAATGGAGTCAACATAACTTTTTAATGTGTTTAATGGAGTCAACATAACTTTTAATTCTTAATAGAGACTAAGAAATAAAGAGGAGAAAGGATGTCTCCAGTCTAAAGTTTTAGCTTGACTAACTTGAAAAATAGAATTAGGGATCCCTGGGTGGCGCAGCGGTTTGGCGCCTGCCTTTGGCCCAGGGCGCGATCCTGGAGACCGGGGATCGAATCCCACATCAGGCTCCCGGTGCATTCTCCCTCCGCCTGTGTCTCTGCCTCTCTCTCTCTCTCTGTGACTATCATAAATAAATAAAAAATTAAAAAAAAAAAAGAAAAATAGAATTATCTCCATATCATGGGGAAAATGTCAGATGAAAGAAGTTTTAGGAGTGAAGATTTGAACTTCAGTTTTAAATGTATTGAATTTTAAATTTTGATTAGACCTCCAAGGGTAGAATATGGGTGGGTGGTGGGAGATGAAGGCCTAGAGTTTGGGAGAGACTTAGGGATAGAAATATAATTTGTGGAATTATCAGCAGAAACATGCAATTTAAAGAATATCAGTGAGATCATCAAGACTGGAAATATAGATAGGAAAGGAAGAGACCTAAGAACTGAGCCCTAGACCACCTCAGCCCTGTGAAGTTGGGAACAAGAAAGGAAACTAGCAAAGAAGACTAAAAATCATAGTAGGGGTAGAAAGAAAATAAAGAATGGTTCCTGGAAGCCAAATGAAGAAAGTGCTATCTCTGAAGGAAGTTATCAACAGTGCAAATGCTGCTAATAGGTCAAACAAGATGAGGAAACTGAATATACTGTTGAGTTTAGCATCAGTCATCTCAGTGAGAGAGATTTCTATGGAGTGGTGGAAGCAAAAGTCTGATTTAGAGTAGGTTTAAGAGAGAATAGAAGGAGAGGAGTTAGAGACAGAATAAAGGCAACTTTTTTTTTTTTTTTTTTTTTTTAGTTAATTGTTTGCAAAGAAGACCAAAGAAATGAGAAGGTAGCTTGGGGACAAAATAAACTCAAGAGAGAGTTGTTGGGTTTTGTTCTTTTTTTTTTTTAAGATAAAAGAAATAATGTTAACAGTGTATGTGAATGCTGATTGCTGATGGGTAACCTAGCAGGGAGGGAAATTTTAATGATTTAAGAGGAAAAGGGGAGAATGCCTAGAACAATTGATTTCCTTGATTGAAGGAGAGAGGAATGGAATCTGGTGCAAAAAATGGAGGGATTGCCTTTAAAAAGGAGCAAAAAAGGGGGTGACTAGGTGGTTCAGTGGTTAAGTGTCCAGCTCTTGACCTCAACTCAGGTCTTGATCTCAGGGTTATGAGTTCAAGCCCTACACTGCACTCCATTCTGGGTGTGGAACCTACTTTAAAAAATGCTGATTTGGGGGTGCATGGATGGCTCAGTTGGCCAAGCATCTGACTCTTGATTTCAGTTCAGGTCATGATCTCAGGGTCATGAGATCGAGCCCTGGGTCATGAGATCAAGCCCTATATCAGGCTCTGCACAGGGTTTGGAACCTGCTTAAGATTCTCTCTCTCTCTCTGTTCCCCTCTCACCTCTCTCCTCCCTGTGCACACTCTCTCTCTCAAAAAGAAAAAAAAGAAAAAAAGAACAGGGAAGTTTCATCTATGGCAATGCCTGGAAAAGCAGAGTATGTGGCTGCAGATGTAGGTACTTCAGTAGGTGTGAGTGAAGAGTCTATAAATACTCTTCAGGCTGCTTCACTTTCCTCACTGAAGCAGGAAGCAAGGTCAACAGCTGAGAAAGCAGATGGGGAAGTGTTAGGGATTTGAAGAGAAAGGAGTGGTAAGGTAGTACCTGGGAATGAGTCACTAAGGTAGGAGCATGAGTATGAGTGGCTGAAGCAGGGGAAAGATGTCCCTCAAGAAGAGGAATTCCAGGAATCAAGATCATCTATGCACATATTGAGAATGCCAGGAATTAAAACCAGACCAGACGTTCTAGAGATATTGACCAGAAGCCTGGAACTAAAGTCTTGGAAAAATGAGGGGGGATGAGCTGGTGTGTGGGAGGTGACAGTATCAATGCTGGTAATGGATATAGGGTCATATATAAGGTTTAGTATATAGGGTTTAGTCCTACCCTGCTGCTACAACCTTGTCCCAGTAGAAGCTATGATTATTTGGTTTCTCCAAAAAATGTATATATTTATCAGCTTAAGAAGAAAATCTCCTAATGATTTGAGATTTGAAGCATAAGAATTTAAGGGGAGGTAGGAGGGAGACTGCTCTGAAAGCAACCATGTGGAGCAAAAGGGGCACCCATCTCACCTCCAGGCCAGCACTTGAGAGGGTTGCAGGGGAAACTGTCCCCAGGGGAGAGTCAAGTTTCCATTAAAGCGAGGTAAGGAGTGCATTATACACATCTGTAAAAACGATATGATGCCTGCTGTAATCCCATATGCTCAGAGTCAGTGGATATCCATTACAATGTATGTATTATTATAAAGAGCATATAAACCTAATTTCTCTTTTTAAGGGTTGGAGATATGTTTTCCATGATTTCAGAAGTTGGGTTATTATATTTGTCAATGAGAAATAATACAACAGCTATCGAATAGTTCTGAAAATGATGTCAGTTGATCTTTATTAAAAAATATTGTTGGCCTCTTGAGATTATTTTAGAGAGGTAGTAAGGACCTGCATCTTTATAATCCCAAATATTTTGAGGGCAATTTAGAAAATGAAAGCATATGTAAATATTTCCAACATCCAGATGTTGGACCTCATTTGGACACAGCTTCAAAATAGTATGTTTTTTGTGACTCCTGCGTTTCTGCATTAGGCAATGAGAGGAGGCATAAACTTCTGGCCTGAGATGGTAGTTGCATCAATGTCCTGTGCAATAGCCAATCATTAAACCAGTGCCAAATGGAGAATTAAATGGGAAACTGCAGAGAAGGTCAAGCCAAAGTTAAAAATGGTGAGAGAGCATTGCTCAGAATATGCTGTAGAAACGAAAACTCTGAAACTGACATAGGTTTAAAGGAAAATCTATTTTTAAGGTAATCCTGCATAGTCTACTTTTTTTTAAAGGTAAAGAGGTTTTCTTAGTTATCATTTCATTTAAAAATAATAAGCAGTAAAAGGCAACTTGCTTTTTTAAATGTAAAACCGGCATCATATATGATATATATAAATATAAATATAGATATAGATATAGATATTTCTTTTCTTTCCCCTTCTCTCCCTATCTCCTCCCCTTCTCCTGCCTTCTCTTCTCCTCTTCCCTTTCCTATCTAACACCAACTTTCTGCCTCTTGGAATATAAGAAGAAAGATCTGTGCACAATCCATTTTCTACACATTGATTCTTGGGCTAAAAATAGCTTGAATCAGTTTCAAACTTTTTCTTCCACTCCAAGCTCAGGTTTTGCTCCCAGTGCAGACTGCGTAGAAGGAGAAGTAATGCACAATCAGCATTTCAGATGGAATGCTTAGTGGACAATTTTAATCTTTTTTTTTTTTTTAACATCTTGACCTCTATTTCCAAAGAACATCCTGGTTGGCAAGTCTAGCCTGATTAAGATTCTGTTCAGGCATTTAATTCTCCTAAGGGAATTTATAGCTTAATCTAACAATCAAGAATGCCTGAATCTACTCAGAACTTAATTTCTTGAAGGTTATAGGAAACTTAAACTTGAGCAAGGCAGAAAGAGCAAATAATGAGTGAATTTAGAGATGTAATGAATTTTGATGTATATATTTTGAATTATACTTTTTAATGCTTACTAAATACATATGCCTACATATGCTTATCAATATATAGATATTAAAGATTTATTTATCTATTAGAGAGAGAGTGCACACAAAGTGAGGAGGAGCAGAGGGGGAGAGAGAGAGAATCTCCAGTAGACTCCCTGCTGAGCCAGATGTGGGGCTTGATTTCACCCTGAGATTATGACCTGACCTGAAATCAAGAGTCACTCAACTGACTAAGTCATCTATGTATGTATTGAGAAACCCAGAAATTAAAACCAGACCAAGTGCCCCCAACAAATACATTTTATTTATGTATTTATTTATTTTTAACAAATACATTTTAAAAAAATAAATATTATAGACCAAATGATTGGATATCAATAGCCCCAAGCTGTAACTTTCAATTTGACTTAGGATAGAACACTATGTATTCCATAAGAAAGGCATTGATTGCCTTTTTAACTGGGTTTCTCATTATCACTTACTTGTTCAACAATATTAAAAGTACTTGGATTTAGAAATAGTTCTCTGATAGAGTTTTGGTTTCATTTAAAGCAATTTTTCAGAAAGTAGAATTGTTACTAAACATCTATTCTGAGGCTAGCACAATATAAAAAAACCTCATTGCCTGCATTACATTGGAGAAATCTAGGATATCAATACGTATTTCCTCATGGGCTTCGGCACACAATATACCCTCACAATTGTTTTTAAACAACAAGGTAGAGATTTGGCTACCTGTACAAAGAAGGAAGTGGCCTTCAAACTTTTTCTGGATATAGAACTTGGTTGTTAGAATGAATAATATAAAAGAACCTAGGATAACAACACCCCTCGTCCCCAGCTAGTAATGATGGTGAGACTCGGCCTTGAGAGTAATGAACATTTTGCCTCATTATTTGAATCAAATCTTTCACTGGCAGTGCTTACCAAAGACATGTTGTTTTACAACCTTTTTTTTTTTCATTTATTATCATTTCCTTAAAGGAGACTCAAGATAATTTTTTTCTTATTGCCACAAAATTAAAAACTGAGGAGTGAGATTCTTTAGGGCAGGGTTGAGCTTGAGGGGATCACAAAGCATTGTCACATCTAAGACTTTTTCACTTCCCCAGAGCAAATTTTCACCCTCTTTAGGGCTGTATTAATTTTCTAGGGCTGCTGTAACAAAGTACTTCAAATTCTGTGGCTAGAGAAGAAGTTTCTAGTTTCTGAAGGCTAGAAGACTGCAGTTTACTGGGCTGAGGTCAAAGTGTGGGCTGGGCCGCAGTCCCTCTGAAGACACTAGAGGATTATCCATTTCCTCTTTTAGCTGCCACCCTTGCACAACTTCTAGAACTGCATTCCATGTGTTTGCTGGCTCAGGGCACCTTCCTTCACCTTTCAAAGTCAGCACTTTAGCATCTTGTTTCAGTGTCATGTGCCTTCTTTGTCAAATCTTCCTCTGCCTCCCTCTTATGAAGACACTGTGATTACATTTAGGGTCTACCTGAATAATCCAGGATAATCTTTCCATCTCAAAATCCTTAACTTCATCACATCTGCAAAGTCTCTGTTACCATATGAGGTAATAGTCCCACGTTCCAGGCATTAAAACTTAGGTATCTTTGGGGGCCATTATTCAGCCTACCACATGGGTGATACTATCCAATTGGAAATGCACCATTCATAAAGAAAGAATAAATGATAGTAAATACACAACTTTGGATAGTAATTTTTAAACTATATGTTAATGTATTTGGGGCACTTGATATTAGAAAACAGAAGGTATGTTTAAAATTAATAGGATTCAAAAAAATAAAATTAAATTAATAGGATTCAGAAGAGTAGAGTTGGTGATGCCCATCTTACTGTGGTGTACTCATCCATCCATTTATTCTGCATCACCCTTTCTACTGGGGCCAGTCAGCAGAGAGGGGCAATGAGTCACTCCAAGGTCAGACAGTGTTATTACCTAACTCTTATTGTGATGGGCAAATCCACCATTAAGCTTCAGATTGAGAGAAATACTATTGAGTTGGCAAATGCTTTCGATGTGTACGTGCAGCTAGTCATATGTAACCACACTCTATGGCAAAGAGAAAGATGAAAATGAGATGAAAGGAGAAATGAAAATTCTGTGTTGTATTTTAACTTGCTGCAACTCTTCTCCTTCACAAATGACCATTCTGTTAAGCACCTACTCTGTGCAAAGCTATGCCAAACACTACCGAATATGTTCAGCATGTGTAATGCACTGTGTAACTCTATGAGACTATTCAGAGGGATAAAATAAATATATAATTAATTACAGTACTGAAAGGCACTTCTCTCCCTCTGGGCTGCTCAGGATAGTTGCCTGAATTAAAGCAGAAAACACCTGCCTGACATCCTCTAAGTGGTACACAGCCTGATTAGTGCCCTCTGGGAAACATCCAGTGGCTACCACTTGGCTCTCCAGACTAAGAGACGTATGATTAATTAAAGACTTTCTGCCAAGTTGTTCTTTGTTTATTGTAATGAATATCTTAGATGGCCTTCAAATTGATTAGTTCTCTATTAACAATCCATGAGTTGTACCTCTATCTGAAATAAGTAGAGGGTATTATGGAGGTTGAATAATGTATTTAATATAATTATGGAGGTTGAATTCACAAGACCCCGTATGAAGTCCAGACAGACTTTTCCTAACATTTCACCAAATCACAGGCTAAAAACCTTTCTATTTGCCCTTATTGTTGGGCAATTAGCCCCAGGCATCTTAATCTATTTTTAAAAACTGAATTGCTGGGAAAATTTTATTTATTTTTTTTAGTAATAAATTTATTTTTTATTGGTGTTCAATTTACCAACATACAGAATAACACCCAGTGCTCATCCCGTCAAGTGCAATTGCTGGGAAAATTTTATTGAAACCTAGCATAATAATATTTCATGTTGGATAAAGCAGATGTACAAAATTGTATTAGGAAAAATTCCCTAAGGCTTATCATTTATGTCTTTGCAAACAATTGAAGTTAGAAGCTTTGGATTTTGTTTTTAGAGTGAGGTGCAGAATTTACAGTTTTTTCCCCCATAGTTGCCAGAGTTTCACATTGGTTCTACACCTATTAGCAGAATCATGTTAGGTAAGTAAAACAACCTCTTGGGGCCTCAATATTGTTATCTATTAATTGGGAATAAGAATAAAACTTACCTCCTGGACTGTTGTGAAGATTAAATGAATCCTTATGTGTGGCACACTTGAAATAGCATCTGCGCATAGTTAATACTGAATCAGAGTTAGCTGTTTTATGACTTCATCGCTATTCACATATCTTTAAAAAACACACTTAGGATTGTTTCTCTAGGATAGCATTCCAGAAGTAGAATTACTACAGCAAATGATGCAAACCTTTTTTCCTAAAGACCATATATATAACTCTATTGCTTTCTTAATTGATTAAAGCAATTTATGCTCTCATCATAATAGAAAAGAATTCCCATTTCACTGGGCCCTGGCAAGCATTAAGCACTATAACTCTTTCAGGCTGCTTATTTGGTAGATGAATAATGACATTTCAGTACTAATTTATAAGATCATTGGTGGTAGAGACATGATTTATCTTGCTCATCGGTGTATGCTAGCACAGAGCTTGGCATATAGCAAACACAGAAGAAAGAACAAATGGATGAATGAGAAATTTACCACTTTCATTAAATTGTGAAATAATTAATAAATAAATTCATTTATTAATTAAGAAATAATTTATGTTCCTTAAGCTTTTGCAGATTTATTAGGTTTCAGTGTTTCTATTATGTATGCATGTTTCAAGAAATTATTGATTTTTTTTCCTATTTATTTATTTTTATCTTAATTCCAGTATAGTTATCATACAGTGCTATATTAGTTTCAGGTGTAGAATATAGTGATTCAACAATTCTGTATATTACTCAGTGCTCATCATCGTAAGTGTACTCTTAATCTCCTTCACCTATTCCACCCATCCCTCCATCCACCTCCCCTTTGCCCAGAAATTGATTTTTTTAAATCATTGCTATGAGTATTTTCTCCAGTTTGTTACTTGCCTTTTTATTTTATTTTACTTTTGACCCACTGAAGTTTTGGCATATCTGTTTTTAAATCTACTACTTGAGTCCTATGAGATAACTTGTATTAATTGTAAGCATACAATGTTTTTCCCTCCTTCATCCATTCACCCTTCCCAAAACTATTAAACTATAGTGTTCATTTTTGTTAGTTTTGATGGTTTAAGTTTTACTTTTATCTATTTTTTAAAGATTTTATTTATTTATTTATTTGAGGGAAAGAGAGCACTCTGAGCACAAGTTGAGGGCAAAGAGAGAGGGAGAAGCAGACTCCCCACTGAGCAGGGGCCCGATGCGGGACTCCAAACAAGACTCCATCCCAGGGCTCTGAGATCATGACCTGAGCCAAAGGCAGACCAGAACTTAGCCAACTGAGCCACCGAGGTGCCCCTGATTTTTACTTTTAATGCTTTAGTGTATGTGAGATTCAGTTTGGTGTGTAGAACAATGTGGATTTAAATTAAACTCTTAAACTCTTAAATCTTCCCTGAAATGGTTCGATATCCCAACACCATTACAACATGGTACCCCTCTTTTAAAAAGAATATCCTTTTTTATACTTTTTTTATATACTTTTTTTTTTTTTTTTTTTTTTAAATTTTTTTTTTATTTATTTATGATAGTCACACAGAGAGCGAGAAGCAGGCTCCATGCACCGGGAGCCTGACGTGGGATTCGATCCTGGGTCTCCGGGATCGCGCCCTGGGCCAAAGGCAGGCGCCAAACCGCTGCGCCACCCAGGGATCCCTACTTTTTTTTTTTTTAAGTAGGCTCTGTAGCCAGTGTGGGGCTTGGACTCATGACCCTAAGATCAAGAGTCACATGATCTGTGGACTGAGCCAGCCAGGTGCCCCTCTTTCTCTATACTTTTAAGTTTATCATAAACAGTTTAAACTGGAAGAATCAGAATAAATTATAGGGTTTTTTTCTTTAAAAAAACAATATTTTTGTAATGTTGAAGAATAAAAGAAATGAATTATCAGTAATTTTCAACTCATGTAAATAAAAATAAGCATATTTAATGTTACTAATATTTTCTACAATATGTAATTTTTGTGATTTGACATAGTTCTTTAAGATATGATTGACAAGCTTTTAGAATTGGCATAAGTCCTTTAGTTAAGGGTTTACAATTTTGATAAGAGTCTTAATATTTTTACTTTGAATATCAGAACTACAAGAATGGGGTGCTTGAGTGGCTCAGTCGGTTAAGCATCTGTCATCAGCTCAGGGCTCAGGTCATTATCTCAAGGTCCTGGGATAGGGCCCTGTGTGGTCTGCTTCTTCCTCTCCCTCTGCTACTCACCCCGCCCCGCCCCAACATCCTACTCTTTCTCAAATAAATAACAATTCTTAAAAAATATGTGACTGTAGTCAAATTTAATCTTCCTTCTGTTTGATTAGTCAGCAATAGGTTTTGTTTAGCTTCTGGCAACCTAAATATTTAGTAGCCTAAGGGTTTCTTATCAGGTCCAAGAAGGTAATTATATACGTAGCTCCTGAATTAATAAAACATTTTTTGGTCTGTGCGATTTCCTTTGTAATTTACCTTTAAAGAAGATCAATTCCTTTCTTAAAGACACCTGTGTTCTCTTTTCTGAAAGAACACCTACATTATTCTGTCTTCACTGAATACAGTATTTTCTATCCTGTCTGTCCTATTTTGTCTTATTTCTATTCTATCCTGTTATTCTGTCTACCTACTCTTACGCCAGGGATTCATTTTGTAATTATTGCCATGTGACAATATGCTTAAGGTTTACCAGTACTGTTTTTCTCTTATTTTTTCTTTTGTTTCAATTATTTTGGTGGCTCTTTTATTTTTAGATTATCAGTATGTCTGCATTCTTGATAGATAGTACAATTTGGAAGACATGCTCAGGCTCCCTTTTCTTTCCCTGTGCTGATTTAATATTTCTTCTAGAAGGGATTCTAAAAAGTCACTAGTCCAATTGTCTACAGGTAAGGAGAATCATTCTTTATCAGTTTTCAAAATTAAAATCATTGCTTTCGTATGTATTCTCTAAAATGAAATATGGAAACCAGTGATAGTCATAACCAGATATTGCAAAAATCAAGATGAAAGTTCTTTTATATTTGAAATAGAGAGCTTATAATACCTACTCAAAGAATTTCCAGTCTAATTTTTTTTCTGCTGATATATGCTCAGTCTGACAGCTCTTCTTAAGGACAATTTCATCCTGTGTCTGTCTTTGCCCTTCCTCTTTATGCAAATAAGATGACCCCTACATCCAATCGAATTATCACAGCAGGTTTTTCATCACTTTTAATGGAGTGTCAGCCTTGCCACCTGCTATCTGGTACCTAAAGCCTGTGTATCTCCCTTCAGTCTGCAACATAAGATACTCATCAGAGGCTGTCATCAGAGAGGGTTACCTTCAGTTGCCTACTTGTTATTCTATTCCTGTCAAAAACCCAGTTGACAGATATTCAAGGGCCAGAGCCCAAGTGACATGCAATCCACCAACTCCTCCATGTTTTTCTTAAGTTTTAGCTTTCTCTTGACATAGAATATTGGAAAGCTGTATACTTTCCCTCATCAGGAGTTTGATGTGATGTTTTAAAAATATGGAATCAGAAGTTAAGTCAGAGTTAAGTTCAAATTCAGGCTCTACCACTTCTCTTCAGTAGAATCTTGTCAAAATCTCATAATGTTTCTAAGCTTCAGTGTATCTGTACAATAAGTTCAAATTCAGGCTCTACCACTTCTCTTCAGTAGAATCTTGTCAAAATCTCATAATGTTTCTAAGCTTCGGTGTATCTGTACAATAAGGTTAAAAATAATAGTGGAGAAATAGATTTCTCTTGAATATCTAGTAGTATTTTTAAAATAACTGATAATTTATATGTATTTTATATTTATATTTTTTATTTGAATATAGTCAACACACACTGTTATATTAGTGTCAGGTGTGTACGACTTAGTGATTTGACCAGTTTATACACTATGCTATGTCCACAAGTGTAGCTGCCATCTGTCTTGTTACATCACTATTACAAATGTCATTGACGCTATTCCTTATGCTCTGCTTTCTATTCCCTTGACTTATTCATTCCATAACCAAAGCCCTGTATCTCCCTTACTCCCTTTACTCATTTTGCCTGACCTCCCACCCTCCTCCCCTCTGGCAACTTTCAGTTTGTTCTCTGTGTTTATAGGCCTGATTCTGCTTTTTGTTTATTATTATTTTTTAACTTCCATTTATGAGTGGAATCACATGGTATTTTTGTCTTTCTCAATCTGACATTTCACATAGCATAATACCCTCTAGGTCCATCTATGTTCTCTTAAATGGCACAGTCTCATCTTTTTTTATGGCTATGTAATATCTAATGGTAGTTTAAAAAAATAGATAACTAGGATTAAATGATTCTGTGTGTTTCCTTTTTCACTTGTTTGCTGAGAATCAGAGAACTCAGTTTAAGATTCTATTTTTTTTTTTTTTTTGAGAGAGAGAGAGAGCAAGAGAGGGAGCTTGTGAAGCTGACAGGCAGAGGGAGAGGGGAGAGAGAGAATCTTTTTTTTTTTTAAGATTTTATTTATTTATTCACGATAGAGAGAGAGAGACAGAGACAGAGACAGAGACACAGGCAGAGGGAGAAGCAGGCTCTGTGCCAGGAGCCTGACGCGGGACTCGATCCCGGGACTCCAGGTTCGCTCCCTTGGCTAAAGGCAGGTGCCAAACCACTGAGCCACCCAGAGATCCCGAGAGAGAGAATCTTAAGCAGATCTGAGCATCGAGTCTGAGCACGAAGCTCCATGCAAGGCTTGTTGTGGAGCCATCAGGGGGCTGACTTGGGGGCCAGTCCCACAACCTTGAGATCACAACCTGAACCAAAACCAAGAGTCTGACACTTGACTAACAGAGCCAACCAGGGGCCCCTCAGAGATCTCAGTCTAAAGCTCTATTAAGGGCAGCCCAGGTGGCTCAGCGGTTTAACACAGCCTTCAGCCCAGGGTGTGATCCTGGAGTTCCAGGATCGAGTTCCACGTCAGGCTCCCTGCATGGAGCCTGCTTCTCCCTCTGCCTGTGTCTCTGCCTTTCTCTCTCTCTCTGTGTGTCTCTCATGAATAATTAAAAAAAAAATCTTTAAAGCTCTATTAAAGTTGACTACTTGAGACCTGACTAGGGTATTGCTGTTTGTATGTGAGCTGTTTGCTTGGGTGAGTAGTCTGTTGTCCAAGATCAATTGATTTTTCTAAAGCAAACAGTGAATTAAGTTATCGGTTTACAGTTTTATCTGTCCTGGGCAAAATCTTCCTGGAACAAATAACTAAGTCATGTTGGCACAAGGGGTCTCAGTTCCTAGTCCTAGGAGTAGGACATCAATCTCATGCCTGTGGTCATACTTCTCATGGATATGTGCTTCTTTTTTTTTCATTTTTGCAGAATTCCCTGTTTTATTTTATCTGCTTTATCACATATACATATTTTATTATAAATGGCTTCAAAACATTTTAAGCAGAGGGTATAAATAATAATAAAGTGCAAAATGATAATATAACCCAAATCATAAAGAGGGACAAAGAAAGCAAAAAAGGCCATGTGGTGTGGTAATTATAGCATAGGATCTGGAGTCAGACACACTTGGATCTGAATCATGGCCCTGAGCAAGTTCTTTACCTCTTACAGCCTTAGTTCTTAATCTGTTATGTGAGCATAATATTACCATATAGGGTTATGTTGAGGATTAAATGAGATAGTACAAAGCTTTTGCAACCGTTGATAGGATAGGATGCGTATCCGATAAACAGTCATTTAAGAAAAAGGATGAAAGGATGAAATCACTACTGGTGCTGTAGGCACTTTAAGGATTTGAGTTTTAGTTTGAAGACTGACATCTGGAAAGAAAAAAAGCATCCCTCAGCTTTTCTTATCAAGAAACATGAACTATACATAGTAGCTAAAAAGTGCCTAACTTTAACCTGGCTCCTGTTAAGTTTAAGAATTATTTAAAGAATGTCACAAAGCCTTGATTTGACTAAATTCTCTGAGAAGGTGTAATTCCAAATTCCAATGCTAGAGATGGAGATGGTAATCCCTTAAATTAAATCTCAGAATCAGGACATCCAAGAAGCAGCCAACATTGCTTCCAGTTCCCTCTCCAGTAGCTATAAAGACTCTTTCCCGCTGAGTGGCAAGTGTGGACAAGGAGTATTAAAAATATCCAGTAGTCTGATTTTATTCTTAATTCAGAAGGGAAAAAATTAGGAAATGTTACCCAAGTTGACTTTCCAGTGCAGAATAGAGGAATGTTTAGATTGAAAAACAACTATCTGTTGGTAAATAATGTAAAGATGTAAATAATACCTTTGAGTTTAGGGACACTTGAATGACCTATTAGTTCATGATTATATTTTTCCTCCTTCTTAGGACCACTTGATAACTAGAAGAATGATGGGAGGGAATAATCCCTAAAGAGGAAAAGAATCGATTATTTCTACTTCCATAAATAACAGCATAATAATATGGCAGATTTCCACCAAACCATTAAAAAAAGAAAAAAAAAAAAAACAGGGAGCACTTTGCTGCTGGTTAGGAAAACCTATTAAGAAAGCATCTTTATAGTTATTTGATATTTGTAGCCTTTCCAGTGTTTATTGTTTTTACTTTCCTTTTCCAACTATTCTGCATGTATCAAATACTCGTTGAACACCTTCTGTTTGCGAGGTACTGGTCTAGACAATGGAGATACAGCAAGAAACAAGACAAAATCCTACTCTCATGAAACTTACCTTCTAGTGAGTGAGATAGACTATAAATGTAATTATAATATCCTGTCAAGTTGTAAAATGGGAACCCTTTTGGAGGAGCCGGGTTGGTGTTTTGAGGACACGTGGAGTTCTGTTTTGGTCATGTTTGGTTTGAAGTGACCATAGATCTCCAAGTGGAGAACACAAGAAGAAGAGGAGGAGAAGAAGGAGGAGGAAGAGGAAGAAGAGGAAGAAAACATTGGATATATAAGTTTGGAGCTCAGGGTAGAGTTTGAGACTAGAGAAAGACGTTTAGCAGTTATCAGCGAAAGATGAGATTTAAAGCCATGGGTCCAGATCTCATCACTATGGAGTAATAAGAGAAGACATCCAAGATCTAGCCTTGGACTGTTCTTTATAGAAGTCAGTGAAGAAAAGGAAGAGCCATTAAAGGAGACTGAGTCCTGGAGATAAGTGTGATCCCAAAAGGAGGAAATGAACTCTGGGAGTAGGATGAGGTAAAGACTTGACCATCCAATTTGACAAGATAGGCTTGCTGATGACTTTGGGAAGAAAGATTTCCCTGGGATGGAAGGAACAAGGCAGAGCAAGTGGAAAGAATGGTAACGTAAACAATTCATTTCAGGATTTTGCTGTGAAAGGCAGCTGAGAGATGGGGTTATTATTATGTTTATTTTCTTCGTTAGTTTCTGCTGTGGTGGTAGTGTATTTTATTGGGAGATGTGTGTTTGTAAAGTGATGATCTTTAAAGAAGGAGAAATTGATAGTGAAGAAGAGAGGTAGGAGGGATAATTGCAAGATCAAGGTCCTTGAGCAGATTAAGATCTGCTCTCCTGATATACATAAAGATGGAAACTTTAGAATGAAAACCAGAATCAAAAAAAAAAAAAAGAAAGAAAGAAAGAAAACCAGAATCAACTCTGAGTTAGGTTAGGGTGGTGATGGTGTGGGGTCCTATGAAGCTGGGGAGCCTATATGTTACTCAATACCATAGGGAAAGGAACCCCAAATTGATAGGCTAGAATATGGTAATAGCTAACCAAAAAAAATTTTTTTAGTAAACTTCTTGTTGCTCTGGGGAACGGACCTGGGATAGAAAAGTGAGCCTGGCTTAATTGGCAAGAAGCCTGATATGGACAGGGATCCCTATAAAACAAAATATGTTGTATACAGGGTGTTTTGAATTAGTTTAATTGGTCCTATACTTTGGTTAACAATATGCATATCGACTTTAAAGGAATATATTGATTTGCCTATGAGTATATCTTTCCTCGTCTTACTTTCTCTTACTTAGAGTTAAGACAAGAGAGAAGAGAGTTTCTGATTTTATTTTCATAGACAAAAGAGATACAGATCATTATGGCTAGAGAGGGAGTATTTCTTCATTTACCAAGTGTCCCTAACAACAATCAAACAGAGTCTAGCTTAAAATGTTGTGTGTTTGGGAATGTTTACTTAGGGATCACTAAGCACTTCAGGAGCCCCACAAAAGAGTTTGTTTGTTGGCTATTTAAGATTTATTTGGTCAGGGGATCCCTGGGTGGCTCAGCGGTTTAGTGCCTGCCTTTGGCCCAGGGTGTGATCCTGAAGTCCTGGGATCGAGTCCCGTATCAGGCTCCTGGGATGGAGCCTGCTTCTCTCTCTGCCTGTGTCTCTGCACACCCCCCATGCCTATCATGAATAAATAAATAAATAATATTTTTTAAAAAAGATTTATTTGGTCAACTGGCAACATTGAATTGAAGTTTTCATATTATTGTGTTTTGTTCATTTTTATGCACAATATCTTTCTATAGGATTTTAAAATCCCAAAAATTTGTGAGTGTTGTTATGGCAGCACAACTTTGGTTCCCAGGAATGCTTAAAGCATAGGTCCTACAACAGAGTCTTGAAGGAGAAATAAAAGGGTTATAATAATAAATGCTGTCCAATTGGTATATGAAACAATTTTAATTAGTGACCCATCTTCTGAGATCAAGTAGAAGACACAGGAAAGGATGGCAGCAGAGCCTGTAGGGTGGAGAGACTGAACTATTGGAATGAAAAGATGGAAAAGTATATTATTATGTTAATTCTGCAGCCCTGGATCTGCCGTGCTAAAAAGGACTGCTAAAACTAAAGCTTGTTCCGTACTTCATTACTCACCAAGAAATTCTTTTAGACATTGAGTGGAACTTTCCTGACTATATTGAGCACAGCATTAAGTGGTTAAGATTGTGCATTTTGCAATTACCCTGTTTCTATTCAAATCTGTTTTTTATCACTTATTAGATGTGTGGACTTGGGCAAGTAAATCCCTTGTGTCTCAAATAGGCATAATAGTGCTAACCGCAGACGGGTTATTGTGAGGATTAAATGCAGTACATCTAGAACAATTAGAAGGATGCCAGAGACACAGGTCAGATGTTTGTATTATCATTGCACTGTGATATATAATAAGATGATTGTCTAAATATCATTGTGCAACTTGAGGTGCATATTTACCATTTAGTTAACTTTAAGAGATGGTGAAAGTATAAGATAACAATGCCAGACTTACAAATTACTCAGGGATGAGAAGTGAGATTCACCTCTCACCTTGCTTTGTTGTCATCTTTTAACTAGGTATTCACCTACTTTTCAAAATTATGTTATTTTAATCTTTATTACATATAGACATTTTCAGTAAATCTGGATACCATATGTGTAATTGCAAGGATGAAATTGCAAGCCTAATTACTAGTCCTTTTGAGTGATTTAGAACCTATACAAAATTTCCCCTCTCTTCCAATTTCATTTTTCTTATGTTTACCTCACTATTTCTGGCCGTAATAGAAAATTATCCTTAAAGTTATTGGCCCTACAAAGGAAATTATAGTTCTTAAAATACTAATTAAAGATAGTCTTTTATTGTTGTTGTTCAGTATTTTTAAAGTATTACAGTTGGCCCTTGAGCAATATGGGGGTTAGGAGCACCAACCTACCATGTATTGGAAAATCCATATAACTTTTGACTTCCCCAAAATGTAACTACTGTTAAGCCTATGATTGATCAGAAAACTTACCAATAATATAAAGTTGATTAACACATATTTTGTATGTTATGTGTCTTAAAGACTGTATTCTTACAATAAAGTAAGCTGGAGAAAATGTAATTAAGACAATTATAAGGGGGGATCCCTGGGTGGCTCAGCGGTTTAGTGCCTGCCTTTGGCCCAGGGCATGATCCTGGAGTCCTGGCATCGAGTCCCACATCGGGCTCCTGGGATGGAGCCTGCTTCTCCCTCCTCCTGTGTCTCTGCCTCTCTCTCTCTCTCTCTCTCTCTCTGTCTGTAATAAATAAATCTTTAGAAAAAAAAAAAGACAATTATAAGGAAGAGAAAATACCTTTACGTATTATGCTATAAAAAAGCCATGTGTAAAAAAAAAAAGCCACGTGTAAATGGACCCACATAGTTCAAACCCATGTTGTTCATGGGTCAACTATATATACATGTGTTAAAATATTGAAATGAAATAGAATGACAGAGTTGAAATCTCTTGCCACGCTGTCCAACCTCTGGCTCCATCCTGTAGAACAAACCACTTATGTTAATTCCCTGTAACAAATCACCACAAACTTTGTGGACTAAAAACCACATTTTTTTTTTTTTAATCTTACAGTTTTGTAGTTCAGAAGTCTAAAATGAGCCTCTCTGGGCTAAAGTCAGGGTGTTAGCAGGGCTGCGTTCCCTTCCTGAGGCTCTGGGAGAAAGACCCTTCCCTTGCCCATTCCAGCTCCTGGAAACTCCATATTCCTTGGCTCGTGGCCTCTTTCCATCTTCAACATAAGCCAGATCTCTCTGTCATGCTGCCATTTCTCTGTTTTTCTCCTCTGCCACTTTTTTGCACTTTACTTTTTTATGAGAGACACACAGAAAGAGGCAGACATATGCAGAGGGAGAAGCAGGCTCCCTGTAAGGGTAGCCTGATGTGGGACTCAATTCCAGGATCCCCAGATCACAGCCTGAGGTGAAAGCAGACACTCAACCACTGAGCCATCCAGGTGTCCCCTCTCCTCCATTTGAAGGACCCTTGTGATTACATGTGCCCCCCAGGTAATCCAGTATCATCTCCCTGTCTCATGGTCAGTGGATTACCAACCTTAATTCATCTGCAACCTTAATTCTCATTTGTTTGTAACCTAACCTATGTACAGAGAATTAGGACGTGGCTATCTTTGGGAGTCTCTTATTTTAACCTGCCATGCCACTGTTAATACAGAAATTATTTCAGAAATGTTTAATACTCCTTGACTTTTTTCATTCAATTATATATTTCAGGGAACTCTCCATACTTTTGGGACACCTCAGTAGCTCAGTGGTTGAGCATATGCTTTCAGTTCAGGTCATGATCCTGGGGTCCTGGGGTCCAGCACTGCATCAGGCTTCCTGCAGGGAGCCTGCTTCTCCCTCTGCCTATGTCTCTGCCTCTCCTCTGTGTCTCTAATGAACAAAAAAATAAAATCTTTAAAAAAGAAAAAAAAAAGAACTCTCCATACGTTTTAAAGAGCTACATACTGTTCTGTATGGATATACCATAATTATGTAAGCAATCCCCAATGTCGATGGACAGTTGGTTCATTTTTAAGTTTTCTGGTTTTTATCTTAAACTATATCCTAAAGACTATCTTTGTAGTTTGTATTTGCATGTTTTGGTAACTACATCCATGGATAAGTTGTCTGATGTATAATTTCCAGGTAAAGCAGGATGCACATTTACAATTTTGTTTTGTTTTGTTTTGTTTTCAAATTGCCTTGCCAAAGAGTGCATCAGTTAACCAGTGATAAGAATTTATGTTTACATACACATTGGCAAACACTGTTTTTTTTTTTTCAGGGGTTGCTTATACAAAAGTATCAAACTTTACAACTATAGTATATTGGGGGGAAAAACTCACTTTTTAATGTTATTTTTCTTTCATTATAAATTGGTTTTAGCATCTTACTATGTTTATTAGCCATTTGGATTCTTTTTTTCTTTGAACTGCTTGTTCATATACTTGTGCAATTTTTGTTAAATTTATCGCATTATTAATAATGCCAGGAATTATGCTAGCTGCTATGCATGATGCAGAGCTGAGGAAAAATCTGGTAGCTATTTCAAACTGCTTACATTCTTATTTGGTGGACTTTAATGTCCACTGTATTCATCCAACAGCATTTGCCTTTGTCCCTTTCAAAGGGACTTAGTATACATAAAAATATAATTGAATGGTAATAGCCCAAGAAGGACCATGAATTAGTATTTTATTGTTTTTGACCAAAAATAGTTAGACTATTTCCTTTTTCAAGGACAAAGAAACCAAAAGACAAAAAACAAGGGTGATTGTTAAACTTCCATTAATATTTATTAGTCATACACCATAGGTAAATAGTGACAAACAGCTCCCTAGTTACTCTCTAGCACATTTCTATTTTATTTTATTTTTAACGTTTTTCACTATATGAGCTTTTCTGGATTTGTTTTGTTTATTTTCTATTTCCCTCCAACCACAGTATAAGCTATTTGTAGTCAGGGACCGTATCTGCCTTATTTACTGCTCTATCCCAACCATCCAGGAGAGTGTCTGGTACTCATAGAAGAATATTTGCTTAGGAACGTATTTGTTGCATAAAGACAAGAGGAAATTTGAACCTCTTAATAGGTACCATATTTTGATATATTCATTTGTAATATCTATTTGAAATCCATAAGCAACACAAAGAAATAAATATAAGCCTAGCTTTTCCCTTGATCTTTCCTCTGTTCAGCATGTTGCCATCAATACATTTGATTGCATCACTATCTCACTCAGTTGGAGGTAGTCACATCATCTGCTACTTGCTGAACTGAGCCTTTAAATCAGATGAATGAAATTTGGGCCCAGTCTCCTGGAATTCAATGAATACTATTACCCAGATTTCCTCTGGTGCAATTAGAACGGAGCAGTGAACCAATAGATAACCTTGCTTAAAAACCAATTTCCATTTTTGTTTTCCTTCTTGCATTAGTCTGTTTGTCTCTGAGTTGTTGAGGAGCTTTTTTTTTTTTCTCCCAAAGCAAAAGCATTAAGATCCATTTAGTGTTTTGATTGAGACTCATTTCTTCTTCCCTAAGTCTTGGCCACTGTGTTAGTTTGCTCAGGCTGCCATTACAAAATATCACAGACTGGGTGCTTAAATAACAGAAATTTGTACTCAAAGTTCTGGAGGCTAGGAAGCCTATGATAAGATTCCAGCCAATTTGTTTCCTGGTAAATACAGCCTTCTTGCTGCATCCACATGTGACTTTCTTCTGTGCTCATGCTGGGGAGCATGGTGGCTAGGAGGAAGCAAGCTCTCTAGTGCCTCTTCTTAAATCTCAACATAGGGTGCCCACCCTCATAAAGTCCTCTAATTCTAATTACCTCCCAAAGGACCCATCTCCATCACATTGGTAGAGGTTAGGACTTCAACATGAATTTGGGGAGGGAAGCAATAATTCGGTACATAGTAGCTTCAATGGGCCAATCATCTGGTGGAGTTTGGAAAGACTCTATCCATGTCTAAGTTTTATCTCTTTTTAAAATAATGGAGGTGCAATTACTCATGTGACCTTTTTAATGCTCATATATTCTACAGATATTTCTTGTTTGTGCTATATTACTCACTGGCTTAAACATATTTGTTTTTTAAGATTGTATTTATTATTCATGAGAGACACACAGAAAGAGGCAGAGACAGGCAGAGGGAGAAGTAGGATCCCTGTGGGGTACCTAACGCAGGACTTGATCCCAGGACCCCAGGAACACAACCTGAGCCAAAGGCAGACTCTCAACCACTGAGCCACCCTGGTGCCCCTTAAAAATCTTCTAATGATGAAGCAGTGAATTGGAAAATATAACTAGTCTTTCTACAAGTCTTTCTAACCATGATCAAGCAGCTGCTTACCTCCCAAGTGGCAGCCTCTTTTACCCACCCACGCTGTTTCAGCACACTAGCCTTCTTGCTACTGCTTCATTTCTTAGAGCCTTTGTTCTTGCAGTTTGTTCCCCCTGCAGTGCTTTGCCCCAGCTGGCCAGCTATTCTCATCATTCAGCTAAATGTCATCCCTCCCAGGACTTCCCTGACACCCAACCAGAGTCACTCCCTGGACTAGTTGGTCTGTGCCAGATGCTTTGCTGGCTATAAAGTAGACAAAGATCAGTAGTAAAATGCCAGGCTTATTAAAATGTTACCCTTGGGGATCCCTGGGTGGCTCAGCGGTTTGGCGCCTGTCTTCAGCCCAGGGCATGATCCTGGAGTCCTGGGATCGAGTCCCACATCGGGCTCCCTGCATGGAGCCTGCTTCTCCCTCTGCCTGTGTCTCTGCCTGTCTCTCTCTCCCCCTCTCTCTCTGTGTCTCGTGAATAAATAAATAAAATCTTTAAAAAAAAATAGTGTTACCCTTAGTGTAATACCATCCAGATCTACCAATATTGTTGCAACTGTCAAGGTCACTTTTTCTTATGGCTGAGCAATATTCCATTGCATGTATGTGTGTGTGTGTGTGTGTGTGTATGTGTGTGTGTGTGTGTGTAGCACATCATCTTTAACCATCCATTTGTGGAGAGTTGGGTTGCTCCTATATCTTGGCTATTATAAATAATGCTGCAAAAAAACCAAAGGGGCACATATATCTTTACAAATTAGTGTTTTCATTTTCTTTGGGTAAATTCTCAATAGTGGAATTACTGGATCATGTGGTATTTCTGTTTTTAATTTTTTAAAAAAATTTTTGAGGAACATCCATACTGTTTTCCACAGTCACTGTACCAATTCACATTTCCACCAACAGTGCACAAAGGTCCTTTGTATCCACATCGATGCCAACTTGTTATTGCTTGCCATTTTGATTCTAGCCATTCTGACTGGTATAAAGTGATATCTACTGTGGTTTTGATTTGCATTTCCCTAATGATTAGTGATTTGGGCATCTTTTTTTAATGTGTCTAAATTGCTCAAGATATTTGGCTATTAGGAGTAGGGTTTCTCTGAACAACCTTGTTCATGAAATGCGGCATGTATATGTGCATTTCTGTTAGTTACATACCTAGGAGTAGAATTGCTGTAGGGTATACCTGTTCAGCTTCAGAAGAGACTGCCAAACAATTTTCCAGAGTGGTTGTACCAGTGTACATACCTAACCTGTGAGAGTTTGGTTATACTACATCTTCAGCAATACTTTGTATTTTTTCTCTTCATTTTTGCCACTCTTGTGAGTGTATAGTGGTTTTAATGTACATTTTCCTCATGATTAATAAAATTGAGGCCCTCTTAATATGTCTATTGGTGAGGACACCTGGGTGACTCAGTGGTTGAGAGTCTGTCTTTGGGACAGAATACTTCCAAACTCGTTTTATGAGGCCAGCATCACCTTAATTTCAAACCAAAGACCCCACTAAAAAGAATTATAGACCAATCTCCCTGATGAACACAGATGCAAAAATTCTCAACAAGATACTAGCCAATAGGATCCAACAGTACAATAAGAAGATGATTCAGCATGACCAAGTGGGATTTATCCCTGGGATGCAGGGTTGGTTCAACAGTCATAAAACAATCAACGTGATAGATCATATCAACAAGAGAAAAAACAAGAGCCATGTGATCCTCTCAATAGATGCAGAGAAAGCATTTGACGAAATACAGCATCTATTCCTGATCAAAACTCTTCAGAATATAGGAATAGAGGGAACATTCCTAAGCATCTTAAAAGCCATCTACAAAAACCCCACATCAGATATCATTCTCAATGGGGAAACACTGGGAGTCTTTCCCCTAAGACCAGGAACACGACAGGGATGTCCATTCTCACCATTGCTATTCAACATAGTACTAGAAGCCCTAGCCTCAGCAATCAGACAACAAAAAGAAATAAAAGGCATTCAAATTGGCAAAGAAGAAGTCAAACTCTTCCTCTTTGCAGATGACATGATACTGTACATAGAAAACCAAAAAGACTCCACCTCAAGATTTCCAGAACTCATACAGCAATTCTGCAGTGTGGCAGGATACAAAATCAATGGCCAGAAATCAGTGGCATTTCTATACACTAATAATGAGACTGCAGAAAGAGAAATTAAGGAATCAATCCCATTTATAATTGCACCCAAAAGCATAAGATACCTAGGAATAAACCTAACCAAAGAGATAAAGGATCTATACCCTAAAAACTACAGAACACTTCTGAAAGAAATCGAGGAAGACACAAAGAGATGGAAAAATATTCCATGCTCATGGATTGGAAGATTTAATATTGTGAAAATGTCAATACTACCCAGGGCAATTTACACATTTAATGCAATCCCTATCAAAATGCCATGGACTTTCTTCAGAGATTGAAACAAATCATCTTAATATTTGTGTGGAATCAGAAAAGACCCTGAACAGTGAGGGGAATATTGAAAAAGAAAACCAGAGCCAGGGGTATCACAATGCTGGATTTCAGGTTGTACTACAAAGCTGTGATCATCAAGACAGTGAGGTACTGGCACAAAAACAGACACATAGATCAATGGAACAGAATAGAGAACCCAGAAATGGGCCCTCAACTCTATGGTCAACTAATATTTGACAAAGTAGAATGCTGCTGGAAAAAGGACAGTCTCTTCAATAAATGGTGCTGGGAAAATTGGACAGCCACGTGCAGAAGAATGAAACTAGACCATTCTCTTATACCATACACACAGATAAACTCAAAATGGATGAAAGATGTAAATGTGAGACAAGAATCCATCAAAAACCTAGAGGAGAACACAGGCAACACCCTTTTTGAACTTGGCCACAGCAACTTCTTGCAAGATACATCCATGAAGGCAAGAGAAACAAAAGCAAAAATGAACTATTGCGACTTAATCAAGATAAGAAGCTTCTGCACAGCAAAACAAACAGTCAACAAAACTAAAAGACAACCTACAGAATGGAAGAAGATTTTTGCAAATGACCTATCAGATAAAGGGCTACTATCCAAGATCTAATAAAGAACTTCTTAAGCTCAACACCCAAGAAACAAACAATCCAATCATGAAATGGGCAAAAGACATGAACAGACATTTCACAGAGGAAGACATAGGCCAACAAGCACATGAGAAAACGTTCTGCATCACTTGCCATTAGGGAAATACAAATCAAAACCACAATGAGATACCCCCTCACACCAGTGAGAATGGGGAAAATTAACAAGACAGGAAACAACAAATGTTGGAGAGGATGTGGAGAAAGGGGAACACTCTTGCACTGTTGGTGGGAATGTGAACTGGTACAGCCACTCTGGAGAACTGTGTGGAGGTTCCTCCAAGAGTTAAAAATAGAGCTACCCTACCACCCAGCAATTGCAGTACTGGGGATTTACCCCAAAGAGACAGATGCAGTGAAACATGGGGACACCTGCACCCCAATGTTTATGGCAGCAATGTCCACAATAGCCAAACTGTGGAAGGAGCCTCGGTGTCCATCGAAAGATGGATGGATAAAGAAGATGTGGTCTATGTATTACAATAGAATATTACTCAACCATTAGAAATGACAAATACCTACCATTTGCTTCAACGTGGATGGAACTGGAGGGTATTATGCTGAGTGAAGGAAGTCAATCAGAGGACAAACATTATATGATTTCATTCATTCGGGGAATATAAAAAATAGTGAAATGGTAAAGGGGAAAGGAGAGAAAATGAGTGGGAAATATCAGAGAGGGAGACAGAACATGAGAGACTCCTAACTTTGGCAAACGAACAAGGGGTAGTGGAAGGGGAGGTGGGCAGAGGGATGGGGTGACTGGCTGACGGTCACTGAGGTAGGCACTTGATGGGATGAGCACTGGGTGTTATACTATATGTTGGCAAATCGAACTCCAATAAAAAAAAATATACCAAAAATAATTGGAATAGCTTTGGGATGCAAAAAAAAAAAAAGAGAGAGAGAGAGAGAGAAAGATAGAGTCTGCCTTTGGCTGAGGTTGTGATCCTGGGGTCCTGGGATTGAGTACTGCATCGGGCTCCCTGCAAGGAGCCTGCTTCTCCTTCTGCCTCTCTCTGTGTGTCTCTCATGAATAAACAAATAAAATCTTTTTAAGAAAATATGTCTATTGGTCATTTGGTATGCTATTTTTAAATCAAGATATTTATTAACGGGGGATCCCTGGGTGGCACAGCGGTTTAGCGCCTGCCTTTGGCCCAAGGCGCGATCCTGGAGACCTGGGATCGAATCCCACGTCGGGCTTCTGGTGCATGGAGCCTGCTTCTCCCTCTGCCCGTGTCTCTGCCTCTCTCTCTCTCTCTGTGTGACTATCATAAATAAATGCAAAAAAAAAAAATTTAAGATATTTATTAACAAAAGGATCATTGGAAACATTACTTAATAAGATTAATTATGAAATATCTATGTAAATCATTGTATCAGTGAACTGAGCCTATGTTATCCTATAGTGAGTGATGCATCACTTGAGAATCTCAGTAGTTAAAACAAGGTTTAATGATTGCTCTTGCTTCTTGCCTATTACTGATGGTCAGTGGCTCTGTTCTACATCCCCACCATTCTGGTAGTTTGGCTACAAGGATAGCTTCTATATGGGGCATTGGTGGTATCTTGGCAGAGAGAAAAGAGAGGCAGCAATGTGATGGGTCACACACAAGTTCTTTCTTTTTTTTTTTAAAAGATTTATTTAGGGGGATCCCTGGGTGGCGCAGTGGTTTGGCGCCTGCCTTTGGCCCAGGGCGCGATCCTGGAGACCCGGGATCGAATCCCATATCAGGCTCCCGGTGCATGGAGCCTGCTTCTCCCTCCGCCTGTGTCTCTGCCTCTCTCTCTCTCTCTGTGACTATCATAAATAAATAAATATTAAAAAAAAAAAAAAAGATTTATTTAGTCAAAAAGGACACAGAGAAAGAGAGAAAGAGAGAGAGAGAGAGAAGCACAGGCAGAGGGAGAAGCAGGCTCCACACAGGAAGCCTGACGTGGGACTTGATTCCGGGTCTCCAGGATTACGCCCCTGGCCGAAGGCGGCACTAAAGCACTGAGCCACCAGGGCTGCCCATATACACACAAGTTCTTAAAGCTTCTGCTCAAGAGGTGGCAAGCACTTTACTTCTACTCACATTCTATTGACCAAACATATCATGTGTCCAAGACTGATGCCAATGACAGCATTGTATAATCTTCTAAGAGAGAGCAGCTTATAGAAAGGGGCAGTAACCATGAACAAGAGAGTGACCAATAAAATCTCTTTCCATAGAGTAGGTTTATAAGAGTATTACTCTGGGATGGAACCCAAACTGTTTGTCTCTAGGTTGTTTCAACACACAAACATACATGTGGAGCATTTCTTTTTTGTTCTGTTAAGCTGAATTAGTTGCTAACATTTTAAAATCATGATATTTCACAAAGATACATATTTGTGGCTTCTCTTGGAAATCATAAGCTATAGCAAGAACCATTTGTAGGTAAATGGCAGCTGCCCCTCCAGGTGGGATATGCAATCTCCAGTTCTTCATGACTGTCTAGTGGTTGCCTTCTCTGCAATTGTGCATTTCAAACATTTTTAACATAGCCCATGATAATTAGTACTTTTTACATACTCATCATTCATATGCATGCATATGCACATGTACATATTTGTGTGTAGGTGTAGAAATGTACATACATACACAGTCCAAAGCAAAATTTCATGCTTACTGTTATGCTTACTGTTATTTTCTGCAATGTATGCTGATATCATCTCTTCTATTCTATCCTTCTTTATCCTATTCTATTATTTGATTTTTTTTTTAATGCTGTAATCAACCCTCCAAATTAACTTCACAAACTGCTACTGGGTCACAGGGCACAAATTGAAAACCTTGCTCTTGATTATGTTACTTGTCTGTTGTTCCTCTGAATGCTACTGGTTAGTTTTCCAGACTTAATTTCTGCCTAAGCTTTTTAGGATTCCCAGGACAGTTAGTTGTGTGTGCGAGCAGCATCTGCTTTCCCTCACTGGTTTAAGCCTGTGCAAGTACTGCTTTTGCCCAAGGGCCCTAAAATAAAATTTAATAAATAAATAAAATTTAATAAAATAAAATTATTCCACTTTTGAGGTGTTGGTGCCTGGAAGAGATTTGGCACCTACGAAATACTGATGCCGGTGAACCCAGCATGATCAGTCAGCAAGGTCTGCTGTGACGGAGGGAAGAGGTCCATTGGGATCAGCAGAAGTGAGAGCCTTTCATGCCAGTTGAGAGGCAGTGGAGGCAGTGGACATTGCTGGGAGAGGCCAGAGCAGGAGAGGGAGGAAATGACTAATGCCTTGGCAAGACATGTTTCTGAGCCCAGGTCAACAGCTGAGGGAGACTCTCAGAGATAATTATGAGATGAGGTGGAGTTCACACTTAAGAGATACTACAGTAGCGGATAAAGGCAAGAACAGGTGATACATGAGTTGCTACTACTATATGTAACCTCATTTTAAGTCTTGGGCTCAGATAACAAAGTTATTTTTTCTTGTTTATGTATATGTTTTACCTATAAATGCCCTTTCTTAGGTGAATGGAGCTCATTTACCAAGTATCTTGAATGTTGTCCGCAACCTTCCCCATGGCCTTGACATTTGTTTCTTGTCTTTTTCTTGATCTTGTCTCCTTTTCTGCTTACTCTATTCTTGATCTCTTGAGTATACATCTGAGCCTGAGGAGTCATGAACTCTTTGGTTGCTTTGTTATCTGTGTCTTCTGTTTCTTCTGCTGTTCCTCCTTAGTCTCCCATTTCCTTCTCCCTCCCTACCCCTGTTACTAGCAAGACTTCCCCCAACCAACCATGCCCTTCAGCCTCCTACCACCCTTAATAATAGCAAAACAACAAAAATAAGAATAATTGGGGCAGCCCCAGGTGGCTCAGCGGTTTAGTGCTGCCTGCAGCCCAGAGTGTGATCCTGGAGGCCCGGGATCGAGTTTCGCGTTGGGCTCCCTGCATGGGGCCTGCTTCTCCCTCTGCCTGTGTCTCTGCCTCTCTGTGTGTGTGTGTCTCTGATGAATAAATAAATAAAATCTTAAAAAAAAAAAAAGAATAATTAAGGTGGGTATAGTGGATTGGATAGTGGCCTCCCTTCCACTAAGCATTGTTTCATGAAATTTTGCTTTGGATGTGTATGTATATGTGCGTCTACCCCTGCACCTGATTTAATATATGTCACACAGCTCAGCACAGGCTAATTCCTGGTACCTCAGAATGTGACCTTATTTGGAATAAGGGTCTTTGCAAATGTAATTAAGAAGAGGATCTTGAGATGAAATCATCCTGGAGCAGAGTGGGCCCTGAATCCTTTGACGGGTGCCTTTATCAGAGAAGAAAAGGTGGTGACATAAGGAAGAATGCCATGTGAAGACAAAGGCAGAGATTGGGGTTATGCTGCCAGAAGCCAAGGAAGGTCAGGGGCCACTAGAAGCTGGCAGAGGCAAGGAAGGATTCTCTCCTAGAGACTTCAGAAGGAGTGTGGCTCTGTTGGAACTTCCATTTCAGACTTTAGACTTTTAGAACTGTGAGAAAATAAATTCTTTTTTTTTTTTTTTTTTTGAGAAAATAAATTCTTTTGTTTAAGCCACCAAGCTTGTGGTAATTTGTCATAGCAGCCCTGGGAAACTCAGACAGTGGGAGACCATACAGCACAAAGGAATATTTATCTCACAATTGGTGAACATTTTAAGAAAACATTGTAGACGGGTGCCTGGCTGGCTCAGTTGGTGAAGTGTGCAACTCTTGACCTTAGGGTTGTGAGTTTGAGCCCCGTGTTGAGTATGGAGATTACTTAAACAAAATCTTTAAGAAATATATTCAAGAATATGAAAAGATTTTCCAATTATTAATACATTTTTAAAATGCTTGCTACATAATTACATGTAACATATCATAGAACCAGTTCTCTCTTGGCAATAAAGTGCTCCTAAAGTTAATGCATACACAAATTGTTTGAGGCTCATGATGCTTTTTTTTCCTGCAGGTGTTGTATGCTATATTATGGGTTTTTCAGATATTAATCCATAATAACCATCTTAATGTTAATCATGTAGGTTGTTAATTTCTTGAAACTGGGAATTGTCCCATACACTTAAATTTCACTGTCTAGCAGATAATTGTACATAGTGTACACTGTGTACAGTGTACAAATACTCCTCAAACAGTTCATTTTTAAAAACACCAGTAATGTGCTATAGCAGCTCCTTTGGAGTCAAATTTTTTAAGTCTTGAAATCCAGGCTCTGCCATCTATAGGATGTAGGTCATCAAGCAAATTATGTAAGCTGTCTGTGCCTCAATTTATTTGTCTATAAAATTATGATAATCATAATACCTACCTCATAATGTGAGGAGTAAATGAATTATTACATATAAAATACTTACAAAATAACAGTACTCGCATACCAGGATTCAGTGCATGTTAATTAAGCACATCCTCCCAGCTAAATTATAAACTCTTTGAGACAGGCAGTGTCCCTTTTATAATACCAGTACCTATTTAATTTCTTTCATATTATATACCTTCAATGAGTATTTGTCAAACTAATAAAAGCAATGAGTGAATGAATGGTTATATGATTACAATACTTTCTCCATAAAAAAATCAGATAGAGGGGATCCCTGGGTGGCGCAGCGGTTTGGCGCCTGCCTTTGGCCCGGGGTGCGATCCTGGAGACCCGGGATCGAATCCCACGTCGGGCTCCCGGTGCATGGAGCCTGCTTCTCCCTCTGCCTGTGTCTCTGCCTCTCTATCTCTCTCTGTGACTATCATAAGTAAATAAAAAAAAAAATCAGATAGATACAGAATTTGGTAACATTCTAACATCTGCTATAGTAAAAAATGTGTTCAGAAATTAAACAGAATTTAAGACTTGTCAGAGAACTACAAGTGTAAATAAGAGAAAAGAAACAGAAATCACTACCAATGGGAGATTCTTCACTATATTTCAGCTCCTGGAAGACAGAGACCTCATCCTATGTTTCTTTGTAATTCCAGTGGTTTGTATAGTGTTTGGGATAGAAAGGCATGTGCAGCCTCATACGCAGGAAGGGTTCTAGGAAACCCCTATACAGGCTCCCAGAGGCAACTCTCTCCTTTCTAGAATTCTACCTGCAGTTTCCAGTTACCTCCGCTTCCTGAGCTTTAACTCCATCTGCTCACCTCAGCTGGACCTCTGGGTTCCCCCTCCTGGCACCTCTAAGCAGAAAGTTGGGCTGCTCATAGCGCATTCTTCATCCATTTTCCTTCTTCCAGAAATCATCATCCTATGGGCCTGTCATTCAATGTCTGAAAACAACTGTTTCATATGCCTTGTTCATGTTTCTAAGTGTTTACAAATCAAAGTTAGGACTTTGTTGCTTTATCATAGTTAAAAGCAGAAGTTCTCACCCAGGCATCTTGGTTAAAAGAGGGGAAAAAAACTAAGTAATTGTAAACGAAGACTTTTAAATTCATTCAATTGGTCTTCTTGTTTTGTTTTGTTTTTTTAAGATTTTATTTATTTATTGAGACACACACACACACACAGAGAGAGAGAGAGAGAGAAAGAGAGAGGCAGAGACACAGACAGAGGGAGTGGCAGGCTCCATGCAGGGAACCCGACGTGGGACTCGATCCCGGATCTCCAGGATCACACCCCAGGCTGCAGGCGGCGCTAAACCGCTTAGCCACCCGGGCTGCCCAGTTGGTCTTCTTGTTGATTAAAAGTTAAGTGCTGTAATTAATTAAAAAGGACAATACCATTCCTCAGTTTTGAAGAGGTTCTTCTGCTAGGCAGATTTTCAGTTGCAGTCAGCAGTTTGCTTTAAGAAGAGACTCTTCCATCTTCACTTCCAGCTTAAGTGAATTAGAAGGGAAAATGGAATTCTAAAGTATAAAGAATGTACACTGTTACCTGACCCAGAACACATATCTCACAGCTTGTTAGGCAAGATGCTGAGTTAGTATGTCATCTCTCTTTTATTTGTACATTAGTTCTTTAGCCATAGTCTATGAGGATCTTCCATTGTTTCTCACAAATTGGCTTAAACTTCTAACGATGATATATACAGATTCCCTCATCTAAGCAGAGTCCATTTCTGTTTACATTATTTCTGGACAATCCATCATTTTCCCTCCAAGGTCATAGCCCTACAGTTCCATCAGACACAAACAATCTATTTTAATAGCACCCTTCAGTGCTGGTGGGGAGAAGGGGGTGGGAGTCATTTCATCAAAGAAGTGCATTATATCTACTGGAAGATTTTCTTGTTTGAGAAACAGTCTTGAAATGATATTTTTCGAAAATTTTAAATTTTACTAAAATGTGGTAATAGTCAGTTTTACAACAGATAATTTTCTTTTCAGCATAGTGATAATAAGTGGGCCATATCCTGAAATTCATTTCCTTGTTAATTATGACCGGATGCTTAAAAGCTCCTTCATGTGAGCTGCCTGAACATCAGTGGAACTCCATCATCTAAAAAGATATTTTGGGACCACTTTTGGTCTAGAATCCAAGACAATACATCTGAGATAGAATTTAGAAGGAGCAAGAAGTTAATAACTAATACCACCATCACCTTATAGAACTTAGAGCCCTGCCATGTGAACCCTGGTGCCAAGACTTAGATTTTGTCACAGCTGACAGGACTCCCAGGTTCACCTGCATGGTCCCACTGTGCCAGGACAAAAGTGGCTGGTCAGAGGCTGACAGATTCAAATTTTCCAGATTTTCAAACTCTGTTCTTTTGGGTCCCTGTATTTATACATAATGTATATAATTTACCCACAATTTAAGTAAATAAACTGCATTATTTACTTATTGATTGGGTCTATTGTAAGCAAGGCACATAAGTTCAAAAGAGCAGAGACCCTTCATGGCTTTTTGTTGTTGTTTACTATATCCTAACACTTATAATCATGTCTGGCACATAAGCACTTAATGAATAGTTGTTGAATGAATAAATACTAAATATGAGTCTTTGTCAATATGTGTGAGAAATATCTATTCCGGTTTAGAGGCTTATCTTTTCTTTATTGTAAATGATATTTGTGTAAACAGTTGTATTGAGTTTTAGTGCAGTTAAGTGTATCAATCTTTTCCTCCATGGTAAGCCATTTTGTTTCTTATTTGAGAAATAATATCCATCTACTGATGGATACTTCTGTTGCTTCCATATCTTGGCTATTGTAAATAATGCTGCAGTAAACATAGGGGTGCATATGTCTTTTATAATTAGTATTTTCATTTTTTTAAGTAAACACCCAATAGTGGAATTATTGGATTATATGGTGGTTCTTTTTTAAATTTTTTGAGGAACGTCCATACTGTTTTCTACAGTGGCTGCACCAATTTGTATTCCCACTGGTTGTGCATTAGGGTTCCTTTTTATTCACATCTATGCCAACATTTGTTATTTCTTGTCATTTTGATTCTAGTCATTCTGACAGGTTTAAGGTTGTATCTCATTGTGGTTTTGATTTGCATTTCCCTGATGATGAGTAACTTTGAGCATCTTTTCATGTGTCTGTTGGCCATCTGTATGTCTTCTTTGGAAAAATGTCTGTTCAGGTCTTCTACCCATTTTTAAATCAAATTATTATTATTACTATTATTTTTGTGTGTATACATAAGTTTGTAAAATTTTTTTATGTATTTTGGATTTTAAGCCCTTATTTGTTACATCATTTGCATATATCTTATCTTTTCTCCCATTCAGTAGGTTGTTTTTTTGATGGTTTCCTTTGCTTTTTATTTTGGGGTAGTCCCAATAGTTTATTTTTGCTTTTGTTTCCCTTGCCTAGGGAGATATATCTTGACAAATATTTCTATGACTGATGTCAAAGAAATTATTGCCTGTGTTTTTTTCTTCTAGGAGTTTTATGATTTCAGGTCTCACAGTTAGGCCTTTCATCCATTTTCAGTTTATTTCTCTGTGTGGTTCAAAAAAGTGGTCCACTTTCATTCCTTGCATGTAACTGTCATGAGTCAATTTTTCTTATTTGAACCAGTGGTTGTCAAAACTTTCATGTGCATCAGTGGAGCTTGTTAAAACATGTATTGCTGGCATTTCTGATTCAGTAGGTCTGGGGTAGGGCTTGAGAATTTGCATTTTTAACATTTCCCGTGTGCCGTTGATGCTGCTGACTCTAGGACCACACTTTGAGAACCTCTGTTATCAATAAGAGGCCCACAATATCAAGTGGTCATTATTTATTCCTTTTCCTCTTGGGCTAATATAGCATCAGATTTAAATAAGTAGTATATATTAAATACTAACATCATATTAGAAAGGCAGATTTATTTAAAACATAATATGAAAAATAAGTATATGAATATATAATATTTGGACATGTAATATTTGGACATAAATGTTGCTGTGATTTTTCTTAAAGGAATATAAATATGAATGCTATCCTTTCAGACTTTAATAGTAGGAGGGTTTTTTTTTAGCGTAAATTACTTTGTTAGACTGAAAATTTAGAGCACATTTCTTTACAGGCCTAACTATTACATAGGAATTATAAGGTGAGTAATTTGATAGAATATTTCTATATGCAAAGAAAGCATTTTTTTACTAGTCTATACTTAGAGCTTTCTAATTGGATTTTATCCAAAAGGGAAAAAAAATATATAGAGAAAATATTCCAGCATAGGGGCAAAAACTTTGCCCTTCTTCTATTCTGGGCTTTTTGGCTGGTCTAATAATTAAATTGACATAAAGCAGGTTAACAGGGAACAAATTTCTTATATTTCGGAGCCCCAGAGATAAGCAACTGAGGCTTATATGCCATCCTGAGCTAAGGAGAAAGGGTAGGGTTTTGGGGCTTCAAAGGGGAGGAAAACAATTCACAGGAAGTTGAGGAGAGCAAATGTTTGGTAAACTAGTGTTTGTCTTGCCACGTAGGTAAATCTTTCAGATAAAAAGTTATCTTTGGTATTAGCTGCCTCTTGGCACAGGCCCTCTCTACCTATTTTTTTAGGCAGTTAAGAGGAAGGTGAACAGCTCTTCTTGAGTCTGTTGGACCTTGATTGTCTTCAGCTCAAAATAATCCATATGCCAAAGTGGCATTTTTGAGATCATATATTTTGCCCCCCTTACTTCTATAGACAAAATTTTCTGGGTTTGTAATACTTTCAACTTTATCTTCTGATGTCATCATAAATCAAATGGCTGAAACTCACTAGGAATACAGCTGACCCATGACCAACAGGGGTTAAAATTGTGTGGGTCCACTTCCATGTGGATTTTAAAGCAATTATACAAGATTATAGTATCGGGACACCTGGGTGGCTCAGCAGTTGAGCGTCTGCCTTTGACTCAGGGTGTGATCGTGGAGTGCTGGGATCGAGTCTTACATCAGGCTTCCTGCATGGAACCTGATTCTTCCTCTGCCTGTGTCTCTGCCTCTCCCTCTGTGTCTCACATAAATAAATAAATAAAATCTTAAAAAAATATTTTTTAATAAAAAACTAAAATTATAGTATCAATATTTATAGTACTATATAAATATATTTCTTCCTTATGACTTTCTTTTTCGAAAAAAGATCTTATGTATTTATTTGAGAGAGACAGAGTGAGCATGATCAGGGGAAGGGGCAGAGGGAGAAGGAGAGGGCCAAGCAAACTCCCTGCCGAGTGGGAAGCCCAGTGAGGGGCCCCATCCCAGGACCCTGAGATCATGACCTGAGCCGAAGTCAGAGCTTAACCACTGAGCCATCCAGGCATCCTTTCCTTATGATTTTCTCAACAAGATTTTCTTTTTTCTAGTTTACTTTATTGTAAGGATATAGTATATAGTATATATGACATACAAGTATCTATCAATTGACCATTCATGTTATTGGTAAGGCTTCCAGCCAAAAGTAGACTGTCAGTAATTAAGTTTTTGAGTTTTGGGGGAGTTGAAACCACACCATAGGGGATTGATGGTCCTGACCCCCATGTTGTGCAAGGGTCAACTCTATATGCTAAAATTCTTGACTTTGATTTTTTAAAAAAATGCTACTTAGTTTTATGTTTGCTTAAAATGGACTTGTTTTAAGCCAGTCATGTCTTAAGCCCTAACATATGTTAGTTTATGATTAATTTTGATCTAAAATGTCATTATTTAGATTTATATTCTTTTTTTTTTTTTTTTTAATTAACTTTTATTGGTGTTTAATTTACCAACATACAGAAAAACACCCAGTGCTCAT
This sequence comes from Vulpes lagopus, assembly GCF_018345385.1. Taxonomy (NCBI): domain Eukaryota; kingdom Metazoa; phylum Chordata; class Mammalia; order Carnivora; family Canidae; genus Vulpes; species Vulpes lagopus. Next base: position 29,119,628 of record NC_054844.1, read on the forward strand.
CCCGTCAAGTGTCCACCTCAGTGCCCGTCACCCATTCCCCTCCAACACCCGCCCTCCTCCCCTTCCACCACCCCTAGTTCGTTTCCCCGAGTTAGGAGTCTTTATGTTCTGTCTCCCTTCCTGATATTTCCCAACATTTCTTTTCCCTTCCTTTATATTCCCTTTCACTATTATTCATATTCCCCAAATGAATGAGAACATACACTGTTTGTCCTTCTCCGATTGACTTATTTCACTCAGCATAATACCCTCCAGTTCCATCCACGTTGAAGCAAATGGTGGGTATTTGTCGTGTCTAATTGCTGAGTAATATTCCATTGTATACAGAAACCACATCTTCTTTATCCATTCATCTTTAATTGGACACCGAGGCTCCTTCCACAGTTTGGCTATTGTGGCCATTGCTGATAGAAACATCGGGGTGCAGGTGTCCCGGTGTTTCATTGCATCTGAATCTTTGGGGTAAATCCCCAACAGTGCAATTGCTGGGTCGTAGGGCAGGTCTATTTTTAACTCTTTGAGGAATGAAAGAGATTAAACTAATGATGAGTAGAACATTTTAACATTTTAATAGTAACAAAATAATATAATATACCTTTACATTTTGAATACAATTGATATTTGTTTTAGAACTGATTCTTTACAAAAAGCAGTTCTGGCTTACTGAAATTTCACGTTTTAAAATCTGTCAGTCTAACTGTTCCTGGAAAATGAGAGCTTTACTAAAATCATAAAGGTTTGATGGAGATGAAATTAGTGAGGTACTACAAAGAATGAAGGCTATCTCACACATACCCTTTTCTTTCTGTATTTCTTTCTCCTTCCTTTTGTGTGTGTGTGTGTGTGTGTGTGTGTGTGTGTGTGTGTGTGAAAGGGGTGGGTGGTGCAGAGGGAGAGTGAGAGAGAATCTTAAGCAGACTCCTCTCCCCATCCAGCATGGAACCTGACACAGGGCTCAATCTCATGACCCTGAGATCATGACCCGAGCCGAAATCAAGAGTCAGATGCTTAACCGACTCTGCCACCCAGGTACTACTGGTATCTCATACATATCTTGATTAAATAGTAGATGGGAACATATTTAATCTCATAATTTAGATCACCAAAATGTTAAATAAGTATAAGCAAAAGTAATTATCAGGAATTTTTAGATTAAAGTATGACGAGATTAAGGAAGTGAAACTCTTAACAGAATACTCTTATGAAATATCCACATATGCCCAAGCACACTGAAAGTTTATTTGGTTAATAGTGATTCTTAATATATATTTATAATATTGCCTTGATCTTGGCCCACAGACTAAATGCAGACATTTCTCAGTCGTTTTCAGATTTGTTGACTAAGATGCTAATTGAAATTCAGTGCAAGGAAAAATACATCACTGGCCTTTGTGTATCTATGAAAGGCCTTCTTATTGGACTCTGTTTAGTATAAAAGCTTCTCTTCTTTGCCAAGTGAGAGTGACCCTGTGTGCAATGTGTGTTCAGTGGAATCTTCAAGAACAACATAGACACCAGTTGGTCACCAGCGGAAGCCATCATGCTCTTTCCTCAAGAGGGCAGCTCACAAGCTGTATGCACCCATGACCAGGTGCCAAAAGAAGATGCTCACTCATGCTTTCCAAAATCCTTTCCCAGGCCTGGGGGAAGGGAGCTATTCCTTTGAGCTCCTGTGTGGAACTCTGAGTCTCCAAGGAGGTAAAGCATGTCCTCATCTCCCCAAAGGCTCCATTTTCTCTGTGAATTAGTGTCCTTTCTTTGAGCCAAATAACAATCGACTTAGGGCTTGAGGATATGACTTCTTAGTTCTTGTTTGCAGAATGCTTCCAGCTTCCTTCTGGGTTTGGAGGCCCACAAAATAAAGAATCCATTTTGATTTGCAAAGAACTCCTTATTTTCACCTTGCATATTTTATTCTTTTTCTTCTAATCTGTTTTCTTTGGGTTTCTGCCTGAAGCCAGGAGATGAAGTCAGGCAGTCTTAATGAAAGGAGCTCAGACACAGGGATCTCAGAGACCTGGGTCAAAACCTGGAGCTATTATTTCCTACCTCTGTGATCTACCTCAATTTCTTTAATCTCTCTGTGCCTCAGTTTATTCATTATTATAATAAAATATATACTACAAGTTCTTTTTACTTCCCTACTTATATACTATTTAATTACCAAATGCCCCTATTACATAGTTATATATGGTTGAATCATAAGTTCTCTTGCTGTCTTTTTTATGCCTGAGAAATTGCTTTCCTATGTCTGATAAGTCATATGTATGTGGTTAAAACAACTTTTATTAAAACATTAAAATAATCAAGGTTTCCCACTTCGATGATAGTGTAAATAATTGAAAAGTTCACTTTGAGGGATGCCTGGGTGGCTCAGTAGTTTAGTGCCTGCCTTTGGCTCAGGGTGTGATCCTGGAGTCCCAGGATCGAGTCTCACATTGGGCTCCTTGCATGGAGCCTGCTTCTCCCTCTGCCTATGTCTCTGCCCCTCTCCCTGTGTCTCTCATGAATAAATAAATAAAATCTTAAAAAAAAAAAGAAAAATTTACTTTGAGTGATTGTAAAATAAGAAATGACAAAAAAACAGCTATTCTCATATAAGAGAGAAAACCACAGGATTTAGAATATATTCACCTTCACCTGCCAAGAGGGAACAATGTTGCTGAGTATATTCATATATACATACATATGTATGCATATCTTTCAAATTTTTCAAATATAACTGAATTTATGCTAGTATTTCACTCTGAAAACTATCTGCAAAGATACAGTTTGTGGGAAAATGTTCTATTCCAAGTGTTTCTTACTGTTACAGAGAATGTAAAGAAAATACCTCAGAATATTTTCCTAGGAAGGCAAAAAATTTCTGCTGCAGTTTGTATCCTTGACACCTCTGTTTCACTTTAAGGCTGACTTATATCATCTGCCTGCCAGTGACTGAGCAGCTCTGCCTCCTATGAGAATGTAGGATGTGAAGTAAAGAGCCGGAGCCTTCTTGTCCTATGTGTAGTATCTTCCTGGCTGGTTGCTGGAATTTGTCGTTATTGCACTCTACTTTCCTAGTCTCGGTGTCTTTTTTGTTTGCTTTTACTAAAGTTGCAGCAATTTACAGAGGATCAGATAATTGCAAGGACTCCCATGAGTCCAAAAGATATATTCATATAAGGCTTTGTAGGGACAGAAACCTTCCCCTTTTTCTCTTCTAGGTTCTTTGGCTGGTCTAATAACTAAATTGACGTAACACTGATTAACAGGAGACAAATTCTGCACACATGGGAGACTCCCAGCAGTCAGATAATTGAGACTTATATGCCATCCTGAGCTAGGAATGGGGTAGGGGTCTGAGACTTTAAAGGAATGGAAGATAATTCACAGGAAGATGGGAAGAACCAGTGTTTGGTAAACAAATGTTGCCATGTCATGCAGATTGTTTTTTCTGATATATAGGGTTCTCTCTGGTAATATTTCTCTTCCTGGTATGGTCCCCCTATCTAAATTCTTTAAGGCAGTTTAGGAGAAGGTAAAAAAAAATCCTCCTGAGTCTCCTGGGCTCCTGGTTGTCTTCAGCTCCAAATAATCCACATGTCAAAGTGGCACATTCTGGGGTAGTTTATTCTCTCCCCTCTCAGCTTTGATAAACTAAAGGGTGTGGTTCAGCAGGAGAGGAAAAACACAGGCTAACAGAGAGGTCTGAGCCTTCCAGACATAGCTCCAGGGCTTGCTTTTAATCGCAGTGGATGTGATTTGTGTTCAGGTTAAAAACCACTAAAATACATACAAGACACCTGTTTCCAGGGAAGCTAAGACACAAGTTTATAGAAGAGCCTTTTATATCTCACTGCTCATATAGCTTAATCCTATTTTTACTCTACTACCCACCTCTGTATAAAATAAATGCCTCTCTCAGGGGCTCCTGGGTGGCATAGTTGGTTAAGTGTCTGACTCTTAATTTTGGTCAGTCGTGATCTTGGGGTCCTGGAATCGAGCCCTATGTCAGACTCTGTGCCCAGTGGGGAGTTTGCTTGAATTCTCTCTCTTCCTCTTCTCCTGCTCCACCCCCCCACCATGCACCTGCTCTCTCTAAAATAAATAAATAAATAAATAAGTCTTTAAAAAATAAATATGTAAAAATAATTAAATGATTAAAAATCACTTTAATGCATAGGTTACCTCCATTTTTGTTTACTTCTTTCCCTGTCACAATGTCTCTTCTCTCTCTCTCTTTTTTTAAGATTTTATTTATTTATTCATGAGAGCACAGACAGAGGCAGAGACATAGGCAGAGGGAGAAACAGGCTCCCTGTGGGGAACCCAATACGGAACTTGATCCTAGCACCCTGGAATCATGCCCTGAGCTGAAGGCAGACGCTCAACCACTGAGCCACCCAGGTGTTCCCATAATATCTCCTTTCAATAAAAAACCGATATATAGTATGTTCCCTTGGTAAAAGGGACTAAAATTACCATAATCAATGACTTTGATCCCGTTGATGCTATTTATCTCTTTGGTTAGTTAGGTCATTCTTTACAGTAAGATCACAAAAAAGTAATGAGAAACTGAGGTGAAAGGGTAATTGCTAGAGATTGAACTATTTCTGGAATGTTTGTGAACCCAGCCTTCATGTTTATTGCACCATGTAGATTCAAATCCATTTAGTGTCTTACCTAAATTTCTCTTTTCCATTTAATAAATTATTGCAGTAATTGTGTAATCAGGGTAGTGTATATATTTATAGTTATAAGGAGATACTATCAAAAAACTGTCATATCATCATTCATTATGGTGTTTAGTATCTTTAAATTTGAAAAAGAGAAATTAAAAGAAAAATCGAACAAGTAAGGAAGAGGTAACTAGACTACTTTGGGAAACTACTTTCAGAGTTGCTTATAGAAAAGACTAAAGATTCCAATATTAAAAAGCTCATTCCAAAATAGACCAATATATTCAGGTTACAATACCCAGGTCACAAAGCCACATTTTATTGGTAAAAAATAACTTGCAGCCATTGAGAGAAATTTCAATGATCATGCTTCCTTGTGAAATGTAATATCGTGATTGTTAGAGCTGATGTATGTTGGATAGATGCCAGCATGATGTAGTACTTTACTGATGTAGGGTGAAATATATTTTAGCTGTAGTAAAGCTGTCTTTAGACTTCAAAAAACAAAGATATTTTATTAGCAGTAACCAACTGTTTAAAGTCTTCCATGTGGTCTTAAAACCACATAGTATGTGATTCCATTTATATGAAATGTCTAATAGAGGCAAGTAGAAAGTAGATTAGTAGTTGCTTAGGGCTGAAAAAGATGGGGTGAGGTGTGAGGGGAATAACTAAAAGGTATGGGATTTATTTCTGAAGTAATAGAAATGTTTTAAAATTGATTGTAGTGATGGTCTCAACTCTGTGACTGTATTAGAAACCACTGAGTGAAATTATATGGTATTTGTCTTTCTTTGACTTATTTTGCTTAGCATAATACAGTCTAGTTCCATCCATGTCATTGCAAATGGCAATATTTCATTTTTTTTCATGGATTAGTAATATTTCCTTGTATATATACACCACATCTTTATCTGTTTATCAGTCAATGGACATCTGGGCTCTTCATAATTTAGTTATTGTTGATAGGACTGATAAATGTCAGGATGCATGTATCCCTTCAAATCAGTATTTTTGCATCTTTTGGGTAAATACCTAGTAGTACAATTGCTGGGTCATAGGATAGTTCTGTTTTTAACTTTTTGAGGAATATCTATCCATACTGTTTTCCAGAGGGGCTGTACCAGTTTGCATTCCCACCAACAGTGAAGAGGGCTCTGCTTTCTCTGCATCTTCGATATCTATTGTTTCCTGGGTTGTTAATTTTAGCCATTTGACAGGTGTGAGGTGGCCTCTCATTATTTGTATTTCCCTGATGATAAGTGATATTGAGCATCTTTTCATGTGTCTCTTAACCATCTGGATACCTTCTTTGGAAAAACGTTGATTCATGTCTTCTGCCCATTTCTTAACTGGATTGTTAAAAAACAATTGAGGTTTTTTTTTTTTTTAGTTTGATACATTATTTATAGATTTGGAGTTTGATACATTCTTTATAGATTTTGGATACTAACCCTTTATCAGGTATGTCATTCATAAATGTCTCCTCCCATTCTGAAGGTTGCCTTTTAGTTTTGTTGATTGTTTCCTTTGCCATGCAGAAGTTTTTTTTATCTTGATGAAGTCACAATAGTTCATTTTTGCTTTTGTTTCCCTTGCCTTTGGAGATGTGTCTAGCAAGAAGTTGGCTGCAGGCAAGGTCACGGATATTGCTGCTGTGTTCTCCTCTAGGATTTTGTTGGTTTTCTGTCTCACATTTAGGTGTTTCATCCACTATGAATTTGTTTTTGTGTATGGTGTGAGAAAGTAGTCCAGTTTCATTCTCCTGCATGCTGCTATCCAATTTTCCCAACACCATTTGTTGAAAAGACTGTTTCATTTCCATTGGATATTCTTTCCTGTTTTGTCAAAGATTAGCTGACCATATATTTGTGGGTCCAGTTCTGTGTTTTCTATTCTGAATTACTGATCTATGTGTTGGTTTTTGTATCAGTACTATACCATCTTGTGACTATAGCATTGTAATATAACTTGAAGTCTGGAATTGTGATGCCTACAGCTTTTCTTGTCTTTTTCAGGATTACTTTGGCTATTCAAGGTCTTTTGTGGTTACATACAAATTTTAGGATTGTTTGTTCTAACTCTGTGAAAAATGCTGGTGGTGTTTTGATAGGGATTGCATTAAATGTATAGATTGCTTTGGATAGTATAAATTAATAATAGTATTTTAATAATTAATAATATATATTCTTTCAATCCATGAGTATGGAATGTTTTTTCACATCTTTGGATCCTCTTCAATTTTTTTCGTGAGTATTCTATAGTTTTCAGAGTACAGATATTTTTCCTGTTTGGTTAGATTTATTCCTATGCATCTTATAGTTATTGGTGTAATTATAAATGGGATTGACTCCTTGATTTCTTTTTCTGCTGCTTCATTATTGGTGTATAGAAATGCAATGGATTTCTGTACATTGATTTTGTATCCTGTCTTTACTTTGTCAGTTCTAGCAATTTTTTTGTAGAGTCTGGGGTTTCTACAGAGAGTATCATGTCTGCAAATAGTGAAAGCTTGACTTCTTTGCAGATTAGATGTCTTTTACTTCTTTTTGTTGTGTGATTGCTGAGGCTAGGACTTCCAGTACTATGTTAAATAACAATGGTGAAAGTGTCATGTTCCTGACCATAGAGGAAAGCTCTCAGTTTTTCCCCCATTGAGGAAAATTAGCTGTGGGGTTCTTTGTATATGGCCTTAAAGATGTTGAGGTATGTTCCCTGTATCCCTGCTTTGTTCAGGGTTTTTATCAAGAGTGGATACTGTACTTTGTCAAATTTTTTTCTGCATCTATTGAGAGGATCATATGGTTCTTATCCTCTCTCTTATTAACGTGGTGTAACATGTTGATTGATTCACTAATATTGAACCATCCTGGCAGCCCAGGAATAAATCCCACCTGATTGTGGTGAATGATTCTTTTAATGTACTGTTGGATACAATTTGCTAGCATCTTGTTGAGAATTTCTGTGCCCGTGTTCATCGAGGATATCGGCCTGTAATTCTCTTTTTTGCGGGGTCTTTGTCTGGTTTTGGAATCAAGCTAGTGCTGGCCCCATGGAATGGGTTTGGAACTTTTCCTTCCATTTCTATTTTCTGAAACAACTTCAGAAGAAAAGGTATTGATTCTTCTTTAAATGTTTGGTAGGATTCCCATGGAAAGCCATCTGGCCCTGGACTTTTGTTTGTTGGGAGACTTTTTTTTTTTTTTTTTTTTAGATTTTATTTATTTATTCATGAGAGACACAGAGAGAGAGGTAGAGACATAGGCAGAGGGAGAAGCAGGCTTCCTGTGGGGAACCTGATGCAGAACTCAATCCCAGGACCCCAGGATCATGATCTGAACCAAAGGCAGACACTCAAATACTGATCCACCCAGGACCCTGGGAGATTTGTGATTACTGAATCAATTTGTTTGCTGGTTATTGGTCCCTTCAAATTATCTATTTCTTACTGTTTTAGTTTTAATAGTTTATATGTTTCCAAGAATTATCTGTTTCTTCCAGATTGCCTAATTTATTAGCATATTGTTTTCATAATGTTCTCTTAATGTTTATATTTCTGTGGTATTGGTTGTTATTTTTCCTCTTTCACTTGTGAATTTATTTATTTGGGTCCTTTCTCTTTCCTTTTTGGTAAGTATGGCCAGTGGTTTATCAATTCTTAAATAAAAAGAAAATCAACTCCTGGTTTCACTGTTTTTTAAGTTTCTATGTCATTTATTTCTGCTCTAATCTTTGTTATTTCTCTTCTTCTGTGGCTTGAGGCTTCATTGTTGTTCTTTTTTGGCTCCTTTAGGTATAAGGTTAGGTTGCATATTTGAGATTTTTCTTGCTTCTTGAGGTAGGCCTGTATTGCTATATACTTCCCTCCTATGACCACTTTTGCTGCATCCCACAGGTTGTTTGTTTGTTTGTTTGTTTTGTTTTGTTTTAAGATTTATTTATTTATTTTAGAGAGAGAGAGAGCACAAGAGAGAACACAAGTAGGAGAAGCAGCTGAAAAAGAAAGAATCCCAAGCAGGCTCCACATTCAGCTTGGAGCCCAGCCCAGAGTTTGATCTCATGGCCCTGAGATCATGATCTACACCAAAATCAAGAGGCAGACACTAACCCAACTGAACCACCCAGGCACCCCTGCATCTCAAAGGTTTTGGACCATCATGTTTTCATTATCATTTGTTTCATGTATTTTTATTCTTTTATTTTATGGTAACCCATTCATTCTTCATTCTTTAGCAGCAGGTTATTTAACCTCCATGTATTTGTGGTCTTTACAAATTTTTTCTTGTCGTTAACTTCAAGTTTCATAGCATTGTGAACTCTGCATGTGAAACTATGCATGGTATGATCTCAATCTTTTGATACTTGTTGAGGCCTTATCTGTGACCTAGAATGTGATCTTTTCTGGAGAATGTCTCATGTGTACTTGAAAAGAATGTGTATTGTGCTGCTTTAGAATGAAATGCTCTTAATATATCTGTGAAGTCCATCTGGTGCAGTGTGTTATTCAAAGCCATTGTTTGTTGATTTTTACTTAGCTGATCTGTCCATTGATGTAAGTGGGGTTTTAAAGTCCCCTACTGTCATTGTTTATTATCAATGAGCTCCTTTATGTTTGTTATTAGTTGTTTTATATATTTCAGTGCTCCCATGTTAGGGGCATAAATATTTACAATTGTCAGATCTTCTTCTTGGATAGACTCCTTTATTATGATACAGTATTCTTCTTCATCCATTGTTACAGTCTTTGGTGTAAAATCTAGTTTGTCTGATATAAGTATTGCTACTCTGGCTTTTTTTTTTTTCTTTTGGCTTTCTATTGGTGTGATAAATGTTTCTCCATCCCCTCACTTTCAATCTGCAGGTGTATTTGGGTCTAAAATGATTCTTTTATAGGCAGCATATAGATGGGTCTTGTTTTTTTTGTTTGTTTCCTTTTTAAGATTTTGTTTATTTATTCATGAGAGACACAGAAAGAGAGGCAGAGACACAGACAGAAGGAGGAGAGGCAGGCTCCATGCAAGGAGCCCGATGTGGGACTCGATCCCAGGAATCCAGGATCACGTCCTGAGCCAAAGGCAGATGCTCAACCACTGAGCCACCTGGGTGTCCCAATGGGTCTTGTTTTTTTATCCATTGTGACATCCTATGTCTTTTGATTGGAGCATTTAGTCCATTTACATTCAGAATGATTATTAATAAATATGAATTTAGTGCCATTGTTTTACCTGTGAAGTCATTTGTGAAGATTTTTTCTTTTCCTTTCTAGTCTTTGGTCTTTCTTTCCCACTCAAAGAATCTCCTTTAATATTTCTTGCAGGGCTGATTTACTGGTCATAAACTCCATTAGTTTTTTATTTGTCTGGGAAACTCTTTATCTCACCTCGTATTCTGAATGACAGCTTTGTGGGATAGAATATTGTTGGCTTCATATTTTTGCCATTCTGCAGGTGGAATATATCATGCCACTCTCTTCTTGACTGCTAAATTTCTGTGGAAGAAATCTGCTGCTAACCTTATTTGTCTTCCGTTTTAAGTTAGGGACTTCTTTTGTCTTGCTGCTTTTAGGATTTTTTTTTCTTATATCTATATTTTGCAAATTTAACTATAATATGTCTTGGTGTTGGCCTGCTTTTGTTGGTTTTTGATGGGTATTTTCTATGCCTCGTAGATTTGGATGTCTGTTTCCTTCCCCAGATTAGGGAAGTTTTCAGCTATACTTTCCTCAAGTACACCTTCTGCTCCTTTTTCCCTCTCTTCTTCTGAGACTCTTATGATATGAATTTTATTCATGTGATGGAGTCACTGAGTTTCCTAAGTCTGCATTTGTGATGCAATGTTTTCCCTTCCCTCTTCTTTTTCATCTTTATTGTTTTCCATAAATTTATCTTCTATATATATATCACTTATTCATTTCTCTGTTTCTTTTATCATTGTGGTCATTATGTCCAGATGGTTTTCAATCTCAATTATTGCATTTTTTATTTCAACTTGACCAATTTTTAGGTCTTTTATCTCTGCAGTAAATGACTCCCTTAGTGTTGTCTTCCGTGCTTTTCTCAAGCTCAGTTAGTTTCCTTATGATTATTGCTTTAAATTCTGGATCAGGCATTTTACTTATATTTGTTTTGATTAGATCCCTGTCCATGACCTTTTCTTGTTCTTTCTTTTGGGATGAATTCCTCTATCTTGGCATTTTATCTAGGTCTCTGTCTTATTTTTCTGTGTTATGAAAGCCTGTTATGTTTCATGCTCCTGAGAGTAATGGCTTTATAAAGAAGAGGCCATATACCCCTCCAGGGCCTGGTGCTTCAGTAAGGGTCTTTGGTGTATGCTGTGCACTCTGCTGCTGTGTTTTGGCTGTTCCTTCTCTCAGGTCAGTCCTCTGCAGAGTTTCTCCTTGTCTGTAATAGGGAATGTTTGGACCTTGGCCAGACTATGGCAAGTTTTAAGTAGGTGTGCTCTGGTCTACTTGTTAAAAGAGACCTGATGCTATTTCCACTAGAGCTGAAGCTATGCAGAACTCTATGGTCCATAGATGTCATATGTTATGGGGGTTTTGTGCTGGTCTTCTGTGGAGGGGGCCACTGCACTTGTTCTCAGGTATACTTGCCCAAGAAAATCAGCACCTGTAGAGTACAGTGGGGCAGGGTTTGGTATAACTGGTTTAGGCTGCCACTGTTGGTGCTGTGTGGCTTATTGGAGTTAGTTTATCCTGAGGAGTGAATGAGAGAAAGGGAACCAGACTCCTCCCTCAGCCCCAGAGAGGGGAGTTCATGCCTCCCTGTCCAGGAAAGCCCCCAGAAGAGCAGATATCTCCTTTTGTATTCTAGGCATCCCTCAGATCCCTGTCTTCACCTTTTCTGCGTGTAGGCCATCTGCCTGCCCAGAGTCAGGACCTGATCATCTTGTCTTATCCTTTTTTATATCTTTCTACTCCTCTAATTTTAATTTTATGCAACTATTTAAATCTGATGGTCCATTAAGCTCTTGGCAGTTGCAAGGGATAAGGAGCTTAGTGGCTTATCCCATTCAATTGTGCAGATACTATCTTTTTCTACTGTCTCATAGTAACATTTTTTAATGATTTGGTCTGTGGGTTGTTCAAAATGTTCCTTTGAAGGGCAGATAAATTGTAGTCAAATAAATTTAGCAAATGCTGTGTACCATGTCTTGTTCTTACAAAGTCTCATAGCACACTAGAAAATGAAGGGCTCTGAGAAGTCCAGTAGAAAAAAAAGTATTCAACTTTATTTAACGTAGTATTTCATACACTTATATTTGAATGGCTCTAGTAATCTAGTAAAGGCTCTATAACTGGCCTTTTTTAGGGGCATCTGAGTGGCTCAGTTGGTTAAGTGGCTGCCTGCAGCTCAGGTAGTGATCCCAAGGTCCTGGAATCAAGCCCCACATCAGGCTCCCTGCCCAGTGGGGAGCCTGCTTCTCCCTCTCCCTCTGCTATTCATCCTGTTTGTGCTCTCTCTCTCTCTCTCTCTCTGTCAGATAAATAAATAAAATCTTAAAAAAAAAAAAAAGAACTAGCCTATTTTAGAACTCACTGTGGGAAATGCTGTCCTGAAGTTATAATTCTCCCCTCCTTTATTACTCTTTCCTAGCCATGACAAATCTCCTTATATTTCCTTTTCCTTGCTGAGCATGTTTGTTTTAAGCCATATTTCAAATTTGCCCTATTTGTTTTTCCTAGTTATTAAGTTTGGATTGCATATGAGGATGCTGACTCTTTGGTGCTATATTGTGTTTTCTTGGGTACCCAGGTGGCTCAGTGGCTGAGCATCTGCCTTTGGCTCAGGGCCTGATCTCAGGGTCCTGGGATCGAATCCTGCATTGGGCCCGCATGGAGCCTGCTTCTCCCTCTACCTCTCTCTCCGTGTCTCTCATGAATTAATAAATAAAATCTTTAAAAAAAGATTCTGTGTTTTCTTCATTGATAGCTCTCCTAAAGACTTGTGAAGTCCATGTTACTGCCTGATAGAGCAATAGGGTTTGCCTTGTTGTGATTTTGGAAGAAGATCCTTCTGTGTCCATCAGCTTGTTATCATGAGGATGTGTTCGTCTGTCCCTCATTAATTGTACCCGTTCTTGTAAGAAATAACATCACAGGTCCTATTAGTATATATGCTTACAGAAAATGAGTTTATCAGATCTTTTCTATGAACTTAGATGTATAAAATATGCTCATCCCTAAAAAGATTTCCCCCGCTTTCCTTCATGTTACCATTAATCCTATCTAGGCTGGAAGTGATAAATTGAGCTCTGGGATACAAATACCTGGATTTGGGGGCATTGTGGTGAATAATTATTGACAAAGTCCCTGCTCTCATAGCTCTTACATCTAGTGAGGGGAAAATAGCCAATAAGCAAACACATGAATAGGTTGTGATAAACACTTTTCAGCTGATTAACACAGGGTTATGTGAGTGGGACTAGGTGGCTACTTTAGATTGAATGATGAGAGAAAGCTTCTTACAGAGATGAAATTTAGATTGCGATCCTAATGAAGAAATGGCAATGTGAACAAGGAGAAATGCATTTGAAAATGCAAAAACCCTAAAGCAGGACCCAGCTTGAGGTGGTTAAGAAACAAAAATGCCAGGGAAGGGAGCCTCTTGGGTGAGTAGGAGAAAGAGAGATGATGAGCTCTTTAAGGGAAGCAGGAATCAAGGTACATGGGATTCTATTAGCCCTGGTAAGGATTTGACAATCATTAGCATTTAGGTGGTATGTTGGAAGCCAAAGGCTTGAACAAACTTGCCTTTGAAGTGAGTGGACAGGAAAAGGAGAGGCTCAATACAGATTTGGAAGAGTCAACATTTAGAGGTTAAGCAGAGAAGGATGGGGAGAAATTCAGAAGGGACTGCAAAGAAGTAACTAATGAGGTTAGTTTAGATGTCTGGAAAGCCAAAAGGAGGAAGTGTTTCAAAAAGGAGGGAGTGGTAAATGCTGTTGAAGAAGTGGAGTAAGAGGAAAGCACAGATGTGCTGAATTCAGTGGCAACATGCAAGTCATTGATAACTTTGACAAGAGCAGGTTCAGTGCCCCTCAGAATGGAGTGAAGATAAATATGATATGAGGAAGGGTGCTCATGGATATAGAAATAGGAATACGCTTTGACGTGGATGGAACTGGAGGATATTATGCTGAGTGAAAGAAGTCAATTGGAGAAGGACAAACATTATATGGTCTCATTCATTTGGAGAATATAAAAAATAGTGAAAGGGTATAAAGGGGAAAGGAGAAAAAATGAGTGGGAAATATCAGAAAGGGAGACAGAACATGAGAGACTCCTAACTCTGGGAAACGAACTAGGAGTGGTAGAAAGGGAGGTGGGTGGGGTGGGGGTGACTGGGTGACGGGCACTGAGGGGGGCACTTGATGGGATGAGCACTGGGTGTTATTCTATATGTTGGCAAATTGAACACCAATAAAAAATAAATTCAGATATACAGGTCAAGGAATACAGATATAAAGGTCAAGTTTTGTTTGTTTTCAGGGCAGAATCTATTATCTTTAAACTGTGTACAGTACTAGACCAGATGGACTTCATAGGTATATTCAGAGCATTCCATCCTAAAGCAACAGAATACACATTCCTCTTGAGTGCACATGGAATGTTCTCCAGAATAGATCACATACTGGGTCACAAATCAGGTCTCAACTGGTTCCAAAAGATTGGGAACATTCCCTGCATATATTCAGACCACAGTGCTTTAAAACATGAACTCAATCACAGGACGAAATTTGGAAAGAACACGAATACGTGGAGGCTAAAGAGCATCCTACTAAAGAATTAATGCGTCAACCAAGAAATTAAAGGATTAAAAAAATTCATGGAAACATAAGAAAATGAAAACACAACTGTTCAAAACCTTTGGGATGCAGCAAAGGCAATCCTAAGGGGGAAGTACATAGCACTACAAGCCTTTCTAAAGAAACAAGAAAGGTCTCAAATACATAACCTAACCTTACACCTAACAGAGCTGGAGAAAGAACAGCACATAAAGCCTAAACTCAGCAGAAGAAGAGAATTGATAAAGATTAGAGCAGAAATCAATGCAGTAGAAACCAAAAGAATAGTAGAATAGATCAATGAAACTAGGAGTTGGTTCTTTGAAAGAATTAATAAGTTTGATAAACCCCTAGCCAGACTCACCAAAAAGGAAAGAGAAAGGACCCAAATAAATAAGATCACAAATGAGGAAGGGGAAATAACAACCAGCAGCACAGAAATACAAACAATTGTAAGAACATATGAGCAACTATATGCCAACAAATTAGGCAATCTGGAAGAAATGGATGCATTCCTAGATATGTATAAACTACCAAAACTGAACAGGAAGAAATAGAAAACCTGAATAGACCATAACCAGCAAGGAAATTGAAGCAGTAATCAAAAATCTCCCAACAAACCAAAATCCAGGGCCAGATGGCTTCTTAGGGAAATTCTACCAAACATTTAAAGAAGAATTAATACCTATTCTTCTGAAGCTGTTTCAAAAAATAGAAATGGAAGGAAAACCTCCAAACCTATTCCATGGGGCCAACATTACCTTGATTCCAAAACCAGACAAAGACCCCACAAAAAAGGAGAATTACAGGCTAATATCCCTAATGAACATGGATGCAAAAAATTCTCACCAAGATACTAGACAATAGGATCCAACCATACATTAAAAAGATTATTTTCTGGGGATCCCTGGGTGGTTCAAAGGTTTGGTGCTTGCCTTCGGCCAGAGGCATGATCCTGGAGTCCGGATATCAAGTCCCACGTCGGGCTCCCTACATGGGAGCTTCTTCCCTCGGCCTGTGTCTCTGCCTCTCTGTGTGTGTGTGTGTGTGTCTCTCATGAATAAATAAATAAAATCTTTAGAAAAAAAAGATTATTTTCCATGACCAAGTGGGTGGTTCAACATCGACAAATCAGTATGACACATTAATTTAAAAAAAAAAAACTATATGATCCTCTCAATAGATGCAGAAAAAGCATTTGACAAAATACAGCATCCTTTATTTAAACTCTTCACAGTATAGAGATAGAGGAGACATACCTCAATATCATAAAAGCCATATATGGAAAAGCCCTCAGTGAATATATCATTCTCAATGGGAAAAACCTGAGAGCTTTTCTCTTAAGGCCAGGAACACATCAGGGATGTCCACTATCTCCACTGCTGTTTAGCATAATACTAGAAGTCTAGCCTCAGCAATCAAACAACAAAAAGAAATAAAAGGCATTCAAATTGGCAGAGAAGAGGTCAAACTCTCATTCTTCACAGATGACATGATACTTTATGTGGAAAACCCAAAAAACTCCACCCCAAAATTGCTAGAACTCATACAGGAACTCAGCAAAGTGGCAGGATATAAAATCAATGCATAGAAATCAGTTGCATTTCTTTACACTAACACTGAGTTAGAAGAAAGAAAAATTAAATAGTCAATCTCATTTACAATTGCTCCAAAAACGATAAGATACCTAGGAATAAACCTAACCAAAGAGGTAAAGGATCTGTATTCAGAAAACTATAGAATACTCATGAAAGAAATCAAGGAAGATACAAAGATATGGAAAAATGTTTCATGCTCATGGATTGGAAAAACAAATATTGTTAAAATGTCTATGCTATCTAAAGCAATCTATACATTCAGTGCAATCCCTATCAAAATACCATCAGCTTTTTCCCCAGGGTTGGAACAAATAATCCTAAAATTTGTATAGAACCAGAAAAGACCCCGAATAGCCAAAGGAATGTTGAAAAAGAAAACCAAAGCTGGTGGCATCACAATTCCAGACTTCAAGTTCTATTAGAAAGGTAATCATGAAGACAGTACAGATAGACACATAGATCAATGGAACCCTAGAAATGAACCCTCAACTCCATGATCAATCATTAATCATTAATAAAGTGGGAAAGAATATCCAATGGAAAAGACAGTCTCTTCAATAAGTGGTGTTGGGAAAATTGAACAGCCACATCCAGAAGAATAAAACTGGACCATTTTCTTACACCATACACAAAACAAATTCAAAATGGATGAAAGACCTAAATCTGAGACAGAAAACCATCAAACCAAAAGACACAACTAAAAGACAACCGACAGAACAGAAGATATTTGCAAATGTCTTATCAGATAAAGGGCTAGTATCCACAATTTATAAAGAATTTATCAAAGTCAACACCCAAAGAGCAAGCAATCCAGTCAAGACATGGGCAGAAGACATGAGCAGATATTTCTCTAAAGATATACTAATGGCCAATAGACACATGAAAAAATGCTCCACATCACTTGGCATCAGGGAAATATAAATAAAAACCACAATGAGATAGCACCTCATACCAGTCAGAATGGCTAAAATTAACAAGTCAGGAAATGGCAGATGTTCATGAGAATGCAGAGAAAGGAAAACCCTCTTATACTATTGGTGGGAATGCAAGCTTGTGCAGCCACTCTGGAAAACAGGATGGAGATTCCTCAAAAGGTTGAAAATAGAGCTACCCTGCAGTTGCTGGGTTCAGCAATTGCACTCCTGGGTATTTACCCCAAAGATACAAATGGAGTGATCTGAAGGGGCACCTGCTCTCCAATGTTTATAGCAGCAACGTCCACAATAACCAAACTATGGAAAGAGCCCAAATGTCTACGGATAGGTGAATGGATAAAGAAGAATGTGGTATACAGTGGAATACTACTCAGCCATAAAAAAAAAAAAAAACGAAATCTTGCCCTTTACAATGACATGGATGGAACTAGAGGGTATTATGCTAAGTGAAATAAGTCAATCAAAAAGGCAATTATCATATAATCTTACTCATATGTGGAATTTAAGAAACAAAACAGAGGATCATAGGGGAAGAGAGGAAAAAATAAAACCAGATGAAATCAGAGAGGGAAACAAACCATGAGACTCAATCATAGGAAACAAACTAAGTGCTGTTGGAGGGGAGGGGGATGGACCATCATGGAGGGCTGGGAAACTGGGTGATGGACATTAAGGAGGGCATGTGATGGTAATGAGCAGTGGGTAATATATAAGACTGATGAATCACTGACCTCTACCTCTGAGACTAATAATTAAAAAATAAAATAAACTCTGTACAGTAGATTGGAAGACACTAATGAAAATGAGAATAGGAATAGGAACCACACCACCTTGCCTTCTTCTCCCTTCCCCACACAACCACTAGAAGGAAATGGGAGTCAAGAGTTTTGGGAGGGAAGGAAAAACTGAAAATAGGAAAACCAGCAAAGCAAGAAACTTACTACATTGTGGAAAGAGTATGACCACTAGTGCTTAAGACTTCTCTGAATTTGAGATTCAGGACTTTTTTGTTTTTTTAATTGGCCCCTCCTACCAGACACCATTCTAATCCAGGAAGCAACCCCTAGAAGTGGTTCCCCCTACAGGAAAAGAAGTAGACATGAAGAAATAAATAGACTTGGCCAAGATTAGTAAGTGTTGGAGTTTAGCTTTGTGCATATTTAGCTTTGGGCATGCAAGGCAGAACAGGCCTTATGATCAAGAGAGAGGGAATGAAATGTGTTTGCAAGGGAGTGTGTGACAACAGTGGAATTGAAGCTGGACAAGGAGAGAATTGAAGACCCAAGGTCATAAATAATGAGCAAATTGGAGATCAGAGTTGGAAGAATGGTTGGTTTAGGAGAACTGGAAATGATTTGGAAGAATAGGAGGTTTGGTTATTGGTGACAACAACACAGAGTGAGTGGCTGACATGGGAAAGAAGAGCCGATCACCCAAGCTGAGGTTGAGGAACTGGGAGGTCAGTGCCTGTCCCATGGATCTGTCATCCAGAAGCCTCATCCTTCTTTCCTTGCAAAAAGAGAAACTCAGAGCCTTGTGCTTGTGGAATCCTCAGATAAAGTGTGTGCTTGTCCTTGGGCATGGAGAGTTAGGGCAGTGCAGGCAGCAGTGTCAGCAAGCTCCCTTGGGTTAAAGTGTCACCCCTTTCCTCCCTATCCTCCACCCCTAAATGTTCCTCAGCTAACCAGGGCCAGGGATTCTTGACCCCAGGGCAGAGAATTCTTGGCTGGGGGAAGCAAAGAGAACAATGGTCCACTCCTCTCATCAACAAAAGAAGTGTTAGTTTTGGGCCAAGTAAAGGAAAATAAAGTAAGCAAACTCTCTGGCAGTGGCAACTCTCTGGGAGAGACGTGAGGCATACCCAATCCATTCCCATCTCTAGCTTACTCCACTTAGACCAGTGTTGCTGTCTTCCTTTACTCCACAGATCAGAATTCCAACTTTGACTATCCAAATTACTCCTACCTAAGAATTATTTATAAGTCACATCACTAACTCTGACATTCACTTTGTTACAAATGTCTTTTCTTCTTACAGCTCAATTTAGTTACCTTTACCCTTACTCTTCTTTTTTTCTTCATTTCTGTGTCAATCATTCTAACTGCAATATCCCTCAACATTCCTTGTATTCCCTCACTTTGGGCTCTTGGACCAGCTGCTCAGCCCATTGTCTGTGGCTCTTTCTTCTTACAGCCCACCCTGTCTGCTCTCTGCAGGGTCACTTGCCAAAACATAGATCTGATCACATGGCTGCTTTGCTTGAGAGACTTTGATGGTTCTCCAAATTATTTTGTTTAACATAGAATTTCCTGCAAAATTGTCTCGAGTTACTTTGCTTCAACCACACCAAACTGCACTGTTTTTTAAACCACAGCCCAGTTAAGAACTTTAAAGGTTCTAAGCACTGAAAACATTATGGGTCCTCTCCTATCCCCTAGATGAACATTAGTCTGTAATTTAACATTTTCTCATATGAAATAATGTTGAACTTAGACATAAGCTGGAAAAAATTGGCTATTTTCTAGATTTTTGTGAATTTCTCTTTCTCTCTATCCGTGCTTTATCCTCACTGATCCCCCAAGGAAATAGTTTGACTATTGGATGTTTTAACACTGCCCTCAACACAAGTATGACTCTGCTTTTGTTTCAGAAGTTTACTTCTGACTGCACAGTCTGTCCTCTATCCATTTTGTTAACTCTACTTGTCCTTCAGGGTTCTGCTCAAATGTAGCTTCCTTTGTAAAGCTTTTGCTGACTCACCCAAGAGTAATTGATTGTTCAGCCTTGTGGTGTGAATCTCTGTGATGGCGCTTGTTCTGTTGTGTTAAGGTAAATTATTTACGTGCCTGGCATCACTGCTTCTATCCCCACATTAGTTACATCATTAAATCCTCACAATTACCACATAATGTTAAGTATCAGGATCCCCATTTTATAGATAAGTAAATTGGAGAGTCTGTTGCCCATCTCACACAAGTGGTTTTTAAGACCTAATGTGACAATTAATATAATTAACTTATAAAAGACTAAGTTATATAACTAGAAGACATTATTTTTATACATTACTTTGGTGTGGTAACAGATTTTACCTATATTTTCTTCTTGCCAGTAATAGAATTTATTATTTCCACATAAAGAAATCCTTTTAATATTAATTAAAATAAAACTAAGAATGCTGCTATGCTCATATGCAGTGCAAATAATGAGGATAGTCTACCCCAAACATTTCAGGTTCATCTGTTCTTCCTGAAGAGAGGCTGGGGCTCAGGTCTTTGGAGGTGAAAGGCTAAAAGCATTCTGGGGTTATGCCTTTTTCTTCCCTTTCTCATCTGCTTTATTTTTCTTACTCTCATTATTTTTATGGGGGTTTTTAGTAAAACTCAGCACCCTTCTATAAACCCAGGAAGAAAAAATTGTAGTAGATAAATGTGTGATGAGTGGCACAAAAAAAAAAACCACAGGAGTAGTATTTTAAATTTATTATGGAAACAAAGAACATTGCCCATAGAACATAAACTTTGGCAGTTCAAAAAACAAGGACTTCTAGCAAAATTCGTAAGACCAGTTTTCTTTCTTTGGGCCTTGTGTCTGTTTTACCGTTAGCTGGTCTTTCAACTTAATCAGTCACTCAGCCACGCTGTTCCTTTCCCTTAATTAGCATCAGGAGTTTTCATTAGCTATTTTATGACTTGTTTGTTAGGGATCCTCATTAGCTTTGCTGTGACCTTAAATTTGTTTGACATTTACTATCTCACTATATAAGGTTTTATGGTTAATTCTCAGGGTATACAAGCTAGGCTTCTGGTCATTACATTTTTTACAATGTATACATTCACATTTTATAGAATCTCTTGTATCTTAACATTTTTCTTCACAATTTTATGTAAATGACTGGCATCCAACTTATCAGGCTTCTTCATATCTTTATGCAAGTGAATATGGAAAACTAAATATATATCACTCAGTTAATGGTAAGTTTTTTAAGAAATGGAAAAATATTATATTAAGGTTTCATGTTTCTGCAAAATAAAAGAACTTAATGAAATGTTGTAAATTGGCTTTATAGCCAAACTCTGTTTTTCATTCTATACTTAGTGGGCACATATGCTCAGAGTATTGTCCAAGGGCCAGAGAATAAAGTAAATTTTCTGCCTCCAAGTTTCTGGACTACATAGTAAAGAAGAATTATAACAAATGTAGTTATTTCAAAGATTTAGGTATGTTTTATTTCAAAGTGTGTTATTCTCCCTTAGTTCCCCACTCTAAAACAGTACAAGAGAAAAACCCATCATCCCAGCAATCATATTCTTCTTTAAATTTTGTATTAACCATTTGTATTTTTGTTTTGTTGTTCATTCCATGATTATAAGAGCTTAAAATTTGCTAGGTGTTAGGGACACATTGATTAAAATACAGAAAAGGTTCATTATGCTCAGATCAAAAAGGAAATTTAATAAATATAAAAAATGCAAAGAAGGTAAGTGAATGGTTTCAAGTAATGGTTAGTGATTCTCTTTCAACAGTTATTTTTTGAGTACCTACCATATGCTAAATGCTGATATAAAAGGTAAACCTTGTAGGGTGAAGGTCAGGGAGCTCTCTCATCTTTGCTGTTCAGGGTAAGACCACTCTAAGGAGATGACATTTGAATTGAGATCTAAATGACAAATAGAAGCAGAAGAGTTTTTTGACCTGGGTCCTAAGAGTCTGTGGATAGAATTCAGGAGACTTAGTGGGATGCTTGGATGGGAAAAATACTTACATTTCTGTTTTCACTAGACTCAGACTGAAATTTAACATTTTCTTCCATTTGAGTGAATCCTATTTGACTACCTCAGTATTAGCATTACCTGTTACTTTGTGATCAACATTTTCATACCGTATCTCAGTTTTTGCAGGTATTTTGAAATATCTTCATTGCTTTGAAATTAGGGTATTTCTTAGATCTGCCACTAAATAATTAATACATTGTATTAATAAGGAAGCACACATAATTACAGTATCGATAATATATTTCTATATAATCACCCCAAACAATACCCCATGATTCTGTGGATCAGACAGTTTAGTTGTACTTAGCTGGGCAGTTCTTATGGATTTGCCCAGGGTCAGTCACATGGCGCCTCTCACGTGGCAGCTCACCTGAGCCAAATAGTCCAAGAAGTCTCACTCCCATACTTGGCAGTTGGTGCTGAGTGTGGGCTGGGCCACATGACTCCAGCAGGCTATCCTAGCTTCTTCATATATGGCAGTGTTCCAAGAGAGGAAGAGCTGCCAAGTCTCTTGAGGCCAAGGCTCAAGGGTCCCACTCACCTCTACCACCTTCTGTGGGTCAAAGCAAGTTAGAGGCCAGCTCAGTTTGAGAGGAGACTCCCAGAGAAGTATGATTAATTTGAGACCATTACTATGATAAACTACCTGATTACCATATCATAATTTTTAAAAGATTGTATTAACTTAATTTTAATATAATATAATCCTTTGTAATCCCAATTTTTATGCCAAAGAATTAAACTGACATCAGACAGATAAATGAGAAGAAAGCATACAAATCTATTTAATTTTTTTATGTGTACACAGGAGTCTTTAGAAGGAAAATACGGACCCAAAGAAGCCATTAGGCCTCAAAGCTTACACAAAGAACAATAAATTGTGGGGATGTGACAAGATATGATAAATTAGGCAAGGGGCAGTAAACTGTGGGACAGTGACTAGGAAATGTATGGAGAAACTCATGGAAGAACAGGGTTATTTTAGAGCGTTTGTTTGTACAAATCCATTTTGGTGCCAACTCCCAGTGTTTGCTGGTAAGAACATTCTTCTCTTCTGGTACAGGGAGAGCACCTTTTCAGGGGCTGTTTTGTGTTCCACTTTTAGGTAGAAAGGGGGACGGCAGAAAGCCCTTCCTGCATCTCCTGTTTCTCAAGAGCCTGCAGCTCAGAATAATCGGTATGCCAAAGTGGCATATTTTGGGGTGGTGTGCTCTGAACCCTTTCACTTCCTTTAAAATACTATTCTGAGGGGCAGCCCAGGTGGCTCAGTGGTTTAAGCGCCACCTTCAGCCCAGGGCCTGATCCTGGAGTCCTGGGACCGAGTCCCATGTCAGGCTCCCTGTGTGGAGCCTGCTTCTCCTTCTGCCTGTGTCTGCCTCACTCTGTGTCTCTCATGAATAAATAAATAAAATCTAAAAAAAAAAAATACTATTCTGAGAATAGCATTCATCACCTTTGCACGTTGTCAAAGAGACCCATGGCGCAAAGAGGTTAAGAACCCCTGATCTGGAGGGAGGGACTTCTGTGAGGCAAAGTGCAAAGACTCAAGGCAAGAATGAGGTGGCAAGTCCAGCTTGGGGGAGAACACGAGAAAAGCTACTGAGGCTGAAGCGAGTGACCAAGGGCTGCCCAGAGGCAGGTCAGACCATGTGGCTAATTGGGAAACTTGGGGATGGACACTCCCCCCATCCCCCAAGAATATAGAAAGCTAGTATTGTATGCATACTAATCTATAATTTTCTTTTATATTTCATATGTTATAGCTATATTTTTCTTTTAGTATATAAAGCTCCTCATTTTTTTTCTCACTCTTTTAAATAATTTTATAATGCTCATTAGAAAGACAAACCATGACAGATTCCTAACTCAGGGAAACAAAGGGTTGCGGAAAGGGAGGTAGGTGGGGGGATAGGGTAACTAGATGATGGACACTAAGGAGGGCACATGATGAGATGAGCACTGGGTGCTATGCTATATGTTGGCAAATTGAACTTAAATAAAATATTAAATACAAAAAAAAATTTATAATGCTCAATTCAATGGATGCATGAGAATCTATTTCATTGTTTCCCCAATAGCAAACATTTAGACTGTTTCCTGTTTTTTGTGTAAATATACATTTTTAAATTTTACTCTTTTATTTGCCTCTGTGGAAAAATCTTTAACAGTGATTTTTATAAAGATTTTATTTGTTTATTTGAAAGAAGACCACAAGCAAGGGGAGTGGGAGAGGGAGAAGCAGACTCCCCCCTGGGCAGGTTGCCCAATGCTGAGCTCCAACCCAGTACCCTGGGATCATGACCTGAGCTGAAAGCAGATGCTTAACTGACTAAGCCACAAAGGCTCCCCCTTTAATAGTGATTTTTAGATGTAGAATTGCTGGATCTTGTGTGTGTGCTTTTCAGAGTTTTGACAGACATCACTGCGTTGCCATTCAAAAGAAGGTGGTACTGACTTACATTCTATGAGCTGTTTTATTATTATCTTTAACCACCAAGATATTTGCACTTTATAAAGCCTAGAATAAGAAAGGTTTATATTGACTGTGTATTCTGTTGTTTCAGAACAATGAGATGGTGGAGCTACAGAGAATAAGGATGAAGGATGAAATCCGAGAATACAAATTCCGAGAGGCCCGCCTCCTTCAGGACTACACTGAGCTGGAGGAAGAAAATATCACATTGCAGAAACTCGTGTCCACATTAAAGCAGAACCAGGTGAGGTTCAAGAAATTTTTTAGTTACACTCCAGATGGAGCCACATCTTCTGACCACTAAGGTTAAATCTTCTTTTTATTTCACAGAAAATAACTCGTCAAAATTTGCCTTAATCTTCCTATGATATTTATGTACTGATTCCCAACCCTCCTATTTCAGCTAACATTTAAAAGGCAAGCCTAGAAGGATAATTTACAATAAAGCTTTGTTGGATAGGTCACTGGATCTTAGTTTATCTTTTAGCTCCGTGTTAACTTATTTTAGGCAGAAATGAAATGTACTGTAATCAATTTAACTTGACAACTTCTCATTAAAAGCAATCTTTCTCTCTCTTTCTGTTAATTACCTTTAAATCAT
Source organism: Vulpes lagopus (assembly GCF_018345385.1). NCBI lineage: Eukaryota > Metazoa > Chordata > Mammalia > Carnivora > Canidae > Vulpes > Vulpes lagopus. The sequence goes on from NC_054844.1 coordinate 29,144,472, forward strand.
AAAAAGAAAGGGATTATGAAATATAAATCAATAAGAACAAAATTATAAGAAAAAGATAGTATCTCTTTTTTTTTTCAGCTATAATGTGACCAAAAACATCACATTAGTCTACACTTAAATAATTTTTTTTTGGTAGTGAGGCTTAAGTAGCTTAATTGCTTTATTTATTTATTGTTTTATTGGTTTGCATTGTGGTTTGTTACAGTGAGTAACAAAAGTATGTAACTTAGTAAGTAAACTTAGAGACTAGCTCAGATATGTGCTTCTACTTCTACTCCCTTCCAAGGCTCCTATCTCTATCCAAAATTATTTTTGGTTTTGATAGGTACAAAGGTTAAGAAGGAAAAGAGAGAATCCAGAAGAAAAAAAGTGCATGTATTGACACAATTGAAATTTAATTTCTGATCACTGCCACTTCCTCCAGCTTTGGAGGGTTGGGGGAACAGGATGTTCGCTGGGGAGCACAAGGGGTGGTTTCAGACCATTAAAGAGTTACCAACATATCCCCCTCTGTTTATACCTCGGTCTTTCCCCCTTTTTTAAAAACATTTTTATTTATTTATTCATGAGAGACACAGAGAGGCAGAGACATAGGCAGAGGGAGAAGCACGCTCCATGTAAGGAGCCTGATGCCGGACTCGATCCTGAAACCCCAGGATCACACCCTGAGCCAAAGACAGACACTCAGCGGCTGAGCTACCCAGGTGTCCCTCGGTCCTTCTCTTTTAAGCACTGCCTCACTGTGTGTTCTGAGGGCTAGCAATAATGTAGGCATCCCATGTCTCAGTTTGGGATCAATGAGCTCATGATGAAGAAAATCAGACTGAGAAGAATTTTTTAAGTATGCTTAAAAGCTTCTTAAGAAGGGTATTTTTTTGTTGTTTATCTTTTTTAGTTACTGATGAAAAATGCAGAGGACTTGAATGTACTTGAAGTACAGATATTTGAAATGGTCATTATTCCCAATTCCTATAAATATTCTCCACTCCCTGCACAGGAGGAGTGTGACCAGATAGCCTTTTTGTAGTCTCCCATCACTGCATGTGGTAGACTGATTTACTCAGGAGGTTAATTTAGGCCAGTATAAGGTATTTTTAAAAGTCTGCCAAGGTATCCTGTGAGTATTCATTAACCCAGATGCAGTTTCTATGGGAATTTGTACTATTAGCCTAGCTGATTACTGTTTATGGTTTACCCATGCCCTTCCACCAGTAATTGAAATATGGAAATTAAATGTTTAACTCAGAAGTTTGAAAAAAAACAAAACAAACACATGAGAAAATGTATGCATCTCTTTAATTTTTTTTTTAATTTTTTTTTTAATTTTTTACTTATTTATGATAGTCACAGAGAGAGAGAGAGGCAGAGACACAGGCGGAGGGAGAAGCAGGCTCCATGCACCGGGAGCCTGATGTGGGATTCAATCCCGGGTCTCCAGGATCGCGCCCTGGGCCAAAGGCAGGCGCCAAACTGCTGCGCCACCCAGGGATCCCCACATCTCTTTAATTTTATTTTCTAGATATAATATGGTAATATTCCCAATTAAGTGTCTAATTAATTAACTTGAAATTATTTTCTGTGCAAAGGGCCATTCTGGCTTATTTCCTGACAAATGGACACACTATAGTGGTGCAAGTCTTTCCCAATGAAGACAATGCTGGGTTTTTTTTTTTGGGTTTTTTCCTTACTATTGGCCTTTATTGACAGGAGTTAGAATCCATCATAAACTCTTTCTAATTAATGAAGTGTTAAATATAATACTTAATGTACAAATGCCAGAGGGTTTTTTTTTTCAAAGAGATGACAGTGCTTTCAATCTCAAAACTACTCTGAATGTTGCTTTGTACTGAAACTCCCTACATGAAGTATACTCCTGCCCCCTGAGTTGACATTTCTGAGTAGCCACGCTACTAACATTATAAAATGCTTGGTTCAAAGTACTAGAAGACTCTTTTTTTCCTGAAGTTCCATTTTTTTAGCTATTTATTGATTATTTTCTAAATGACTGTTGTTTAATTAGCACTTCTTATTCTCTGTATAGTTTCTATATATTAGTTTGCTGGTTTTCTAGCCCCTTCAACTATATTATAGCATCTAGAACAGAGCCTGGCCATAGAAGGCATTAAATAAAGATCTGTTGAAAGAATCAGTAAATTGTTTTTTTCTTGCCTATATTCACTCTTCAGCTTAGAAAGAAAACTAAAATTTAAGATTATTGTAATTAACCAAAACAAGTTTTATTGTGATACTGAATATGAAATAAATATATGGTAACATCAGAGAGTTGACTGAAAATTTTAGCCACATCCCTCTTCTGCTGATTTGATTCTGGGTACAAAATAAATCAGGTCCAGTCTTACAAATACATTTTATACTTTTATACTATTTAAAACCAAAGTATCTGAAAGAAGTGTAGGAAGAAGCACCAGCCATAAAGAGAAGTCAAGTCAGCTGTCACTGACTTGCCCCATCAGAAAAACCCATTGATGAAGCAAAGCTATTTATTAGGCCTTTCCAGTAAGAAACCACCCACCTCAACAGAGCCTTGTAATGTTTCAAAATGGGAGGTATGGAGAGAGGGTGTTTATAGGATTTTAGAGTCTGAACTGGGTCTTACATGGTGGGAAACTGGTTGGGATAGATGAGTTTATGACATAATGGCTGTCAGTTGGGAAGCACAAGCACAACAAAGTGAGGGTCTTGACTTTGGTCTTGAGGAAGCTGTTTTAGTTGGGTCTCATCTTCTAAGAGCAAGTATTTCCCACAGGCAGCTAAGTTTTTTATGCCTAGTCTCAGTATTGGTTAGCATAGGGTTAACAGGAAAATTTGCTTGGTCCCAGTGTTACCTCCAGGGCAGGAAATTATGTTAGCTTCAATTTCTAGAAGTACCTTCAGAGGTACTGGTAGGAGGTGGGGGAGATATAATAAGTTCTATGTCCCTAATATCTCACATACTAAACTACAGCACTCAATGTTTGTTATCTAACCATTGAAAACCTTTGTTAAAATTAATAATTCAATCATACTGATATTATGAAGAACATTTCCTCCAGGGATATGTTTCTATATCAGGAAATAATATCATAAGAGACCTAGGGAACATATTCATTTCAGTTTGATTTCATTTAACCTGTGTTTCGGGAGTTTCTATGAAGCCATGTACTTTTTTTTTTTTTTTTTAGCCATGTACTTTTTTAAGGACAAAATATATAGTCACTGTCTTAAAGAATTTATAGTTCCAGGAGGGAAGGCAATAATAGACTCATAGCCATCCATGTAATTGCATATTAAAAGCTATGTGTTAGATTTGGCAATATGGGGCTAGATTAAGATCTTTAAACTTCCTAAACTCTGGAAAGATTATGATACTTACCCCAACTCTCATGTAGTGTAAGAGGAAAAAGTTACTAACCTATAAAGTTGCTGTAGGAATTGTACCAAAGTACTGATTTTTCTAATAGTGATGGTGATGCTATCTTAAAAATGTCAGACGTCAATTTTTTTTAAGAAGGCTCCACGCCCAGGATGGAGCCCAACTCAAGGCTTGAACTCACAACAGTGACATCAAGATCTGAGCTGAGATCAAGAGTCAGGTGCCCCCAGAAATCAGTTTTTAAGTGCCGTCTGTTTCTTGGTGCCTCCACTTTGTTGGGGCTGTAATCATATGATGCACCAGAAAGGAGTGATCTGTTTGCTTGAAAGGGTCAGTAAAAACTCCAGAATTAGGATCAGATTTTTGACATGAGTCTTGAAGTATGAATAAGAGTTTTCCAGATGACCACCTTTGCCAATGCAGAGAAACATGAAACAGCTGGGTGAATATTAGAAGCTTGAACCACATTTGAATCAGTAGAGAGAGTGAAGCTGCCCAGAGAAAGAGATCAGGTTTATACAAAGTTTACCATTAATTAAATATGAATTACAAATTTTTAAAAATCTGCAATGCAAACTAAATTAATGTCTTCAAGTGTAGCCCAGGAATTGGTAAGCTTTTTCTATAAAGGCCAGATAATAAGTATGTTAGGTTTTGTAGGCCTAATATATGTCCTGTCTCTTCCAACTACTCCACTCTGCTATTGTAGCATGAAAGTAGCCAGAGAGAAAATAGTGTGATTGTGTTCTCATAATACTTTATTTGCAAAAATAGGTGGTGGGCTAGATTTCATCCAGAAGATACAGAAATATTAAACAATCCTTGGGCTAAGCTATCAGTTTAACAAGATTACAGAATAAAAGACCTACAATGCAAACTAAAGAAATGTCTGCGAATGTAAGCTATCGAGTAATTTGGGAGCAGTCAGAGGATTGCTTGATATACTAGGAAAGTTTAGCAACCAGATATCCTGAGTTGTCCAAGGAAAGGAAAAGAAGTCAGGAGGAAGATAACTTTACTGTATATAAGCAGGCCTGGAAGAAACCATAACACAAGGCTCCACATTCGGGTGCCTGGATGGCTCAGCGGTTGGTTGAGGGTCCTGCTTTTGGCTCGGGTCTTGATCCCGGGATCCTGGGATCAAGTCACACTTCGGCTCCCTGTGGGGAGACTGCTTCTGCCTCTGCCTATGCCTCTACCTCTCTGTTTCTCATGAATAAATAAATCTTAAAAAAAAAAAAAGACAAGGACCCACATTCTGTTACCTCAAGCAATTTCCATGATTTGAGTCTTTTCTATCATGGACATATGAGACTTCAGTGATCTTACATAGCGGGGAGTGCTGGTTGTCCATCAATAACCATTGTTCCCCTCTCCCAATGTCTATTTATTTATTTACTTACTTATTTATATAGATTTATTTATTTGAGAGAGGAGACAGAGAGAGAGCAGGGTGAGGGGCAAAAGGAGAGAGAATCCACAACTAGACTCCCCACTGAGTGTAGAGCCCAGCATGGGGCTTGATTCTAGAACCCTCAGATCATGATCTGAGCCAAAACCAAGAGTCAGCTGTTTTAGCTAACTGAGGCACCCAGGTGGTCCTCTCACCCTTAACTGACCATAAGGCTACGCAGGGTAAAGTCAGGTAAAGTCAACATTCTTCACCTCCCTTGGAAGTAAGTGTCATGTGATTAGTACCAGTCAGTGGGATTTAAGAAGTAATATGGGCACTTTTTGAGACATATTCTTAAAGAGAAGGAGTGTGCCCCTTACTTTGGCCCACTGCTTGAGACATGATCAAGCCACCTTAGATCATATGGACCAGAGTAGGAGGCAGTGCAATATGATAGAAGAAGCCTGGTTCCTGGATGACCTTATGCAGCTGAGAATCCTGCTGGCCCTTGACTGTCTATCTCCATAATGTTACATGAGAGAGAACCAAGCTTCTATCTAGATTAAATTACACTTATCTAGGTCTCTGTTACATCAGCCAACCCTCCATCTGACCTAAACCTGTATCAAAAACTGTTATCCTGGGCAGCCCTGGTGGCTCAGCAGTTTAGGGCTGCCTTTGGCCCAGGGTGTGATCCTGGAGTCCCCTGCAGGGAGCCCGCTTTTCCCTCTGCCTGTGTCTCTGCCTCTCTCTCTTTCTCTCTCTCTCTCTCTCTGTCTCTCATGAATAAATAAATAAAATCTTAAAAAAAAAAAAAACTGTTATCCTAACCTTTGCAAGATAATCCACTGCACTGAGGTTATGTGAAGAAGGGGGATGGGGTGGGGAGTGGAATAGAAAAAGATGAAAATGGTAATGGTCCATGATCCTTATTCTTTCATTTTTAAAAATATTTCTTGGGGTGCCTGGGTGGCTTAGTTGGTTAAGCATCTGCCTTCAGCTCAGGTCATGATCTCTGAGTCCTGGGATTGAGCCTTGCCTCTGGCTCCCTGCTCAGTGGGGATTCTGCTTCTGCCCCTCCTCTGCTCATGCATGCTCAATCTCTCTCTCTCTCTCAAATAAATAAAATAATAAAATCTAAATACATAAATAAATAATAAAATATTTCTTGAAAAACAAATTTGAATATAAACAGTAAAATAAATGTACAACAAAGCACATAGTTTATATTAGTATCTAATATCTATTATATTACTTTTCTAGTTTATTTTTTCATTCATAATAGCAAACTTGTTGAAGAGCAGAATTCGGTTGAAATACTATGACAGCATATTGAAGTACTGAGGGACACTTGGGTGCATAACAAGTATTTCTTTCTTCTGAGGAGACTTCAGTGTGGTTGTGGAGATAAAATAGTTATTAAAAAGTAGCATGTAATTAGTGCCATGGACAAGACCTCAAAGGCCTGTCGGTGTAGAGACCTCTTTCCCTTAGGGGCTTTCATGACCAATAGGGTGTTTACACAGGTTATTTGGTTCTCAATTTAAAGGAATATTACAGGGCAGCCTTGGTGGCTCAGCAGTTTAGGCCACGGTTTAGCGTTGCCTTCAGGCCAGGGCCTGATCCTGGAGACCCGGGATCGAGTCCCATGTTGGGCACCCTGTGCGGAGCCTGCTTCTCTGTCTGCCCGTGTCTCTGCCTCTCTCTGTCTCTCTCTCTCTCTTTCTCTGTGTCTCTCATGAATAAATAAAATCTTAAAAATAAAGGAATATTACATTGATAACAATATATGTTTTTTTATTATCAGATAATCAATCAGTACTGTTATTCCAAATTAAGCACATAAAATTTTTCTTTGCTTCATTTTACTCTCAAACATAATTTGAGATTAAATTCTTCTTATTATGATCTTTTAGGTTATTTATCTTTAAATATAAAAATTTTCTCATCATAGGACAGAGTAATAGTGATGATAAAATATTTTCTAGGTTGTAAATATTCCAATACTTATTTTTTTTAATTCCTGTTTTTTTTTTTAAGGCAAACAGTGCCCCCTTTTGGCCATTGGTCCTCATAAAAAAGAAATTCTAAGACCCCTTTTTCATCTCTACAAAGAATTTAGTTTACATATATGAATTATATAAAACTAAAGTATTTATAAATTATATATTAGTTATTAGTTATATAATAATACATTATAAATTATATGTAATTTCCAAAGAAACCATCCTATGTTACCTTAAGAGTATATATACTGTGTGCTTTTTTTTTGTTTTTTTAGTTAACATACAGTGTTATATTAGTTTCAGGTATACAATAAAAGTAGTGTAACATTTCAATTTTTTAAACAATTAGGTCTGCTAGAGTGGTTAATGGCAGTTTTGTAAGACCCAAATTTTAGTTTTATGAATCTTCTTTATCCTATCTAATTCAGGTTGAATATGAAGGCTTAAAGCATGAGATTAAGCGATTTGAGGAGGAAACTGTGCTATTAAACAGCCAACTGGAAGATGCCATCCGGTTGAAAGAGATCGCGGAGCACCAACTGGAAGAAGCCCTTGAGACCTTAAAAAATGAGAGGGAGCAAAAGAACATCCTGCGGAAGGAGCTCTCCCAATATATCACCCTCAATGATAACCATATCAGCATCTCTGTAGATGGCCTCAAGTTCACGGAGGACGCCAGTGAACCAAACAATGATGACAAAATGAATGGGCATATCCATGGGCCCCTTGTGAAACTGAATGGAGACTATCGGACTCCCACTTTAAGGAAAGGAGAGTCTCTACACCCTGTTTCTGACTTATTCAGTGAGCTGAACATTTCAGAAATACAGAAGTTGAAGCAGCAACTAATGCAGGTAAGATCTCTTTTAGGGCTGTGAGAGTGGATTTCTTGTAGATTGCATGTCATCTGTTTTGGGATTTCTTGTTCTCATATTTTACTTCTAGCTTATTTTTTGAGATATTGCTTCTTCAAATAGCAACTTTGAAAGTACAGTATTTTTTTTTTGAAAGACACAACACAAGAGGTGTTGAAATGAAATCTCATTTGCATCGCTTTAAGAAATATAGAGTCACAGTAGATTGCAATCAGGTGTGAAGGGAGGAAAGCCTCTCCATCCATTTCTAATTAAAAGAATTCAGAAGCTTTACATATAAGTGAAATGACAGAAAAATGAACTTTTCCATCACAAACAACTGTAGGTATAGCTTTAAAAATAATGGTAGACTTCACAGAAATACCTTAAGCCTTAAAAGATGTGAAGGACTTTGAGTATAGAAATTAGCCAGGACATCCTATGATTCAAAATACAGAACAGGTATAAATCTGAAACCTAGGAGTTCTTATTCCAACATAATCTAGACCTTAAATTTTTAGTATCTTCAAACTTATAGGTCTTGTGAAGAGTCCTGGCCTTTAAGCTTATCTCCCTGTGAAATGGCTTTTCTAGTTTAGGTTTTGCCTCCCTGCCTACCTTAATCCAGTGCTAATGGAAATCTTGCCTGAGGAACAGCATCACCACCTTCACCATCACCTGGGGGCTTCTTAGTACTACAAATTGTTGGGCTCCACACAGATCTGCTGAACCAGGAATCTGGTTCTACAGGCTTGTCAGGTGATTAAGTTTGAGGCTTAATCTTCAGTCTGTTATTCCTCCCCCACCCCCAAAGTTCTTTGTGTATAGCTGATAATTAGAGGCTGTCAAGACTCTGGCAAGCATTTATTTCTATAGTAGAGAAGGCTTATAATTTGCTGCCTCTATAGAAATGATGACTAAAAAGTGAAATTAGGAGAAATAAATAAGAAACTAGAGAACCAGTGAAGTTGATTTAATAGGTTTATTTTTTTTAATAATAGGTTTATTATTAATATCACATCAAGAGTTAACATATCGTGCATTTTACCTGCCCTATGCTTTTGGCCACTAGCAAAGAATTCATTTTCAAAACATTCAACTGAAATCAAGAGGGCATGGCCATCGGAAGAAAATGAATTTCATGTAGACTTACCTGACTGCAAAATCCAGTTCTCTGTTGTAGGTAATATTTGTCTATGTCCTTTTGTTCAGTTTACACTAATACAATTAGAATAACAAACATATTAAAAATTTTTACATGACAGGTCATTTATAAGAAATCATGCCCCCAAGTTAAATAGAATTAATATAAAATTTTTCTTAAATTATCATGTTGGTGGCTTTAGGATAAAAAGTTAGTATTCTGAGACTTTTTTGTTTCTACTTATTATGGTGGCAGTGTAGAACATGATAGGAAGAGGTGCTTTTATGCATAAAACAGCTCAACAGTTTTCAACTGGGACAGCTATTGGCTGAAAGCTCAGAGCTGTTTTCACATTTAATCCTAAATGTAATCTGAAATAATACAAAATTCTGAAATAGATGAATCATTTAACAAGAAGAAGAATGGTGGAGACAGCAGGAGAGTGATTCTTGGTTAGAGTGTCATTTGTATTTGGGTTGGGACAATTCCTCACTAGACTAGTGAGCTTCAAGAGGTTTAGCGTCTCTGGTCCCAACCCATTAAGTGCTAGATACATCTCTTCTGTCAACCTGATGACCAAAATGTGCCCTACTCACATTTCAGATGCTCCAAGTGGCTTGGTTTATGAGTTAAGGTGTGTAGAGTGCTTAGAACAAGGCCAGGCACACAGTAAATGCTCAATGATTGTGAACTATTACTACTATTTCAACTCCAGAGTGCCTCTAATTTATCAAACACTGAATTAATTTAGCTTTTATTAATATTAACTTTCTGTTAGACAGTTGGCTGGAGGATAGTCATTTAACAAAAGGGGAGAGAAAAATGTCACTTGTTAAACCTTCCCTTAATACAGCAGAAAATTGTGTACCCATGTTTAATTAATGTTGACAGTTTGTCAAGATATAGAGGGGGCACAGGCAGGGCTTTGTGTTCCCAAATTAGCTCCACATTTAGTTATGGAAACCAGGCTCAACACAGGAAGAGCTTTGTAGCTTCCAGCCTCACACCAACAACACTAATGTGTAACTTTGTTTTAGACAAAGTAGCCATCTTTTGGTAGCAACATTTTTTAAAAAGTGTATCAACTTTTTCTAAAAATATATTTCATTCAAATTATGGTGTACAAGTATAGCAGAGTGTATATTTTCATGTGTAACTTTGTTTATAATCTGATATTTTTTTCCTTAGCTATGTATTCCTTGTGTTTAATTTATGTAAATAAGCAAATTATAAAAACATTACAGTGGATGCCTGGGTGACTCAGAAGTTGAGTGTTGCCTTAAGCTCAGGGCGTGATTCCAGGGTCCTGGGATCAAGTCCTACAGTGAGGAGCCTGCTTCTTCCTCTGCCTGTGTCTCTGCCTCTTTCTCTCTTTGTCTCTCATAAATAATAAATAAAATCTTTTTTAAAAAATTACAGGATACATTGCCTAGAAGTTATTGCAATTGTCTTTGATGTTAATGAGGCTTGAAAATAGTATGACAGTTCTGATACACAATAGTACTAATGCACCTTGCAGCATATACTGTGTCTCAGTGCCACTCTTCTGGACATTCCAAGGAGCAAGCAATAAAATGTACCTTCTTTTTTTGAAGATTTTATTTATTTATTCATGAGAGACACTGAAGGAGAGAGGCAGAGGCAGCGGGAGAAGCTCCATGCAGGGAGCCCGATGTGGGACTCGGTCCCACCACCCCAGGATCACACCCTGAGCTGAAGGCAGCGTTCAACCACCCAGGCACCCCCAATAAAATGTACTTTAAACGTGGCTATCTGAAATGCTTGGGGCCAGGTGTGTTTTGAAATTAAATGTTCAGAATGTAGAAAGGTAATATGCAGCATATACTATATATTTTATGACATCTCTAATGGGACCAGGTGCAGCAGTGAATGATCAAATAATATTTAACATTTCTGTAGTGAAACATGTGGGTATTCATGCTAAGAAGAGAAAATGAGGACCAAACTGATGCACCTCTCATCAGTCAGGTGCAGTATTGCTGCCAGAGAAGTCTAGAGTGGTCTGAACATCACCACCCAGTGAGTTATGATAAAATTTTTATGTAAAGCCACCTGGGATTTTGAAATTATGGCTGTCTTAGGCATGGCAATTGCCAAAATGTTAGGCAGCTCTCAATCTTGTGTACCTTGGCTTCTAACATCAGCATACTTTGGATATCACAGCTTGTATTTTCATAGTTCCCTTGTCTTTTAGGATTTCTTTTGGCTGGGGTCCAAAGTACTGCATGGAACACCTGTACTTTGTTAATGTTGACAGTTTGTGGAGATACAGAAAGGCACAGGGAGGGATCCAACACCCTGTACTAGGGAATATGCAGCTTTTAAAAGGATTTTCTTCCTTAGGATTAAAGAAACCTTTTGAAAACATCATACCCAAGTCAAAGAGATTGTACTGCCATCTGCTGGGAAATGGTAATAATTAATACAAAAAATCTAGGACAACTACAATTTAAATAGTACCTCCTAGAGTTGTGTTGCCCTCAAGACTCGGTTATTTCAAATAGAGTATACAGCTGAGCCTTAAACAACACAGGCTTTGAACCACACATGTCTGCTTACATGCAGATTTTTTAAAAAATACATACAGTACCCTACTGTAAAGGTGTCTCTTCCTTATGATTTTCTTAATAACTTTTTTCTCTAGCTTACTTTATCATAAATAAAAGTATATAATACACATAACATACAAAATATGTATTGATCAACTATTTATGTTATTGGTAAGGTTTTCAATCAGCAGTACTGCATTGTTCAAGGGGAACTGTAATTGATATTTTCCGGTGACAACCAAGTACTTTAATTAGTTTTATTAGAATGAAAATAAGTAGTTCTTGTCTGGGATAACTAAATTATTTAATCTATTTAAAGGAGTCTCTATGCTTATGTCAAAACTTCTGCCTCTGATAAACAGCCTCTGTTTAACCTCACATTGCAGGAGGTCAAACTAAGGAGTAAACTCTTTGGATTTTTCTTTTTGGTATCACACCAGCTATACAATTTCACATTTAATGTGATAAAAGAGCAATATTTCTCTGAAACTGAAACTGATGTTTTATTGTATCCTCATGGATGTGAAAGAAATAAAGATTCATATTATATTTAGGTCCACTCTATTAAAAACAATTTTAATGGTAAGTGGTCAATTTGCTCCATGTCCAATAAGATGTCAAAGCAATTTTTATATATTTGCTTAATTGGTTGGTACCTATAACAACTGTATGGGGTGGCTAGTATTATTATGCTCATTTTACAGATAGCATGTGAAACTGAGGCACAGATCTGTTTTTGTCATTTGCCCAAAGTCAAAAACAGTAGAGTTGCTACAGAGAGAGAGAGTGTCAAACAAATATTCTCTGGTTTAACAAAGACTTACAGAATATTTATGAAAATTAGAATATATAATATATAATATATAAATTAGAATATTTATGGGGTGAAATTAATTAAAAGATGATTGATCAGTTTGTGTTTTTCAAATGACAAATATAATTTCCTAGGACAAAGTTGATGACTCATTAAACAATTACAGATTTTATAAAGATTATCTTTATTTTTTTTATTATTTTAAGATTTTATTTATTCATGAGAGACACACACAGAGAGGCAGAGACAAAGGCAGAAGGAGAAGCAGGCTCCCTGCAGGGAGCCAGATGCAGGACTTGATCCTGGACCTTGGAATCACAACCTGAGCTGAAGGCAGACACTTAGCCACACAGGCGTCCTAATGATTATCTTTAATTTACTTTTTATAGGCAAATACATTTCTCAGAAGTTTTACTTTTTTGCCATACATCAGAAAACATAAAAAGAGCATCTATTATCACAACAGTAAGAGCCTAGGTCATCTTTTTTAAGGACAACTTTTTTGATATATAATTCATATACCATATGTCCACCCAGTTATAGGGTATAATCCAATGGTTTTTGTACATTTACAAAATTGTGCAGCCATCACCACAGTCAATTTTAGAACATTTTCATTGCACCAAAAATAAACCATGTGCCCATTAGCCACTCGAGCCCCAAGCAAATACTAACCTACATTCTGTCTTGAGAGATTTGTCTAGTTTGACATTTGATGTAAATAGAATCATATAATAGGTAGCCTTGCATGACTGGCCTTTTCCACTTAGCATAACATGTTACAACATATATTAGTACCTCATTCTTTTTATTATTGCCCAATAATATTCCATTGTTTGGATATACCACATTCTATATATCCATTTACCAGTGATGAATATTTTAATAGTTTCCACTTGACTCTTATGAATAATGGAATGAATATTTATGAACAAGTTTTTGCATATGCATATGTTTTAATTCTCTTCCATATATACCTAGGAGTGGAATTGCTGAGCCATATGGTAACTCTGTTTTACCAGGTTCATCTTGTCCAAGGTTGATCTTTTTCACAGTTCTTGTTTGGGCACAGATTTGAAGTGAAGCGTTGCCAGAATTGCTTCACTTCCAGCAGAGAAGAATAAATTCTTCTCTGAATTCTCTGAATTCTTCTCTGAGTTTATTTCTGAGTTCTATTTGTGTATGTCGATACTACATGTACTGTGATAATAAGAATCACACAAAGCAGTCAAGTGTCAAGTTGAGTCAGTTGACCAGGATAAAGACTTGATGAAAGTTAATAACCTATAAAACAACTTTGATTTCTTTTCCTATAAAAATCTTAATATAAAAGTGCAAATTGTGGTTATCTTTTCTTTTGTTTTTCCACAAAAGAATCTATCTGTATTCAATACATGTAAATGTGTTTATTTAAAAGATAAACATTCAGTGAAATTAAAAAAATTTCTTTGGGAGGGATGCCTTGCAGGTGACTCTTGATCTTGGGGTTGTGGTTCGAACCCCACATTGGGAGTAGCGATTGCTTTTTTTTTTTTTTAAGATTTTATTTATTCATTCATGAGAGACAGAGAGAGAGAGAGGCAGAGACACAGGCAGAGGGAGGAGAAGCAGGCTCCATGCAAGGAGCCCTATGCGGGACTCAATCCCGGGACTCCAGGATCACTCCCTGGGCTGAAGGCGGATGCTCAAACACTGAGCCACCCAGGTGTCCCAAGGGAGTAGCGATTACTTAAAATTCAATTGGACATAATGACAACTGTAATAATAGTTAACATATACTGTATGCTTACACTAGACTAAAGAGTTCACAAATTCTGCATTCAAGTTTTCTGGCAAAACAACCAGCCCTACTATAAAAAATAAAATCCTCAGTTTCAGATAAAAGATGGAGATTATAGAAAGAGATATAAAGCAACCATTCTTAGTCACTATAGAGGATGATAATTAACTCAGCAGGTGTCTCTTGGATAAATTCTTCACAAATGGAGATTAAAACAGTACACTTAAAATGAATGTAATTTTAATATTTGAAATGCTTTGCATTTATTAATTCAAAGCACAACAACATATCTTAGTTTACGTACTGCTTCTGAAATCCAAATACAATTAAAGCACTCCAAACCTAAGTAGCTGGGAGAAAATATCATGGGGGAATTATATAAAAATTATCCACAGTTTAGTTATCTTTGGGAGGGAGCAGTCCTATCTTAATTCTCTGGGGAAAATGTGCTAATATGTGTAAATTTGGATATCATTCTCTGGTCAAGTGATCCCACCAGAAATGTTCTGAGTATGTGGAAGACACATACACGAAAGAGACAATAAAAAATTTTAAAAATCTGATGTTTTCTGTAGAGTTATCCTGAAGAATTTGATAGATTTATCTTTTAGACTTAAAAATGTTATTTTAAAATTGGAATTGGAAAATAAAATAAAATAAAAAAATAAAAAATAAAATTGGAATTGGCAGAGCACAGATTGGAACTCTCCTAATGATATTACCTCATTCATTATAACACTTTTTCCTCTAAAAATGAGTTTGAGACACATTCAGTACATTTTGTTCTGGTCCAATTTTTATTGTATTCAAAAGCTTTTACTATTAAAAGGTTTTTTTGTTGTTTTTTTTTTTGTTTTTGTTTTTAAGTAAACTCCACAACCAGCATGGAGCCCAATGCAGGGCTTAAATTTATGACCCTGAGATCAAGACCTGAGCCAAAATCAAGAGTCAAATGCTTAACTGAGCCACCCAGGCACCCTGTATTAAAAGACTTTTTGAAAACAGCTTTGTCTGTTGTAATTATGTAACTAATCAAATGATGTTTAGGCTTTTCTGACCAAATTCCCTTAATTTTCAAGAGAAAAAGAAAACTCCTGAAATAATCCATTTTCATTGAGATTAATACAATACCAATAACAGAATATTTAGAGATTTTCTGTCTCCATTATCAAAAATTCAAATGTCTTGGCTTTTTATTAAGTACCATGTTACCTAATTACCTGGGTTTTTCACTTAAAGTTATTGCCCAACAGTCTGGATAAGTCAATTCATCTTCAACTATGGGGATACAATTTGTTATATCTAATGAAACCCAACTAAAAGAATTTGTATTGAAGTATATCTTGACTTTGAAATGAAAAGGTTGTTTTTGCACATACAGATACAAATCTATGAAACAAAGTTTGCCATGTAGAAACATTTTGGTCATGAAAATAATCAGTTACTCAAGTGTTAACGACAGCTAATATTATAATACCTTGAGCGTTATATTCATTATCTGACTCAATCATCCCTTTATAAGGTCATAAACTGAAGCTTGCCCACTCACATAGCCAGGTAAATATTGGTGCCAAAATTAGAGTCAAGTTCTGATGATATAGCCCCAGTTGGTTTTTTGTTTTTTTAAACCTGTTAAACTATTTTGGGGGATATTTTGGTTTCTGTAGCTAAAATATGTAATTTGTGGATTGTGTTCTAGATATGGGCAAATACTATGTCATAAAATCAAAACTACAATAGAAGCCTCTAATAATAATTTAAAATAACAAAACTGTATTTTTAGTTCTAATTTCATGACCCTATTATATAAGCAATCCTTGCTTTACATGATATTGCTGGGCCATAAATGATTGTGCAAGCTGAAACCATGCAAAACAAACTCATAACTAATGGAGAAAATCAATTGTTCTGCTTTTGTCTTGTCTTGTTTTGTTTTGCTTTTTTAAGTAAGCTCTATGTCCAATGCAGAGCTTGAACTCAGGACCCTATGATCGGGAATCTCCTGCTCTACCAACTGAGCTAGCCAGGTGCCCTTTGTTCTGTAATCTTTAAAAAATTTTTGTCAAAACATTAAAAACTCTCTTAATATATAAAGAAATGAAAAATAGGGTTCTCTGGGTGGCGCAGCGGTTTGGCGCCTGCCTTTGGCCCAGGGCACGATCCTGGAGACCCGGGATCGAATCCCACGTCGGGCTCCCGGTGCATGGAGCCTGCTTCTCCCTCTGCCTGTGTCTCTGCCTCTCTCTCTCTCTCTGTGACTATCATAAATAAAAAAAAAAAAAAAGAAAGAAAGAAATGAAAAATAGTAAAACTACTTAGTACACTGAAATCCAAAAAGTAGAAATGTATTTAAAGTTTTCCTTGTTAAAAAAAAACTTTGAAATAAAAATTTAATCCTCCCCTGAAAGACTAGGGAAATTAACTTTATATTTTACAGAATATCAGAGACATCCAAGCTTTTGAAACAAAAATTTAAATGGTGCCTACACCCCCCAAAAAACTTACCAAGAACAGTTCCATCTTCCCTTCTTCTCATCATATAATTTATGAAACAAGAATCTTTTCTATGCCTGTCATACTCCTAAGTTTGGGTCAGCGTTCAACACTCTATCCTTTGCACTTTCACTGTCTGAAAATATCTCTGATAGTACCTTTAAGTGTGCTCATGTCACACACTTCCTCTAGGACATTTTTATCCTTTTTTCTAACAACTTTTTTTTTTTATTTTTGTAACAACTTTTTTTTGATTCATGTTGATGCATTCTCCTTCACCAAATTGCTTTGGCTGCATATCTAAATCCCTTCAAATGACATCAATGTCAACATTGTCACATTCAACAATTTCTTCTGTAACTCCATTTGTGTCTGATTCAAATTTCATTTCCAATATTGCCACGTTTTGCTTCTCTGCTACTTGTTCTTTCCTTCCTTCTTTTCCTTTTTCCTTCCTTTCTTCATTCTGTCTTCCTTCCTTCCTTCCTTCCTTCCTTCCTTCCTTCCTTCCTTCCCCATTTCCTTTTTTGGACTATCTATTTTGGTAAAACATCATGGGGGATTACCACTGGGAGACAAGAAAACAAGACAACACAACTACACTTTGCTCTCTGTGAATGAATTGAATAATAGATACACTATGACCAATCACTGAAAGACTTTGAAAGAAGTGATGTTGATTGGTCACTGGTCATGTTACTATGTAGTGATTTTGTAGACTGAAGCAGCAAAGTTTATACTTTACACATTGCCCACAGTTAATGTACTGTGTTTGGAGGGAGTGGTGTTTTAACTAACCATGATCACTGAAATTCATGCATATTAGAACCATAAGTGAGGACTGTCTATATATGATAATAATATGAAGGATATCATACCACAAAGAATCATAAAAATACTACTCTACTGGGGTTCTTGGGTGGCACAATTGGTTCAGTGTCTGGCCCTTGGTTTTGGCTCAGGTTGTGATTTCAGGGTCATGAGATCAAACCCTGCATAGGGTTCCCACTCAGCGCATAGTCTGCTTAAGGCTCTCTCTCCCTCTTCCTCCCCCCACTCCTACTTGCTCACTCACTCTTCTCTAAAATAGATAAATCTTTTTTAAAAAAATAAAGTTTGGCAATATCTCAATCTATTAAAAAACTACCATACTATATTACAAATTTATAGATAGGTATAGATCTCCTAGAGTATTATGCTGGTGTTATATTATTTGTAGTTTAATAATTGTTATTTATCATGCTAATATAATGATAATTTTACTTATCTCCTAGGAATTTAGAAGTTTGGAGGGATGTAATGTATGACACAGGAAAATTTAAAAGTTCAAATTGATAAATTCTTTTAGATATAAAAACATTCAAAATCAATCCATTATCTTTAAAACAGGTCTCAATATTATTTGCTTACTGAAAAACACATCTATGTTATAAGCATGTAAAGACTTTTTTTTTTTAAGATTTTATTTGTTTATTTGAGGGAGAGAGAGAGAGAGAGAGCATGAGCAGGGGGAGGGACAGTGGGAGAGGGAGAAGCAGGCTCCCTGCTCAGCAGGGAGCCCAACATGAGGCTTGATCCCAGGACCCTGAGACCATGACATGAGCTGAAGGCAGACACTTAGCTGACTGAACTACCCAGGTCTTCAGCATGTAAAAACTTTTAATTCATAATGATTACCTGTATAGAGGGACAGAAGGTGGTTTTTTATTTTTTTATTTTTTATTTTTTTAAGATTTATTTATTTATGATAGAGAGAGAGAGAGACAGGCAGAGGGAGAAGCAGGCTCCATGCTGGGAGCCCGATGCGGGACTCGATCCCGGGACTCCAGGATCATGCCCTGGGCCAAAGGCAGGCGCCAAACCACTGAGCCACCCAGGGATCCCCTGAAGGTAGTTTTTTAAATTCTCCTATCATAATTTCTTATATATTTATATTTAATGACACAATATTTTATATTGAGACCGTATATTTATTCATTTATATTTATTTAAATAAATTGCTAATTTTTTAAATTCCTACTTGGGCTGAAGGAATGGAAACAATTTTTAAATTGTTCTTTTAACTCTAAAACTCTGTACTCTAACTTTTATATTAAAAGCTATCAGGACATCTGGGTGGCTCAGTGGTTGAGCATCTGCCTTCAGCTCAAGGCATGATCCTGGAGTCCTGGGATCAAGTCCTGCATCGGGCTCCCTGTGGGAGCCTACTTCTCCCTCTGCCTATGTCTCTGCCTGTCTCTCTGTGTCTCTCATGAATAAATAATTAAAATCTTAAAAAAATTAAAATAAAAGCTATCAAGTGTTTTCCATGTCTATTTTGGGGATTAAATGCTTATTTTTTTAAGGGGATGATTAAGGTTCCCAGCATTCTTTTGTAAGTTAAAGCTTTAGGTGTTAAATCTGATTTGGGGTTGAGCTCTCAGAAGGAAAGGATGACTGATTATAGGCACCTGACAACAGGTTCCCACATGAGCTAAGGAACAGATATACCCTAAGGCTCTCAAAATACAGGGCCAAGTACTATCTCTTGACATCTTGTTATGTTTTCTACAAGGTGTTAAAAGATAAAAATAAGATTGTTTGAATAACATTCAAGTTTCATGAGTGTATGCATATAATGCATGAGAATTTGGATGAGTAAATATGCATAGCATAATTCTTTTAAAGTAATAAACTTTTAACTGATTGACTTACCAGAACTGCTGAAATAAGAAAACACACTCCAATTTAATTTGAAATAATGAGGACATTGGCTCTGCTGCAGTTTTTTTAAATGTATACATGCCTGACTCTGAATGGATCAAGTACATCGTTGGCATTGCATTGAAGTCATTCAGAGAACTTTTTTTTTTTTTTTTGCCATTACAGGTAGAGCGGGAAAAGGCCATTCTTCTGGCCAATCTCCAGGAATCACAAACACAGCTGGAACATACCAAGGGAGCACTGACAGAGCAGCATGAACGGGTGCACCGGCTCACAGAACATGTTAATGCCATGAGAGGCCTACAAAGCAGCAAAGAACTCAAGGCTGAGCTGGATGGGGAGAAGGGACGGGACTCAGGGGAGGAGGCCCATGACTACGAAGTGGACATCAATGGCTTAGAGATCCTTGAATGCAAATATAGGGTGGCAGTAACTGAGGTGATTGACTTGAAAGCTGAAATTAAGGCCTTAAAGGAGAAATATAATAAATCTGTAGAAAACTATACTGAAGAGAAAGCCAAGTATGAGAGTAAGATCCAAATGTATGATGAGCAGGTTACAAGTCTTGAGAAGACCACCAAGGAGAGTGGAGAGAAGATGGCACACATGGAGAAGGAATTACAAAAGATGACCAGCATAGCCAACGAAAATCACAATACCCTTAATACAGCCCAGGATGAGTTGGTGACATTTAGTGAAGAGCTAGCCCAGCTTTACCACCATGTATGTCTGTGTAATAATGAAACCCCCAACAGGGTCATGCTGGATTACTATAGGCAAAGCAGAGTCACTCGTAGTGGCAGCCTGAAAGGGCCTGATGATCCCAGGGGACTTTTGTCTCCACGATTAGCCAGGAGGGGTGTGTCATCCCCAGTAGAAACAAGGACCTCACCTGAACCAGTTTCAAAAGAAAACACAGAGGCCAGCAAAGAGCCAAGTCCAACCAAGACCCCCACAATCTCTCCTGTTATTACTGCCCCACCATCATCTCCAGTGTTAGATACAAGTGACATCCGCAAAGAGCCAATGAATATCTACAACCTTAATGCCATAATCCGGGACCAAATCAAGCATCTGCAGAAAGCTGTGGACCGGTCCTTGCAACTGTCTCGTCAAAGAGCAGCGGCACGGGAGCTGGCCCCCATGATCGATAAAGACAAGGAAGCCTTAATGGAAGAGATCCTCAAGCTCAAGTCCCTGCTGAGCACCAAACGGGAGCAGATCGCCACACTGAGGGCAGTGCTGAAAGCCAACAAACAGGTGATCTCATTCTACTGACAATGCATGCTAGCCAACACTTTCTTAACTAGTTAATTCTTTAATGTTTTTGAGTGTCTGTTATCATCAGAATGAGAGTTCAGATTCCTGGTCAGCAGAGGAATAAATCAAACTATGTCCCAGTGGCAGGATCTAAGGAGAAGATCCAGTTACAGATGTAGAAAGGCAATGCAGGCAGTACCTAGCTAGAGTCCAGCAGTCACTGGGTGGGGAAACAGGAGATGCAGGGATGGCAGAAGAGGCTGGCACAGTGGCTTACACCACGGGAACACCCTGGAAAGTGGCCAGAGCGAACAGAGATCTAGGGAGAGATAGAGATAGAATATTCACTAGCTCTGCCAGTGACCACATATCTGAAATTTAGGTTCAATTGGGATATTAATTCACCTAGGTCAGGACTGAAGCAATAGAAAATTTTTCCTAACAATAGATCTTATCCTTCTGGAATCAGCAGGAATGCTACAACATGACCCTACCTGACTAATTCCTAGATCTCCTTCATGTCTGATTTTGTTTTCTTTCCACCCTTGAGCATTTGCCGGATAGGAGTGCTATGAAATATAGGTGGGAAAATATTTTCAATTTCTGTTTAGGTTCTCTGCAAAGTAAACCATGGAAGATATATTTGAGAAGGGTACTAAGAAAGAGTGTTGTTAAAGAGAAACAACAAAGCATCCAATACCTTCTTGCAAATGTAAGCAGTGCTAGTGTTGGGGAATAATTTCAGATGCAATGCTTCTTTTTCTTTTGCCCTTATTTTGGGGGAGAGCCCATGCCCTTTCTGGCATCCTCATCTTCAGTCCCCATAAATCCACTGATGTAACTGGGAGGTCTGCCCCATAGACAGTGATATTATTTGTACTATAAATATGTTTTGTATTAATGCAAAGGCAAATTAGGACCTTTTGTGCCATCAGTTCAGGGAAATAGCAAAAGATTAGAATGAATAAAGAATTTGTGGGAGATCTGACTCCAATTTGAGGTCAGAGTGAAAGAATGTGTTACCATAAACTGCTACAATCCAAAGACCCAGTGACTCAAAGTGGTCATAAATAAGCAATACCATATTACTGATACCATATTAAATAAGGCTTAGACAGCCTTTATCAAAGACATAATATCCTGGGCATTCTTGGTCAAGCCATTCAAATAACATCTTTGACTTCTTGCAGATTGAATATTAACAACTTAGATCTATAAGTATCAAGATGCTTAATTGATGCAGAAGTATAGATAAGCATGGTTGATAAGCCATGGAAGACTAATTTATGAACAAGCATTCATTGATTACATATTTCAAGGCAGGTACTAGTAGGGATGTAAAAGTAAGTGACCAAGTAATCTAGTAGGAGTTCAACACATGCCCGTAACTATTCACAGGGTAGGACATAACATCAAGTGGTATAAATAGTACTATTGGAATTCAGGGCAATACCAGAATACAAGACATTCCTGGCTAAATTTTTATTTTCTCAGTGGTTTGTGGTACCATTTGCATTACATTAGCATCACAACCCTTATGGTCTCAGTAAATAAAATGAAAACACATTTCTAGCCATGCATTTAGTTTACATTTTAATGATGTTGGGCCTACTGCTATGATGCTTATGTGCCATGAATAACTTCAGATGTCTGCAGATGACATCCATTATATTTAGACATTGTGGAATGTTCACTATTAAGACTAAGGTAAGAATTTTGTCATAAGGGGAAAAAGGGGAATCTTCCTAATTTAAAAATAGGCATTCTGCATTCTCTATGAATCTTTAAATATACTTTAGGGGGTTTTGTATGCACATTGTCTTCTGCTGAAATATGCAATGTTTATGAAATACCATCTGTGGACTAAACTGTGCAAGATGCTGAACATTTGATGACGACTAATACACAATCCCTGCCTTCTATACTAGGACTCACAAACTAGTGAGGCTGTTGGGAAAGGGACAGATCATGACAGTGCGATGCTATACATCCTGAGATAGAAGCTACGGAAACATTGCCGAGGAGGGGATTAATGTTTCCTAAAGGAGTTAGCAAAAAACTTCGTGGAAGCAATTATACTTGAGTTTGTTCTTAAAGGATGAAGACATGTTTTCCAGGAGAGGAAGAAAAAAATTCTAGACAGGAAGAATAGTAGATAGAGAACCATAGGATAGAGTGATACACTCGGGAAATGGTTGTGAAGATCTCTGTGTCTGGAAACAAGATTTTTTTATTTAGAAAGTCAATTTTGGGAGATAATGTAGTGAATGCAGACATCACCAAATCTACTCAAGGGTTGTAGATACTTAGAATTTCTTACTTCTAAGAAAGCTTTGTACAGTCTGTGGACAAAAAACAAAACAAAACAAAAACTCTGCACACTAAACTGAGTCTTTTGGGGAATTTCTTACAAGGAATAAATTAGTTTGTATGTCTATTTCAGATCTTGCTCTTTTGTCATCCTCTCCTCTCCAACCCTTAGATGACTAACCATGTGGCTCCACCTGCTTACAAATTTGTACATTGACATTTTCATAACTTAAACTTAATGGTCTGTCCTAAGTGAATATGTGTATAAATTTTTTAAAAATTCAACAACTGCCATTTTCCCCCTGGTCAATTTCTGCATTCTTGGTAATTTTCTGAATCTGTAATATTTCTGAAGATTCCATTAAGCTATAGCACTACAGAACATACTAAAATATTTTATGAGTAAATTATCATTTTAATCTGAATCTGAAATTCAATTAAAACTCATAAGAAACTACTCTGGAATCAAAACATTAACAAACAACCCTATCCCAACATTGTTTTAATTTTAAAAAGAATCCATTTATTGCTATAGAGGTTGGCACTTTGCATAGGAAAGTTCTGGCTGTCCATTTCAAGCACAAAAGGAAATGTTAAAAATCAGAATTGTTGGGCAGCCCCGGTGGCGCAGCGGTTTGGCGCCATCTGCAGCCTGGGGTGTGATCTTGGAGACCCAGGATCGAGTCCCACATCGGGCTCCCTGCATGGAGCCTGCTTCTCCCTTTGCCTGTGTCTCTGCCTCTCTCTCTCTCTGTGTCTATGAATAAATAAATAAAATCTTAAAAAAAAAAAAAACCAGAATTGTCTTCTTAGGGAATCTCATTAGTAATGGATTTTTTTTTATTAGTAATGGACTTTTTCATTTTTTCATTAGTATTGAGTATTTTTACGTACTCTGAAAGACTGTGATTAACAGTTTGTAAAAAAAAGGGGGGGGGAGATGCTTCCAGTTTGGCTTCAATATCTATACCATCTGCTGTGCATCAAACAGACATTCCCTAAGTATACATTGATTTCGTACATTGATTTAGTCAACATTTTTCTTTCTTCCTACTATGTGTCAGGCTAGTTCTCAGTTTTAAACACTGTTAATTCCACAAGATTCAGAAATGCCTAAATCCTAAGTTCAAACAAATATTTTAATTCATTCAACATTTTGGAATTTCTGCTTTTATGGAGATTGTGAAGAATTAAATTAGCCTATAATTTTTTGTTTTGAAGTTGTAGACAAAGACGGGAAGCAATCTGTTCTTTGTTAATTCTTTTCCTTAAATATGTAGTGAAGATTTACAGTTTGTCGGATACCCATGCTATAAATTGCAATGGCCTTGTGTCTTTTAGGTCTGCAGAGCACAGGTGACACAAGAATATTTGCATTCTTTTGTATTTCAGTTGGAAGCTCCGCTTCTTTACTTTCTTCTCCTTGATGAAATCCTTCTTGTATTAAGTTTCATTTCAGCTCCCTTTCTGTCTGAAAAATCACACACTTTCAAGAATCTGCATTAACTATTTCCTCAACTACTATCATTTCCTTAACTCCTGTTACTGACTTTGGTTTATAGGTCGCTTCCAGGGTAATTTAACCATGCTATGGATTTTTTTTAAAAACTGCCCTATACCCAAGTACCTAGATATGTTTAGATAAAATGTAACTAAATCAATTTCACTTTCCATTTATGAAACAAAGTAATAGACCCAGGATGGACAAATCTGTATGATCTGTTTTCCTGATATGAAAATCATAAGCATTGTGATTTTTCTGCTTCAGACAGCTGAGGTGGCACTAGCTAACCTCAAGAACAAATATGAAAATGAGAAAGCAATGGTGACCGAAACTATGACGAAGCTTAGGAACGAACTGAAGGCTTTGAAAGAAGATGCAGCAACTTTCTCATCCCTGAGAGCAATGTTTGCAACAAGGTAATAGTTTCTTCTTCCAAGAAAGACTTTAAAATTCACATGGGTCTCTTGAGTGTTGTTTGATGTGTAGTCCAAGAGGATAAGGAATGAAGAAAACATTTGAGATTCTACTCTGACAAAGCGAAGACAAATGTTTTGTGCTGTTTTCCAGAGCCCTCTACTGGACACACTGGATCAAGCAATTCTTTTACATAGAAGTGCTTTAAAATTAATGTAATAGATATTTTTTTCTAGATCTGATGTGCCCAAAAGAATTAGATAAGGGGAGAGAAATGTACTTACTAAAATAGCTAGGTATTATATTATCACCACTGAAATTTATCTCTGTGACTAAAGGACGTAAAGATACTTCTCATTAGTATTGTATGAGAAAGACACCCTCATTATGAATATCAATATTCACTGTATCAGCTAATTACTTGTACTAATGTACAATGAATTAATAAATTATAATTATTAAAATGTAATTGTATATATCACCACATTTTTCACATTTTTCACATTGCCCAGCTAATTAATTGGACAAATATTAGGGACTACTTTCCCCTACCAGTTTCATTATCACAGTACGAAGTACTGTACTTCGTTTTTAAACTTGAAGTGATTAAGCATGTATTGATTCAAAGGTTTCAAAATCCCAAGATTTTCTTTTCTTTTTTTTTTTTTTTTGACAAGACCTGTATTTACTTCTTTATTTTTAGAGAGAGAGAGTGAGAAAGCAAGAGAGTGCATATGGAAGGGAGGGGTAGAAGGAAAGGGAGAAGCAGGCTCCATGCTCATGAGATCATGACCTGAGCCAAAATCAGCAGTCCACGCTTAACCAGACTGAGCCACCCAGGTGCCCCATTAAAATCATGAGATTTTCAAAGATGTTGCCATCCTTTTTTTTGCTGTCAAAATTCAGTACCAAAACAAAAACAGTCATATATCTTCTATGATACAAATGTGGTACAAAATTCACAAAGCATAACTATGGCTTTATTTGTAGATTCAGTAAATAATCTATATGTAGCTGATATAAATGTTAAAAAAAAAAGCCTGGGTTTTATAAGAGCCTTGGAGTTTGTCCAGCTTCTTTGTGTATCAGGAGAGAAAAGTTTCAAGCTCACATTTTGTGATTGACTCTGTTAGTGATGATAATATACATTATATATATATTCCTCTTTTAAAAAGAAATCACAACTTTTTAAAGGGACATTTACAGTCTCAGTCTGGTTTGTAGAAGAATTATTTCTCCCAAATAGTACATTTTCACATTATTTATCTTTTTATGTATAACTGCCCTTCTCCATAATATTTTTTAAAATATTGTTATCTGAGCAATTAAAATAAGTCCAGGGTCCTGAAATCCACCTTCTATTTTACTAGGACTCAGTCTTTCTTATGGTATTCCTACTATGCTTCTTGACATTTAAGGTTAAAAAAAGTGGGACCCACCTGGATCTCAAGTTCTCTCACTAGAGTGTTTTTATTTTAAAATGCTGCAAGGCTTGTGTTAATTTCAAAGTTTGTATAGTACATTTTAGATACCTCCACCAAATCATTAACTCTCAGCTGGTGCATGAAGAGTATTTGTTGTTATCTTAGTAGTAGGTAAGTAAACTCAGAAAAAAAAAGTCTCTGAATAATTGTGTGATTAATTCTTCCTTCCAAATGTTTATGTGCATAGGTTTTACTTTTGACAGGGAAAAAAAGATCACTGAGCTTATCTTTCTGCTATAGCATGAGCATCAAAGCCGAATAAAGATATTCCTAACAGCCTGCTATATCTGTATCAAACCCTAAGAAAATCATGGTTTTCTTTGACATCTGTTGCCTTATCATCTGGTTGAGAAACCTTTGAAAATATTCAAGTTTCTAATTCAGGCAAATCTGCCATATTGAAAGCAATGCAGCTGCAATCTGTACTCAAAATCCATAAATATAAAGAAGGAAATGTTTTTTTTTATAAACATGGTTATTCTTTTGCATCCTACAGCCTGGTCTATAACAAACTTGTCACATCCCTCCAAAGACTACAATGTTACACAGTAGAAGAAGCTGCTGTAACACATCTGGCACGCTGTGAATATTGCCTAAGACTTTACTGTTCATTCTCCTGACACCAGGGGCAACCTCCACAATAACTCTGTCCTTGTGGTTTAAGATGTTGCCTCTTATAAGTGTCCATATATACTCCATTGTATAGATGAACCATCAGTTATTGCACCTGCTTTATCATTTCCAGTTCTCACTCCATTCTGCTCTGGGAAGACCAGCGTTCTAAGTCTAAATTCCAGTCCAATTCATTATTCCCCAACTTAAGTTCGATGTATAATTTCACCAGGATTTTCTCCTGACCACTTTTTGTTTGGGTTCTAGATGTGATGAATATGTCACACAGTTGGATGAGATGCAGAGACAGTTAGCAGCCGCAGAGGATGAGAAGAAGACTCTAAACACTTTGTTACGAATGGCTATCCAGCAAAAACTTGCCCTGACCCAGCGGCTGGAGGACTTAGAGTTTGACCACGAGCAGTCCCGACGCAGCAAAGGCAAACTTGGAAAGAGCAAGATCGGCAGCCCTAAAGTAAGTGGGGAGGCGTCAGTCACCGTGCCCACCATAGACACTTACCTCCTGCATAGGCAGGGCCCACAGACACCCACCATTCGGGTCAGCAGTGGCACTCAGAGGAAAAGGTATGCATGCAGCGATCTTCATAGTATGGTGCAGAGGCCAGATTTTTAGCTAACTGCAAAAATTAATGTGCTTTTATCATGGAGGATGGAGGAAGGGAAGGAAGACACACAAACTGGGAGTGGGTGTCTAAACGGGCCTCCTCGCTAATGTTGGTTTTTCCAAATCAAATCTTTTTTGATGATTGTGTGGATTTATTCCTTTCTGTCCCCCACGCCCCCACCTCTTGATTAACCGTAATATAATTTTTGAGTATCTGTCAACATGTTTGCTGTTCCTTGTATGCATAAATATGCCTCTCCCCTACCTCCAACCTAAAAATCGGTAGCTAGAAGGTGGATATTAAGAATGAAGCTACATCTTACGTGTTTTACATGACATTAAAAGTCATTGTACTTCTGGTAATGGTGCTATTTACCAGTTTCTCTTTAATGGGGCAAGGATGTGGGTATGTTCTCTTAGGGAAACTTTTGTCTGTATTACCAAAACTGACACCTGACTAGAAGGGGATGTCTATATTGAGGTAGAATGGAGTGGAATGTGCGTAGTCTTTTTCTTAAAAGCAGTTTTTGTGCCTTTTCATTTGGTATGTGAATGTTGCTCAAAGAAATCATTTGCAAGGTTTTTAGTGGCTTGATTTTGTGACCATTTTACAGAGTCCTGGATGTTGAATTACTTACCCTGTATTTTCAGTTAATGGTAAAATTTTTATTAGGAGCTTTCAGTAAAGAATCAAATAATAGAAATATTTTCTACTTGCGGTACAAACTGACTAACTATAATAAATTTCTTTTCCAGTATCCAGTACAGTCTCCAAATAGGGTTGTATCCTGGTATGGAAACTAAGCAATTAGCAAAAATCTTGATTTACATGTTAAAAAAAATTAAATGCCAATATAAATAATGTTGTCACTGGTGAGGCTTTGAAAGGTAATTAAAGTAAAACTTTTTTGTTTCCTATATGTATTTTCTTGGATCTCCTGCAAGACAATTTTCACCTTCCCTTTGTGATCAGAGCCGTCCCAGGACTTCAGGGGCTACCTACCTACAGAATTTATTAAGCGTTCCCCCTGGTCCCACCTCCACAGAATCATTTCTTCTGAAGGGCCCCCCTTCCATGAATGAATTCATCCAAGGGCACCGGCTCAGCAAGGAAAAAAGGTTAACCGTGGCTCCACCAGGTAAACATTTTTTCCTTGGGTGCATGTGATGCAAATGATTAGCTGAATAAACAACTCTCCCCTTCCTCCCAACCACTCATGCCCACCCATCTATGGAGTCAGGCTTTGACGATGGTCAATTCCTGAAATACAAGACGCCTTTACACTCAGCGTCCTGTTTTCTCCTTCACTCGGCCAGACAAGCATTCCGTAGGAGTTGCCAGGGGCTTCCTCTTAACAGCCAAGGACGGAAAATGAGAGTTGGAAGGAACGGGATAGGTCAAGGGAACCTAGCATCAGGTGTAATGCAGAGCACACACCCAGGTCCTATTTGCAATTTGGTAGCTCATAGCGATTCCATCCTGATCAAATTTTGTCATTTTGTTCTGATCGTTTTTAAGGTAATTTCAGTAAAGGGAGCCATCTTTATAAAAGTTGCTAATCTCCTTTTGTAGTGACTCAGAATGTCTCCTCAATGATTGTAGAGAAAATAGAAGAAAAATCCTCCCAAGGTTTTGCTCCTCAGGAACATTTACATCTTTGTGTGATATCCTTGTAGTCTGCAAGCCCTTATTGATTTATGCTTACCAGTATGCTCACATTTTATTTTTAGCTTCACCATTTTGCATTTTTTTTTCTCTTTAAAAAATTTTTTTTCCAATGAAGAGCTTCAGTTGAAAATGTAACTTCTGGCAAATGGAGTTCAGCCTTTTGAGAAATCCCTGCATGCTAACTCTAGGTCAGAGGTAGCACACAGGAAGTCCATGGAATAAAATAAGCCCAAAGGCAGCATAACAGCTGGTTGTCACAGGGAATGCAAAATTAAAACTAATTCAAGTTACTTGTCAACAGTTAGAAACTCAGAGATTTCACGTGAGCATCTATTTCTGGCCTCCCTTGAATAATTCTGAATATCTGGCAGCCCGAGGTCAGTGCTCATGCATGTCAATAACCTGTCAGAGCTCTGTTGAGTTTACTGCTTTTAAACAGGGCAAGCTTTGCAGTTTTCCACAGCCCCATCACTCCTGAGCACTGGTACCCAGATTGCTGCACTTGTCTTCTGAACCCTACTATAGTCTTTGAGTTTGCCACAGAATTTTGTTTTTTAATTCACCTTGATTTTATCGCCTACCTCATTTACTTTGGTTTTTACCTTAATTCCTTTTTGGAAACCTCAGCCTTTGGATCTCTAATACTTTTCCTTATCTGATTCGTGAATCAGCCTACTGATTGGGATTAAAAGGTGTGATGTGGAAATTTATAGCACATATTCTACATTCTAAGAATATTTGAGTAAATTAGTAGTGTTAATGAGTATAACAGCCAAAATGTACACCAAAAAGAAAAAGAAATAAAAGAAAAAAGCAGCAACTCTACTGGACATTCTTACTTTCATAATTCATTATTATGACCTATTACTTCAGACTCCTTTGAAAAGTACCTTGAAGTATCTGTAAATCACCAAAGTGGTTATGATTCATTAGGACACCTAACTTCAATAAAACCCACCAGCTGTTTTAGTGTTCCAACTGGATTTCGTAGCACTATACTAGAACCTAGAAAAGAAATCCTGTGATTAGTAAGTAATCCTACTGTTTTTTAATTGAAAAAGTGACATATCAATCAGACTAAAAATTAATAAACAATAGCTATTTTTCATTTTGTATATGATCATTTGATCCTTATTTACATTAATATGTATTTATATCATTGTCATTACATTGTCAAAACCATTAAGATTATATTGTAAACTTTTCTGTGTTACTATCTTGTCCATTTTTATTTTTAAAGGATGTTGTATCATAAATTTTATTTCAGATGTTACCACATTAATCAGTACTTCTCTTGTTAACCACTGGGATAGTTATTTATTCTGTTATTTTATGCCGTGCTGTTAGAAATATCTTCATGCAGTCAACTTCTCATCGGTTCATTTTTTTCTTGAGCGAGATCACTGAGCTAAAATTATGAACATCTTTGTGTTTTGTGCTCCACTTTGATATTGTTGTCAAAGAGAGTATATCAGAAAAAAAAAAAAAAGAGAGTATATCAGTGTACCAAAAGTCTTGCAAAACATTTTTCCTGTTTTTATACACTCTTAATCTTTCTACTACTTATTGCACATTGTACACATCTTAGAACTCTAAGGCTAGTTAGCATACATGAATGAGAGTACTATTATGTTGTCTTAAATTCTTTAGGTTTGAATATCTAGAAAATACCATTGGCCTTAGAAATTATTATTACATACAAGATTAGAGATACAAATAATATGGCATTCAGAATCATCACTAGGCCAATAAATCCTTATAATGACAATGTAGCATACTGATAAACCTTACATTTTTAACCATTTATTTGAAGTTAAAGTAACTACAGAGGGGAGGAAGTAAAGCTGTTATTACAGCCTAAGGAATTTTCAGTTATGTATCATAGGCCCAACCAGATTAGTTCTTAATAAATTTTTAGATCAACCAAGCAACATTTTCTAAAAAGTTTTGGTTAAATCAATTACTATAGAAAGTAACTAATTACCTTCACCAAACAAACTATAACTTCTAAAAATATTTGTGTTATTGACAATATATATTATTTTTTATAGACTGAACTGTATTGGGTAAGGCATATTAAATATTATTTATGATGCTTTTGCTGTATAAAATGTGTACAATAAGCCAAGAAAAGGAAAATATGCCATATATCTCCAGTCCTATATTCTCCACAAAAAATATCTTAAACCAATGGAAAAGAATAGATTTGTAAAGTATTTTTAATTCATGAATTTAATATAAGTTACTGATAATTATAAAGTTTAGTAGCTAGTAACAATATATAGTCATCATTTAAAAGGACAATTCCCTGCTAATTTATTAGAATGTTTTCTGATTAAGTTTTCTAAAATGTATTCATAATATATCTTTGTAGGTGATTATTATTATTCTAATAAGTGGGTTGTTTTCTATTGAGGAACACTGAAGTAATTAAATTAATTAAATCGTTTCAGTAGAAATACAGAGTTAAATTTGGTTTGGATCCTTTTGTTGAGGAATTATGACAGATTTAAGTCTCACTTAAAAATTTAAAACACAAAACACAAAGTATTATTTACCATATATAAGGGATATTTTCAAATAGATTTTATTTCTATGAGATGCTCAGCAGAAAACTCCATCTTCTTAAGCCACAATTTCTCAATTTCAGGAGAATCAACTCTAGAATGGGACATTGATTTTCAGAATTAATAGATTGTTTTGTACTAATTGATTTGCAACATTAATACAATCTTTTAGAGGAAAATTCTGGCCTTGGCTTCTGACTTTGACTGTTTCTGCTGCCTCATCCCCCCAAATTTCAGAGTTTCTGTCCTTAGCTTATTGGCTTTATTGTTGTTAACTTTGTCCTTATCTTGGCATACAAACTCCAGTGTTCTCGCCTATATGGCTACCAGCCTTGATAATTTGAGTCAAAAAGGATCCTGTTGTCATCAATGAGTTTACAATCAGGCAGCAGGTAGTATATCTTCATAAAACCATTGGTTGTTTTATATTATTTATAATATAAATGTCTGTTGTATATTATTTATATAATAATAATAATAATAATAATAAGAAGAAGAAGAAGAAGAAGAAGAAGAAGAAGAAAAGAAGAAAATCTTACCATTTTATCAATAATTAAAATCAGCCTGCCAGAATATGTGAAAAAAGTCCATGTAATTTATAGGCAAGAGATGCTATTTCTATAAGGAAAGACTTGACCACATGATTTGTGGAGGTAAATTAGGTTTCTGAACCCAACTGCAATGTGTATGTGTTTGTGTGTGTGTGTGGAGGTTTCTCCACTATACCAAGCAATTCTCAGACACCAGCCCGGTGTGCTACAATTCAACTGAATTCTGACACTGTCTACCCAAAAGTACCATTAGAGTCTGTGTGTTAGGTGTCAGACCCACAAGACTGCCCCTCCTCCTTTCCAAACTCTAGTTGAAAGCTCAGGTTATTCCTTCTGCTTCTGACCAACTGGCTATAGATTAGAGGGTCAAGTGACCCTTGACTTCAGACACCAGTCCAAAGTTTAGGTTGTTACGTATATTTCTAACTGACTGGCTCTGAATCAGAATTCCCATGACCCCTTCCTCAGATTCCATTAATTTGCTGGAGTACCTCAGAGAACTCAGAGAAATATGTTACTTACTAGTTTACTAACTTATAAAAGGTTATAACTCAGAGACAGCCAGATGGAAGAGAAGTGTAGGGCAAGGTATGGTGAAAGAACTTGGAGTTCCATGTTCTCTCCCAGAAACACCACTCTCCCCAAATTTCCACACATTCACTGACTCAGTCCTTTGGGGATTTTATGGGGGGTATCATTACATAGGCATTGTTGATCAAATCATTGGTCATTGGTGATTGATTCAACCTTCAGCCCATCTCCCCTCCCCAGAGGTTGAGTACTAGACTAAAAATCCCAAACCCCAATCACATGGCGTGTTCTCTTGATTCTTGTGGCAACCAGCCACCATTCTTAAAGTCACTTTATTAAAATAACTGAGGACACCTTTGTCACTTTCAACACTTAAGAAATTCCAAGGATTTTAAGAGCTGTGAGCCAAGAACTGGGGATGACAACCAAATAAAATCTTTCTTACAAATCACAATATTGCAATAGGATATACAAGAAATCTCAAACTTGATAAAGCAAGTTTGAACTCTCTTCTTGAAGTAATGGTCTAAGCAATTTGCTCTTCACCCTGTGTTTTCCACGTAGGAGCTTTTCCTTTTGGATGTTTTGCTTTCCCCTATCATTTTAATTCCGGCTGTCCCTCCCTACTTCTCTCTTTCTCTCACACCATTACTGAATGAGTGTAAGAGAATGGTATTGTTTTGAAATCTGAAAATTTTGTGTGATATTTTAGATTTTGCCAGTTTTTAAAGCAGCTCACAGAAATGTGTTAACATGATCACCCTTTTAGATGTATAGTCAACAACGGACACAAACATGTTCATTAGTGAAACTTGCCTTTACATTTCACTGCATTCAAACGACATTTGTCCGTTTTTTATATTTCATTTTGTGTTCTGAAGCATGTACCAAAACCACATTTCTTTCCCTAACTCATTCGCTCATTCACTCATTCATCAAAATTTAACAGAATGTATTGAGCTACCACTATGTGTCAGGCACTTCTCTTGGCTTTTGATATATGTAATTTAAATGAATCATCATCCCTGTGCTTTAACTAAGTAATGATGTTAATAGATATTCCCAGAATAAACAGAGGAGTTGAGGTAGTTAGGAGCATTCTCCCAAAAGAAATGTGAGCGCTGGTCATGCAAAGTGACTAGACTTTGATTGGCAAACAATAGGGATGCAGGAGTGGGTAATGAGAAGAGCCTTCTACAAGAGGTCAGCTTGTGCAAAGGCCACAATCTTGGGGACTAGAAATTGGAGCGGGATCTGGGAATGATGGGAAATGATACTGGAAAGACAAACAAGGACTTGAAAATTGACAGGTTAGTGAGAGTGGACCTTATTCCATGGACATAGATGGCAGTTTTAAGAATAAGACCAGGTTTTCATTATATTAGATTGCTCTGATAGCAAGGTGGAGAATGGATTGGATGTGGCCAACATGTAAGGTAAAGAAGTAGATAGGGAATCTTATGAAATGTGCAGATGAGAGGTGGTGGAAACTCGGAATTAAAACTGGAAGGAGTGTAAATGTTGACACGTGTCTGCATTTAGAGAAGTCCAACCATACCTGAGAGCCAGTGTGTCCCACGTATACAAAACCTACTCTAACTGCCTATCTCCTTCATCCTCCCTCACTTTGTAGGAGCCCAATGGATGCTATTTGAGTGGATTTCCTGAACTAGCAGACAACCTCAGTGGGTTTTTTTCCTAAAATATATTTTTTTCCTCTAGGGGTTTCTCCATTTTTGTGAGTTGCCCTTCCCCATATCACTATACTTCCTACCAGCCGCATTCCCCAGAGGGTTCAATTCTTGAAATAGCCGGAGTGAACGGCATTCTGTTTGAAACTTGCAATCTTTTAGGCTTGTATTTTCTCTTAATATAGCTTCCTCTGCAGAGGAAGGCTTGGGCATTTTCTGATGCTAGTTTGGTATCAAAACAAAATAAAAATTAAATAAAAAATAATTCAGGGATGCCTGGGTGGCTCAGTAGTTGAACGTCTGCTTTTGATTCAGATTGTGATCCTGGGGTCCTGGGATCGAGTCCCACATCAGGCTCCCTGCAGGGAGCCTGCTTATCCTTCTGCCTATGTCTCTCCCATTCTTTCTGTGTCTCTCATGAATAAATAAATAAAATCTTTAAAAATATACTAAGTCAGAAAATTGCCAACCACATGTTTAAATATACATGTTTCTATCTGGGCCCAATGTAATATACAATTAGAAATTGGCTCATATTTTCAAATTTTAGTGTAACATACATGCTGCAGGAGTATTTTTCTTTTGCCGGGTTAGTCATGATTCATTTTACAGTGGAAATGTCCAACACCCTCACATTGCTTTTCAGTCTTTTTTCAAGGAGCAATTCCATGTTTACATGAAATCTTTTACTATAGAATGAACTTGAGTTGGAATGTTTAATGTTAAGAATGTCATCTGAGAGATGTGTCTCTTCATTAGATTACCTCTGTCTCTGTGATAACAGATACAGTACACAATTGAAACCTGAAAAATGTATCTCCTTTTTCCCCAATAGCTCCATGTTTGCTTTGTTTAGATAAATACCTAATATTCCGTAATTTAACCGAATGTTTTGGTTTTCATTCAGTTGATTAACTGAATTTCATATAAAAATATTTTAGAATTTTAAGATTTTTCCCCTTCCTTATTTTCTCCTACAAAGTGTCGAACCTCTATGTATCATATACACCAGTTTTGCCATTGTGTACATAAATGCATACAATTTATGAAGACTTTTCTGATCCCTTATATTCCCTAGGTAGAATTACTGGCCTCCTCCTCTGCCTCACTACAGATGGCATAGGCATAGTGTCTTAAATCACATTCCTCTATGAATCTATAAGCTTTTGGGCGGGAACCTTGCTCCTTGATCTTCTAATCTTCAGGATCTTGCACTGTACCTGGCACATAATAATAGGTCATCAATTTGGTAGATAATTGATAATGAGTTCAACTTGCCTACTGTATCTCAAAACATATGGCCTTATTGTGGTTTATCATTTATACATGTAGTTCTTCTAATATATAGATTATAAATAGTGTTTTTTCAGATGTGATTCACTGTAGGTAATATAATAAAATCTCCCAAAGAGTTGCATTGGGAACTTTGCAAGTCAGTTACTCACTTCTCTTATTATTTAATTTAGGCAGTGTGAGTATATAATATGAGATATATATATAAATATAATATTGAAGTTTCTTTATTTGGTTATTTTTATATATGGATACCTAAAAATCAAGGCAATCATAAGAAAATATCCACTTTACAGGGCAAAGTTTATGAATCAATGTAGTATGGAATAAAGTATTATATATAAATATGTAGGCTTTCCTTACTTTTTACTTTCTTTTATTCCTTTTTAAGTTTTTAAAATAATTTTTAAGTATATTTTCAAAGATAATGATGGTTCAAAATTTAAAGGGTAAAAAATATAAAGTAGCTCTCTCCCAGACTACTTGTGTCTTTCCAGAAACATTCTCTATATGTGCAAGCAAATATATAAAAATATGTACATATATAATTACAACTATGTATTATATATGTATTAACATTGGCACAACCACAAACATTGTTATACATGCTATTTTTTTTCACTTAGTATATCTTGGCTTTCTTTATGTCAATATTCATCTTTTTGTTTACTTTTAACCAGACGTTATGGAGAACAAGGAAGATACTTGAGCCCTTCATGAAAGCTTGAAATGTTTTCATGTATAGAATAGAAATATATCTTGCCAAACAATAAAATGACCCACAAGAATGTTTCACCTTCTAGACCAGAGGTATTTGGTAGAAAAATAATGTAAACCAGATATGTAATATTAATCCAGTAGCCATATGAGGAAAAGTAAAATGAAACACATGAACTTAATTTTAGTAATATTTTTTAACACAGTGTATCCGTGATATTATCATTGCTACATGCAATCGATAGAAGCAATTATTGAGATATTTTATGTCCTCTTCTTAGACTTTGAAACTCAGCATATATTTTACAGGTGGAATACATCTCATTTTGAACTAGCCATATTTCAAATGCTCAGTAGCCAGATTTGACTAGTAGCTACTGTATTGGACAGTATAGTTCTAGATCTATTTACTTACCAATGGTTTTAACTAGATATAATATCTGCGCAGAAACCTAAAATTTTACTCAGTAGCATCTAATTGTACAATAAGACTTAAGATGGCACATATTTAGGTTTTCTTTTGAAATGAAAAACTGGACCAAATGTTTTTTGTTGCAGATTGATTCTGCTTTGTTTGTCTCTGATTGATGGCAATGCTCTTTTAAACAGGTTCATAGTAATTGTTTGTAGGCTCTTCTTTATACACCTGTTTTATTTGTTACTAGGTCTCTTTGTCAATATTACAATTTAATTCCTATTGTTTAGGTATGCCTAAGAAACCATATGTCTTAAATAGTCTTAAGATAATAATACAACTTGATTTTTTTTAAAAAATTGGTGTAATCAAGCTTATAAAAAATCTGTTTTATTTATTTTAAGTAGAGAGTACATTGAAAATGTTTATAATGCATCCTGCCAATTTTAAATGGCAGGATTTAATGATACTATATAGAGACAGAAAACACAAAAGAACTCTTTCCAGATGGGTCACATGTGTTTTCCTTTTGTCCAGGATAACAGAAAAGATAAAGATAATACTAAGTAAATAATTTCATGGTGCATACTGAAGCTACTCAATAAATAATGCAGTGATTAATGGAACATCTGATGACCACAATTCTGTCAGCATTTTCATTTATTTTTTTTTAATTTTTGTTTTTGTTTCCACTGCTTCCTCTGTCAGGTATACTATTCAGAACTTAAATTTTCTTAATAGACTCCATATTCAAAACCTAAGCATTGTAAGCAAAATAAGTGATGATAGAAGGATCACTGAAGGGATCCACATGAAAACCAACATTGCAGAAGGAATGGACATATTACATTAGATAATATCTTTCAATCCTTGTTGATGATTTTAGTATAACTATGTCGTTTTAAAGTCTTTTAAGTTTTATTAATATTTTATTAAACTCA
Source organism: Vulpes lagopus (assembly GCF_018345385.1). NCBI lineage: Eukaryota > Metazoa > Chordata > Mammalia > Carnivora > Canidae > Vulpes > Vulpes lagopus. The sequence continues at coordinate 29,182,186 of NC_054844.1, forward strand.
TGGAAATTGAAAATTTCTTATTAAATGCTTTAAGGAAAAAACTAAAATCTTTCCCTAAGATATCCATTAAGTGAAAGAAAACATCACTTTTTGATATACCTAATTACATATTCAGGGCCAAAGTGGTTGGGTCATACTTGTGGCCACCAAAGTCCAACCATGTGGTGCTGAAGATAGAGGCCCCCAGAAAATGGCTGAGTCTGGAGGGGTAATGAGGGGGCACAGATGGCTGAGACACATAAAAGGCCCAGGACATTCCAGCCAATTATTGCCTTTCTCTCCTGACTCTGCCCAAAGGACACTTTCCAGCTCACTAAAAATATCAATAGGGAGATAAAAAATATGAAAGAAACACACCTCTAGGATTGGTTTGTAGATCATAGCTCCTGATTCACACTCACTGAAATGACCAGGCTCTGCCCCCAAATGACAAACTAGACCAAATACTAAATTAAGAAATTGCTCATGTTCTCTTACTACTTTCTACTTGTGCATGCTCCCTACCATCAAGTCAGAGAACACCCTTTATCTACCAACCTGCCATCAATTACTTACCTACAGCACTTAACCCTTAGTATCTTTGTATCCTTTGTGGGTGTTGGGTGCTACAACTGTCTATCATTAGCATTGCCTTGCCTTTTTATCCCAAAGCTCCCGGTACAAAAAAGAGTTTCAGTACTTAGCTCCGCTGGAATCTCTCCCTCATTGTATTCCAGGGGGAAATGGCCACCAGCATCTTCTCTGCTATGTTTACACATAATCCAGTCTGCTAGTGCTAGCTTATTGTATTCTACTATTTACCCTCACTGTAACTACATAACAACCTCTATTATTTAAAAAACAGCAACAACAAACCCTCTGATCATAAGCATTTCCCAGGATGTTATGTCCAAACTTCGACATCTTCTATTTACAAAGAACACTAAGAAAAATATAGTAAGAAAAAGCCACAATAGGTGCCCAGCAAAGCCAATCTTGAGATTAACAGCGTAGACTCTCCTTTACATTTATAACAATATATAGATGGTTAAATGAAGAAATACTGAAGGAACTTCTCCCAGTTCTGAGACTCTCTGATTCTATGAATACAAATTATTCTCTTCTTCACTGGGACTGGAGCTTGTTGTATACAGCCCATGTTTCTAAATAGACTTGTAAGTAAAAATATTTTAAAAATCTCAGCACCAGTGGTGTTGGTGCATGATATGGAGGCCACTGATTTAATTCAGAAATGTTTCTTTAGCGTCCATCAACATGACAGCCAACCAAACTCTTCTGAGGCATTGACAAATATTTGGGGAATGGACCTTTCTACATGATAATAACCGTGGCTTCAGTGGCTCTCCTGAGCTCTAAGCAAGTTGATCCAGGTCTGAAGGAGCAGCCTGAGTTCTCTATGAGTGTGTGCAAATGATCAGGAGTTGTAATGCTCATGGAAAGGCTACACTTGCTATTAGTTCCTTTGTTTTAAATGAGGTAATGAAAATGTAGTTCCATAGCACTTGCACCTAGACTACATAAAGTGACTAGTAATTAAACTTGTAGAGCTTAATCAACCAGAAAAGATTCACAGTGCACTGTATTCATTACATAATAATGGAGCATCCAGCCACACTGGTTTTCCTTTTGCACAATTGTATGTCCCTTCTATACACCCCTGTCATCTGTTGATGCTCATGTGGTTTCCTGGGCTGTTTCTCCAGTGTATTGTGCCTGAAAGATACAAGAGGAAAAAGGAAAAGCACAACTCAAAACTGTTGCTTTATTCCTTTCTATTGTTTACTTTTTTAAAAAAGGAAAGTCATAAAGATGTCATATAACTCTTAATTTTACTGTCCTTTAATTGTCACCTCTCAGCCAAAAACAAACAATCATTGATATGTTCTCCATATCACAAGTCCTAAAGTTTTTAAGAACTGGACATGTGAAAGCCCAGTTCGTTTCAGTTTTGCTCATTACTGGACTCTGGGGATTTTCTTTTTCTTTTTTGGTGTATAGGTTATGTCACTTTTCTGTGTCCAGACCATAAATCAGATCTCTTTCTGAACGACTGCTTTTAAAGCTGGCCTCTTATGTAGTTCCATTAGTGCGCAAAGGTTCTCCATAGATGGACTAGATTAGATTGTTACTTTTACAATAGTTAAACAACTCTCATTTCAAATATTTGTCTTGATAGATTTATATGAAAATATGTGTGTTTGTTTTACAGGATACTGATTTAGAGCAGGACTGTCCTTTTAGCTAAACCTACTTTTGGTGGATGTAAAACCGTTGCTTTTTTTAGTTGAAGGGGATAAACTTTCCTCTCGTCAAGGACTTTTTTGTTGCTCTGATGCTGTTCATCTAGTCCATTTTTTGCTCTAACCTGAGCCTTGTCTCTCAATTCTTCATTGCACATAAGAGTATATCTTGCTACAAATAGAATCAGTCTATGATCAGTTTAGATCATAAGCTCTGAAATTCAAAGTTTAGAGTAGGAGGGGGTACCACCCAAGACTCTGGCACAGACATCCCAGTGAGGACACTGCCTAGTGCAACTTACAATACCTATTTCTGGCTGTCCAGGCAGTCCTGGATCTACCTCTATTCATATGTCCTTAAAAAAAAAAAAAAGGATAGAAGAGTCACTTACTCTGAGTAGGTATTTATGGAATAAGCCGTTATGTAATGACAATAGAATCAGTTAAACATAAATTTTTTTCTCTTTTTATGCACTACTTGACATCAAAAGCAAAAAGAGGTAAGTTGGCTATATACCTGTAGGTGAACCTTATTTTCTCTAATAGAATTATTCCTGAGTAGCTTTGCTTCAAATAAGTTTCTATAAATCAAATACTTTTACATTAGGAAGCTTGTCTTTGTAAGTCCTTATTCTTTTCTTTGAAAAATGAATAAGCATCTTCTGTAAATATTAAATATTATTACTTAAGTACTACTTAAATATTTAATAAAAATTCATAAATTAAATATTATTTAAATATTTAATATTTAAATATATTGCTTTTCCTTTCATTGAGTTGTGGTTTAATATGCTTGTGAGGACATAGTGCATTTTGTAACACTTGGTTTAGTTTGGGGGTCTCTGAAATGTCTCCCCCAAAAAATATGGATTACATAAGAATTTTCTCTTTTCTAAGAAAAGTAAAAAAAAAAAAAAAAAAAAAAGCCAAGAAACAATTGACACTGGTGAAAGCCTATAGTTTTCAGATCCATCGCTTTACAGAGGAGGATGCCCTGAACCTCTCAGAATATTTTCTAGTGTTGGGGTTTTTTAAATGATGAAAAAATATTAAATAAGAAAATCAAACACATTTCACTGAGTGGTGTCTCATATATTTTTCTGTAGGGGATATATTTTCCAATGGATATTTTTAGTGGGTTTTTGGTTGTAGTTTAACTTAATTTCTCTTTTGTGTCTTTTTGATGATGAATTAATTCTGACATTTCAAAGGTATAGCTGGTCTTCACCTGCTCCATGCTATTATTGACTTTGCTGAATGAGAACAGACCATCGTGCCACCTTGAGTTAACTCTGTGCCAGCTGACACTGTTCTTGGGAAGGTCATTTCTGAACGAAAAGCTGTGTTTTCAACGGGTGTTTAATTGGTGTAAGAATCTGGCAGCAAAATGTCCTTTTACCTCTTGGTGCCACTGTATTTTATCACCCCCTCCCCCAAATTTATCTTCTGTCTTTCTACCGTAGGCAGTTGATTACACACATGCTCTTGGTTTCATTGTACATTGTTCAGGAGCAGAAAGTTGACTATACTGCAGAGCATTTGTATTTTTCTCTTTTGCAAGGTTTGAAATAAAAAATAGATTGCGAATATTGCTTTGTTTTATCAGCTAGTCATATGATATCCATCAGGACAGCAAATGGAAAGCTGGGTGAAAGTTTCTGCCTATCTATGATGACTGAAAGGTCTAAAAATGTGCCCTCTTCTTCTTCACAAGTCATACTCCGATTCTACATCGTTGAAGACAATTTTAATGCTTGTCACCAAATGTGATAAACTGTATGCCGTTGTCATTTGCACAAAGGCAGAGCCAGATTTTTTTTTAAGATTTGTTATCAGAAAAAAAAAAAGATTTGTTATCAGGTCATATTTTTGCATCGTCTACATTGAATTTTTTTTCTATATATTTCAACAATCCTGTCTTTACTGTGCTTTGGAAAATTTTAATGAATAATGATTGTTTCTGACTATCAAGGGTATAAACCTATAATGGAATTTGCTGTGTTAAACACTGATGGAAAGATAAGGCGGAAGTGTCTGGTGAGATGAATTAGCAGATTATACTCCTGAGTAGTCGGAAATAAGGCTATTGTGTTGTCTGTGGATGCTTTCAGAGAAACTAATGTATTAACAGGATATGTCATATGTTTGGCGAAAAGGGATGAGATAGCCAACTCTATGTGTTTGATTATAAAATGCTAAAAGTTGTTCACAGCTCTCCATTTTTATTTGTGTCAATGTACCATTAAGTTCATCATTAGATTTCTAAAAACTGCTTCAACTTTTCCTGATTACTGTTTATATTTATGTCGATGTTTCTATCTCATGCTTTCCTTATTTTTTTATAAAATGTTTCAACTTTAAATATTTATTTTTTTCCTTAATTCTCTTCTCTGTATGTTTTTTTCAGTTTATGTGTATAGGCATCCATAGGACTCCTTAAGTGTTCAAGCTGTTACTATTAGGAAAATGTATTTTGATGCTTCTTACCATTAACTTTTCTGTTAATTCACTAACACACTATTAATCATTTTGTAGATTTAGTGAGGAATAATTCAGTATTAATATTATTTGGCATACTTTAAATAATGGCAATTAAAATTATTTTCAAGATTTATATGTCAAGGTCTTAAGATTACAAAGAATTATTAACCACCCAGTGTTACTAAATTAGTTTTAAAACCTTTATCAGATAGTATTTCCTTTCTTATTTCTTTTATTAGAAAGGTGTTGTTTGTTATGATGACAGGAATGCCTAACTGTAAGCTCTTGCTTCTTCAAATGGCTCCATCAGACAAAGAATTAATGAAGTACTAATAAAGAAATCAATCCAAAGATGCTTTAGGGAAGGTGAAATCAGTATATTAGCAGTATTTTTCACCACATGCATCTATAAGGAAAATATTGTGGGAAAACAAAGAATTTTAAGAATGATAAGGCAGGGTCATTTCTATTTCTAAACCACATAGAGTGTTGGGGGAGATTAGATATACTGCAAGGACAGCAGTGGTCAAAGCTGTATGCAACAATGCTAAAGGAGATGCCATAAGTTCTAAAGGAGTTTAGGAGAAGCAGACACCTCCTCCTGGGTGGTCGGGAATAAAGATGAAACTTATTAGTTCTGAATAGTCCAAGAAAAGAGCATTTCAGATGAATGTAATGATAGGGGCAAAAAAAGATATCATTGTCAAAATGATTTCATCACATGGTCTATCTTGGCTTTCTAAATTTCATTATTGTCAATAGCATTTACTTTGTTTCTTGAAGCTGAAAACCTCAAGGTCACCTTGACTCCTCCCCTTGGTCCCTCTTGTGTAATCAATGACTAGTTCCTGTCAGCGGATCCTTGGCTGCATGCTTTCACAGACATTCTTTCACCTTGTCTGCAAAGTGGTATGTAATGTCCTCACTTAACAGAAAAACTGAGGCTCAGAACAGTTAAGTCACTTTTTTGGTGTCCCTCAGCTACTGTTTGATGGAGCAGGGATCTAAACTACAAAGGTCTATCTACAATGGACTCTAAATCTCATGCTGAAATGGAGGAAAGTTGAAGAGCACAGGGGAGAGGGAATAGGAATGAGGAGGAAGACAAGGAGACCACAGAGAATTGCTACATTGTTGGCAGATGGAAGAAAATTGTGATATATCCATTATCCATTCCCAAGGATTATTGTGTAAAGCCCTCACTTAAGACCAGGGTGCATCCCTAAGTATGTCAGTAACTAATTATGGGGAGCACCTTTGTGCAACTATCCGCAAATATCCAGAATTCCCGAGTTTGGAAGGCTTTTCTTTAATATTTATGTGATTTTCCTGTCTCCACTTCAGTGCATAGTGCCTAGAAATTTGTATTTTTCTATCAGTTACTCAAATATCACATCCTATCATCAGTTTAGTTTTGCCCAGTACCATTGATTTGAACACTCATTTCTTTTTTTTTTTATTTTTTACTTTTATTCATTTATGATAGTCACAGAGAGAGAGAGAGGCAGAGACATAGGCAGAGGGAGAAGCAGGCTCCACGCACCGGGAGCCTGATGTAGGATTCGATCCCGGGTCTCCAGGATGGCGCCCTGGGCCAAAGGCAGGCACCAAACCGCTGCGCCACCCAGGGATCCCTTGAACACTCATTTCTAAAATGCTTTTTGCTATGAAGAAAGTCTGCTGAAATTCGAGTACAGATTTTAATTTAGAATTTGTGCTTCTGGCCTTTTGAATTAAAACGTATGTGTTTGTCCCAACCCTTAGACTGTTCAGAGTTTAGAAAAATATAAGAGAACTTTGGCTGTTCTCAGATTACTTAGACTAACAAGGTACTATTGGCAGGGTAAGAGGTAAGAGGCGGGGTGATAATTGCTTCCACTTTGGAGCAAGTACAAAGGCTCCATATTAGTTTGCAAGGGCTACCATAGCAAAAGACCATAGCCTGAGAGGCTTAAACAATCTACATGTATTTAATCACAATTCTGGAAGCTAGAAGTCCAAGATCAAGTTTGGGCAGGTTTAATTTCTCCTGAGGCCTCTCCCCCTGGTGTGTAGATGGCCACCTTCTCCATGAGTCCCCACATGGCCTGTGTGAGGCCATCCCTGGTGTCTCTGTGTTCTAAACCTTCCAATACCCTCTGCTCATAAGGCTACCAATCAAACTAGATAAGGATTCATCCTGACAGTAGCATTTTCACTTAATTACCTCTTTGAAGATCCTATCTCCGGCAGCCCAGGTGGCTCAGCAGTTTAGCGCTGCCTGCAGTCCAGGGCATGATCCTGGAGACCCAGGATCGAGTCCCTCATTGGGCTTCCTGCATGGAGCCTGCTTCTCCCTCTTCCTGTGTCTCTGCCTCTCTGTGTGTGTCTCTCATGAATAAATAAATAATCTTAAAAAAAAATAAAGATCCTATCTCCAAAAGTAGTTACATTCTGAGGTAGTAGTAGAGTTTCCAATGTATGAATTTGGGGTAACAAAATTTAGTCCATTACGGGCTCCATGGGGCATTCCATTGGGCTCGTGTTCTCCTCTGCCACTCTCTCCAGGGGCCCTAGGAAAATCACTTAACCATTCTGATTCTCAGTGTCCTGATCTCTAAGAGGAGGATTATTCAACCAAACTCTGTTGAATTTTTTGAGCACTAAAAAACTTTTGTTCACTATAAAAATCATGCAGAAGGTGATCATGTGCAAACTCCTTAACCTCTTTAGGTCTAGTTTCTCGTTTCTAAAATAAATATAAAAACCTTCTCTAAAAGATTAAAGAGCCATTGCATGAAAAGTGTTAGCCTAATGTCTGCATAGATAAAACACTTGATAAATATTACATGTTACCATTATTTCTCATCCTTTCCTCTTCTTTGTGCATTCCTTATACCTATTCTTCCTTTTCTGTCATTGCCCAAATCCCAATTAATGAATAGTTTGGAAGATATAGCCAGGTGTGCAGAAAGTAGAAAGAGGGATATCCTTTTATCTCCCATAAGGACACAAAAGAGAATGTCTCTATACTTTGATCATTCACTAGGGAGTTATTTTAGAACAATCCATAACTATTTGTCAACCTTCTGTTTAATAACTTTGATCATTAAACATTCTTGCTTTTCTCCTATTAAAAATCATTTGTCCTCATTGAAAGGTCCTTAGTGAATATGGACCATTTACTCCAACTACATAACATATTTGTTCCAAAGTGATATCTATTTGAAAAATAACAGCAATGTCATTTTATGACAGCAATTGTTTAAGTGGGCAAATTTAATTACTGAAATTTTCTTTAATAGTCCTGAAATAGTATACCAAGTTAACAAAGATATTAACTGTCTCACCAAGAGGCATGTTTGCTGTTTGTATCATGAATTTTCATTTTTCCCACCAATTTTTGAAGTGTGTGAGTTGCCATTTTTAAATGAGAAGGGAAAGAAAGGAAAACACACACGCCTTTCCTCCCCACTTTTGTTGAAGGAAAGATGCTAAAAAAATCATGGCCTTATGAAAGATAGAGTAAAAGGTGCCCAGGGATAAATAGAATATGGAAGTGAGAAGGTGAATTCCTATGTGGGTCAGAGGAAGAAATATGGAAATAGAGTTTTTATACAGAGGAAAAGAAAGATGTTTCTCTAATCTGTGGACCAACAACCTTGAGGCTGATCCTAGGCAAATTTCTGGAAGTGAATGTGTTTCATATGCTCAGTATAGAATAGGGATTACTAACACCCAGCATGAGCTCATCAAGAATGATTTATGCTAAACTTATTTTCATTCTTCATCTCATAAGATCAGGGAAAGTGGTAACATAATATACCTGAATTTTGGCAAACAACGAACCAGGTATTTTAAAATATTTTTTAGACAAATAGAGAAAATTCTAGATGATGATGTAATTGTTTGGGTCCGTAACTTGTTGAATGACATCTTCAAAGGACCCAAATTCATAGATGGATATTTATGAAATATGGTCTCTACTTAGCCCGACCCTGTTATTAGCTACTAATCTTAGATGAAGATATTAAGGTCGTGATTATCACATTTTCTGATTTAAAGGAGAAAAAAGAGGGAGAGGAAGTTAATATGCTAGATTATAGAATAGGATCTAAAAGATGCATCAGGTAGGAAAAGGTGAGATTTACTAGAGATAAACATAGAAGTATATGAGAGGTGCCTGGCTGGCTCAGCCAGAGGAGCGTGCCACTTTTGATCTCAGGGTCATGAGTTCAAGCTCCACTTTGGGTATAGAGATTGTTTAAATAAATAAAAAAAAAAGTAAATATTGCACTGGGATTCCAGACAGCCCAAGTACAGGATGGAGGAAGCATAACTTGATAGCACCATCTGTAGGCAAAGTAAGTCATATGAAACAGCAGTGTGACATGGCTGCCAAAAAAAATTTGCCATGCAGGCTTCTGCTCTTTTAATAGAATGGGGGTATCTCAAATGAGGCAAGATTGCCACTCTACTCCACCAGTCACCTCTTATCCCACATGATTTCCTTTTGAAACCCCTCATTTTTAGAAGATTGTTGCACACAATAGAACATGCTCAAAGAGCAAGGAGAGTGAATCAAGTTGAAAATATGTCCTGTGAGGAAGAACTTACATTATTTGGCCTGAGGAAAACTTGGGTGACAAAGAGGGTTTTCATAGAAAGTGTGTAACACCTGGGGGGGTTGTGGTCATGAGGGAAGGTAGGGATGCTCATGAAATGGTGGGGATGCATTAGTTGTCAGGTCTGGAAAACCAGGGGCTGGGGTGCTGACCATTCTTTAGGAGACTGTTTTCCACAGAGAGCCACCGCTCAACTTCCCACAGAGCATCTGGGTACCAAGGAAGCCGTCCGCACAGCCACAGAACTGCCGGGTATGGTCTCCACAGATCAGCTTTCACCCACAGGTCCTCACCCACCTCTCAGTACTGCAGCTGAGCCCGGTGTGGAACCCAAGCACAGAGGGGTTCCCTGCTTCCTTCCACATGAGGTTCTCCCTCCCTTCCCAAAGGGCCACCAGTGGGCTCACGGGACTTTGTAAGGCAGTGACTTTTAGAAAATTGGTTCATTTTCTAAACTGCAGTAGGAAGTTAGAAGTAGTAGAAGCCAGAGGGGAAAACCCTATAATCATACTTTCTCTCCCTATTCGTCAATTTATAGAAATTGAATATCATCCCCATTCTTGCACTTTTTACCCTGTTTTGTGTTTTTGAAGTAATTAGTTGCCTTCAAATTACTATCTTAACTGCCTAGTGGCGTTCTTATTTATGTTTCTTTGACTCTATGACCCTGATATTTTCTAGAGGTAGCTGGTATCGATTTGAGAGCCAGCCAGAGTAGTGAGTAGAAAACAGGCCTCAGCATCAGAAAAGTCTGACCTTAAATCCCTGCTGTGCCACTTCCTAGCTGTGTGACCATGGGTGAGTTAATATACATGATGATCGTGTATTAATTTAATCAAAGAATGTTTGTGGAGCACCTACTATGATGCCAGTTCAGTATTTGTTTCTGTTGCCATGAAAAATGTTAAAGGGGGAAAAAATAGCCTCAGAGTATATAAGATTTTGGTTATAGTCCCATATATCAAATATTTATTTTCTTATGGTAGGAACAATGAAAATAATACCTCTGGAGTGTTGCTAAGGCTTAAAATAGATAAAATAAAGTTCCTAAGAGAAACTAAATCATGTTGATTCAGCAAATAATTTCCTTTCTTCTTTCTCTTTCCTTTTTTTTTAACCTTCCTTTCAAATGGACTCTTGTTCATGGAGGAGTGCCATACATGGGTGCTCTTCCTGTGTAGGTCAGTATAGACTTAAGATGCTTTAAGCTATAATATCCCTTATTCATCTACCCTTGAGGCACTAACAATATCTTGGGTATGCTCTGACACTTCTCAGGCCTGTAACCTTATGAATGTACAGTGTTATCTAATTCAGTTCTGAGCATTTTGAAAAACTTTAATTTTATGATGAAATATTTTATTCCTATTAGTAGAGACCATAAACTCTTTATAGTTGCCAAGAAGTTCTTTAGCTAACTTGTTTTTCTGGCATTAGCCTAGATCTTACAACCTCCAGGAAGCGTACCCTGACCCCTTAGATTTAGTTAAGTGTTTCTGCCCTGTGATCCCTACATTTCCCTACCTTGGAAAGCAATGTAGTTATATGTCTGTAAATTCAATCCAGCCTTTGGGTCATACAATCCTGGATTCAAATTCAGATCCATCTCTTAGTGGACTCTGGCTAGTTACTTAACCTAAGTCCCTCTTTCCTCATCCATCAACTGCAATGAATAAAACAGGGTTACAGGAGAGCATATAGGTTAAGTGCCTACACAGTGCCTGGCACATGGTAAGCTATAATAAACAAGTGTTAGGTGCTATTATCATCACCATCCTCATCACCACCATCATCATTGTGACACTTCATTATAATTGCTGGTTGAATATGCTTGTCTTACCCAATTGGCCAGGGACCTATCTTCTCTGTTTTCTCTTTGTCCCCAATGCCTAGCAGTTTTGAACATATCCAAGTTTAATAACTTCATTGTTGAATGATTGAAATGAGTTCTGGTGGCCTAGATGACAGCAGTGGCTGGTGCAGTTTCTTTAACGCATCCTGCTTGAGTCACATAATTGTCATCTTTTATGCCCTCAAAAATAATGAGACGAGGCCATGATCCTTTAAGAGTTAGTCTACCTCAGAGTAGATTCTAGAAAGAGAAGGTGAGATTATGTAGAGCCTACAGCATCCCAGAACTGGGAGGGACTTCCCCAAGCTCCTAACTCACCCCTTTCATTTTACAAAGTACATGTTAATACACATCCTGCTCAGCTGAGTTAGATGTATATGTAATCGGAGGGCTGTTAACCTGAGAAGAGAGATTTAGAAGACAATTGAGTCAGAGCAATATGATATTTTTCTAACTTTATTTTTTTCATCTGTCACCATCTTAGCTGTAGAATTTGCTTTTTATCCTTCAAAGATAACACTTAGCTAAGTACTTATAAATAATAAGTACAAAATGATAAATAATTAGCCCAGAGATGATTTTACTTCTAAAGGAGAAAAATGTGGTATTCACTACAAATATAAGGAATATCTACCACTTATTAAGCAATTCATTAAGGGAGTGCACCATAGTCCTGCTCACCTGCTTCCTAAATTTTATCACAGAGCATATTTTGAATGAATAATAATCTATAACTGCATTAACAAAAAAATCATTTCTAATGTAAGTGAGATATGAAAAAATTTTAAACCATGTAAATACTCGAATTACTCTAAGATTTGTCGATCCTTAGAGGCCAAAATTTTGCTGTAGAAGTGCTTCATTTATACCACCTTGGAAACGGAAGACCTGAGGCCAAATTCCAGAATGTTTTTAGATTTATTTTCATTTATATCTATTGTATTTACACTAATACACCATAGGAGGGCAGCACTCTCCTGGTTAACTTAAAACTGCTCATCTGCTGACCATCTCAGAAGCATTATCTGAAGGAGTCCAAGACATCTCTAAATTATCACTTAGATAGAAAAGCTGTTGGAAAAGATAAAAGGAGCATGAAGGAATTCATCCTATAAGACTCTGAGTTTCTACAAAAGGGAATCATTGGGCTAATCAGGCTACAAAATGACAAGCATAGAGTTGAAGGAGGAAAAAAATAAATAAAAAGAATTCCCCAAAGTGGAGAAGATAGAACTACTTGTTACATTTGAAGGACTTTTATTGAGTGTGATATTCTGAACACCAGCTACTCAATGAGAAGCAGATCTTGTTCTTATTAATAGGTAATAATTAATAAACTACTCTGCAACAAAGATTACCTATGAAAGGCTCCCTTCAGAAATGATGTTCTCTTGAATGAACGCAAATCAAGCCTGTCTACTTTGCATCACAGACAGCTTTAGTGTGTTTTCACTGTTGTAAACAGAAGCATCAGCAGTTTTCATGAATTTTGGGATTCTTAGGCAGATTTTGCTGTAATGAGGATATACTGGCCTTTGAAAAGTGATACTTAGGCCTGTGAAAGTAAATTTCAATAGAACCTCAATAATCCAAGCCTGTAAATCTAGGCTTAGTGATAATTTAGCTTTAGTATTATCTATCTAACAAATAAGGGAAGAGATTTGCTAAGCAAATACGCGGTCTAAGCAGTTAGTGAGAGGACATGCTGCAATTATTTGAAAATAATTGAATTTTCAAGTCAAACTCAAAGTTTAACTTTTTTGCAAAATCTTTTTGCAGAAATATAACATATGCATTTCTAACCAGCTTCTCGGGTGGCTCTAGTACAGTCAGCCTGGTACCAATAAACAGACTGTCCTTTGATTATTTTAGAACTCTCAGCACATGGTCTTTCTTGGAGTAGATGATTAACATAACTGATCAGCTTTAAATATGGAGTTTTGAGAACTAGCATTTTGTTAACCTAGCATGAGTTATATTATGTGACTTTAAAATGTCAAAAATAAAACAGAAGTAGATTTCCCATTCAGGTTAGCTTTCTCCATCAGTCCAAGTTACTATCAATTTACTATATAACAAACCTACTATTCCTGCTAACAAGTCTTGCTTTTGATTAATAAAATTCTCAGAAAACTATAAAGATGATTTCTTCCTCTGATATCTTATTAATCATGGAAAATATTGTGTTGCATGCTTGCTTTTTTCAGTGTAGTTATGGGATTGACAATATGCCCATGTGTCCTGACAATAAAGGCAGTTATCTGAATATATTCCATTTTGGTTAAGCAGATCTAAGTGCTAAGCAAGTAACTGCCATCATGTTCAAGTTCAGAACTTGAAGATCTTTCATTATATTAATAGACCCCTTATTTTTAGATGTATCCAGATACCAAATATGAATGGCCACATATGTCCTAATGTACTTGAGAAATCTCACTACCAGTTTTGTATCACTAATTTTCAAATACTGGATTTAATTCAGAAAAACGTCTCTTCTATTGGCATCATGCGGTGGGGGGGGGTGGGATAAATGTCAGATGTTTCTATATGAATGCACATTCCTCACTAAATCTCTCAGGCAACTGCTTTAGTTACTGTTACTAACACGATGCTCTGTCATCTCTTTGTATACATGTCTAATTTATCAGTTTCTTGTAGATTGTCAGCAGCCTGCTGCCTCCGTACCGCCACAGTGCTCACAACTAGCCGGGAGGCAAGACTGCCCAACTGTCAGGTAAATTCGGACGTCCTTTCTCTTCTCACCCAGCTGCATGTCAGATCCATGGATCCCAGGCTCTCCTTTCCAAAACCATAACTTCCTATCCATAATTATATTTGCTACATTTTATCTTAAATATGGGCTATGCTAACATATACACTGGCTACCTGAAGTCTCCATGTGCCCAGCAGAAATACAAGAGAGCTAGAGTTTATTTTATTGGCCACTGGTGGGTAGACTAAGGGCTGCCTTCAGCTCCCTTGTACGAGTAAATGCTAGGATTAATCCAGTGGTTCACTACCTTCCAAAATATAAAACCTGGAATTACTAGGTTGTTTGCCCTACTTTTTCTTGTGCTTGACTTCTGCCCTTAGCATATATTTCTCAGACAAATAAGCAAGAAGAATAGAAAGCATCCCTCATGTCTGTTCCAAGACAACTTTATGAGTATTTCTGGTTTTTTCTCCACTCACGATATCCTCATTAAAACTGATTTTGAAGGGTGGAGAAAACCTTACAGTTGGCCTTTTAAAAAAATATCTGCGGTGATGGCTTTATGTGAGATTAACTGAAGAATTTTAAAGGCAGCTTTTCATACTGCTGGACACTAAATTGAAGAGATTGTTGACAATCTCTACTCCAGTGAAAGCTTTGCAAATCCATCATGAATTTACCTCCATGTGGGTGAACTCCCACTCAGCATCAGAGCACCCCCTCAGGACCTTGCTTACATCTTTGTGTAATACTTCATCTCCAGTTAGTTGCCCTCTGACGGTGTGACATTTTTGTAGCCGGCTGAGGCTTTTATAGTCTACTTTTTGTTCTTCCCCTATTTTAGTGAACATGTCACTCTTCTACCAGGACAAGGCTGTTTTTGAGTAGGGGCAGGCCTAAATATATTTCAATGTATGTCAGGAATAGATGTCAGTAGCAGGCTGCCTGTGGTCACAGGGTTAGAGCCATGCAAGCCAGCGAGCCACAGATGCTCCGCAGAAACGCAGCGGCAGCCAAAGCCCCTGTGTGGCTTGGTCTCAGAGGTGGTCGTGCGGCCATTTGGAGAAGTGAGACGTGGACTTAGCAGGAGAAGGTCCATGATTCAAAAGGTCTCAAGCCAGTGTCTCCTGATGGGTGTCTAGTCTGCCGACAGGATTCCAACAACAGAGTTTTTACTTCCAGAACATTCTTTGTGAACATATGAATGCCATTTTATTACGGCAGCCAGCTGTAGAGTCATTTTAATTATGTAAGTAACTGAAAATATTATAAATGTCCAGACCCATCGTAGTGGGACTCTGTGTGTATAGTGGTAAAGAACAGAGTCTCACCCCACAGGCCATTGTCTGACAAGCACCCCCCCCACCCAGGACCTGGGACAGCACCAGGCACACCACCAATGGTCAGCACCTATTAATCACAGGAATGAGCAGATGAACTCTGGAGGAGATTGCTTGGGTTTAAATCCCATCTCTACCCCCTGCTAGTTGTGTAATCATGGAAAGTTGCTTTTGCTGGCAAAGATTCTGTGTGTGTATGTGTGTGTTGTCATAGTCATTGTTGTTTTCACTTGTAAAGTAAGGAAGAGAATAGTTTTGAGGGATTCAGTGTGGCACAGGCCTCATGCATAGTGTGCTCTCACTGTTACTATTACTAACCGTTCTCAGTACCTAACCATTCTTCAAGGCCAAAGGTCTGTGGCCTCTTTCTCTAATTTGCGTGGGGAAAGAATGGAGAAGCTTCCTTCCTTAAGTATTTCAATTAGGTAAAGAATGGGAAGGCCGATGGGGGAATTTTTTCAGTTTGATTTTATTTCACTTTGCCTTTTTTTTTTTTTTTTTTTAAGGAACTAGTTTGACTAAATGGTTACCTGACCCAGTTCCCAGTTCCGTATCTTCTGAGCTTACAGAATTTAGGTTGCTTGCTACACCTTCACAGGGATGATTTACTTTAAAAAAAAAGCAATTTAATGAATTACAAATGTTTCCAGTTTCTACTCATGTGAATACAGCATAGGCCGGGTTTCCATGGTTCCCATTGAGGTCCCCACAGAGAAATGATAAAATCCATATAGACCTGAATAAACTCCATTTCAAAGTCACTGGGATTATAATTGGCTTCCTTCCCACCCATGCCTGCTGCCAAATGAATCAGATTTAATGCCCTCACTGCTCTTGTCACTTTGTGGCAGAAAAATTAACAGCCAACATTTAAATTCTTACCGTGTACATGACATGTCACACTTATTAATCATTATGACACCTAGAAGGTAGGCATTATCACACCCATTTTTAAACCAGGAAACGGAGGAGGAAAAGAAGGTAATGTGACTTCTCCAGGGTCACCCATCCTGAAAGCAACTGAGCCCAATGAGTCTGGCACACATTGTCCTAAGTGCCAGGGTATGCCACTCTACTGCTGGGAAAAGTTCACCAATTTTAATTATGCTGTGAGGAGCATAATCAGAGAATTTAAATCACTAATGTTGACTCTTTATCCCTGAAGTGAAAAGGAAGGGGCATTTTCTTAATGAGAAACATGAGAAATAAAATCTGCTCACTATGTTGAGTAACTTTAGATCAGTGCTCTCTCTCTCTGTTTCTCACAATAAAAACTGTTTTCCACTTCCTTCAGCTCATAATGTATGTTCAGATAACTTTTTAGGTGTATGGTTTTGAATAAATGAGCATTTTCCTCATATTTTCCATATATGTTTCTTATAGACTGATTCTGTTAGCTAAATTATTAAAGTTATTTATAGATAATAAATATCATGTAAAGGGAAGGCCCAATGTGTGGCAGCCTTGGATGTAATATTTAAATATATGGAGATGTTTGAGATTTAGCACTTCTCCCTTTCTATCAAATAGTCACTTACTTGGACAAAAAGAGAAACTTTCTGAGGAAATACTCATTTTTATGTCTTAAGCCTACTGTTTACAACATGATCTCCCTACAAAAAGCAGTTCTTAAATGTAAAGGTTGAATAACAAGTGGGTTCCTGAAGGTGGTTAGCAATCAGAACTGAATACAGCCTATACCTGAAATAATTGTAACTTATCAAATATTTATAGCTAAATAAGTAAGCCAAGAACATATTTCTTCATAATCTATGTAGTGTGATTGTACTTTATGCAAATGTAAAATATTAGAAATTGTATAATATTAAGTATTTATGATCCCTCACTTTATGTAAGAAAACTGAAATAATGAACAAAATTTTAAATCATCATGACTAACATAATGTGATGGTGTTGGGCCAAGCAAACTATAACCTGTAGTTAAGCTGTTGCTATACCCTCCAGCTGGTCAAGCAGAAATGCTTATCTTCTTCCAGAAACCAGTATCGTACTATATGTTCACTAAGGAAAAGAAAAGAAGAGAAATACTTGTCTTCCTTGATTGAGAAGAGTATTTGAACTACATGAGGTTTTCCAATGCTCTTCTTATATAACATGACCACCCCATGCTACTTGCCACAACTTATGTTGAATAGCATGTTTAGTTCCCTAAAAAAGAAACTTGTTCTAAATCATGCAGAACTGGGAGAAGCTCTGTTAGGTCTGTGGGAGTCTGTAGGCTGCTGTGTTTCCTGGGCCATCTGACTCTGTCTACAGGGTGGAGGAAGAGCCTTGCCATGCAATAATCGTTTTAATCCTTGTGCTGAAGCTCCAGCTCTCCCAGGGTTACCTACCATGTTTTAAAAATAGGTAGGAAAAATTATTTTTATTACTGGTTGCTCTAACTAGTACAGAAGAGCACTCTCCTCTGAATTCATAGCAGTTGAGTTTGGGAAGTAAGGATGACCTCAAGCGGATCAGTATTTTACAAAATTATAATTTCGTAATAAAATTCAAGAGATATACTTGAAGGATAACTTCAGTACCAAAGATAAGAAGGATTTTTTAAAAAGATTTTATTTATTTATTCATGAGAGACACACAGAGAGAGGCAGAGATATAGGCAGAGGGAGAAGCATGCTCCCTTTGAGGAGCCCAATGTGGGACTTGATCCCAGGACCCCAGGATCACATCCTGAGCCAAAGACAGATGCTCAACCGCTGAGCCACACAGGCATCCTGATAAAAAGGATTTTTAATACTAATTCTAATGACTTCAATGATAATATTAGCTTTAAAAACAATAAATAGATAAAATAAAAATTATTTATTAAATATTTATTTATTTATTTGAGCCATGGCTCAATTAAATGGCTATGATTTGAGCCATGAATAGTTTTCTCAAATATTATTCCTGGCAGAAATGAATCCTACAGTACTGAATTCCATAATATGTGATGGAGGAAATGCAGAATTTTAGAAAAACAGCAGTCTTTTCAATTAAAAGAAATCCCCATAGTTGTGTGTCCCCCAACCCAACTAGTCGTCTTTGATAAGGTCCAAACCCAAATGTGTTTTGTAACTTTACTTTAGGAAATTCAATAATTATATTCCTTTATCCTTTAAGATTATTCATCAAGACATTAATGAGCCTGGACATTTATGGATTCATTTAAACTGAATGCTCCCTTGGGCGGCCCCGGGTGGCTCAGCGGTTTGGCGCCACCTTCAGCCCAGGGCATGATCCTGGAGACCCAGGATCGAGTCCCCCTACGTCAGGCTCCCTGCATGGAGCCTGCTTCTCCCTCTGCCTGTGTCTCTGCCTCTCTCTCTCTCTCTCTCATTAATAAATAAATAAAGCCTTTAAAAATAAATAAATAAATAAATACATACATACATACATACATAAATAAATACTGAAGGCTCCCAAAGGTGGTTGTTTGGAAGCGTGCATTATATGCTCAACATATAGGAAGTTTTAAAACTGTCCTATTTTCACCGCCAAATAAAGCAAATAGTGGGAACCCTTAGAGCAAATTAGGCTTATCCTACAGAGTTTGGATCTAGCAGAGAACTGTAGGGTCCTCTAAAGCTTTGGTCTAACATTGTCTACATCCCCGGGAGCTGGTTGGAAATGAAGATTGTCAGGTCCCACCCCAGACCTATGGAATCAGGTGCCGCATTTTACCAAGATCCACAGGTGATTGGTGCATACATTAAAATTTTAAAAGAACCGACTTGAAGAAATCTTACAGCTAATCCAGAATCCTAGGCGAAATGAGACTGTACAGAAATGGAATGAAGCGACATTGGGGGAAGGATTTACGTGTCATTTCCCTAACAGGTTTCTTTTCTTTTCTTTCTTTCTTTCCTTTTTTTTTTTTTTTTTTTTTTTGGTGCATTGTTTTTGAAAAGCTGCAGTCGTCTTAGCATGCTTTAGATTTAATTCTTTTCTGTGCAAAATTTGTGTTTATGTTTTTAAAATTTCTATGAGAAGGTTGTGTCTCTCTAACCCTTACAAGTGTGCCTGGCCCCCTGTGAAGGCATTTCTTGCTGACATGCTTGTTTCTCCTTTTCAGTCCTGACCTAGCTCTCCCTGCCGAGCAGCCACATTCCAGCCCGCAGTGCGCCCCTCTCCACTGTCTCTCCAAGCCTCCTTACCCCTAGTCTTCATCTCCCACGGATGGATATCTAAGGTGAATGCTTTGTAGACACACACAGGACACTGCCCGAGATCCAGCGGGTGTTTTCTTCTCAGTTGTGAGATGTAGGATTGGATTCATGTTCATCCTTTTGGAAGATGAGAGAAAGTTAAGAAGAATAACACAAAGCACAGACTCCAGTGTGATGAAACATTTTACGGTTTCTGTAAGTCATGGATAAAGTTCTGCAATCAAATGGCTATGATTGAGTTAAATAAAAACAAAAAATAAAAGGAAACAGGAACTATGTATCTCAGATGACTGGCTTTACCTCGATAGCATAAGAAAGACCTAAGACCATGTAAAAATACATATATTGTAAAATCATCTTTCCTTGTACTTCAAATTCAGCTATAGAAGTTGATTCCAATATTTTTTGTCATTGATATTTATTTTATACTTTATTTGCCACATCATTTATGTCTATAAAAATCATTTCTGTGAGAGGTGAACTTATTAATTCCTTTATTTTTAGATACACATAATTTGCTCAATTAAGTATGAGTTTTAATTTAGTTTGAAATCTGGAATTGGCCAGACCGTGGTCATATTTCTTGCACAAAATAATAAATGAGGTGCATCGGAATGTTAACAATAACTGTATTTTGCTGCTACACTGATATTGTTTATGCACTTATTTTCTGATCAGTAGCTCATTAACTGCTGGTTCTTTTTTTTAAACTAGAATTCTTCACTTTACATTATTAAGTAAATCTAAGAAAGACTATGTTATGATTCATTGACTTATTCAACTTTTGACAGCATCTTTAATTTTTTAAAATTGCCGACAAGTAGATGCACTGGTGCTGCTCCTTTGTGTGTGTGTATGTGTGTGTGATAATGTTAAGAAAGCTAAATAACATGAAGGGAAAAAAAAGGTGTGTTTATTTAATGACCAGAATTTTTTTACTTTCCCAAATTCAGGGTCCTACTATGAGTCTTTCCTGCAAAAAGGTATCAAATGGGAAAATAGATAGATACATACATAGATAGATGTAAGTTAGCCTTTGGTTAATTAATTTATCCAGAAAGTGTTCAAATTTTGATTAAAATTGTATGTTTTGTTGTTGTTAGGTTTTTTTCATAATGAATCTTCCTTGCCAAAAAAAACCAATAATAAACCTTAGCTCATTGTCTACTTTTGACAAACACTCAGGTGCCTACAATCATTATATTATATTGAGATAGTACATGTTCCTAGTTTATTTAACAGATTCTGCTGGGTAACTTTTATGACTTGATTTAAGGCAATGGATTTTCATAGCAAAGTTTCTTTTGCACATAATCTGACAAACAAGGAAAACAGCTAATTGAGCTGAAAGGTCTAACACTCCTGGGCTCCTTAACTATCAACTGTTGCCCACACAATTGCTCCTAGCCCTGATTCCTTGTCTAGTCAGGTAGCCTTAACTTATTTAAAACCATGACGGTTTGACCTTTTCATGTAACTATACCTGTAAGTTCTCTTCAAGACAAAAAGAACCCTCACCATTAACGTAAAAGGTAGTTAACAATGCAGGGCTCTAACAGTGGAGATCTAGTAGTGGAGATCTCAGCTTAATGAGTGCGAGTGGGTGGTACATTAATGTGTGGTCCATCAAAGATGGCAACCAATTGGTAATCATCAAGCACAGTGCAGGAGCTTTCATCACTCGTAAGCCTGTTAAGTAGTGGTCACCATTACCAAAGCAACCAAGAGGTTTCGAGTTCCTTATATGAGTGCTATTTTCAACAGTGTCATTTATTATGCAACTTGGAGTAACTGGAAATCTACCAAAATAGAGATTCAGGTTCAAGTGCAGAAACAAGAAACAAATCTTCACCAAGTCCAGATCGTGGCAACCTAATGTTCTGCTCTTTCCTACCTGCATTGCCTTGCTGTTCCTAAACATTTTCTTCATTTTATTAGTGTTGTATCTGCCTGGTACCAGTATTACTGAGATAGTGTGGATTTTGTTGGAGTTCAATTAAAAGAAACTACCCCATCCCCACTCCTGCTTTTTTTTTCTTTCTTTTTTTCTTTACAAGCTTCATGTTTTCGGACCTGAGAAGTGGCATAGCTGCTAAGTTGACTTTTGATAAAAACTATTTGTGCCTGAGGGAAAATATGCCTTTTGAAAAAGTACCTCAGAACGTCTTCTTATATTGCCTCATCAATTTTGTTGGTAGTACAGGGAATTCAGCAGTAAGAATTGTCTGTGTGTAACTACAGGGCAGTACTGCCTATTGGCAGTGCAGTAGTCTTTCATGCTCCCTTTCTCTGTATTTATAATCTGTGAAAGCCAAG
This sequence comes from Vulpes lagopus, assembly GCF_018345385.1. NCBI lineage: Eukaryota > Metazoa > Chordata > Mammalia > Carnivora > Canidae > Vulpes > Vulpes lagopus. Next base: position 29,203,904 of record NC_054844.1, read on the forward strand.
TTACAGCCAAAACATTTATTTCTCTCCATGGAAAGTTTACCATTGAGTCTATTATATACTGGTTTTATTTCAGTTCTTTATCTTGATAGAGTGGGAAATGCTTGTTTTGAAATATTAATTCTATAAATGGTTAATTTTAGCAAAATTTTGCCAAGAAAATATAGAAACTTGGAAATAAATTTCTAATTTTCAGCACAAAATTAGATACTAGTCCCTAAGCTGTAGGAGAGAATTCCATGTATTTACACTGTGGCATCTTTTAGTATAGTTTGAACTGAGCCATATCCATATTTATTTAGAGGTATTTAAAAGAATAAATATGTGTAGCATTGGTTAAAATTGGTACCTGTAAAAAAAAAATCAGGATTCAAAAGGAAATTGAAAAATTGAGGAATCAATGAACATCAAAAAGAATGAGCCTCAGTAAGACTAATTGAAGACAGACTTGGAGAATAAAAAACAACTCCAGAAATACAATAAAAATACTGGCTAATTATTGGGAATACAGTGGGCAAAGATTAAAGGTAACCAGCAAGAGTGGTTAGCAAAGTAACTAGGTAGTTTTTTTAAAGTAAGCACAATTACCACCCTAAAAAGATGTTATTATGCAGAAATGCTTCCATAACTGAGGATTTATCTTATCTAAAAAACTAAATTTTATTTAAAGGAGCAATAAATTGCCTTTGACCTGAGTGCACAGGGGTATACAGGACCCTTGGATTATTTTTCCTATCAACTTCTGATTCATCAAATCCCTTTCATACATCCAATTCTGCTTCAATAAGAGGAATTTGGAGAACTTTGAGAAAATAGGAAGTTGTTAAATAATTAAGAAAGACCTATTTAAAAAGGTGAAACTTTTATTTAGCCTAAGGAAGAGGAGGCACAATAGTGATCTTCAAGAAAAGGAAACTTAACAAACGAGAGATGCTGTAAGCTGTAGATATCATTATTAAGCCTGGAATAAGAAAGGCTAGGTCTTTAGTGTGAAGGATTTATATTGCCTCTATGAAAGAGATTTTTAACAGTGAAAAGTGAATCACTGAAATTGATAATCATAAGGAATATTGATTTTTCAAAAATTAAATATTATTGGTTGTCTAGTAAGAATTGAGTTTGGTGGCAAGGTATCTTGTGATAATGTATTATAATTCCAGGATTCCATAATCTTATGCTTCGTTTGAACTGAAAAATACATTAAAGTTACGCTGGTTAGTCATAAAATATTTTATTCCTTGAAAATAAGATGGCAATCTTAATTTTTCCAAGATATCTGGTAAAAACCAAGATCATTGGTATTATTTTTTCTTCCAGTTATATTTCATAATATCTTTAGTAATTTTATTATAAAAAGCCTCAATTGTCAGAGTCTAAAAAAACAAATGTCCTCAGGAATACTTTGGAAATAGAAGGTATGTAATCTCTTAGGGGGGCAAATGCCTCTCAAGTTTTATCTTTTCTTAAAAGGATCTTCAATCTCAGTATTTCCTCTTTCTAATGCTTTGGAAAATATTCCTGTACAGTTAGGCCTTCTGTTTCAAACAACCATGAAACGTTGGTCAAATGAACCAACTATGAATGTGGACAGCAGTAAATAAAATCCTCTACAATTCTCAAGTAGGAATTTCAAAATATGAAAAAGAAGAAATGAAATATATTTTCTACTAGGATAAGAATGGCAAATTTAATGTGTAATTGTTATAATCCAGCAGACAAAAGACATAATCTTTCTTTCAGAAAGACACATCAAGAAAAACTACTCAATTTCCAGTAAGGAACTGTGCTGATTCAGCCCAAGGAGGCCAAACACATTGATATTGTAGATATAAAGTAGGACTAGATTCAAAAGGAATTCTTAGGACAAAGTTCACAATTTAAAAAAAAATTGTCCTCCAGGGTTTTTTGTTTGTTTATAAACCAGAATGATTTAAAATAACCCTTGTATTTAAGATTGCAAGAAATTTAGAAGGATTATGTTTTCAAATACAGGGGACATAATTCTTTAAAAAGCTGTTGAACTGGAGTTGTGAGAGATGGCATGATCAGTGCTGATAACAAGTAATTTTTACCTTGTAATCCATTTCTATGGATGATGAGACCAATCTAGCTCCCGAGTGACCTTTTCCACTGTCTGTAATTACCCCCCAAATGAGTTGCATCTGTAAGTAAATTCATCTTTATTTAAATGCCAAATTAACTGCTAAAGTCCCTGATTTGTTGCATTTGTAGCCTGATCCAATTATGTTGACATCTGAAAGATTTTGTCGAGGCATCTCTTTCATCCTTCTTATTCAAAGTATAACTGAAAAAGATATTTAGTATTGAGATATGTTCCCCAATCGAGGATTTTCCAAAAGTAATATTCTACTTAAGAAGAAGAGGAGTAATTAATTGCCTTTACTGTAAGGGTGTGAGTACATAAAAGTATGCGTGTAAAATGTTTGCATGAGATATTTCACATCATGTAAGCTTTCCCATATTCATAATACAAACACTATAGAAGTCTTATTTCTCTTGTTATCTTCTCTCCATTAGGAATGTAAGGAGATTACTACCTATATCTGGTCTCCTTTCCATATTGAAATGCATGGCTCTAATCCTCAATGTATTTTTGTCCCTTTCCTCTGGAGTTATTTAAATTTGGCTGATTTAAACTGACACCTGGATAAACTACCAAGCCAGATTATTTCTGTGATTGGAGTTTAAGTGCTGTGGAACATTGGTCGAGAACACATTTTTATTTGAACTTTTCTTTCAGAATTATTCTCTGATCATTATGGTTCTCTAATAAAAACACTGAGAAGTAAATCGGATGCTTTTAGTGTGATTGTATGTTTTTCTTTCTAAAATGTCATTTAAAAGCAAAGATCAGAGAACTATAAAGAGAAATGTCATCATTTTGTTGACAAATCCTTATTCAATAATTTTGAATATCCATAATGAATCGTTTTGTCATTTAGGTTTATAGATATGATTATGCACCAAATCTTAGAGGAAAGAAATGATTTTGCCATTATTGCCACAAAATTTTTAAGCTCCATGGTTTGACTGTTAGAGTCAATTAAAGAAATTCTTTGAAAATCTTTTATGATATTTTTGTAATCTACTCAGTGTTTTTATTTGCATGACTACACATATATGATGAACCATACATGATTCTGAATTGTATTTCTTTCCAATATTAACATTTGTGTAATGTGTAGCCAACCCTGATTTGTACACGATATAATTGTTGTTGTAACGATTCTGCTATTCCTACATTTAATTGCAATTTTGTTATTCTGCCTTTTGGGATTAAATGATGTGAAGTGTTTCCACCTACAGATAATACCATATGAAAACATGACTAAAAGACTGACCTAAGAAACTCTTTTGTTGCTAATCATTTTTTAAAATCCAAATTTCAAGGGAAACTTGTTCTCAAAGACATATGCATTTATTTTAAATTCAGAAATGTTCTTATGAATTTATTATTGCTTGTCCTTTTTAATTTTTTTATTGTGGACAATCCTAAGTGAATGTCTCATGAGAGAATCCATATATGATATGTGCTTGTATTTGTGTAATCTGATCATGCACTCGATGGTTGGAAAAGGCACTCCAATGCTAAGAAAATAACCAAAAGCCAATATATCAATTCTTATACCTTGGTTTATGTTACCAACTGAATATGGTGTAATGCATAACTCTTTCCAGTAAATAAACTGGTTATCTTTTGTTCATTTCATCTATGCTACCTTTTTATCAGTTTGAGGAATTTTTCTATATGTTAGTTTGAGTTGTACTTACCAAAAAAAAGAAGTATATGAACTTCTATATGATTTATATAGTTATGCAAAGAGCCCTTATTTGAACTAAAAATGAAATGCTGTGCTTTGACATTTCTACACATTCCTATTAAGTTATGTTTATCAGATTTGCCCATTTTCTCCATTTGTCATGTCTCCCACTTGTAATCTTTTCTAAAAGCGTATTTTGGTAGGAGGATGCAATTAGCTGAATTAGATTAGGAATTTACCAACATGAAGAAAATGCCTGCTCTAAAAAAGAAAAAAAAAAAGAGGAGACATTATTTTAATGAAAGAAGGATGAAGTTTGTATGCTTTATTTTGGGACACAACCCTTCTTTGTTCTTTTTCATATGAAGGAACAGCAGAGTCCAGAAACTGAGGAAGATTAATTTACTAGCTCTTTCTTCAAATATATGTTGGAACAAATCAGCTGCATCGGGAATCATCTGCTTTGACTTGGTTTTATTTCAGGAAGCGAGTTAGAGTGAGAACTAGACAGGATATGGACTTCTGTAAGATTTTGATGTGTTGAAATTTCTAAGGTAATCCTCACCATAACTCAACAGATCAATAGGCAGTACAACAATTCTAGCTAACAGTTTCTGCTGACCTGTTGCATGAATCAACACTAGAAATAATAGTCTAAACTTTTCCCCAAATATCTCCTTTTTCTCTTCTGAAAGTTATTGCTTCTGCTGGAGGTGGGATCCCTAGGTCTGTTTGATCCATGATCTTCTCTTACACAGTGAAGCTGATAGTTATATTCAAATGCTAAAAACTGGATCAGCCTCCAAGAGCATCAAGAAAGTTTCTACTTATCCCTGCATTCTGTAGGTGATTTGGGTAGCACAGCATCCCCATGGGGGGAAGCGGGGGGGGGGAAGGAAGAGTCCAGAATTGATGGGAACTTGTGGGAGGGATTTTCTTAATTTGGGATTGTACACACATTGACTAGTACATTATGGGAACTCAATACATTTTTAACTCAAGTGGTAAGTTATTGAGAGATGGGTTCCTTGGCTCCTTGCCATCAAGCCTTAGTTATGACACATCTGGAATTAAGTTGATGGAACCTAACGTTACCTACTGTGATATCAGCAGGCACTAAATACCAACCACTTGAGGGAAATGGTCGTTAAGTGAGTGGTTATTCTCATCATTCTTTCTTGTTCAATTAGATCTCTCCCTGTATTTGAAGGAGTCTTCGTGTGTACAATAAAATCATCTGACAGAGTTCCTTCTTAAACATTTTATAAATCAACTATCATTGAAATGCTTTAAGAAGAAAGGATAATTAAGCCACAAAATCATCTGTGAAGAAAGATAAATCTCACTGGAAAAAAATATTGCCGTACCAAAAGTTAACATAATTCATAATGAAATTTAAGTGTAAAAAACAATATCTAGATAAGTCATAATTATTAGTGGCATTCTGTTAAAGAGTAAAGAAAAGTTACAACTGTTTACATAATTTGTGAGACCCAGTGCAGAATGAAAATGTGGATCTCCTTGTTAAAAAATTAAGAATGTCAAGACAACAATCTTAAACCAGGCAGGGAGCCCTACGCATAGGGCCCTGTGTGACTGTAGAAGGCTGGCCCATGAAGCCAGACTTGCTTCCAACTCTGCTGAAGTAATGATCCAGGACCTACATGGAGAAGGTAACTCTCTGGAACCTGGACTTTATTATTAACAAAAATGGGGTTTTCCAGTTTCTGTGCTTGCAAGAAAAAAATAATGTGCTTATTATCTGGGACACAACACTTTAATGCTATCACTTCAAAGAGTTATAAAGTTGGATCTTGCAATACTTCCATAACCCACTACACCCATAGATTTCAACTTAAAAATTTTAAATCCTGACATATCCATAAAGCTGTATAAAAATTATAAAAATCATTAAAATACATCTCATAACAGCAGTAGACATTTTACTGTATATTTAAATAAAACTAATTTAAGAACCCTACTGATAGCTTCATAACTCAACTTCCTTTGAAGTTATGAATGATTAATAATGTCAGTCAAATAGCACAGGAAGATTTACCTCATTTAGAAGAGCTAATAGCTCAAGATTAATAAGTGATTTATATCAACTTCTAAATAGGTCAAAGAGGAAATAAATTATTTACCTCATTGAGATCCATTGATACTGCAAATATAAGGGCACATGTTTTACTAAGATACCCTCCATGAAAAAAAGGAAGAAGGGATCCCTGGGTGGCGCAGTGGTTTAGCGCCTGTCTTTGGCCCAGGGCGCGATCCTGGAGACCCGGGATCGAATCCCACATCGGGGTCCCGGTGCGTGGAGCCTGATTCTCCTTCTGCCTGTGTCTCTGCCTCTCTCTCTCTCTCTCTGTGTGTGACTATCATAAATAAATAAAATTAAAAAAGAAGAAAAAATAGAATATATATTCATTTTTTCTTGTTTTTGGTAAAGTAACAGTGGAGACCTATAGAAATGGTTATCTGTAAAAAAGCAAAGTGTATGATGGAAGGGAACCAGAGGAGCCAGATTCCTCGATAGGAGGTGAGTGCCTTTTTATATTATTTTCCTATTTCAACCATAGAAATATAGTTCCTATTCAAAAATGAAAAATATAAATATGGGCTCTCAAAAATTTTACAACTAATTCAGAAGTAAAAATTAGCATGAATTCTAGAGAAATAATTGTTCTAAAGCAAGTCATGTCAGTGTAAGTTTTTGAAAAACATGGATTTGTTCAAAAATAAGCCCTAATATTTGCAGGCTCTGTGCACTGGAAAGGTACTTAAGCTCTATACACCAGCTGTTTTATTTTATAAATGGGGATAAAAATGCCCACCTGGCAATGCTATTGCAAAGATTAAAGGAAGTGTGATATATGTGACTTCTTTCAAATGGTATTTAGCTTTTGACAGCTAATATTATTTCCAAAAACATAATGTTTAGACCATTGGAGCTTTATCCAGATGAAATTCATCATTCACTTATACATTCATTAATTCAGCAAATATTTATTGAGAACCTGTTTTGTGCCAGATAGTGCAGTAGGTGCTTTATACATATGAGAAAACAAAACAAAGAAGGTTCATGTCTTTTTGTATTACGTATATGGCATTGATGCAGGAGATATACAAAAGACAGTAAATGGAATAAAAATGTAAATATCTAAGTATATTAGACAGTGAAACTGTTATGGAAAAAGAAAAAAAGGAGACCAGGAAAAGAGATTGTACTAGCTTAGGGTGGGGAGAAGGTAAAGCAAATCGCAGTATTAAGTGGGGTGGGTAGGTGGGGCCTTATTAAAAAAAAGGAAGACAAATATAATCCTGTTCATATTGTGATTGTTTCATTTTTAAGATTATTAAATTACATAATTATTTGGATTTTTAGACATTATTATCCATCTAAAAATGTCTATTGCAATGAGCTTTAAGCAATAGCATTTTCAAAAACTAGTCTTTTAAGATGTTCTAATAATTTGGAGTGAGCATTACAAAATCTCATTTCATTACAGTGTTGGCTTAAAGTCCCAATATTTATTTTACAAATAGGTATCATTATCATGCCTTTTTGAAGCTTTAGGACATGCCCATTTATGCTTCTCCAAAAAAATTTGAGTCAGATAATTTCATTCAACAGGCTTATTGATAACTGTCAATTCTAATGAACAATTCTAATTGACCCTATAAATAATCCTTAAGATAATGTTTTTCAATATACAGCCAGAGACTAAACTGTTCTTTCTCCTCATTGTTGATTCCAACTCCCTCCTTGAATGACCATTTCATCCAAATTTTCTATAAAAGTAAGGGCACCTTTTAAAAATACATTTACACACACCCCCCCAAATGCATTTGCACAAACTTTCTTACTAATACAAAGGTAAGAAAGATATTGTCTTAGGGCGCCTCAGGTGATAGAACATGCAACTTTTAATTCTAGGGTTGTGAGTTCAAGCCCCATGTTGGGTATAGAGATTACTTAAAGATAAAATCTTTAAAAGAAGAAAGATATTGTCACATTGCTAAACTTCGCATTAGCTTACGGCTGGGAATTACCATTTTTCTTAGATTTGTGTAGATTTAGACTTCCAGCCTGGCAATTTCATTAGAATTGGCAGAAATTAATATGTATTTGAAATCAGCATTCTCTTTATTCTCATGCATAGTTGCTCTATTCTGGGTTACTTTGTTAGAAAACAAAGTCCATGTTACTACATTTACTTACGTAATGTGGAAAGAGACTCTTCAAATTACAAATCTAGGTAAGTATGCATACTTAATAAATATCAAACAAAGATGAAAATAAAATCCAACTGATGAAAATATTACCTATTGAAAGTCTAATCTCCTGTGAAGAGTTTTTTTTTTAGTGTCACTTCTTTGTAACAGCTACAAATACAAAGCTGACTTGAATTTAGATATAATTACGATAATTCGATTTTAATTATACCAAACCAAAGGCTGTTCTTTAAAAGTGCGTTTTATCTGGTAAATTGCTGTCTTTGGACTGGATGGTGACAGCCTACCATACCAATAGTGTCATTTAATTTCCACATCTAATGATTGTTGGGAAAAACAAGATTTCTCAGAAGTACTCTTTAGAAATACATTCTTATTGGATGTTAACTATTCCAAAGTCCACATTGGAATATGTTATGCACCGTATTACATATTTTCTATATATTTTTAAAGATATATAACATATTTAAAGAATGTTTCCTTGCTCAATATGTTCCATTAGAACTTGAGATCAGACCAGGGAAATGGAATAACTTCATGTTTCTTCTGTTGTTGAAATAAAAACTAAATGAACTCTAATGCGTTCAATGTGTAGGCATCAACCTGTTCTTGTCTTATGTTCTCCTACAGTAACATTGCACGTGACCAATAATTCTTCAGTTTTCTCTTATAAACTGTTTAGTTACTACAAAAAATTCTTTTGTAGTCAATAAATGAACATTTATTGACCATGTACATGTATCATGGATTCTCAAAACTTTCTTGATCAAAATTATACTATCTTATGAAAAGCTTGACCATGTGCCAAAGTAATGGCAATCTCCTGGTGCTTGCAACCCTATACTCAACAATATTGATGCTTCTAGAGCAGTCCTATCATTTAGGACATATGAATGCAGTATAATATAGTTAAAACATTCACCGGAATACTTCTGATAAAGTCTGAAAGAAGCACAGAGAGCCTGTGTCTTTTTTCAGGTGGAAACGTTGCGCCGAAAGTATTAAACAAATTATGCAAGAACTGCTCATGATCTTAAATATACTCCAGATCAGCAAAGAGACAGGGTAATAATTGGCTGGAGAGGTGACCATCACTCTAGTGAGGCTGTGGACACAGTGTCAGCTCTTTAGGTTCAAGATCCTAATCGCTTCTCCGCCTTTTGACTAAGATCAAGTGAAGTTCAAGATCCTATTGACAGAAGAGCTTGCTCAATATACTCATACTGGTAGAGCCTCTCTTTGTCCTTTGGACGGGAGTTACCATCTCTTCCTCAAAACCAGGAAGTCTGTGAGAGATCTGATCATTTCAGGATAACATTCATTTCAGCTGGGATAAATCAGATTATTTTCCTTCAGATTGGTCACGTATGAGGTTCTGCTAAACCCATTCATTTTTTCTCAAACATTTGTTTGTACTTTCCTCTAATAAAAACAATACATGTTTATTTTAGCAAATTTGCAAGATGTAGAAAAGTAGAAAAAAGGCAATGAAATTCACCCATCATCATCTCTCAATAAAAACTGCTGAGGGGCGCCTGAGTGGCTCAGTCAGTTAAGTGTCTGCCTTTGGCTCAGGTCATGATCCCGGGGTGCTGGGATCCAGTCCCACCAGGGGCTCCCTGCTCAGTGGGGAGCCTGCTACCCCCTCTGCCTGCCCTCCTCCTCTCTGCTTGTGCACGCTCTCCCTCTCCTCTACTCTGTCAAATAAATAAATGCTTTTTTTTAAAAAAAAAAAAACTACTGGCAATACTTTGGTGCCTTTCCTTGAATCATACTGGATATACAATTTTGAATCCTGCTTTTTTTTTCTCTCTCTTAACATTTTATGGTGAATTTTTTTCTAGGTTATTAAAAGTTTTCAACTATGTCATTTTTAAGGCTGGTATAATATTCTATGGAATGAATAAACTACACTTTGTAAAAATTCTCCTATTTGAGGACATTTAAGTTGCTTTCAGACTCTCACTATTACAAATAATAATGCCATTAAAATCTTTATACACAAATTGTCATCTAAATTTCTGACTCTTTACTTGAGATAAATAATTTTATCTCCTTCAAGAGGAATTGCTCTTAATGGTCATGCATATTTTTCCTTTAATGCATTTTTCTTCAGTAAATTTCACTGAGTATTTTACTTTTTTTTTTTTTTAAATTTTTTTTTTTTTTTTTATTTATGATAGTCACACAGAGAGAGAGAGAGGCAGAGATACAGGCAGAGGGAGAAGCAGGCTCCATGCACCAGGAGCCTGACGTGGGATTCGATCCCGGGTCTCCAGGATCGCGCCCTGGGCCAAAGGCAGGCGCCAAACCGCTGCGCCACCCAGGGATCCCCCACTGAGTATTTTACTATATAAAAGTCACTGCGCAAGATGCTACCAAGGATACAAATATGAATTAAACAGAGCTCACCATCAAGTAGCTTCCAATCTAGAAAGTATATATAACTGTAATAACTGTTGGAAAGTGATACATTCCATGAACAAAGGTTTTGATTTGCCCTTTGAAGACTCAAAAATGAGGTGTCTTTTCTGATGACACACTGAAACCTGTTTGCATGAAAATGTTTATTCCCTGCTTTAAAAAGTATTTCTGATTGCCAATATTCTCATTAAAATGTTTATCATATATCTATTTGTATCTATGTTGAAAAAAACTCTATTGGATGTATTGCATAAATAATGTCACGGACTTCAGGTTTATAATTTGTCTCTTTTCCATGAGAAATTTCAAGATATTTGAATATCATTATTTTGTTTTCTAACAATGCAGAGTAATGGGGGCAACTGCAAATGCCTATAGACGTGAGCCTTGTAATGAAGCAATGGTGTCATTGGAGAAAGATGTAAATTTGCAATTATAGATTAGCATGTCATCTTACACCCTCAGTATATCAGATTCTGTTGATATTGTTATGGTATGTACAAAGGCATAATTTGGCAGAGCTTGTGTAGCAGATTTTGATAATAGTTTTATCATTTTTCAAAATCCAACTAATCTGGGTGCCTGGATGGCTCAGTCAGTTAAGCGTCTGCCTTCTGCTCTGGTCATGATCCCGGGGTCCTGGGATCAAGTTGGGCCCCAAGTTGGGCTCCCTGCTCAGTGGGGAGCCAGCTTCTCCTCCTCTCCGTTCGTGTTCTCTAGCTATCTCTGCCTCACTCTCTCTCAAATAAATAAATAAAATCTTAAAAAAAATATCGAATGAAACTTTTATGTAGGTTTTTTATTTTCATTGTATCAGGGGTCAAAAAAAATTGTAAAGGGTTCGGAAGTAAATATTTTCAGACTTGCTGTCCTTGTCTGTGTCACAGCTATCCTGCCATTGTGGTGTGAAAGCAATCATGAGCTGCTGACTGGGTTCAATAAAAATTTATTTATAGACACAGAAATCAGTATTTTACATAAATCTTATGTCATCAAATATTATTATTTTGATTCCCCCCCCCCCCCCAGTTTCAAGAATTAAAAGCCATTGTTAGTTCGTGGGCCATACAAAAATAATCGATGGGTGGGCTGTGTTTGGCCCACAGGTCATGGTTTACTGGCTTGTTATCCAGATTATCACATTCAAAAACAACAGAGGGATATATGTAAATTCTAAAATACAACCTTTCTGAGCAGCAATAATAAAAGATTAAATACGAGGCTTTATAATTTTTCAACCTTAAGTACTTTTCTTAAAATTTGTATAAACTATTTCCCTTGTATTATTAGTAGGCTTTTGGCAACAGGTAACAAGAATGTGTGACTAATGATGACTTAACTCTAAGGACAATTTATCTTATCACTTATCAAGGATTCAAGATGTAGGAAGTTTCAGGGTTGGTTCCATAGCATATTGAACTCAGCAATGGCCCGGGCTCTTTCCAACGTTCTGTTCTGCTACCTTCAGTAGATCCAGCAACATCTCCCCTCCTGGTCACAAGATGACCACAGCAGCTCAGGACTTACATCTGTATCCTTACAAAGCATATCTACAAGCAGAAGGAGCACGGAGGAGGTGGGTAGGGAATGGGTTTTTTTCAATAGGTTATTCTCTTATTGAGGAGGAAAATTCTTCCCAGAAGTCCACAGCAGATTTCCCCCTAAGACTCACTGTGCAGAACCAGTCATCTATGCATATATGGTCCCCCTTAAATCAACAACTGGGAAAGAAGATAGGATGATCATGATCATCTGACCCCATCTAACCTTCCCTATGAAGGAACACAACTTGTCTAACCATATTGCTGCCAACAGTTGAATGACATCGAATTTTATTAACCAGGAAAAGTAGGGATGCAGTTGAGTAGACAACCAAGAGTGCTTGCCATATTCTTTTAATTTTCAATAATTTTTGAGTTGATATATTTAAGGTGTATAAAACCAAATTAACAGTAAAAGCACACTTTATTGAATGAGATTTGGGGCTTTTGTGACTCCATATTTTCTAACTTCTTTATATATTCAACCACTAATTCACTCTTGATCAATCCTGGAATATTTCAGGTCAAAGAATATACCTCTTCCTTGGCAGCCCGGGTGGCTCAGCGGTTTGGTGCCGCCATCCGCCCAGGGCCTGATCCTGGAGACTCAAAATCGAGTCCCATGTCGGGCTCCCTGCATGGAGCCTGCTTCTTCCTCTGCCTGTGCCTCTGCCTCTCTCTGTCTCTCTCTCTGTCTCTCATGAATAAATAAATAAAATCTTTTAAAAAAAAAGAATATACCTCTTCCAGCATTAAGTATATAACATACATACATACATACATATATAAAATATTTGAAACAGGAAATTCATTTAAACTATGCACATGTGAAAAAAAAAAAAAAACTATGCACATGTGGGAAGCTTTAGAAAAAGTCCATCATGGGGATCCTGGCTAGCTCAGTTGGTAGAGCATATGATTCTTCATCTCAGGGTTGTGAGTTTAAGACTCATGTTGAGTGTGAAGATTACTTAAAAATAAAATCTTTTTTTTTTTTTTTTTTTTAAAAAAGTCTATCAGAGGGGTGCCTGGTGTTTCAGTCAGTTAAGCATCCGACTCTTGGTTTCATCTCAAGATGTGATCTCGTGGGTCATGGGATGGAGCCCTGCATTGGACTCAGAGGGGCATCTGTTGGACATTCTCCCTCTGCCTTTCCCCCACTCACTGTCTCTTGTGCTCTCTTTCTCTCTCTGTCTCTCTAAAACACATCTTTTTTAAAAAGTCTATCAGTATGTTATTCTAATTTATAAAAGTACAAAAACACATATGTTCACAAATATTTATATATCATATTTCATCCATCTAAAGACACTTTTTTCTTTTTTTACTTTTTAACATCTCTGAAGTTGTGTTACATCTTATAATCAATGATATCTAAAATTGTTGAAGGCTAGATAGCTCTTGATAAAATATACAATTGTGCATGTGTAAACTTGGTTATCGAGGTTTTTTTTTTTAATTGTAAAAATACATAACATGAAATTTACCATCTTAGCTACTTTAAGTGTATAGTATGATAGTATTAACAATATACACAGGCTCTAGAACTTTTTTCTTTAGCAAAACTTAAACTCTATACTCATTGAACAACAGCCCCAGCAACCACCGTTCTATTTTCTGTTTCTAACAATTTGGCTACTTTAGATACCTCATAATCATTGAGTTTACACATTGTAGGTCTGCATGTGGTGGGTTTAAAAGCATTTAAAATGCCTCCAAAGAGGGGCACCTGTGTGACTCAGTTGGTTAAGATCTGACTCTTGATCTCAGCTCAGGTCTTAATCTCAGGGTTGTGAGTTCAAGTCCTATGTAGCCTACTTCTAAAAAAAAGTCTCTGAAGAGATTTCACTATAATGTGGAATCAAGGCAAAAATCTTAAGAGTGTATACACAAAAGTACAGAAACAACAATGGCTGCAAATGTGATATTAGTATCATTAGTATGGGTGCAAATGTAACACTAGCAAATATTTGTTGGAGAAATGACTATTTCCATATTTCCTTGCAAAAAATGTTTTATGGGATTTAAGAAGTTACCTATAAGTAGATAAAGCTCTATTATTTCTTAGATAAGCCAAACAGTGTATCTATCACATACAAAACAATTTAATTTGATGTAGGAGAATTTGCCAAATTCCTCAGAATAGTAAAAAGAAATTTGACAGTAGCAAGATTCACTGAATGATCACTAAACCATTTTGTTGTGGATAGCTCTTTATCTCCTTCACTAGGCCATGTCTTCATCTTTCCATCCTCCCTTAATTTTGTTGGGTTTTTTCTTAATATTTTATTTATTTATTTGAGAGAATGTGTGTGAGTGGCAAGAGAGGCATAGAGAAAGGGAGAAAAGTATCTCAAGCAGGCTCCATGCTCAGTAAGGAGCCAATGTGGGGCTAGATCTCATGACGCTGAGATCATGACCTGAGCCGAAATCAAGAGTCGAGACTTACCCAACTGAGCCACCCTTGTGCCCTTCCACTAATTTTGACTTCCTCTAGGAAACTTCTGATAGGTCAGGTTCAAGCTGGGTGCCCCTCTCCTAATCTCATGGAACTTTAGGCTCCATGAAGCCAGGCACTGTGTATTTCAGAAAGTAACCATTTTTTTTTTCCAGTTACCAAGTGGTTTTAGAAAGATATTGACTAGCCACGTCCTTTCAAAGAGCAAAAGTGGCCAATTTAATTACGAGGCCAAACTTGTATCATGACAGTTCCAGGTGACACCTCAAATATGTGCAAATCTTCTAAGAGGTGTGCATATATTTTTCCTTGCAAAGGTCATTAATATATGCAATACCTGGTCAAAATGTAGATGTAGGAATTAAATTAACATGGAAATTAATTAACATTAAATAATGCATATGAAATTATATATGTATAATTTCTAACATGTGATTTTATATATATGAAACTTTTAAAACCTTAACTGGTATCAACAATATATCATACAGTTTTCTGTTTCTGACAAATGCATCATCTTCTTTGACTGGGTCTTTATAAAATTATCTTTGGTAAATGCTGCTACAAAGTCAGCATGATTCATGGCATTGAGTGACCTCTATTACTTTAATGACATTTATATAAATTCCTACCCAGTGATACCATCAAAGTAAATAACTAATGAATTTATAATTCATTTACAAAGGAAATAACACAATATTATTAAAATGAGAGACATTTATCTTTTTCTACTGAGATAAAAATAAGAATGACTTTGCTCCAAAATGTTGATTTCTTTTAGATTCTAGTTTTAGAAATGATGCCCTATCAATAATTGAAGCAGCTTATTGAGTCATAATTTTTCTCCTGAATATTCTTTTTTGGCTTTGTCTTGCTTATTAAGGACTAGATCAACTGGAGACTGGTTATTAAAATTAAATTGAATGTTTGTTTAAGGCATTTAAACTAGAACTAAGAGGTATATTTCAATATACATATGATTTTTGCTACACTGGGAAATATAAAGATAAAATTTAAGGAACATGAATCTGTCTGAAATTTTCCCATGCATTTTTCTAGTCTGATCTTATATGTTAATTCCTAGGAAAGAGGTGATTCTGGGCAGCCAGCTCTTCCCTACACAGTGGCTCTTCCATGGTGTGGGGCTCCAGGTTCCTCCAGGGATCCTCCTGCCTTCCAGCGGGCAGTAAGAGAAGAGGACAAGAGTCTCATGGTGAGAGTGCAGAAGCCAGGCCTGGAGGTGACACATACCAGTTCTGTCCACAGTATTGTGAAGACTGTGGTTACATGGCTCCACCTAACTGCAAGGGAAGTGTGTGCCCAAAGAAAATGATACAGGATTTGGTTAGCATTTAGCACTGCCTCGGCCACAGAGAACTGTGGTGTGTAAATACCTGTGAAATGTGCACACCGCTGTGTGCACATCCAGTGCAGTTCTCATTCAATGTTAATTAACAGCAAACTTCCTATTAACTATATAGACGAATAAAACAGCACATGAAGACTATATGTACAAGATGATTTTCAATACTTTGTTCTACTCTAACCTAAGATACCTTGAGATCAAATGGAGTTGTTTGGCCCACTCATTTATGTTGCAAAACACAGCCATCAAAGGCAAAGTCTGTTAGAAATGGTTTCTATCAGAAAATAGTAAGCAGCAGTAACATTGACAGAAGACTGTCATATGATATATCTTATAAAACATCGCATTTGAAAATACAGACATCCATTTTTTTAAGAAAGGAATTTATTTATTTGACGGAGGGAGAGAGAGAGAGAGAGAGAGAGAGAGTCCAAGTATGGGGAGTGGCAGGCAGAGGGAGAGGGAGAAGCAGGGTCCTGGGGGGTGGGAGGGAGGTGGGTCGCAGGGAGCCGGATGTGGAACTGGATCCCAAGACCCTGGGATCATGACCTTATCAGACACTTAACCAGCTGAGCCGCCCAGGTGCCCATTAGTGAATTTTTTAAAAAGATTTTTTAATTTATTTATCCACGAGAGACACAGATAGAGAGAGAGGCAGAGACACAGACAGAGGGAGAGGCAGGCTCCTTGCAGGGAGCCTGACATGGGACTCGATCCCGAGACTCCAGGATCACGCCCCGGGGCGAAGGCAGGCGCTAAACCAGCTGAGCCACTCAGATCCCATTAGTGAATTTTTAAATGCACATAAACAACCCGATGTAACGTGCATTTTCTTCAGTTTGCTAGTTAGCTAATGTAAAACTAAACAACGTATTAAGTGGACCGTAAAGCGCATTACCAATAAAGCCCTAAATGTGTTCGCGGCGGTGGCGGGGAGGTGTCTGATGCTCTCCTGGAACCCTGTGGGTTGCTGGCTCCACCTTTCTCCTTTACTTCCCCACGTCCTTTATCTTCTCTGGTCTGATGCTTCTGGTAAGATAATTCGATTCGGTGAGATAAGGACAAGACACTGACGCAGGAGCCCGAGGAGGGATTCCAGTTCTGCGGTGCTGGGCGCCCCACTTGGAAACTTTGGTTTCCTGATGAAATACTTAATGGACCGGGTCGCCGTCGGACGCTAAGACTATCAGACGCGCCGCACCGCCAGCCCCGGGAGGCACCGAGGGGCAGGGCCCGGGCGGAGTCCAGGGTAGCCCGCAGGTGCGCGCGTGACCCTCGGGGCGCCACAGGTGAGCGCCGCAGGTGCGCGCCCGCGCGACTCCGCTCGGCCAATGGGCGAGCCCGCGGGGCGGGGCGGGGCGGGGCGGGGCGGGGCGGCGGGGGGCGGGGGCGGGGCCGCCCGGAGAAAACCGGCTCGCAGCGGCGGGGGCGCTCGGGTCGGCGCGGCGGGTCCGGGCTGCTCCCGCTCCTGCGCTCCGCCCTCGAGCTCGCGGGCGCCCCCGCCGGCGCCGCGCGGACCGGCCTCGCCCCGGGCAGGGACTCGCGCGCGCGTGGCACGCAGGCGGCGCCCGCCGGGGTCCGCTCGCCCCGGAGGAGCCGGAGGAGCCCACACCTGGGAGCAGGAGCGTGGGAGGGAGCGCGGCGCCGCGGGCCGGCCGGCACCATGAGCGGCGAGGGCGGCTTCCACTTCAGGCGGGTGGCCATCCGGAGGAAGTCCGCTCCCTGCCACCTGCCGCTGGGGACCCCTCGGCCCTGGAGGCCCTCGTCGCCCCTGGGGTGGGCCGAGGCGACCCCCCGGAGGGGCCAGGCACCTGCGGACGGCGCAGGTGAGTGCCTCGCGGGGGCGGGGCGGCGGGTGCGGGGCGCGGCGGCCGCAGGTGCGCGGGTGAGCGCCTGGGCAGGTTTCCCCGAGGGCTGAGCCGGTCGCCCGCCCTCACGGTCCTGTCCCTGCCCCCAAGGGACGCCCGGGTGGCGCAGCGGGTCGGCGCCTGCCCGCAGCCCGGGGCGTGATCCTGGGGGCCCGGGGTCGAGTCCCACGTCGGGCTCCTTGCGTGGAGCCTGCTTCTCCCTCTGCCTGTGTCTCTGCCCCTCCCTCCCCCTCTGTTTCTCTCTCTCTCCCCCCCCCCATGAATAAATAAATAAAATCTTTATAAAAAAGTGGGGGATCCCTGGGTGGCTCAGCGGTTTGGCGCCTGCCTTTGGCCCAGGGCGCGATCCTGCGGGCCCGGGGTCGAGTCCCGCGTCGGGCTCCCTGCGTAGAGCCTGCTTCTCTCTCTACCTGTGACTCTGCCCCTCCCTCCCTCTCCCTCTGTTCCTTTCTCTCCCCCCCCCACCCCATGAATAAATAAATAAAATCTTTATAAAAAAGTGGGGGATCCCCGGGTGGCGCAGCGGTTTAGCGCCTGCCTTTGGCCCAGGGCGCGATCCTGGGGTCCTAGGGTCGACTCCCCCGTCGGGCTCCCTGCACGGAGCCTGCTCCTCCCTCTGCCTGTGTCTCTGCGTCTCTCTGTCTCCATCTATCATGAATAAATAAATATAATCTTAAAAAAAAAAAAAAGTGTCCCTTCCCCCAGAGGACCTTGGGCAGGAGCCCGCAGAGGGCTGAGCTTGCCCTGGAGGTCACTTCTTAGGGAATTCCGGAAGTAAAGGTCCAACTTTAAAAGTTGGGCGAAGAATTGTTCAGGCCCGTGGTCCAGACGCTGCAGCCCAGGTGCCTCCGCTAACCTCGGGCGCCCGCGGCGGGGCAGGACCCGGACCCCAAGCGGAGGCCGCGGGGCGGAGCCTCGGACTCGCTGGGCCGCGGGGCCGGTTCTCTCTCGAAAACTACCCTTGGCTCCCACCCCAAGTGTGAAAAGCTGCTCCTCCTATCAAGAAATGGAACAATTATTGCTCTTTTCGCATAGATAAACTCAGCCCCCAGTAATGCGGTGTATGTTTTGAGTTCTGAATTCTCATCGATTCTCAGTTTTGGAAGAAATCCCGAAAATCTGTTCAAGCCCACATGTTCTCCTTCGCTCTTTAACATTTCGTTCCTCGCAGGGGAGCTTGAAACCATGCGGAATTCTAGGGATTGTTCTCCTGATTTGTTTTGTTTTGTTTTGTTTTGTTTTTTGTTGTTCTCTTGATTTGTAAAACTTGTTTTCACCCCCCACCCTTTTTGTGCTCCTGTCATTCTATAGCCGGAAATGTCTTGTATGAGGACCACTTAAGAGGCAAAACCCTCATTTAACCAGTAGAAATACAAATACTTTTATTCACTTTCATTTTGTTGTGATTAAGCAAAGCTGTTAGGATGATTTAAATGTGGAAAGTATTGGAGTTTTAGAATTTCTGTCTTAAAAAAAAAATTAAGATTTCTGTCTTAACCGTGTCATGAAGTAGTTGTTTGTTTGTTTTAAGATTTTATTTATTTATTCATGAGAGACACACAGAGAGGCAGAGAGACACAGGCAGAGGGAGAAGCAGGCTCCATGCAGGGAGCCCAACGTGGGACTCGGTCCTGGGACGCCAGGATCCCACCCTGGGCCAAAGGTCGCGCTAAACCGCTGACCCAGGGATCCCCATGAAGTCTTAATTAGTAGTCATAGGGTAGAAAAACATGATGGGTGTTTTACATATTTACAGCCACATCAGATAAGGGCAGATATAGTGATAGGAGAAGATATGTAATCAAGTAACTGGATTATATTTCTTTACCTCTCAATTTCCTCTTTTACAAAATGAGGACACTGGTGAAATCATCTCTTCTAGATTTAGGTGTAATTCACTCTAAAGTGAATGGAAGAGTGTTTTCCTTTTTTAGTGAAAATGTATTGCTTTGTTTTGAAGTTATTATGAATATTTGAATTGAGCTACCAAATTTCTTCTTTTTTTTCTTTTAAGTAATCTCTACATCCAACATGGGGCTCAACCTCATGACCCCAAGATGAAGAGTCTCCTATTCTTCCAACTAAGCCAGCCAGGTGCCCTGAACTACCAAGTTTCTTAATCATCGGCTGTTTTCAGTTTTGAGGGCATTTAGATTCGAGTTCTTTCTTTACATCATCATTTTACTTAAAAATCACATGCTTGTTTCCAAACTGAGTAGGTGAACAAAAGATGAAGTGACTTCCTTAAAAGTGGAAGTGAATGGAGTTCTTTTCTGCAAAGCAGCTGTGCTTATAGTTCTTTTTTTTCTTTGTTCAGAGAAAAAATCCACAATACTTTTTTTTTTTTTTTTTAAAGATTTCTTTTAGAGAGACAGTGTGGGGAGGGAGGGGCAGAGGGCGAAGAGAGTCTCAAGCAGACTCCACGCTGAGGATGGGCTTCATCTCAGGACTTGAGATCAGGACCTGAACTGAAACCAAGAGTCAGTCGCTTAACAGACTGTGTTACCCGGGCACCCCCACAACACTTTTTCTTTCTTTTTTCTTTTTTAAAAATTTTATTTATTATTCATGAGAGACACAGGGAGAGACACAGGCAGAGCACGAAACAGGCTCCATGTAGGGAGCCCGATGTGGGACTTGATCCGGGGACTGCAGGATCATGACCCGAGCCAAAGGCAGACGCTCAACTGCTGAGCCACCCAGGTGTCACAATGCTTTTTCTCTTTAAAATTTTTTTTCAAAAGATTTTAGAGCAAGCAGAGTGGGTGAGGAGAGGGAGGCGTTGAGGGAGGGAGAATCTCAAGCAGACTCCCCACTGAGTGCAGAGACCATCTTGGGCTGGATCTGATGACCCTGAGATCATGACCTGAGCTGAAACCAGGAGTCAGACACTCAACTGTCACCCAGGCACCTCTTTTTTTCTTTTTAAAGTGATATGTAGGGGCACCTGGCTGCCTTAGGCAGTAGGGCATCCAACTCTTGATCTCCAGGTTGTAAGTTCAAGCCCCATGTTGGATTTTACTTAAAAGTAAAATCTTTAAAATAAATAAAAATGATATGTAGCATGTAACAATAAGGGATGCCTGGGTGGCTCAGTGGTTGGTTGTCTGCCTTTGGCTCAGAGCATGATCATGGGGTCCGGGATGAGTCCTGCATCAGGCTCTTTGCATGGAGCCTGCTTCTCCCTCTGCCTCTCTCTCTCTTTTTGTGTCTCTCATGAATAAATAAATAAAATCTTAAAAAAAATGTAGCAATAAATTTTCTAGGCCTATTACATTGTCTTAATTTTGTTTACAAGACCTCAAAGTTCCTGCTGCTGTTATTTTCAGAGTTGAAAAGTGAAAATCACTGTATCTTCCTAGCTAAGGGTGTTCCTCTGTACCATGATATAATCTATAGTATCTCCTGGAGAGTGATCCAGAGTTCTGACAGGTAGTCTTAACCTATTGAGTGACCACACCCTATTCAATTAGGTAGTGTAAAAACATTTGAGAAAGTGCTTCTTTCTTTGAATCAAATCTGCCTCCCTATTTGGTCTTATCCAACTGTCATTGTATAAGAAAGATCCTCTCCAAAGCAAAACGGAAACCAGGTTTAAATTTGCAAGAAGTGTTGGTTTCATTGCAGCACCTAGGAAAGTATTTATATAATGAAACTACAGCATTTAGACCCATTACATGCAGAGTGGACATTACTCATAATTGAAATATTTCCCTCTTAAAGAAGGAACAAAAACTGAGAGGTCAAGAACTTAACAGAAAGTTGAGTTTAGTGGTATTGTGTTCTATCTGTGATTGTGAAACCCACTAATTTTAGAGTTTTCTGATTTTTGGCCAAAAACAAGAAAGCCTACCAGCTGTATCTGCTGTACATACCTGGATGTGAATCTTTGTCTAGGTGAAGCAGAGAGGTGAGGTGGTTAAGATACAGGCTTTGGGGTCATATAGGACCCAAGTTCTAATTCCTCTTCTATTAACTAGCTGTGTGAATTGGATCAAGTCTCTTAATTTCTCAGTTTCTTCATCTGGAGAATGGAGAGAACAGTACTTTATAAGATTATACAAGTAAATGACACAAAACAAACATTCCAGACAGTATCATAACAAGAAATCTTGATCCATCTGTGTCTCAAAGAGTCTGGCCTTATGACACTCTAAATACTTGTTGAATGAATGAATACCCTCCTATAATGTTTATAAAGCATTGAATGAATGCTCTGAGTGAGTTCACATTTACTTATTTGCTTGCTTTGTATCTCTAATGATGGAAACTTAGGTTCATGGATCCAACTGGTGGCAGAAGCGGATGCGGAACTTTTGGGGAAGGGATTAGGGGTCTGCCCAAAGCCCTGGACTTCCAAGGCACTAGATTCACTCCTGGTAGGTTTCAGGTTTTACTGAAATTCTTCTCTACATGTGTGTGCTGAAAAGTTGTTTGAAAAAGGAGTCAAAAACAAACAAACAAACAAAAAACAACAAAAAAACAACAACAACAAAAAAAGAAAAAGGAGTCAAACAGGATGCATCTAATCTTGTGAGTGTAGTGTGAGATTCGTTAGATTTGGACAGGAGCTCATGAACCTGTACTTAAAAAGAAAAAAGAAAGTACATCAGCTATTTCTTATGATCTGCTTGGTTTCTAAACGTCCTCCTGCTGGCTGCATCAGAATTACCTGGACTGCTAATTAGAAGTTCCCAGCCACACCCTAGGTATGATGAGTCAGAAACTCCAGGGGTAGGGTTAGAGAAACTCTATTTTTTTTTTTAAGATTTTATTTATTTGACAGAGCATGCACATAAGGAGGGGGAGGGGCAGAGAGAGAGGGAGAAACAGACTCCCCGCTGAGCAGGGAGCCCAATGTGGGGCTCCATCCCAGGACCCTGGGATCATGACCTGAGCTGAAGGCAGATGCTTAACCGACTGAGCCACCCAGGTGCCCTGAGAAGGCATATTTTTAACATGTGCCCCAGAGGATTCTGATGTATAACCAGCTTTATGAACTGTGAATTCCCAGACATGGGTAAACCCTCCCTTCAGTCATGAGCACAGGCAACCAAAATTTGCAGGTGCAAAGCAAAGAATGATCTATATAGCCCCTCACATAGCACATCATCTGAGCCCTCTGTACTTTTCAGCAAACTTTCTGCTCCTATCTGGCTGATTCTTACTTGCAATTTTTTTTTTTTTTTAAGATTTTATTTATTTGACAGAGAGCAGAAGCAGGTGGGCTGACAGAGGGAGAGGGAGAAGCAGTCTCCCTGTTGAGCAGGGATCCCAATGTGAGGCTGGATCCCAGGATGCCAATCACGACCTGAGCCAAAGACAGATAGATGCTCAATGGACTGAACCACCCAGGTGCCCCGCTTAATTGCATTTTTGAACATCTGTTATAGGTCTTTTCTACTTTGCTCTTATTTCTCAGCCCCATTCCCGCTGTTATAGGTCTTTTCTACTTTGCTCTTATTTCTCAGCCCCATTCCCGCTTCAAGTTGACATTAATTTATGCAGATATCCAATTTATATCTGACTAGATTATCTGATGTGAACTCAAGTGCCTTCCTTTCACTTCAGAACTGGCTTCTAATCTACTCAATAGCCGACCTCTTTCTTATTCTAGTGGTTTTCTCCTCTGTTACCTTCCCTGGGCTGCATGCACTTTTTTTTTTTTTTAAGATTTTATTTATTCATGAGAGACACAGAGAGGCAGAGACATAGGCAGAGGGACCAGGATCATGTCCTGAGCTGAAGGCAGATGATCAGCTGCTGAGCCACCCACGCATCCGTGCATGCATCTTTATTATCACTTCTCAGGCTTGTCCCACACCCTCTTTTCCCTTCAAATGAGGTGTGCTCACACTTTACAGCTGGATGTTCTTTGAAGCTATGGCCCAACAGCTTTCTTCCTTAAACTACTCTGTTCTTCCCTTGCTGTCTCCACTTCTTTATCCCTGTCACCCTGTCCTTCTCCCCACTTCATTTGCTTCTTGGCAGCTTCTCTTCCCCAAACTGCATCAGTAGGTAATCTGAGGTCAGCAGTGGATTCTCGAGTATCATCCAATAGACTGTTTCTGGACCATTTTCTTAATTTCTCTGTGGTGTTTGCTTCCTTTTAAAACTCTTCTTGGTCCTGATTATTGGCAATCTGATTTTCCTATTGCACCAGTCTCCAGGTTTCTTGCTCTGGCTAGCCCATTTTTCTTCTTTCTTCTTCTTATTTCCTGCTATCTCCATTCTTTGGTGGTGTCATCCACCCTCTGGACTTCTTTAGCTTACCTACACTGCTCTGCATTTTCAAGAACAGGCTTTTAGTAACTGTTAATGTTACTAAGGGCACAGAAGTGTGACTTCTTTTTCTGCTGCAGTGCAGCCCCTCCTCCTGACTTGGCTTGGAGGTATTACTAATGACCTTTGGGCTTTAATGTTGAAGTCTGCTTTTCTATCATCTACTTGACAGCTGGTCATCTGCCATTTCTTACTGACTCACCTTCATTTCCTGATGGTAGCCTAGGTCTTATTTCAGACCTGCTTCTCGTCAATGGTAGTGTTTTCCACCGCAATCCCTCCTACCCCGTTAATTTTCTTAAATCTGGGTCTTGATCATAATCCTTGCATTGTCAGAAGCCTTCTGTGGCTCCCCAACTGCCTGTTACTGGTATTTATAATGGGATATTCTAAAATGGTCACTTTAGTGACTATCGGTCAGACTTTACCAGTAACCTCTCATTGTGGAGATGGACCTTTTAAAATTTGTGAAATATTTACTCTTATTTGAACTATGAAAGTTGGACTAGTCGTGCATTGATCACACTTTAGGAACTGTGTTTATTTTCAGGAATAAATTTGGTATGATTTGTAGAAGATTGTCTAGAATTAGTTCTCTGTTCCTCGAGTGTAGTTGACAGTATGGACATCACCAACAAATGTTCTGGCACCTGTGATCAATTTTGTGTCCCTCCACTTATGCAGAAATAGAGTGAAGAAGACAAACCCAGCTGCCATGCCCCTCATGCCTACCCATACACTGAAACTCTCCACTTCAGCTGTAGCATCCGCAGAAACTAGGGAGCTGCCACCATTCTGGGGTGTACATTGAGCCACAATGCAGTCCTGCTGCAGACCAATACCCCACCTCCTCTACAAGGCTGGGTGGGTCTCTGGGGCCTCTAGCAAGATTTTATGTGTTAGGCCATGTGTTACTTGTAACCCTAAAAATTGCAATGACTTTACAAAAAGGTTATGTATATTTTTTAAATGTATGCTAGTTGAGTATATTTAGAAGGTCAAAAGTCAGTATGTACAACCATATAAGATGCCCTAACTGAAGGATACAGAGGGGTCATGCTTATGGTTTCAAATACAATGCAATATGATGTGTGCAAGGTTATGAAATTATAGCCAAATTCTGTTAAAAATTTTTCTATCAAGGATTTTTATAAAAAAAGTGATCTTCATTTTCCCTGCAGAAAGTTGAGTAACCTACTTTTTCCCCCCCAAACTATGCCATTTAATGATATCCTATTGACGACCTACCATATTGATAAATGGTATAGGGGGTTCAAAGATGACTGAGAAAAATGCCTTGACCCATAGTAATTTCCATCTTAGAAGGAGGGATATGATCTATAATAAACATCACAGTATAAGATAGCATTGTGTATAAGAACAATAACCAGAGTGCTTGTAGTTCAGAGGAAGGAAATCTATAGCAGGTTGGAAAAACAATTTCACCTCCTAGTTCTATTCAGAGCCCTATGTTTTTATCTCCATCTATATCTGTTCTCTTTTCAAATCTCTGTATCCTTCATTACGGAGTTTTCCTTCTATAATCCCACTAAAGCTAGGGATCCTTTAGTCCTTCAACAGATGTTTCAGTGGTTACTGTGGATCAGGCATCGTGGCAAGGTATAGAAATCAAGGTGAGAAGAATCCATGTTAAGAGCTGAGTGTGGGCTTTGGAGGTAGACTGGTTGGGTTTGATTCCTCTTCTAGTAATTAGCTGGCTGATTTGGAGCTCTTTTTGGCTCTCCTCATCTATAGAATGGGAATATTAATATTACCTACACATAGAATTATTGGAAGAATAAAAATGGATATTCTTAAAGGGTTTAGAACAGTGCTTTCAAAGTGTTCAGATCACTGTCAGTATTTTTGTTGGGATTAACATGGGTGCTAGCCTCAGTCTGGCTTTCTCTTCTCATTTTATGCGTCCCTCTAATCTAGTGCTGTCTCAGAACATGGTGAGTGGTTGCTTCCATTTGTACCTGTGGAGTGCAGGCTCCTGCCCAAGGTGCAAGCTGTGCTGGGCACATGTCTTTCTGTCCCTTTATCTCCCCTTTCTGCTTAGATCTCCCCCATCTGAGTTGCTGCTGACAGTGCCTCTCACTGCTGGCCTCTGTCCTTGGTCTTCCCACTTGTGCTGTCGTGAGCCCTGCTTTCATGGCCGACTTCCCTAAAGCCTGGATTGCATCACGGAACTACGACCCTCTACCTCTGTTTCCTAATTTCAGCCCGGCCTTCCTCTTCACACTGATTCTCTAGTGACTCAAGTGGCAGTTGGTCATCTTGCATGATCCACAGAGACCACAGAGTTGGTCATCTTGCATAATCCTTGTCAAGATGTGAGGCCAGCCCTCCTTTAACTTTCCCTGACTATTTGTCTTCTATGTTCCTAGAAGAAAATCTTCCTGTAGTCAGTCTTACCAGCCAACTCAAGTTCTTTACGTTTGTCTGCTGTACCTGCCTACCAGTCCCTACCTTGAGTCATCCAATGCCATCACTCCTCAGGGGCCCTTCAAAAGCCCATTGAGGGCTCAGGAGATATTAAGTAAACAGAAGAACCCAAAACTAGTTTGGCAAATGTTGGTTGGACATAAGAATTTTCTGGCAATACTGCCAGAAAATGGAATTGGGTTCCTTTGGTGGTTGTGAGCTCCTTATTAATGAGGTTACTCAAGGAGAGGCTAGGTGACTTAGTGGCGATGCTGTAGAGAAGATGGGATGTCTTGCCGGCCTGTGCACCCAGCGCACAGACTATTCTCACATCAGTGCTTCTCTGCTTTTCCTTCTGAGTCTACATGGTTCATATGGTCCTATCAGCAACATGTAGCAGTTTGTGCAGCGGTGTGTTAGGGAACACGTGGGAGTGGTATACTTCAGTCTTGTTGAGAATTCATGGACACGGTGTCCTTTTTAGTTTACCGATTGTGCTCATTCCTGGACTTCTTTCCAGTGTTGTGCTATGTCTTGACTAAAGAGAGCATTGGAGTTTGGAGGATCGGGGTTATTCCTACACTGGAAGACCCAGGGTGCTTTGTTGTTAGAAGTTTTGTTCTCTTCCAGCTTTCTCCCATTTCCCATTCCTGCTGTCCTCCTTCCACAGTGTTTTTCTTCTTTGTCTATTGGGTTTCTCACTATGAGGACTTGGCTTTAAGGTCAGAACTTTTCGTAAAATTTGTCTTTCTGCCCAGATCTTAATGGGCTTGCTTTAAAGAACAATTGGAGTGGTAGATACTAGGGATGATCAGAAGTGAGGTTTTAGTTTCCAGCTCTCACAGCAAAAGATGAGCTGTGGAGCAATTGATACCTGAATTATCTCCATATTGTTTTCCAGATCTTCATGTATTTCATCAGATCTAAAATGTGTACTTTTTTACATTTTAACATCTCTGAAATTGGGATGCTTTCCATTGATGGCATTTAAAAAAGATGTTGAAATATAGATTGGCTTGAATTTTAAAATGTAACTGTACAATATTTACTGCCTCTGAATAACAGTAAAGATTATGAAATATATTCCTAGATTATATACCTTGAGAACATCGAATAACAACTTCTCTCTTCCCCTCCTCTAAACCTAAAACATACCGTGCATTGTTGTCTCTGTATTTCTACTTCTTCAATCCCTTAACTGTAATTACTATAATAACAGTTACCATTTATCGAGTACTTGTTGTTCCTAAGTCCTTTCTGTGCATAAACTCAATCATCATAAGTAGGACCGGTAATCCCCACTGTACAAAAGTAGAACCAAAAGCCCAGACAGATAAAATGATTTGTTGAGTTTTATATGACTGCGGGAGCCAGAATGTAAACCTCTGCTCTTAACCCCTGAACTTTTCTATCTCCCATTAATTTCTAATTCCCAGTTTTTAACATCGTTGAATATAAAGACATTAATGGTTAATCTTGAGAAATGGAGGAAACACTTTTCCCTAATACTTTTATCTGTTTTATCCATAGCATTAAAAACAAAAGCAAGGCTCTGGTCCACTGTAGCTAGCAAGGGGAAAAAAAAAGACATTTGCAAGGAGAAAGAAAAACATAAACATATTCTTAGAAAAGACTCTGGAGGGACACCTGGGTGGCTCAGTGGTTGAGCATCTGCCTTCGGCTCAGGGCCTGATCTGGGATCCGTGATGGAGTCCTTGGGCTCCTTGTGGGGAGCCTGCTTCTCCCTCTGCCTCTCTCTTTCTGTCTCTCATGAATGAATAAATAAATCTTTAAAAAAACAAAAGATTCTGGAAATGTAAACAAAAAATGGCTTACTGGTCTTTGCTGTGCAACCAGACTCAGGAATACTCACTTAATACAAGTCCTCTACTGCTTTCTTTCTAGGAAATTTTGACGAGATTATATCCCATCTTTAGCAGGGTGATAGTTACCTACTAACCTTTGAGGTTATGTGAACGAGATTACCTTCCAAGAATCCTGTTATTTGTAGCTGTTCTGTGAACAGGCAAAACTTCATTTCTCTTACCTAATTAAAGAAATAGAACTATAATATATGCCTATATAGTAGGATATGTCTACTATACTTGATGGATGTGTATATCTAATGTTAGTGTATCAATAACATGGGCCTATTTGGTATTTGCCAGCAATTCACTTTAATTTTTTGAAGAGAATTATGGATAGTTTCCTCTCCCTTACTCTTAACATCTTCGTGAATAAAAAACTGGGTGTGAGTAGTCACCCTCAGATGCCCGCTACTGTGAAAGAAGTAGGGAACTGACAAGGGTGCTAATTAGAGCCCCTCTGTAGTCCTTTTATAGAAAGTGGTAAACTCAGGCCACTGGTTATGAAAACAGTGAAAAGAAGGGAAGAGAAGGATTCAGGAGGAAGCAAGGAGGAAACTGCCAATGATGGCAATCATTGTTCTGAAGTCAATGTGGTGCCCAGCATAAGCTCCTTTTCAATTGAGAACTAATGCCCGTTTCCAAGTTTTGGAACGGAATGACCAACTTGCATGTTTTTGTTAACCTGAGAGCTTTGCTTTAACCACATTGTGGGCACTGGGGAGATTTTGAAAATTGAAAGATATTTATATAATCCCCACTTTCAGTGGGTAGCTGTCATTATATAATGTCATGAAAGCTTCTTACAGCTAGCAGGGGTGCATTTGGTGCTTCTTTTCCTCATGGTCTTGATGGATGCTCATTTCTGCAAACTTGAGGAAGATTATATTGCAATCACATGTATCATTGATGCATTAAAGGTCCTTATTCCGGAATTCCTGCAGATCTTTTGTTAATTATCCATTTCTGGCATAGATTCCTGAATCCCACTATTTATATTTTTTTCATTTGGGAAAGGTCTCAAAGCCAGTTTCTTACCATAGTCCCTACAAGTGTTATAGTGCTCATTCAGAAAATAGGCTTTTGTTGTGGATTTTTGGAAAAGCTTAATAGTTTATATCTGCTTATTTGCCTTTATCTAAAAATACTCCTGCAAGAATAGATGATGAAAATCATTTCCCTTTGGTTTTTTTCTTCTAATATTTTCTCCTTGCTCTTGTGTTAATGACCAACTTATTGTAGACCTGAAAGTCTTGACTAATAGGGACTTTCAGTCACTTGAAACATTATTTTTAATGCTTAAAAAGTGTTGAGTTCAATCAGTTTCACATTTTGACTTAAATTCTCCTTTTCACTGAAGTCACTCCCTGGGCCATCTTTATCATTGGAAGCCCTGCACCCATACACCTCTCCTTGTTGTTGTTGTTTTTCCTAACACTTGCCACTATCTCTATTTTTTAATCTTATTTTCTGTCCCTCCTCTCCCAACCTGGTACATATACCGAAATCCATGAGAACAGGAGGTTTTGTCTGTTACATTCTTTTTTCCCCAAAGGCTGAGTACAGTCAGGATCCTCATTATGGAGACTGCCCAGCCTCATAAGACAGGGAGATAGGTGGTGGGTGTGTGTTAGGGTTGGGTTGTGGAAGTGAGCATTGGCCAGATCTGAGAGGTAAGGTGGCAGGCCTGGGCCCTTTGCACCAGTACACCAGTGGCCACAGCAACTGAGACACTGTTGGCTACAGTTTTGACAGTAACAGGTGGAGGCAGAGTCTGGGGTCAAACTGATTTTAAGAATAAGGTGGAGGGCAACCTGGGTGGCTCAGCGGTTTAGCGCTTGCCTTCGGCCCAGGCGTGATCCTGGAGTCCCCGGATCAAGTCTCGCGTCGGGCTCTCTGTGTGGAGCCTGCTTCTCCCTCTGCCTGTGTCTCTGCCTCTCTGTGTCTCTCATGAATAAATAAATAAAATCTTTTTTAAAAAAGAAAAAGAATAAGGTAGAGACAGGACTTGGCCTAAGGCCTTCAGCTGGTCAAGTTGAGACTGTGTACACAGAGAAGCTTTCCTCATCATTTCTTTTAGTAATTAATGTATTGAATCACTTTACGGTGAAGAATCTTTGTTAGCGTAAGAGCAGTGACTATATTGGTTGGTCTTGTTATCTCTCTAGCACCTAGAAGCGTTCCTGGTTCACTGAGTTTTTGTGAAATTGTGTGAGTGAGAGGATAAAAAATGTAGCACTCAACATAGTATTTCAAAGTATGTATTTTATGCCAGCTCAGTATTTAGAAATCTAGTTAATGCACAAGCTTAAAAAAGAAAAAAAAAATACACAAGCTTTATCACCTTAATTGTTTCCTTTCCTCAGTTTTTTATTGTTCCAAAATAGAGTTCCTTTAAATAAGTTTTCTTGGTGCTGTTGAGAGAGGATTCAATTTAAAAGTGTGTAACTATAACTTTTAAAAGTATATTTGTTTGATGTACAAAGTATCCTTTAATTATAGCTATTGAAGTCACATCTCTGAATTGTTTTTTTGAGACAGAGTTATATCTTTGAAAATCTCCCCATGGGTCGGGGTGAGATGTAAGGGAAAAAGTCCATTGGCGAAGCAAAGGGATTAGCTATCTGATAATGTACATTTAACCTGAACTATGTAACCAGCTGAGCCTTTTCCCTTGGTTTTCTAAAGTTTCTCACAGGACCTAGAAAGGTTTCTCCCTCTTTAGCTCTCTTATTTAGTAGTACATTCTAAAACTTTCCATTTACATTTATATGATGGAGAAAGACCTTAAACCACACTAATTTGTTCTGTGTTAGCTTGTAGTATGTCTTCTTAGCCATGGAAAAGTTGGTTTTTCTTAACTAAAAAATGAGGTGCGGGTGAGCAGTTAATCGTTTGAGTACAAAACCCTTTATAGCTGGAATACTTAAAACAGTTTTATTCTCCTCCCATAGTTTCATGCACATGAAAATAATTTTAAATTCATAGGCTAAATTCATTTCTTAGCCCCTTTATATTAGTCTGGCCTTTTCAAAGAAGAAAGATGTAATTATACTGTCTACTTCCTTCATGTAAATTAGAATTTTTGTGTATCTGGGCGCACTCTGGTTTCTTTATAGGTATAATTAACTTAATTGCCTTCTCAGTGCTTTATGCTAGCGAAATGAGAACTGCTTTAAATTTCTATAGATACTGACATTGAGGAAATGATTAACTTGTGAACAGGGTTCAGATTTATTCTAATGAAAATATACAATATGAGGCATCATTTGGTGGTGTTGATCAAATTTTGTGTGTGCACTGTATATAAGTCATGGAGTAGTGGATAAGATTAAAGAAAAATTCAGTGCAATGATGAATGATAGAATTTTCTAAGAGGAGTAGCTTCATTTCTAGGATATATATATAATTCTATGGATTCCTTGTTGCCTTTTTGAATGTTTAGTCTTTGAGCTGTCTCTTTTTTAGCACAAGTAAAATATCTTCTGTAGATCCACAATCTTATTACTATTGCACGTTATTTCACTCACTTTACATTCCTCTGTTCATTCTATATACTATTGATGTCACCATGAAAATTATTTTTCATAATGTTGCTCTCCAGAGTTGTGGGTAGGAGTATGTAGAAAATGCTCATTTTTCTTCATCTTTTTTGTTGAATGAGGAAAGAACTGCCTGTGTTTGCATTTGTTCCCTACTTGTTTTATGTTGTCATTATTGTGACTTTAAAGTATTGAAAAAGACTCCTATGGCTCATAGAGGGAAGTATACATCATTGTTTTAGCTTTTCATTATCGAAACTTCTAGACTTTTTTTGGTGGGGCATAGAATTCTTAATAGAATGCTAAGTGCTGGTTGAGGAGGAGAGTAGTTGGAACTTGTCTCATTTGTAGCTGGTGCCCTATAACACCTGGCACCCTGAAAACCAATCTCTGTGGATATGCTGATCTTCATTAACAAAGTGGGGCAGAGTGCCAGAGAATCTACCAGGGAGATGAATGTTCCAGCCTTTGCTCCCTGCCAGCCAGACAGGGTGCTGAGGGCCTGGCTTTCTCATTTTTTTCTTATTCCATCAAGAGTTCTATCATTTTTATTTTGGTTTCACAGAGACATGAATTGGAGAAGGGGATGGGCAGAAGAACCAGAAAAGGCTGGGGCTGCTGGGAGTGCTTTGAAGGAGAGTTTTGAATAGACCCAGGAACAAGTACAGAGTGTAAGAAGCACATGGGCGATCACAGATGGTTTTAAGAGCTGTTGCTCTGGAGTGAACATTATATTCGTAGCACTCGAATGTCTTCTATGGGCCAGGCATTGAGCAGAGAGCTTTATATATGCAACTTCACTGAATCCTTCCTCCAATTTGCTGAGGCGTGCACTATTCACTTATTTTATAGATCGGGAAATCATGGTCTTAGAAAGGTGACTGGCTTGCTCAAAGTCTCACAGCTATTGAATGGTAGAACCAGGACACACATCTAGGCTAGGCCTTGTTTAAAGCCCACAATCAACCACAGCATTATTTAATACGCTGCTAGATATTACATTTCTATTTTGTGGATTTAGAGGTATGGAACAGTAGAAAATTATCTTTTATTCTAATTAAGCAAAAGACCTAAAGTTACTCTGGACCACTTGGAAGAGGAGAGCTAGAGTGCTTCCTGGCCTGCGTGAGAGCTAGCACAGAACGGCTTGCTCCTTTCTTCTTGTCTTCCGGGCATGTGCACATAGCTTCCTGGTGTGGGTCAGTCATTCGTTAGTCTAGGTGAATGTTTAAGTAGATTATTCCTTTCTTATTTTGGTCTGTATTTATAAGGATAGGGAGGAGATTACATGCATGGTAACTGTTGCGTTTTGGTAAGATAAATGTATAAATCACCCAGACATGTCTCAAACCATTGTTTCTGCCCATTGCCATCTTCATAAATCTCTGGATCAGTACTTAGAGAATTACTTCTGGTGATTATCAGTTAATGAGCTAGTAGCTCTCTGGTTTTATGAACTGTTCTATGATAAATTCCTCTGTTCCTCCTACTTAAAGTTCAATGAACTGTCAGCCCTAGGTCCTGGTCACAGCAGCTCAGCTCATTGCTGGCCCCAGCTAATTCTCAACCAAAAGCTTTATCTTCAGAGCACCACCCTTGTTTGTAAATTGTCATGTTCCTCGGTGTTCTTGCCTTATGACTAAGGAAAGGGTTTGTGAGAAATAGAATGTCCAGTCAAAAAAAAAAAATCTTTTAGAAGTGCTGTAGTTACTTGATGGAGGAAAGATGTTAGGGTTCAGAGCCAACAGCTGAGAAAGAATTCTTGAAATGTCTTTGGTGCAAAAAGGAGGCTTTATTAAAGCATGGTGACAGGACGCATGGGCAGGAAGAGCTGCACTGGGGTCATGAGGAGTGGCCCATTATACACTTTCAAGTTGGGAGGGGGTTAGGGATAGCATAAATCTCTAAGGAATTTTGGAAGAAAGGTTCCCAGGACCTTGAGGGGTCCAGCTATTGTTGGGAAAAGATCATTTATTATCATCTAATAAAACCTTAGTCATGAGACCCTTTAGATGGGCCATATGCTTGGGGAATGGTTGCCAACATGTATCTTGGGGAGTGGAGATAAAGGAAGTTTCCAAAGGAATTTTTACACGTTAAAGTAGATTTATAGGATCCTGGGGGACAGGCTAAGATTTTTTTTTGCCATTAGCAAAGTATTAACACTGAGGCAGTTGGGTCGCTAGAGGAATGTCACTCTGCCTGTTTCAACGACTTGCCTGGGGGCTGTAGGTAGTAAGGAAACTTAAGTTTTCTTTTGCCTTTGTTTCCACATTAGTACTGGTAGTCATCAAAAAGACAGAATGAAAATGAACCACAATCTTGAAGTTCAGTCTTTTGCATTTGATTGTGATGTCTGTTTTGAAGAAGGATCAGAAATTGAAAGGGCTTAAAGCCAAGTTGAAGTTATACATTGTGAGGTAGTATTTTTGTTTGTTCAGTTTTTGTTTTTAGAAAATTGACAGTCTCTCTTTTTAAACACTAGCCTTATTGAGATGTAATTAAAATACTATATACTTTACCCATTTAAAGTGGATAGGTGGGCAGCCAGGGGGCTCAGCGGTTTGGCACCTGCCTTCAGCCCAGGGCGTGATCCTGGGGTCTGAGGATCAAGTCCCACATCGGGCTCCTGCATGGAGCCTGCTTCTCCCTCTGCCTGTGTCTCTGCCTCTCTCTGTGTGTGTCTCTCATGAATAAATAAATAAAATCTTAATAAAGTGGATAGGCTGACTTCTGAGGTGGAAAAACTTTGAATTATTTCAATATAGTTCCATAGAGATCTGAATTAGGGAATGATTTCTTTCTTTTTTTTTTTTTTTTTATTTATGATAGTCACACACACACACAGAGAGAGAGAGAGAGAGAGAGAGAGAGAGGCAGAGACATAGGCAGAGGGAGAAGCAGGCTCCATGCACCGGGAGCCCGATGTGGGATTCAATCCCGGGTCTCCAGGATCGCACCCCGGGCCAAAGGCAGGCGCTAAACCACTGCGCCACACAGGGATCCCAGGGAATGATTTCTGACAGGAATTTTCTCTCTTCAAAAGTGATTAATTATGGCAAAGTAAGAGCTAAGGCAAAGATCAAACAAAAGAAATGGATGGCATTTCTTCAGAGTTCAGCAGAAAGTTTTGGCAACCTTTAAGAAGACACTCTGTCCCAAATTTGTAATGATTTAAGTGCTTTCTTCCAAATTGCATAACATTTGAAATGGTGATTGATAATGTATATAGACATGGTTGGCTTATTAGAATATGTTATGCAGAAGCTTAGCAAGTTGAGATCAAAAAGCAAAGGTCATTGATGAGTAAGTTCCTATGCAAATACGTGCTTTCTTTTACACTTCCCAGTTTAAGACTTTGGGGTGTGTACATGAATTGGCCATAAAAGAATGTGAGACAAATGAAGTATGAAGGTGGTTCCAAGGTTCTTAAAGAGGTAGGAGAACCTGCACTTGGCATAATGAGATTTATTAGAAGAAGTTGATGTCCAGTGAAGTGAAATCTATCTAGTCCTTAACAAGAAAAAAATCCTTTAAAAGAATTTAGTCTTCATCATACGGCTCTTTAAAAGTAAGTTTTTATATACTTATTATTTGTGAAAGCCTATATTGAGGTTTTCTTTTCAATTTATTTTGCTATTTCTGTGATATAAAATAGGTATTTAGGAAATTGAACTTTGACTTACATGATTCTTACCCTTTCACCATTGCTTAGGAATGATTAGGTTGCAAATTGGGGGTTGCCTCTAGTACAATGGCTTTTTATATGGGTAAGGACTGAAGGAAACAGCTAGCTCATGATTTCTGTGGGTGCTGAAAATTGGCAGAGAACCTATTTATTGTATTTCATCAGTAGGTCTTTATGGATTAGTTATTTTGGGACTGAACTTACACGTTTCATGTAAGCAATCACTGAAAATAAGGTATAAGTTGAGACTGGGAGCCAGGCTATACTGTGAATTGTGAATATATACATATTCTTTCCAAGAGTTTAACATTTCTTTGCGAAACATGGTTTTAAAAAAACAAAACAAAACAAACAAACAAAAAAAACCAAACACCTCTTAAAGGACCTCCTCCTGTGGAACTTAAGTTTTTCTACAGATGACCAGAGGCTGGATAGAATTTTATGTAAACTTTTCTCAGTGATTGCAAGTAATTAAAACAAAATGTTACTTTGGGGGGGGGGGCTCCTGGGTGGCTCAGTCAGTTAAGCGTCTGCTTTCTGTTCAGGTCATGATCTCAGGGCTCTGGGTTGAGGCTCCCTGCTCAGTGGGGAATTTGCTTCTCTCTCTCTCTGCTTGCTGCTTCCCTTGCTTGTGTTCTCTCTCTCTCTCTCTTTCTGTCAAATCAAATCTTTAAAAAAAAAAAAAAAAAGTTCCTTGTTCTGTGGGCCAAACTGACATGCTGTTTTTAGCTGCGTGCACTCTCCGGCCTAGGCGGTGTGGGCATGATTCTGTCCTCCGTAGAGAGACGGAACAGCAGTCCCTGTTACACAAACTGGAAAGGTGATGAGCCTGGAGCACACGGACGTGCCAAAAGTCCTGCAGAGGGGCAACGAGGAATGGCCCAGAGAGGAAGTGGTATGATCTAGGCCCTGCCAGAGCACAGGTAGGATTTAGAGGTGGCTCAGTGAGGGGGCCGCATCCTGCCCAGAAGGGGAAAGCACAGGCCGATTATGGATTATCAGAGTAGCAGTTAGCTCAGTGCGCTGCCAGCCTTCTGCTGTGGAGATGCCCCAGGAAGGGAAGGATAAAACGGCCTTCCCGTAACCCATAATCCGTGTGAAGCCCCCAAACCCCCAGCCTTTCAAAATGAATCATATAGTGAAGGTTAAAAGAGAATGTGAAAATTTGAAAATAAGAAAAATCAGCTTTAAGACAGGTCCCCCAGCCTGACCAGATTGTCGATCCTTAAAGCCCCTTCTGTGTATTAGAGCTGTTGCTCTTCCATGAATAGTCACCCATTTCTCATCTGGGGAGTCACTGCCTGAAAAGAAAACCACCACACATTTTACTTTTTAAGTAAAGAGGATATTGGCTCAGTACTGGAAGAATTAAAGGCTTTGGTCCTTCACATTTTGTTTTTCCTTCCCTAGACTTTCATATTTTAGAATCACCTTTATATTTCTCAGTAGTTTCCTGAGGTGTGGTTGAATGACTCAAGGTTAATAAAGTTACCCTTTGACTTTCCTGGACTTGAAGTTTATTGTCTTTACCATTAAGGGTTAGATTTCTGATTTAAGGTGATTCCAGTATGCTGTATGAACCTATTGTATTGTAGTAAGTGAGATTGTCTGTGTTGTTAGCAATATGGGAAATAATCTAACACAACTAGAATTAAATGTACAACTGCAAGGCTTTGTCTTTCTAGTCCTGGGTCATCCATTAACTTCGTGACATAGGGCAAGTCGCTTAACCTTGAATGACTTGTGATGTTTTTCATCTGTTATATAGAGATGTGTAGCCCGGTTAAACACTTGTTAGGGCAAGATTTGGACACACACGCACATAAATGCTGTCCCTCCCCCCAGTATACTGTTTGATTTATTCACCTTAGAATCCCAGTATGATGCCTCACACATAGCAGGTTTTCAAATATTTGTTGGATGAAATCAAAGTAGAAGAGAAAGCTCCTTGCCTCTTGCCCCCACCCCATAATACTAGAAGAGGAAGAGATATATGTATATCGTCATCATTTGTTTTGATGTGTGTGTGTGTGTGTATAACTCAAAGCAAAACACTTAATAAGAGGGGGAGGGCATAGATACAAAACAGAACTGTGTGGCAAAAATT
Organism: Vulpes lagopus; assembly: GCF_018345385.1. Taxonomy (NCBI): domain Eukaryota; kingdom Metazoa; phylum Chordata; class Mammalia; order Carnivora; family Canidae; genus Vulpes; species Vulpes lagopus. Next base: position 29,241,490 of record NC_054844.1, read on the forward strand.
AAAGTGAATACCTCCGGATCTTTTTTTTTTTTTTTTTTCTCGAAACAGCTTTATTGACTTCCAGTGTTTCTCTCTCAGACTGAGCTCAGCCCAGCTGGCTTTGATAGGTCTCTGAGATGCAACGTCACAGGGCTAGCACCACCCTGGCTCCACCACTCCCCTCCCTGGCCATGGGGCTCCCCAGGCAGGGAGGAGGAGAGGCAGCTCGCTTGTGGTGTTGGAGAAAAAGAATGGGCAGCAGGGTCAGAGGCCAAAGAAGCCATACAAGCAGCAACATGCCTGGAGCACCCGTCACACACCAATCCCGACCACGCGCGTGTGCGTGTTCTTGCCCACACACACACAGACACACACAGACACACCAAATCTTTAGGTGCTGCAAATTGTAACCTTGGCCCTTTTTTTGCTTTCACCCCCTCATTCACTTTGGTTGATTCACTTATTCAGTACTCCTTTATAAGCATCTACTAGGTCTTGAGTCCTGGCTTATGCATGATGGTGCCTAAGATGAATTCAGTTTCATGCCAGTAGTAGACCATCATCCTAATAGAGAAATGAACAGAAGCAGATCTCGGTGCTATATGATGTTAGAGGTATTATGGTGAATGTATATAGAGGGTATAGTGGAAATGCAAGTAATAGAGCCATTGTCTTTGAATGGATGGAACAGAGTCATATGGGCTCATAGAAAAAGGTGTATTTGAGCTTGGCCTTGAAATGTGAATGTGTGTTGAGTAGGAGGAAAAACAAGGAAGGAAGGAATGGGTAGGGTCCTGGGGATCACTTCCTGTAAGCTGAATTCCGGGGAGAAGGATGTATGGGAGGGATGCAAGGAAAAACCAGGGAAAACCTGTAACCATAAAGTCTCTCCTGACAAGTTTTTCTAATGTATGGTCATAAATTTATGTATGTTTATGTTAAAATCTTACTTCCAATATACTGAACTTTGTATTTTTATGTAATTAATTTTTTTTTTTTTAAATTCATGAGAGACACAGAACGAGAGAGAGGCAGAGACACAGGCAAAGGGAGAAGCAGGCTCCATGCAGGGAGCCCAACATGGGACTCGATCTGGGTCTCCAGGATCATGCCCTGGGCTGAAGGCAACGCTAAACCGCTGATCCACCCAGGCTGCCCTGTAATTTAATTTTCATAATACTCCTGGAAGAGTAGGTAGTGTTGTTTCTATTTATAGACTGAGAAACTGAGGTAATCAAAATCAAATAATGTGTTTAGGGTAATTACTAAGTATGAATTCTGTGTCTTTTTAAAACTTATAACAGTATCAAATTTGCAAAAAACTTTATAGAACTTTCCTCCTCATTGATAGGGAGTCGTCTACCTAAGAGCCCATCATCCCTGAATAGTTAGCACACAGATATATCTTAAACTAAGGACATTCACCTACATATTCATAATACAACCATCAAAATCAGGATGTGAAATTGCTTACATCTAATCCTCAGGCCCCATTCAAATTTCACCAGTGGCCCCAGTAATATCCTCTGTGGCAGAAGGATCCAGTTCAGAATTGCCCCTTGCTTTTACCTGCCCCCTCTAGTTTTCTTTAGTCTGGAACAGAACCTTACTTTTTTCCTTGTCTTTCATGACCTTGACACTGCTGAAGATCGAAGGCCAGCTGTTGAGTGGAATGGCTTTCAATTTGGGTTTGTCTGAGGTGTCCTTGTGACGTGACGAGATTGATGTCTTTGACAGGCATATGGCAAGACGGATACTGCTTTTCTTCTCATTGAATCAGCAGCCCTAAGATGACTGATTTCACTCTGTCTCATTACTGATGCTGTTCACTTTGATCACCTGACAAAGCTGGTTTCTGCCAGACTACTGCAAATTTCTTTGTAATTAATTACACAGTATTTTAGGTCTAATACTTCAAGACTATGTAAACACCTCCTTTCTCATCAAACTTTAGATTTATTTGGTTACAGTAGTGTGTATGCATCATTTCCTCGTAGGTTTTTATCTGTTACGTTCCTTTCAAGTTGGCTTTTGTTCTTTTTTGACAAGTTCCCATAATTCTTTGGGCACTTCTGGTGGGCGTATGATGTTCCAAGGTCCTCTTGTTCTCTTTCCCCTCAGTACTGGAATTGGTACTGGAATCAATGATTCTCCAAGGAGACCTGATTCTCTTAATGGAGAATGGTATACAGAAACCAAGATCATTGACTATTGGGATGTCAACTACTCCCAGACCTTCTCGGCTAGGGGAATATTTGCACTTAGGTATGTGTGTGCACGCGTGCACACACACACACACACACACATTTATACATGCTCAGTCTAAAAATTATGGGCTGTTCATAATGGAGATAACTAGTTCTAATGTGACACCACAGGATTCATTCCAGTTTTCTCCCTTGCCATATTTGCAGCTTCTCTTCAGAAAGTGGGTATTCTGACCCGTTATCCTTAATGTATTTACTTATTTTGTCAGTCCTGCTTTACGTACCCAGTCTCTTGTTGCTGCTGACCCCTCTCCCTCTGCTGTTATCCTCACACCACTTGGGCTCTGATACACTATGCCATGTTGAGTCTGACATTTGGATACCCTCTTGACTGAACTTGGGTTTGACTCTATTTTTAAGTGTGGCAAGTCTGGAGGCACTAGGTTTACCTCTCCTGCATTTGAGATAAAGCTTTGTGAAGGGGTAATTGAGATCTTGCCTATATTCTCCTATCTTAAATCATATAATTTTTGGTAAGTTTTTTCATGTAATTAGGTTTCTTTTTGTGTTGTACTTTGTATGAAAGCAATGTATGTATTTACATCTGGATGTTGTGATTCTTGTGTAATGCTTACATAACATTATTATTGGACAGCTTGTGGCATATAATACATAAATGTTGTACCTAAAATATATACAAGTAGTGAAGCCATGTGTTTGTATAGTAACATAAAATGCAAAGATGTTAGAACCAGTTTCATCTACAATCTTCATTATCATGGATTGCAATATAAATTAGAATATTGCACAAATTTGTGATCCTCTTTTTTTAAAGATTTATTTATCCTAGAGAATGTATGAGTGGAGGAAGGGCAGAGAGAGAGGGAGGAGATAATCTCAAGTAGAGTCCCCTTTGAGCATGGAGCCCGACTCTGGGCTTGATCCCATGACCCTGAGATCATGACCTCAGCTGAAATCAGGTGATACTTGACCAACTGAGTCACCCAGGTGCCCTGTGATCCTCTAATTTTAAAATTGTAGCAAAGACATTATTTTTTTTAAGATTTTATTTATTCATGAGACACAGAGAGAGAAAGAGAGAGGCAGGGACATAGGCAGAGGGAGATGCAGGTTCCCCACAGGGAGCCTGATGCGGGACTCAATCCCAGGACTCCAGGATCATGCCCTGAGCCAAAGGCAGATGCCCAACCGCTGAGCCACCCAGACATCCCACAAAGACATTATCATTGGTGTCATTAGTTTCTTTTGAATTATATTTGTGTTATTCCTTAGATTTTTTTTTCTTTTAAACATGCATTTGGAGGAAATTAATAATTAAAGTCATGCCTATGTTTTAAAGATAAGAACAACAAGGTTTCTTACATTCCTGAACTGCATGCCTTTGGAAATCCTTCACAAACAAGTTAATTTGTTGGAAAATAGACTTCCTGGATGTTCCTGTCTTGTGTGCACTTAAGTGTTTTGTAGGAAGCTGTGTAAATGTGGGTACTCTGAAAGTTGACTGATCACCTGATTAAAGAGCATGCTGACATTGAAGTTCTTTTAAATTCTTGCTCCTTAACATTTTCCATTCTTAAGTCTATCCTGAAATAGCACTTCTGAGAAGACTTCCTTTCTCATTATTCTTCAGTGATTTGGGGAACAATTTTATAGGAAAAGGTTTTGTATCTATGCTCACGGTGCATGATAATTGCTTGAGGAGTTTGGAGTGTCAGCATGTAACAGACTCTATTCAGATCTCATCTTTGTTTCTTGGTGAATCTAGAGATCACTGTTCATCCAAAAACAAGTTTACAAATTCATCTAACAATGGCATATTGGTAAAAAGAAAGAAAAAAGTGAGAAGCTGTAGATGTTATAAATATAAATGTAGGTATATCAGTTTGTGAGGTATAGTTATACCACAAAGTAATCAGCTGGATTGTTTGGATTTACTACTTTCGGAAGTTGGATCCTGAAGCAAAAGGTAGAGAACTTCAAGGATCATATTGTGGGTGAACCATTTGAGTATTCTCCTTGCTCTGAATTCCAACCTATTATTGCCCTTATGGAACTATGTGACCCTTAAGAGCTGAAAGTGTATTAACACCTTGTGCACTAAATGAACAATGTAACTTTTTTTTTTTTTAAGATTTATTTATTTATTCAGAGAGAGAGAGAGAGAGAGAGAGAGGCAGAGACACAGGCAGAGGGAGAAGCAGGCTCCATGCAGGGAGCCCAACGTGGGACTCGATCCCAGGTCTCCGGGATCACACCCCGGGCTGCAGGTGGCACTAAACCACTGTGCCACCAGGCTGCCCAATGTAACTTTTTATTATGGAAAATCTCTACTTCACATAAGTTAGAACTGGAGGTCATACTCTTCAATCACCCAGCTTTGTCATTTAACATATGGCCAAGTGATTTTGAATTATAAAGTTTTCTTAAACCCTTTTACTTTTAATGAAATAGGATTTACAGCTTTTAGCCTGCTATGTTCTCAGAATTAAAAGAATTTCTATTTAAAGCAATCGTGTGTATATAAACTTTGTAACAGGTCAAATGAGAAATTTCCCTTGGATTCCAGTTTAATTGCTTTAGGTACAATTTATTCCATTTCTCCCTTTATTTTATAAAATTATTAAGATTTCTTTCTGGAAAAAACTTTCCCCTAGGCCTAACCAATAGTAAGTAAAACAAAAAACCTTATTGCACTGGGGATTAATTGTTAGTTACCGTAATTAATCAAAGGAGTTCAGGAAGATACTTTGTGTAGCAAGATTTTTTCCCCTACCTGATTTTGTGATACTCTTCTTTACTTCCCTGTTTAGTACATCTACAGATATTTTTTTCCATTTTCAAAAACTATTTTCAAAATACACACAAATTTTTTTGTCTTCACCATTTTTAAGTGTACAGTTCAGTGGTATTAAATACAGTCACGTGCAACCATCTCCACCATCCATCCCCATAACTCTTCATCTTTTTTTTTAAGATTTTATTTATTTATTCATGAGAGAGAGAGAGAGAGAAAGAGAGAGAGAGAGAGGCAGAGACACAGGCAGAGGGAGAAGCAGGCTCCATGCAGGGAGCCCGATGTGGGACTAGATCCCAGATCTCCAGGATCAGGCCCTTGGCTGAAGGTGGTGCCAAACCGCTGAGCCACCTGGGCTGCCCCTCTTCATCTTTTATAAAATTGAAACTCTATACTCATTAAACACCAGCTCCCATTCTCTGCCCCCACTCTCCCATCACCACTATACTTTGTCTCTATGGTTTTGAATACTCTAAGTACTTCATATAAATGGAATCATATATGGGTTATTTCACTTAGCATAATGTTCTCAAGTTTCATCCACATTGTATCATATGGTAGAATTTATTTTCTAATGCAGAGTAATATTCCATTGTATGTATACACCACATACTGCTTACTGATTCATCTTTCAGTGGATGCTTGGCTTGCTTCCATGTTAAAGCTACTAGGAATAATGCTGCTATGAAAATCAGCATCCAAGTATCTCTTTGTGACTCTGCTTTAAATTCTTTGGGTGTATACCCGGGAGTGGAATTGCTGGTTCATAGGGTAGTTCTATTTTTAACTTTATTTTTTATTTTTAAAGATTTTATTTATTTATTCATAGACACAGAGAGAGAGGCAGAGACACAGGCAGAGGGAGAAGCAGGCTCCATGCAGGAAGCCCAATGTGGGACTCGATTCCAGGTCTCCAGGATCACACCCCAGGCTGCAGGCGGTGCCAAACCGCTGCACCACCAGGGCTGCCCTAACTTTTTTTTTTTTTTTTTAAAAAGAAACTGCTATGCTCTTTTCTGTGTTTCACATTGCTACATTTTCTACATTTCACACTCCAAAAGTACACGAGGATTCCAGTTTCTTTAGACCTTCACTGACACTTGTTTTCTGTTTTGTTTTGTTTGGATAGTAGCAATCCAAATGGATGTGAGGTGTAGTATCTTATTGTATTTCTGATTTGCATTTCCTTAATGATTAGTGATGTTGATCATCTTTTCATATGCTTATTGGCCATTTGTATATCTTTTTTTGAGAAAGTCTATTGAAGCCCTTTGCCAATTATTGAATTAGGTTGGGTTTTTTTGTTGAGTTTTGGGAATTCTGTATATATTCTAGATATTAATTCCTTATCAGATTTGTAAATATTTTCTCCCATTATGTGGGTTGCCTTTTTACACTCTTTTGATAGTGTCCTTTATGCACAAAAATATTTGCATGAAGTCAAATTTGTCCATTTTTTTCTGTTACTTGCCCCTTTGCTTTGCTGTAAAGAAATTGTTGTGAAATTCAATGTTGTGAACTTTTTGTCCCGTGTTTTCTTCTAAGACTTTTATTGTTTTAGGTCTCAAACTTAAGTTCTTGACCTATTTGGATTTTTGCATGTGGTGTTAGGTAAAGGTCCAAAGTAATTATTTTGCATGTAAATACTTAGTTTTCCCAGCACATTTTGTTGAAAAGACCATTTTTTTCCCCATTAACGGGTCTCAAGATCCTTGTCAAACATCATTTAACCATATATGTGAGGGTTTATTTTTTTAGTTCTCTGTTCAATTACATTGGTCTAATCTTTATGACAGTACTACACTACTTTGATTATTGTAGCTTTGTAGTAAATTTCAAAATTAGGAAGTGGAAGTTATCCAGTTTTTTGTTCTTCAAAATTATAGCAGCTCTTCAGAATTCTTTGAGATTCCATATAAATTTTAGGATGGGTTTTTCTAATTCTGCAAAAAATGTCATTGGGATTTTGATAAAGTTTTGCATTGAGTCTATAGATTGATTTGGATAGTACTGACATTTTAACAATACGTTTTTTAAAGATCTTATTTACTTGAGAGAGAGAATGAGCAGGGGAGGAGCAGAAGCAGACTCCTTACTGAGCACAAAGTCTGATGTGGGGCCTGATCCTACCCCAAGATCATGAGCTGAGCCCAAACCAAGAGTGCTCAACTGACTGAGCCACCCAGGTGCTCCCCGTTTGTCTTTTAAAATTTCTTTAAGCAATGTTTTATAGTTTTCATTGTACAAGTATTGCTAAGTATTCTATTTGATGCTGTTGCAAATGTGTTTTCAGAATTTTCTTTTCAGTTCATTGTTTACAGAAATGCGACTGAGTTTTGTGTTGTTGATTTTGATGAATTTGTTTTTCAGTTATAGCAAGTGTGTGTGTGTGTGTGTAGGGGGGTGTCTTTAGGATTTTCTAAATGGCCAATAGGATCATCATCTGCAAACCTAATTTTACTTCTAACCTCAATTTAGATGCCTTTTATTTTTTTTCGTGCCTAATGGCTCTGGCTAGCACTTCCAATACTGTGTTGAATAGAAGTGGTGAAAGCAGGCATCTTTGCCTTGTTCCTAATCATAGAGGAAATGCTTTTAGTCTTTCTTAAATGAGTATGATGTTTTATTATGGCTTTTTAATATATGGCTTTCATTATGTTGAAGCTGTTTCTATTTTTAGTTCATTAAGAATCATCACGAAAATGTATTGAATTTTATCAAATGCTTTTTCTGCATTAGTTGAAATGATTATATGCTTTTTTTCACCCTTACATTCTGTTGATGACGTTTTTCATGTTTTGGAACATCCTTGAATTCTAGGAATAAATTTGACATGGTCATGATAGAATTATTATATTGCTGATCTGTTTGCTAGTATTTTGTTAAGAATTCTCTGTCAGTGTTCATAAGGGTATTGGCATGTAGTTTTCTCTTTTTGTAATGTCTCTGGTTTTGGTATTAGAGTAATGCTGATCTCCTAAAGTGAGTTAGGAATTATTCCATCTTTGATTTTTTTTTTTTTTAAGTTTGAGAAGGGGGCAGCCTGGGTGGCTCAGCGGTTTAGCACCTGCCTTCGGCCCAGGGCATGATCCTGGAGACCCAGGATCGAGTCCCACATCAGGCTCCCTTCATGGAGCCTGCTTCTCCCTCTGCCTGTGTGTCTCTGCCTTTTTCTCTCTCTTGATGTCTCTCATGAATAAATAAATAAAATCTTAAAAAAAAAAATAAAGTTTGAGAAGGATTGGTAGTATTTCTTTAAATGTTTGGTAGAATTCTCCAGTGAAGCCATCTTTTCTTTGTTAGGAGATTTTTGATTAATGATTGAATCTCCTTAGTAGTTATAGGCTTAGTCAGATTTTGTTTCTTTGTGATTTAGTTTTGGTAGGTTTTGTGTTTCTAGCCTTTTGTGCCTTTCATCTAGGCTATCCAGTTTGTTGGTGTAGAATCATTCATAGTACTCTGATTCTTATGTTTGTAGTATTGATACTAATGTCCCTACTTTAATTTCTGATTTTAGTACTTCAAGTGTTCTTTTCTTCTTAGTTCATCTAGCTAAAGGTTTGTCAATTTTATCCATTTTTGAAGAACCAGCTTTTGGTTTCACTGATTTTTCTCTATTTTCTAGTCTCGAATTTAGCTCTGTTCTATATTATATTTCCTGCTTTCAGTTCATTTTGTTCTTCTAGCTGATTATGTTGTAAAGTTAGGTTGTTGATTTGAGATCATTCTTGTTTTTTATTTTATTTTGTATTTTTTTTAAAGGTTTTATTTATTTATTCATAGAGACAGAGAGAGAGACAGAGACACAGGCAGAGGGAGAAGCAGGCATCATACAGAGAGCCCGACGTGGGACTCGATCCAGAGTCTCCAGGATCATGCCCTGGGCTGCAGGCAGCGCTAAACCGCTGCGCCACCGGGGCTGCCCTCATTCTTGTTTTTTAATGTAAGCAGTTACAGCTATAGATTTCTACCTTAGCATTGCTTTTACTGCATTCCCATAAATTTTAGAGTTTTACTTTCATTTTCATTTTAATTTTTAAGTATTTTCTGATTTTATGATTTCTTCTGTGATTCTTTAAAAGTGTGTATAATTTACACAATTTCATGAATTTTCTGATTTTCCTTGTGTTTCTAACCTCATCCCATTGTGGTCAGAGAATATACTTTGATATTTACAAATCTTTTGAGACTGTTCTAACATATGGTCTATCCTAGAAAATGTCCATTGTGCAGTTGAAGAATGTGTATTCTATTGTCAGAGAGAGTGTTCTGTATATGCCTAAGTCTAGTTAGTTTATTGTGTTAAGTCCTTGATTTCCTTACATCCGACTGGTGGTTCCAACGTTTTTTTGTTTTTGTTTTTGTTTTTTTTAAGATTTTATTGTTTTGACACAGAGAGAGCACGGTACCGAGAGGGCAGGGGAAATGGCAGGCAGAGGGAGTGGCAGGCACAGACTCCCTGCTGAGCAGGGAGCCTAACGCAGTACTGGACCCCAGGACCCCAGGACTCTAGCCAAAGGCAGACACTCAACCAACTGAGCCACCCAGGTACCCTGGTGGCTCCAACTTTTATTGTAGAACATTTTGTTTCTTCCTTCAAGTCTATCAGCAGTTGTTCCATATATTTTGATGGTCTATCCTTAGGTACATAAATGTTTATAATTGTTATCCATATTTTGTGATATTGGTATAGTCACCTCTACTTATTTTTGGTTACTATTTGCATGGAATAGATCATGAAGTTTGGAGGATGGGGTCATTTTTGCCCACCATGATTCCTATAAGCTGTATGTAAACTACTGCCTGTCACATGGCTGGGCTTGGGGAATAGGTTGCTGTTGCTGTACTAAGAGCTGAAGTTAACCAAAATTGACTGCACTTGACCACCCAAGTCTTCCCTGGAAGTTGCAAGCCTTCAACAGACTCCAGAGTTCCAAAATAGTTAACATCAGAGAAATTCTGCAGAATTGTTGTCTAGGTGGGAAGACAAGATTCCTGGTGCTTCCTACTCTGCCATCATCCCAGATCCTCTCCACAGAGAACCTTTTGAAGAGCACAAGATCTTACCATTGGAGCATAAATGGAATACAGCCATACAAGTGGTCAATTCTGTTTGACTTGGTTTATAATTTGCTTCTCCTTTTCCCTTTTGGATCAGTTCATTTGTGAGTCTAATATTTCAGCTCATATCGCCTTTTGGCCATTTGGCTGTTAGATTTGGAATGTAGCAGAAGACTTCATTAAAATGAAGATATCAAAATGGTGTTTGAGCTTAATTTTGAAAGATTGGTAAAATTTAGTTTGGGGAAGGTGGGATAGGAGTTGGGAAGGATATGTTTCTAAATCTCTGGAAAGTACAGAACTATATTCAATTGTGATAAAAATAGATGCCTTTTTATGTAATAAGTACTCTGTTATATCTTATAAAATATTGTTTATAACAACCTTAAGGGGTAGATATTATTATCCCCATTTTTGGTATAATACTAGTCTTTCTGAGACTCCCATGCTTACTGTATTGGCATCTCTTCCTGTTTAGCATTAGTCCTGGATAAATGTTCTAGTTTGGCTGATAAGTTCTATGCTTATCCTATACAGAAGTAAAATGGTATTCAGACTGATTAATCAACTTGCCCAACCTACTTGGAAAGAGCCTGATTTGGGCTCATTATTTCAAATGATAACAAATGGTATCTTCAGAAACTGTTCTTTTTCCCATGATAGTAGTACACTTTATTTTTTATATATTTGCGTATATGTTTATCATCTCCTTTGTTCTCTAAACAATAAGATCCAGGAGGGCAGGATTACATCTATCGTATTGACTACTGCATACCCAGTACTTAGGATAATATCTGCTATATAATGTTTGTTGAACAAATGAATTACTTTAAAAATTTTTTTAAGATTTTACTTTTAAGTAATCTTTGTACCCAGTGTGGGGCTCAAATTTATAACCCTAAGATAATTGCATGCTCTACTGACTGAGCCAGCCAGGCTCCCCTCAATTATGTTTATGGTAGGAGTTTTGGACTTGAATTCTAAAAACATTTTTATAAAAGATTTTATTTATTTATTCATGAGAATACACAGAGGAGAGAGATAAAGAGAGAGAGAGGGAGAGAGAGATGCAGAGACACAGGCAGAGGGAGAAGCAGGCTCCATGCAGGGAGCCTGACATGGGACTTGATCCCAGGTCTCCAGGATCACACCCTGGGAAGGTGGCGCTAAACTGCTGGGCCACCGGGGCTACCCTCTTCATAACAGACTATTGCCACTAGGGAAGGAGTAGACTTGATTACTCTGGGTGTGTGTCTTTAATAAAAAGAACCTACTAAAGGTGAAATATGAAAGGACTAAAAAATTTTATTTTTTCAGTCTATCAGCCAGTTGCTGACTTAGCATTGACAACCATTGAGGAGAAATAGACACACTGGTAATGAGAAGTGAAAGATTAGCTCTCCCATGTTCCAAGAACAGAACTATGTAGTATGTATATTCTTTTCTCTTTAACATAATCACAATGTGAATGAATCATGTGGGAGTGACTTGAGGGAATGAGTGAGTATATGTACTCTGCGCAGGTGTCTTTGCATTTTACCTTATTAAAGCATTAGTGTCACATACTTTGAAATGCAAAATGCCCAAAAAACAGAGAGTGGAAAAGAGCAGTCTTTTCCACTTTGTTCCTTGAGAGAAGTACTTTTTCTTTTAATTGTCAAGTTAGTCTATATACTCAAAGACTTTTTTTTCATAGTAAAGAATTTCATAGCAACTTTTTGTTATTGGTTAAAAAAATATTTTTTAATGTGTTTAGTTGCATAGAGGCAACCCAAAGTAGGCACATGTGCCTATTTTCACTTTGAAGTTCATTATTAAATTTAATCCAGGGTATCACAGAAAATGCTGAGTCAGCATAATCCTTAGGGGTTTTTTTTCTAGTTAGTTTTGTTAAATCATCAGGAATTGTTAAATCACTCAGTTGTTTCATGATAAAAAAGCATATTCCGAGCTTAATACCTAGAAACAACCTGACCTTTATTTTCAAAATTTTTTGATTTTTTAAAGATTTTATTTATTCACAAGAGACACAGAGAGAGAGAGAAAGAGGCAGAACTAGGCAGAGAGAGAAGCAGGCTCGCTCCATGCAGGGAGCCCGATGTGGGACCTGATCCTGGGATTCCAGGATCACGCCCTGGGCCGAAGGCAGACACTCAATTGCTAAGCCACCCAGGCATCCTCAAACTGACCTTTATATTATCTAAATGAATGTATCTGAGCAATAACATTCAGTATTTCAGAAAATCTTATCAGCAAATTGCTAAAACTACTACACTAATCATGAGTATAGAGTACTGTTAGGTCAAGTAACATGAGTCCTAAATGTAATCTTGGATATGGAATTTCCTGTCAAAGGCAGCTTTGTGGATGAAATTAGGAAATCACAAAATCATAATATAAAATTCCAGATTTTGTTTATATTCCCCTTTGGATTGATGTTTCAAATCTTAGTGTCTCCTCTGACCTCTAGATGTATTTATTCCTGCGTGCTTGTCTTCTTTCAGGACTTTATAATACCTAGCTAGCTTATTGATATGCATAATGATTTGTAGAAACTGAATCTGTTCTCTGCTCATGCTTTTATTGTAAAATTTTAACATACATTGTGTTTGAGTGCAGTTAGCAATATTAGAGGTTTCTGTGTTAATTTGGATTCCATTAATTTGAAATCTACAGTGAGTTAGTGTATCTCAAGTCAGGAGGACAGAGTTGGCAGCTTTTTGGTCATCTAAGATACTGACATTCAACAGATAAATCCTAAGAAGAAAATAAAAAGCCAAGATATTCAGAGAATAGTGTACTTTCCTTAGCAAGTAATAATAATTTGAAATTAAATGTCTGCATTGAATTTCTTCTTTACCATTTTTATTTTTAAAAGAAAATGTAGGGAGTCAAAACCGTAACAATTTATTGGACATTGTAGTCTACATAAATGTGAAGGGGGAACTTTTCAGGTACTTAACATTTCTTAATGCTATTTTTATCAGTTTAGTAGATGATGAAATAAGGCAATTATTGGTTATTTCATTTACAGTTTGAATAAGATATTTTTAAAACTAGGCTTTGAAATTTCTATTTTGACAAGATTTCTTAGCTCTTCAATGCACCCTATACTTTTTTAAAAATTGAAATGTAAGGACGCTTGGGTGGCTCCGAGGTTGGGTATCTACCTTTGGCTTAGGGCATGATCCTGCAGTCCTGGTATCGAATCCCATATTGGGCTCCCTGCATGGAGCCTGCTTCTCCTCCTTCTGCCTGTGTCTCTGCCTCTCTTTCTGTGTGTCTCATGAATAAATAAATAAAGTCTTTTTAAAAAATTGAAATGTAGTTGGTACACAATATTAAATCCATTTCAGGTGTATAACCTAGTGATTCAACAAGTCTATACATCTTGCTGTACTTGCCACAAGTGTAGTTACCATCTGTCTCCATATGATGCTAGTACCATATCACTGACTATATTCCCTGTGCTGTACTTTCCATCCATGTGACTTCTTCATTCCATAGCTAGAAACCTATACCTCCCATTTCCCTTCACCCATTTTGCCCCTTCCCCACCCCGCTATATTTACTACATAGTCTTAGTTTCTGAGGTTTGATTCATTTCAGGACCCTATATTATGTGATCATCTGTCACATCCCAGATTTACCTGTGAACTACTGTTTTAGTGTCTGTCTTCTCTATAGAATTCTAAGCTGCACAAAGAAGAAGTCAAACTCTCCCTCTTCGCAGATGACATGATACTCTACATAGAAAACCCAAAAGACTCCACCCCAAGATTGCTAGAACTCATACAGCAATTTGGCAGTGTGGCAGGATACAAAATCAATGCCCAGAAGTCAGTGGTATTTCTATACACTAACAATGAGACTGAAGAAAGAGAAATTAAGGAGTCAATCCCATTTATAGTTGCACCCGAAAGCGTAAGATACCTAGGAATAAACCTAACCAAAGAGGCAAAGGATCTATACCCTAAAAACTATAGAACACTTCTGAAAGAAATTGAGGAAGACACAGAGATGGAAAAATATTCCATGCTCATGGATTGGAAGAATTAATATTGTGAAAATGTCAATGTTACCCAGGGCAATTTACATGTTTAATGCAATCCCTATCAAAATACCATGGACCTTCTTCAGAGAGTTAGAACAAATTATTTTAAGATTTGTGTGGAATCAGAAAAGACCCCAAATAGGCAGGAGAATATTAAAAAAGAAAACCATATCTGGGGGCATCACAATGCCAGATTTCAGGTTGTACTACAAAACTGTGGTCATCAAGACAGTGTGGTACTGGCACAAAAACAGACACATAGATCCATGGAACAGAATAGGGAATCCAGAAGTGGACCCTCAACTTTATGGTCAACTAGTATTCGACAAAGGAAGAAAGACTATCCACTGGAAAAAAGTCTCTTCAATAAATGGTGCTGGGAAAATTGGACATCCACATGCAGAAGAATGAAACTGGACCACTCTCTTGCACCAGACACAAAGATAAACTCAAAATGGATGAAAGCTCTAAATGTGAGACAAGATTCCATCAAAATCCTAGAGGAGAACACAGGCAATACCCTTTTTGAACTTGGCCACAGTAACTTCTTGCAAGATACATCCATGAAGGCAAGAGAAACAAAAGCAAAAATGAACTATTGGGATTTGGGCAGCCCTTGTGGCGCAGCGGTTTGGCGCTGCCTGCAACCTGGGGTGTGATCCTGGAGAACCGGGATCAAGTCCCACATTGGGCTCCCTGCATGGAGCCTGCTTCTCCCTTTGCCTGTGTCTCTGCCTCTCTTTCTCTGTGTCTATGAATAAATAAGTAAAATCTTAAAAAAATAAAATAAAACCTGTTAAAAAAAAAAGAACTATTGGGACTTCATCAAGATAAGAACCTTCTGCACAGCAAAGGATACAGTCAACAAAACTAAAAGACAACCTACAGAATGGGAGAAGATATTTGCAAATGACATATTAGATAAAGGGCTAGTATCCAAGATCTATAAAGAACTTATTAAACTCAACAGCAAAGAAACAAACAATCCAATCATGAAATGGGCAAAAGACATGAAGAGAAATCTCACAGAGGAAGACATAGACATGGCCAACAAGCACAGGAGAAAATGCTCCGCATCACTTGCCATCAGGGAAATACAAATCAAAACCACAATGAGATACCCCCTCACACCAGTGAGAATGGGGAAAATTAACAAGGTAGGAAACCACAAATGTTGGAGAGGATGTGGAGAAAGGGGAACCCTCTTGCACTGTTGGTGGGAATGTGAACTGGTGCAGCCACTCTGGAAAACTGTGTGGAGGTTCCTCCAAGAGTTAAAAATAGAGCTACCCTATGACCCAGCAATTGCACTGTTGGGGATTTACCCCAAAGATACAGATGCAATGAAACGCCGGGACACCTGCACCCCGATGTTTCTAGCAGCAATGTCCACAATAGCCAAACTGTGGAAGGAGCCTCGGTGTCCATCGAAAGATGAATGGATAAAGAAGATGTGGTTTATGTATACAATGGAATATTCCTCAGCCATTAGAAACGACAAATACCAACCATTTGCTTCAACGTGGATGGAACTGGAGGGCATTATGCTGAGTGAAGTAAGTCAATCGGAGAAAGACAAACATTGTATGGTCTCATTCATTTGGGAAATATAAAGGATAGTGAAAGGGAATAAAGGGGAAAGGAGAAAAAATGAGTGAGAAATATCAGAAAGGGAGACAGAACATGAGAGACTCCTAACACTGGGAAACAAACTAGGGGTGGTGGAAGGGGAGGTGGGTGGGGAGTGGGATGACTGGGTGACGGGCTGAGGAGGGCACTTGATGGGATGAGCACTGGGTGTTATTCTATATGTTGGCAAACTGAACACCAATAAAAAATAAATTTATAAAAAAATAAGCTGCAGAACGATAGAAACCACTTTTTCTTCACTTGTATATCCTGATTATCTGGAATATATTAGCTACTTAATATTTGTTTAAAAAACAGTAAATGTCAAATATGACTGGCATGATTTGATAGAATTCATGTGCTCTTGAGTATTCTTTATTATAGAATTCATGCAGTATAGATAGTTTTGGGGATATCTGCCAATCTCTGAATTGTTTCTTCTCTCCCTCTCTGAATGGATAGATTTGAACTTCTGCTTCTGCCTAAGATGGGATAACTGAATTTACTCTCCCATCTAAAACAAAGCAAAAATAACCAACCAACAAACAAAACAGAAGACATGGCATAAGGTAACAGCAGTGAGCCTGAGAAATGTTATCCCCAGAAGGTGGGAAATAGATGGGGCAAGCCCTAAGATCTCCCAAGTTTTATTTTTTTAAAACTGTTTTTTTTTTTTTAACATAATCACAATGTGAATGAATCATGTGGGAGTGACTTGAGGAATGAGTGAGTATATGTACTCTGCGCAGGTGTCTTTGCATTTTACCTTATTAAAGCATTAGTGTCACATACTTTGAAATGCAAAATGCCCAAAAAACAGAGAGTGGAAAAAGAGCAGTCTTTTCCACTTTAGTTCCTTGAGAGAAGTACTTTTTCTTTTAATTGTCAAGTTAGTCTATATACTCAAAGACTTTTTTTTCATAGTAAAGAATTTCATAGCAACTTTTTGTTATTGGTTAAAAAAATATTTTTTAATGTGTTTAGTTGCATAGAGGCAACCCAAAGTAGGCACATGTGCCTATTTTCACTTTGAAGTTCCATTATTAATATTTTAATCAGCGGGATCACAGGAAAATGCTGAGTCAGCATAATCCTTAGGGGTTTTTTTTTCTAGTTAGTTTTGTTAAATCATCAGGAATTGTTAAATCACTCAGTTGTTTCATGATAAAAAAGCATATTCCGAGCTTAATACCTAGAAACAACCTGACCTTTATTTTCAAAATTTTTTGATTTTTTAAAGATTTTATTTATTCACAAGAGACACAGAGAGAGAGAGAAAGAGGCCGACATCTATGGGCAGAGTGATAGTAAGCAGGCTCGCTCATGCATGGAGCGTGTGGGACCTGATCCTGGGATTCCAGGATCACGCCCTGGGCCGAAGGCAGACACTCAATTGCTAAGCCACCCAGGCATCCTCAAACTGACCTTATATTATCTAAATGAATGTATCTGAGCAATAACATTCAGTATTTCAGAAAATCTTATCAGCAAATTGCTAAAACTACTACACTAATCATGATTATAGAGTACTGTTAGGTCAAGTAACATGAGTCCTAAATGTAATCTTGGATATGGAATTTCCTGTCAAAGGCAGCTTTGTGGATGAAATTAGGAAATCAAAAATCATAATATAAAATTCCAGATTTTGTTTATATTCCCCTTTGGATTGATGTTTCAAATCTTAGTGTCTACCGCTGACCTCTAGATGTATTTATTCTGCGTGCCTTGTCTTCTTTCAGGCACTATTTTAATACTGCTACTTATGTTATGCTATGATTTGTTGAAAACGATTCTGTTTCTTGCTCTTGCTTTTATTGTAAAATTTTTAACATACATTGTGTTTTGAGTGCAGTTAGCAATATTAGAGGTTTCTGTGTTAATTTGGATTCCATTAATTTGAAATCTACAGTGAGTTAGTGTATCTCAAGTCTGCGAAGGGACAGAGTTTGCGCAGGCTTTTTGGGGTATTAAGGATACTGCATTTCAAACAGATTAAACATTAGAAGCAAAAATTAAAAAGCCATGATATTCAGTGTATAAGTGTACTTTCACTTAGCAAGTAATATAAATTTGTAAAATTAAATGTTCTGCAATGAATTTCTTCTTTACCATTTTAATTTTTAAAAGAAAATGTAGGGAGTCAAAACCGTAACAATTTATTGGACATTGTAGTCTACATAAATGTGAAGGGGGAACTTTTTCAGGTACTTAACATTTCTTAATGCTATTTTTATCCGTTTTGTAGATGATGAAATAAGGCAATTATTGGTTATTTCATTTACAGTTTGAATAAGATATTATTTAAAACTAGGCTTTGAAATTTCTATTTTGACAAGATTTCTTAGCTCTTCAATGCACCCTATACTTTTTTAAAAATTGAAATGTAAGGACGCTTGGTGGCTCCGAGGTTGGGTATCTACCTTTGGCTTAGGGCATGATCCTGCAGTCCTGGTATCGAATCCCATATTGGGCTCCCTGCATGGAGCCTGCTTCTCCCTCTGCCTGTGTCTTGCCTCTCTTTCTGTGTGTCTCATGAATAAATAAATAAAGTCTTTTTAAAAATTGAAATGTAGTTGGTACACAATATTAAATCCATTTCAGGTGTATAACCTAGTGATTCAACAAGTCTATACATCTTGCTGTACTTGCCACAAGTGTAGTTACCATCTGTCTCCATATGATGCTAGTACCATATCACTGACTATATTCCCTGTGCTGTACTTTCCATCCATGTGACTTCTTCATTCCATAGCTAGAACCTATACCTCCCATTTCCCTTCACCCATTTTGCCCCTTCCCCACCCCGCTATATTTACTACATAGTCTTAGTCTTCTGAGGTTTGATTCATTTCAGGACCCTATATTATGTGATCATCTGTCACATCCCAGATTTACCTGTGAACTATGTTTTAGTGTCTTGTTTCCTTATTAGAATTCTAAGTGCACCAAAGAAGAAGTCAAACTCTCCCTACTTCGTCAGATGATCATTGACTGTAGTCCAGGATAAAGAAAAGCCAAACTAAGGAGAAATGCGAGTCGTACATCCTCCCTAAGATGCAAGAATGCATGGAACAGACAAACAGAGACACATCAGAGAAGGCAGCATGTCATCCCTAACTCAAGAAGAATATCTCAATCTGTCCCCAGAACTATCGTCTATTGACAGAGTGACATTCCCGCGTATCTGTAAAACTCTGCGAATTTCAGTACAATGATTCAGTCAAGCTCTTCATAACCTAAAAACCCATACGAGCTGCATCTATATGAGTTACTAAAAAATGCGCCTAGCTACCCTGTAACTAAGTCGTTCTAAGTCGGAACATATTATCATGATAATACCTTAGAGAATGCCAGATCTCGAGCTTCCACCGTGTGTCAACATTCCACTCCAATTTATCCACGAAATCACATTACCAGTGTGTCACGTACGTATGCGACGCTATGATCCACGCTCGCCACTATGCGCCATAACACTACTCGAGATTACCTACTGACTTGAGACTACTAGCGACATGGCAATATACACATGAGTGTGACAATTATTGCTGACAATGCGCTCACCCTCCCTCGGGCCAATATATCCCACACATCGTTAATGCCCACAACAGGCACCCTTTAAAATCACCATGGACGTTCTTCAGAGAGCTGAAGATCCTACCCATGAGTTTGTATCTCAAGATAGATGGTGATTTTATAGGTATCATTTGTGACCCATTGATCCCAAGATTCGAATAAGGTGATACAACGCTAAACCCCTCAAATAGCTGATACCGCCCCAGACACACCTCGGCCCCATAGAAACAGACAGCCGATATATCATATCTACTCAGCATATACTCCAACACCACACTACTTATCGGCGGCCGAATCCTCAATGCCCTCGCATTTCAGGTTGTACTACATAAACACTGTCGGTCATTCCTGACAGAGTGGTACTGCACAAAAACAGACACATAGATCCATGGAACAGAATAGGGAATCCAGAAGTGGACCTCAACTTTATGGTCAACTAGTATTCGACAAAGAAGAAAGACTATCCACTGGAAAAAAGTCTCTTCAATAAATGGTGCTGGGAAAATTGGACATCCACATGCAGAGGAATTAAACAGGACCACTTTCTTACACTAGACACAAATATAAACTCAAAATGGATGAAAGCTCTAAATGTGGGACAAGATTCCATCAAAATCCTAGAGGAGAACACAGGCAATACCCTTTTTGAACTTGGCCACAGTAACTTCTTGCAAGATACATCCATGAAGGCAAGAGAAACAAAAGCAAAAATGAACTATTGGGATTTGGGCAGCCCTTGTGGCGCAGCGGTTTGGCGCTGCCTGCAACCTGGGGTGTGATCCTGGAGAACCGGGATCAAGTCCCACATTGGGCTCCCTGCATGGAGCCTGCTTCTCCCTCTGCCTGTGTCTTGCCTCTCTTTCTCTGTGTCTATGAATAAATAAGTAAAATCTTAAAAAAATAAAATAAAACCTGTTAAAAAAAAAAGAAAGATTGGGACTCATCAAGATAAGAACCTTCTGCACAGCAAAGGATACAGTCAACAAAACTAAAAGACAACCTACAGAATGGGAGAAGATATTTGCAAATGACATATTAGATAAAGGGCTAGTATCCAAGATCTATAAAGAACTTATTAAACTCAACAGCAAAGAAACAAACAATCCAATCATGAAATGGGCAAAAGACATGAAGAGAAATCTCACAGAGGAAGACATAGACATGGCCAACAAGCACAGGAGAAAATGCTCCGCATCACTTGCCATCAGGGAAATACAAATCAAAACCACAATGAGATACCCCCTCACACCAGTGAGAATGGGGAAAATTAACAAGGTAGGAAACCACAAATGTTGGAGAGTTATGTGGAGGAAAGGGGAACCCTCTTGCACTGTTGGTGGGAATGTGAACTGGTGCAGCCACTCTGGAAAACTGTGTGGAGGTTCCTCCAAGAGTTAAAAATAGAGCTACCCTATGGGAACCTAGGCAATTGCCCTGTTGGGGATTTACCCCAAAGATACAGATGCAATGAAACGCCGGGACACCTGCACCCCGATGTTTCTAGCAGCAATGTCCACAATAGCCAAACTGTGGAAGGAGCCTCGGTGTCCATCGAAAGATGAATGGATAAAGAAGATGTGGTTTATGTATACAATGGAATATTCCTCAGCCATTAGAAACGACAAATACCACCATTTGCTTCAACGTGGATGGAACTGGAGGGCATTATGCTGAGTGAAGTAAGTCAATCGGAGAAAGACAAACATTGTATGGTCTCATTCATTTGGGAAATATAAAGGATAGCTGAAAGGGAATAAAGGGGAAAGGAGAAAAAATGAGTGAGAAATATCAGAAAGGGAGACAGAACATGAGAGACTCCTAACACTGGGAAACAAACTAGGGTGGTGGAAGGGGAGGGGTGGGGAGTGGGATGACTGGGTGACGGGCTGAGGAGGGCACTTGATGGGATGAGCACTGGGTGTTATTCTATATGTTGGCAAACTGAACACCAATAAAAAATAAATTTATAAAAAAATAAGCTGCAGAACGATAGAAACCACTTGTTCTTCACTTGTATATCCTGATTATATGGAATATATCTTAGCTACTTAATATTTGTTTAAAAACAGTAAATGTCAAATATGACTGGCATGATTTGATAGAATTCATGTGCTCTTGAGTATTCTTTATTATAGAATTCATGCAGTATAGATAGTTTTGGGGATATCTGCCAATCTCTGAATTGTTTCTTCTCTCCCTCTCTGAATGGATAGATTTGAACTTCTGCTTCTGCCTAAGATGGGATAACTAATTTACTCTCCCATCTAAAACAAAGCAAAAATAACCAACCAACAAACAAAACAGAAGACATGGCATAAGGTAACAGCAGTGAGCCTGAGAAATGGTTATCCCCAGAAAAGTGGGAAATAGATGGGGCAAGCCCTAAGATCTCCCAAGTTTTATTTTTTTAAAACTGTTTTTTTTTTTTTTTTTTTAAGATTTTATTTATTTATTCATGAGAATACACAGAGGAGAGAGATAAAGAGAGAGAGAGGGAGAGAGAGATGCAGAGACACAGGCAGAGGGAGAAGCAGGCTCCATGCAGGGAGCCTGACATGGGACTTGATCCCAGGTCTCCAGGATCACACCCTGGGAAGGTGGCGCTAAACTGCTGGGCCACCGGGGCTACCCTCTTCATAACAGACTATTGCCACTAGGGAAGGAGTAGACTTGATTACTCTGGGTGTGTGTCTTTAATAAAAAGAACCTACTAAAGGTGAAATATGAAAGGACTAAAAAATTTTATTTTTTCAGTCTATCAGCCAGTTGCTGACTTAGCATTGACAACCATTGAGGAGAAATAGACACACTGGTAATGAGAAGTGAAAGATTAGCTCTCCCATGTTCCAAGAACAGAACTATGTAGTATGTATATTCTTTTCTCTTTAACATAATCACAATGTGAATGAATCATGTGGGAGTGACTTGAGGGAATGAGTGAGTATATGTACTCTGCGCAGGTGTCTTTGCATTTTACCTTATTAAAGCATTAGTGTCACATACTTTGAAATGCAAAATGCCCAAAAAACAGAGAGTGGAAAAGAGCAGTCTTTTCCACTTTGTTCCTTGAGAGAAGTACTTTTTCTTTTAATTGTCAAGTTAGTCTATATACTCAAAGACTTTTTTTTCATAGTAAAGAATTTCATAGCAACTTTTTGTTATTGGTTAAAAAAATATTTTTTAATGTGTTTAGTTGCATAGAGGCAACCCAAAGTAGGCACATGTGCCTATTTTCACTTTGAAGTTCATTATTAAATTTAATCCAGGGTATCACAGAAAATGCTGAGTCAGCATAATCCTTAGGGGTTTTTTTTCTAGTTAGTTTTGTTAAATCATCAGGAATTGTTAAATCACTCAGTTGTTTCATGATAAAAAAGCATATTCCGAGCTTAATACCTAGAAACAACCTGACCTTTATTTTCAAAATTTTTTGATTTTTTAAAGATTTTATTTATTCACAAGAGACACAGAGAGAGAGAGAAAGAGGCAGAACTAGGCAGAGAGAGAAGCAGGCTCGCTCCATGCAGGGAGCCCGATGTGGGACCTGATCCTGGGATTCCAGGATCACGCCCTGGGCCGAAGGCAGACACTCAATTGCTAAGCCACCCAGGCATCCTCAAACTGACCTTTATATTATCTAAATGAATGTATCTGAGCAATAACATTCAGTATTTCAGAAAATCTTATCAGCAAATTGCTAAAACTACTACACTAATCATGAGTATAGAGTACTGTTAGGTCAAGTAACATGAGTCCTAAATGTAATCTTGGATATGGAATTTCCTGTCAAAGGCAGCTTTGTGGATGAAATTAGGAAATCACAAAATCATAATATAAAATTCCAGATTTTGTTTATATTCCCCTTTGGATTGATGTTTCAAATCTTAGTGTCTCCTCTGACCTCTAGATGTATTTATTCCTGCGTGCTTGTCTTCTTTCAGGACTTTATAATACCTAGCTAGCTTATTGATATGCATAATGATTTGTAGAAACTGAATCTGTTCTCTGCTCATGCTTTTATTGTAAAATTTTAACATACATTGTGTTTGAGTGCAGTTAGCAATATTAGAGGTTTCTGTGTTAATTTGGATTCCATTAATTTGAAATCTACAGTGAGTTAGTGTATCTCAAGTCAGGAGGACAGAGTTGGCAGCTTTTTGGTCATCTAAGATA
Organism: Vulpes lagopus; assembly: GCF_018345385.1. Taxonomy (NCBI): domain Eukaryota; kingdom Metazoa; phylum Chordata; class Mammalia; order Carnivora; family Canidae; genus Vulpes; species Vulpes lagopus. The sequence continues at coordinate 29,264,981 of NC_054844.1, forward strand.
CTGACATTCAACAGATAAATCCTAAGAAGAAAATAAAAAGCCAAGATATTCAGAGAATAGTGTACTTTCCTTAGCAAGTAATAATAATTTGAAATTAAATGTCTGCATTGAATTTCTTCTTTACCATTTTTATTTTTAAAAGAAAATGTAGGGAGTCAAAACCGTAACAATTTATTGGACATTGTAGTCTACATAAATGTGAAGGGGGAACTTTTCAGGTACTTAACATTTCTTAATGCTATTTTTATCAGTTTAGTAGATGATGAAATAAGGCAATTATTGGTTATTTCATTTACAGTTTGAATAAGATATTTTTAAAACTAGGCTTTGAAATTTCTATTTTGACAAGATTTCTTAGCTCTTCAATGCACCCTATACTTTTTTAAAAATTGAAATGTAAGGACACTTGGGTGGCTCCGAGGTTGGGTATCTACCTTTGGCTTAGGGCATGATCCTGCAGTCCTGGTATCGAATCCCATATTGGGCTCCCTGCATGGAGCCTGCTTCTCCTCCTTCTGCCTGTGTCTCTGCCTCTCTTTCTGTGTGTCTCATGAATAAATAAATAAAGTCTTTTTAAAAAATTGAAATGTAGTTGGTACACAATATTAAATCCATTTCAGGTGTATAACCTAGTGATTCAACAAGTCTATACATCTTGCTGTACTTGCCACAAGTGTAGTTACCATCTGTCTCCATATGATGCTAGTACCATATCACTGACTATATTCCCTGTGCTGTACTTTCCATCCATGTGACTTCTTCATTCCATAGCTAGAAACCTATACCTCCCATTTCCCTTCACCCATTTTGCCCCTTCCCCACCCCGCTATATTTACTACATAGTCTTAGTTTCTGAGGTTTGATTCATTTCAGGACCCTATATTATGTGATCATCTGTCACATCCCAGATTTACCTGTGAACTACTGTTTGTTTAGTGTCTGTCTTCTCTATAGAATTCTAAGCTGCACAAAGAAGAAGTCAAACTCTCCCTCTTCGCAGATGACATGATACTCTACATAGAAAACCCAAAAGACTCCACCCCAAGATTGCTAGAACTCATACAGCAATTTGGCAGTGTGGCAGGATACAAAATCAATGCCCAGAAGTCAGTGGTATTTCTATACACTAACAATGAGACTGAAGAAAGAGAAATTAAGGAGTCAATCCCATTTATAGTTGCACCCGAAAGCGTAAGATACCTAGGAATAAACCTAACCAAAGAGGCAAAGGATCTATACCCTAAAAACTATAGAACACTTCTGAAAGAAATTGAGGAAGACACAGAGATGGAAAAATATTCCATGCTCATGGATTGGAAGAATTAATATTGTGAAAATGTCAATGTTACCCAGGGCAATTTACATGTTTAATGCAATCCCTATCAAAATACCATGGACCTTCTTCAGAGAGTTAGAACAAATTATTTTAAGATTTGTGTGGAATCAGAAAAGACCCCAAATAGGCAGGAGAATATTAAAAAAGAAAACCATATCTGGGGGCATCACAATGCCAGATTTCAGGTTGTACTACAAAACTGTGGTCATCAAGACAGTGTGGTACTGGCACAAAAACAGACACATAGATCCATGGAACAGAATAGGGAATCCAGAAGTGGACCCTCAACTTTATGGTCAACTAGTATTCGACAAAGGAAGAAAGACTATCCACTGGAAAAAAGTCTCTTCAATAAATGGTGCTGGGAAAATTGGACATCCACATGCAGAAGAATGAAACTGGACCACTCTCTTGCACCATACACAAAGATAAACTCAAAATGGATGAAAGCTCTAAATGTGAGACAAGATTCCATCAAAATCCTAGAGGAGAACACAGGCAATACCCTTTTTGAACTTGGCCACAGTAACTTCTTGCAAGATACATCCATGAAGGCAAGAGAAACAAAAGCAAAAATGAACTATTGGGATTTGGGCAGCCCTTGTGGCGCAGCGGTTTGGCGCTGCCTGCAACCTGGGGTGTGATCCTGGAGAACCGGGATCAAGTCCCACATTGGGCTCCCTGCATGGAGCCTGCTTCTCCCTCTGCCTGTGTCTCTGCCTCTCTTTCTCTGTGTCTATGAATAAATAAGTAAAATCTTAAAAAAATAAAATAAAACCTTTTAAAAAAAAAAGAACTATTGGGACTTCATCAAGATAAGAACCTTCTGCACAGCAAAGGATACAGTCAACAAAACTAAAAGACAACCTACAGAATGGGAGAAGATATTTGCAAATGACATATTAGATAAAGGGCTAGTATCCAAGATCTATAAAGAACTTATTAAACTCAACAGCAAAGAAACAAACAATCCAATCATGAAATGGGCAAAAGACATGAAGAGAAATCTCACAGAGGAAGACATAGACATGGCCAACAAGCACAGGAGAAAATGCTCCGCATCACTTGCCATCAGGGAAATACAAATCAAAACCACAATGAGATACCCCCTCACACCAGTGAGAATGGGGAAAATTAACAAGGTAGGAAACCACAAATGTTGGAGAGGATGTGGAGAAAGGGGAACCCTCTTACACTGTTGGTGGGAATGTGAACTGGTGCAGCCACTCTGGAAAACTGTGTGGAGGTTCCTCCAAGAGTTAAAAATAGAGCTACCCTATGACCCAGCAATTGCACTGTTGGGGATTTACCCCAAAGATACAGATGCAATGAAACGCCGGGACACCTGCACCCCGATGTTTCTAGCAGCAATGTCCACAATAGCCAAACTGTGGAAGGAGCCTCGGTGTCCATCGAAAGATGAATGGGTAAAGAAGATGTGGTTTATGTATACAATGGAATATTCCTCAGCCATTAGAAACGACAAATACCAACCATTTGCTTCAACGTGGATGGAACTGGAGGGCATTATGCTGAGTGAAGTAGGTCAATCGGAGAAAGACAAACATTGTATGGTCTCATTCATTTGGGAAATATAAAGGATAGTGAAAGGGAATAAAGGGGAAAGGAGAAAAAATGAGTGAGAAATATCAGAAAGGGAGACAGAACATGAGAGACTCCTAACACTGGGAAACAAACTAGGGGTGGTGGAAGGGGAGGTGGGTGGGGAGTGGGATGACTGGGTGACGGGCTGAGGAGGGCACTTGATGGGATGAGCACTGGGTGTTATTCTATATGTTGGCAAACTGAACACCAATAAAAAATAAATTTATAAAAAAATAAGCTGCAGAACGATAGAAACCACTTTTTCTTCACTTGTATATCCTGATTATCTGGAATATATTAGCTACTTAATATTTGTTTAAAAAACAGTAAATGTCAAATATGACTGGCATGATTTGATAGAATTCATGTGCTCTTGAGTATTCTTTATTATAGAATTCATGCAGTATAGATAGTTTTGGGGATATCTGCCAATCTCTGAATTGTTTCTTCTCTCCCTCTCTGAATGGATAGATTTGAACTTCTGCTTCTGCCTAAGATGGGATAACTGAATTTACTCTCCCATCTAAAACAAAGCAAAAATAACCAACCAACAAACAAAACAGAAGACATGGCATAAGGTAACAGCAGTGAGCCTGAGAAATGTTATCCCCAGAAGGTGGGAAATAGATGGGGCAAGCCCTAAGATCTCCCAAGTTTTATTTTTTTAAAACTGTTTTTTTTTTTTTTAAGATTTTATTTATTCACTTGTGAGAGACACAGAAAGAGAGAGAGGCATAGACACGGGCAGAGGGAGAAACAGGCTCCATGCAGGAAGCCCGATGTGGGACTCGATCCCGGGTCTCCAGGATCACACCCTGGGTTGCAGGCGGCGCTAAACGGCTGAGCCACCCAGGCTGCCCGATTTCCCAAGTTTTAATGCCTTGAGAGTGCCTCAAGTCCACAGCTCAGGGAAGGAGATCTCAGGAGGAGCCCAGAGGACTCTGAGTTGAGAAATCAGGGAGATAATTGTGGTTAGGATTTGTAGGACAGAGTATCACAGAGCAGAGAGCTGCAAAGGGAAATCCTCAGATCTGCGGATCCTTTATAGAATATTGATCAGTGCTTATAAGTGCTTATAAGGAAACTACCCAAAGCCTAGGATAAGCCACCCAATATAAGTTATAAGAAGCAATGCCCAGTGCTCAAAAGGAATAGTACTTTTTCTGGGTCATGGGACCTTGGGGAGAATACTGAGAATGATTTTTGCCTTAATAATGCAGAATAAGTAGCCCTAGACTCTGCAATGCCTTGGACATACCTAACAAATCATAAAAGTAGGACCTGAAAGACGGTTTTCAAGTAATTTCTAACTGCACCTTGGAACAAAACTTAAGAATACTTAGAGGAATATAAAAATATCCAATATCCAGCAGAATAACATTAACAATATCTGGCATTCAATCAAAGATTACTAGGCATGCAAAGAAATAGGAACACAATCCTTAATGAGGGGCAGCCTGGGTGGCTCAGCGGTTTAGCGCCACCTTCAGCCTGGGGCATGATTCTGGAGTCCCTGGATCAAATCCCACGGCAGGCTCCCTGCATGGATCCTGCTTCTACTTCTGCCTATGTGTCTCTATCTCTCTATCTGTGTCTCTCATGAATAAATAAATCTTTAAAAAAAAAAAACTTGTCTGAAAGTAAGGATGGAGGATAAGACTGAGAAAAAGTGAAAAGAGAGTGAGTGAACCACGGACAGCTTTAAGTGGCCTGATATAGTGTACTTGTAATTCTTGAAAGGGGTGGGAGACAAAAACATTTTGAAGAAATAGCCAAAAAATTCCAAATTTTATGGAAACAATAAATCCATAAATCCAATAAGTTCAGTAAAGTCCAAGCACAAACACTAAGAAAGTAACAAGCACGTTATAATCACATTGCTCAAAATTTGTGATGATGAGAACATCTTAAAAGCAACAAGACGGCCTGGCTGGCTCATTAGGTAGAGCATGTAACTTTTTATTTCGGGCCTGTAAGTTCAAGCCCTATGTTATGTGTGGAGCCTACTTAAATTAAAAAACAAACAAACAACAAAAAAACAGAGGGTAAAGGATACTATACGTATAAAGGAATAATGATAATGAGACTCTTTGACAGTAGATTTCATCTGAAACAATGCAGTGAGAAAACAAAGGTGCGACATCTTTAAAATACTAAAAAAAACAAAAAAAAAAACAAAAAAAAAAAACCACCCCACCCCACAAGAATTCTGTATCACCAAGAATCTTTCAAAAATAAAGGTGAAGTAAAAACATCTTAGACATTTTCAGATATACAAAAGCCAAAAGAATTCATCATCAATAGATGGGCTTCCCTATACCCTATTTGGGCACAGATGACTTAATCATAAATAGGCAGACCTTATCTGGGCCAATCAGAATATTCTTCTAGGACTAATATACTGTATGTTGACTAACTGGAATTTAAATAAAAATTTAAATATATCCTTCTAGGAATGTGAAATTTGAACTGAGAAAAATCATGTTAATATGTGAAATTGGGGATTATGTATAGTAACCCAGGGGACTGAATAAAGAAAGTTTTAGCCCAGAAAGAACAGCTCATGAAAAGAAACAGAGGTGAGAAGCAGACATTCCCGTGGTTTTTGATGGTCTTCCAGTTCCCAGTTCTAGTCTTTCTTGAGACTGAGTTGCAGACCTGCATTTCGAGTCTGTGAGAAACCATTTCATCTTTAGAATAAATTTGCATCTTTTTAGTATATTCTTGGATACTTGTCACCAAAAGAATTCCAAATTTTGTTTATTTTGTGTAAATTACACTAGAGTTGTCACATTTAGGCATAAGAACAAAGAAAAGTTAGTTGTGAGGACTTAGCATTTTTAGGCCAGTCATCTATTTAGGATACTCATCATGGTGTTCTGAAATATAAGGCCTTAGATTTCTGTTGAGTCATGTGAGAAAAAAGATGCTATAGCTTTTAAAGTTGTGGTTTCTCACCAGAGTGCTCTGGCAGCCAGAAATTGTTGAAGAAATGAGGAAAAGAGTGACAAGAGCTTCGGAGTGTTAGTGTAAGAAGTCCTAGAGAAATTAGGGTTTTCTATATATACTACTTGCTTTTCTAGGAGCCTCCACAAGATGCCCCTATGCTCTGGTTGTTATTAGATAGAATTGACTTCTGTCTTTTCATTAAATCCTAGACTTAAAAAAAAAAAGTTATTTTAATCCCAGTTAACATACAATGTAATATCAATTTCAGGTGTACAATATAGTAATTGATCACTTCCATATATCACCTGGTGCTTATCACAAGTGCCCTTCTTAATACCCAATGCCTAATTCACCCATCCCTCTACCCCACTATCCTCTGCTAACATCAGTTTGTTCTCTGTCTGGGTTTTTTGTTTTGTTTTGTTTTTCGTCTTTTTTCCCCTTCACTCATTTGTTTCTTGAATTCCACATATGAGTGAAATCATATGGAATTTGTTTTTCTGACTTATTCTGCTTAGCATTATACTACCTATAAGACCATATCATTGCAAATGGCAAGGTTTCATTCTTTTTTTTTTAATGGCTGAATAATTGTGTGTGTGTGTGTGTGTGTGTGTGTGTGTGTGTATGACCTCTTCTTTATCCATTCAAAAATCAGTGGACACTTGGGCTGCTTCCACATCTTGGCTATTGTAAATAATGCTGCTAGAAACATAGGGATGTGTGTATCCCTTTGAATTAGTGTTTTTGTATTTGAATCCTTACCCTTTTATAAGCCTTTTAAGTGTCTACTTCTATCCTAGTCATTAGGTTTATTTTCTTTAATTTAACTCAATAGGATCATAAGAATGAAAAAAAAAAGATCATAAGCATGCTTTTCACCAAGTATTTTGCTGTTAAATATCTTAAACTGACTAGACTTCAATTTAGAATCTTAGAAAATTTAAATCTTTAAACAATTGCTCTTTTGGGATGTCTGGGTGGCTCAGTGGTTGAGCGTCTGCCTTTGGCTCAGGGCATGATCCTGGAGTCCCAGGATCAAGTTCCGCATCGGGCTCCTTGTGTGGCACCTGCTTCTCCCTCTGCCTGTGTCTCTACCTGTCTTTCTGTGTCTCTCATGAATAAATAAATAAAATCTTTAAAAAAAACAACCAATTGCTCTTTTTATAATCTTCAATGTTCTTGTTTCTAACAATATTTTGTGATATTTTTTGTGTGTTTTTCTCCCCTTTTGGGTAATGTGACATTATTAAAGTCTTTTATGAAGGTCCTGGTGATCCTAAATATTGTTTTGGGCTGTTTTGACCTACTTAGAATGGCCCTTTGTGCTAGGAGGAGCATGTTTATCCCCAGGGTAACTCTGCTCCAGAATTGCCCCATGTGAATGCATTGAAACTTCCCACTTGCCAGATCTTTTATTATATGAACACACTGAAGCAGCATGAAGCCAAAAAGCAGTGAGGAAGATTGCATTGTTCTTGACTTCCTTGAATTAAGACATTTTATTCATCCAATGTTTTTTTATAGATTGTCAGTAATATCCTGAACAAGGATTTTGCAACAACAGTTGCTTGCACGTGTGTTCATTCTCAGCAAGTTTGCTGTGGTGAGAAACACTTAAATCATTTTAACAAGACATTATGCTTTCAGATAAAATTTTACTTTATGCTTCAGCCTTCTTAGGTGTATGGCTCTATTAAATATAGCAGTGTAGTCCTTTTTGATGTTTAAAGATGAACTATTAGATCATTGTATTTAAGCTTATAGTATACATTTTCAATGTTTGCATTTATTAATACTCCATTTTTGTGATTGACAGCAGAATATTTGTCATTTGCACCTAACCAATTCATTTTTTTTTTTTTTAAAGATTTCTTTTAGAGCACAAGGAGAGGGAAAGGCAGAGAGAGAGACTGAGCTGATCGGGGAGCCCAACTTGGGGTAGAGCCAAAACCAAGAGTCGAAGCTTAACTGACTGTACCACCCAGGCTCCCCTCCATTTAAGTTTTTTTAAAGAATGCCAGTATATATTTACACAGAAATGCGAAATAGTCACTTAAAGTAAAAAATGAGCAGAGCATGTTCTGGTTTGGTGGCTGTCAACACTTGAATTTCAGGCTATGTGTTGTTTGTTGAAACTAGACAATTGTGAGGAGTGTAGTATTTTTATGTACCTTGGCCTCTAGGAGGCAGCATAATATAGTAAAATTTCTTTATCCTCAATAAGGAAACTTGGCCTTTGTCATTTTAAGAACTTTTCAGTATGAAAGTGTTTGCCCTCTGATTCATATGGTTACACTGGGAACAAATAAGCAACTGAGAGTCACAAACTCCTAGAGGAGGAGATTTTGTGATTGTGTTCTCTTTTGTAAGTATTTAAAAAGGAAAAAGAATTATTGTGATTTCAATAGCAATAGCCAAATGATTGGGAAAGTAAAGGGATTAATAATTGTAATAGACAAGTACCTTTCCATTTGCAGATCAGTTTTGTTATGTAAATGTTCTGTGAGCACTACTATCGTTAATAGTTTAGGACTCATTTCTAGCTGGTGTTTTTGCTAAAATACTATGTTAAGTGTTTAAGTATAATTTGAATAAAATTATTGGCAAATGGTATGGCTCTCATAGTGATTAAATGCTATCTAAAATTGGCTGAAATTCAAGAGCTACATTATGTCAATATTTTCATCGTAATTATACTTTTGGGTGTGATCAAAATGTACTCATGACATACAACTATTGCTGGATTTAGGAGAACAGGAATTGTGAATGTGTTGTCAGGGGACAATGGGTGAACAACCATCCTTTATCTATTTTGCTTTCCTGTTTTCATGGCCCCTGAATAATTACTATTTAGTGACTCGGATGAGAATAATATAGTAAAAGAATAATGCCCCTTGGTTTTCCTGGAATTGCTACTTTTAGGAGAATGTATTCTCAAAGCTCAAAAGTTGGCAAAGGAACCGGTGGGAAGATTTATTTATAACCGTATTTATGAGAGACTGATATTGTTATTTTCATGAATTTAATTTTGGATCTGTTTCAACTCATGAAGTTCAAGTCATGTTCTTTTGACCTCGAATGTACTTAATCCAGAAAGAATTAACCAAATACTGAAAGAACTGATGAATGTGAAAGGAAATTAGAGTACCATATATTTTAAAGAAGTCTGGTAGTTCTTTTTGCACAAAAAGATGCAGTCTTTTAAAAATGGAAATAAAAAAATTTTTAATTAAAAAAAATGGAAGTCTGAACACAAAATCTGGCATTTTTCTTTTTTGAATGGTCTGAGGCTTCCACCTCCCCTTGTATATTTGAGACACAAAGGTCTTCAGGTATCTATGCGCTAAGCTTCTTTTGCATTTTTTTAAAAAAATGTTCATTTAAAAGTTTATTGTTTCTGGGATGCCTGGGTGGCTGCACGGTTGAGTGTCTGCCTTTGGCTCAGGGCGTGATCCTGGAGTTCTGGGATCGAGTCCTGCTTCGGGCTCCTGCAGGGAGCCTGCTTCTCCCTCTGCCTAAGTCTCTGCCTGTCTCTCTCTCTGTGTCTCTCATGAATAAATAAATCTTAAAGAAATGTTTATTGTTTCTACATTCGCAGGGTAATACTTGGGACAAAATGGAAATGGGAGAATATGAACTGGTATAACCAGTTCTGACTTCTGTAATGAGTAGACATGTACTTGAAGGAATTAAAGTATCTGGAAATCTTTAGATTTTAAGAAGCAAGCTAGAGCTTCTATGCTCAACTTTTCGTGTATTCTACACTATGTTACTAGAAAGTTACTTATAAGAAAACATCGTTTCTACCAAGAAAAACAGTGTCTTAATGTATTCTATTTCAACATTGCTTAGTTTGTTTTTCTTTTAACTAGAAATCAGTTATATGGAGAAGAATCTTTGTGAAACATTTTATATTTTAGCCTAAGTGTCTCTACAGTTCGATCCTCCATCTCTGCTCCCAGCACCTGGGGTGAAGACTTCCGCTTTTAAAACTGAATAATCAAATGATTAATAATTAAATTCAGTAAGAACAGCATTGCTTTCCTTTCTGTTAGATAATGAATAGCATTTCCTCATTAATTTTTTTTAACTCAAAATTTCTTTTAACCTTTATCACTTCTTGCCATTTACCTGCTTGGGAGTAATAACTGAATTCAGGGTGAAATCTTTGTAGGTATATATGAATGCAAGTTAATGGGGAAAATGCAAACAACACCCCCCCCCCCTTTTATTTGTGGCCTTGTTTCCTCGTGGCTGTAATTTTCTTTTTTAATTCTTTTTCTAATAAGTATAATATAGTTATATTTTCTGGTAATGAGTCCCCTGTGTGTGATAGAACTGAATTGATAAATCAATATTTTATCCACAGGAATATGCTCTACAAAGAGCATGTTGAATTTCAAGTGCTCCATAACCCAGACAATTATTATAGCCAGGTGTGTGTTCTTACCAGTGAAGCCCAGAGAGATTTAATGACTACATTAAGGTCATCCAACAAAGATGGGTAGGGTTAGGGCTCTAAACATATGGCTTCTGACTTTATGTTCATTATTCTAGATATAACAGCAGTACTTCACAGGCATAACTTAATTTGGAGGTAGCTTTTTAGTTTGGGAAGTATTCACCTATTTGGTAATATAATCCCCATGTTTACAGATGAGGAAACAGGCTCAGAGTTGGAGAGATTTGCCTAACATTTTCTAAACTTTACTAGTTAGTGAAAAAGCCAAGTCTTCTCCTGAAATTACTGTTCCTTTATTTCCTACACCTCCCTTTTGGTAGGAGGGAAATGATCAACAGGAATGATGATGCCTTCAGAAATCTCTTGAGTCACCAATTCATTACAGTTAAGTTTTCAAGGCTTTAGATGCAAAAAGTTCTGGGTCAGCCAATAGCTATTTGTAAGAGATTTGATTAGGAAATTGTCATTATTTGGGGGATTTTGACTATTGCTATTATAAGGATGCCAAAAAAAAATAAGGTTTTTTTTTTTTTTATGTTTTATCTTAGTTTTTAGAAAAGATTTTGTTTTAGAGAAACAGAGCAGGAAGAGGGGAAGAAGGGGAGGAAGAAAGGGAGAGAATCCCAAGCAGACTCTACACTGAGCACAGATCCCCATGTGGGGCTTGATCTCACAACCCTGAGATTGTGACCTAAGCTGAAATCAAATGGCACGCTTAACCGACTGAGCCACCCAGGCACCCTGCTTTTATCTTAATTTTTAAATTTTATGCTTGGAAAAATAAAGCTTGGAAAAAGCCAGCATGCATTTAAAAATGTAGAAGTATTTTCAAGGAAAAGTTTTGAAACAGAGTATGAGATCAATATGAAAAATTAAAAGATTGATTGTACAGCTGACTCGATTTAAAGTGTCTTATTTGTTCCTAAAATATTTTTCTGCTGTGATTTTTCTATTCTTTGAAGTTATCAATTTGATATTTAAGAGTTGATTTTTGAAAAAAGTTCTGCTTAAAAACTAGATTATTGCTCCTATAGTGTCTGAATACAGATGTTCAGATTGTTGCTAGGCCTTCAAAAGCCTAAGGCTAGGTACTGGTTCTGGACTCTGTCCATTGAAAATTCATTGAGCATGGTATGTGTACTTTCCCCTGTGTATATACATTTCCATAGGTGTTTTATTTATCCACATTTTTAAGAAGATTTATTTATTCATGAGAGAAACAGAGAGAGAGAGAGAGGCAGAGGGAGAAGCAGGCCCATGCAGGAAGCCCGACGTGGGACTTGATCCCAGGTCTCCAGGATCATGCCCTGGGCTGAAGGCAGCGCTAAACTGCTGAGCCACCCGGGCTGCCCTATTTAACCATATTTTTAATGGAACAAATACATTTCTTGAGTGGCTAATCTTAACCTTAAAAATTTTATAGTTGTCATCAGATGGAATAATGATTTTACAGCTTTGCCCAACTCTCTTTGTAACATTTGAAGATTTACCTTTCTACAAAACTTGTATTGAAAATGTCATAACAATATAGCAGTGTTATTTTTAACAGTATGGTACAGTGATATAGGAGCTGCTGGGAAGAAGCTACAAAATCTTTCCAGGTTAGTTTATAAAGTTAAAATGGACATTTGAACCGAAATTGTGAAGGATTAGTAAGAGGTTATCAAACAAGGAATAAGGGAGGTAAGTATACTCTGGGTGAGGGAGGTAATACCTACCTGATACAAGGAGCTAAAAAGTGTTCTGATCCCAGGTTTTCATAATATTTTGTATAAATTTCTGTTAGAGTATTTTTCACATTATACTGTAATCTATTTATTTGATTAATGTGCTGGGAGTCTGGATGTTCACAGGCAATGGATGACTAGGTCTTCTTTATCTTCCCCAATGACTGGTATATAATAGCCAATAAATGCTTGCTGAATGAGTGAAGGTATGCAAGACCGTGTGTTAGAAACATATAATTTGGTAGGGCTCCAGAATAAGGCTTAGTGTGGGCATTGGTAAGAGATAAAGCTGAATATAGATAATATTATAGGCTTATCCATATTATAGGCTTTTTATGCAAGACTAAAGGGTTTGGATTTACCCTGTAAGGAGTTGTAGTGCCATTGAGGATATCTGAGAAGGGAGTGGGTAACATGATCAATTTATAATTTAAAAAGGTAACAGTTTTAAGCCATGTAGAACATAGCCTGGAGGAGGCTGTATTAAAAGTTTAAGGCCAAGTAGGGTATAGGGTGTGTGTGTACTTGAAGGTATGTAAGGCAGCCAAGTGTTGGGAGAAAATATTGGAACTTCTGTTTTTAAAAAATCCTTACCAGCATTTATTATGTATGCTGAAAAATTACCTTAGTTATTACATCTGTTGGTGGTGACTTCCTAATCTGAATGTTACATTAGCACATCCCAAGTGTTAGCTAAGACTTCCTGAAAGGAGAAAGGCAGCTCTGTGACTTGAGGATGACAGGGCTTGTCTTTGCTTTTAGTATTTTGCTAAATGTTACAATTCGTATGAGCTTGGTTCAGTGGATTTACAGAATATATTGGCTAGCTTTAAATTCTCACAAAATGCTACAGGAGTGCAAAAATACTCTGAAGGAAACCACAGTTTGAAGATAAGCGTAACAAAATGAGAGTGAACACTAAGTAAATGGTAGAGCTTATACTTCTGGTAGCTCTGAGTCACATTATGATGCAAAAACAATGACTATTTAACCTGATAGGACAAGAAGGTGATCAAAAACCTCAAAATAGGATTATTACAAAGATTCTTTGAAGTCTGGATCTACATCCACTGTGAAGAATGAACTTTGGCTTAGGCTTTTTCAGGCTTTGAGATATTAAGTAATAAATACTATGAAGCCAATATTTAAAACTGCTTTTCATCTTTATATCCTCTTCTTATAGCTTCTATATTTGTGTATTTTGTAATATATTAGTGTAGTCATACGTGTGTAATTTATAAATGCTTATGTCCTGGGGTGCAGGGTCAGATGTTTTAATGGGTTATAAGAAAAAACTTTAGAGGGATCCCTGGGTGGCTCAGCCGTTTAGCACCTGCCTTCAGCCCAGGGCATGATCCGGGAGACCAGGGATCGAGTCCCACATCAGGTCCTTGCATGGAGCCTGCTTCTCCCATCATGAATAAATGAAATCTTAAAAAAAAGAAAAAGAAAAAACTTTAGAGAGAGATGCTGGAAAACTAGGGCAAAGACAGGTTGGTTATCTGAGGATCTACTTAGATTCTTACTAGGTACTATAGACCTCATGGTTTCTTTTGTATATATTCGGTGGTAAGTTAACATTACTCTTGTGAAATAGATACTATCATTTTATAGACAGCAAAACTGAGGCTCAGAGAAATGAAATAACTTGCCCAAGATCACAATTACTGTATTACAGATTGAGTATTTCAGCCTCAGTCTCTTAAAAATTCATGGACTTTCTACATATTGTTTCTACTGAATAACTGGGGATTTTTATTTATTTATTTATTTATTTTTTTATAACTGGGGATTTTAAAATGCTATTGAGATTTAAAAAAATACAAGTAACTCATTTTCTCCAGTATAGATTACTAATGAATTTTTTATAAAGTTGTATTTGTAGAAACCCCACTTGAGACGTCTAAACCATATATGAAGTGTTCCTATCCCTGAGGGTTCAATGTTTATTTATCATGTTCGAAGTTAATATTGATCTTTTTTCTAAGTTTTTGCGTGATAATAGAATACCGAGTTAGGAAAAAAAATACTTTTTCTTTGGAAAGTCAGCCTTGTTTTGAGTCAGGAACATTATGCGGAAAAAACATAACTGCTATTCAAGCAGCTAAAAGTGATGTAAACACATAATTACTGATGTGCTTAATTAAGCTCTTGTCAGATGAAGGTTTTCATGGCTCTTTATGTATCTCTAGGCTTGTAATAAAAGTTTTCAAATGATTTTTTCAGTCTTAGAAGCTAGCAAGGTGAAAAAACTCGCCTCAGAGCTTAAGAGGCTTTTACTTGGTGAGTTTAGTAGTAATATTTCCCTTGATTTATCTGTTTCTCCAGTTCTTTTGATGTCTTTTTGTCAGGTACTTTATTTGCTGTGAATTTATACAATGAGCAGAAGTGGAATTTGAGTTCACATATTTGCACAGAACACTGAGAAATACTATAAAGCAAACAGAAACCTTCCTGGGGGAATTTCAAGAATGTTGTGTATTTTTAAATGGAAGTATCTACTTGTTCCCAGTTTATGCCCTCTGGCCTGAGACTATTATTATCTTTGTTTTTTTTAAAGGTTTTTAACTAGGACCTTTTTGTTATGGGTTTGGTTTGGTTTCTGCATAATGTCAGGTGGCTAATAATAAGTAAACACTGTCAGAGGAAAGTTGTTTAAAAAAATTGCTTTTTTTCTCCACGTGGCAGCCTTAAATGCCCTCAAGATTTATGATTTGCCTTTTCTGGTAATTGTCAAAAAGGATAATGCATTACTTCATTTTCTGCATTTTTTTTTTTCATTTATGAGGCAGCCACTATATACTTGTATTTAAAATGAAACTCAGGGCAGCCCTGGTGGCGCAGTGGTTTAGCGCCGCCTGCAGCCCAGGGCCTGATCCTGGAGACCTGGGATCGAGTCCCACAGTCCCACGTCGGGCTCCCTGCATGGAGCCTGCTTCGCCCTCTGCCTGTGTCTCTGCCTCTCTTTCTCTCTGTGTCTCTCATCAATGAATAAATAAAATGAAACTCATTTTCATCTAAATAGGTTTCCACGTATTTTTAAAAATAGACAAAAGGCTGGAGGCAGTTTGTAAGTACAGAAATGCTTGGGACCCGACTTTGCTCCCTGAAGCTGCCCCCCCACCCCCACCACACTTCCAAGTGTTTCAAGAAAGTATAACCAGGGTCCTGATAAAGAAGAGAATCCAACAAACACAGGCCAGGTACAGTGCATAATTCTTTAGTGCCCTTAAGGCATATATTCTTTCCATTTTACACCAGAGGGAACTAAAACGTGAGAACCTAAATGTGTTTTCAAGGTTATACCCCTCGTAGCTGACAAAATGGGGATTGATCTCTGTGGTGCCATTGCTTTAATTTTTCTTGAGAAAGATAACCTATGTATAAAAAGCCTTAGCTTGGTGTCTGTCACGTGGTACGTTCTTAATTATAGATTCTCCTTTATCTTTTTCTGAACTTTTCTGCCTCTCACTGAAACAATTAAAAAAAAAAAAAAAGACCCAAAGGAGATTAGCTGCTGTTTCCCCTCTTTGGGGGAAGGGGCAACTTGATTAAAAGAAAGGAGACTTGCTACATAGCTCTATGCTGCTTTATCTCTTTGTGCCTCAGCAAGAGGGGACGTTCACAGAGGGTTTTTCTTGACTTTCTAACTCTTGTTACTGAAGTACAGTTGACCTACAATGTTACATTAGTTTCAGGTGTACAATATAATGATTTGACAGCTCTGTTACTCAGTGCTCCCCATAAGTGGAGTTACCATCTGTTACCATACAATGTGATTACAATATTATTGACTGTATTCCCTTTGCTATACTTTTCATCTCCATGACTTATTTTATAACTGTAAATTGGTACCTCTTAATCGCCTTCACCTACTTGCCTACCCCCCACAGAGAGTTCTACTATTTTGAATATAAGTGGGAGCTAACAGAGAGTTATAGAAAGCTAGAGGCCATCTGACCCCTTAATAATAAGGATTATTAAAAGCTTGTTTGAAGATCTTTTTATTAAAAATTTTTAAAGATTTTATTTATTCATGAGAGGAACAGAGAGGCAGAGACATAGGCAGAGAGAAGCAGGCTCCCCGCAGGAAGCCTGATGTGGGACTCAATCCCAAGACACCAGGATCACGACCTGAGCCAAAGGCAGATGCTCAACCACTGAGCCACTCAGGTGCCCCTTGAAGATTTTTTTTTTTTTAAATAAGCGTTTCTGGAGCTTAGCTTTGCATATAAGGCCAGGAAGCTCCTGATGCAAAGAAGAGGTGGGAGTTCTGACAAGTTTTGGTTAGCAAATTTAGATATATTAAGTAGTGGTGAGTGTCATCAAGGCCCTTGAGCATATGGGAATGGTCCCTGCAGTGCCGTTCCTATATGCTAGGTTGTGAGTACCCCCTTCAGGCCCCCGCAGAGTTGTGCAGTACAGTGGCCTTGAATCTAAGGGATAATTTCTGAGAAGAGATCATTTAAAACGGGTCTTTAAATCTCTTTAAAATCCCATCTATATGCTTTACCATTTAAACACATGATAGCAGGGACACCTGCACTCCGATGTTTCTAGCAGCAATGTCCACAATAGCCAAACTGTGGAGGGAGCCTCGGTGTCCATCGAAAGATGAATGGATAAAGAAGCTGTGGTCTTTGTATATAATGGAATATTCCTCAGCCATTAGAAACGACAAATACCCACCATTTGCTTCAACGTGGATGGAACTGGAGGGTATTATGCTGAGTGAAATAATAGTGAAAGGGAATATAAGAGAAGGGAGAAGAAATGTGTGGGAAATATCAGAAAGGGAGACAGAACATAAAGACTCCTAACTCTGGGAAACGAATTAGGGGTGATGGAAGGGGAGGAGGGCGGGGGGTGGGGGTGAATGGGTGACGGGCACTGAGGGGGGCACTTGACGGGATGAGCACTGGGTGTTATTCTGTATGTTGGTAAATTGAACACGAATAAAAATAAATTTATTATTAAAAAAAAATAAACACACGATAGCAGGGTGTGCTCCCAGAGTCCCAGGATCGAGTCCCAGGTCCTCACATCCAGCTCCCTGCAGGGAGTCTGCTTCTCCCTGTGCCTGTATCTCTGCCTCTGTGTGTCTCTCATGAATAAATAAATAAAATGTTAAAAAAAAAAAAAAAAGAATACATCCCCTAAACAACACATGATAGCAAACATAGTGGCTTCTCAATTGATGTCTCCTCTGGAAGTGAAGTTTGTCTTACTGAAGACAGGCTTTGTGAGGTAGGAGGCATCTCAAGGCCTGAATCCAAGGGGAAAGTCTGTCTCAGCAGGTGTCTGAGGAAAAAACTTGGTTGGTTGAGGGAATGGCTCTTGGACACAAGGAGTCAGTATTTGCTCAGGTCATGTGAATCCTTGCCGCCACTAGGTGGCAGGACAGGCAAGAATCCTAGGCCGACCTATAAGGTTAGGAAGCCAGGTCAGCAAAACCTGCAAGGGTGGGAGAGAGTGCAGTAGCCAATCAAGATGCCACAGAGAAAGAATCTGTGGCCTAGAATTTATGTCTCTGTTACTTATTTTAATTATTTACTTTAATTCTGATGAAGTTTCTGGTGATGGAATTTATTACTTATGTGTCCTCTTAAAGACATGAATCATAAAATCTTAGCTGTCAAGCCCTTGCAAAATTCTGCCATCAGGGAGGTAAGACACTGTTATACTTACTATATAGATGCACAAATAGAGTTCTGTGGAGTAGTTGGCTTTCCCAAGATTTTACTGCAAGTGCCTGGCTGTTCTTGCTCTTTGAGTTCTAGTTCTGTGCCAACTAAGCTATTGTTTTAAGTGCAGTTTATTTATGGAGATTGGAGGGTGTTCTAAATTGTACCTTCTGGGGCAGCCTGGGTGGCTCAGCAGTTTAGCACCACCTTTGGTCCAGGCCATGATCCTGGGGACCCGGGATTGAGTCCCACTCTCTCTTTCTCTCTGTGTGTGTGTGTCTCTCAATGAATGAATGAATGAATGAATGAATGAATAAATAAATATCTTAAAAGAAAATAAATTGTACCTTCTGGTTACCCATAATCCCGAAGGTAGGCCCTATACTACCCAAACCAGGCACTGCTGGTCAACAGGTGGTAATGACTAAACTTGCCAATCCTGTGACTATATGAAATGACCTTCCTTAGGTCATTACTTAAAATGCAGAACTCTGAAATGTAGCCACCACATTGTGATACTTACAGGATTGAGTGGATTAAAGAGTGCCTAGCATATAATCTAACACCACCTGGAATTAATAAAATGTGTTTTCCTCTGGACCTGCCCTCTCCCTAGTGATTCTTTTTTTTTCTTTTCTTTTAAGTTTTTATTCATTTATTCATGAGAGAGAGGCAGAGACACAGGCAGAGGGAGAAGCAGGCTCCACACAGGGAGCCTGACGCGGGACTCAATCCTGGGTCTCCAGGATCATGTCCGGGGCTGAAGGCAACACTAAACCACTGAGCCACCCGGGCTGCCTTCCCTAATAATTCTTTTCCTATCTGTCTCTTGACTAGAGGATATATGTTATTTGGGCATATTAATGATCAGTTGGACCAAAGTGCTAAAATAGGAGAGAGAACTTTCTTAAAACTGTCTTTTATGATAACAATGATCTTTTAAAAACTGTTACCATGAGTTACTTATTTTCAAAAGGAGAGCAGTCAGTAAGTGTGCTTTTGAATAGTGGTTTTCGATCTTACTAACCACAATCCAGGATAACACTGCGTGTACATGTACTTGCATGTGTGTGTCTGGAATAAAACTTACCCTTTCTGTGTGCATATATATTCTGTTTTCTGTCAGACCCACTAATGGGATGAGACCACAGTTTGAAAAATCTTACGCCTTAGAGAAAAATGTGATAAGAAAACATTCTTTTTTGGCAGATTGGCAACATCCAGGGCCAAATTCAAAATGAGAAATTTTAGAAGGTGGGAGAGAGACCGTGAAGTGTCTCTCAAACTGAGAGGGCCAATTGAGACCTGAAAATGAAGCAGGGAATTCCATATAGTTTACACAGAATTTTATTCAGGTAGCTGACACAGGGGGGATTGGGTGGAGGACGATCCATTGCAGCTGCACAGTTATTCTCCACAAAATCCAGACCTTAGTCTACAGGTTTTTGGTTTTTTTTTTAAGATTTTATTTATTTATTCATGAGATAGAGAGAGAGAGGCAGAGACACAGGCAGAAGGGGAAGCAGGCTCCATGCAGGGAGCCTGACTGGGACTCGATCCCGGGTCTCCAGGATCAGGCCCCGGTGCTAAACTGCTGAGCCACCCAGGCTGCCCAGCCCACAGATTTTATAGAGCAAGGGACACACAGAAGGGCACTGTAGTGAGACCAAAATGTTCATGTGTATGTATCTCAAAGGGCTTATGGGCACCTAATTGACAGCTACTCTTTAGTTAGATCTTGTGGCACTATCTGTGTATCAGGAAGGATGGAAGATTTTATTATCTCTAACAGATTCATGGGAGGCCAAAACAAGCTTTCCCCCATCCTGGCCTTGGTGGGCATCTCTAAGGGATGTATACGAATCTCCAAAGGACTGAGGCCACGTAGTGCTAAGAGAGGTCTTTGAGTGAATAAGAACAAGTTGGAGGGCCAAGACGGAGTCGGTATTGTCAGCACTTCTACAGAAGAACTTGAAACATGCAAGTTTGGGTCGTAGACCGAATGTGCTTCGGTTGGGGCATTGTCATTTTTATCAGCTCTCTCTACACTTACTTGTGCCGGAGCTATGAT
This sequence comes from Vulpes lagopus, assembly GCF_018345385.1. Taxonomy (NCBI): domain Eukaryota; kingdom Metazoa; phylum Chordata; class Mammalia; order Carnivora; family Canidae; genus Vulpes; species Vulpes lagopus. The sequence continues at coordinate 29,284,818 of NC_054844.1, forward strand.
TAAAGGCAGTGAGAACAGAAAAAAAATGTAACATAGGTACTGTGAATCACAGCTAACAGTCTTGCTAAAACTTTTACTCACCCTGTATTTCTTCTGCGGGTAGTAGGTTTTAGACTTATTTCTTGCAATTCCTGGATCGGTGGACTTGTGATAATTCACATCACCTAGCAAATCCACTTGAGACAGCTTTGGAAATTCAGGTGTGAATGAAGCAGACTGCTGCCTCCCTGGTGCTGGAGCAAGGAGCAGTGTCAACTGGTGCTGCCTTGTTCATAACTTGGTATATGTGACCTCGTTTGCTCCTCCAAACTCTGTGAGAGAAAAGAGGAAATTGTTTTTGTTCAATATGGCCACCAGTAACCAAAAAAGCAAACAAAACCCAGGGATCTGAAAGGTTACCTGGCTTGCTCAAAGTCACGTAGCACGTAGAGGAGATGCTAGGTCTGCCCTACTACTGAAAATCTTGATACCAAAACCTTTTATAATATGAAATTGAAAATGTCAACGTCAAGAGTATTTTTATAGTGGATTAAATACAAATTAAAATACCAATTCTTTGGAAATCAAGTTCAAGAGCATAGCACAAGAAAGTATCCTTCATCTATCATTGTTTAAAGGCAAATAACCCATTCTTACAAACTTTGTCCCTCAGGTATTGAAGATGCCTTCATTGGTAGGACATTGATCCTGTCCCCACAGATGATTTATTTTTTTACTCTATGCAGCAAACCTGGAAGCCTGTGCCTGTGTTTTATGATTTGTCTTGACTGTCTTTGTTCTGAAAAACCTGTGCTATAGCAGGGCAGGTGGTATCATTGTTGGCAGTATTGAGGTCTGAAAAGGGTGTGAGAATTTAAATGAGAGCTTGGATCTTATGATCACCTGCCCACTTCTTTGCAGAAGCATTAAACCATGAGGGCAGAGTAACTGAAACTTTTGGGTAAAAACCCAAGGTCTAAGGAGCCAACTCAACAGGCAGAAATGTTATTTGAATCGTGATTTTTTTTCCTTTCTGTCCGAATTTTGTTTTTTCTCTTTACTCTCTTCTCACTCCATGCCCACCATGGAGCCTGGGACAGGGCTATGACCTCATGACCCTGAGATCAAGACCTGAGCTGAGATCAAGAGTCAGACACTTAACCAGCTGAGGCACCCATGGACCCCCCAACTTTCTTTTAAAGTTTTGCCTAAGCACATCTTTTCATATGACCCTATAAAGCATGTTATGTAAATAAACACTGGATTTATCAGTGGCTTTTAAGTGTATTTGGCCTTATCCAGCTGAACTTCATGATTCTACAAAAGATTAAAGAAAAAGGATAAGTGTAAGTAGGACATTTAGATCATAACCATTGAAAGACTGATTCAATTATTAATAAAAAAAATGAGGGCAGCCCTGGTGGCCCAGCGGTTTAGTGCCGCCTTTGGCCCGGGGTGTGATCCTGGAGACCCGGGATCGAGTCCCACGTTGGGCTCCCTGCATGGAGCCTGCTTCTCCCTCTGCCTGTGTCTCTGCCTCTCTCTCTGTGTGTGTGTGTCTGTCATGAATAAATAAATTAAGTCTTTTTAAAAAAATGAGAATAAAGTTTATTAATAGTTTCCTATGTGTCAGGCAGCATCCAAAGTACTTTACCCATTTTATCTTATGAAATCTCCTTAAAATCCAATTGAAGGTCAGTACTATTCGGATTTTTACAGATGAGGAAACCAAGCTATTAATAGTTTAGGTTAATAAATTAATGTCTCATAAACTTGAGGGTTATATTGTGATAAGTGGTAGAGCCAAGTATAATCTGACTTGTGATCTTAAACTTTTGGTAACTGTTATATAGCCTCCCCCTGTGAAAGAAATTAAACTCATAGAAAAATGGGTCCTTATTGTAGTTTTATTAATTTACAGGCTGAACTTGTACACCTCACTTCATCTCTTTTTACCTTTGTGTCCTTAGCTCTAAATTGTGCATAATATCTATTCTGCCTACAACTTCAATTTGCAATAGAGATTAAAAGCTAGAATAGTATAGTGACCCTAGGGCAGGACACATTGTGGAAATTAGAGGTGATACAGAAGAGGTAAAGACAGTAGAAAGTGCTAGAAAGTAATAGGTTTTTAAAGCTTGTATGTAAAATGTTGGTTTTTCTCTCAACGTGGAAACTGTCAGGGTAGCCTTGCAGGTACCATCTTCATGGGAAGATGAGTGGGAGGGGGCTGTAAGCAGAGTGTGAGGTGGGGAAGTAGCACTGTTAGCGATCAGAGGACAGACGTAGAGGGATGTCCTGTGGGTGCTACTGCTCAGTGGAGGCAAGCCACATTAGACAGCAGCAAGACAAGAGAAGGCTGCCGTGGTGGGGGAAGTTAGGATGAAGCATACCACAGGTAGTATATTTACAGTGAGTAGCCATTTGCTTAACCAGGCAAATGTTGGTAGAAGAGGTGAGAACTGGGTAGAGGAATTCCATAACTCTTTAGGTTGGTATTTGGTAAAACCAAGGTATTTTGAGGCAGGAATGGATAATTCAGTCATATGTGATGGAGAAGAATGTGTGTGATGCTCTGAATCAGTGGTCGGTGTACTTTCTACCACTGTCTTGTTGTCTCCATGTCCACAATGGCCTCAGCAATGATGCGCTGAGACCAGTTTATCTAATTACATGATTTTTATATTTGTGGTTTTTTTAGCTTTAAACAGAGTATAAATTGCCTTCAGGACTCTTTCTCAGGAATCTCTCTCTCTCTCTCTCTTTTTAAGATTTTATTTATTTGACAGAGTGAGCACACAATAGGGGGAGTGGCAGGCAGAGTGAGAGGGAGAAGCAGACTCCCCACTGAGCAAGGAGCCTGATGCATGGCTTCATCCCAGTTTGTGACCTGAGCTGAAGGCAGACGGTGTACCTAGCTGTATCCTGTTCCAGGCATATTCATGTATTCCTCAACAGCGTGATGTGCTGGAGAGCACCATGACTGGAAGAACAGCTAGGCATGTCCCAGTCAGGAGAGGCCGGTTTTTTTTTTTTTTTTCATTGAATGACTCTTCCTGTGTAGATCTTAAACTGCTGATAGCCAGGCTATGATGTCCCCAAGCCAATATGTTATGTGTATGTGTGCACATGTATTATAAGGAATTGGCTTGTGTGTTTATGGAGCCTGGCAAGTACAGATCAGCAGTGGGGGCTGACAGGCTTGAGACCCAGGAGAGCCAGAGATGTAGATGAAGTCTAAAAGCAGTCTGCTGGAGACTTCTCTTTTGGGAAGGCTGGTTTTTATTGTTGTTGTTGTTCTGAGTTGTCAACTGATTGAAAGAGGCCTACCACGTTATGGAGGGCAGTCTGTTTAGTCAGAATTCACTCATTTAAATGTTAATCTTATCCGAAAACACTTTCCAAGTGGACACATAGAATTAACCATCCCACCCCTCTATTATAAGCAAGGCCTTAATAGGACATTAGAGCCCTTACCACCTCATCCTCAGAACATCTCTTAATTGCCACCATTTTTGGTTCAGTGTGTTTGGTAGAAATCCTACAACCTGTTTGAATCGAATTAATGGATAAGAAGGTACTTTTGAAATTGCTTAATAGTTTACAAATGCCAGGAATTTAGGGAAGTGGTAAGTGGAGAGGGTGTGGGTAGAGTTTAGTGTAAATGGGTGTTTGGCCACCTGTCATGAGGAGTAAGTACAGTTTGGCAAGAGAACAATAAACCTTTGTTTTTGTGACTGGACTTTGCAGTACCATACACAGTGTGTGTGTCAGAGGGGTTCGTTTTAGAAACTTCTCTTAGATCTTCAGGAAAAATCCCATCTTCATTCTGGGGCAGGGAGTCCCATCTTGGTGTGGGGCCTTTAGAACTTTGGTTCTGCTACCTAACCACTGAATTCATAACTGCCGGCCCTGCTGCTGGCTGTCTGAGAGACTCCTTAGTGGTTCTGTGGCTCATGGGTTGAAGAATTGCATAGATAAACACAACTTGATTACATAGCAGCTATCTTCTGGGCCATATTGTCTCATAACCTTCGGAGAATCTAATGATTTGGAGGACGTGATTTTGTTGCTAATATACTTACAGGTAGAGCAACCACAATTTTAATTCTAATAGTTAATATAGAATGGTATTTTGCACCCACTTGCTCAGTAAATATTTGGAAAACTTTATTCTCTTTTTTCTCTCACTTCTGATGTTCCCTGAAGCTCACATATAAGTGCCTGTGGAATGAAGAAGGCCATATTACTTTTTGTCCTAGGAGAGATGAAGTAAATAGAACTTTTAGATTCCCTTGACAAAAATTTTAAATGAGATTAATCTTAGTATCACAGTGGAAATAAAGTGCTTAGTACTCAATATTACATACCACCTTTTAGAATGTTTTTATAACTGAAATCTTTCATTTTACTGTAGTCTTTCTTTCATTTGACTTGCAGAAACCGTGGTAGTTTTATTTTCCAGTGAACTCTTACAACAAAATGTTCATTAATTAAAAATAGCTGCCCATACAGGAAACAACTCATATAGCAGCTCCTGACACTGTTCTAAAAACAGACATGGGCTGCTCTGAGTGCTAAAGAGGAATGAATGCTGAAGACCATGTGAGCAAATTCAGGTAAAAGCATGCTATTTTTTAAGAAGGATCTGTGTGCTTTTCTATTCATGTTTTTCTGGTTATTAGAGTCATGTGCTTACTATTAAAAAAACAAATGTTATAGCAATGTATTCTGTAGAAAGTGAAATTTCCACCCAAATTGTGGTGTCTAGTTAGTTTGATGGTTTCTACCAATTTTTTTTTCTGTGTGTATGCAGACAGTATAGACTTATTTTTTAAATGGGATTATACATTCTTTCAACTTGGTTTTTCACTTATATGTATTTGGAAATTTTCCACTTCAAATTTTTCAAAATCCTCTTTTTTTATGTTTTTTTTTTTTTAATGAGTTTTATTATTTATTTATTTATTCATGAGAGACAGAGAGAGAGACAAAGACACAGGGAGAAGCAGTTCTCCATGCAAGGAGTCTGATGCAGGACTCGATCCTGGGACTCCAGGATCATGCCCTGAACCAAAGTCAGGTGCTAAACCACTGAGCCACCCAGGCATCCCCCTCTTCCTTTTTTTAAATTTAAGTTAGCATAGTATTTCACTGTATAGCTGTACTACAATTTGCTTAAAACTGTTCTCTATTAATAGACTTGTGAGTTTATTATTCTTTTTCCTTTAAAGTCAATGTTTTTAGGGCAGATGCACTTGCAATTGAACAAAGTTAAACGAAATATTGATAGTATTATATATTGAGACTTCATATTATGTGTCTCTGGAACTTTACTAAGCATTATCCTGTAAAAATTAGAATAATTCTGTGTTATGAGAGATTTATTACTGTCTGCAATCTCGAGTTGCAGAAAGCCTGCAGGATCCTTGGGTGCCATCATGACCATTCCTAAGATGAACTGAAAAACAAGGGTAAAAAGGGGTGACAGGTAGACACGTGAGAACCCTTTAAATCCAGGGGAGCTAAGCACAAGAACAGTAGATGTATCAGCATAAGGGAGAGCAGAGTTGAGAAACTCTTACTGGTGTTACTGGTGTTAAAAATCTTTGCTGGTTGCCATAACAACTGGCTTCAGAAGACCTGCCATCTTAACCTTTGTGACTGTGCTTTGAGGATTTCCTGGCTATCGGCACAGACTGCTTGGTATTTGTGTCCTCTGCCTCTCTTCCAAATTCCTGTTGTGATTTTTGTCTGATACGCAGGGCCTTTGCTCAGATTTGTCTGTACTCCTGGTGTGTCTTGCTGAGCACCAAGAGATGTCAGCTAATGTTGAAATTCCCATCCCTGGCCAGTCCTCTCTGATGGCTTGTATAGCTGCACGTTGCTTTCTACTGAAAGTGGAAACTTAAGTTTTTGTCTCTATTAGTGACTTGGACTCTAAGAAAAGTCTCCTGAGACTTAGAAGGTGTATTTCATTTGCTTAAATGGCTGTTGCATAGATCCTAGGTATGATAGGTTAAAATTTTAGAGGGGGAAAAAGTTTATTGCGTACTATAGTTCTTCATAATTAAGTAGTTTAGTGTGACTAGAGAGAAGCTCTAAAGCTTAAAATACCATTGAAAGCAACCTGTTGGGTTATTTATGGCCCTGTGATAAACCACTCTGAAACTTGATAGTCTAATAAAACAGTTTATCTCTTGATTCAGTGAGTTGACCAGGAGGTTCTGTTCTCTGTGGTGTCACCTGAGTGCTGGGATGGCAGTGGTCCTCTGAGGCTTGCTTGGGAGGTGAATGCCCACAAGTGTGGTTCATTGGAGGTGATCGCCAGAATGACGACTTACCACAGTGTGCTCTCTGGCCCCTCACACATGCAGACTAGACTCGCCCCCACACAAAAGTGCCACAAGTCTCACTCTACTGCTAGGTTAGCTTGAGTCCAGGAGCTCATCTAAATCAGGTCCAGGTGCAGATGAGGCTCTTTGGGTACAACAAGTCTCAAACCAAATACCTGTGAACTAAAGGCACAAGTTATTTGCTCTCCTCCCCCAACCCAACACGCAATGACAAGGTAGGGACAGGAGAATTATGAGAGACACTCCCCTTCAAAAAGGCATTAGACAGAAGAAGTCACAATGCTGATATGCTGCTGGGGGGAAGGTAAAAATGGTGCCATCGCTTTAGAAACAGGTAGGGGCACCTGGGTGGCTCAGTGGTTAAGCGCCTGCCTTAGGCTTAGGTCCTGATCCTGGGGTCCTGGGATTGAGTCCCGCAGTGGGCTCCCCTCAGGGAACCTGGAAATATGCTGGGTGTAAGAAGCTAGTCACAGAGCACATAGTAGGAGTCCATTTATATGAAATGTCCTATATAGGCAAATCGATAGAGACAAAGTAGATTAGCAGCTTTTTTTTTTTTTTAAGATTTATTTATTTATTTATTCATGATAGAGAGAGAGAGAGAGGCAGAGACACAGGCAGAGGGAGAAGCAGGCTCCATGCAGGGAGCCCGATGTGGGACTCGATCCCCTGACTCCAGGATTGCACCCTGGGCCAAAGGCAGACACTAAACCGCTGAGCCACCCAGGGATCCCCCAGATTAGCAGCTTCTTCGAGCCAGTGGGATTGGGTGTATAGGGGATGAAAACTAAGGGTACAGGTTTCCTCTTGAGGTGATGAAAATGTTTTAAAGGTATCTGGTTGTATCTGTGGATATACTAAAAACCTCTGAGTTGCAAACTTTAAGTAAATCGTAAGGTGAGTGAATTATGTCTCAGTAAAGCTGTTACTTAAAAACAAATCAAAAACAGAAGGGGGAAGTGGGAGACACCTAGCAGTCCCTGTTCCACAGCAGTTCTAAAATCCACTTAGGTAAATGTCAGTGGTTTCTTGTTTAGGGACTAGTTTTTTGTTTGTTTTTTGGTTTTGGGTGGGGGGAGAATAGAGGGGCAAAATGCAGAGGCAGAGGGGGAGTGGGAGAAGGAATTTCAGTCTCACAATTCTGAGATCATTACCCGAACTGAAATCGAGAGTTGGATGTCCAACTGACTGAGCGACCTGGCACCCCAGGACTAGTTTATAATCTGGGTGGTTCTTCATGGCTCTTGTCTCTACTCTGTAGGCTCTTGGTTATGTCCTCTGAATCTTACATTTCCATAAGAAATGACTTATGTTTGTAGGCTTTTGCTATCTGAATAAAGGCCCTGGTATTTCTCATTTTGAACTATGTCTTTTTAGTCACACTGATGGTGTTTTTCCATTGATAGGGTTTTAGAGTTTTTAGGAGTTATTCCCATGGATTTCTTTGGGGTTTGCAACTTTAGATTAAAGCCATTCCCACAAATTTCTTTGAGATAGGGGTCTACCTTGAATTGCCTTTAAGTCAGGGCATTGTGTGAAAATACCATTAAGATTCTTACAAGCTCAGGGCACCTGGGTGGCTCAGTTGGTTAAGTGTCTACTTTTGGCTCAGTTCATGATCCTGGGACCTGGGATCGAGCTCCACGTTTGGTTCAGTGCTCAGTGGAGAGTCTGCTTCTTCCTCTCACTATGGCCCCCGCCCCGTTTGTGCTCTCTCTCTCTCTCAAATAAATAAAATCTTTATTTTTTAAGATTTATGTATTTTAAAGATTTTATTTATTTATTCATGAGAGACACACAGAGAAAGAGAGAGAGGCAGAGACACAGGCAGAGGGAGAAGCAGGCTCCATGCAGGGAGCCCTACGTGGGATTCAATTCCGGGTCTCCAGGATCAGGCCCTGGACTGGGCTGCCCTAAATAAAATCTTTAAAGAAAAATTCTCACAAACTCTACTGTCTGGTAGAAATGGTCCTTAAGACCCACTTAAGGGCAGCCCCTGTGGCTCAGCAGTTTAGGGCCGCCTTTGGCCCAGGGTATGATCCTGGAGTCCCGGGATCAAGTCCCACGTCGGGCTCCCCGCATGGAGCCTGCTTCTCCCTCTGCCTATGTTTCTGCCTCTCTCTCTGTGTCTCTCATGAATAAATAAATAAATACAGTCTTTAAAAAAAAAAAAATCCACTTAAAATACTCCAAAGCCTTTCAGCCTAGCTCTGTAATTTGCAAACTATGGTCTCTGTACCATAGAGAGCATTAGCATTACCTGGGAACTACAGCGCTCAGACCCAATTCCAGACCTGTTGAATCAAATTGTGAGGATCAGGTGCAGCAGTGTGAGTTTTAAGAGCCCATCCCCCACCCCAGCTGAGTTTGGTGCACACTTCGGTCTAGCATAGTCTATGAGGAACCAGTCACCTAAAATTGTTGAGGGCTCAAAAAAAGGAGGCCACATTTACTGACAGCAAAGGATTTGATCTTTGCCTTGATCCATGTCTTACTTTGAGCTTGCTTTTTGCGAAGATGCTAAAATGAGGAATGTTTTAATTTTTGAACCCATCAAGTCCGGCTCCTTTTTATTTCCTCTAAATTCTTTTTTTTTTTTTAACTCTTTTTTTTTCCCTAAATATTTTATTTATTATTCATGAGATGCACAGAGAGAGAGAGAGAGAGAGAGAGAGGCAGAGACACAAGCAGAGGAAGAAGCAGGCTACATGCAGGAAGCCTGATGTGGGACTCGATCCCAGGACTCTGGGATCACGCCCTGAGCCAAAGGCAGACACTTGACCACCGAGCCACCCAGGTGTCCCATATTTCCTCTAAATTCTGCTTGAAAAGGAACCAAATAGTTCCCCTTTTGTTCATTTCACTACTCTCATATTTTATCATAGGCGGCTAACATGAACCAGTTGGTACTTTCAATATTCTTCCTGAAATTCTTGGATCCATGCGTTCATTAGGTGCCCTGTTTTTGTTTTTGTTAAAGATTTTATTTACTTATTTTTGAAAGAGAGAAAAAGAACAAGCACAAGCCAGGGGGTAGGGACAGAGGGAGAAGCAAACTCCCCATTGAGCTGGAGTCTGATGCCAGACTGAATCCCAGGGCCCTGGGATCATGCCTTGGGCAGAAGGCAGCTGCTTAACCGACTGAGCCACCCAGGTGTCCCCATTGGGTACCCTTTCTGTTTCCATGTAACTGCATGCTTTGGGTTTGCTAATTATTCTGCTAGCACGTGATGTAGTTTCCCTTTCTTCAGCCACCGGTAACATTTCTTCACTATTTCAGATCTTTATTAACTGTCTCCTCGAGATTCTTCTAACTTCTGACCCCCACCTGGACCCAAATCCAGTATATACTTTAAGTCTTTGTTCCAGCCCCTCTTTTTGAACCAAACTTTATTTTGGTTATCTATTACTGCAGAACAAATCACCCTTAAATTTAGTGGCTTAGGACAGCAACTATTCTTTTGCTCATAACTTTGGGATCTGGCTGGGGTTTGGTAAGGATGGCTCATTTCTGGTCTGCGTGCTGTCTGCTGGGATAGCTTGACTGGGGTTTTAAGATTTATTTCCAAGATAGCTCACTTGTAGGGATGGCAACTTAGTGTTGTCAGCTGTGATTTTAGTTGGAGTTGTCAGCTGGGCCTTCATTCTTTTCCATGTAGGACTTTCTCATGCATGTAGCTATTTGGACCTTTTCATAACATGACAGCTGGACTCTGAAAAGGAAATAGAAATTGCCAGGATTCTTAAATATTTAGCTCAGAACTAGTGCAATGTCATTTCTGCTCTTTTCTGTTGGATAGTCATTCAAGGAGGTGGAGAGAGACCTCTTGGTGTGGGAATAGTAGCTAAGAATTTGTGGCTGTCATTAACCCACTCTAATCTGTTGGGGCTATTTTTCGGTTTTGTTTTAGTGGTTTTTTTTTTGTTTGTTTGTTTTGTTTTGTTTTTAGTACTGAAAAGACACTCTAAGTTACAAGTTGGTGAAAAGTAGTTGTTTATTGGATAAAGGTTCAAGCTCTGGAAGGAGGTTAAAAGAAACATTTACATATAAAGAACCTCTCAGTATCTGTTTGTGGAAATTTTAAATGTATTTCACAGTTGGACCAAAGTCATTTTTTTTCAGGTAGAATTAAATTTCTCATTAGCAGAATGTAGTCTTTAGCACCTTTGTTGTAGCAAGATTTGGATGTGACAGGGATGTCTGAATGCATTTATAATTTTAATTGGTCTAAAACCTGAACTGGTTATTTTTAGCAAAGGTTGCCTTATATATTATCAAAGGTAGAGAAATAACCCCCTTCTACAGACGTTCCTTCTTCTGATAGGGACTAAATGCTGTTTAGGAACTGTGGACGATGAAAGGCAGACTGGGTGCATTGTAGGAATGTTTGTGGTAAAGGCAGAAGTGTATAATGAGGTGGAAGGGTCCCAAGGTTTTCTACCATTTGGAGCTTTTGTGCGCAGCTGTTTCCAGATTGGTAAGAGAGGACAGAACAAACGGCAGAAGTGGCCTCTCTGGTTGTGTTTATTCACCCGAGTCTCGTATTAGGTTTGCTCATACAGGCTAGTGAATGGCTTCCTGAACTTGTAAAATACTTAGGTTAGTAGATTTTTCCCTATCCAAATTGGAGGTGTGCTTAAAAAAAAAAAAATCAAACAGTACTTTATTACAGTAGTGATTCAAGAGTTTAAATATAACTTGTAACTTTACCAAAAGAATCTAGTGTGAAATCTTTGGTCTCTGGTTCCTGTTTTTAGCTTAGAATCTTTTGATTGAAAGCTTTTGGTTTTGGTTATACATTATCTGATAGTACTGATAAGATGTTGTTAAAGATAAAATAACTTGAATATTTTTCTTTAATGTGATCCTTTGTAAAAATGTTTAGGGTAGCACTAGTTTCCCTTTCTTTTAATTTTTACTCCCCTACATCTAAGTAGTTGTCAGGCTGACTAATAATGCACTTCCTCCTGTTTCTCCCCCTCTCTCCTTGGTTCTTCTATTTGTTTTTCTTCTTTATTCTCCTCCTACCCTACCAAGTCTGGTGCAGTGACCTGTGCAGGAGTGAGATTGTGGATAGTGTGGCTAAGATGACCATGATACATGTATTTTATTCTGTAGAAGAATCCTTCCAGCTGCCAATGTCAAACTTCCCTGGCATAATAATCACGACTATGAGGGACGCCTGGGTGGCTCAGCAGTTAAGCATCTGCCTTCAGCTCAGGGCGTGATCCTGGAGTCCTGAGGTCGAATTCCACATTGGGCTCCCTGCATGGAGCTTGCTTCTCCCTCTGCCTTTGTCTCTGTGTCTCTGTCTCTCTTTCTTTGTCTCTCATGAATAAAGAAGTAAAATCTTAAAATGAAAGTCACGACCATCAATTTAGCAAATGATGCTCATGCTCTTGGTTTTCAGAAATTGTCTTCCTCTGTTTCTCCATTATAATTCCTTTTGCTTTGGGATATCCTAGGTACTCATCAATCTATCAAGCAATTATTGTATGTGAACTGATAAAGCATTCTAGGAGACATGGAGGTGAGCAGGAAATGGTCACTGTTAATTGCTCCCCAGTTTCTAGTCTTCAGATTCTTCTTTCTCAGTCAGATTTGAAAGCTAGGCATAGTTTTTTGAAGACTTGGATCATACACTTTTAGAATGTTGATAGTCTCTGAATTATTTTGGTACTCTTCTACCTTCACAGCTATACTCATTAATAGGACCTTACTTATTTTAGGGTTTGTACAACCTACTGTGGTCTCACGATTTTGAACTCCGGTTGTTAAGAATGTATTCTTGTGTATTTTTAAAAGTTGTTCATTTCCCTTGGGTGGGTACATAACTTCCTAGTTACCTTAAAGGTATTTTCACTGAATTCTTATTTCTAGGCTAAGTAATTTTAATCTCTTCAAGATTTTCTTATATCTCGCTTTTCCCTGCAGCGTTCATGGATTGTCCAAATAGTACATTTACTATTTGACAGAATTTTTTCCTTTTGACCTGCCCTCTCTAAGATCTCTAAGCAGCAACATTCAAAAAGTTGTAGAAAAGACTACAACTTAATTTTCAAAAATATAATTCATAAAATAATGTAGGACTTGGAGAGGACCTTTGAAAATATATCATTTAGAGTCCTCCTCTTATTCTTATTGCACATGTAATGCACAGGTTTGATACACAGAAAAAATATAATCAAGAAAGGGAAGAAGTGCTCCATGTAACAGGAGGGTTATGTACTCTATCCTTTAAATTTCCAATGTGTCCTGTTTACTGTTTTAATTGCAGAATTACTTGTAATGTCCTTTTATTTCTTTGTAAATTATGGGAAGCCAGTCTTCCAGCAAAATCTGCTTATTTGTCCCAAATGAATATACTTGTGTTTGTGCAACTCTTGATTTTTAATTTTAGTTAGCCCAGAACACTTTGATTTCCTAAACCTGTTTAAACTATCGCATTTTATTTTGGTGACATATATAAGCTATTTCTAGGTCATTGAGTAGCTTTTAAAAGATATATCCACGGGACGCCTGGGTGACTCAGTGGTTGGGCACCTGTCTTCCGCCCAGGACGTAATCCTGGAGACCCGGGATCAAGTCCCACATCAAGCTCTCTGCATGGAGCCTGCTTCTCCCTCTGCCTGTGTCTCTGCCTCTCTCTCTCTGTCTCTCCTGAATAAATAAAATATTTAAAAAATAAATAACAGATATATGCATAAAAAGTACAAAGTGCTGATGAAAGAACTAAAAATAATAAATGGAGAGACATACTGTGTTCATGGATTGAAGACTTTTGATACAATAAAGATGACAGTTCATACCTGTTAAAATTCTAGTAAGATTTTTATAGGTATAGATAAGATGATTATAAAATTTACATGGTAAGGCAAAGCAACCAAAACAGCTGAAAAAGTTTTGTAAAACAAGCATAATGTGGGAGAATCACTCTAATTTTAAGACGTTATGTAGCTACGGTAATCAAGACTATCATATTGCCAGAGTGACAAATAGGTCAGTGCAACAGAATTAAGAACCTAGAATTAGCCCCACACAAGCAAAGCCGATTGAATCTTGACAAAGGTGCAAATACAATGTGTCCTTTTTAACAAATGGTGTTAGAGCAATTGGATATCTATGGACCAAAAAAATAAAATAAAATGAACTTCACCTAAACCTTAGACTATATCCATGAATTAACTCAAAATAGGTCATCAATTTAAATATAAAACATATGGGATCCCTGGGTGGCGCAGCGGTTTGGCGCCTGCCTTTGGCCCAGGGCGCGATCCTGGAGACCCGGGATCGAATCCCACATCGGGCTCCTGGTGCATGGAGCCTGCTTCTCCCTCTGCCTGTGTCTCTGCCTCTCTCTCTCTCTGTGACTATCATAAATAAATAAAGATTAAAAAAAATGTTTAAAAAAAATAAAAATAAATAAATAAATATAAAACATAAAACTGTAAAACTTTTTAAAGAAAACCTATGATAGGTGTGCCTGGATAGCTCAGTTGGTTAAGCGTCTACCTTTGGCTCAGGTATTCTACCTTTGGCTCAGGTATGATTCCAGGGTCCTGGAATTGAGCTGAATGTTAGGCTTCCTGCTTCTCCTTCTCCCTCTACCTGCCCCTCCCCCTGCTTGTGCTCTCTCTCCCTCTCTCTGTCAAATGAATAAATACAATCTTAAAAAAAAGAGGAAAACCTATGAGAAAATCTTCTAGACCTAGGACTTATCAAAAAGTTGAGCCATGACACCAAAAGCATAAAAACCATAAAAGAAAAAAAACTGATAATGGAACCTCATCGAAGTTTAAATCTTTTGGCTGTGTGACTGTTAAAAGAGCAAAAAGACAAGCTATAGACTGGGGAAAAAATATTTGAGAACTGTATATTTGACAACAGACTCTATTTAGAATATATAAAGGACTCTTAAAACTGAACAGTTAAAAAAAAAAAAGAAAAAAGAAAAAGAAAAACCCTAACAACCTAATTTAAAAATGAGCAAGCATCATAAAGATATACAGATAACAAAAATAAGCCCATGTGGACACTCATCATCCAATCTAGCAGTCATACTTCTTTGCATTCATCTCAGAGAAATGAAAATTTAGATCCCACACTAAGACCTGTACACAAATGTTCATAGCAGTTTTACTTGTAATTGCCAGAAACTGTAAACAATTTAATGTTCATTAACCTATGAATAGCTGAACTCACTGTAGTACAACCATACTATGGAACTCTACCTAGCAATAGAAAAGGAAGGGACAAAAAAAAAAAAAAAAAAAAAAAAAAAAAAAAAAAAGGAAGGGACCCTTGATACATACAAGCACTTGAAAGGGCCTCAGGGGCATTATGCTGAGTGAAAAAAGCCAATCTCAGAGTCACGGGTCACATATTGTATGATACCACTTTTAGAGTGTCCTGTAAATGACAACATGATAGAAATAGAGAACAGAGTAGTGGCTTCCAGGGATTAGGGACAGTGAAGAGAAAAGTATTGATGTCTAGAAATGGGTAGCATGAGTGAGTTCTTACTGATGCTGGAATCCTTCAGTGTCATGACTGGTTGTGTTTACACAGGTCTATACAAGTGACAAAATGGCATAGAACTAAACACACACATTGTGCCAATGTCAATTTCCTGGTTTTGATATTGTACTATAGTTACATAATATGGTGTGATCAATCATTTGGGGAAACTGGACCTCTCTGTACTATTTTTGCAATTTCCTGAGTCTATAATTAATTCAGAAT
This sequence comes from Vulpes lagopus, assembly GCF_018345385.1. NCBI lineage: Eukaryota > Metazoa > Chordata > Mammalia > Carnivora > Canidae > Vulpes > Vulpes lagopus. Next base: position 29,299,896 of record NC_054844.1, read on the forward strand.
AAAAATTTTTTTAAAAAGACACCCGAGGGGACCCTTGGGTGGCTCAGTGTTTTAGCACCTGCCTTCGGCTGGCCAAATGGCATGATCCTGGAGTCCCGGGATCGAGTCCCACATCAGGCTCCCTGCTTGGAGCCTGCTTCTCCCTCTGCCTGTGTCTCTGCCTCTCTCTCTGTCTCTCATGAATAAATAAATAAAATCTTAAAAAAAAAAAAAAGACACCCAAACCTGAGACCTATGTCCATTAGCCACTAGTTCCTTTTAAAGTTTAGATTAACTAAAATAAAATGAATTTTAGTTCCCTGGTCACACAAGCCATGTTTCAAGTGCTCATGTGAATGCACAAATGGAAAATATTTTCATCACCATAGAAATTGAACTGACAGTGCCAGTTTAGACAAGCTCCTTAGCAGTGCTGATTGCCATATGTGTGGGTACCAACATATTTCTTAGAGAACTGTCTTAAATTTATAAATCAAAAGCTAATGGTCTGTACCAATAAAATTTAAATAGAAGAAATGGATTTAACGTGACACTTTTTGTTATACTTTTTGAGGCTGTCTTCCATATCTTTTTTTTTTTTGTCTTCCATATCTTAATAAGAAAAGGAAAAGAAACTTTCTTCATGTTCGAAATAGGAGTAAGTTTTTTTTTCCCTTATCTGCCAAGCAGTTATAGTTTCTTTCCATAATCGCAATACAGAATATATAGGAAATGAGCAAATTAGAGGGGAGGAACAAGTAGGGAAAAGAGATTGCCAAAAAAAGTATTTTGAATATCCCATACTTCGTTATTTTTTGTTTCTTAATGACCAGCTTACCAATGGTAGCTTTACCATTGCAGAGGAAGCGTGGTTTAGCAACCAGACCTTAGACCAGAATTATATTTCTGGCTCAAAGTGACCTTGAGCAAGTGACAATTGTGTACTCTTCTCATTCTCATAACCAACAAGCAACCTAAGCTAAATCAGCTATATTGCTGATTGCAGCTATGGGGGGAATATACAAAAGTAGGATCATTTGTCAAGCTATTGGCTTACAAGTAGATTAAATACAAAGTTTTGAGGAATCAAAAGGTCATGTGGAGTAGAAAGCAGAAGTTTACCAGGTATAAACAGTTTTAGGTTTTGAGTTTGGAGTTAAATACAAGAAAACTCAAGGTGAAAGTTTTTCTTCTCCCATCCAAGGTTAATAACTTTGAGAAAGCTTTGAGAGACAAAGCAGATATTTTGGATTTTAGAGACCAGGTTTTGAAGTTCCATAGTGCAGGGTTTGAATCACAGCTCTGCCACTTAGTCTCTGAGAAAGCTGCCAAACTTGAGTTCTTACTTTCACCGAAAATAAAATGGGAGCTATAATGATGCCTCTTTGTAAGGGTGGTCATGAGAAGGATACAGAGTATATAGCTATAGTTACTAATAATTTTATCAAGTCATGGAACAGACTGATGATGTTAGGAACAGATAAATAGCTTTGTTTATTTTCCTTTTCTAACAATTTTTAGCCCCATAACGTTTTGAGGATAGGGTCCTAATTTTAGCTTTGTAACAGATTGATTAATATCATGGTTTATAAAGCTATTCCCAAATGTAATTAATGTATATAGTAGTATGACTAAATTCTTAGATCACTTATTTGGAGCCAAGACAAATAAATCTGTTTTTATAAAATCTAGGAGCCTAAACTCTAAGTAGCAAACTGAAAAAAAAAAAAACCTCATAAATTAAAAAAAACTCATAAATTTATGAGAGAAATGTTATTTCAGTGTAATTTTTGCAACCCATTTCTGCAACCATAGCCACATAGTATCTGAATGAACAGTGATGAAGAGGCTTAATTATAAAGACAAAAATCTACAATGTACAGAGTCACGTTAGAAAATATTTTATTATGAATTTTCTTTGCTTACTACACTGCATAAAACAGTGAAAAAGAGGTCAAGATTGTGAGCCAACATGCTCATTAAGGTCCTTCTGGTCCTAGTACTCTGTAGCGGAGGAGGACAGTTGCAGTTTTAGCTAATGGTTTACTGGCATGTGATCAGTTTGAAGGGAACCAAAAATGCTGACATCCTCATCTGACTTCATCACTGAAGCCTGAGTACATATAGCAGCACTTCCTGTGTAAAACTTACCCTGACTCTGCCGAGGACACCCCAGCCCTCAGCTGATGTGGGTTGGAGTGGTAGCTTGGATTGGTGAAGCCCTCAGTTAGGTGGATACCTCCGCACTATGTGAACATGCCATGACTGTTTACTATACCTTTCACTTCATAGAGTTCAGCTTTCAAAGTTGATAATAACATTCATCAATAGCAAGAAATTGTTGCAGGTGGATTACTAGCTCTTAAAATCACCACTCCTTGAAAATCTTATACAAAATAACAGCATGTTTAAGAACTAATTTAGAAATATAATGCTATGGCAATGTCCACAATAGCCAAACTGTGGAAGGAACCTCGGTGTCCATCAAAAGATGAATGAATAAAGAAGATGTGGTTTATGTATACAATGGAATATTACTCAGCCATTAGAAACAACAAATACCCACCATTTGCTTCAGCGTGGATGGAACTGGAGGGTATTATGCTGAGTGAAGTCAGTCAATCAGAGAAGGACAAATATTATATGGTCTCATTCATTTGGGGAATATAAAAAATAGTGAAAGGGAATAAAGGGGAAAGGAGAGAAAATGAGTGGGAAATATCAGAAAGGGAGACAGAACATGAGAGACTCCTAACTCTGGAAAACGAACTAGGGGTGGTGGAAGGGGAGGTGGGCCGGGGGTGGGGGTGACTGGGTGAAGGGCACTGAGGGGGACACTTGATGGGATGAGCACTGGGTGTTATTCTATATGTTGGCAAATTGAACACCAATAAAATATAAATTTATAAAAAATATGCTATGGAAATTATACTGAAAAAAATCTGTCGGAAGATCTGGAATGTATATACCTTGTCTTCCATATATACTAATATATGTATGGCCTGTTTTCTCATCCATACAATGGGAGGATTTCTAAATTTCTAAGACTTTATGCTTTTAGTGAGTTTCTCCAAGTAGCTCCCTCCATACTTCCACTGGTTGATTCATAAGCTACATTAAATGGGTTTTCTATCCATCAAAATTTCCTGAAGTATTGTCAAGTTCTTTAAGGTAATGTACTATTTGTCATTCAGAAACATAGTAATTTGAAGAAGTAATATAGCAAAAGTGAACTGAGTCTCAGTATTAGAGTTTGATTCTGACAACATCTAAATATCACATGAAAGTTAGCCTTTGGATTATTATGTAAATGCTGAGTCCACGTGATGATAAACCATTAGGTGCTTTGAAAAGTCTGTGACTAAAGCATTAACTTTAATCAGTAATTTTCTTTGATAAGCATGGCAAGGATGAGAAATTTGCTCATTGGTACCTTTCCTCCTTTAAAATCCTGATGTATTTATAAAGTTATTTGGCATTGTTAGGTAACCTAAGAAGGAAATAGAAGGTCCTTTTGCTTGGGAGACAGAAAGTGTAAACACTATTTCACTGCATTTCGCTATTTAACATTTCTTATGACTATCTGGTCATATATGGTGCAAAAAATCATAAAACCCTTTAAAACCTATTTTTAAAAGATAGTTTGTTATAAATCTGAAGGCTGTAATTATAGTAAAATCACATGCAACTGACCCCATCCTTCCTATTCCACCCGAGTATTAGAGCTTTCTCACTGCATTTTGAAATACCTTCATGGAATTTTGAAATGCTGTGCTTGCGTAGATCTTTGAGGCTCCATCAGTTCTAGAAGAGTTACAAAACCTAGCTCTGCACTTCCCATTAGTTACTCACCATGTCCGACAGAGATGTATGCGTGTCTGGTGTCTAAGTGCAGACTTGTAGGTTTTACCCATAAGTCAGAGATCCAAATAATTCCTCCACAAGCAGGAAATAAGTATGATTAATCAGAAGAGTAAAAGGCACTGCTGGATGTTGTTGGAAAGAAATCCTCTATGGGGGGCTGTGAGTATTGTTATTTTTGCAATTTCTATTTCTGAAATATCTCAGGTTAAGGACATTTGAAACTTGTGACTATACAAAGTATATGGGCAGATGAAGTAACTGCCACCTGTCTTTTTGATTACTACTAAATGATAAGTGATTTCTATCACTACTGAAATTATCATGGCTCTTGTTTAGAATGATTTCATGGTGTGGTTTTATTTTTTTTAATTTTTTATTTTTTAAAAGATTTTATTTATTTATTCATGACAGAGAGAGAGAGAGAGAGGCAGAGACACAGGCAGAGGGAGAAGCAGGCCCTATGGAGGGAGCCCAATGAGGGACTCGATCCCAGGATTCCAGGATCATGCCCTGGGCTGAAGGCGGCGCTAAACCGCAGGGCCACCCGGTTGCCCATTGTGGTGTGGTTTTGGGATGAAGGTGTACTTTTTCTTTTTTTTATGGTCCATGTATGATACCTTGAGGTAATGGCTTTCTCCCTGGGATTCATAGCAAGCACAGCAGTGTTCTCTGAGAATGGTGAACATGAGCTGTGCTTTTAGTGAAACTGTGGACCTTTCTTATCAGACTTTTTATTATAACCTCTTACCATCTACTTCTAATTTACATTTCTTTCTTTTTTCTGTTTCTGATACATAAAAGCTATACTCTAATCAATTTCTTAGAACTTGTTTGTATACTTAATATTCTCTTAGTCATCAGTTATTTGGGGATAAAATTCCCTCTACTTTTAAAACATTAGCAAGATACATTGGTAATGGGCAGCGTAAAGATTTCTTGAAATTACATACTAGAATCTGAAGTCTAGTTGACTAGACCTCTATCATTGTGGCTATAATGTTCTCATGGTCTTCTGTATTTAACTGTAAAGCCTACTGAATGTCTTTATTCAGAAAAACAATTTTAAACAGATTTTTCTTGATTAGTAAGGGGAAAGAAAATAAACATCAAGGTGTAACTAACATTTTGATTATATTTCCTCTTTGTTGAGATCCTATTTTATGTGGATTTTTTTTATCATGCTTCTCCTCTTCCGCATAGCATTAAATTTTTTCTTGTTACTAAAAATTCTTAGTGAAAATTCAATAGCTATATGATTCTGTTAAACAATAGTACTTTAATTTAGTTAACATGTCCTCTATTATTGGATATTTACATTTTTTCAAGATTTTGGATTAAAAATAACTATGAGAACACTATTATTTTAAAGACTATCTTGCAAAGTACCTGGGAAGGGGGAAAATCCCATTGTACTTATATTCTTGACTTATCATATAGCCTGATCTTAGAATTTTAAGGACAAACATTGAATTAGGATTTTAAACAAATGGGTGCTATATTGGTTTAGATTTATGGATCTCACATTTTTTAAAACTTTTGCTTCTGTGTGGCAGATAGCCTATGTGCTAGCTTTTCAAATGTGGATAAAATTGCTTTCCTTAGACAAACTGGAGTGGAATCTGTAGAACTTTAGGAAATAAATGGATCATTGAAGAAAACTGAAAGAGGACTTCCCTAACTAAGATTGGTTCTTCTATGCACAACCTCATGTGAATGGAAAACTAGATCCATGCAACAAAATAAATCAAGCACGTGCTGTGAAAATTTAGTGTTTGCAAAACACAGATTCACAAGGCTTTGGCCAAAGTTTTTCTTTGTTTCATTAAGTTAAAAATGGCCTAGGACTCTCCCAGAAATTCAACCATTAAAGAAAGAAAAAGTTGCTTTTTCTTCATTCCTATTGTATAGAGCCCCTGTGTTGCTGACTTGCACCAAGGTGGAGACTGACCTTTCTTATGGATTAAATGGAACTGAGTTTAGAGTACTTTGAATTATTCATATTCTTAAGTGTATCTTATTTTTTAAATAAGATAGGCCAAGGGATGCCTGGATGGCTCAGTGGTTGAGTGTCTGCCTTCGGTTCAGGGTGTGATCCCAGGGTTCTGGGATCAAGACCTGCATCAGGCTTCTCCCTCTGCCTATGTCTCTGCCTCTTTCTGTGTGTCTCTCATGAATAAATGAATAAAATTATAAAAAAATAAGAATAAAATGTGATAGGCCTGATAAGTGTTAATAGAATAGAACTAGCTAGAGTAATAGGTGTATACAGTCAAAATACGAAATATTGGAGCCTTACTCTTCAAAGAACTATTTTGGATCAGAGAACTTGATTTCAAGATTTCAGGAGATTTATTTTTTTTTCTTTGCCCTGCCTCTGCCTTCCCCTTACTAGTTTAGATGGCAATATAAGTTAATATCCTGACTTTCCTTTATAAATGAATAAAAATTTTAATGAATGTGTATTATACTTAGTCATTTCTCCTAATATTTATTGTAACTTTAAAATTTAGGATCCGTTGCTACTAAATACCAGATCTTACACACACACACACATTTTACATTAAAAAGAAGCCAAAGTAAGGGACGCCTGGGTGGCTCAGTGGTTGAGCATCTGTCTTTGGCTTAGGTCGTGATCCTGGAGTCCTGAGATCCAGTCCTGCATTAGGCTCCCTACGGGGAGCCTGCTTCTCCCTCTGCCTGTATCTCTGTCTCTTTCTCTGTGTCTCTCATGAATAAATAAATATAATCTTTAAAAAATAATTTAAAAAAAAATAATAAATAAAAAATTATAAAAAAGTCAAAGTGAGATTTATTGTTTTATTCTTCAATGACAGGTATGAATAGATTTATTTTTAAGACTAAAGGAGGCTCAGAATTAGGCCAAAAACCATGGTAGGACTAAGAGATGTTTGTCCCTATTTTCATTCTTTTGTTTTTCAGGCATCCTAACCTGAATATGCTTCTCTTCAGAGTATGCATAGTGTTTTAAGGATCAACTTTGTAACTGAACCAGTTAGACTCCTGACCAGTTTATGCACTTGTTGGCATTTCTCCTGCCTATTTGTTTGATCTTTCCAACTCATTTGATCCTCTGGCATTAGAGCTGACAGCTGCAATTGCATATGGGTTCGTAAAGTAGCTGAGTAATAAAATGCCATGACCTGGTTCCTGTATAGTTTCACCGATGACTGAACTGGCAACTTAGAAATGCTACAGATTGCTTTGTTAGGTCAGGTGGAACATTATCTTCACAGAGAGTTTATGTATAAAAAAAGACTGGTATTGATCCTGAGTGATAGAAGTTCCAGCTCCTAAATCCTAGTCTTACTGTTTACTGAGCACCTATTAGACATAGTGCTTTGTGTTATATGCATATTACTTCTTGTCCTTAGAATAATCTTGTAAGAGAGGTGACATGACCCTATTTTTCAGATGGAGAAAGCAGATTTTTGGGGTTATATACTCATATCTATATATTTAGTATTAGATGGTAAATAGCAGAACTGAAACTCATGTCCAAGATCATTCATTTCCAAAGCTTGTGGCCAATCCATTATGCACTGTAGCAGTGATTTTGTTCATTGTGAATAGTAATTTATTTCCATGTTGCCATTGATGGACATTGGCCATTATTGCTGAAAGGTGCTATGGACATTTTGTACATGTCTTTGGTGGAATTATTAGGCCATAGGGTATGCATTTGTTCAGCTTTAGTAGGTATTAGCCTAAAAGTTTTCTTTTAGGTGTAGTGTGTGAAAATTCTAGTTATTTCATTTCCTTGCCAATACTTTCTGCTAGTTTTAAAAAATTTTAGCTATGTGGCAGGTGTCTAGCGGTGTTACTTTGTGATTTTAATTTACATATCTGATGAGTAATGATTTTTATGTGCTTACTGGGAATCTTCTTTTGTAAAGTTCCCAATCAAGACTTTTGCCCATTAAAAAAAATCAGGTTGTCTTTTTTGTCTCAGTTTTTTATGTATTCTGGATACTAGTTCTTTGAAGTAATGATTTGTTTTTCCTGTAATGCTTTCTTTTTATATTTAGTGGTATCCTTTCATGAACAATGTCCAATTTCAGTGTAATCCTTTAAAGTTAGGTCTCTGTGTTCTTTTTTAAAAACTTGCCTATCTCAAGGTGGTAAAGATGTTTTCATATAGTATTTCTAGAAACTTATTATTTATAATTTTTTTACCCTTAGGTCTATAATTAATCTAAAATTGGGATTTTGTAAAAGATGTGTAATAGGGGTCAAGATTTATTTTTAGTGCCACATGGATCTCATATGGATTTAGTACCATTTACTGAAAACATTGTTCTTTGCCCACTGTATCTCAGTGGCATTTTTGTTGTACAGTTTTAACTGAGAATTCTGACATTTCCAGAATCCAAACCATCTCAAATTCTTTTCGTTGTTTTCCTTAAATTGCCTCGTGTATGGACCATGTTTTCTATTTCATCATATCTCACCTAATATAGTGGTCTATACACATTGTAGGAAATAGTAGAATTTAACAGTCATGGAAAGGTTTTTATTAATGGAATGGCAGCCACTGGGGTATACATTACTGCAGGGAAAGGAAAAGGAAGTGGCTTTGCATTGCTGGGTGGGAGCAGTATATGTATTTTCGAGGCAAAGTCTTCATAGCTCCACTTTTCCCATAAATTTCTTTACACTGAAAATAATGGAGATTTGGATGATAGTTTTCACTGAATCAAAAGCAAGTATCAAAGGAATCATTCATTGAAGACTCAATTCTTTAGCTGTACTCTCTAATGGGTTCCATATGTGCTCAATAAACCTACATGTTCAGCATAATGGGGAACTTTTCCTCCCTCATTTGTTTTGTTTCATTGCTTTTTAATTTGATTTTTAAGTAAGCACTTCAAGCATTCCATTAAAGACTTTTGGTTCTGGCCATGATGGAATAATTGGGATTGGGATACTTTTCTGCCATAAAAAACTATAAAACTGGAAAAATATATGCAGCTTTATATGCTCATATTAGATTTTTTTTTTTTTGATAGTCATACAGAGAGAGAGAGAGAGAGGCAGAGACACAGGCAGAGGGAGAAGCAGGCTCCATGCACCGGGAGCCCGACGTGGGACTCGATCCCGGGTCTCCAGGATCGTGCCCTGGGCCAAAGGCAGGCGCCAAACCACTGCGCCACCCAGGGATCCCTATGCTCATATTAGAAAAGAAGTTTTAGAATCAGTGATCTGAGCTTCTATTTGAATAATTAGAAAATGAAATTAAAAAAAAAGAAAATGAAATTAAACTGAAGGTAAATAGAAGGAAAGGCATAATAGAAGTTTTAGAATCAGTGATCTGAGCTTCTATTTGAATAATTAGAAAATGAAATTAAACTGAAGGTAAATAGAAGGAAAGGCATAATAGACATAGAAGTGAAAAATATGCAATAGAGAACAGACAATAGAGAAAATGTTTACTTGAAATATAAGATTGATAAATGCCTGTTGAGACTGATCAAGAATGAAAAACTTCTAATATCAGGATTCTTACAAATATTAAAATGATAATGAGTGGTTATTATGAACAACTTAGATGTAATAGACAAATTTCTCTGAAGACAAACTGGCAGGGGTCAGGGGGGCACCTGGGTGGCTCAGTCAGTTGAGCAACTCTTGATTTCTATTCAGGTTATGATCTCAAGGTCCTGGGATTGAGCCCTGTATTGGGCTCTTTCCTCAGCAAGTAGTTTGCTTGAGATTCTCTTTCTCTCCGCTCCCTCCCCCCCCCCTTTTGCTCTCAGTCTCTCTCTAAAATAGATAGATCTTTTTTTAAAAAATGGAAATTAGAGGGGATCCCTGGGTAGCTCAGTGGTTTGGCACCTGCCTTCAGCCCAGGGCGTGATCCTGGAGTCCCGGGATCAAGCTCCTTGCGTGGAGCCTGCTTCTCCCTCTGCCTGTTTCTCTGTCTCTCATTCTCTCTCTCTCTCTCTGTCTCTCATGAATAAATGAATAAAATCTTTTTTAAAAAACGGAAATTAGAAGATACTTTTTTTTTTTTTTTTAAAGCAAAGACAAGCTAAGGAAACAAATTTTGAAGAAATAGAAATTTGAGTAGTCCTACAATCTACTAAGGAAATTGAATGGGCAATTGAAAATTTTCTACCAAAGAATGCCATGATTCTGCTGGACACAAGAACCACCGTGTTAGGCTGTGAGATCTATGAGGGCAAGGAATAACTTCCAAAGCTCTTTGTTATTTGCATGTGACATAACATTCTTGGTAAATATTTGTTAAATAGTATTGATTGTATAACATGGTACCAAGTAGAGAAGTTTCTTCCCTTGAGAAACCTAACAATTTTTTACCTTCTTTCTTTGGTAAGGAATTTTTGATCTTCTCGTTCATTTCAGAAAATGTATACACCCTACTGAAATGAGAGCACTTTAATTTCTCGTTTTTGCGAAACTATATGCAATTAGGCCTCCTTGGCTAAATATATAAATCATGGGGGGTATAAGTGTAGGCTTATATTGCTCCCTGACATGGTGCTTTAACATAAACCATAAATCTTGCAGTCTTATGAGTTAAACCAAAAGTAACATTGATCCTCTTCCTAGCAATGGCAATTAGGAATGTGACAGGGGAGGGGGGGAGGTGCAAGGACAATGTGTGTGTGTTTCCTGGCATTACAGTTCTGTTAACACTGTGTTAGTCATTTTTTAAAAAGACTTTATTTACTTATTTGGAGAATGAGGGAGAGGAACAGATGGGGAGAGAGAATCAATGAGGAGCCTCATGTGGGGCTCCATCTCATGACCCTGAGATCATGACCTGAGCAGAGATTAAGAGCTGGAGGCTTAACCTACTGAGCCACCCAGGTGCCCCTGTGTTGCCCATTTTTTTAAAATTTTATTTATTTATTCATGAGAGATACACACAGAAAGAGAGGCAGAGACACAGGCAGAGGGAGAAGCAGGCTCCATGCAGGGAGCCCCACGTGGGACTCGATCCTGGGTCTCTCGGATCATACCCTGGGCTGAAGGCAGGCACTAAACCGCTGAGCCACCCAGGGATCCTGTGTTGCCCATTTTTAAAGAAAGGATCAAATTGTAACACTCCAATTGCTGCTTAAAATTCATGAGTTTTGCCTCGCATAGGGCATTATTCAGCTAACATTTGAAAAATCCTCCAAAGCGAACAGCATTTAGGAGGCTATTAGAAACCTTATTAAAAAGTCAGATAGCAACTCTGCACAATAAACTAGCTTAACCTGCAGGAGAAAATGGTATATCAGCTGAAAATAAGTCTCCTTTGAGTCAGGTGACAACTCTTCTTCGGTGGAAAGTTTTGCTTATTTAAAGAAACTTGAAATGACTGTACTGATATTTATTGGACTGTCACAGAAATGATGTTCCTTAGCAGAACCAACCACTGTAATATGTTAAATAGCTTAATTACATATCAAAGTCACCTCTTTTTTAAAGATTTTATTTATTTATTTGAGAGAGGGCACAAGAGGGGTAGGGAGGAGAGAGAATCTCTGGCAGACTCCGCACTGAGCACAGAGCCCAATTGGGGGCTCAGTCCCACAACCCTGCGATCATGACCTGAGTGCAAATCAAGAGTTAGAGGCTTAACCAACTGAACCACTCAAGTGCCCCATAAAGTCACCTTTTAAACCCCATCAACATTGACATAATTGAGAAAAAAATGAAGCAAACTATTCTTTTGAAATTAGTTCATAAAATTTCTTAAAGAGCTCAATGTTTAGAAAAATCCCAATCCTGATATATATTATGCAAAAATTTTAAAGAAAATGCATCAAAATATTGATCATGATTATATCTACATTATTGCTTTATAGGTGATTTTAATTTTCCTTTATTTCTATAATTTCTTTGTAAAAACGTGTGCTTTTTAGTCATTAAGATATTTTTATTGTTTAGTAGAAACATTTGCAAAAGTTAACTAAGAGATTTTCTCAGAGTGAGTAGCTGTACTTCAGGGGAGGAGGGGTTGCCTGGCTCAGTCATAAAGCAGGCAACACTTTTTTGAAAAAGATTTTATTTATTTATTTATTTGACAGAGAGAGAGAAAGAGAGAGAGAGCGCACGTGCATGGGCAGAGAGAGGGAAAAGGAAAGGGAGAAGCAGACTCTCTCCATTGAGCAGGGAGCCGGATGACGCAGGGCCCCATCCTAGGACCCAGGGATCATGATCTGAGCTGAAGGCAGAAGTTTAACAAACTGAGCTACCCAGGCACCCTGAGCGTGTGCCTTTTGATCTCAAGGTCTTGAGTTCAAGCCTCATATTGGGTATGAGCCTACTTTAAAAAATAGTTGTACTTCCTATTGCAATATACTTATAAGTAGGTTAACATAGTATATATCTGAAATTGCTGTGTAGTAAGTAAAGATAAAGCAGGGTATATAATACACTGTTTATGTAAAAATAAGGCATTTGTGATGTATACGTCTATATAGGTATATGAATGTGTAGGCAAGAGTTTGGAACAAATACTCCCAAGATCTTAATCAGTGGTTATCCCCCGGTAGTAGGAGTAAGCCGCTTAATTGCCTTTTGCTTATTTCTCTTATAATCTTTTTATTTATTAATACTTTTGGAACAGACATTCATTACTAGTTCATAAAGTTTGTTAAAATGCAAGCATAAAACTGCTGCTGCCCTAAGCACAGGTAGCCCTGCTCTCCAGTGACAAGGCAGTGAAGGTGGAGACCTATGAAGAGAATATAACTGGATGCCTATGAACTAACCAACTGTTTTAGACTCCCACGTTGGCTGCCTCTACTGTTTTCAAGAGGAAAACCCCATAGTGTGGTAACACTGGAATGGTGTTAGGGTTTAGAAGGCTGCCAGGTTTAGGTCGTGAGGTAAAGTCTGGGTCCTAGCCAGAGAGAATGGAGATCTGGTATCAAAGTCGCCAGGCACTGTCCAGCCACCCTGTAGGAGAGCAAAGAAATAGGAAAGTGCCAAAGGAAAGTTAAAAAACATTTCACTTGATTTACAGTTTTGCTAAGGCAGATATCTCTTTTTTGCCTTTCCCTCAGAAAGCATCTAGAATATTTGTGACCTCTGTAGGATCCCATATTATCTCCTGGGCTACCAAGCTTCTTCCCTTTGAGCCCTACACTCTTGTCATAGAGAAAGTGTGGTGTCCTGATGAGTCAAGTTCATTAGTCCTAGACACAGGCTTCCTGCCTGCTTGTTCAAGACTTGCGAACATACTTGCTGCTTGACTTGCTTCAGAAACTTGTCACTTCCACTCGCATTCGCTCAGATGTGTCGGTGACCTGGCTCCATGGTCACTTCCCGCGGAGGTTACAGTGGTGTAGCCCGTGTTTACATTGTCTTCATTCATTCCCTACCATTTTTTTCTTTTTATTAGTTCTTTCAACAGATTTAATGAGCACCTACTTTGGGCCAGACATTGGGGATTCCTTAGTAAACAAGACAAAGCTCCCTTATTCATGGAGCCCACCTTCTAGGGTGGGAGCCAGAAAATAAGTGGAAAGAACAACATTTAATGTTGGGCAGTGATAAGTGCCATTAAATAACAAAGACCAAAGTGCTAGGATAGGAGGAAAGTCAAAAAAGATGGGGTTGTGAGGAAGCTAAGAGTCACCTGAAGAAGTGGCACCTAAGTGCAGACTTTTTAAGTATATATTGAAGCAAGAGAAAAATCTGTAGAAATGTTCTAGGCAGAGGGAACTGCAAGTGCCGAAGACCTGAAACAGGGGTGAGGTTTGGCACCAGAGCTTGGTAGGGAAGTGTTTAAATTCCTCTACAACTGTTCCCCAGACTAGCTTATGAGGGCTGGGAAGATCTTTACTTTGACCCACCTCCAGCTATATGCTCAGTACAATATCATTTTCCTTGTTCTCTTACAGCTAGAGATTAAAAGCTTCTAATCTAAAAAAAAAAAAAAAAAAAAAAGCTTCTAATCTGTCAGTGGAGTTCCATGTTTGAACTGATAACTACATATTTTGCCAATGAATTGCTGTGTAATATCTAAACATTTACTCGTGATGTGTTTTGTGAATGTTTAGTCATTGAACATTTATTGATCTTACCTGATTACTTACACGTGACCGAGGAGGGAGAAGATAGAGAAGGAGTGGCTGGAGAAAGTCTTAGAGAACCAGGAGAGTTGATTGGGAGGCGGCACAAGAGGAAGGAATGTCAAAGGAGCACAAGGTCAGCAGAGTCAGAGGCCCCCCGGGGAAATCCAGGGATACAGGAACTGCAGTGAACTGTGGGTTTGGCAACTGGAATGTCCCTGTCCCTGCTAGTCTATGGGAGCAGTGTCAGGTGCGTGTTGGTCAGACAGGTGAGCTGAGGAGGTGGAGGCAGTGATCATATAGTTCCCACCTTGGGAGAAGTATGAATGAGAAAGGAGGGAACAAGATTAGAGAGCTTGACAAGAATATGAATGGAGCAAAGAGGGGTTTTGTTTTTTTACCTTAAAGGAAACTTCAGTGTTTTATTTTTTATTTATTTATTTATTTTCCATGACAGGAAGTCATCCTTTGCTATTCTTGGCTCACAAAGTAAACAGTTGTTTGTGCATGTGTGTGGCCCTTCACCACACTTTTAAACATGTTTGAGACTTCTTACAGCTGTATAGTTTTCCAGGTATTCAAAGAGAGTTCACCTATGTGATCTTGATCTTCTTGAGAGGAAGGTACCAAATATTACGCCTGTTTCTTAGATGCAAGTCACAAAGCTCAGGTTGTAGCTCAGAAGTCACCCCACTAATACATTTTGGGGGCAAGAAATTTTATCAGTATATCCCATCCTGCCCAGAGTTTAGTAGTCTATATTCACAGCATTCACTAACCATGATTTGCCCCTCTCTTCAACCGGTTATTCTCTGGTTACCTCAGAAAAGAACCCAGGGCATTTAGATACAATTTACAGTGCAGATGAAGAAGCTTTTCAGAATACACCATTATGTCCCTCTTGCCACACACCATTCTTGCCCACGTGTGCATCCTCATATACAGTGCCCCCCCCCATACACACACCCTCCTGCCACATACAGAACAAACATACACCTTCAAATGTTCACAACTGAGTATACCTCAGTCCTAGTCTTAAAAGTTCTTGCTCACAAAGCCTGGCTACTCTCTTCAATACTTTCCTCTATCTGGGGTTTGGACCTAGGGTAAAAAGATAAAGTTAGGTTGAGAGAATTGATTTTATATAAGACCAGATGAGAGGCCGTAAATAAATTCCCAGGTTTTAACAGTAAGGGTTCAGTTGATTGTTATTTTTCTTTCTTAACAAAGGAAACCCATTACCACTTAAATTCAACAGTTTTTATAAATTTGATCTAAAGTATTAGTGGTTTACATGCATTGGTCCTTCAGGATATTTATTTTTTTTATTTTTTTTTATTTTTTTTTTATTATTATTTATTTACGATAGTCACAGAGAGAGAGAGAGAGAGAGAGAGGGAGGCAGAGACACAGGCAGAGGGAGAAGCAGGCTCCATGCACCAGGAGCCCGATGTGGGATTCGATCCCGGGTCTCCAGGATCGCGCCCTGGGCCAAAGGCAGGCGCCAAACCGCTGCGCCACCCAGGGATCCCAGGATATTTATTTTTTGAGCTATAAGGATTAACTGTTGAGCATTGAGTTTTATGAGCACAAAACCTGGGTTGTCATTTTCACTCTGGCCTAATCTCAGCCTCTTAAAATAAAAAATATGTTCATAATGTTGATATTTTAATAATTTTTATGGAATGACATTGTGTGTATTATCTTTGCTGCTTACCTAGTCCCATACCTCTGTCACTGTTTTATCTTGTTAGCACCTTACCTGCCCCCACCCCTGCACCAGAGGTAAAAGTCTTTGCTTCTTAAAGATACTAAAGCCTCCTCCAGAGGACCCATTGTCTCCTTTTTCTTGTTTATAGAGTTTAGGTTGAGACTTAGCAAATTGCAGAAGCCCAGCATCATGTTTACATGACATTCTTTGTTCTTACCCTGTTTTCTACTTGTTGCACTCTCTTATACATTTAACTTAAATATATTTACTAACTAATTAATGTAATTAATACATTAGCAGAGATGTTTATTAAGTTATATATATATATGTATTCCTTGTAAAGAGTCTTCAACTTTCATATATTTTTGGAATTTTCCTTTTTTTAAAACTTTTTTTAAAGATTTATTTATTTGACAGAGAAAGAGCACAAGCAGGGAGAGTGGCAGGCAGGGAGAGCGGGAGAGGGCTCTATACCAGGACTCTATGATCATGACCTGAGCCAAAGGCAGATGCGTAACCCACTGAGCAACCAGGCACCCCTGGAATTTTTTTAAAGAAATAAGAATTTAAAACATTTAGGTCCAAATGAGTAACTTCTCTTAAAAATGTGAGTACAAATGAAGAATGTGGAGAGCAACAGGCTAGGACACAGATGCTTGTATAATTTCCTCCCACCTTTGTTTTAGAGTTAATGTTAAGGATTTGGAAGGAGAGGGAATATTACCCTAAGGAAGACAGCAACAAATAATCTAATGATGTGAAAAATTGGATCCCATTATTCTCATTGGACTATGACATTATTCTTCTGACTTTAATTAAAATACCCCTGGGAGGTGCTTGGCTGGCTCAGTCGGTAGAGCATGTAACTCTAGATCTCAGGGTTGTCAGTTCAAGCCCCAGGTTGGGTGTGGAGCCTACTTAAAAAAAAAAAAATCACTGAGGGATTGTTAGACCTGAGTCTACTTGATGGTTGGTCTTTCATGAAAAATGGCTATTATATGAGACCCCACCCACCCCCACCCCCGACATAGACTTTGCCTCCTTAACATTGTTTTCTTTATAATATGGTACCTGGGCAGGTTCCCAGAAAGTAGTCTGAAATGCTAACCACAATGGAGGAATGATGGGCAATTAAAAAAAAAAAAATTGCTTCCGGGGCACCTGGGTGGCTCTGACAGTTATCTGGCTTTAGCTCAGGCTGTGATCTCAGGGTCCTGGGATCGGAGCCCCATGTCAGACTCCCTGCTCAGCGGGGAATCTGCTTCTCCCTCTCCCTCCCCTTCTTCCCTCCCTCCCTCCCTCTCTCAATTTAATCTCTCTCAAATAAATAAATCCTTAAAAAATTTTTTTTAATTGCTTCCATCAAATCAGGCTAGACTTGTTACTGTATCATTTTAACCCCTTGAAAACTGGGCAAAAAATTTCCACTTACTTCACTGCTTTCTTTTGCTTGTAAAGTACTTTTTACCCTGCAGATACATTTTTTGTTCTAAATCATACTTTTAAAACTAATTACAAAGAAAAATCAAATTAAACACCTTATAGAATGTTAAGTAAGAATACAAAATTCTCGGTAACACACTACAAAAATCTGAGAAAATACCACCTTTTTACAATGTGTTTTGTGTTTTGGTATCTGTGCCTGATTAGCAGTGTTGTTTAATCTGGTGCTTGTTAGATGGACATTATAAATTTAATCTCTATTCAGGATAGATGATTTGAATCTGTTTCATTGTCAGACTCCACCCTGACAATATCCAGTCACTTCATACAAACCAATTGTCCAGGAGTTTTTCCAAGAGTAGAAAGAGCACAGAAGGAGCGGTGCTGGTGACAAGATCACTTAAAGTATATCCTACATGGGATGTATTTGCCGTCTCACATTTAAACCTTTTATCATAGCACACCTAAATTTTAGTATGGGTTTCCTTCTGGAAAATAAATAATTTTCCTGGCTGCCCTAGCCCTTTCTCCTTTTCCTCTGAAGCCAGTAAAAATGAGGAAGAACCTTCCTTCCTCTAACATTCATTCTTACTGTTTTAGAATGGAAGGGAACTTCAGAGATGATCTAACTTAGCTCCCTCATTTTGTGGCTGAAGCACACAGGATGGAGAGGCCAAAATGGCCTGCCCATGTCATACCAGTAGCTAATCAGAAAGTCCAGGCTTCTGAATTTCTAATTAGGGAGGGAGTCTTTCTGTCATCGGGCACTACAAAATCTAAGAGCTTAGGGATGCCTGGGTGGCTTAGCAGTTGAGCTCCTGCCTTTGGCTCAGGGTGTAATCCTGGAGTCCCGGGATCGAGTCCCGCATCGGGCTCCCTACATGGAGCCTGCTTCTCTCTCTGCCTGTGTCTCTGCCTCTCTCTCTGTGTCTCTCATGAATAAGTAAAAACAAAATTAAAAAAAAAAAATCTAAGAGCTTAAAAACATCATGCCAAAAGATGTGCCTATGCCTAGGTGCTCTGGGGCATAACTACAGCTCACCTGCTCCCTGCAGGGTATTTTAAAATTTCAAGAGAAACGCAGTGACATCTGTCAAACACTGTACGAACTGTTAGCACTAGGCGGTTCTGTCTGAGTATTAGATTGAACTGTATTTCTTTCGATGATGTCACAGTTTTACAGGGCTGGGGTTTTGGCATTCTTGTGATCGCAAGCAAGTACCTTGTAAAAATCAATGTGAAGCAGGAATGAAGGTGGCAGGGTCTATTATGATCTGTGGCGTAAGAGGTTTTGCAGGGCCTAAAACCCAACAAGCACCCACGTGCCATTAGTAAGTAGTAGTTGTCATTATAAGAGTGGAATAAGAATATTAATTTTTCAGGGTACCTGGGAGACTTAGTCATTTGAGCATCTAACTCTTGGTTTCCCTCAGTAGTAGTCTTGGGATCAAGCCCCAGTCAGGATCCACGTTCAGTGTGGAGTCTGCTTGTCCCTCTTCTGCTTCTGCTTCTCTCCCCATGGGCGTGCACAGTCTCTCTCTTTCTCAAATAAAATCTTAGAAAAATTAAATTTTTTTGGTAACTGTTTTGTAGGACATTTTCAAATGGCGCTAAGTTCCTGGCTTAGAAGTAGTTATTAAGATGTTTATACCTAACCACTAAATAAATGATCCTTTTAGGGGTTTCTGTTGGCCTGGAGTCCCATGACAGGCTAAGGGTGCCATAATTCGAAAGAGTTTGGGAATAAAACATCATACTAAGAAAAAGAGAAAGGCCAAATAAGGGTTGAATGAAGCCAGGTACGTTCAGTAGCGAAAGGAGGTTGAACAGTCCTCGCAAGGTTATTTGATCACTTAGCCGCACGCTGGCTCCTAGAGCAGATTCTACGTGGTGTT
The DNA here is from genome assembly GCF_018345385.1 of Vulpes lagopus. Lineage (NCBI taxonomy): Eukaryota > Metazoa > Chordata > Mammalia > Carnivora > Canidae > Vulpes > Vulpes lagopus. The sequence continues at coordinate 29,318,840 of NC_054844.1, forward strand.
GCTGCCCACCCAGGATATGGAGAAGATAAACGACCGGGCCTCTCTGCTTCCAATGCTTTTTCACCTTGAGAACCTTTCTGGGGATTGTTGGCTCTTTGTCACGTGCCCTACAGCTTACATTTGGAGGCCCTGTTATCAGATTCTGGGCAGTCAGCTGGAGGTGCTGTCATTGTGGACAATGTCAGAATGCCTAGAGGTGACCGGGGCGCTGAAGAGGACACTATTGTTTACGTGCCTTTCTTGGATCTGCCATTGTATTTTCTTTCTCACTTGTTCCTATAGAATCAATTCTCTAGAAATTGTGAGTCATGTTCTTTTTAGATTTTTTTTTATTGTGTCTTGCTACTTAGTAGATCCAAGAACATAGTAGAGTGAACATTGAAAAATATGTGTAGTAGGAATATTATTTTTAGAAAATAATCATTTTGACATTAGGAATTTCAGAAAACAGAGGAACGGAAAATAGCATCAATATTTCTTCCTCATAACTGCTTTATGATTTGGAGGTAGGTATGCCTAAGAATCTTTTCTTTTTTATGTAGTTGTTCATAGTGAGTATTCAGGTATGTATGTACTTTCCCCTTTACTTCCAGGAGCTAGTATAGCAATAATTTTTTTCCCCTTTACTTTGCCCTTTACTTCCCCCTTACTTTTTTTCTTCTCTTTTTTTTTTTTTTAGTTCCAGGAGCTAGCATAGCAATAATGACTTAGACCCAAATGAGGTTCAAATCTTACAGTGAGACACAGAGCTAAATTTCTAAATCTCTGTTTGCACACCTAAAAAAATGAGGATGGTAACATCTACTTTATAGTCCCTGTGAAGTTTAAGTAAAATATTTGTGAAGTGTTTATTACAATGCCTGGCACATACTAAGGGCTCAGTAAATAGTATGTTGTTATTAATATACCATCAACATTTTCCTTATGCCACATCATTTTTGTGACCATATTTTTAATAATTGCATGATATTCTATCAAGTTGCACACATTCTTATGTAATCATTCATCTATTATTTTTTTTAAAGATTTTATTTATTTGTTCATGAGAGACACACATACACAGAGAGAGAGAGAGAGAGAGAGAGAGAGAGAGAGAGAGGCAGGCTCCATGCAGGGAGCCCTATGTGGGACTCAATCCTGGGACTCCAGGATCACACCCCGGCCAAAGGAAGGTGCCCAACTGTTGAGCCACCCAGGCATCCCTCATTCATCTATTACTAGATTCTTAGGTTGTCTCTAAACTTGCACTAGAATAAAGAATTCTGCAGCAAGTGGTTACTCATTGCAAATTTAGTTAAGTGCTCACTATACACAAGGACCTTTGCTTGGCATTGGGAGCACAGGGTCCAGAGTTGTAGTCCCTGGCCTTGAGGGGGTTCACAGTCTGGTGGGGATCAGAGGGGAGATAACTGGCCTGTGGTAAACACCATCACAGTCCCCGTTACTGAGAAAGTACAGAGAAGAGGACAAAGTGTCAGACTGCCTAGAGAGCTTGGAGAAGGCAGGAGAGGTTTGTAGAAAAGGAGTTAAGTGAGTTAATGGGATGGGACCCAGGTTATTAAGAGCTTTTTAAGCCATCACACAGAATTAGTGCAATGGGAACGTCAGTTTTGAGAAGAGAATTGGCATTAGCCATTTAGGTTTTATAGCCTGTAGGGGATAAGATGGAAGCAGAGTTTAATTAGGAAGTTATTAAGGAGACCAAGTGGTAAGAAGTGGCCAGATTGGAAGAAATAGCTCATGACAGGAGCTGTCAGGTTGGTTGTGAAGGTGTCGGAGAAGGCTTGGAGGTGGTCTCTTGGGCATTAGATTGAATGATTGCCAACAATGGAGTTGCCATTTCCAAAAACAAGGAATGATGCAGGGGGAGCAGGTTTGGGGAGAAAATCCGAAGTTGAGTTTTGGGGGCTTATGTTTGAGATATTTAACACCCAGGCAGAGATGTTCAATAGATAATTAGATGTAGGAATTTGGAATTCAATGAGAAAGAGGTTTTTCTGGATAAAGGAGGTATCAGTATATTATATATATAGCATGTTTTACAAACTTGGTATAGTTTTTTTTTTTTTTTTGAAGATTTTATTTATTTATTCATGAGAGACATAGAGAGGCAGAGACACAGGCAGAGGGAGAAGCAGGCCCCATGCAGGGAGCCCGACATGGGACTCGATCCCAGGTCTCCAGAAACACGCCCTGGACTGAAGGCAGTGCCAAACTGCTGAGTCACCCAGGCTGCCCCAAACTTGGTATAGTTTTTTTACCCATTGTTACTCCTCTCATATAGAATTTTCTTTGGTATTTTCACCTTTTAAAAATCCAAATAAACTTCAGAGTCACTTTGTTAAGTTTATTTTCTAAGGTATGTTGGAAATTTTACTACTAACTATATGATAATTATGGAAGACTTGGCATCTTTAAAATAGATCTTTGTATTCAGTAACATATTACATGTCTTCATTTCATTTTCCTTTAACCCTTCTGATAAGAGTTCATTTTTTTTCCCCCAAATAGTTCACACACAGTTCCTGATACTATTCCCAGGAATTGTATACTTTTCATTGCCCTTGTTAGTAATTCCTCTTTCATTGGTATTCTGATAGTTTTTGCCCTTATAAAGGAATTATACTGATATCTTTGGCCATCTCACTGAGCTTCTGGTACTACAAATAATATCCTAATTGATATCCCTGATTTTTTTTTTCCCAGAGAGAATCATATCATCTGCAAATTATTTTTGTCTTTTTCCTTTCAATACTTGTCTCATTTATGTTCTTGCCAGGAAAAGAACTCTTAAATTTAAGATAAGAGGTAACTGTGGAGGCAATTAATACCTGCTTCTAGTCTTAGCTTACAAGTTTTGCTTTGTTTTCACCTTAGGCTTATCCTAATTATTTCTTTGCTCTTTTAAAAATTTATTTCTGATGGATTTTTGGAGTGTCTGGAGTTTATCTGTTTTAGATTTGTGCATTACTTCTAATAGTTGGTTATGGTGTAAAATAGTATTTGGTTTTCAGCCTTTTTGCTTCTTCAAGGACTTACTCTGATTCCTTGAGCAACATGGGTTGAGGGAAAGCTGTTTTCCTGCTGAATCAGCATTTAAGTTTCATGATTGCAGAAACAAACCTATAGAGAGTATGTAACAGAGATTTCAATCCCATAATTGAGTAGGGCTCTAATGAAAAATTTAAATTCAGTATCCCTCCCCTAGCCTCAAAATCCATAAACACAGTAAAAATGAATGTATATGTTATTTTTAAATGATTATATACTCATTTATAAAATGGTTGGTTTTGAAAACTTAATTTCAAACTAAAGCAGTTTTGCAAATTTAAACGTTCTATTTGTCAAAAAGAATCTTTTTAAATACAAAGCCAGGTTCACTTCTTATGCGGATTGCAAATCAGAAAATGATTTGCTAGTGCAGCTTAGATTTCTAGGATGCTTTATTTTGAATTTTCAAGTTAACTTTCAAGTTTTATTTTCCATTTGTCAAGTTAAGCCTCTTGTGACCTTTCTTCCTGAATGAGCAGTGGACACTATCTGAAATGTAAGGACTTTGAACCACCAATGGTAGATTCGCTGAAAAGCTTTTAATTGGCTTGCATTGCCTTGTTTAAATAGCCAAACACCTGCTAGGCAAGCCCTTGCGCATGTGAGTGGCTATATGTTGCTTCCTTTAGGATTTGCAAGGCTGGAGCACAAAGACAGTGATTGTTACCCAATAAGCTGTAGTCACACACTTCTACCAATCGCCTTAGGAGGGCTGGTTACCATGGAATCCACCATCTGTTCACTCCCCGCTGGAATGTGATTATCCTTGCTGGGCTGGGAACTGGGAAGCGTGTGCTGTGTGAAATTATCTGCAATGGACTGGGTTAATGGGAAGCTAGATTTGGCTCGCTGGAAGAACAAATGAAGGGAGTTTTGCTTAAACCATTTGTGACTTCTAATCAAGAGGAAAACATTCAGCCTCTATAAGGTAAGTAACCCTAGTACTGTGTACCCAGTTTGTACTACATTTGGTGTGGGGCACTATCTCCATGTGGTCCAAGGAAAGGGAGCTATAAGCTCTTCTGGAACAAATCTCCAACATTACACACTTCTGTTGTATTGAATTTAAGCAGCTCAGTTATGCCTGTACAATTACATGTTGGTAGAAAAATAAAAGAATTGTTTTTTAATTATTTTAATTTTTTTGTGCCTGTGAAATTGTTATGACCTCTGAAAGTGGCAAAGAGACAATCATTTTTAATGGTTTCTAAGAGTGAGTTATACCGATAGTCTTTGAAATACGCCCATGGCCACAACGTGTTCTCATGCCTGTTCGTCCAATAAGGAAATGTCTCAGGTCAGGGACATTTGTAGGTTATGATTTAATTAATAATTATTCTAGCCCACACGGCTGACCTACCATTACCAGCTCATGTTTTGAAATGCGATGCTTATACAGTTTTATTTTGCAATGCTTTTGCACAAGTTTCAAGGGCCCTGAGCATGTGGAAACAATGTGACGGGGCTCTAACGGCAGGCATGCAGGCACGGTGATAAGGGCAGGGGCAGAGCTAGGGAGACCGGTTTCTTTTTCAAGGGCTTCCTTTGTTTTTCTGGTTCAACAGCCCCTTAAAATGTGTGGTGCATATTGTAAGCAGTCGAAGGAGATTTTGGTGCTAACAAATGGATGACTGACATTTTTCTGTGTGGCTAAGAGGTTGGTAGCTCAAACAAGGGACTACTATGTCCTTTGTAAAGCAGCATTGTATCCCCTTCCCCAAAACAGTGCCCTAAAATATAAAAGTGAAAAACAAAAAGAGTGCTGTCTATACCCTAGATACTCCTTTTGTGTTTTTCTATCATTTAGACCATAGTACCAGGGCTCTGTGAGTCTGGCTAGGTCTGCCATTTTTATTTGATATAGGAAGGGTTGCAAAGAAAAGCTTTGCTTATGCAGCTTGAGTCCTAATTGTGCTGTTTTGCTGTCATCTTAGACATTCATGTCAGTAGGTCATTGGCTTCCTGGAGAGCTAGAAAAGGTCATTGCTAATAGGCCGTACCTGGCTCAATTTTCTTTTCTTTTTTTTTTTTTTTTTTTTAATGATAGTATAAAATTAGATAACCTTGTGTTGGTCAAGGACTTATGGTCTACTTCAAGAACAGGATTTTGGGCCTGACTGCTAGTTGTGGGTTCTTGGTATTAATTGTAGTTTACTTTAAAATTCTTACCTGCTTTTACATTTACTGGCCTAAATGCATCATTATTATTTGAAGTGTTTTTACTATGAAGAAACATACTGGCTCCAAAAAGCATCTTTTTCAATAATAATAGATGTCTGTCTGCTTGAAATTTTCCTTAGCATCTGTAAAAAAAATCTAGGACAATCTTGTATTATTGGGATGAAATTTTCACCTATAAAAACACAAGCAATGTAACTTTGGGGAGGAAAAGAAATAATTTAAGAGTATCTCTATTTAGAGTGTTCATGTTGCTTTAGTTACCTTGTATCTTAACCTGAACAAGCCTTTGAGTAAATGAGTGTGAAATGTGTGAGCATCCATGTGCCTGGGGTGTGGCTACTTCAGCAGTTGAGGAAGGCTGCATATAGCTGTATACTTCTCAAGTTCTCTAGTGTTTGTGAACTTTACTATTTTTATTGTTACTAAATTAAAGTTAGAAGATAGTGTTTTCTTTAGAGTAGGTATTCATGTTAGAATTTCTCAGCATTTTGTGGATATGGACAAACACTTGGTCATTCATTTTCACTTGTAAGCATATTTATTAATATCACCCCTGACTCAGTTTTCGGAGTAATAAATAGTAAAGCCACGAGCATTGTTCGAATGTGGTGAAAAACCTCTTCTGTCAACCACTGACCAGAAGCTAAGGGCTGCTCTTTCAGAAATTAGAGGACTGAAAAGCTGGCGTACTCTTGAAGCACTTGAGATCCCTGCCAGCGTACCTGAGGGACAGGAGTGCATGGTCTGAGAACGTGAGTTCACCTGAGGGCATGTGGTTTTTGGACCTGGTGGTTCTTATTGCAGGTGGTCAGGCATTTGCTACCATTCACAAACATTGTCAGGAGTGAGACTCTCCATCATGTCCATGATCTTGTAACGAGTTCAGACTGTACTCTGTTCTTGGGTCTGCTGCAAAGCATTACTTTTTGGTTCTCACCGTCTTTACCTGAAGGATGCCTAGATTTCTATGATTTCTCAGGCTTCTTCCAACTTTTCAAACTGATGGCACAGTATTTTTCAGTCCTTAAGTACAGCTAAAGATTTTACTAAATGGCAAGTTTATAATGTCAACCCTTATTCAGAGTTATTTCTTATAAAAGTATTATGTAGATGATGAATTGGAAACTGAATAAATTGCTTGTACTGATTCAAACCCGTAACAGTCTGAGTAGACAACAAAATCAGTTCACTACTAGTTCAGGGAAGGCAAGTCTTCCTGTTGCTTCCTTTCACACATGATGCTGGGCTACTGCCTGACTTGACTTACATTCAGACAGGTAAGGTGCAGAGCTAATAAGTAGCACTTAAATACTTAGGTTTTTTCTTCCTATATTTTATTGCCACATTCTTTCTAACTTTTTATTTATTTATGTATTCATGAGAGACGTAGAGGGAGAAGCAGGCTCTTCACAGGGAGCCCAATGCGGGACTCAATCTTTGTACCCAGGATCATGCCCTGAGCTGAAGACAGATGTTCAACCGCTGAGCCACCCAGACATCTCTCTTTCTTTCTTTCTTTCTTTTTTTTTTTTTTTTTTAAGATTTATTTATTTATGAGAGAGAGAAAGAGAGAGAGGCAGAGACACAGGCAGAGGGAGAAGAAGGCTCCACGCTGGGAGCCTGATGTGAGACTCGATCCTGGGACTCCAGGATCGCGCCCTGGGCCAAAGGCAGGCACCAAACCACTGAGCCACCCAGGGATCCCCGACGTCCCTCTTTCTAACTTCTAAACTAAGTCTGTCTCTTTGCTTTTAGAGTACAGATTTTAAATCCATTTTTGTGGTTTATTCTTTTGGGCTGTGTGGCCCATTTGGCCCTTGAGCTGTCAGGGATGATGGAACACTAGGGATGTGGAGAAGAAACTGCGGATGCTATTGTTGCTGATGCTGTATTCGCATGTCCTTGGTGTTGAAGTTGTTTGCATGTTACATGACATTTAAAAATAGATATGCTAAAAGTTGCCTTCTTTTCCCCATCCAACAATTCCATATTGCTGTGGTTTCAAGAAATGCTTAGAATGAATTGATTTTATGCACCAGTAAAATTTTCTATTTGTGTTAAATATAGAACTACAGGATGGGAAGCCTTTAAAGTGTGTAGGAGAATGATGCAAGTTCACCCAAAAGCTAGGGCTCAAATGTGCATTTGGCAGGATGTTTCCCTGTATGAGTATGCCATAGTTTTGATTATCAGCGGCTATTTCTTCTAAGATGCTTCCTCTTCTATGTTTGTAACTGCTTCTATGCTTCTGTAGAATAATAAGGCAAACTTTGTATGAATTGGCAATGAACGGGTCTATGGAAGCAACAGCACGTTCTTGGAATAGTTTTGTGTAACATGCACATCTTCTCATTCAGTTGCCACCACTTCAGGTGTAGGAGTGGCTTGATGGAGTTGTGGTGAGGGTGTCTAGCAATACCTTACTTTTAGAAAAGTTCCATATTTTACAAATAACCCCCACTCTGAGGCTAATTGTTCTTTTGTAACAAATGTGTTCAGTTGCTGACTTCCCTGTAAGGAGTTGTTTTCTTTCCTTCCTTCCTTTGCTTCCTCCTTCTCTGCTTAAATCCTGAGTTCTTTTTCTTTTTTTCTTTCCTTCTTTTTTTTTTTCCCTTACCAATTTTGTGGTCCTGAATTCAGATTAATAAAATCATGAGACAAGGTGTGTTTTCATAAGGCAAATAGATGGAATCTACTGGATTTTTTTTTTTAAGATTTATTTATTCACGAGAGATACAGAGAGAGGCAGAGACATAGGCAGAGGGAGAAGCAGGCTCCCTGAGGGGAGCCTGATATGGGACTCAATCCCGGGACCCCAGGATCACGCCCTGAGTCAAAGGCAGGTGCCCCTATTGGATTTTTTATATCTCTATTATGTTTGGCTAGATGTTTATTTTCACATAATTTTCACATATTGTCACCTATTTTGAAGATCTGTCAGGATAATCTTGTTTTACAGCTCTCATTTTACAGAGAAGAATCTGAGACCCATAAAGATTAAGCAGCATATCCAAGGTCACAAAATTTGAGTTGCAGAAACAGCTAATTTTGAATATTCTGTAATGAATGCAAAGATACAAGGTAAAGTCAACTGACTTCCTACATTGTTAGCCTTATGAGGAGCAGAACATCGGAGTGTCACCCGAAAGTCCCACAGATGTGATTTTCGGTATGCCTAGAGGAGGAGCAGCTTTGAAAGATGGTTCCTCAATAACCAAGGTGATAAACAGTTTTTTTTTAAAAAGTTTAGGCATTTTTAGAAAAGATTTATTTATTATTTTAGAGACAGAAAGCACATGGGGGAGGGGCAGAGGGAGAGAATCACTGGGCTTGATCTTACTACCTGGAGATCATGACCAGAGCGGAAACCAAGAAGCAGATGCTTAACTGACTGAGCCACTCAGGTGCCCCAGAATTGTAGGCATTTAAATGAGAATTTTAATTTTCAAGCCAACTAGATGTTTGTGTTTTTTTAGTTTTCATATTTTCTTCCTTGCAGAAGTAAAATGATGATCAGAATGTTTCTTGGTGATTGTAGAGCCCAGAGCAGAATGTTTCTTGGTGATTGTAGACCTCAGAGCAGGTGGGGTGGAACCATGGGGAAGGACAGCTGAAGGACAAATATAGTTCCACTTGACGGCACATTTGTCATCTGGCTAGTATATTTCTGATGTGGGCTAATGCATCCTCTTTGAACATTGGTGGGGATATACAACCTGGCCTCCCTTTTCTCAGCTTCCCACCATGCCACCCTCCTGCTTATTGAGACCTTCTTTTGGTACGTTACTGTCATCAGTGTTAACCTTGCATTCACTTATCAAATATTTATTGAGCATTTACTCTCTGCTGGGCAGTATTGTGGAAGAGGGGCCACAGAACACAAGGGGCAAGGACTTCAGTGAAGAGTATATAGTAGAAGGGGAAGACAGATAATACACCAATGAACAGTGTTAATTTCAAATAGTGGCAAGTATGTGAAGAAAAAAAACCATGATGTGTTGAGGAATTGTAGGGCAACAAACTTCAGACTGGTTAATCAGGAAACTCTTATCTGGAGTGGTTTCATAAAGCTGAGACACAAGTGATAAGAAGCCAGCGTGATCCAGTGGAGTTAGCAGGGTGGGGCGATGGTGTTATCCCCACTTCACTCAGAAGGAAATCGAGGAAAGCCTATTAGGATCATGCCATCTTCAGTATCCATATTACTGAATATATGCTCTTTTTCAAAGCCAGAGTTTAATGGGCCAGCATGGGAAGGCAGTCAGCACAGTAGTTTACAGCACAAGCAGTCTAGATTTAATTCCATCTCTCATACTGGCTACCTGGAAGTCTCTAGCCAAATTACTTAACCTCTCTGAACCTGTTTCCCCATTTGTTGGAACTTATTGGGTTATTATAGATATCAAAGGAGGTAGTATTCAAAAGCCTATTTAGTGCTAGAGATGTTGGTATCTTGGGGGCATCAGTGATAATCTCATAAATAGTGAAATATTTCCTCTGTTTCACTGTTTGGCAGTGAAAGCCTGGAAGTACTATTATCTTTCTCTCTATAGGGTAAATTTTTCTTTGATTTCTCCCATCATTCCCACCCCTCGCATTCATTCATTCATCTCTCACATTCATTTATTCAACAAACAATTTTGTTGTTTTAAAAACTATATTGAGGTATGATTGACACACAGAAAACCATACATATTTAACATATACGACCTGATGAGGTTTGGAGATAAGTATACACTTGTGAAATCATCACCACAATCTATGCCATAAACCTATCCATCATCTCCAGAACACTTTTTGCGTGTTCATCTGCCTTTGCCAGATTCTGGTTGAAGAACATGATTAGACATGCCCAGTTAACAATCTGTTAACAAATCAGTGTGCATTCAGTGTGCTCGGTGATTTGAGGAGGTGCAGGGGACAAAGGAGTAGGTAATTGTGACCATACAGGTGAAGTAAGCTGGGAATTCTAGGCTGAGGCAGCAAAAGCAGGGAGGCATGAGAGGCCTGGCAAGTGCCAGGAGCTGAGTGCAGAACTTCAGTGCTGGTACGGTTGGGATTTGAGAGTGGAGATCTTAGCTTGCATAGAAGTTTTTACTGTATCCTGTAAAGAATGAGGAACTTTTGAATAGTTTTAAATATTCTGAGAATAGATCTTCAGTTCTGTAGTCTAGAAAGGTAGCTGGCTGCTTAAATGATGGAACCACTGGAACGAATAATATCCAAATTCTTCTTTTGCATCTTTATCTTCTTCTTCTTCACCATCATCTTCATCCACAGCAGGCAGAATTTTTCTTCTCTTATCACCACCACCACCACAATACAGTTGTTCTACCTTACTCTTGATATTTAGATTCTTATTATTATTTAGATACTTATTAGCACATAAGTAAAATTTGCATAGAACAACAACAACAACAAATCCTTAAGAATTTCCTTAGGAAGGCATTGCTTTGGAGATCAACTCTCATTGAGTTTAACCTAGTGTGTGTGACCTTTTTGTTTTTTTGTTGTTTGTTTTTGTTCCCAGGGTTGGAAGAGAGATTGCCACTGCTTTACTTCGGGCATGGGATGAAATAATTACTTTGCTTGCATTTAAGGGTCATTCTGCATGAAATATGGGGGAACAGCAGGTTTTGATCTCTATCTCATGCCTATGAACAGGGCACATGAGCATTGAGGTCAAGTTGCCTAAATACAACTCAAGCTATAGCATCTGTGTTGGTGCTGCTCGTTCGTGTACAGCTGTTTTCTATACCTGCAAAGCACATGAGTTCAAGCAAGTTTAAATGCACTTATAGTACAATCACTGTTATTGCATTAGTTACCAACTTTTAGTGTTTTCTCTGTCAAACAATTCAAAGTGTATTTATCATCTCATTTAATGTTTAACAAGTAGTTGAGATGAGTGGAATTTATCCTCATTGAACAAATATAACTTGCTATGAGATATATACTATTTTCAAATTTACTAATAATTAAATGGTAAACCGGGATTAAAACCTCCGTTCAGGGATCCCTGGGTGGCGCAGCGGTTTAGTGCCTGCCTTTGGCCCGGGGCACGATCCTGGAGACCCAGGATCGAATCCCACGTCGGGCTCCCTGCATGGAGCCTGCTTCTCCCTCTGCCTGTGTCTCTGCCTCTCTCTCTCTCTCCCTCTCTCTGTGACTATCATGAATAAATAAATAAAATCTTTAAAAAAAAAAAAAAACCTCCATTCATTCTGATTTCAATTCTATATTCATTCTCAGCTTTTATGCTCAATGTTCTTTCATTAGAAAACTATTGTATTAACATAGGCAAAAAGCAAAAAAAAAAAAAAAAACTCCCCCCAAACCTGGGAAACTGCAGTAGCTAAGGGAATAGAAAAGTAAGATTACAAAGAGATGAAGAGAGAATTAATGAGTTTTATTGTCTTTAAGAATCCCATAGGTAGTTAGTAATTGTCAAAGAACATGAAAAGTTATTTGAAGAGAGAATTAATGAGTTTTACTGTCTTTAAGAAGCCCGTAGGTAGTTAGTAATTGTCAAAGAACATGAAAAGTTATTTCAAAAAGGAAGAAACATAAATTACTCATACATGAGAATAAAGTTTTATATAACTAGCTATCAATGAAATATACAAAATAAATATTCCTTTATTACACTGGCAAAAATTTTCTGAATGGGTATATTTTAGACTGGCACCCTTGCTTGCTTTGGAGGTCAGTGAAAATTTATATAATTTTTTGGAAAGCAATTCAGTAATATGTATTATCTTAATTAGAGAATATTTTGTTGTAAAGGGAAAGAATACCCTATAACTTAAGGGAAAAAGTTACATTCTGGAGCCAAGGACAGTGCACTCATCCAGGCCTCACAGGAGCCTGGAGCTAAGACAGTTACACTCTCTCTCCCTCAGATGGGCCTTTTCTGTCTTTCCGTGTGGATGGTGGAAAACAAGGCCACGTCAAATCTCATTCACACCACTTTCTAGTCCCAGTGCCCAGCAGAAACAGAGTACAACTACTGATGCCTTGGAGAGAGATTCTGATGGTGAAGCATTGGTCATCACATCAGATGTGGCCATGGAACACAGAGGTCATTTGACTTATCTGCCAACTCAGATGGTCCCGTGAAGCAGAAACTCTTTGAAAGGGGAGTAAAGCAAGCAAATATGAGAACACACCTGGTACATGTATCATTAGCACTAAAAATGTTCGTGTCTTTTGATCCCACAGTCTGAATTTTAGAAATCTACCAGTAGTAAGTTACCTAGTGATCCACTGAATGATTTATCACATCACATCAGATGCTCCAGTGGAATGGAGAGAAACAGGAAACTACAGATATGTTCTGTAGGGAGATGGCTACATGAATTATGGCTTAGTCATGAGATTATGTGTTATACAAATATTAAAGAATTTTTCCAAAAAAATATAGAAAAATGCTCACAATGGAATGAAATATGCATACATGTTGTTTACACTGTACTAAGTTACATTTTATATATAATACACAGAAAAAATGCTAGAGGGAATTAATGCCAAATACCAGTAACTACTAGATTTTATTGATTTTTACTTACTAATTTTTGAAAGATTTATTTATTTATTCATGAGAGACACAGAGAGAAGCAGAGACATAGGTAGAGGGAGAAGCAGGCTTCCTGCAAGGAACCCAATGTGGGACTTGATCCCGGCCCCGAGAACACGCCCTGAGTTGAAAGGCAGACGCTCAATGGCTGAGCCACCCAGGTGTCCTGACTACTAGATTTTAGAATCACTTTTGTTATTTACAACTTGTCTGTAGATTTTATTTTAAGTAATCTCTACACCCAGGGTGGGATTCAGATTCCCAACCGCAAGATCAAGAGTTGCATGCTCTACCTACTTAGCCAGCCAGGCACCTCTTGTCTGTCGATTTTAAATGATTGACAATGGCCTTACAGTAATCTTAAAATTTAAAAACATAATATAAAATGACTCATTAAAATCTGGTAGAGAAGATAAACCTATCTTAAGTAAAACAATAGTAACTGACATAACGTAGTATGTGTTTTTGTGTTATGGATTGTGTAATAAAAACTTAAGAATGGATTTCCTAATAATTAGACTCTTTGTGAGTGGCATGGTGTTTTCAAGAGCTATTTTCCTATCACTGATGATACTCAAATAGAAATCAGACAAGCACTTAGAAGAATTATGGAGATTCATCTGTCACATACAAACAGATGGCATCTAAAGTCCTTTTTAACCCCAATGTTCTGTTAGAGAAACAGGTTTACTATGGAGTGATTATTAAAAAAAAAAAAAAAAAAGGTATATAATTCGATGTTAGGGGAAGATACACAAGGGTAAGTAGCTTTTGTGAAAGAGATGTGAAATTCTTATATCGGAGATGTCACAATCTATAGGACCTTAAGCAGGAGGCAATGAATTTTAAAATTGTCAGACGTTGAAGGATGTGATAGTCGGGGATTGGATTATGTGATGGAAGTCATTTTAAGGTCTGCTAATGATTGATGCTAAGGCAAGTTTTAGATTTGTCCATTTATGGATAAAGGATAGTAACATAATTGGCTTGCCAAATGGGAGAAACATTTCCCTTGTTCATCTTCTAGTGACATGAGTGAAATTATTATACAAAACTTAAATTGAACAAGAGCAGAGTCAAGCTAGTCTGCTTGTTGGTGGGTTTAACTGTATTCTGAGAAGAAAACTTCAGGGTGTCCAGCCATAATTATTTTTATGTTTTGGTGGTTATGTTAAATTATGGCAGTAATATATTTACAGCTATGCTACAAATTCAACCTGATTGTTTAACTCTCAAACATTTAAATTTTTTGAAGCTATTCACAACGGCACAGGAACCAAGGACCTTTAATTTTACGTGTGTGTGTGTGTGCGTGTGTGGTAGGGAAAGGGTCATCTTTTTGCCAAAGTAAAGAACGTTTCTGTTCATTAGAAAAAAGGTACAACTTCTTAAAGAGTAAGCTGATCTCAAGGTTGACACTTAGTGTATCATTTTCTGTAAAGCTGATTTCCCCTCTTTAAAAAATTGGAATAAAATTATTATTGTAAAATGATCAATAATCTAGCTCTTCTTTTTTTTAAGATTTTATTTATTTATTCATGAGAGACACAGGCAGAGACATAGGCAGAGGGAGAAGCAGGCTCCCCGTGGGGACCCTGATGAGGGACTCGATCCCAGGACCCTAGGATCACAACCTGAGCCAAAGATGGATGCTCAACCACTGAGCCACCCAGGTGCCCCAATAATCTAGCTCTTCTTGATTATTTTTCTGCTTTTTGTTTATTGTATACATTGAGTCTGTTCTGTGATGATTAACAATTTCTAGACCATTTCTGAAAAGTACATCTTCAACTCTTTAGTGCCCCACTTCGAGGGCTCTAAGGAGTAGAGTGTTTATGACTTTGAGCTCACTTAGCACCCAGTCCCTATTACAGTTTGTCACTGCCTTTTTGTCATAGAAAATTGTCAAAATAATTATTTTCTCAGAAGAACCAGCTCCTACCTGGTATACTAGCCACTAGTTAATTCAATAGTTTAACTAAAATGTGCAACAGCTTTTAAAAATTGGCTCTCGTAATATCTGTATTTATGTAAAATGTTTAAAATCTATCCAAACATGAAATTAGTTTGTTACATATAATTCAGTAATAAAATACTGAAGCAGTGTGAATGCTGAGGCATGAAATGGCTATAAGTTGTACGGTTTGGGTTTTTAAACAAACAAACAAAAAAGTGTTAAATTGTGCTCCTTTAAGACACTGCTCAACTCTCAGTCTTCCAGTACACCTTTCTTTTCAGTTGCATTCCTCTCTGAGCTCCTGAAGCACTCTGTGGTTATATCTGTTATCAGCATATTTTGCAATTGACTGTTATCTTGTGTCTTTACCCAACTTGATTGATTTCCTGAGGCCAGGAACTGTTTTACTCATCTTAAATCCCCAGCTTTTGGCTCCACACAGAACTCATGCTTAGATTGTTGAACTGAACTAAAACTAATGAAAAAATGTCAAGGAACTTAACCCAAATTGCCAGCGATAGTTATATGCTGCCATTTCAACGACTGGAAGATAAGGAAGGTATCACCCCATAAGATAGTAACTACCTCACCTACCTCCTGTGTCTCTACTTCTGGAAAGAGCCCTACTCCAAAAAGAGAATTAAACAAATCTCCTTAAACCTCTGATGGTTCTAGATTCATTCTTGTCTCTTCGTGACTAAATTGGGTGCTGCTGGAGGTCATGGATTTTGTTGATCAAATTTACTCACGGGTGGTTAAAACCCAGCAAATGGAAAGTGCTAGATAAAGCTTTCTAATGGAAGGAATGAGGAGAAGAATGAGTATTGCCCAGAGGTCTTCAGAGTGTTTGAAGAATTACTGGTTTTTCTACTCATGGAATTTTAGGCTTGGTTGGTTAAAAAAAAAAAAAAACCAAGATTACTTTATCTTATGTCATTATGATAATCACATATCTTAGATATAATGTACTGGAATTCTGGCAATACTTGGTGACAAGTCATCATAAACATCAGACTTGTAGGTTATATAATGGCATAATACTTAAATGAGTTGTCAGACCAAAATCCTTTATATTTTTTTCTTTTACAAAAAACACAAGTGTTCCACATTTGTGGAACTTCTCCATGTGAAGAGAAGTCTGTTAGTACATATTTAAGAGGTTCTTACCTAGCAGATATATTGAAAAAATAAGCAAAACTTGTCTTTTTGAAGTAAAGGTAACATTTTAATGAGTGAGAAATTAACTGCAATCAGCAGAGAGAAAAAGGGCATTATGAACAAAGCATTTTTGAAATACTGTTTGGAAATATTTCCATTATTGTGTCATCACTGAAATAGATATAAGTGTATCTTTCATTTTTAAAAATTTCCTTTAAAAAAACCATTTCTGCGTACACATTTAAACTTAAATACAAGATCTTTTTTAGCTTGCTTTAAAATCTTTGAGATAGTTATAGTAGGGTTTAGACCAAATTTAAAAAAAAAATGTAACACTTTCTAAGACGTCAAGGCAGATGGAAGTATACTAGAAGAATTTCAAGGAAAACTTTTGCATAATTGAGATGGGATTTAAAAATGTGTGTCATGATTTAGTAAGTGTGGCCAATGATGTACTTCTTCCCTGTAGAATAATGAAATGTTCCTCAACTAGGGGCAGTCATTAAAACCAAGTATGGAAGTAAACCAACTGAGATATGCTCTTTCAGATGGTTATATCATTAAATATTTAACCAATATTTAAAAAAACAAAACCAGGATGCTTGGGTGGCTCAGTGGTTGAGCGTCTGCTTGATCCCCGGGTTCCTGGGATCAAGTCCCCCATTGGGCTCCCTGCAGGGATCCTGCTTCTTCCTCTCCCTATGTCTCTTCCTATGTCTCTGCTTTACTCTCTGTGACTCTCATGAATAAATAAATAAAATCTGTTTAAAAATAAATAAAAAAAACAAAGATTGAATCACACAAATCCCTCAAAAATAGTACTTTATCTTTACCTCATCCTACTTTAAGTTTTTTTTACAGTATGCATTTTAGTGCAGTAATATTTGTATTACTTACAGTGATACCTGTATTACATAAACACATTAATATATTTAATATATTTAGTTATGCATTTATCCATACACACTTGGAGTTGGAATGTCCAGTTTTCACACTGAGAGGGATGTGCCATCAAAAAATTTGGAGCATTGTTCTAGCAAGCCCTCCTTTACCTCCCTACACCCACGGTAGTAACAGGCCCCATCCAGACTTGTCAGTCACCATTCTACTTGTCTGCTCTCTCTTTGACTCCTTGGAAGGGACCTTCTAATGAGATAGTATTAAGCACCTGATACAGTGTGCAGAGGGCCTATAGAAATGAATGGGACAGTTATGGTCCTTGTTCTCCAGAAGCTTTGAGAATAGCAGGAAAGACAAATGCTGAACAAGGACATTGCATGAACTTTCATTTAATTGCAGTTGTAAATAAGTGTTGAAAGGAAACCTACGTGGGATAGTGAGACCTAATCATAAGAAAGATCTTAAGGCCGCAGAAACTGAGAAGAATAGTGTGGTTGAAGGAAAATGAGATGCCATTGAAAGTGATGGTGCAGATTAAAAAAAAAAAAAATTCCCGGCTTCTTAGTAGTGAGCCAGGTTAAGCTTACTAGGTAGAAGCTCAAAAATACCTTGTGAATAAACGGATAAAACTATTTCAGAACAAACGTCAAATTGATGGATCACAGTCTTATTTGATCCACACAATGGTTTTGAGTTTTGAAATTTAAAAAAAATCCTTTCTCCAGGTTGCCACAAGTAACTCTAATTCATACTGTTTTAGACTGGTATCCTTACCCATTTGTGTTATGTATCTAGATGCTGAATACATTTGCCTTTGCTGCTCTGTATAGAGGATAAAGGTTATGCCATACTCTACAGTGAGCTATTGACTAATATGAGATTGAGTTCTAGAGATTAATGTACAGTGTTATGTCTTAAAGACTATATGGATATTTTATTATCTTTAGTATTATACTGAAATCTGGTTCACCATTATTGGTAAAGTCACAATACATAAATTGCTAGGATAATAACTTGAAAATTTCTAGCAGGTAAATTGATAATTTATCATGCATCCATTCATCAATTTAAGACCCATATGATGGAAGTTGGCTGTTTTCTTTCTTTCTTTCTTTTTTTCTTAGTTCTCTTATTTTAAAAGAGAAGTGACAAATTTTTTTTTAAGATTATTTGACATAGAACACGAGCATGCACACACACAAGCATACACACAGGCACGAGCATGCACACACTCAAGCAGGCACAAGCAGAGGGTGAGGGAGAAGCAGAAGCAGATTCCCTGCCAAGCAGAGAGCCCAATGTGGGGCTCCATCCCAGGACCGTGGGATCACACCCTGAGCAGAAGGCAGATGCCTAACTGACTGAGCCACCCAGATGCCCCTTAAGTTCTCTTTTTATCTTTGATCTTCTTTCCTACCATTTACTGAACTTTGGAATGACTAATACTCTATTTTTCTTTCTTTGCAGTTTTCTTTATTTCTGTAATATATTCCTGAGATTCATCCAAAAGGAAACTACATGTTTAAGTGTTATTATCTGTGGGATAAAAGGGAAGAAATAAGTAGAATGGGTGATTTGCAGACAGGACAGTGCTGGTTATATTTAGTTTATCTTTTCATATTCTGAGTTTGTCCTTTAAGAATATAAGGCCCAACACAAAAGGCTAAGCAGCTGCTGTTACACCAGCAAGCTGTGCATTATTAGGATCTTGAGGAAAGGAAGACAAATAATTAAATGAAATCTGGATGAGGCAGCTGATCAAAAAGAGAGAGAGAAACAAAAGTCTTCCCTCTTTTCTCCCAAATTAGTAGCAAGTAACTGGCTGTACTTTACCCTTTTTCTGACCTGCCAAGGGCAAAGCCTAAGTTTTATTTTCTTAAAGCCTCAAAGGACTCTTTTCTGGACGCTGCATGGCTATTTCAAAGTTGGAAAAAATAATAGGTTCCTGTGGAAATTTATGAAAAGAAAACATTTTTCTTGATTTCCTTCTCAAAACCGGTGATTGATAGAGGGAACATGGTTTGGGAACATATTTTGAAAGCAAAGTGGCAAGAAATGAAGCTAGAAAGGTAAGCAGGGGACAGAGACTTAAGGCCTGTGTGGAGTTTGGATTCATTCTGAGTGCAGTAAGCAGCCACTGAGGATCTCAGCTGGCAAGTGATGAACAGCTCTGCAAGCAGCAGCAAAGTTTGCAAATCTGCCACAGATTTCCTCACCATACAGCCTGAAATAAGGTGCTTTCCCTCCCACTGCTGCCTAACAAAACCTCACTAAACCCTTCAAGATAAAGTTTAGTCTTCTCTTCTCCAGTGAAGAAGGTAGCTTTCAGATAAATGGAAATGAAAGCATAAAGCTGAAAGAGAGAGGTTGCTGTTGGAAATAGATGGTTTAGAATCTTCTGCATAGTGGAAGAGTTGCAGCCTTCAAGTGAGTCAGTTTCCCAGAGTAGATACTGAAGAAAGAAGAATGCAAAGGATAGTATAGGCAGTAGACAGTCTGTGATAGGGAATTCATAAGCATGAACAGATAGATTGGCCATAGGCTGGCTGAGGTTGGGTATCATAAATTCATGGTGGAAAATGTTTTAGTCGCAATAATTTTTTATTGTGGTAAAATATAACATAAAATTGACCATTTTTGCTGTTTTTAAGTATGTAATTGTGTGGCATTCATATAGTCATCCTGTTCTACTACCGTCCCCACCAGCCATCTCCAGAACTTTTTCATCTTCCACAACTGAAATTTTATATCCATTAAAATAGTCGCAACGGTATTTTGTTCACACAAAATGGCAACCTCAGCACCAGAAGCCTGTGGGATATTGCTGTGGTGTGCACAGGGGAAAGGGCCACAGTGAAGGACAAGAAACTGCCAGAGAAGGCATTTGTAAAGAATGACTGTTGTGAGGTGGCTGAGGCAGAAGGACTGTGATAGGGATTGACCAGTGAAGAGAAACAGTTATCTAGTGTGTGTCCAGCATCATATTAAGTGCTGTATTTATGTTGTTTGATGAAGAGCTATTATGAGAGCTATTATGAGAGCTAATAAGAATAGATTCATTCAAGAGTTTAGGAAAGGAAGGAATCCAGGTGGTGGCAAGATGAGTGTAGAATTTGAAATCTCAGAATTAACTTCTTGCTGAAGTGAATGTGATTTCCTAAAGGAAACACACAGCTCTTCCAGTGTAAGGTTGTCACTTGGCACTGATGAAGTGGAACCCAAGGAAGCTGTGCAAAAATAATAATCATAATTAAAGAAGAAACACTATATTTAACAATTTGTTTCTCCTTTGAATATAGATCATGCCAATTACCTGGGATTAGTACAAAGGCTAAATGAGATAAAAAGGGGGCACCTGGGTCATGAGGCTGGTTGAGGGTCTGGCTCTTGGTTTCTGCTCAGGTCATGATCTCGGCATCATGACCTTGAGCCCCACTTGAACTCTGTGCTCAGCAGGGAGTCTGCTTGAGATTCTCTCTCCCTCTCCTTTCCCACTCATACTTGCGTGCCCACGTGTTCTCTCTCAAATAAACAAATCTTTTTAAAAAACCAAACTTGCCAGATGTGAGGTGGACCGTAATGGGGCAAAGGCAAAATGCCAAAAGAGAGACAGATCACCAATTTAAAGTGCATTTACTCCTGGGCTATATGTGTGAACATGTGAAATGAGTGGTGTGATGCAGGAAATCCATACAGGTAAAATCAAACAGCCTATAATTGGGGTATAGAGATCAATTCCATAATTTAGGTTGGAGAAAGTGTTTTTATTCTCTAGGATTATGTATTTTTATTAGAGAAATATTAAAGTCAGATGACATTTCAGGTACAATATTTCTTCTATATACCTAAAATACACAAGCTATCTCCATCTACATGTCATAAGAGAGATGTGTAGCTCTCTGTGGCTTTCCAAAGTACAAGAGTAATGGAATTGAATTAGAACCCAGAATGGACAGCAGTGTAATCTAGGATTATAGTATCATCTATCCATAAACTCTGGTCTGAGGGGTACTGTCTACTTTAACACTGCTCTGTGTGGTTGGGACTTAACTGAGCATGTAACTGTGGAATTAATATAAAGCATTTATATTAAGTATTTTTAAAAGAATAAAGATTCAGGGATAGTAACTTGCTTTGGAGATCTGTATGAAAATAATTTGGTACAAAAATATTTAAGCGATAGCATTTACCTGGCATGTATTCAAAAATTTTAGTTCTTCATTAAGGCTCACAGACATGCAAAATGGAATTATGCATCAGTCGGTTGGCTTTTTAAATTAAAAGGTGTTTTTTTGGGCAGCCCAGTGGCTCAGCAGTTTAGCGCCACCTTCAGCCCAGGGTGTGATCTTGAAGACCCGGGATCGAGTCCTACATCAGGCTCCCTGCATGAAATCTGCTTCTCCCTCTACCTGTGTCTCCGCGCCCCTCTCTCTCTCTCTCTCTCTCTCTCATCTCTCATGAGTGAATAAATAAAACCTTAAAAAAAAGGTGTTTTTTAGGCCAACAAGGGGATCATTTTATTTTTTTTTAATTAATTTTTATTGGTGTTCAATTTACCAACATACAGAAAAACACCCAGTGCTCATCCCGTCAAGTGTCCACCTCAGTGCCCGTCACCCATTCCCCTCCAACACCCGCCCTCCTCCCCTTCCACCACCCCTAGTTCGTTTCCCCGAGTTAGGAGTCTTTATGTTCTGTCTCCCTTCCTGATATTTCCCAACATTTCTTCTCCCTTCCTTTATATTCCCTTTCACTATTATTTATATTCCCCAAATGAATGAGAACATACACTGTTTGTCCTTCTCCGATTGACTTATTTCACTCAGCATAATACCCTCCAGTTCCATCCACGTTGAAGCAAATGGTGGGTATTTGTCGTTTCTAATTGCTGAGTAATATTCCATTGTATACATAAACCACATCTTCTTTATCCATTCATCTTTCGATGGACACCGAGGCTCCTTCCACAGTTTGGCTATTGTGGCCATTGCTGATAGAAACATCGGGGTGCAGGTGTCCCGACGTTTCATTGCATCTGAATCTTTGGGGTAAATCCCCAACAGTGCAATTGCTGGGTCGTAGGGGCAGGTCTATTTTTAACTCTTTGAGGAACCTCCACACAGTTTTCCAGAGTGGCTGCACCAGTTCACATTCCCACCAACAGTGTAAGAGGCTTCCCTTTTCTCCGCATCCTCTCCAACATTTGTGGTTTCCTGCCTTGTTAATTTTCCCCATTCTCCCTGGTGTGAGGTGGTATCTCATTGTGGTTTTGATTTGTATTTCCCTGATGGCAAGTGATGCACATTTTCTCATGTGCATGTTGGCCATGTCCATGTCTTCCTCTGTGAGATTTCTCTTCATGTCTTTTGCCCATTTCATGATTGGATTGTTTGTTTCTTCGCTGTTGAGTTTAATAAGTTCTTTATAGATCTTGGAAACTAGCCCTTTATCTGATATGTCATTTGCAAATATCTTCTCCCATTCTGTAGGTTGTCTTTTAGTTTTGTTGACTGTATCCTTTGCTGTGCAAAAGCTTCTTATCTTGATGAAGTCCCAATAGTTCATTTTTGCTTTTGTTTCTTTTGCCTTTGTGGATGTATCTTGCAAGAAGTTACTGTGGCCGAGTTCAAAAAGGGTGTTGCCTGTGTTCTCTTCTATGATTTTGATGGACTCTTGTCTCACATTTAGATCTCTCAAGGGGATCATTTTAATATCAAATTGTTTGATTTTATTAGATTGTTATCAGAAGACTAAAGAGTGCAAAATGGGTTAAGATTTAGATTAGTTTTGTTCTGTGAAAATGGAGATTGTCTCTCAGTTAAATAACATTGGAGAATGAATATAAGGATTTTACTCCTTAGTTAATAATTGAAAGTCACAGGTATTTATTTTTTTTCCCTATTCCTGTCCTATCTGAACAAAGTGGCTTTCACTTGGTATAACTCTCTTGTTATTTATTGCCAAAATGTTTATTAGTAAATAATAAAGCCACCTTTGCCATTAGTACATGGAACTCTTCAATTATGACAGATGCTGTGTTGGGTAGCCTTGAGTAAAAATGCTACGTCAGACAACTTAATCCACACCATTTTTTAAAACGTTGTAGATTAATGTTAATTTCAGGAAGCACAAGTTTCATGGTAAAATTTTTGTGTTCCATCATCTCCATTAGAAATAGTAAGCTATTGGGGTGCCTGAGTCGGTTAAGTGTCTGCCTTCGCTGAGGTCATGATCCCCAGTTGAGATCCCTGCTCAGTGGGGAGTCTGCTTCTCCCTCTGCCCACCATTCCCCCTGCTTGTGTGTCTGCACACACTCTGTCAGATAAATAAATAAAATCTTGATAAAAGAATACCATGTGAATGTTGGGCAGAACTTTCTCTTTCCCCTATCAATTGTGAAGGATAACCTCTCTCGAAGGAGGAAGGAGGAGATGCCTAAGAGCAGAGTCCCAGCCCATTAGGTCCTCAATGCACAGGCTATTTTGTGAATAGCTGTGAATTGTTGAGCATTGACTATAGGTATTTTCAGGGCTGATATCTGTGACAAATAATCTTACAAAATCAACAAAATTGCCATACATTTATTTGAAAGGTCCTTTTAAATATACTACCATAAATTTCAGTGTTCCCAAATGGACTCTATGTAGAGAACTAATTAGGTCACTTCTGAAGTTAAGATTTTTAAAAATCACAGGAAACATAAAATGAACCAGTGATTATCTTTACTATGATGAGAAAGGCAATGAACATACCAAAAATCATAGTTTTGGGTTTACACTAAGACAAACCATCCATTTCATGGCCATTTCATGGCCTGTTGCTTTTATTTGCTCCATAATTTTTTAAATTAAGGAATAATTTATTAACAACAAAATTCTCCCTCCTTAGGATAGAATTCTGAGTTTTGACGATTGTATATGGTCATATCATATAGAATCATATATGTATCCTATGATTCTATATGTCATTCTGGAAAAGGGAGCCCATAGGGACATAAATCTGAAGTAGGACGT
The DNA here is from genome assembly GCF_018345385.1 of Vulpes lagopus. Taxonomy (NCBI): domain Eukaryota; kingdom Metazoa; phylum Chordata; class Mammalia; order Carnivora; family Canidae; genus Vulpes; species Vulpes lagopus. The sequence continues at coordinate 29,342,676 of NC_054844.1, forward strand.
AGTGTGGGGAGAGACTGATTCATTACAAAAGGACATAGTAAATAAAATTTTTTTAAAAAGGTCATGATGGACTATTTGAAGTAGATAGAACTATTCTAGATCCTCATTGTGGTGGTGGTTACATGACTAAATGCAATTGTCATAAATGTCCAGTTAATTAACATATAGTCTAATATTGGTTTCAGGATTAGAGTTTAGTGAGTCCTCACTTACATATAAGACCCAGTGCTCATCACAAGTGCTCTCCTTAATATCCATCACCCATTGAGCCCAGCCCCTACCCACCTCCCCCCCCGCAACCTTCAGTTTGTTCTCTATAATTAAATCTTGTGGTTTGGCTTCCTTTCCTCCCCCACCCCCCTTTTTTATCCCCCTTCCCCTATGATCATCTGTTTTGTTTCTTAAATTCCACATATAAGTGCAATCATATGGTATTTGTCTTTCTCTGACTTATTTTGCTTAGCGTAATACACACTCTAGCTCCATCCACATTGTTGCAAATGTCAAGATTTCATTCCTTTTGATGGCTGAGTAATATTCCACACACACATATATTTACACACACCATGTCTTTTGGGGGGCAATTCAGGGAGGGGCACAGGGAGAGAAAGAAAGCAGGCTCTATGCCCAGTGCAGAGCCCGAGGTGAGGCTGGATCTCATAACTCTGACATCATGACCTGAGCTGAAATCAAAGAATTGGACACTTAACCACGAGCCCCATACCACATCTTCTTTATCCGTTCATCAGTTGTTGGATATTGGGCTCCTTCCATAATTTGGCTATTGTTGATAACTCTGCTAATAAACATTGGGGTGCATGTGCCCCTTTGAATCAGTATTTTTGTATCCTTTGGATAAATACCTAGTAGTGCAATTGCTGGCTCATAGGGTAGTTCTGTTTTTGAAAGTTGACTTCTTTCTAATGTATATGTGAGTGTCCTTAGTTCATTCCTTCTTACTGCTCAGTGTTATGCCATTGCATGGATTTACCACAGTTTGCTTATCCATTCACTAATTCAAGGTTGATTGGATGTTTCCAGCTTTTGGTGACTATGAATAAAGCCCCTGTAAACTTTCCTGTACAGGTTTTTTGTGTGGATGTGAGTATTCATTTCACTTGATTAAATACTTAGGAATGTGATTGCTGAGTCATATGGAAGTGCATGTTTAACTTTGTAGAAACTTCCCTGGCTACTATTGGGTAGCTTAGAATTTAGTTACAAGTTTGTGGTAGATGCTGAACATAATCACAGATTACCACTTATGGACAATGAGCATCAATGTTAATAGTTATATTTTATTTTAATTATCATTTGCTGCAAATCATGTTTTGGTTTTCTGGCTTTCATCTATAAAAATTCAAAAGTAGGCTCCATTATATCTTAATTTATTGTACAAAAGTGAATTTAATTTCTTAAAGGTTGTCATTTTACTAGTGTTATTGGCCAAAATATTTAACCTCTTAAACCTCATTTTCTCTTCTACAAAATGGTAATTGCTATTTCCTACCTTACTTGTATTATTCCTTTTACAGAAAATTCTGTAAAATAGTGATAAATTAATACCTTACAGTGAGGATTTAATGAAATGCTACATGTAAAGTGCCTAACAGCACCTGGCACAAAGTAAATGTTAACTATAAAAAAAAGAAAAGGTATTTATTTGTTTGAAAACCAAACCTGAGTTAATTCAAACATTGCTATCAAAGCTCAGAAAGCACTGAAGTTGGGGCATTTTTATGACAGGAAAATGTTCTGTTTTTTACATTACTGAAATTTGCCAAGGTTAAGTGGTCTTGGAATCAAATATAGACAGTTTTCCTGCCACAGTGAAATTCAAACACTTGGGTGGAGTTTGCAAAGGAAATAAAAGAATTTACATTTCTTCTTTCTTTGACTCCTTTTCTCCATGTTTCTTTTTTTTTTTTTTTTTTTTAAGATTTTGTTTATTCATGAGAGACACACACACAGAGAGGCAGAGACACAGGCAGAGGGAGAAGCAGGCTCCATGAGGGATCCCAGGACCCCAGGATCACGCTGTGGGCCGAAGGCAGGCACTAAACCACTGAGCCACCCAGGGATCCCCTTCTCCATGTTTCTAATTATTCTTTTTAGATTTGTTGTAAAACCTATTCATGCCTAGTATGTAAACAGATTTCTTTTATTAAGAATTAAGCTGATAACCCCCCTACTTCCTGATGAACATGTGGAAGTTATCGTGAGTCTCAAGTGAATGAATACACAGCCCTGCACACTTTGACCTGAACATTGCCCTCCTCCCCTGAGATTGAGCAAGTCCTAAGCAGGTGCACATGAACCAGAGCTTTAGGCCATCGATAAGTGAGTTAAGACTCCAAACCAGGCAAGGCTCTGCCCCAGTAGTTCTCCAAGTGTGGTCCCTGACATGTGGTCCCAGACCAGCAGTGTCAGTGTCACTTGGGAGCTTTATTTTTTTTTAAAGATCCATTTATTTATTTATGATAGACATAGAGAGAGAGGCAGAGACAAAGGAGGAGGGAGAAGCAGGCTCCATGCCAGGAGCCTGACGAGGGACTCAATCCCAGGACCCCAGGATCCTGTCGTGCCCTGGGCCAAAGGCAGGCGCCAGACTGCTGAGCCACCCAGGGATCCCCACTTGGGAGCTTTAGAAATGTAAAATCCGGAGCACCCCCACAGACTGATTGAATTCAACTCTGGAGATGGGATTAGGCAATGTATGCTTTGAAATGCCATCCAGGTGATATGATGCAACTGGAGTGTGACAACCATTGCATGTGGACACCCTGAAGAGGGGATTGGAGAGGTTATTTCCAACCATGAGAGTGATGTCTGTATAGCCTGTTACTTCATTGTGATTTTATAAGTATTTTAATTGACATTTTCTAATATTTCAGGGTATCAGGAATTTTTAGAGTACTTATTGAATGATACAGACTTATAAAGGTATATAAAAATGAGAAATATTATACCAGTTAAAAAGTGTTCTGAAATAACATATAAAGCTTGGTTTCCTTAGGAAATCTATGGGTGGTGTTTATTCAATGAACTGTGCTAAAAATGAAAGGTTCAAGTGGCAAAATAGCTTTTGTGATCATTCAGAACGACATTTTAACATCTTAAGCCTGTGAATCCTGGATCTGTAACCTCTTCGGTCCAGGGCATGGACCCAGTTAAAGTGGAAACAAACTGTTTTCGTGTTGGCTTTTTTAGAGCATTACTAATAGTTAAGGAATTAGTCAGTTTATAAACCATCCTATTCCCAAAAGTATTTCTAGCTCACTTGAAGCTTCCATGTGCCTCCGCTGTTGTTTATTTTACCATAATAAATAGAAGTCTCTCCATCATCAGATACTTGGTCTCATGAAAAACACTGCAGCAGCCCTTCCTCTGGGGAGGTGTGGCATATTATGCATGAGGTTGTCTTTGAGCAGAAAGGTCTAAGAATGCCCTGAAGTAAACAGTGCCCTGGTGCGGGCTCCTGGCGGGTCTGTGTGATCTCCAGTCTACCAGAGGCTTTAAAGCCAGGAGTGAGATTTTATCACATGATCATTAAAAGAGTAAAGCCAAATATTTTATTATCAAAGCAAGTTAGACTAATTATCAGTATATGTGAAGTCATGTCCACTGATCAAGGTAAGTAGTTTCATTTTCTAGTGTATCTTTCTTATTTATTTATTTATTTATTTTTGGTAGTGTTTGGGGTCAGTTGATAAAATAGCATGCCGAGGGACCTGCAAGTGATAGAATGTGGTTTTAACATTAAGAAAAAGGTTTACATTGTTTTTCAACTTCAGCATTAAAATCTATACTATATTCAAGATTTTTGGCTTTTTCAGGAGGCTGCTGCTTGGTTAACAGAGTACAAATTTGTTTAAGTTCTGTTTCTCTGAGTCATTCCTACTAACATTAGAACAGTTTGAAAATTCAGTAAGGAGAGGAATGCAGAGAAGGAAAGCAAGAATTTTTTTTTTCTTCCGTTTCTGGTGTGAATCAAGCTAAGAAATGTTTACCACTAATCCTTTTCTAGTGCTCCTGCATGGAGCACCATTCTTTTCAAACAACCCCCACAATCCCAGGCATGTTTTAGTAAAGTTCGGGGGACTGAGTGTACTGGGTTTTACATATTAGATAACATTGTAGAAATAGGCATAGGCTTGATTTTTTTTTTTTTTTTTTAATGTTAGTGGTATTGAGCCACTGTTTCCTCCAGGATTCCAGAGAGCATATAAATGAGAAATTTCAAAGAGGAATGAAATTCTACTGTGTGGTAGAAATATAATCATGTGACAGGAAATGTCTGCTAAAAATATTTTTTAAGACTGAAATGGGCTCAATCTGTATAGCTATTGTCCCATTGTTTCTTCATGGATAAAAACCCTCCTGAAGAATGTCTGCATTGCTAAAGGAGATAGCTGCACCTTACAGCAGCAGGTCGTCTTCATAGTTACCAAGACTCTCTTCCTTCCGATGTCACTCCTTCCTTCTTGTGGCCTCGGCGGGGTTTGCACTGAGTGTAGAAGCCCAGGGGTGGGGTTGGTCAGAGTGCTGCAGCAGGGAAGCCAAGGCTCTTTTCTGGAGCTGCACAGCCTTGGCTGGCTTTGCACCTAGTCCCCAGTAGAGATTGCAGAGCCTAGTCCATGCCTGCCCTTCTTTTGCCATTGTCTAAGGTGGAAGCCTTGATTCCTTTGTTGGGGGGGGGGGGAGCTCTACTGTTCTTGCATAAATAAGTTTAAGGTTTGTGTCATCTCTCCATGGTTTACCATCACATTCTAAATATGAAAATAGTTTTTGAAGTGGCAAAGGGGAAGTATTTTCTTTTTCCATTACTGAAGTTCTCTGCTTGAAATAGCTTCTGTCCCTTCTCATTCCATCCTCAAACAGTTAGGGATGATTGGAGGGAATTCATGTTCCCTCCTGGAAGGCAGCTCTTAAACGGAGAGAGAACTAGAATTTTTCTGGTCTGATGGGCATCTTCCTATACTGAGTGGCCACTACTGTAATGTGGGCTTCAAAAGTTCCTTTTAAGGTTTTTAAATGGAAAGGAGAGTAATAGAGCACTTCCTGCTCACACCAGTGGGTTATTTTGTTGCTATTAAGTTGTCTCAGAAAACATTTACACATGCATATTTAGTGTATATGTTATTTTGTAAAAGTTTTATCTTCTTTTAGTGACTTGAAGAAATTGTCCTTTTTATTTTTTTAAGTTTTTTTTAAAATGTATTTATGATAGTCACACACACACACACACACACAGAGAGAGAGAGAGTGGCAGAGACATAGGCAGAGGGAGAAGCAGGCTCCATGCACTGGGAGCCCGACGTGGGACTCGATCGCGGGACTCCAGGATCGCGCCCTGGGCCAAAGGCAGGCGCTAAACCACTGCGCCACCCACGGATCCCAGAAATTGTCCTTTTTAAAACCTATACTTACAGCAAATTTACATGGAACTTGAAAAGTGAAAAATTGTGTGATAACGGACTCAGTACGAAGTATTATTTAATGCTTTCAGGGATGATAATATGGTCTTCATTTCATAGTCATCCAAATTATATGTAACTTACATTGTAATCCAAGAATAAGATTTAAACTTAACCAGTTCTCCTTAGACACTAGAACACTGTTCATTCAAAAAATAAAACGGCCTTTTCCTAGGTGCCTGTAGACATTCTCCCTACCCCCTTTCTGATCCACCCTCTGATAGTCATCACCTTTACTCTCTGTGTTGTTTGTTGTTTATAAAATAGGGAGCCAATTTTTACTCACTTGAAATATATATATATATTTCAATTTAATTTATTTATGAGAGACAGACAGAGAGAGGCAGAGACATAGGTAGAGGGAAAAGCAGGCTTCCTGTGGGGAGCCCGATGCGGGACTCGATCCCCAGACCCAGAATCACGCTCAACTGCTGAGCTACCCAGGTGTCCCAGGCATCCCCTGAAATATATTTTTAAAGGGCTTTACCTAGATTTACATATATTCTCTAAGTTGTTCCCTACCACAGTACCTCTAAGCCCTGTTTAGGTCAGATCCTTCTAAGATTTTTTTCCCTGTGCTAATTGACCAAGGATCTGTAGTTGGCTGGTCCTATGTTGAAGCAGCAGAAGGAAAGTGCCTATGAGGAGAAAAATAGTGTTAGCCATGGAAGTTGGTGATTCTACATGGTGATTATTAAAACCTGGCCTAGGGAAGACCACTCATTTTCCTCTTAGAGAATGAATATAGACAAGATTGAAAGACTTTTTTTTTTTTTTTTGAGAGAGAGAGAGCGAGTGTGTGTGAGCATGCAGGAGCTGGGGGGCGGAGGGAGAGGGAGAAACAGATTCTCCATCGAGTAGGGAGCCCCATGCAGAGCTCGATCCCAGGATCCTGCAATCATGATCTGAGCCAAAGACAGACGCTTAACTGACTCGGCCACCCTGGTGCTCCCAAGGCTTTTTGTTGTTGTTGTTGTTTTTACTTAAAAAAAAAAAAAAAACAACCAAAAACCTACTAAGTCATTGTGGCCTTCTCCATTGTCATTGTATAGCAACTGTTATTTCTTAGGTTCTGGCCAAACACCTTATTCTTCGTTGAATCTTTTTCCCCTTACATCCAATCCAATCAATAAATGTTGCTCTAAGAGACCTCAAATTGACCACATTTTAACAAATCCTCTGCTGCTACGTAAGTTCAAGCCACATTCAAGTTTTTCTCAGAATATTCCAGTAACTTCCTATCTGCCCTTGACCTCCTCGAGTCTGTTCTGCACCGAGGAGCCTGAGTGCTCCTTTAAAAATGGAAAATAGACCATGGTCTCTCTTGTGATTGCAGCCCTTCAGTGGATTCACAGTTCTGTCAGAGGAAAAGCCTCTGTCCTCTCAGGGATAGACCAGGTCCTGCCTGTCCCGACTCCAGCCTCTACCTTGTTTTGTTAACTCTGACCTCAAAGCCATATGTGCTCCCTGCTCATTCTTTAAAAAAAAAAAAAAAAATTATTTATTCATGAGAGACACACAGAGAGGCAGAGGTAGAGGGAAAAGCAGGCTACCTGAGCGGAGCCCAATGCGGGACTCAATCCTGGAACCCCGGGATCACACTCGGAGCCTAAAGTAGAGGCTCAGTCACCAACCAAGCCACCCAGGCATCTCTCTCTGCTCAGTCTTACCATCCATGTTGTCTCCGCCTATCCCCATGTTGTCTCATTTCTTTCTGAACGTATCTACTATGCTCCTACATTAGGACTTTTGTAGTTTTATACTTTGCTTGAAGGTTAATCCTCCAAATATTTGTGTGCTTCATTCTTCAGATCCACTCAACTGTCACCAATTAGGGACACTTTCCTTGACCTGCCCCACCCAACATCCCTCTGTCTCCTTTACTCAATTTGTTTTCCTTTAGCTCTTTATGCCATCTAGCATTTATACAGTGTATTTTTTTGTTATGTGATTCACTGCTCTATCTCTAGGGCCTAAAAGAGTGACTGATATATACTGGGTGCTTTGTTAATATTTGTTATATGAATGAGTACGTTTCTAATACTCATGAGAACAAACAAACAAACAAAAATAATACTCATGAGCTTTTCTGTTAGGAAATGTAAAGCTAAATGAGCAGGAATATAGAGAAGTTTAGTAAATTGTACATATTTGTAGTGTTCTCCATTTCTTCCTTCAGTTTTCTTTCATAGAGTAAATATCCTGCTTATTAGTTTCTGGTCTTTCTTGTTGAGCAGAATCTGAGTAGTGAGTGTCTTTCCATTGGAACCCTGGAGGCCAAGTTGATCACTGTTATAAAGAACAGAGAAAAAGAGTGATACTGAAGTCATGAATGGGCTCAATAAATGGTTTTGGATTATGGAATTACAGGGCTCTGTAGAAAAAAATAGATGGGAGAAGTTTTAGGGTGTGAGACCAAGAAATTTGGGGAACTGTCTGCATGGAGAAAATTGTGGCAAGATGATAATAAAATGTTTAAGATATTTTGTTACATATTCAGAATGTACTTTTCCCCCCTTTTTCTTTTTTTTTTCTCTTCCTGCAATTAAGGCATTTAACTTTCTCCCATAGGAGGAAAATAGAAAAGAAAAGAGAAGATAAAATGTAACAATCTAGAAATGTTTCTTCTTAATAAATTCTTGAAAAGCTTGATTTAAAGGGAGTAGAAAACCAATGCATGGATTAAAGTGTGAGAATTATTTATGCGTTTATATTTCATCCACTTTTTTTCCAAATTCATCTGGATAATTAGAAATCGACCTGCATTTTAAAATTTATAACCAGCAATTAAATTCTATGAACTATTATTTGCTATATGATCATATATATGAGTAATAACAATGATATAATTATTAGATCCCATGACTTCTTAGAAATATGAGATCTATTTTGAGTATAATAGAAAATATACTAAGCTTAAAAATGATTATTTGAAAAAAAAGATTATTTGTGTGACTTGGCAAATATAAGCCCCCTAATGACTATTAAACTGAAGAAGTTACCAATTCATATAGCATATCAGTTTTTCTGTTTTAACACTGCCCAATACAGTATTTTTCTTGATTTACTTCTATCAGAGTTGCTAATTTAGAGTGGAAAATAGCAGAATAGTGAATGAAAATATTAAGCAAAGATATTTTTTTTTATACTTCTTTAGTCTAAAATTCATTAACTTATTTAGGTACGGGACAATGGTAAGGAGACATGGTTAGAGTTAGGGAATGTAACTACAGTAGTCCCTCTTCATCCACGGTTTTGCAAGCAGATGATCCTTCTTATGGGTCCTCAGAAGGTCAGTGATAGCCCCCAATACCTCTGCCATTCACCTCACATCATCTCATCATGCAGCAGGCATTTTATTATCCCACATCATCACAAGAAGAAGGGTGAATATGGAACAATAAGGTATTTTGAGATACAGAGCGAGTACATTCACATAACTAAGTGCAGTATGCTACAATTTTCCATCTTATTGCTAATCTCTTACTGTGCCTAATAATGTACAAAATAAACTTTATCATAGGTAGGTATGTATGTACAGGAAAAGTAATAAATACAGAATTCAGTACCATTTGCAGTTTCAGGCACCCACTAGTGGTCTTAGCACATCCCCTGTGGCTAAGGGGGGAAGGAGAACTACTGTCTTGACTAGACTCAATTCTAAAAACCTTTTAATATTCCTGCCTTCAAGGAAATTTAAGTCTGTCTCCACCATAAACACAGATAAAAGCAGTGACTATACCTGACAAATGTAATAGTATAGATGTGTTTGGAGAACAGAAAAAGAGGAACAACTGACTGATTCAAGGAAATTTCCTCCAAAAAAAGCGACATTGAAACCAGATTATTATGTCTGATAAAAGACTCAAGCCAAAGGAACCAACATATGCAGAAACAGAGACATGGGAAAAGAGTATAATTATTTTCCAGGAATGGAGAATATGATCAGAATGTAGTTTTGAGTAGATAGACATGAAACCTTTACAAGTAGACTGATGTCTGATGCTGAGATGTCTGATGGTGAAGTCTTCTATGCAAAGTAGGGGTTTTTTCCCCCGCCCTGTGGTTCTTACAGTTCCATTAAAGGATTTAAGCCAGTGGAGTAATAAGATTGGTCATATCAAAGAATGAATAAAATAAACTTTCTTTGTAGGAGCAATCCTTTTAGACATAACTAAACATGACTTATATAATGCAATTTTAAAATTCAGAATTAGAAAGGTGGTTATATTTGGTGGATTGGCTTATTTTCTTCCTTCCTTTGCCAGCCAGGAAAAAAAAAAAAGGAAATAATAGAAAAGCTAGATGGAATATTTGCTTTTTAAGTTTTCCATGACTGAAACAATCCCCTACACTGTTAGAAGCTGAACACACAATGCTATTGTGCTCTTGCTCTAGAACCCAGCCAGGAAAAAATACGAGGCCGCGAGGCCTGCTGGTCTGATTATACAGCAGGAAATAAGGAAAGCAAGTATCTAACTTGGTAAGCTATTAAATATTAAATTTTTAGTAAAATAGGATTTATATTAATGTTGTCTTAAAAGAAAGGGTATCAAAATTTTTAAAAAGTAGATTGGGATAGATTAGAGACTGTCTCCAAACCTCTTTGTAGAAAGTCACCTACCTTGTCTGATTTTTTAAAAAAATTCCCACACTTTAAATAGAAGTATTGAGGTCCACATACTACCTACCTGTGACCCATACCTAAGCAATGACACTAGAGCAGTAGAAATTTCCCTAACTTATAAAGATAAATAACTTTCTCACAGTCACAAAGTAAATAATCATGTCAAAACTTTGGCCTTTTACTAAGGTACTTTCTTTTCTCTTAGGAAAAAAATGCACTCCCCAGATAAACATTAGCCTTGTTTCCCATACCAGGTCTGGCTGGTCCTGGGCTTTAGTGATTGTATTGGTGTGTTTAAATAAGACGCTTTCGGGGTGAAGGGCTTACTGGCCTTGAGGAGCTTTTCCTACTTGGTAGAGTTCATTTTACCATGATTTCTATGAAGCTAAATTTAGGTTTGAAAAGCAAATGAACAGTGTCAATACCTGCAAAACAAAGTGTAGGAAGACAGTGGGCTGAGAAGTAGAAGTCTGCTAGTAATTTTAAGTAGGCAATATGAAGTAGACAGAAGCTTTCAGACACTAGTTAATAGTGTTAGGCTGGAATGCTTTAACTGCTGGGAATCAGGTTTAGAAAAATCAAGTTCAGAAAAGCAGATACAAAATTAGTGAAAATCAAAGTCAGGAAGGATTAGGTTTTGAAAAGGATGTAGTGTGTGTGTGTGAAGAGAAACAGTAGTCAGCTCTTGGTTGCTTGTGATTAAGATAATTAACAATTCTACTTGGTCTTAGCAACATCCCTGTCAAACCTTATGAAATCATTGGCCAGTTTGATTTTCTTCTTTTCTCTGGATCTGCAGATAAATTTATTGTGAATAAATGGAAAATAGTTTGGCAGTGGGTAGGAGGAAGAGGAAAAGCCAAGATTCTGGTTAATTTATAAACCAGACATCTTGAATAAATGAGTTGGCTATAGCTCTTAGAAAAAAAACAACTTTATTTTGCCCTTCAAGTTCTTTTCTTACATCTGTTTTTATTTCTTTCAGAGTTTGTGAAGTCAATAAAAATTTTTAATTTTATTGTTTTAGAAGTCTCCTTTCATAGAAGAGTTTTCCATACCCAGCCAGAAATAATCTCCCTCTTTTGAATCCTTAAGGCTTCTAATCAGTAGCTTTTCATATATATCATGGGATGTCTATGTTTCTGGGTTATTTTTTTTTTTTAAGTAATGGATTTTGTTTTTTAAAGATTCATTTTAGTGTGCTCATGAGGTGGGAAGAGCAAAGGGAGAGGGAGAGTCTCTAAAGCAGACTCTACACTGAGTGCAAAGCCCAACTCAGAGCTCAATCCCATGACCCTGAGATCATGACCCAAGCTGAAACAAAGAAGCAGATGCTCAACTGACTATACCATCCAGCATCCCTCAGCAATAGGTTCTAAAATCATATAATTTTACTTTATCTACCACATGACAAAGAGGGCCTCATTCTTGAGATTATATTTTGGGTGTGAGCCAATTGATGCTATGAACCTAAATCGTTTCTTTTTTTTTTTTTTTTAATTTTTATTTATTTATGATAGTCACAGAGAGAGAGAGAGAGAGAGGCAGAGACACAGGCAGAGGGAGAAGCAGGCTCCATGCACCGGGAGCCCGATGTGGGATTCGATCCCGGGTCTCCAGGATCACGCCCTGGGCCAAAGGCAGGCGCCAAACCGTTGCGCCACACAGGAATCTTACCTAAATCGTTTCTATTTAAATTTCACTAAATCTTCATGATATTCTCATTTTATGATATAACTTTGGTAGAACTTTAGTTTAACCGCTTAAATTTTTAAAAATTTATTTCATACAACTTCCACTGCAAATACTAATTTGATCCATGCCAATTACAACACCAGAAATAGTGGTTCTCAACCTTGACTGCACCTTGTAATCACTTTAAAACAGGTACCTGCATCCCACGCACTAGAGATTGTGACCTCAGTGACTTGGGATTCAATGCAGGTATTGCAGTTTGCATTTTTAAAACTCCACAGATGATTCATGTTGAACACTACTGACCAAGAGCATAACCTATTGGCTTACTGGTTCACATACAGTAGATAGCTGGGGTAGATAACTGTTACTAAAAATATTAGGAATGTGGGGCACCTGGGTGGCTCAGTGGTTGAGTGTCTGCCTTTGACTCAGGTCATGATCCTGGGGTCCTGGGAATGAGTCCGGTATCAGGCTCCCAGCAGGGAGCCTGCTTCTCCCTCTGCCTATGTTTTTGCCCATCTCTCTGTCTCTCATGAATAAACAAATAAAATCTTTAAAAATATAAAGTATTAGGAAGGCAGCTGAATTAATAGCATAGTAGGTTTGTGGGATTTGGATCAGTAAGAAAGTAAAGATCTGGGGATCCCTTGGTGGCTCAGCAGTTTGGCGCCTGCCTTCGGCCCAGGGTGTGATCCTGGAGTCCTGGGATCGAGTCCCACACCAGGCTTCCTGCATGGAGCCTGCTTCTCCCTCTGCCTGTGTCTCTGCCTGTCTCTCTCTCTCTCTCTGTCTCTCTCTCTCCCTCTCTCTGTCTCTCATGAATAAATAAATAAAATCTTAAAAAAAAAAAAAGTAAAGATCATATCCTATAACACTGTTAGTTTACCCCCAGAGTCATCTGTAGCCCAGATGTGCTAGATAAACTATGTTAGATCAACTGTGCCATGATGCTGTTGTTGAGTTTCCTGAAACCTAGAAGTTTTTACTTGAAGAGGTCACATTGCTAGTTAGGGACAGAACCGAGACTGGTTCTGGAAAATTACAGTACTAACATAACATAGTCCTATAGTAATAATAGTATTGTCACAGCACTTACACCACTAATCCATGGTTTGTTGATTTGATTATTTAGGTCAAGGTCTGCGAACCTTTCAGCAAAGGGCCAGGTCGTATATATTTTAGCCTTTTTGGGACACAGGATTTCTGTCACAGCTACTCACTTCTGCCAATTTAGTGAGAAAGGCTCGTACACAATATGTAAAAGAATGACTGTGGCTCTCTTTCAATACAACTTTCTTGACAAAAATAAGTGATGGAACAGATTTGCCCTGTGAGCTATGGATTGCAGACCTTGAGTGCAGGTATATTTTAATCTTCCCACGGAGAGACTCGTGGGCTGAAGCTTGTAAGTCCCCTGATTCAGGGGCATTTTAAACTTCCTACTTGAGAGCAGGGTGAGGATTTTAGCAATCCTAAACCCTAATCACTACACTGGCACTTATCCTTGATTTGGTGCCCTCTCTTGCAAAATGCTAAGTACTTATTGAATTAATGTATACATGAAACTTTTAATCTTTTTTCTATTATCTTCAACCAGTCTTCCAGTAGGGGAAAAAAGTAGGCACATATGCCAGCTATGGAGAAGAAATGCACTTCAGTTCTTTGAAGCCTGTGGCAGGCTGTAATTGCTGACTTTGGTAGAATCCTCGAAGTGAATAGAGATCTGGTTTGCTCTGAAGACATTTATTCTAATTTCTTAGAGTAGATTCTAAGACTTTATTTCTAATATTTCTAAAATATTTCTTTAAATTCAAGTTAGTTAACATATAGTGTATTATTAGTTTCAGGGTAGAATTTAGTGATCCATCAGTCTTCTAGAACACCGAGTGCTCATTACATCCTGTGCCCTCCTTAATGCCCATCACCCAGTTACTCCATCCCCCCCACCTCACTTCCAGCACCCCTCAGTTTGTTCCTTGTAGTTAAGTGTCTTCTTCTGGTTTGTCTCTTGCTCTATTTACCTTATTTTTCATTCCCTTCCCCTAAGTTCATCAGTTTTGTTTCTTAAATTCCACATATGAGTGAAATCATATGGTATTTGTCTTTCTCTCCTTATTTTGCTTATTAGCATAATACTCTTAAAGAGGTATTATTTCTTAAACTTGGTTTCATAATAACTAGGGTGTTGTCAGTGATTAAAAAGTTATGTTTAGTTTCTCAAAACAGTATTTCGATTTATTTGGATTTAAGATCACTATAGTGCTTGTATGTGGTGAGTGGAGTCTTTGACAAAACAGAGCAAATCCTGGAAATAGCGTTTCAGATCATGAGTCCATTTGCAGTGCAAAAGACAACTGGGCCTGACCCTTGTAGTGGGAAGAGCACTGCCCTTGGAATCCAAAGTGCTGGTGTGACTCTTGGCTTTACCACTATTTACCAACCTTACTAGAACATGGAGATCTCTGTCCTGCATACTTCTGTCAATGCCAAAGGTGAAATGTGGTATGATATACGTGAAACTGCGTCATGAGGTCTTTCTTGGCCTCTCCTTAGAGAGTCTGGGTCAAGTGTAGGAGGAACCACAGTGCAGCCCTTAGCTGACTAGGACAGGACTGTCATGGAGAGAACCTGAAGGATATGCCCACTGGTCTCCAAAGAAAATGTTTAAGAGTATATAATGGAGAGGCTTTATTGATCTCATCAGAGCAAAAAGATGAGAAATCTCAAAAATTGAAGGGTAAGTGAGAAGGTCAAAGCAGTGAAGAGACAGAGAAGCCTGGAACCCTATCTTGATCTGTTTCATTACCCCAAATCAAAATTCACATCCTTAACCTCATATTTCTTACATGGGATTTTTGAAGCTCCTGGCTACACAGTGTTGGCTGAAATAGAGGCATAGGATCAAGGCAAATGGCTGGAGTATAGCAGATGTAATAATCATCTGAGTATCCGCTGAGTGAAAGCCAAAGAATTATGAGCTGGAGTCCTTGTCCAGAGGGTACTTATAAAATCTATACAGCTGTGCCCTCTAACATCAGCCTAGTTACTTACCACCACCTCCGTTTACCACCTTTGTAATGGACACAACAGTGCCTGCCTTCATCTCATAGGATGCTTGAGAGGAGCAAATGAAATAATGCATATTAATTGTCACATACTCTACATGCTTGGCTCAGAATAAACAATATTATATTACTACTTTTGCTAATAGAAGGAAGAATAATATTTACAAGCAAATTTGTTTCATACTGTATATGTTTTAAAGCATATGAAATCCCAAGTTAAATGATTGTCAATATTTTTCTGTCATTCAGGAAAAAGTGTGCATGTTATAAAGGATAGGTCTCAGCATCAGGGTGTCTCTGTCTGAAGCTATGCATTGTTCTGCATTTATACGAATGCCTCTTCGTGTCTAGAGAATAAATCAGTTGAGAAAAGGCCATTCTGAAAAGTAGTTTTTTTCCAGGGAGCATAAGCCAATTCTAATTCCCTGTTGGTATATGGGTGATAAGTCTTCAGGAAGCAGTCAAGCTTCCTATCAAATGCTTTGTTTTGCCTGATTTTGGGGTTTAAACCCCAGGAAGTTTACAAAACAAAGGAGCAGTTGGATCTGTTTGTGACTCAGCAGAATTAAAGGCTAATGCTGTGCTTTTACCTTCTGGGATCTTTTGGTATTTTTCTCTGTGAAATAAGACTGTCCACGGTACTCTACATCCTGCTTTTCTCTGAGTGGTTAATTATTATAATACTTTACATCCTATTTTATAACCACTTTGAAGGAGAAAAGAAAGTCCTGTTGGAGATTTTTCTGTGTTTGCTAAATTTCAAGTCTGCAAGGCTGTGGGATTTTGCAGGTGAGAGGAGGAGGTTGGTGGAGAGAAAGTGGACAAGCAGAATTATGGAATTGTGATCTCACTTAGCCTCAGCCAGGGGGCTACTCCGGTTTTAGATTCCACACGCAGAACTCAAACATCCTAGTGCTGCTTTTTTGGTCCTTTGGTCCAGCACCTTGTGAGATAATGAGGCTTCAAAGTTGGGGGGCAGCAGCACCACCTGCAAAAGCCAGGGGCTGGTTAGCATTTCATAATGCTCAGTTTGAGTCAGGGTCATGACTGCAGCCAACATGATGGTGAAGTCAGGAACAGATGCCAGTAATGGAGATGAGGAAGTGTGGGGCAACAGCCAAGGCTATAGCTGTCAGAAGGCAGGAAGGACCCTAGGGCCACTTTTCCCAAAACGTGTTCCAAGACACATTAGCTCCATGGGATGTTGACTTGTAATCTGTGATGGCAGGTTTTCCTGGACGTCTACTGGGTTCAAAGTCAAACAGGCTTTTCTACCGTAGGGCTTTTTGTTGCCTCTAATAAGCCCACTGGTATCATGAGAATATAAGGTAAAGCTGTAAAACTTGGCAGGTCATTAATATTTCACCCAGAATTATTGTTGTTTGTTTTTGGTGAGGGTCCTGGGGGATGGAATAGATGAGGGAGTGGGGTGTGTGATGGGGATGAGAGATCCTGTTGTCAGAGGAGAGTTTCCCCAAACACACTTTGGGAGAAGCTGTCCTAGGGCATGTGGCTTGTGCTACGGGAGATTGCTGTAGATTTTCGTCCGGGCTCTTGATTGGAGTGTGTGAACCCTGTGGCGTCCTGAAGGAACCGGCAAATACCCAAAAACATTCTCCAGGCTCTCAATAAGTGCCTTTTTTTTTTTCCCTCCCTCTAGCCTAATCACTTGACTGATATTTGTTACTGCTATTAATAAAATTAAGGAAATTAGTCCTTCTTATATAAAAAAGGTTAAGTGATTTAACCCATAATTACTGAGACCAAAAACAACAACAGAAAAATGGGTCAGAGCTTCTGTACAGTTGGCCCTGCCTCAGGCAAACAAGGCCTCTTCCCTGCCATCCCCCCTCTTCCCTAAAAGACAACAGATTTTTTTTTTAAGGTATCAGAACACCATCTGAGAAATTTAACTGTGAGTTTGAAAAATGAGGCAGATGGAGTGTTTAGGAGTGGCTGAACTTAATGAATATCAGGGCAATGCTGTTCATTGTGGAGACTCTCACAGGCTCCAGAAACTTAACTGTGTTCTTCCATTCTTACTTAAAATGTCACATCATCCAGGAACCTAAGCAAGCATCATCTTCTGCTTCTCTCTTCCTCAGCCTGTTCCTACCTATGCTGTCCTCAGGATGTCTCACCGGGTGCTCCTCTCCCCCTCAGCCATGGCCATAGGGCCACAGCGCAGTTAGCAAGGGGATGAGGGAAATGGGGGAAGGCGAGCATTCCAGATCCCTATGTAATTGTACATACCTCTTTTCTCTTTTAAATCATGAATCACATGGGTAGGGATTATGGCCTTTTTATCCTTCCTATCCCCAGTAGTTAGCAGAGCCCTGGAGCACTTTTCATTAAGGATTTATATGTACATTTAAGTAGAGACAGAGGGACACCTGGGTGGCTCAGTGGTTGGGCATCTGCCTTTGGCTCAGGGCGTGATCCCCAGGTTATGGGATTGGGTCCCACATTGGGCTTCTAGCATGGAGCCTGCTTCTCCCTCTGCCTGTGTCTGCCTCTCTGTCTGTGTGTGTCTGTCATGAATAAATAAATAAAATCTTTAAAAAAAAATAAGTAGAGACAAAAAAACAATGAAAGTAGAGACGATAGGTATTAGATATTTTCACTGCTGACAGAACAGTTTGTATTTTGGAGGGATAAAGATGAGACCTGTTAAAATTAAATACTGAATTTCTATAAGTGGTCATGAGTACTTAAATATGCTTTTCAGAAAATTGTCAGATTCGTTGTCAGTTTTTCAGATTTATTGTCAAAACAGTAATTATGATCAATGTCAAATGGAAGAAAATTAAGAAAGGTTTATGGAGTCCAGGACACATATTTACAATCATGGTAAAAGGTGAAGGATAATGATTAAATCATTTGGGATTAAAATTATCTGTAGAAAAATATAACAAATGTCAGACATCATTTTATCATTACTAATACTATTATCTTTATTGAATAAAGATTCATGTTTGTAGCAGGCCATGTACTTATTGTATTAATTTGCAAAGGAGTCATTATTTGGCCTAAATTAATCTAAAATGGTTTTATTGCGGGGGGATGCCTGGGTGGTT
The DNA here is from genome assembly GCF_018345385.1 of Vulpes lagopus. NCBI lineage: Eukaryota > Metazoa > Chordata > Mammalia > Carnivora > Canidae > Vulpes > Vulpes lagopus. The sequence goes on from NC_054844.1 coordinate 29,360,620, forward strand.
CAGTGGTTGAGCATCTGCCTTTGGCTCAGGGCATGATCCCTGGGGTCCTGGGATCGAGTTCTGCATCGGGCTCCCCATAGGGAGCTTGCTTCTCCCTCTGCCTATGTCTCTGCCTCTTTCTCTTTGTCTCTCATGAATAAATAAATAAAATCTTAAAAAAAAAAAAAAAGAAGAAGAAAACCCACACAAGATGGTTTATTGACAATCCCTGAAAGTAGCAGAGGGATTGGGTACTGAAGCCCATGACAGGTGCTAAAGAAAGGAAGTCAGTATGAGCACCTGCCGGGTAGTAAAAACGAAAGTTAGGCAGCAGTCAGGGTAAGTTCAGGCAGGGGATGCAGAGAAAGAGGCAAGTGATGAGAGCCTTAGGAAGCTGGAGGAGGAAGGAGGGGCAAAGGATCTAGTGCCCTGATCCACCACCCTGACATCCTATAGCACTGAGTATAGAGGGAAAAATTTTCCTCTGCCCAAGGTTCTTCTAGCTGAACTAAGAATTCCATTTACAGGAGACAGATTAACAAGAGAAAAAAGCCAAGCTTTTTAATACGTGTGTATAGAGGCCCAATAATAAAGTTGAGACCTAAGGAAACGACCCAGCAGGCAGTTTTTATACTTTTTAGACAAAGAGACAATAGATCTGGGAGGAGTTGACAGGACAAAGAAAACTTTAGAATTCCTTACTAATTGAAGTTCCCAAACAGAAGTTGGGTTAAGGTGGCAAATTAGTAAGAAGTAACCAGGGTTGTTCATGCAGCCTCTTGGCTCTAAATTCCCTATATCTGTAATTAGATCGCTCTACCTTCTGGTGCAGACAGAGGTACCTTCCACATGGAAGATACATCTTTTGCTTTCAAGAGGACAGAGGAGGATCTGAGTGTCCTTGCACAAGCCATCTCTTAAGTAATTTTTATTTGAAATAGTGAGTATGCCAAAGCTCTGGCACGGCTAATGCAGGGTGTTTAGATAAATCTAGGGCCCAGTTTAACCCACCTGGTTACGCTTCGCAGTAAAAAGAAGGAAGAAATGGGTGTTATTATAAACTGAAAACAATTTATCAGAAAAAGCACAGCAGGCTGTGGCCTCTTCCAGCCCTGGATGTGTCAACAAGAACCGCCCTTTGCAAGTAGGCAAAAAGAATCACATGTAATCGATTGTGGTTTCTGTTTACTCCCACCTTCCGCTCTAGTCACAGGCTGCGGGCGCAGAATGATCTTTGTGCTTTAAATAGCCAGAGCTCTCCGTAGTCTTAACCAACATTCTGAGTTGAATATAATCAGAGGGACGCCTGAGTGGCTCAGTGGTTGAGCGTCTGCCTTTGGCCCAGGGTGTGATCCCGGGATCTGGGATCGAGTCCCACATCAGGCTCCTTACAGGGAGCCTGCTTTCTCTCTGTCTCTCATGAATAAACAAATACAATCTTAAAAAAAAAAATATATATATATATATATATATATATATATATATATAATCAGAGAGCGAATCTCCACCAGTGCATGGTTTTTAGGGGTGGAAGAACTACCTCCAGCTCCCTTCCTGACTCGGGGATGCTGGAGGAAGTTGGGTCTCTAGGATCATGCCACGCCAAGGTACAGCAGAAGTGTCCCAGCACCAATACAGAAGTCCTCGTGGAATGTGTACTTTCAACACTTCTATGTGGGAATTCACGGGACCTAACAAGTGGTCACACTGAAAGGGGGGACTGCAGATTCAGATTTCTAGAGCCAACATTTAAATGTTAGTGATAAAATGTAATTAGCTATGTGTAACAGGCACTCTGGCCATGGGCCTCAGCTGTGATCTCCTACACAAAACTGGAATTTTGACAAGCTTAGTGTGGTTCGTTTCCGTTCATGTAACAGAATACTGACTTTTAAGGGAGCACAAACAATAGCCTTCTTTAGAAATGGTATCCTTTTCATTCCTAATGCATAGAAAAAAAAATCAGTAAATAATTATGGACTGTATTTCAGGAATGTAAAAATATTTACGTTTCAAATATTTTGAAAACAAATTATTTTTGTGTTTTTAGAGGCTGTACGTTCCTTTGATCTCGTTGCATGCATGCAATGTTGTATTTACTTAAGGAAAATATAGTAGATCACAGTTACCTTTTTATACATTTTATTTGTGCTAGTCAAGCTAAGGGACCTTGAAAAATGTTGACTATCTACAGTTACCTCCCTTCAAGGCTTATTTTGAATTCATATTACTTTCGAACTTTAAAGACCTCAAGCAGTCTGCTCCTTCTGACAGTATAAAATTCTGTAATTTTAGGTAGCATCATCTGATGAGGTCTGAAACATTGGCAGCCTCTATTGCATTTTAGAGACTCTAGTAAATGTAAATAAAATTACACATTATGATGGATGGAAACATTTGAGTCCGTTGCTGGCATTTTTAGCAGCTGCTGTTTTTATCAAGACATCTGGATAGTTACACAATTCCAGATGTTTAGAAATCTGTGGGGTTGTGAGAAAGATTACTTGGGTAAAAGGTTTTTCCTAGATATTTAGAGTTTGTGTAGAAGTGATCTTGAATGTTTAAAATTAGATTAGAATGGAAATGTTCGAAATTTTATATAGAATTGGGCTCTCAAATAGCTACATCTCTACTTAATGTTGAAATTTAGAAAACATCTCTCATGAAATAGAAACTAAGAAGGTAGGCAAATGAAGAGAAACTTGCCTAACATCTCTAAAGTTCATCTGTTCAAAACTATTTCTTGAGCATCTACTGTGTGACAGGTGATGTTCCTGGAATACATCTGAATAAAGGTCACTGCCTTCTCAGAGCTTACACTCTAACCAGGAGACACAGATAAGAAATAAATATATTGATTTCATTTTATTGAAGTATAATTGATGCGTAATATATTAGTTTCAGGTGTACAACACAAGGACCCAGTATTTGTATACATTGCAAAATGATCACCACAGTAAGTCTGGTTACCTACCATACCTCACCAAAATTTTGATTTTTTTTTTTTCCTGTGGTAAGAACCTTTAAGATTTTACTTTCTTATCTTTTAAGTTTGCAGTACATCATTGCCTGTAGTCTCCGTGCTGTACATTACAATCCCATGACTCATTTTAGAGCTAGGAGTTTGTACCTTTTGAATCTGTTCACCACTCTATTCCTTTTCCCTCTGGCAACCACCAAACTGTTCTCTGTATTTATGAGTTTTGTTTGTTCAGTTGTTTTGTTTATTAGATTCCACAGATAAGTGAAATCATACAGTATTTATCTTTGTATGACTTATTTTACTTACCATTCATGTTGTCACATGGTAAGATTTCATTTTTTTGGATGATGATTGGAATTCCATTGTATATTTATATCACATTTTCTTTATCTATTCATCCAGTGATGGACATTTAGGTTGTTTCCATGTCTTGTCTGTTGTAAATAATCCTGCAGTGAAATAGCGGTGCCCGTATCTTTTCAAATTAGTGTATTCATTTTCTGTGGATGCTGAAATTGCTGGATCATATGGTAGTTCTAATTTTTAATTTTTTGAGAAACCACTTTAACTGTTTTCCATAGGTGCTGCATAAATTTACATTCCCATCAGTAGTAGTGCACAAGGGTTCTCACTCTTCTCCACATTCTCATCAATACTTGTTGTTTCTTGTCCTTTTGGGTACTAGCCAATATGACAGATGTGAGATGATATCTCATTGTGGTTTTGATTTGCATTCCCTGATAATTAATGATGTTAAGCATCTTTTCATGTGTCTGTTGGCCATCTTTGTGTCTTATTTGGAAAAATGTCTATTCAGATCTTTTGCCCATTTTTTAATTGCATTAATTTTCTGTTGAGTTATAGGAGTTGTTGTATATTTTGATAATAACTCCTCATTGGATATAGGATTTGCAAAAATCTCCCATTCAGTAAGTTACTTTTTAAATTTTTATTTACAGTTTCCTTTATTGTGCAGAAGCCTTTAATTTTCATGTAGTCCTATTTGTTTTTTGTTTTTTGTTTTTTTTTTACTTTTATTGCCATTGCCTTTGGTGTCAGATACACCCCACTTCCCTCCCGCCCCAAAAACAACCAAAAAAACAAAAACATTGCTAAGACCAATGTCAAGGAACTTACCACCTTTATTTTCCTTTAGGAATGTTATGGTTTCAGGCCTTTAATCCATTCTGAGTTAATTTTAGTGTATTACTTCCCTCCCGCCCCAAAAACAACCAAAAAAACAAAAACATTGCTAAGACCAATGTCAAGGAACTTACCACCTTTATTTTCCTTTAGGAATGTTATGGTTTCAGGCCTTTAATCCATTCTGACTTAATTTTAGTGTATGTTATAAGAAAGTAGTCCAGTTTCATTTTATTGCATGTAGCAATAGTAGTCCAGTTTTCCCAGCACCATTTATTGAAGAGGCCGTCCTTTCCTCATTGTATATTTTTGGTTCCTTTGTCATAAATTAATAACAGTATATATATGAATTTCTGGGCTCTGTTTAATTCTGTTCTGTCGATCTGTGTCTTGTTTTTATGCCAGTACCATGCTGTTATGATTCCTATAGCTTTGTTCCTCTTTTTCAAGATGGCTTTGACTCTTCAGGATCTCTAGGATTGATTGTTCTAATTCTGTGAGAAATACCATTGGAAATTTTGATAGGAATTGCATTGAATCTGTAGATTATTTGGGGTGTGTGCTCACTTTATTAATTTTATTAATCCATGAACACAGTAAATTTCCATTTCTTTGTCTTTTTCAGTTTCTTTCATCAGTGCGTTATAGTGTTCAGTAAACAAATCTTTCACCTCCTTGATTAAGCTTATGACTATTTTTTTCTCTTTCTTTTTCAAAAGATTTTAGTTATCTATTTGACAGAGTCAGCACAAGCAGAGGGAGAGGAACCAGAGCCGAAGGCAGACACTTAACCAACTGAGCCACCCAGGCACCCCTATTTTATTCTTTTTCATGCAATTGTAAATAGGACTGTCGTTTCAATCTCTCTAATAGTTTAGTGTTACAATATAAAAATATGGCAGATTTTTGTGTATTAACTTGTTAGAATAAACAGTTTTTTGGAAGTCTTCAGGGCTTTGTATATATAAAATCATGTTTCCACACAGTGATAGTTTTACTTCTTCCTTTCCAATTTTGATGTCTCATTACTTTTTCCTGCCTAATTGCTGGCAAGAGTAGACATTTGTATCATATACCTGACCTTCAAGAAAAGCTTTTGGTTTTTCTCCATTGAGTATGATATAAGCTGTGGGTTTGTCATATACAGTCTTTATTATATTGAGACACATTCTATCTATACCCACTTTGTTGACAGTGTTTATCATAAATAGATGTTGAATTTTGTCAAATGCTTTTTCGTCATTTCTTAAGATTATCAAGTGACTTTAACATTCATTTTGTTAACATGCTGTATCATATTGATTGGTTTGCAAATGTTGAACCATCCTTGCATCCCTGGATAAATCTCACTTGATCATGGTGTATGTTCATTTTAACATATTGTTGAATTCAGTTTGCTAATATTTTTGTTGGGGATTTTTGCATCTATGTTCATCAGGGATATTGGCTGGTAATATTGTATGTGTGTGTTGTCATTATCTGATTTTGGTGTCAGGGTTATGCTGGCCTTATAAAGGGAATATTTTCTCTTTGGTTTTTTTTTGAACCGTGTGAAAACAGGAATTAAGTCTTATTTGTGAATGTTTGATAGAATTCACGCTGACACTGTCTTATCCTGAACTTTTGTTGAGAGTTTATTTAATTACTGATTCAGTCTCCCTACTAGTGATTGGCTTATTCAGAATTTCTATTTCTTCATCATTCAGTCTTAGAAGATTGTATATTTTTGGAATTATCCATTTTTTCTAGATTGTACTATTTTGGGTATATAATTATTCATAGTAGTCTCAGGATCTTTTGTACTTCTTTGATATCAGTTATAACTTCTCTTTTATTTATGGTTTTATTTATATGAGCCTTCTGTTTCTTAGTCTAGCTAAAGGTTTGTCTTTTTTTTTTTTTTTTTTTTTAGATACAGCCTTTAGTTTAATTGATTTTTATTTTAGCTCCTGTTTCATTTCTTTTCACTCTGACCTTTATTACTCTCTTCCTTCTACCATGGAAATTTATTCTTCATTTTCTAGTTCCTGGAAATGAACTTTGTACTTAGGTACAAAGTTAGATTGTTTATATGAGATATTTCTTGTTTCTTGAGGTAGGCCTGTATCACTATAACCTGTCTTAAAACTGCTTATGCTGTATCCCATTGACTTTGGTATGTTATATTTCCATTTACATTTGTCTCGTGGTATTTTTTAAAATTTCTCCTTTGATTTCTTTGTTGACTCATTGGTTATTTATTATCCTGTTGCTTAATCTCCACATATTTGTGATTTTTCCAGTTTTCCTCTTCTAATTCATTTTGTTTCACGCTATTATAGTTGGAAAAGATGTTTGATCTGACTTCAGTGTTCTTAAATTTATTGAGACTTATTTTGTGGCTTCACATGTGATCTATCCTGAGGAATGTTCTATGTGCATTTGAAAAGAATGTGTATTCTGTTTTTGGATGGAATATTCTGTATATATCTGTTAAGTCCATCTGGTGTAATGTACTGTATAAGGCCGATGTTTCCTTATTGATTTTCTGTCTGGATGATTTATTCGTTGATCTAAGTGGGGTGTTAAAGTCCTCTACTGTTATTGTTTTGCTGTCAATCTCTCCCTGTATGTGTGCTAATATCTGCTTTATATATTTAGGTGCTCTTGTGTTGAGTGCAGGGATATTTACAGGTATTACATCCTCTTACTGGATTGACCCCTTTATTGTTATGTAATACCCATCTTTGTCTTTTTTATAGTCTTTATTTTAAAATCTGTTTTGTCTGTTCTAAGTATAGTTACCCAGCTTTCTTTTGGTTTACACTTACATGGAATGTCTTTTTCCATTCTTTCACTTTTAGTCTGTATAACCTTGTATCTGAAGTGAATGTCTTATAGGCAGCGTATAGATGAGTCTTGTATTTTTAATCCAGTCAGCCATGGAACTTAGTCCATGTACACTGAACATAACTATTGATAGGTACGCACTTATAGTCATTTTGTTCATTGTTTTCTGGCTGTGATGTAGTTCTTCTCTGTTTCTTTCTTCTCTTGCTTTCTTCCCTTTTGGTTTTATGACTTTCTATAGTATTATGTTTAGATTCCTTCTTCATTATCTTTTGTGTATCTACTATAGGTTTTGGCTTTGTGGTTACCATGAGGCTCACATGTAGCAGTTTACATATATATCTATATGTATGATGTATGAATGTTATATCTATATATGTATGTATGTTATTTATATAACATATATAATATATATATATATATATATATATATATATATATAAAATAGTCTTTTAAATCAAAAGGAAGTTAGGTTTGTCAATGCATTCTAAAACTTCACATTTTTACTCCCCACCCTCCATGGTTATATATATTTTTTAAAGATTTTATTTATTTATTCATGAGAGACACAGAGAAAGAGAGAGAGACAGAGAGACAGAGACACAGGCAGAGGGAGAAGTAGGCTCCATGCAAGGAGCCCGATGTGGGACTCGATCCCAGGTCTCCAGGATCACACCCTGGGTTGCAAGCGGCACTTAACCACTGCGCCACCAGGGCTGCCCCATGGTTATATTTTTAATGTCCCATTTTACATCTCTTTATTTTGTGTATCCCTTAACTATTTTTTAAGACTTATTTATTTATTTTAGAAAGAGCACAAGTGGGAGGGGCAGAGAGCAGGAGAAAGACTCTCAAGCGGACTCCACAAGCATCAAGCTGGGCATGGGGGCTGAATCTCACAGTCCTGAGATCAGGACCTGCCCCAAAACCAAGGGTCAGATGCTCAACCAACCTTGCCACCCAGGAACCCCTCCCTGATAGTTACTGTTATTTTTACTACTTTTGCCTTTAAAATTTTTATACCAGTATTGTTAAGTGATTAATCCATTACCATACATTTACCTGTACCCGTGAGGTTTTACTTTGTTTTTTTCTTACTAATTAGTGTACTCTTTTCAGCCTAAAGGAATCTCTTTAACATTTTTCATAGGGCCAAGTTAGTGATGTTGAACTCTGTTAGCTTTTGTTTCTCTGAAAAGCTCTTTATTTCTCCTTCAAACTCGAGTGATAACCTTGCTGGATATCAGGATATAGTTTTCCTGTTTGGAAGTTTTTTCCCTTCAGCACTTTAAGGATACCAGGCCTCTCCCTTATGGCCTGTAAAGTAACTGCTGAGAAATCTGCTAATAATCTCATAGATGTTCCCTTATATATAACAAGTTATTTTTTTCTCTTACTGCTTTTAAGATTCTTTAACTTTTGACATTTTAATTATAATGTGTTTTGGTGTGAGTCTCTTTGGGCTCCTTTTTTTGGGAATTCTTTGTGCTTTCTAGATCTAGATATCTGTTTTCTTCCCTAGGTTAGGGAGCTTTTCAACCATAATTTCTTCAGATGAGTTTCCTAAGCCTTTCTCCTCTAGAACTTTATGATAAGAATGTTGATCTGCTTGTTGTTTCATAAATTTCTTAACTATCTTCACTTTTTAAAGTTCTTTTCTTTTTGCTACTTTGTAGGGGTGAGTTTCACTGCTCTGTCTTCCAGATCACTGATACTTTCTTTTGTTTCATCTACTTTGCTGTTGAACCTCTCTACTATATTTTTCAGTTTAGTCATTATATTCTTCAGCTGTATGACTTCTGTTTGCTACTTACATTTCTAACTCTTTTTTGAAGCTGTTTTGAGCTTATACACTTCTGGAGACCCAGTCTTTCTGACTGTCACCTAGGGAATACTTCCATATTGCCTATTCTGGAGGCCAGCAGGGTTTACAATTGTGGTCCTACAACACTGTATATATTTGTATATCTTAAAAGCTCCTGCCTGAGAGTTAAGCTTCTGGTTATCCTAAAGCTAGGGGCTGACTGAGATCCTACCTTCTGGAAGACTCAAGGGGCTAGCCACTCCCTCAACAAGCAATCGGCAATAAGTCACATTGCTTAGACAATCACAAAGGTTCAAGAGATAACAAAGGGCAAGCTTAGTAATAAGATTCATCATTTATACAAGGCCACTCATCCAAGATTGAGAGAGAGAGCTATTTCACCTAATACATAGAAACGAGAAGAGAGTCAGGCAAAATAGGAAGGCAGAGGAATATGTTCCAAATGAAAGAACAAGACACACCCCTTCCCCACAAAACACTTAGTAAAACAGAGGTAAGTCCAAAGTAATGGCCATGAAGATGCCCAATGAACTCAAAGAATGAATAAAAACACTACAACTTCTCTGATCCTGTTTGAAAATATGGACTGTACTGGGAAAAAGAGTAGGAACCGGGAGACAAGGCTGGAGGGTCTTTCTCTAATTCAGTTAAACTTTATGGTCATTTAGGCCAGAATAACAGCAGTGGAGTGGTTGTGGTGAACCTGGCAAGAAAGCTTATTCTTGGTGGATAAGCTGTGGAGTGTGAGAGAAAAAAAAGACTTGAGGTTGCTTCCAGGCTCTTTGGCCTAAGCATAGGTGAAGTTGTCATTAGCTGAGATGGAGAGACTATATAGACAGTGGTTTGGGATGAGTGTTGAGAGACAAAGGTGTCAGATTTGGGTATGTTGAGTGTGAGACAGCTAGACAAACTAGAAGAGCTGCTAAGTAGGCAACTTGAATATATTAATATTTCTTGACCTTTTCTTCTTTAAGCAAGTGATATGCTTTTTATTTTTTTCCCTCCTTCCTCCCTGCCCCTCCTCTTCCCCTCCCTCCCTTCTCAACCTTCCTTCTTCCCTCCCCCCTCCCTTCCTTCCTCCTTCCAGTAGCCCAGTTGAGGGCTTGAATTTACAACCCCGAGAACACAACCTGAGCTGAGATTACGAGTCCAAAATTCGGGATGCCTGGAGAGCTCAGTGGTTGAGTGCCTGCCTTTGGCTCACAGTGTGATCCTGGAGTCCTGGGATCGAGTCCCGCATTGGACTTCCTGCATGGAGCCTGCTTCTGCCTCTGCCTGTGTCTCTGCCTTTCTCTCTGTGTCTCTCATGAATAAATAAATAAAAATCTTAAAAAAAAAAAAAAAAAAAAAAGAGTCCAACACTCAACCAACTGACCCACCTAGGTGCCTATTATTTTTTTCTAGGAATATTTTTATTACAAAATTCATTTCAAGAGATGTAGTTTTACTCAGTATTTTTTCAACATTTTACTTTATTTAATCATATCCTTTAACCAGTTTTTATAGACTACCAATTTTGAGAAAACTATTGCAAATATATTTACATCTAAAAGTTGGATTGTCAAATCCACTTTATGTTAGGAAATGTTTTTTTTTCCAAATTTTTTAAAATTTGAACTCAATTAACATATAGTGTATTATTAGTTTCAGAGATAGAGTTCAGTGATTCATCAGTCTTATAAAACACCCAATGCCCATTATATCCTGGGCCTTCCTTAATGTCCATCATGCAGTTACCTCATCTCCCTACTGCTTCTCCTCCAGCACCCTCAATTTATTTCCTATGATCAAGAGTCTCTTATGGTTTGCTTCCTTCTCTGATTTTGTCTTGCTTTATTTTTCCCTCCCTTCCCCTATGATCCTCTGTTTTGTTTCTTAAATTCCACATATTAGTGAAACCATATGATAATTGCCTTTCTCCGACTGACTTATTTCTCTTAGCATAATAGCCTCTAGTTCTATCCATGTCATTGCAAATGGCATGATTTAATTCTTTTTGATGGCTGAGTAATATTCCATTGGAGATATATTCCACATCTTCTTTATCCATTCATCTATCAATAGGCATCTGGACTCTCTTCATACTTTGGTTATTGTGGACATTGCTACTATAAACACTGGGATGCAGTGCCCCCTTTAGATCACTACATTTGTGTTTTTGGGTAAATACCTCATAGTGTAATTTCTGGGTTGTAGGGTAGCTCTATTTCCAACTTCTTGAGGTACCTCCAACTCTTTTCCAGAGTGACTGCACCAGCATGCATTCCCACCAACAACGTGAGAGGGTTCATAGGTGCCTTTTTAAATTAAATTAAAATTATTAAATTTCTTTTTTTTTAAATATACAAAATTTATCATCTTAACCATTATAAGTATATAGTTCATTGGCATTAATTACATTGACATTGTTGTGATACCATGACCACCATCTATCCATAGAACCCTTCATCTTGTAAAACTGAAATGCTGTACTCATTAAACAATAATTTTCCATTCTCCTATCTCCTTGGCCCCTAGCAACCACCGTGCTACTTTCTGATTTTGACTACTCTGTGTAGCTGGTATAAGTGGAATCAAAGTATTTATGTTTTTTTAACTGGTTTATTTCACTTAGCAAATGGCCTCACGGTCCTCCATGTTGTAGCGTGTATCAGGATTTTCTTCACTTTTGAGGCTGAATGATATTCTATTGTATGTATATTCCAGGTTTTGTTTCTCTTCATCTGTTGATGGATAGTTGGGTTGCTTCCATGTTTTAACTATTTTGAATAATGCTGCTGTCAACACAGGCATGCAAACATAAAGGATATGTTTTTTAAAAATCTTTAATACACATACGACTTTCATAGATTTTCTTTTACATAAGTAATTTCTAAGCACATTTTCATTATTAAAGATTTAGATGATATACCCAAATAGACAGCAAAACATGAAAGTTCCCATTCATCCTCTCCTCCTACTCCTGATTCCTCCAGTTGTTTGCCCTGTTACTCACATCCCTTTCTGATGCCTTTCTGCACATTTGTATGCATCTTCCTTTTTTAAATGGGGTCTTACTGCACACATTTTTCTGTAGTTTTTAGTCTTTTATTTAATAATGTCTTGGAGATCTTCCCAATCTTATTTTTGTTTTTTCTCTTTTAACAACGGTTCAAATGTTCCATAATGTTGCATCAATTCTTCATGTATATATACTTTTACACACACGAGTCTTTCTGTACATTCCTAGCAATAGAATTCCTAGGTCCAAGAAAACTTCTTAAACTCTTAATCATATCTTCTTTTCTATGATCTTTTATGGTTTGCTTGTCATTTTTCTGGAAAATCTATTATGCAGCTCTAGGAGTTTGGGAAATAGTTTTCTAAAATAAATTTCCTGGCTGTGGATTTGGTCCCCTTTGCAAAATATTTTTTAAACCATGAATTTTATAACTTGCTGGGTTTATTTAAGAAAAAAAAAAAAAACAGTTGATCTCTTAATCTAGGCACTTTAGGTAACACATGGAAGATACTGCCCTTATTTGAGTTTATGGGACAAATAGGGAGTTTTTGAAGGGATGATAAGAAAACATTGTTGAAAAATGTCTTTTAATATTTTCAGTGGAGAAACCTGGCATATCATGTTATTCAGGAACCACAATTAATATCACATTGTCATAATCACATTGATAACATGCAGTAATATAGTGAGATGGGCATATTGTCTCTGTGATGTCCAGCCCTCAAACCCATAAACCCCATTTAATCATGAGACAACATGAGAGAAACTCAATTTGAGTCTACAAAATACCTGACTGTGACTTTTCAAAAAGTACCAACATCATACAAAACAAGCAAAGACTGAAGGGTGCCTAGGCAGCTCATTTGGTTGAGCATCTGCCTTCAGCTCAGGTTATGATCCCAGGGTCCTGAGATCGAGTTCTGCATTGGGCTGCCTGCTCAGTGGGGAGCTTGCTTCTCCTTCTCCCTCTGCCCCTCCCTCTGCTTGTGCTCTCTTGCTATCTCTGTCAAAAAAATAAACAAAATAGCAAAGATTGAGTAACTCTCAGGTTGGGGTGAAGTAAGGAGACAATGAGAACTAAATGCAATATGATATTTTAGATTGGATTCTGTCACAGAAAATGAATCTTAGTGGGAAAATTGAAATCTAAACTAAATCTGTGTATCAATATTAAGTTCTTAGTTTTGATAAATATGCCATGGTTATTATATAAGATGCTAATTTTAGGAACCTAGGTGCAGTTCTCTCTAAATCTAAAAATATTTCAAAGTGAGTTGTTGAGGTGGGAGTATGGATTGCAACTAGGTGGCTCATTTGGTTGAGCATCCAACTCTTGGTTTCCGCTTAGGTCATGATCTCATGGGTTATGAGATTGAGCCCTGCATCAAGCTCCACACTCAGCGGGGAATCTGCTTGAAGATTCTCTCCCTCTGCCCCTCCCTACATGCGTGCTCACTTGCATGCATTCTCTCTCTCTCCTCTCCCTCTCAAACAAAAAATATTTTTTAAAAAAAGTAAGGTGTTTTTTTTGTTGTTTTTTATGGTATCTCTTTACTCTGGACAATGTACTTCTAAAAAGTTTGTCTTCCCTACAAAATTATGTTTGTCCTCTTAAATCCAAGAGATCCTCTTGTCTCAAGGTTGGGGAGTCCATTGAGCTTTTACGTACTAGAGACCAGGTACATTTGGAAGAGATGTTATGAATGGTTGAGACAGTATAGACATGGCCATAGCAAGGCCAAAAAGATGTGATCTGGAGGAATGGATGCTATGGCAAGAGAGCAGGCCTGAAGAATTAAAGAGTAAGTGGACTTTGCTTTGGAATGGATGGCCAAAGAGTGTGAAAGTGCTATTTGAGAATGATTTGGCAAAATATAATAATAGCCCAACACAAAGTTTTGCAAATAGGAGACAAAGTCACTGTAACCAGTAAGAGGGATTATCTGCCACTCACAAGTGATACAAAAGAAGACAGATAAGTGAAAATGAAGTCATAGTGGAAACCTCTCCAGTTGCAGTAAGAGATGAGGCTGAATTGATTGAGAATATCTGAGGCCTTTTGCATTTAGCATATGTCTAGACATTCCTTACAGGAGATGCAACTCAGCAAGTATAAATGAATAACCCAAATACAGAGGAATGCACAATGGGTAGGACCAGCGACTAATAAGATTTTCAGACCTCAGTAAGAGACATTATTTAAATAGGACCCTTCCCACACCAACATAATGGACTGTACTTGTATCTGTGCCTAACATTAACTGTTTAATCACTCTTCTTGGTAAGTTGGAATCTAAAAGTTAATATTAAATTTCTTGAATGGGTGGACCATCTGGTTCTAATTTTGGTTTCAGTTCCCTGTTATGCAATTGGCACCCAAATAAGAACTGTCTCCAAATGTGAGTAGGCTGAGTCAGTCATAAACACTCAAAAAAAAAAAAAAGTTTTACTTTGTATTGCTATTCCAAGATGTTAGAAGATGAAGTATTTAATGAAATGATCTTTTTTTTTTTTAATGGCACATTTCTTTACCATGATGTGTTTGTGGGGTTTTTTGTGTGTTTTTTACCATGGTGTGTTTGACCTAGAGTGGTGGTCAGCAAACTTTTCCTGTAAAGGGCCAGATAGTAAATATTTTTGGTTTTGCAGCCACAAATGGTCTCTATTGCCTATTTGTCATTGCTTTCTCCCCCTCCCCCCTTTAACCCTTTGAAAATGTGTTTTTTATGTCCTTCACTGTATCTTCATACTTTGTGGTAGTGCCTAAAGTTTGCAGACTAGTATTAAACAATGATCTAAAATCAAGTTTCTGGCTGCAGGTTTATTGCCACTGACCAAAAAAAAAGAAAATCATAAGCATGACTTTAATGGATTTATAAGAAAATGGATATGTAGTTGATCTCTTGATATGGGCATTTTGGCACAGTCATGGAACATATTCTCTAATAAATATGACACTTGCATAAAACCCATCATACCCTCAAAGTTTGCTATCCAGAGATAAAGTGCCTAGTTTTTAACTTCCAGTTATTTGTTCAAGACATATTTTGTTTTTAAATAGGCTAATTGTTAAAGTAGTTTCATCTTTTAATATGTAACGGTGATCTATTTTTCAAAGTTTCAGTATAATCTCTTTTCTCATTTAACCATTAGCTGTTTCATTTTTATAGTTTTATTGCTATAAATCATATTTACGCTTTCAGTGCTTCATTTTACAATCATGTTCTAGTTTCTGCCTCTGATTTAGAACTAAGCTCTGGCTTTTCCCTGTTTCTGTCCCAATGTCTTACTTCCAGACCCAGATGGTGTACTTTAGGACCATGAAGCCATCCTGGGGTCACTGTGGAACAAATATCCTAATGCTCCCAAAAGTTTGAGTGGTTGGATGTCATGCTACATATTTTAGAGATCTACTTTGCTTGCTTCACATAGTTTTTCTAAAAAGGTAGATAGGATCACACATTTAAAGATTTGAGCTTTTATTTCTTCTGTTTGCAATTGTTGTAGAAAATGTCTAATAATCTATAAATAACCTATAAATCTTGTATTATAAGCCTTTGTTCTACTTGGCTAAACAGTGCTTAATCCATGGCAGCCCGTTTTAGCAGAAGGGTGTCTGATGAAAACCCATTTAATTTGTTGTGGCATAGGTCTTTCAAGCTTGTCGACAATACTCACAACTGTTAATATCTTCTAAAATTTGTTTTACCAACATAAATTTCAAGGAGGACACAGAGGATAAAGCAGTAGCATGTGCAGTTTTTAATCAATACTGTTTAATTATCAGTTGAAATAAAAGGGAATTTTTTTACTTAGTAAAATGTTGATTGGGTTTTATTAGCTTTTCTTGTTTTGAATAATTAAGGCTTTTCTCTCTCATAGTTCTCTTTATAGATTTGGATTCTATGAAAATGAAACTCTGTTTTTTAAACAATGATAGTTTCTTAAATGGAATACTTTTATTTAGTGATCATAATATTCCTGCTAGAAATTTTATTTTCTCCAAAGCAGGGTCCAGTCTATTGTTACTATCACTGTGCCAACTAGAAGAAAGGGAAATTTAATATGAGTAGTATAAAGAGAAAACATTGGCCTATGATTTCTTAAAAAGTCTCTGAAATCCAACAATTAACTTCTTAAATTAGGAATAGTACAGAAAAAAAGATCTATTTTCCTACATATATACCTTAAGTATTTCAGTATTTTAGAGTTTTGAGCTATAGATAGGATAGTATAACCTTTTATAATCCTTTTTTTTTTAATGTGGGTATTAGCTCATATATGTAGATCTGAAGTATGAGTAGTGAGTGAGGGGGTATGTGTGTATTTGTTCGTTTCTCACTGAGCCATTCTTCTAGAGTCTTTAGGTCAGCTGTCATGTCGGTGCTTTCCTGCTTTGTTCTTTTGAGTCACTCAATGGCTGATGACTGACTGGCTGCTGGAAAGGAACGCTTGCAACAGATGAATGCTGGGGCCCTTCTGTCCTCTCCTCCCCTGTAGCAGCTGCACTCTGCCCTTTCTTTGGCCCTGCTAGGAAAGGAGGGAGTGAGGGAGAGGGCGTGTGTGCGCCTGCGTGCCTGGGGGCTGATTTCTGTCAGTATGTGATACAAGGTTTCTCAAGCACATGGAATGAGAGCTTTCCCAAGAAATTCTGTCAAGGCCAGCACACACGGGAAATGTATTTCTATGCTTAGCCTTGTAACTGTGATTGTTTTTTGTTTTATGGGGTAAGAAGAAATTTAGCTCCTGTGACGTAGCTGTGCTCCACCTCTGTATTTACCTGCCCTTTCTTTTTTGAACTCTTCCAGGCAGCAGTATCTGTCCAAAGATCACTATAGTTCCACCTTATGTGAAAAACAGCAGGACCCCACTGGTTGATCAGAATGTATCTAATGAAGAGGCTCAGGGAATAAATGGAAAAACGCCAGCGAAACACTCAGCTGCAAGTCCAAAGCCACAAGGTATGTTTGTTGTTTTAATCAGGTTGGTTGGTTTATTATTGATGAAGACTGTCCAAAAGAATGATAATGTCTAAGAAGGAGTTTTAAGCTCTAAATGAGAGATATTGGATGAGTGCGTTTATCTATTTATTTATGGGGAAAAAAAAATCAGTCTCATGCAGAGTTGGGTATTTGTTCTCCTAAAACACCTTATACATTTTTCTAATATGGTTCTTTTCTCAATCCTGAAATTTACATGTCCCCTAAAGGGGACTGTGATCGCTTCATGCATTATGCCTGACCTGGTGCATGGCCTGACTTACTGTTTGTATAATAAATGTCTGACAAATGAATGACTACTATCAGAAAGTCAGTATGGCTTGCTAGGTGTCAGAGGATCTGTGAAACAGATAATTGTAAAACTGTGCTTAACATCCTTAGTAAGAACATGATTTTACCCTATTCAGGAACTGGGGCTTGAAAAGGTTTCTTAGTAAAGTCATCCACAGAAATTAAAATAAATGAAAGTACAACATTGTACTTTTAAATTTTAACTCCTCCATTCAAGAATTGAGCAGCCAACAAGGGGAAAACAGTTATAATGGTGGAAATCTTTGAATGTTTTGATTGGGGACCATTTCCTTTTAGCAATAAATCTCTAGTGAACTGGGTATTAGCTTTGAGGAGCACAAAACTACAATTTTGATGATAGTAAGGCCTTTGGAAACATGAACACAAAGCTAAACCCTACTGTGATTTAATGTGTAGTTCCTTCCTAGTAGATTTTTATTTATACCAAATGCTGAACATTCAGCCAAGAAACAATATTGGGCATTTGGGGGGAAAAATTTGTTTGATTTTTGTTGTATTTACTTAAGTCTTATTCTTTGAAAGAAACGTTGTTACAGAGAGCACATCATAAAAGAACAAGTGTTACTCTTTAAAGTTCTTACAAAAAAAATAAAGTTCTTACATTTTTTAGGATTTCTTACATTTTTTAAGACTCTGTAAGAGTCTTAAAGGCACTTAAATAGAAAGGAGCTTAAAATAGAATCTTCCAGATTGTAGGACATTTTTCTTTTTGTTCTCACTAGTAGCTATATTTGTAGTGGTATGGGGTATGGCTATCAAGTGAGGTCAAATCATTGGTAATTCAAATGAATGGCCCATTCATGAGTTTATAACCTTTTCTTTTGACCATAATTCCTCCCTATATAATTGATATGAATATGAACATAGAATTTTTTTTATCATGATTGAAGCTGTTTTATTTGTAAAATACAGAATTCCATCTTGCTCATTAGACCTGAGCTGACAGAGATCAAATGAGGTAAAAATATAAAAAAATTAATGTAATTCAGTTTTATGTAATTGCCCAGATCACAAACACGAATTTTGTTATTTAGATAGCCTCTTTTGGGGAAGATGTATTACTTCATTGTTTTTCATAGTTCATCAAGATAAATTACACTAATGTCCTTCCTGAGCTGCTATGTGCCAAAATAATCATATTCTTTAGGGAGATAACAGTTGATTTTGCTTTTGCTGTTTGTAGTTGTATTAACATCAATATATTGGTATTTACATACACATTTACTCCCTGTTCTGAATATGGATTAAAATATATAATTTTACATAACTATAGGGGCTATTTCCAGGTATTAAATAAATGACTTAGAGAACATTGTACTTTTAAAGTGCTCCACTCATTGTTTGGGCCCTTCTCTGATTTCCCAGCTAAAATTTTAAACCCCCTGTGACCTTTGACATTTTATATTTCCTCATACCTATTTTATTTTTTCTCATCCGCTACAATCTGACCTACCATATATTTCACTCATCCATCTTAGTTTTTTTTCTGCCTTTGTACTGCCAATCCCCACAGCATAGCAGGCCTTCAGTAGTACTTGTTGACTGACTCCCTGCTCCATCACCACATTTCCTCCACTTTGTTTCTGCCGTTATTTGTTTAAAATTTGGAAGAATGTGTGCCATATAGAGAAAAACATTCAGGAAATGAGGCTACATCTTGGTATTGTCAGATCAGCTGCCAAATAAATTGGGCACTGCTTACTTATTGATCAAATAAAAGTGTTCCCCACCCTCTAGTGGAGAGAAGCTTACTTTTAATTTCTCCAAACCCTTAAGAATATTTGGGGGGGGCGGGGAGGGGGGTGACTAGGTGGTGGGCACTGAGGGGGGCACTTGACGGGATGAGCACTGGGTGTTATTCTGTATGTTGGCAAATTGAACACCAATAAAAAATAAATTTATGATTAAAAAAAAAGAATATTTGGGGGACTGAGACAAAGGAAGGGTTATTAATGGGTACTTCCTACACAGATCAAGGGATTATCACACTGATACCTTTATTTTCACTTCATTGCAAATCCCTTACAAATTATGAATGGTGAGCCTACTGAGGCTTCAAGATCCATTATGTAATTTTAATTGAATTGAAGATTCTTATTTTAGGTAAGTGTTCTCAACTGGAGATAATTTTGCAGCACCCTCACCCATCCCCACCCCATGCCTTGCACTTGATATTGTCTAAAGACATTTTTGCTTGACACCACTGGTGACAGTTTCTAATGGCACCGAGTGGGTAAAAGCTAGGGATGTTGTTCAGCATCCTACAATGCACAGACCAACCCTTCCTAAACAAATAATTATCTGACCTGAAACGTCAGTAGTTTGAGAAATTCTGATCTGGATCCTCAATAGAGCTCATAGTTAAATCTTTTCTTTTTTTTCCCCTCATGTGGAGTGCTAATAATATCATAGCTATAACTTGTTTTAGTGATATCTAGGAGAAGGGCCAATATTAAATATTTATTAGTGGTGATTATGTAGTAATATGTGGAATAACATCAGCTTTATATTTTTGTGTTTATTAATAAGTTATAGAGATATAGTGTACAGCTTGGTGACTATGGTTAATAATACTGTATTGTGTATTTGGAAATTGCTGAGAAGAGATCCTAAAAGTTCTCATCACATGAAAAAAATTGTAAGATGGATTTTAATTAGACTTTGGTGATCATTTCATGATACATCCAGATATGAAATTCTATTCTATACCTGTAATTAATATAATGTCATATGTCAATTTTATCAATTAAAAAACACCAACAAGTGTTTTTGAACAATTATAGTTTTTGAAACAATGAAAGAGCTAAATTGTAGATTAGATAAGCTTCCATTTGAATCCAAGTAAGAGCCTGTAGCTTTTTAAATGGATTCCTTCAATAGTTAGGGCTTGTTTTGCTTCAGCCTCAGAAAATACCCTAAAGCCTTGGAAAACAATGGTTTATTCACTTCATACCAATCCTACCCGTCAAACAAATAAATTACTGAGCAACTTCCAACATAAGTCTTTCTTCTTGTTCACCACTTTTAATATTGGCCTATTTCCTGCCATGCGAGACATAACTCAAAATAACTTCCTTAGCAATTAAAGCTAATAGTTCTTTTTCTCTCAGGAGCTTTGATCCATAGCATTCTCCATAGTTGATTATTTTGATAGAGCATGTTTATTATCACTTATCAATCATTAAACTTTAATGTTTAAAAAAGTTTCATGAACTTTGAAAGCCACACTATTGTTTGAATAATTTAAATATATGTGAGGTACTCAAACCTATTTCATTTGCTTCTAAAGTAAAGCATCCTATGTGTAATGTTATATTCTTAAGGTATAATATGTTGTAAATTTATAATGTATTAAAAATAACCAGCTATGTAGGATACCTTGCTGGCTCAGTCAGTAGAGCATGCAACTCTTGAACTCAGGGTTGTGAGTTCGAACCCAATGTTGGACACAGAGTTTACTTAAACATGAAATAAAGTAAAGTAAAGTAAAATAAATTAATAAAATAAAATAGCCAGCCATTGTTTTTCATAGTAAGTAAAATGAGAGCAATCAAAATCCACTGGTCATCTCCAAATTTAAGCTGACAGTTTGTTTTTTTTCATGCTCAGTAATTATTTTTGGATGGTTGGAAATTTTTTAATAAATTGCTTTGTTCTACTTATGGTCTGTAAAATTGGCTGTAATAGAACCCATTTTACTTAGAGTCAACTAGATATCTCAAATTTAGCATGTCCATAACTGTTCTACTGATCTCCTCCCCCAAAATTGCTTTACCTGTTGTGTCCATTGATGACAATTCTATCCTTCCAGTGGTTCAGGCCAAAGGTCTCCAGAGTCATCCTTGACTCCTCTCTCTTTCTCGCATACCTCACATTTATTCTATCAGAAATCTACTTTTAAAACAGACCTGGAATCTAGCCGTTTCTCACTACCTCCTTCAAAGTACCATTATCTCTTGCCTGAATTTTTGCAGTACTCTCCTGACTATTCTCCCTATTTCTGCCCTGTTTCCCAACATTCTCAGCAAAGCAGCCAGAGAGACATAGTTGGATAGAAGTGCC
The DNA here is from genome assembly GCF_018345385.1 of Vulpes lagopus. Lineage (NCBI taxonomy): Eukaryota > Metazoa > Chordata > Mammalia > Carnivora > Canidae > Vulpes > Vulpes lagopus. The sequence continues at coordinate 29,381,754 of NC_054844.1, forward strand.
TGTCATGTTACTCTTTTGCACAGAACTCTGCAATGACTTCTCATTTCACTCAAAGTCACTCTGCTAGAGACTTCCATTGTCTCTAGCTTGGTCTCTACTAGATGGAATACTCTTCCCAAAATAACTCCTCTCAACTTCTTCAAGTCTTCTTCAAATCTGAACTTTTCAAAGAGGCCCACTTTGAATACTTTAATATAATACTGCAATCTGCCCTTCCCCTCCATTCCCTGTACTCCAGATCCAAATTATCTTGTTTTTTTATTAGCCCTCCCCTCTTTTCTTAGCTCTCACCACCTTCTCATATATGGTTTACTTAATAGGTTTTTTTGTTTCTTTTATTTTGTTCAGATAAGATCAAGTACATAGAACTTAGTAAGTATTTCATAAATACTGAGTTAATGAAAAATTAAACTTTAAAGAGACCTTGTATAGATAATGGAAAAATTTCTGTAGCTTATGTATTTTGAAAATGTCCAGTTCCTAATGGTTCTGTTAATTTATACTTCTTCTCTAAATGTATGAGATTTCATATTGCTTGATATCCTCACTGACACTTGGTATTGTCAGATTTAAAATTTTTGGTTAAACTGATGGGGCTGAAGTAGAATCCTATTTTAGATTTAATTTTCATTTCCCTGATTATTAGTAAGGTTGAACAGTTTTTCCTATTTACAACCTTTGGGCTGCAGGGGGAAGAAATAGTAAGTTGAGTTTCAGCCATTTTCAACTGGAGGTGCTGATAGAACACCTAGGAGATGTCCAGAGAGCATTTGGAAATGTTGACCTCCATAGGGTAATAGAAAGATCAGAAATGATGAGAGACAGGGTGAAGGAAGGGAAGACAAGAGGTTTTATTTTACTTATCAGTTCTCTTTTTTTCACCAAAGTACAAATTATATTCCCCTAAGGCAGTGTTTCTGACACTTTAACCATTCATGTATCATCTTGAGATTTTTGTCATATACATGTAACATTTGTGCTCTTTTATTTAAAATGTGCATTATTTATTTTCCATTTGGGTTGTATCCCTTGATGAGTTCCCCCATTTTTCCTTCTAAAATAATGGTACCCAATGCCCACTTTTATCACCCTCATTAAAGTGTCTCCTCACGAGGGGACACCTGGGTGGCTCAGCGTTTGAGCATCTGCCTTTGGCTCAGGGCATGATCCCAGGGTCCCAGGATCGAGTCCCACATTGGGCTCCCTGCATGGAGCCTGCTTCTCCTTCTGCCTAGGTCTCTGCCCCTCTCTCTCTCTCTCTCTATCTCTCGTGAATAAATAAATAAATAATTTTTAAAAAAAGGGTCTCCTCACGAGACTACAAACTCCTTGATAACATTAATTTGTTCCTTTATGTATTCCACATGCCAAGCACTGTGTGCATGGTTACTATGAATATATTTGTGATCAAAATAAACTTGTTTGTTACCCTCACAGAATTCCAGCATCATGGAAGAGAAAAGATTTACATATATACTAAATATTTTATTTCTGGTTTGTTTAATACCATTTATGACTACTTAATCATAATAATTTATTGTAAGCACTTTGGAGAAAAAGTACACAATGCTATGAAACAGTTTGAGATAGACATAATTGAGATGGGAAAAGTCAGTGGAGTTATCTCTGAGAAACTGGCTGATACATATCTTATTTGAGTCTTCTAAGCATCTACAGGTATCTGATATATAATAAATAATGTTCACTGAGTAAACTCTAGATGGATAAATTATAACAATTTTTACAGTATTATAAAGAACATATTAACTTCCTTTTTTGAATATTTTAATTAGGAATGTTGACATTATCTCTAATATGTAAACTGGCTTTTTTTTGATGAGGTATTGTCCTAGTTTGCTATTTTGGTATATATTCTACACAGGAAAGTTTTCCTTAAAATTAACAAATATCACACTTATATAAGTCCCTTCTTTCTCAATGGATGCTATATTTAACCATTCCCCCTGAGCATTTCTTGGAAAATAACACCATTTCCATAAAAAGAAGCATGACATTTTCTAATTGGGATTTTCTTGTGTTGAAAGGGAATGAGGTGAATCAATTGTTAAACCTCTAGTTTATTGTGATACTTTTTTCCCCTTCTTTGTAAGAATTGATAACTCACATTTAAATGATGACATGTAGGCCAGTGAGCATCAGGCAACTGTCAGCTGAGTTTACAGAAGAAATGAGATGACTGAAAGCCAGAATAACCAACTGGGGGAAATTGGGGCATGTAATTAGGAGATATGATTCCCGACCCTTCCTCTGGAAGTCAGGGCAAAGATTTTAAAAAAAGAAAGAAGGAGATCATTTTATTTGATTTGTTAGAACCAGTTATAGAAAAATGCATACATGTTACATAATCCTTTACTCAGAATGTTAATCCTAGAGGAAAATTATATTGGTTTTCAAAATTGAAGTAATTACTGTACTGATGAAGCAAGCACTTATGGCATATTTCTCATCTATAGGATTTCTCCTCTGTTAGAGAAATTCTGTAGATTTTATTTAATATTTCAGGAAATTATCCATTAACTAAGTGAAGGACTTGAAGGACTTACTACTAACAAATAATTTGTGGTATATTAATGCAAGCCAACTATAAATATAGCAGACAATAATAATAAAACTCCTATAATCCCCTTTTGCTGGTTTTATAATAGGGAGCAATGCTGGTAGAGGAAGGAAGTAGAGTCTGGGTGTGAGTCATAAAATCAGATCCGCCTTATTCCTCCAGGGCAATCACTTGACCACTCTGAATCTTCCTAGACATAAGAGGTGAATAATGCTACTACCTACCTCAAAGAACTCTAAAGTGAAAATTTTCACCTAAGATCGAATGAGATCTAGTGCTTTTGTTAAATGGGAAGATGGTATAGTAATTACTGTTGTTTGATATTGTTTTGTTGACTTTTATATAGAATTTACTAGCTCTTGATTCTGTTATATTAGTTCTTACTCATAATTAGAAAAACGAACAACTTGAATCTTGGAGATGGGATTTCAGTAGGGCACAGCAAATGTGCAAGACAGGTAGAGATCCCTTGGTTAAGATTCAGTACAAATTTGACAGACCCCTTTACAAAAATTTGATAATGCTAAAGACTTTTGCACCCAGGTCACCAGAGTTTCATTTGTTATGGAATACCTATCACTGAAATACTGAATTCTTTGAATTCTTTTTCGACAGTGCCTCCAAAGCCATTATATCTGCGGAATTCACCTTCTTCCAAAATACACCAAACCCCCAGGCATAAAGCTTTATCTAGTGCAGAACCAAGGATGGAGAAGGAAGTTAAACCTGCCTCTGCTTCTTGTGTTTCAAAAGAAAAACCCAGTAAGGTATCAGATCTCATCAGTCGCTTTGAAGGAGGCAGGTAAGAGCTCATTTACAATGGGAGAAGGAAGAGGGGAGAAGAAAGTGGGGGGGTGGGGGGGTGTTTTTTTTTTTTTAAAGATGTTAGAGTAATAGATTTTCTTTTTTTCTTTTCTTTCTTTTTTTATTTTTTTATTTTTTTTAAGTAGTAGATTTTCTAAATCAAGTATTTTATCCTACTAGGTTTGGGAGGCTTTTAGAAAGAGTAAATTTTAAAAATATTTAATCTTGCCCTAATATGAATTGTCATTTACTATATATTACCTATGTGTAGCACTCTCTGTTGCCAGCTTTTTCATCACATTGTGTGCTGTATAGATCAATAGATACACACTCTCATTTCCTTTGTATCTGCCTATGTCACTTAGTTTATTCCTTGGGGTCATGTTTTTGGCAGCTAGATGTCTGGGTTGGGAAGGCAGAGCTTGCTTCTCCTTTTCTCACTTTATATGTTTGTGGCTATAATTTCTGCAGGCCTGTGCTATCTCTGTGGCCTTCTTTCTGACCCACTTTTATTTACCCTGAATCTTCAGTATCCATTCAGCTCCCATCCTCCTCTCCCTACTCCATTGTATCATACTAGGTGTTGTGAGGAGATACTGCCAATAGCAAAATTCATGCTGAATTTCAGTTTTGTATTTATTAGATACAATTTTATATTCTTTAGCCCTAAGGTTTCAAAAGATAGGTAAGATGTGTATTTCTCACTTAAAGATAAAAATAAACTCACATTAAGTTGCTTTTCTCCTATATGACCTCAATTGCTTTTTCTTAAAATTCCCATCACTGACAAATAGAATAAAAAAAAAATTTACCAGAAGGATATTATCTCTCACCAAAAGTCTGTATTTAATTAAACAATGTATATAACCTCCCTTTCATCCTTGAAGCCAAATATTTCCATTCATTCCAATGTAAATGGAATGGTTTCCCACTAGGTGATTTCATTATTTATTTGCAAGATTTATTGTTATTTAAATAGTGGATCATAGCTTGGAAATACTTCAAAAATCTTCTGAAAATTGTGACCAAGTACAAAACTGCAATGTCCTTCACTTAAAATGAGACTATATTTAGTAACAAGTTCTTGAGAAGAAAAAGTAGTTCAGAAGCCTGTCTTCATTTCCATTCCCAATCAATTGTGGGAACTTGAGTCATAAATATTTAAACTTCAACATCTCTTCCTCTGAAGTAGGAATTTTAATACCTTTGCTATCTAAAATCACAGGAATCTTTACTGGAATGATTTAATTCTACTTTAAAATTTTTTGTTTCTCAGGGCAAGTTGACTGAGTAGCACAGAGAGTGACCCTTGGTGGTTGCAGATTCTCAGGGCCATATTCGATGACTACATAATATCAGGAAGGGCTGAAGCCCTGACCCCTCTCTATAGTGTAAACCAGATTTGGGAGGAGCTGTGGGAAGCCCTTAAGGGGTCAGTATTGAAAGGCTGAGCCTTCTGATTTCTCACCATTTTGGTAACCAACTGTTTGCATTATTGTCTATACACAAAACATACATAGTTTTTCCAGCTAGTACCACTTTCCTTTAACTCTTTCAGACTTCACAGATTCAAAGACATTTTTTGATGCAAAGTTTGAAGGTTTTTTTCCTAAGGAGAGATGTGTTGTAACTTAGAACATTTTGAACACACTTATTCCAAGTGCAGGTAGAATGTATTGTAAGCGTTTTGGCAAATCTGGTAAATGGGTGTTACTATGAGAGAGTCTCCTGCCAATATGAAAAATGATTATATGTTCTTAGTTATTACCAGTAGGAACCAGCCCTAAAAGTGTATGAGTGGGTTAATGTTGCATTGAGTCTATAGGACTTGAATGGGAAGTTGTATTTCCTTTTGAGTGATGTACATGTGCCTACAGTAGGTGTAGCCTTCAGATTTTACCCCAGTTGTTACAGCTTTACACTAGCATTTGGTGGAATAGAGATCCAGCAGGCCAAGTTACCACGAAGAAACGGACCACCTGTAAACGGACATGAAGAGTGGGGCTGTAGATTACCACACTGGAAGACTTTACTTATATATCAATATTTTACTTTTTGCAGTAATGCAAATAACTAATATTTATATGAGTGATTTGGAGTATGTATTTGGAGCACATGAATTTTGTTTATTATCTATGCATGTCTGTATTACTATGGTTTCTTTCTTTCTGTCTTTCAAGTGTAAGAGAAACTAGACTTGGGGCAGCCCAGGTGGCTCAGTGGTTTAGCGCTGCCTTCGGTTGTGATCCTGGAGATCCAGGATCGAGTCCCATTTCAAGCTCCTTGCATGGAGCCTGCTTTTCCTTCTGCCTGTGTCTCTGCCTCTCTCTCTCTTGCATGAATAAATAAATAAAATCTTAAAAAAAAAAAAAAAAGAAACTAGTCTTTTTAACCTATGAAAGATTTCAGGATTTTAGAAAGAAATAACATTTTGTACAAAACTGAACACTGGTTTTTCCTAAGGATGCTTCAAGGCCAACTGTTTTTCCCCCATGGTCTGGCATCCACAAAACAGCAGGAATATATATATTGGTTCAACCACTGCTTTTACTGACCTATCGCCACCTTATCTCTATCCCACCTCCATGTGAATATCTCCTGGATATCACTTATACAGCAAATTCTTGCCCTTCATCCAAAACAGTCCATTCCAAAAATCCTAAGCAAGCCTAAAGTTGGTTCAGAGGACCTGCTGAAGATCTTTCTGCTGGGTTTCTGGACACTGACGTAGTCAGGAAAAGGAAGGCCATACCACTCAAATCTCCAAGGACCATTTGAGAAATCATCTAGGCCAAGGATATACTTCCCTAGAAGGCAAATATGAACGATGGAGTATGTGACACTTATTTACATTGACGGCCACCAACTTTTATATATATGGTATTTTCCCTTGCCAAATTTTTCCTTTCCTTCCTGTGATGCTGAGCTTACCATGGCTTTTATTACTTTCTTGCCGTCTGTGGTTATTCTCTGTTCCATTCTCCAGTCCAGATCAGCAGTATCTGGGAAGAGTAGAAAGAATGAAAGGAGAAGATAACACATATCTGAGCATTGTTCATGGACCATGCTGCTGTGTCCTCTAGCCCATAACTTCTAACTGCACTGGAGAAGAGGACAGACCTGGATTTTCTTCTCATGTTTTTTAGCTTGTAACTTCTGTCCACACTGGGGAAGAGGCCAGACTTAGACTTTTTTCCCATGTTTTGTGTGCAGGCTATTTACCTGCTTCTCATTCTCTCCTTCATGTTCTGGTATATTAAAATGTGGGGTGAAGACCAGGGATTTAGAGTCAGACTTCATGGTTCAGACTCTAGCTGTATCATTTCTTAGCAAAGTGACATCACTGCCTTGTGCAAGTTTCTAAGGTTCAATTTCTCTATTTTAGGGTCCTGTATTAGAATTATTATGAGGTTGAAACAAATCATGTGAAGAATACCATGTACTTTCCAGCACTTAATAAATGCTAGCTACTGTTACTGAGTGACTGCTATGATCATTGTTACAATCCCCGTTACTCATTGTTGAGCACTGAGCACTTTCCATAGGCCCAGCACTGTGCTGCAAGGTGGGAAGAAAGCAGAGAATGAGGTAGGCATGATCTGCACCCTCACAGAGTAGAAGTCTGTGTTCATTTTATCTCCTTATTAGGTCATAGGAATCTCTCCAAGACTGCAGCCCAGAGATTTATGTTTTTCCTCCCTGGAATCCTAGATTAAAATTTTATGCAAATATTTGTATATTGGCAATTAGGTTCTATTGTACTATTAGGGTTATATATAATATCAAATAATAACAAGGGCTTTATGGAAAATTAAAACGAAATATGTAATTTATGGTAGAGTGCACTTAAAATAGAATAATCCAAGAAAACCTCTTTGAGGTGACATCTGAACAGAATCCTGAATGATGGGAAGGAGTCAGCCACACCGATGTCTTGGGGCAGGTCATCCTGAGCAGAGAGCACAACAGCTGCAGAGACCCTTAGATGTGCACTTTGGCTTGTTGGGAGTGTGGGAACAGCAGGAAGGCAGGAGTGGCAAGAGCTCAGTGAGTGAGTACAAATGGAATTGAACAAGGCCAGGGCCAGTGGAGGGCTCATGTGTACAGAATCCTCGGTGGGGGGGGCAGGATCCCAGATTTACCTTCTAAGTATACAGGGTGCCACAGTTCAACCTCTGTGGTTGACTCGGGGAGACTGGATTTGAGAGGACCGAGACTGGAAACAGAGAAGTCAGTTAGGTTATGGCAGCAGAGGTAAAGTTCTGAGAATGTGTTCTGCTTTCTAAACAGAAGTAACCTTTGATTTCTAACCTATTCATCAATTGGGGTCTGACTGTACTTGTTTTTAATCTGTATAAAAGCGGGGCACCTGGTTGGCTCAATAAGTTAAGCCTTCGGCTCAGGGTCATAATCTTGGGGTCTTGGGATCCAGCCCCAAGCAGTGAGCCTGCTTATCCCTCTCCCCCTGCTCATGCTGTCTCTCCCTCTCAAATAAATAAATAAATAAATAAATAAATAAATAAATAATCTTTAAAAATATATGAAAGTGAAAATCTTGGGAAAAGATGGCTTTAACTATAAATATTTCTCACATCTCAGTCCTTACTGGCGAGCCATGTTGATAAACAACACGAGGAAATGTTCCAGACCCTATAGCAAATGCTCAGTCTTATCTTTTTACTTAAATGTTTGTGTGTGGCATCCCAGAAGACTGAGAACTATACTCAGCTATGCTAATCAATGTTTCTAAAACCATCAAAGGAAAAAGTCTTCACTTTTCCTTTCAGTTGGAATAAGCTGGTCTGTCTTCTAGAACTTTGCCAGTGTTTTCATGCTTCTTTTGTATTATATCTTTTAGCACATTATCAACTTACAGTGATTTGAAGAAAGATTCTGGTGTGAACCTGAATGTTCCCAGAACCCCAGGAAGGCATGGACTGACAACCACCCCTCAGCAAAAGCTCCTCTCCCAGCAACCACCACAGAAGCAGGAAAATGACACAGATCCAACTCAGGGTGTACAGACTGGTGTGGCTAACGGTGTTATGGCAGCACAAAACCAGATGGAATGTGAGGAGGATAAAGCAGTCACTCTTAGCCCAGAGACTCCTGTTCAAACTTCTGAACCCTTGCTTGCTGTGAATTTAGTGAATGGAGAAGGAGAGGAGGAAGCAACCACACGCCCCGCAACCCCCACAGCAAATGACTATGATGGAAATGCTTCTGACAGTAGCTGCAGGACTCCCAGGGTCAGCCAGGTGCTCCCCCCGGAAGAAGGAAGGGCAGACATGGAAGCCAAGGTGCAAGAGCGGGAAGATGGAGAAAGCCCTCTGGAACCAGAGCAGCTGGACCAGCACCCGGAGATGAAGGTAAAGCATGAGCCTAGCTCATAAGTAGGAGGAAGCACCAACTGTTCCACTACTGTTTTTAAAAACTCTACTTAATAGCACCCGTGAAATGAATGAGTCAGATCACCCACACCACCAGTTAAATAATTTTTAAGCTTTAGCTGCTAATGGTTGCTTCCCCTAACTCTATGAGGAAATATTTCACTTTTTCTGGTATAGTTTCTGTTGATCTTCCTATTATGATTTGAAAAGTCCAATCATTCTGAAGACTTTATTATAGGAAAACTGTAAGCTTATTGTTTACACTTACAGAGGAAGAAGACGTTCTTTGTTGCTCTAGATATCAGGGAATATCTATGGGCTAATATTTATGGGCTAAGCAAGAGGAAGTTGTATAGTTTTTGCTTTTCAGATGTTTCTAGTCTGAAAGAGTAACTTGGACTAGCAAATATTTCATGAAAGGACACAAATATGGAATATTCAAAAACTATTCAACAGATTGTAACCATTACTCATTCCAGGCTTCTAAATTTTTTTACATATTTCTAGCTAATATAGTTTTAAAACAATTGGCTTACTCTTGGATTTAGAAGCCTCTTTAAATATCATCTTAATTAAGCAATTAAGTTCCAGAAAGCTGAAATGATTTTTCACAGCAGTAGCCTGGACACTTGGTGCCCTGATTCACAGGCCAGTATTGTGTCCCTGATGCAAAAAGAATCACAAACTTAAGTGCCTAAATGCAGGAATTATCAGTGATTACAGCATCCACGAGTAATGTACTAGAGAGAGGTGAGGCTGTGGCAAACTAGAAGTTCAAATAGTTTCTAAAGAGGGCTACAGTTCAGTGAACTGCTTAAATGACATATCTGCCTGTATGCAAAATCTAAGCTCATAAGGACTGATTTGCTGGTGGGATATATCCATGATTTACCTGTACTACAGCAGAAGCTTTGATACAATTCTAGTAACAACACCATTGCATTTGTGTTCTTTATTAATGTCAATATGGTGGAAGGATTAATAAATTTGGCTTTTATAAAGTACCTGGAAGTTCTCAGATCAAAGATGCAATAAAAGCATCATATAGTTCCCTGGAATATAAAAGAGTTCCCATTACTCAGTCTCTCTTTTTGATTATAAATAACAATGTGTGTAGGAGAGTTAAGAATTGAAAATTTGGCAATTATAGGAAAATCTGTAAATGACCAATCCAAGTCCTAAATCTATTTAGGGTTTTTTTATGGTGCCGTGTGCCATAAGTAGCATTAATATAGGAAGAAATTCAAAAGGACTGATACTGAAATATTAGAGTAAAAAGTGATTGTTTGATGTCTTTAGAACTCTAAGTAAAATAAAATCCACGTTATGGTACAGTTTCACTGACCCTGAAAACGAACCCAAAGAGACAAAAAGCCAGGGATTTATTTTCTTCCAGTTAGTGAATTAATTTTAAGTGCTGACTCTCAAGCGGGGAAGGTTTAAATAAGGAAGTGGGTGGGAGAAAAGTGAGTCATACTTGGTGACATTATCTGAAACGTTAAAGAAACAGGACATTGCAAAGTGAATCTCTTCACTACATCTTGATGTAGTGGTATATTTTAGTGCCGCTGTGCTTAAACCATGGTGAACAGAAGAGAAGGTTAGAAGTAAGAAGCTCAAGACTCCTACATTTGTCCTTTTATAGTTGGGATGATGCCACCAGCGAGTATTTATAAAACAGTAAGAGCTATTCTTATTAATATTTTCATTGGTAATCCCTGTAGTTGCTAGGTAGTACTTTTTTTTTTTCCTGTCTTGTATTATTATCTGTACATTCTCATGGATGAGCCTTATTTGGTTTGGGAGAGGCTTAAATAGGGGCTTTCTTATTAAACTGGTGAAATGAAATAGTATAGCCGGCCTTTCTCCTAAATGGGAATGTAAGTAGTGGATGGCACATGCTATATGTGGGAAGAAAAATGCAATTTTCTCTGCGGAGCTCTTGATACAAAAATACCACGTGTGTATCTCATCTAAAAGGGAGTATTAGGATTTAATTTCTACATGGTGAGAATATGTTCTGCTTTGCTGCCGTGGTGTCTGTTACATTGTCTTTGTTCAAATAACATTTCTAACACTTATGTTAGAATGGTAAATTTTATGTTATATGTATTTTGTCAAAGTTAGAAACGAAAAATGAGATTTTTAAAAAGTTAGTGTAGTATATGGTAGAATGATTGGAACCAGGAAGTATTGGTGCTGCTTCTGGCTTGTCCACTAACTATTAGTATGACCTTAAACTAATCAATTAAATTATTTGTGCCTTTAGTTAAAGGATATAAACCGGGTATGATCATAAAGCCCTTTATAGTGATATTGTAATAATAATTCTCTGCTGTTGTTCATGGGTATCTTCCTTTGTAAGCATAGCCCCCCATATTGTCAACTGCTTCTTGAACAGTCTAATGTGTTAAACCTCTAAGATACAGTGGAATATCTGAGTTTCACTATGCAGACAACTGAAAAAAATTACTTCAATCTTTATATAATCTGATATAGAGACTTCTATCAGACTTAGCTACATTTTAACCAGTATTAAATGTAATGGCTATTTCTTAAATGCCTGCCACGAATGGGAAAAGGAGGGATCAGGGGGTGAAGGAATAGGAGCAGAGTAGAGTCACAAAGATAGTTTGGAAGGCAGGCACACATTAAAATAAATCTTGGAACAGTCATTATTAATGAGAACTGACTTGAAAATCATCTCAGCTTGAGCTTGTGTAATTTTCACTGCTATCTAGTGTATTGTGATCAAGAATCACTTCAATGGTGAATACAGAATATTGTTACTTTTACTATGTAAAAGGTAAAGAATACCTACTTCATTGAAACTATTGTCCTTACTGCACTTTAGCAAAGCTACATTCCTCCAATATTTAAACTGTTTGCAACATCAGTGATCTAGAATATAGCCAGACACCTCTAAGTAAGCAGATAGTTTTTTTTTTTTTAAACCTCTGAACTAAATGAAAATTGTGAGTACTTGGTGACACCTTTAGCTCTTACCCGTAAGGTGTTATCAGTATTTTCAAATTAAAGTTAATTATGTATTACAAGAGATTAAATGACTGAAGTCTGCTAAGAAGGAGATGTCGTTATAAGGAACATTAAAACCCATAAATGACAGGGGGGCAGAAGAATGTCACATGTGCAAGCAGAGCTGCATACTTGAGGGCATCAGGGGTAACAGTATTATAATCCTGTTTGGCATCACGAATTTGGGTTATCATAAATAGCTTAACTATATTAAGAGACTCAGGTAAATGGGTCAGGACATTTTAGAATGAATTTCATTTAAAAATTTTTTTTTTTCTCAGATTTATGTGCTTCAGTGGGTAAGCTTCATTAGAAATGCATTAATGCAGAATTCATTCATTGATTATGCCATCTAATAAACACTTCTTTTTATAGTTTTCATGAGCCTTTTAATATCCAAGATATATTTTAGCAGGTTGTATTTGTAGATCTTTCTAAGATTTATTCACTGTTTCCTTCTTCTGTATTTCATATTGTATAAGCCAGATATAAATATGCAGATGTGCAGTTTCTAAGACTAAAGTTGATATAAATTACAAATCTGCTATTGGCAACATAAGCTCAGGAAGCAGTTTTATGAAGAATATTTTACATTTTAAGTTAATCATTTTGCCAAAAATGAAAAAATTACATAATAAAGTGAGGAATTGATGAAGATAGAAATTTGGTAGAACTGATAGAGAATTGATAATTTTTGAAAAACCTAGATTTTGAGGCACTGGGTGGCTCAGTCAGTTAAGTGTCTACTTTGGCTCAGGTCATGATCCCAGCCAGGGTCCTGGGATAGAGCCCTGCCGCATCAAGCTCTCTGCTCAGCCAGGAGTCTGCTTTCTCTACCTCTCCCTTCTCCCCATGCTTGTTCTGTGTCTCAAATAAATAAAATCTTAAAAAAAGAAAAACTTAAGTTTTTTTTCTAGTTGTTTTTTAATTATCATTTTACTTATATTTTAATATGAACCTTGAGAGTTTATAACCTTTGAACATACTCAAAAATTAAAAAGATTATCATCTCTTAAGGAAAAGAATAACAATCAAAATCAGAAGTATTGCAAATTGAAAACCAGTGCTGTAATCCAGGTTAAGTCACTTTTCCTTTTTTTTCCTTTAATTTCACTTAATTGTAAAGCTTAACACTGTTGATTTTGCAGGATGTAATATGAGGTATCAGAATTTTCTGGGAGTTCAAACATAATGCTGACCTTGGTTGTCCTTTTTAATGATGGGCTACAAGTTCTTTCCTTGTGAGGCTTTAAATTTCTTTCTCTTCACTTCTTGAAAAATAAAGGGGGACAGCTGTTGAGATCATGTTAGACTTGAAGACAAATAGTAAGTTACTCCTTAGCTATTTCTTCTCTTGCCAACTCAGCTTCCATTCCAAGAATGTGAAAGACAGCAGGAGCAATGGCATTATCCAGCTTCACTAACCAGTCTTTGTTGTTGCTAGCATTACAGTGAAAGTTCTCACTGAAACTGTAAGAGTTTTAAAGCAATGTGTTGAATAACAGAAAAGTTGTCCCACTAACCATATGGATGGTTCATAAAAGTCTTAAAGATAGCTTTTCTCTATTCACTTAGAAATAAATGGTGGATTTAGAAAGTCCTTTATCTTGTGGAGGCTCCATTTAGTATATTGGAAAGGTGTAAGAAAGCAAACTGAGACAAAAATGAACTTCAAAGAACGTGTACCTGAAAAAAAACAAAACAAAACAAAGCAAAAACCACACACACCTGTTCCATTTGCAGATTCCGTGTGTGGGACTGAATGTGTTAGGTGCTAGAAACAAATGAACAAGACATGCCCTGCCTCTAAAGCCTCGGTGTACCCAGTAGAGAGACAGTCACCATGCTATGGTGCAATCCATGCTTTGCAAACATAGATGAGGAATGGTCTGCGCCTGGAGGAGGACTGGTTAAGGGGCAGGCTGCTGAGAAGCAGTTTGTTTGAGCTTGAAGCAAAGTTGTGGGGGTAGGGAGGTTGCTGGGTGGTTGAGAATCAGTGGGGATGGGGTGAGGTAGGGAGGAATGGCTATATCTAGGCAGAGGCAAAGCATAAGAAACGAGCAGAGGCAGGTGGAGAGAAGCCATATTTGTGGGTGTTTCTGGCCCCACAATGAGGCCAGAGGGTTAGAGAATTGAGTGAGGGATAGAAGGATAGGCTTAAAAAGAAAATATAAGCTGTGGACAAATTGCAGTGGGTTTGTATGCCTGTGCTGTACCATTTCCCCCTGAAAACAATGCATTTTTTAAATTGTGGATAAAAATTAATACCCATAGAAAAATCAAGACAATGGAGCAAAGCATAGAGAATACAAAAATCACCCATAGTTCTGCCACTCAAAGAGAGTTCCTTTAGTATTTAACATTCTAGCTTGTTTTTCTGAGCTGACTTTTGAAAAAAAAATTTTTTTTTCAGTAGCCTAATGTATAGTCATTGTGCATCCTGTTTTGTAGGATTAAACATAGGTGTTTTCCTGTGATATTTCAAACTTTCCATAAGCCTAATACTATCTGGCTTCAGAGGCACTTAATTAAAGTATGGAAGTGGCATGATTATACATTGGTGGATTTTAGAAAAATGAGTCAGATAAAAGGAAAACAGATGGAGCAGTTGTAGGGAACTGCAGTAATCCAGGTGTGAGAGGATGCAGTCCTGGACGGATGCAGCCCTGCCCGGATGCGACAGAGGGTTAGGACAAGGAAGAGAGATTTCTGAGGGCCTCCTGATGGAGGTAGAGAATGAGTCATGTTCAACTCCTAGCTTGGATGAAGTGGCAGATGGTATATCACCTTCTGAACTACAAGAGAATAGTAGGTTTTTGTGTTTTGTTTTGTTTTGTTTTTTTGTTTGTTTGTTTTTTTGGTTTTACCCAAGGAGTTTATTTAAGCAGACCTGGGCACCAGCAGGCTCTGCATCTAAAAGAAGGTGTTGGGCCTCTTGGTGGTGAAGCATGGCTTGTGCTGATGACGCAAGACCCGATGGGGCAGTGGGAACTTGATCTTGGAGTCGTGGAACTGCTTGACGGCTGGCTGGTGGCACTTGATGGCTGCAATCTCCTCCACCTTCATGATTTGGATAGAGTAGGCCCGGGCACACATCGGGCACCCATGCCTTGGTAGCACTGGGTGACTGCGCCTGCGGTGGTCAGATCCCAGTATTCCCATTACATGTTATGGGTGCCACTGCATGAATCATAGTGCAGCCAGATGCCGAAGTTCTTCACCCGCAAGGGAGATTTCTTGAACACCTGTCCACAGTAGACAATTTCTCCAGAAGACTTCTTCATCTTCTTCAGTTGAGACATATTTGGAGGGCAGAAAAATTGAGTTTAGACATACTGAATTTGAGGGACTTGTGGATGTCCTCATGACGATGTCTAAAACAAAAATGGAATACTCTAAGACATTATGGTCTGTGATTCAGGATGAAGACTTTAGAATAAAAAAGATGATTTCAAACCCCAGCTTTGTCACTTACCAACTAGGTGACCTCAGACATGGTACTTGAACCTGATTTGGCAGGCCTTGGTTTCTTGACATGTTAATGAAATAATTGAGGTGGCAGGCAGGAAGGAAAGTAATTGTGTATGGAATGATGGCAGGGAGTAGAGTTTCTAATTAGGTTAGTTTTGTACTACTCGTTGATGGCACCTGTAGGACATCCACTAGGAGATATTAATTAAGCAAGTGGAAATACGGATCTCGAGCTCAGGAAAGAGGATAAGCCTGTAAGAGGATGTACATAAGGGTGTGATTAATATTGCCAAAATAGAATGTACAGGAACAGGAAGAAGGGCAAGGACTGAGCCCTAGAGAGCACAGAAGTAATCAAAAGGGGAACATAGTGAGTTGTGTGAGAGGAAAAAGAGAGAGCAATGTCATGAGAACTGTAGGATTTGGGGGAGGGGACACAGGATTACTGGTGAGCCAATGAAGATGGTCATCATTTAGAATATGGAACTAGGATTGATCTGGAGGCTTTGGTCTTACTGGGACATTATAGCCAACTAGCTCAGAGAACCTGGGTAATCAAATTAAATGCAGTACCAGTTATATTGCATACACTTTTTGCAAGGCACTGCAGAAAATACAAAGAGGAAACAGCTGAAATGGAGGATTGAGATAAATAACCATTACTAAGATATCTTGAGGTAAAGGGGAAAAGAGAACTCAAAGATAAAGTCAAGGTTCAGAGCATGGTTTAGAGCATGGCTGAGAGGGTGACTTCTTCCCTGTTAGCATAAATCAAGAAGTAGGGAGAGTCGGGAACTCCGTGCACAAGGTACTAAGACTGCAGTGCAGAGGTGACTAGGTGTGGTGCTGAATGTGTCGGTTTGGGATGTGCCCCCATAGAAGCCAGTGAGATAGCCTCAAGGGGTTGAGGACAGTGAAGGAGTTTAGCTCTTGTTGGGGACTTGCGAATAAGGTTCTGAGGGCCAAGGTCAAAGGTAATGGGCGCAATCAGCAGTCTCCCCAGCATTTGCTGAGTGACCTGAAACTCAAGAAAGAGATCAAACTTACAGTGGGAGTGGGGCAATGACTGCAAGTCAGCAGTCCCAAGAGAACAATGACATAATGGAACCAAGGATAGGGTTTCACAGAATGTTGACATGAACCAGGAGGTTTGGGAAAGCGAGGTGTTTGGAGATCACAATGCATATAAAGATGATATTTAGTATGGGTAGCAGAGAAATGGAAAATCCAGATCTTAAAAACATAGCAGTTGTTGTTTGTGGCTACAAAACAAAACAAAACAAAATGGGCACCGGGGTGGCTCAGTGGTTGAGTGCCTGCCTTCAGCTCAGGTTGTGATCCCTGGGTCCTGGGATGGAGCCCCACCCACATCAGTCTCCATGCAGGAGACTTCTCCCTCTGCCTGTGTCTCTGCCTCTCTGTATGTCTCATGAATAAATAAATAAAATCTAAAAAAAAAAAAAAAACAGTATACTAAAACCTGGTGGTCAGGAAGACAGACTCAAGAGCCAGATTCTCAAGGTTTGCAACCCAGCTCAGTCACTTAGAAGTTGTATGACCTCGAGCGGCTCAGTTAAACCTACCTGTACCTAAGTTTCTTCATGTGCTACATGGAAAGAACAATACCTAGGTCATAAGGTTATTACGAGGCATGGATCATTGAGTCATTGTAAAGGATTAGAACAGTGCCTTGAAACATAATGTGAGCTGGCTGTTAAATAAACATAAAATAGGGACACCTGGGTGGCTCAGCGGTTGAGCATCTGCCTTTGGCTCAGGGCCTGATCCTGGATTTCCAGGATCGAGTCCCTCATCAGGCTCCTTGCATGGAGCCTGCTTCTCCTGCCTCTGCCTGTGTCTGTGCCTCTCTCTGTGTGTCTCTCATGAATAAATAAATAAATAATAAACATAAAATAAAATCCTGTTTCCTTATTTGTAAATCAAGATGAACAGACTCATGGCCAGAGATGTCCCTTGATAGATCCAAAGTTCAGCATATCCTGCCCGCTGAGTATCTCAGCAGCTGTCGGTTCCATTTAAAGCTGGCATGCCCCTTTGTGGGATGCACAGAGATAATTTTGCATGCCGCTTCCTTTTTTAACCCTGGCTTCCTATATTTTGTGTGTTTCTCTTGCATGAGGACCATAGGTTATTTCGACATAGTGCACTCATTTCTATGCACGAGGTTTTAACTCTAGGGAATTATAAGAAATACTTGTAAGTGACCCAATTACTTTGATGTTCTGTGTAGATTTGGGATAGGTTAACTTAGTCATTGATTGTAGGTATGTATTAAATTCTTCTTTGTGCCTGGTCTTTTATTTCTGTAAGAGGCAAAGGACAATATAGTCTAATGTATACTAAATTGAGTATGAGAAGAACAAAGTTCTCTCTTTGCTACCGCTTCCTGTCTGATCTTGTGCAAGTAACTAAATTGTCCTTCTCCGTGCAAGCTCTCTTGTCCTTCTCCCCACCCTATCTCAAAAGCACAGAATGTAAACCTTCTGATTAAAAGTTCTCACTTGCCTATTCTCCTGTCTTTAAATGAATAAATAGTGTAGAGGACATCAGATTGGAAAAATATTGCTGCTGGGTGGAAAGTAGGCTTGGACTTTGCTCCTAAAACTTCCTGAAGGATCATGCAAAAGTAATAAGCTATTTTTGTGGTACTATATAATGAAGCCCTGGGAAAAGAATAATGTGTGTGCATCATAGTGAGTATTCTTTTTCGTGTAATGTGAGCCTGGTGATAAATTTCTTGCTTGATTACAAATCTTCCCTGAGACCACATGACCGTCCTTATGGCATTATTACATGATCTTAATTGAACACAAAATCTGTAAATTATTCCCTTATCTTCTCTCTTCTTGTCCCACACATCCACAGGGACTTCTCTTCCTTAAAGATATGTAACAGAGCGAGAACTTCATTTTCACAGACCTCAGTTTGAATCCTGGCTCAGTCTCTTTCTAGCTGATTTGGGGGCAGCTTACCCATCCCTCATTAAGACACTGCTTCCTGGGATGCCTCAAGCCCTGCCTTCGGCTCCGTGTGATCTTGGGATTCTGGGATCAATTCCCACATTGGGCTCTCTGCAGGGAACCTGCTTCTCCCTCTGCCTATGTCTCTGCCTCTCTCTGTGTGTCTCTTATGAATAAATCAATAAAACCTTAAAAAGAAAAAAAGATACTGCTTCCTCATCTGTAAAATGAGAGGTTAGCAATACCTGCTTCCCAGGAGTATTAGGAGGATTCCACTGGATAATTTGTGTGAAGCACATGCAGTAGTGCCTAGCACAGTAAGTGCCCTCTAACTAGTGGGGGCTGTCACTGTCTTTCACTTGTGATACCCTCCCTTGATTTCTCTGTTCCTTAATAGAATGAGAACAAATCTGTAGAATTCTGGAATATGGAAATGAAGGTGTCGAGACAAGTTAGAGATTTAAAGGTGCTTTTTGGGATGTTAGGCCAATTATGTGACATTCAAATATCACTGTGATCTCATTTTAAATTATCCACCTGGGGGATCCCTGGGTGGCTCAGCGGTTTAGCACCTGCCTTTGGTCCAGGGCACGATCCTGGAGTCCCGGGATCGAGTCCCACATCAGGCTCCCGGCATGGAGCCTGCTTCTCCCTCCTCCTGTGTCTCTGCCTCTCTCTCTCTCTCTCTCTCTCTCTCTCTCTCACATAAATAAATAAATAAATCTTTAAAAATAAATAAATAAATAAATTATCCACCTGGACCCACATAAAAGACCTTAATATCTAGGAAGACATTAAAAATGACCTATCAAAATGTGGATGTCAAGTGATTATTCCCTAAGTTGACTCATCTTTTTATGAAAGAATGGACCCCAGGGAAAGCAGAAACACATGTATTCACACAAAGACACGTCTGCCTTCTCCGTGGACGAATTTAATTCATTAGGGAGAAACTTGAAGCATTCATTCTGGTCCTATAAAACCCAATAACTTGCATACATATTATTTTAGGTATAACCTGCCTGTAATGAATATATGGAACAAGCGATAAGAACTTTTAGTAGTTTAGGTTTAATGTTTTTAGAAAAAAACAATTCTTCCTGCTTAAAATGAAGTCGTGAGAACATGTACTGAAAAGTTAAAAAAGCATAACTGAAGAGTGGCAAAGCATGATATCAACCTCTGATTCTTTTTTATGTAATTGAAGGCTTTGCCCTTAAAGCTTCTTTTAGGAAACTCTGATTGTCGATTAACCTTTGTGAAGTTCGTTCCAAAATATCTGCTCCCCTGCTTGGTGGTTCTGAGGCATGTGGCAGTGCATATGGCACGGCGATCTTGAAGAATGAATCACCAGCTCTACCCAAGCATTTTCCGCCTGTCCAATAAGTGAGGCCTGTGAGCTGCAGCGGGGGCACTTTGTCTGGGCTCCTGCCATAGGGAAGAGTCATGCCAAAAGGTCTGAAAAGAGCTGCAGGAGCTGGTGACATCTGTAAATAAGGAGGCAGAACTGACTCTGCAGCATATTCATGAGCCAGCGGGCACAGTGACTAGCAACCAGGCTGAACCTGACCTATGAGAATGGAGCAGATATCTGCCAAAAGGTTACTGGAGGCATGAAAGTGCACAGCCCTCGCCCAGGAAGTGCACCATGCAAAAGAACTGCAAGAGAAGCAGAGGAAAGTAAACTGTGTAATCTTTTACTGGGGGAGGCGTGCTTCTTCCCTTTGCAATTTGGATAGTTTAGACATACTCTGCTGTATTTTTGTTTGAGGCAATACTCTGAGAATCAGCTTTCAAGATGGGGATATAGTTTCATTTGCAAGTGAAAAAATACTTTATAGAGGAATATGGAAATAAGATGCTTTTTTAATAGCATATTTATGATTATTTTTTAAAAAGTGAAGTCTGCGTATTAGGTTCCAATAGAGACAAATAGGATTTTTTATTAAATCAATATTTCATAGCCATTACTATTTTCCAAAGAATCACGAGTATATATGACTTCTTAGTAAAGTGCTAAGCACAAAGTAGGGGTTATATAGTTTTGAAATAGCAAATAATGGGCAGTCTGGGTGGCTCAGCAGTTTAGCTCTGCCTTCAGCTCAGGGCGTGATCCTGGAGACCTGGGATCAAGTCCCGCGTCGGGCTCCCTGCATGGAGCCTGCTTTGCCCTCTGCCTGTCTCTCTCTCTCTCTCTCTCTCTCTCTGTGTGTGTCTCTCATGAATAAATAAAATCTTTTAAAAAATGGCAAATAATAAGGGACAATATTATATAACTTGACCTATTTAACTATTTAAAAAAATACCAGACTATAATCCCAGTGTATGAGCAATTTTAAAACAACTGTGTTATTTAAGCATAAGTCTGATAGAGTAGTAGAGACCCATGCATGCAGACAGATCATGTATTTCTTTGTAAATGTACCCACAGATGAGTTTCAGTAACTAATTCAACATTAGAAGCCATCATATCATTACATCAAACATGACTGAATTTTTAATACATGATAATTCTTACTAAAATGTTGAAAAGCCTGCTATAAATAGAATGTATAGTAGAGAAAGAATATAAATTAAAATGCCTAGTAGAGGGGATCCCTGGGTGGCTCAGTGGTTTGGCGCCTGCCTTCGGCCCAGGGTGTGATTCTGGAGTTCCGGGATCAAGTCCCACATCAGGCTCCCTGCATGGGGCCTGCTTCTCCCTCTGCCTCTCGTTCTCTCTGTGTGTCTCATGAATAAATACATTAAAAATCTTTTAAAAAAATGCCTAGTAGATATTGCTTTTAATTTACAAGTAGACAGTTTGTATAGTGTTAGTCTGTTCCCTTGCAGGTACTTACTATAGCCTTGTTTCTTGTTGCAGAGAAGAGTTAGAGTGAGCGCCAATGATTTACTGACCATGATATAAAATCCCATACTCTCTTATATGACTGGAATCTGATTCAATTACCTTTTAACTGTGTGACTGGGGGCAAGTCACCTGGCCTTTCTGAGTCTTTGAATTCTGTCTTGTTACATGTGTGTGCTGCCTATAAACAGGAATAATGTATCTATTTATAGATTAGATTTTTGGAGTTATATGGATTAGTCAATTTATATATGTATAGGTGCTGCAGAAGCAAGCACAGGATTAGTCAATTTATGTAAAATATAACAGTGTCTGCTGCATAACAAGTAATCAGTGGGTAAATGTTAGCTGTTCTTCTGGTGAAATTGTTTGAGTCTGTGATTTCCTTTAACTCCACCACAAAAATCCCTAGTAACTTTGCACAAAGTGAAAGTGTGTGAGTGATTAAACTGAGTGTCAGCAAGTTTACTTTTGCTTATCTTTGTGTTGGTTTTGGCAAGGTCAGGGACCTAACCTTAGAAAACCATCTGTGTGGAAGGACACAGCTTTTGCTAATAACTGCTGGTGTCTCCTTTGGATTTTGCAAATTATGACCAGGATACCTACCATTTGCCGAGTTCAGCCAAAGTATGATTTAGAGTCAGCAAAAGATAGTTTATTATAAGCTTCCTATTTAAGATCCTATAGGATGTAGAAGACCTCAGGAGTGACTTCATTGCATAGCAATAACAGACAGTATGACCTGCTGGTTAATTAATTCTCTGACTCATGAGAGGTGTATTTTTTTATTATTATTATTATGGCACAAACTTTGCTGAGTGGTTTTTCTTAAAGGTATTTGTCAAAACCAGGATCAGAATATATGAAAATGTGTGAATGAGTCAAAAAGATAAAGTAGTAGAGTACTGCTATTAGAATAAAACTAAGAGCTTGGAAAGAACAAGCCACTAGTACTAATGGCAACATGGATGCATCTCAAATGCATTTTGAGAAGTGGAAGAAGCAAGACTCAAAAGGCATGCACGTACTGTGTGATTCCATTTACCCAACATTCTGAAAAAGGGCAGATCTGTTAACAGGAGCTGATGATAGGAGAGGAGGTGTATAGTGTTGATGCAGGTCAGTATTTCTTGTATGTTGAATAGCATAGTGACCTCTGAAATGATTTATTTCTTATATATTTACTATGTATTTGTATTCACTTATTACAGGTTTGAAAGTCACATTTCTAGTACATTATTTTCTCCTCTATAAATAGTAATTGCTTAAAATTATTTGAGAGCTTTTCAGTTTCACAGAATACACCCCATGTGTTTCATAGTATTTCAGTTTTCCATGCTAATCAGGATGCTTCTAACTACAAATAACACCAATAAGACTCAACCTGGCTTAATAATAAGGCAGTTTACTAGCTTCATCTCTGTGGTTACAGGGTGGTTGCTCATGGCACTCAAGCCTACAAGTATCCTCATTTACATAAAGCATCAAAGAGATTTATTTTTCTTTTGCTCCTTCTTAAGAGCAGGGAGCCCCAGTGCATATTCTCTCATGTTTCATGGGCTCCTGAAACAATCACCCATGTATTCTTGATTCTTACACCAATCAGAGCCATCTTTTTGATCTGAGGAATGAGGATAGTTTCTCCAAAGGAAAGGCTACATAGTAAAAAGGTAGATGCCCTGACCAAATCTGGTTATCATTAAGAAGTGGAGGGAAAGGGCAGCCCGGGTGGCTCAGTGGTTTAGCGCCTGCCTTTGGCCCAGGGCCTGATCCTAGAGACCTGGGATCGAGTCCCACGTCAGGCTCCCTGCATGGAGCCTGCTTCTCCCTCTGCCTATGTCTCTGCCTCTCTCTATCTCTGTCTCTCATGAATGAATAAATAAAATCTGGGATCCCTGGGTGGCACAGCGGTTTAGTGCCTGCCTTTGGCCCAAGGCGCAATCCTGGAGACCCGGGATCAAATCCCACATCGGGCTCCCGGTGCATGGAGCCTGCTTCTCCCTCTGCCTGTGTCTCTGCCTCTCTCTCTCTCTGTGACTATCATAAATAATAAATTTAAAAAAAATTTTTTAAAAAGAACATTTAAAAAAAATAAATAAAAATAAATAAAATCTTAAAAAGAAAAGTGAAGGGAAAGGATGTCAAACAGGCAAACAATAATGCTTGTACTTTACCCTGAATTTATTGTTTAACCAAAACTTTTGTCTTTGTGGGATTTAATGACTACACAATTCTTATTTCAGAGTTTTTGAGGCCACAGATTAAACAGTACTATGTTACACTACCTAAAGACTTAACATAAAAATACCTCACTTCAGTACTCCTGTAAGACACTGGTTTAAAATATACTTTGTTCTGCTTTGGTGTTAGAGTTTTTACTAAATTCTGACTGCTTCATACTTGCCTAGAATGAAAAGGGTACTTCAGCCAAGTAGTTAGGTAGAAATTTCTTAACAAAAAGATGTTAAAGTATAAAATAGATAGTAAGTTCTAATAGGACCAAGGCCAAGAGCTTTGGATAGTTGAAGAAGGCTCCATGGATAAGGAATGGAAATTAAGCAGGCCAACCCCCCAAAAAACAGTCTTAAACACCTAGAAAGATGAAACAAGAATATATACCATGCAGAGAGGATCAAAAGAAGAAAGTTTTGGGAATGGGCATGGACATGTTTGGATAATGGTGGATGAGATTGGTGTGTTTGGAGGGAAGTGTGCCTGCAGCGATAAAATTGGGAAGAAGCCTGAGGAAGTGAGTAAAGATGAGATTTGAGTAACCTGAATGATACATAGAGTCTGGATTTTATCCTGCTGGTGAAAAGAGGACTGTTAGAAGTTTTCTCTCTATGGAAAGTAAAATGATCTTGGCAAAGCAGAATTAGAAAGATTGCTCATAAAACAGCATAGAAGGTGAATCTAACTAGCCAAAAAATAGTAGAATCCGATCAAGTGGGCTGATTGGATTGGGCTTGGGATAGGGTATGAGCAAAACCAGGTGGCAGTGATGAAAACTTAAAGGATAGATACCAACAGTATGAGTAGGAGCTCATAGCCAGGTGGATTTTGTTGTAGGGAACCTAATTTAGAGTGATTCAAGATGCAAAGATAGATTAACTGGAAAGGAATGGAACACTTGCCAGGCTGGTAAAGTTCTGGTGGGAGGGGGTAGGAGGTGGTAGGATAGAGGTATTCCTGAAAAGATGAGTTTGGTCTTACATTGGCAGCATACCAAAGTGGTAGTAAATGTCCAACAATAGTTAGGTTTGTGTGATTGCCACCCATTCATTCATTTATTCAGCAATATTTTATTGAATGCCAGTATTTTATTGAAGCATTGTAGTAGACAAGAGAGAGCTATCAAGTTATCAAGAAAAAAATATTCCCATTCTCATAGAACTAGCAAAGCTTTACGAATATATTTAAAGGCTAAGTAGACATATACTGAGGAAATAAAATGTTTGTGTTTAAAATAATATGGGTAAAGAGAGGAGAGGGGAAAATAGATGAAATAAGATTAACAATGACTTGATAGTTGTTGTATCTCAGTAATGGATACGTGCTGGTTCATTTTACTGTTTACTCATGTGGTTGAAATTTTCCCTAACATTTTTTTGAAAGGCAAAAAAGTTAGATACATAGAGCTAATAATTAGACAAGATATCTGACAGAGTGATGAAATCATGTGTAAAGAGTGGCCTAAAAGAGGCAGAAAGAAAATGAGCCAAATACAGTGTCTGAGAAAGATAAAAGGTATTTCAAGGACAAAGATGATAGTCTTAATTTTGACAGAGGCTAAGGATGTTGTAAGTTAAATCTAGAGGATTGCTTATTTTTAATTTTGTTCATTTCTGGTTGGCTGACCCTTTGTGGCTAAAAGGAATTGGGTACACGAAAAGCTTGAGAAAACTGTTTTGACCATTTGCTAAGGTGTTTGTTACTTGAAAAATATGTCCAAGCTTTATTTCCTAATATGTGAACATCTATTCTACTTTTAGGAAACTAATGAGGAAAAACTTCACAAAATAGCCAATGAACTTTTGCTTACAGAAAGAGCTTATGTCAACCGACTTGACCTCTTAGATCAGGTAAGATTTTCCTTTTCAGGGTTGTTTTTTGACATTTGTACATCATTTTTAGTAATCAAGGGATTTTAGAAACTATATGAGGGGCATGACTGTTTTTGGCCAGTGAAAGCTTTTTCTTCAAGGAAATCTTTAGGATTTTTAGCTTTGTCAGTGAATTCACTAGACACAAAAGGTTTTCAATGCATAAAGAGCAGATTCAAGGACTCTATGAGTCATGAAATGCCTGTATCTTTCAACACTAAACACTGGTATGTTTCTTGACCATTTATTATGATCCTAGAGCCATGTTACCATTATCATTTAAATAAGACAGGAAAAAATAAAATAAGATGAAATCAGAGAGGGAGACATAGAGACTCTTAATCATAGAAAACAAACTGAGGGTTGCTGGAGGGGAAGGAGTTGGGGGGATGGGGTAACTGGGTGATGGACATTAAGCGGGGCATGTGATAATATAATGAGCATTGGGTATTATATAAGACTGAACTGCTGAACTCTACCTCTGAAATCATTGATACATTATATGTTAATTAATTGAATTTAAAAAAAATTTAGAAATATAAATAGATTGGTGATTTGAATTCCTACGTGATTATGTCACTGATTCTATTTGCCTCGTGTGCTCTTCAGCCCCATGTGAGTCATCTGAATTAATAGGGCCAGGAGAAATTTTGAGCATTCACTCATTCCAGTTATAGGAGACATCTAATACAAGTGTAAAGTTGCGTACTCAATATTTGTTGGAAATGACATTTACTTTACTTTTCCCAATCTTGTACTTTCATCATGGTGGAGCCTTGAGTATCATTTCAAATATATGTTTGCAAAGAAAGTTTTAAAATGCATCATAATTTTAAAAAATTAAATGCATCATAAGAATCACTTGAAAACTAAGGCATCTTAATATTATTTTAATGATAAAAGAGCAAGATAATTGGTAGATTGCTGATATAGACTCCTCTTATTAAATGAGAAAGTTGCCGTGTTTGAGTGTTAATTATAAGAAGCATTGTCCCACTTCTGCCTTTGGAAAACTAGAACTTCGTGGCAACAGGCCTCCCTGGATATACCTCCTTATCATCAGTTCCTAGAGTAAACTATGGCCCTGTTAGAGTGAGCCTTAAGGGGCCAGATTAAGGGTTCTGTTCTTTGAAATAATGAGTTTGTGACTTAAAACACTCACTTTCTGAAGAAATTCATTGTAAGTCCATCAATTCATGTTGAGTTTGTACCTTTGAAAGAATTTTTCTCCTTGTGAGGATTACAGACCTGAAATGTTGGATATTCCCATCATGGAAATGTGTCTTGTCCTCTTACCAGGTTTTGCGGGTTTTTGTTTTTTCTTTTTTGTTCTTTTTTGTCAGCTGCTATTGCTGACCTTTTAGAATTTAGAGTCTTAATTACTTAAAATATCCTATCTATTGGAGTCTCCAAGGACATAATTTTGTGTTCTTTTTGCCTCCCAAGAAAATGCAGTGGAGGTGAATTTAGAAAATTAACAACCATCTGGACATTATGAAGGAACAGACCTCCTTCTGCCTACATTTAACAGAATGGCAATTAAGAGGTATAGTAGCCCTAGTGGAGTATAGCTAAGACTGCAATTTTTTTAATTGTTTTTAAGATACTCATTATTTTGTACAGGAGAAGATCTTTTTATCCTCTTATACTTGTTCAAATTATCATGCATTATTACTTACTTAAAAGCAAGAAAACATCTGTGAACTGAAATACTCTTTTATTTATCCATTGACCAGATATTTATTAAGCATTCTACTGTGGGAACTAAATTATGATAGCCTCCCTCCCTAAGGAGGCATATAGTTTTCACAGGGAAAATGATATTTATGCCAACAAATTACAATAAAGGGCATTATGATATACGTGCCATTGAAGCCATTCAAAACAAAGAGGAGTGAAAAATACCACAATTACTGTTGTATATAAAGCTTTCCACCTCTCTTAACTCTACTTATAGATAGGAGTAAATTTATTCCTTTACCTCAATTGGAAATTCTCTGGCATAGGAAAGGTTAACATACCCCAAATAGAGGCATAGCCTAGGTTAGAGTCAAGTTTTCTAATTCCTGGTTCTACTCAATCAAAACATATATTCGGACATTTTGAAAATGATTGATTTCTTGAACCATGAACCTTATTTCATTGATTCAACAAAAGTTACTGAGAGCCTACTATATGCCTAGCACAGTGTTAGGTGGTAACCAATAAATTTGAACTAATGTTTGCTTTATTCTCTTATTCAGGTATTTTACTGCAAATTATTAGAAGAAGCAAATCGAGGCTCATTTCAAGCAGAGATGGTGAATAAAATCTTTTCTAATATCTCATCAATAAATGCCTTCCATAGTAAATTCCTATTGCCAGAGCTGGAAAAACGAATGCAAGAATGGTAAGAGGAGGAAACGGCAAATGATATATCTAAGGAAGTCACATTAGATGCTGTGTTATTTGCTTTTGAATTGATACAATAACACTACACAGAGCTATAGCCAAACATTTGTGTTAAATTTTTATGGTAAAGACCACTGATAGAAGTTGTGGTACATTTTTAGCTTTGGTTGAAAAGGATTTCATATCTGCTCTCCAAACTATCTTTTAATTAGTGGAGATGAGATATCAGGGGTAATCTGGAGTTTTAAAAACTCGGTTGTATCTCTTTTTACCATGTCATTCCTAAATTCCCTTTAAAAAGGTGCTGCTTCGTTTTCTACCTATCTCACAGCAAGGTGGGTCTGATAAAGCACAGAGCGTGTGTAGAAATAGATAAAGTGATCACTTCATTTGGAGTCCTATTAATTCACTTACTCTATAAGAAATATTAATGACCTGTTTCTCTATTTTGTACAGGGAAACAACCCCTAGAATTGGTGACATCCTTCAGAAATTGGCACCATTCCTTAAGATGTATGGAGAATACGTGAAGGGATTTGATAATGCAATGGAACTGGTTAAAAACATGACCGAGCGTATTCCTCAGTTCAAAGCAGTAGTAGAAGAAATTCAGGTAATTGGACTCTTTTGTTCAAGGCTATGAATTAGTTTTTCTGCAGAAATCATAATGCCGTCTAGATCTAAAGTTTAGATTGACACATCTTGTGAAACCCTGCATCTCTGGGATTACAGCATTGGTCTGTAAATTGAGACCTATTTCTGAGACCGCCAAATTCCATGCTATTCTGAATTATGCAAAGATGATCTCTGCAAATTTAACATGTTTATTGAGCAGGTGCCATGTGCTGAGCAGTAAATTCTCTGCTTTTGAGTCTAGCTTTTATAAAGATAAACATAAAATTATAAGGTGAGCTCCCATTCAGGTCTCTGCCTTTCTTCCTTTCAGAGGTTGAGATAATGGAAGGAACATAGAAATGAATATAAAGAATGAGTGCCATAAACCCTAACATTCTGCAAACATTATTATTCTGGATTGTGTGTGTGTGTGTGTGTGTATCACTTTATATATGTGTTCTGATTTTTTTTTTCAATTTCACCAAATCTGGATAATATACTTTAATAACACCATAGTAATTTCTATTTGATTCTCTAGTCAAAGTGGTTAGTAACTTATTATTTTATAAAGTTTAAGTATCCAGAAGGAATTCTTTTGATCACATAAGGTTCTTGGGGTGGGGATTCTACTGCTCCTTTTTTGCTTTCTTTTGTGCTAAATATTTTCTATTTTACCATTTTAATTCCTCTAAATTTTAATCAGTTTCTCATTTAGTTTTCCTACTGTTTGTTGGAGAAATTATAAAATAAAAACTAATTTATCACAGTCTACTTCAGATTAATACTAACCTGGGCAGTCCAGGTGGCTCAGCGGTTTAGTGTGATCAGCCCAGGGCATGATCCTAGAGACCCGGGATCGGGTCCCCCGTCGGGTCGGGCTCCCAGCATGGAGCCGGCTTCTCCCTCTGCCTGTGTCTCTGCCTCTCTCTCTCTCTCTCTCTCTCTCTGTGTGTGTGTGTCTCTCATGAATAAATAAATAAAATCTTTTTTAAAAAAGATTAATACTAACCTTAATTCTGGTCAACTCTAGGCATTTTGCTCTACTGCATCTCTGTTCTCCCATGCTCTGTGCTTTTAGTTCCTATGGATTACCACTGTATATGTTTTCATCTTATAATTACAGTGATGTAATTATTATTTTATACAACTTTATGTCTTTGAAAGAAGGGAGGATAAAGACAAAATATATCTATAAATATATTTATTAACCCATATATTTATCATTTCTGAAGTAAGTTCCTTTCTACATAAAGTGATAAGTCTTTCTTGCAAGGCAGAGATTAGAGATTAGATAGCAACAAATTTTCTTGGTCTTTGTTTAGTTGGGAATATCCCTCTTTTTCCTATACTGTTGAATTGTGTTGCTGGATACAGAATTCTTGGTTAATAGTTTTTTTTTTCTTTCAGCAAAATGAATGCCGTTTCACTGTGCTCTGTTCTCTGTTGTTTTATATGGGAAGTTACGAATTGTATTGATATTTTCTGTATGTGCTGAATTGTTTTTCTCTTGTTTTCAGATTTATCTTTTGCTTTTGTCTTTCAACCGTTTGAATATGATGTGTCTAATGTGAATCAATCTATTTTTAGGTTTGAATTTCTTAGATGTGTACTTTTTAAAAAATCAATTTGAGAAGTTTTCAGCCATTATTTCTTGAAATAATTTACTTCATTTACACATATATTGGTATTCTTGTTGTTCTACAAGTTTCTGAGACTGTTCATTTTTCTTCAATCTTTTTTCTGTTCTTCAGATTGTATAATTTCTATTAATATTTCTTTGAGTTCATTGACGTTTTCTTCTGCTGTTGAGTCTCTGTGGTGCATTTTTTATCTCAGCTCTTGTCCTTTTCAACTCCAGAACTACCATTGGTTCTTTTTTATAATGCCTGTTTCCTCCTTGGAAATTGCTATTTATGCATTCATTATTGTTATGCTTTTCATGTTTTTCAAATACAATTTCATTTCTTTGATCATTTTTATAATAGCTCCATTGAAGTCTTTGCTGGCTACATCCAGTATCTGTGTTCAGAGACAATTTCTTTTGATTGCCTTTTTTCAGTTTAGTAAGTAGTAACAGTTTACTGTTTCTCATATATTTTGCTGAATATAGGGCATTTTAGATAGTCTGTTGTAGCAACTCTAGGTTTTGATTTTCCCCACTGAAAGCGGCTTTGGTTAGTTTTGTTTGTTTATTTAGTAATTTGCTTAGGCTAAATCTATAAAAGCTGTCTTCTGTCTTTGCTGATCATTCACACAACCTCAGTGAAGAAAATTATTATCTAACCTCCCCCTCTCCCTCCACCTCCAACCACAGCTTCAAGCTAGTGGTGACATCGGTCTTCCTCACTAGCCCACCTCAAGACATTTCCACTGACAGTATCTCTAGGTGTGTGCATTGCCCACCACTCCAGATCTAATAATGAGCCCTCTTCAACTTTAGCAGAGATGTGCCAGTCCTCACAGCCAGTCCCACCCAAAATGAACCTTCTAGTCACTGAACCTTCTTTAGCTGAGGGAGAAGTGGGTGTTCACCCCAGGCCAGAGTGCCACAAATTCTCACTCTTCTTACCCAAAGGTCTACAGTTTTTAAAGCATAAATGCTTTTCAGATTGTTCTGTGCCTTTGGTCAGTTTCCAGATTGCTGAAATGATGGTTTTATCAATCTTGTCCAGCTTTCTAGTTGCATTTCCCAGGGAGGATTTTGCCCGTCTCCTTCCTCAGCCAAAAGTCCTGCTTCTTTCCATTCACTTTTTATTTCTCTTCTCTCATGATTAAGCACTCATCTACCTTCTGAATGCTGGCTCCTTTCATTCTTTTACTAGCCCCTTTTGCTTATACTGAAATGTGGACAGAGTCCAGGGTTGACCCTTCACAGTCTTCTTGGCCTTCACACCCTCATGTTCATGTCCTACAGATGCCTCTAGGGTCATCGTTTCTAGTCATTTCCTACTTCTAAATTGTCTTAGTGGATTGGGAACCAACCAACTAAGTTTAGAATTCAACCACTTAGTCACTGGACCTTAGAAGACTCTTAACTTCTCTGAGCCACAGTTTCTTTGTGTAAAAATGTGGGGATCAGTAATATTTTCCTATGTTTCATATACATATAATATGTAATCATATATATATTTCCAATACACATATGTAATAGGTTTGTTGGAGAAAATCAAATGAGATGGCTGAACCTATAACATTACAATTTTTTTTCTTTTTTTCTTTCTTTCTTTTTTTTTTTTTACATTACAATTTTATACTTTATTAAGGAAAGCTGTTATTTCCTCAGCTTCCATGTTGATTTCAGGCTCTTTTTTCCTGGTCTACAACAATAACTTCCAAACTAATTTTCCCACATCTCCCCTAAAGGCACACTGCAGTAGATTAATGTTTATACATCTCAGTTCTAATGAGATTGCTCTCCTGCAGGAAATTCTGCATTAGATGAAGCAAGTCTAAACTAAGCTTATCTTATTACCCCAGATTACCTTTTCTTCTTCATCCCATGTTTCCATATGTATATACACACATATATATCTTATTTTCCAACAAAACTTAACATGTTTCATATCCCACTGCCGTGGACCTATTCTTCAAGGTCCCTCTTCATGCACTTGTCCCCTAGTCTTCTTCACTTTCCTTCCCACCAGAGGCTGCGCTCATCAGAGTTCATGTTGAATGCCCTCTTTGAAGGCTTTAGTTTCTTGTTTGCTTGAATGCAAACATCATGTCTTAATAAGACCTTCATTCCCTGCAGTGCCTTTATCATGGTATGAGTTCAATGAATATTTTAATGGGATTCCTGCTTTGTTTAATATGAACAAGAATACATCTTATTTTTCAAATAATCTTTTCCCTGTCTTATATTAACAGCTTATTGAAAGCAAGGGATAGGGATCCCTGGGTGGCGCAGTGGTTTGGCGCCTGATAGACTCAATTTTGCTGTAAGAAAAGGAGATCTATTTCCAGAGTTCAGTTTCTAATGGAAAAGACTGTCGTGGCCTGTGAAAAATTAAAAATTTTGTGAGAGATAATAAGATGCTCAATCTTGTCATTCTTCTATGTGGAGTCTTTTTTAATTTTAAAGGAAGTGATATTTATGGTAGCCTTATTATTAAATAGTTTCTGCTGAGTCTAAAGTCATTTAATACGGTTGTACTTAGTGAACTTCATTAAATATATGCATCTCTGAAAAATCTCTGGAGTATGATTCAATACTGTGGCCACAGAAACCCTTCTAGTGACTAATTGAAGTGGTTGCCAGCAATCTGGAATCTTCCTTAAAATTCTGCTTGATTTTTCTTTCTGTTCTTATACTAGATTAGTGAGTCTCAGACTTTAATGTTGTAAGAATCTGGGGTATTGAAAAATGCATATTTGCAGGCCTTAGCTTCAGAGATTGTGGTTTCATAGATTGGGGTGGAGTTCCTAATTTGCATTTTTAATAGTGCCTTTGGTCTATCTGAGGCAATGATTCACACACCACCCTTTGTAAGGAAATACTGTCCTTGATAATACTGAAATTACAGAAAAATACTGTACAACAGTGAGTTTTTAGATTGGCCAACTTAATTTTTTTTTTTTTTTGGCCAACTTAATTTTAACTTTCTTTAAAACCTTTCTCATTATAGAAACAGAAGATCTGTGGGAGCTTGACTTTGCAGCATCACATGCTAGAACCTGTTCAGCGGATTCCCCGGTATGAGATGCTCCTGAAGGACTACCTAAGGAAATTGCCCCCTGATTCTCCAGACTGGAATGATGCTAAAAGTAAATGCTTCTCTCCCACTCCCTTTCTATTATGGGGTAACCAGTGGCCAGGCAGCCTTGTGATTTAAAGAGCAAGATGTGTCTCACAGCCAATTTAGTAAAATATTGCTGCCAAAAAATAACCTCACTGGAAATTGTCATCAACATCTCAATTAGGCAAGCACTTCTGAGCCCAAATCACAGGTTTAGAGCAATGCAAATCACATTTATCATGCTGATTTCACGTTAATCATTAACTTGGAAATCTGAAACTATAGTCTTAGAGACATCTGGAATAGCAATACACAATTACCTTCTCACAGGAAGAATACAACCATTCAGAATTACGGGTGCTGCTGGTTAATTAGATAGGCTGATGCATCCAAGAAAGCTAAAATGACACTTACTATGTAAAAATAACCCTAGCAAAGTTGGCTCTACCAACCCTAAAAGAAAAGAGAAAATGATGCTTTTTAGTGTCAGTTAACATTTTCCCAGGAAAACCTTATTCTTCCAGTTATCTTCTATTTTTTCATTAGATACTAATAAATGGATTTTTTTTTTAAGGTTCAGGAGTTCCGATACTTTAATTTCTCGTGCCTTTTTATTTTTATTTTATTTTATTTTTCTCTCGTGCCTTTTTAAAAAATCAAAGCAGGGGAGCCTGGGTGGCTCAAATGGTTAAGCATCTGCCTTCAGTTCAGGTCATGATCTCTGGGTCCTGGGATGGTGGCTCCCTCCCTCCCTCCTGGCTCAGCAGGGAGCCTACTTCTGCCTCTCCCCCTGCTCTCTGGCTTGCACTGGCGCTCTCTGTCTCTCTCTGTCTCAAATGAATATATAAAATCTTTAAAAATAATAAAAAAAACAAAAGCATATGACTTGATCTAGGGGTCATAAGTTCAAGTCCCACTTTCAGTGTATAGCTTACTTTAAAATTTTTCTTTTATTAAAAAATAAGTAACTGAAAGACAGGATACAAATTTAAGAGATAGAAATGGCTTAATGTCAATTACTAACAATGTTGTACAATCTTAAAACATTGGTACCTTGCTAATAATTTCTCGTCATTATTTTAAGTGAACCCTGTTGAGAGAGGAGGAACACAGAATACAAACTTTGGTCTTGGCAGCCTGGGTCTTTTTTTTGAACAGAGGCTTTCACTGATAGATTTTTCCCACCACCCAAGTGAGTCAATGACCACAGGAACTTCTCTTCTTCCCTTTCCCTCTTTATAGTTTAGAATTATCCTGACTTGACTTCTTCCACTTTCCACTTCATGCCCACTTCCCACTCATCTGGGCTGAGTGGTTGGTTTTGGTGGCCAACCTAGTGGTAGGATAAAGGTAGGGTCATCACTGCTACTCCTCAAACTGCTGATTCCAGGTTATTTTATTTTGTCTCCCGCTACCTTCAATCCTGCAGGGAATGCTCAGAATTGCCCCAATCAGGATAGTCCTCCAAAATTTAAATAAAAATTCAGTTTTCTCTATATTCAAAGAGTTAAACTTGCCCTAAGGTAGCAGCGACAAAAATGAGAAAGTTAGCAACACTATAGGGTATTTTATAACTCTCTTTGGTTTCCCATTGCTCTTTAAACTAAAATTGTAAGGAAATCACAGAAGTGCTTTTAAAGACCCAAAGGAGGGGAGAAAGCAACCAAAGTGCATTCTGTTCAGCCATGGAACAAAGAAGACAGAGAGAATTTGGTCCAGAAGTAATGAGGTTGTTGCAGTAACAGAATTAATCAGGCTGGTATTCATAAGATAGAAAAGAAAGAGCAGGACATGATTTAGGATTGAGGGCATTCCCTGGGGTTGATCCAGCAGGAGGCTTCAGCCTGCACAGCTTTTCATGAGCAGTGAGTGCCAGAGCTCCTATCTTGCCCATACCAGGCAGTTCCCATTCCCATCTCTCACACCACCTGCTCAGCAAAAGAAATTTCCGTTAGCATTGGCATCAGAGGATTCCCCTTCATCCAACCAAAACTAGAACTGTGTACGTTTTCCCAAAGAAAGTTGGTTATGGCTGGTGATTAATTTGCTTATAAAACTCCTAAAATAGTATTACTGCTGAAGTGTTGTAACTTTGAAACAGAAGATATAGGTTCCAGTGTGGCCCCACAGTATCATAGTTGTGTGACCTTAACCAAGCCACATCACTTGCCATTTGTTTCATCTGCCAAGAGGAGCTAGCTAACAGACTCTCCATTCAAGGTTGAATAAGAATGAAGGGACATAAAATATATATGAAAGCGTCTGGCAAAGTGCCTTGTGCCAGTCTGGTGTACATGGTATTTATTAATTTTGAAGGTCCATTTTACAGGTTATATGTATAGTTGTGTATGACTATTTACAAGGAAATGTCCTTCAAGTTCCAAGTAATCTGCTTGCAAATGAACTTCTGAAAAGTATCCATATTATAAATAGAAATTGCCCCAACTTTTGGTGTCAGATTTGGTCAGCGGTGTCAAGATTTTCTTCTTCTTGCTGTATATGTTACTCAACTATCTAATAGCATAGAAACAATAAAATATATTTATTTAATTTTCTTTTTTCCCATCTAGAATCACTTGAAATCATATCTACAGCAGCAAGCCATTCTAATAGTGCAATAAGAAAAATGGTAAGTGATTTACAAAGGAAATGGGAATCTTGTAGTTAGAGAATTTATAGCCTCATGTTATCTGCAGGTGTGAACCAAAACGAGTTGATACAGGTCAACAAAAAAGATTCTTTATAAGGCAGCCTGGGTGGCTCAGGGGTTTAGTACCTGCCTTCAGCCCGGGGCATGGTCCTGGAGACCCGGGATCGAGTCCCACGTTGGGCTCCCTGCATGGAGCCTGCTTCTCCCTCTCCCTGTGCCTCTGCCTCTCTCTCTCTCTCTGTGTCTCTCATGATTAAATAAATAAAATCTTAAAAAAATAAAAATAAAAAAAAAAACCTTAACTACTGGGGTCTATTCTTAAAAAAAGGTTCTTTATAAAATGTTTAGTGTTGTGTGGAATAATCCTCTCCCCTCTTCTCCCAGTTTTCAATTTGCCCATAACTGACACATTTTATACCAAATTTATGCTTAGTCCCATTCCCTTCTGAATTATCCAAATTTTTGTTAAGGTCATTGTATTATTAAAGCCACTAAGATAAAACTTCCTTTTATTTGGTCTTGCTGTTTTGTTTTAATTTCCTAGGAGAACCTGAAAAAACTCTTAGAGATTTATGAAATGTTGGGAGAGGAAGAAGACATTGTAAATCCTTCAAATGAACTCATAAAAGAGGGACAGATCCTCAAGCTAGCTGCTCGGAACACATCAGCACAAGAACGCTACCTTTTCTTAGTGAGTATTCTGGTGTGAGCTGGTCACATACAAATAATTCATAAATGTGGTTCTGGACCTCTTGGAAAAGCAGGATGCTTGCTTGCTTACCAAAGCAGTTCTGTCTAAACTGGTTTAGTCGGCACTGCCAGGGTTCCACAGAAGGGACTGTCCTTAGTAACTAAACCTTGTTCTTTCAAGGACACCAATCCTAAGGTATTTTAAAAATAATTTTTCTGTGTCCTTACCTACCACGTGTCAGTTACATTAGTAACACACAGCTGAACACACAACCTGTGATGATCTTAGCTATCGGTGTGGGGGGCGGGGTTGTGGGGACTGAGATTTTCTCACATTTTCCTTGTTTCAGATCCACTCTTTCCTTTCATTCTTATAGGCTGACAGGTACCATTTTCTGACCAGAGTTCTCTTCTTAATCCGCTCTGATCACTACTTTTGATCTTTCCAGTTTGAGAAAATGTATTCTCAAGGTTGTGAAGCTCGTGCCTAAAATCTCTCTGTGAAAAGTGTGTGAATTTGCCAGAGAGTTCCTTTTTACCGCAGTGGGTCCCGGTCCCTTCCTTTACTTCCTGGAAATGACAGTTAGTCTGAGGCTTATCTCAAATGTAAGAGCTCTTCTTGGGACATCCAGGCCATTATGTTTTTAGTCTCCTAAATCTAGTTCTTTTCTGTACCTATTGATATAATAATAATTACACTAATAGCTAACATGGAGTAACAATAAGCTACGTAAATGTTAGTTATTGTTAGGATTGTTATTATAATCACAGAAACAGAGATACATTGGTCATGAGGCTGCCCAGTGCCTGGTACATGATAAATTCTCAGCATATTACTCACGTCTGACTTTGTGCTGCAAGGCAGTCATCTCATCAGCCATAGTACGGGTTTAATTGGGGGCTTACAGGTTTTTGCTTTCTGGTTACAGCCTCCTTTGAAAGGAAAATGTACAAGAACTAAATATCATGCACAGGGGTGGTCAGTATCTCTCATTTTTCAAAAAGAACATTAAGTCACCATATTGCCTAGCTGTTTTCCCAAGTTTGTGTAACTCAAGAAAATTGAAAACATACATCTACACAAAACATGTTTATGAATGTTTACAGCAGAATTGTTCACAATAGCCAAAATATTTGGAGATATGGATATAGTAGGATGTCTATGCAATGGAATACTATATGGCAAAAAAGAACAGAATATTGGTACATGCTACATGAATGAACTTTGAAAGCACTGTGACAAGTGAAGGAAGCCATTCACAAAAGTGCACTCTCTATGATTTCATTAAGTACAATGTCCAGAATAGGCAAATGCAGAGAGGCAGGATATAAGTTCGTGGTTGCCTGGGGCAGGTGGGGAAGAGGAAATGGACACAGGGTTTCCATTTGGAGTCATGAAATATTCTGGAATTAGATAGTAATGATGGTTGCACAGTTTACAACTATGTTAAAAAACCATGAATTGTACATTTTAAAAGTGTTTTATGTTACGTGAATTACATCTCAGTAACTTTAAAAAGATAGATGTTGTCCAAATTAACTGTAAAAATCTTCATTTGAGCTCAACAAAAGTACTTCACTTCTCAGAGGTTACAAAGAGAGCTAAAAATGTGTAAAGGAAGGATTGTGATGTCCTTGAGGGTTCAGAGGTCTATTTATTTTGAAATATAGGTTTTGTGATTCAGGTATGATGAGACCACCAGATCAGGAGACAATTGCATGAGAAAGATCATTATACTCACAGATTCCCAAAAGGAGAGGCATGCTATACCATGGGGATTACATGAGAAAGCACTGGGGTCCATAAGGAGGCAGAGGGAGCAAGGAGAAAATGTGAACAAGAGCCTTTATTGTGGGTTCAGTGAGAAGGGAAGGGCAAGGCAGCATAAACAGATTTAGGATTTGCTAGTTTAAATAATTCCATCAGGCTCTGGAGCATACAGGGGCTGTTGTCTGGTACCTGGCTTTAGAGCAAGGGAATACTGGCCCAGTGTAGAAGAGCTCAAGAAAGGAGGCAATGGAATTTGGCCTTTGGATTGGTTGCTTTCCGTATGAAAGACATGCTTGCAGGTGAGTCATTTACTACTTCTAGGAAGTGGGCAACCCTGAGAGGGACAAGTCCCTCCATTGTCAGCAAAACCCCAAGATGTCAGAGCATCAAAAATACAGAATAAAAAGACATGCTTAATACACTCTTTTGGGCAAAATGCATGGGAGTTCATGTGTTCCCTTTGCCTTCACCCTTCCTTTATGGGCTTAGGCAATTCTCCTTTCCCTCTTCTGTATTACAGTTTCAGTAGTTAAGCTTCTAGCTCTGTGTCTAACCAATTGCCTTGGTTTAATTTTCACATTTGAGAATTATTCTGGAAATAGTTTAAGGTTGAATACCTTGTTGCAGAGCCAAATTAAGCAGCTCTTTGGAGGACAGATGGCAAAGAGCCTTGGGGGAATACAGCTGTAGTGACTTTGAAGAAAGGACCCATCTTGTTCCAGTTATTATAAGCTATCAAACTTCTCTTGCCATTGCCTCCCAGGAAAATGGAGTCATAAAGCAGGAGTTACTGGAAAGCCATTTTGGTCTTGTGAAGACCATCTTAGAAGCATTTCTGTAGGTCCATTCTATTAATCCCTGCGTGCCACCCACCTCCACCCCCTGCACTGTTCTTGTCACACACACTCCTCTTGCCAACACGCTTTTCTTCCCGTAGAACATCTTGGTTTTTTGTATGTAGCAACTTTAGAAGTACCATTCTTACTTTTCTTTGTCCCTAGGAAGAAAATGAGGGCTAGTCTTCTGTATCCTACTCTGGTTATGTTACATTTCTCTAAAAAGCCAAATTGCATGCAGAATCTGATTTCAACTTTCAGCTCAGCTTCACAT
Organism: Vulpes lagopus; assembly: GCF_018345385.1. Classification (NCBI taxonomy): domain Eukaryota; kingdom Metazoa; phylum Chordata; class Mammalia; order Carnivora; family Canidae; genus Vulpes; species Vulpes lagopus. Next base: position 29,420,928 of record NC_054844.1, read on the forward strand.
GTTTGCACATTTGCTTGCCTCCACTCCATGCTTTTTTTATATTACTGCAGGATACCTGTTGACTAAATTAAATAACCACACCTGACATATGAAAGTTTTTTTTAAAACTCACCAAATTATCCCATAGAACGACCCAAGAGATTTTATTCTTGGCTCTTTGTTGTTTTCATCTTTGTTTCCTTGTTGCTTCACAGGTTTCACTTTTTTTCTCCTTAACTCATTTAAGCTTTAAATACACAGCAGACACTGGAAATTTTCTCCAACAATGTACTTTTACAAACTCTAGAACAAGCTTTAATGAAACTGTTTCTGGTGAAACATGAAATTGAACTGTTTCACTCAAATACTTCAAGACACTTTAAAAAAGTAGTTGAGGAACACTGATGATCAGGAAGGGGGACTGTCCCTGTGCTTTTAGTAAAATTGAGACTGGCTTCTAGCCTAGCACTTTAAGAGCTTGCTCCTCCCCTCCCCGCCACCAGCCAGGGATCCCTTGTCCATAACCACTTCTAAGCTATGGCCCCCAGGTAAAAAGGAATCTCCTGCACTGAAAGGAAAAGCCATCAACTTGGTGCTGCAGTTGTTCTGACTTCCTCTTTGAGTCTACCAGCAGAAACCCAGAGGGAGGGTGATGGTGGCTTTTGTCACAGGATCAAGATTCACAGAGGGAACAAAGGGCATCTTCTGCTTTGTGAGAAGGGCATCTTCTGCTTTATGTCCTCTAGGAGCTCTTACTTACTTTCACCTCTAGGAAGAAGAAAAGGGGTATTTATTGACTAGCATTAGATTGTGATATAAGTTGTATAAGGTTAATAAATAATTATTGACAGTTTATAATGTAAAGTCCCACTTAGGAAGCATATGTAATAGGGGAAGCATAATCCTGCAAGCATAAAATGGAAAGAGACCATTTATAAAATAGTCTGTCATCTTATATGAGTGTCACCCCTAAAAACAAACAAACAAAAAAACCAAATACCTGGAACTTCCACATTCATGGACTGTGTTCCTATAAAATAAGACTTTGCTGAACTTTATAAAGTGAACTTGAGTACAAGTATCAGATAACTCAGAAATTTTATGCCATGACATTACATTTGTCACTTAAGTTGCAGAAAAATGAGATGGCGGTTGTCGTCTTGAAAGTTGAACCTTGGGGCACCTGGGTGGCATAGTTAAGTGTCTGACTCTTGATTTCAGCTCAGGTCAGGATCTCAAAGTCGTGAGATTGAACCCTATGTTGGGCTCCATGATGGGCATGGAGCTTGCTTGAGATTCTCTCTCTCCCTCTGCCCCTGCCCGCTCTTTCTCTCAAATAAATAAATTTTAAAAGAAAGAAAGGAAAGGAAAAGAAAAAAGGAAGAAAGAAAAAAAAAGTTAAGCCTTCTGCATGTTGGTGGCTGCTCTGTAGCTCCTGCACTACCGGTCATAGCCTTGACCTTTTGAGAAGGCCTTCATACAGGATAGGGAAAAAAAATGTTCACAGGAACAGTTAGCAGCAAGCTGTTACCTTAATCAACTGGGATGGTGATGAGAGCCTTTCAGAGTGTTTTCAAATCTCCAAATCCTATATCCTGCAGTGAGGCTGGGGATTGCCATGCTTAGAATACAGTGGACCATTAATGACAGGTCGTTATGGTTCTCTTCTAGAATCTAAATGTGAAATGTGATGCTGAGATGCATGTGTTAAAAGTGTATTTAGTGTCCTTTTATCTCTACGTTATCCAGTGTGGAAATGAAATTTATGACGTTGGTTATAGGAACTTGTAAAATAATGTACAAGGAACAACTGATGAGAAATTTGCTTTCAGAATGACTACAATGGGCAACGTCACATAAGCCGGTTGAAATGTTTTAAAAGTCCTTCAACATCTCTTGCCTTGATGGCTGTGTGGAGCCAAACGGAACCTGGCAACACAGGATGTTTTTCTTCATTTAACCCTCCAAACAACCTGTGACTTTTATAGATAATAATCCTGAGACATGAGAGATTTCATAGCGCACAGAGTTTAAGTCCCCAGTTGTTCTTGTCTTTGAAAAATATATGTAAGTCTAGAAGCAGTTTTAGAAACAATAAATATGAAGGAGGAAGAAGTATGGCTCTTCTTTAGGAATCTGCCTACCAATTAACCTGAGTATTTAACCTTTCCTTCTTTTGTGTGTTTGAATATATTCAAAAGTGAATTAAGTGCCTCCCCAAACCTACTGTTTGGTCCTGGTTAGCAAGGGTTGTTCATTGTTGACTAGAAATGAGGCATAATACATAATCTGATTATTTCAAAACAAAGTCTTCCTTTTAAAAGAAGATCTAGTAAAGAAGACCTTTAAAAACTTCTTGCGAAAATAGATGACATTTCTATTCATATGTAACAAATTCTTCAGATGTAGGCCAATATAAAAACAGTAACTTAGTTTTTTACATAGAGTTAAGTGTGCTAGCCCCACGTGTTCTAAACTAATAACTTGGGTTTTTTTTTAACTTAATATTAAACATACCAGCAAAAATAATTTAAGTATTACTGGTTTCCTCTAGTAGCTTTTGTAAACTTGCTTTGTAAGATACAACAAGTAGAAATTTTGTTGCCTACGGGCTTTAGCTTTTGCAACAAATGATTGAGAACTTTAGGTCCTGATATATGGAAAGTCCTTAATAAAGTGTTGCTGAATTTAATTGAACTAATGTTCTTAATAGTAAAAATTTACTTAAATATCAACAAAATATTATGAACCAATAAAGGAAATATAACTGTTAAAATAAGGTAATTTTGATACAAGCGTAAAGTCTCAATATAGTATTTAAGTAACTTTGCTCATGTAGAGGGTATGATATTCCCCTGGGAATTCCTTGGAGTTTTTTTTCTAGGGCTACTTTTAATATTGGTTGTTTTCTTCTTTCTTCTTTGTTTTCCTTTTTATTGATGTGTGTGCTGTCTCCTTGCAGTTCAACAACATGTTGCTGTACTGTGTCCCAAGATTCAGCTTGGTAGGCTCTAAATTCACAGTTCGAACCAGGGTCGGCATCGATGGAATGAAAATTGTAGAGACTCACAATGAGGAATATCCACATACTTTCCAGGTGTCTGGGAAAGAGAGAACACTGGAACTGCAAGCCAGGTGAGAGAAACCTTCCAACACACAGCCTTCCAACAGCATTAGAATGAGTTGTATGACAGGATCATTCTGAGAATCGTTCCCAAGTGAATACTGCAGATCTCTGGGAGTCTGGTTGGACATAAGCAAAGAAACAGAATCTCTTAAAACAGAACCATGTTATCCCTTTTGATATTATTCATAGTGTCTAGATAGTGGTTTTCAGACAGCAAGAATTCAGTAAATTTAATTGACTCTTCAGATTTGCAAGGTGCTCAGAGAATGAAGTTATTTTATTCAAGCTGGACTTTTGAGTCTTGTAGGAAAGGGTTCTCTCCTAACCCTTCCTCCCTGCACCCTTCCTTTTGGTGCATGATGTTTATTGATGCTAAATGTTGAAGCATTAACTGTATGACTCTGTAACTCATTGAGACTTTAATGGAGAGGATTTTCAGAGGAGGCAGAGTGGAAAAGGTAATGATTCTCCTGCTACAGTTGGAGGATACACCAAGGAGGCCATGTGTGGCTGTAGTGGCCTCCAGGAACCAGGACTTCTTGAAGGGGTCGTTCTTTTATATAAGCTTCGTTGAGTTGGAAAGAAAGTCTGGGGTTCTGGCATCCATCTGCCTAACACAACCATGTTTAGGAGGAAAAAAGTGTGAGAATCACTACAGTGGCTCTTACCTACCTCATGTGTGAACCTCTGGAAGATAGAGTGCTGTCAGGTTTTTAAATACCTGCCTTAAAAGACTGTCCTCCACTTATCCTACAAAGGTGTATCATGGTGAAATTTGGGAACCTTCAGAAGGTCACAGATGGGAGGGTTAAGTACCAGTCCTGACTCTGATGGTTCTGATATCTGAGAATCTAGAGACTCAGCACTTCCCATTGCTTTTTATTCTCTTGCACCAATAGCATGTGGTTCTGGCTCCTCAGATGAATTCACGCTGGATATTTATACTTAGTAACTGCATAAACGTTTGAAGTTCAGACTTTCAGAAGGGAATAAATAATTTTACTGGAAATCTCTGCCCAGAGAATTGGTGGGAATTGGTGAAATTACAGTTAAAGGAGATATGGCAGGCTGGCACAATTTGAAGAAATAGCCAGTTCTTTGATTTCCTAAAGAAAATCTATACTGAACCCGGCATTACTTAGGGAGCTGCCAGGGGACTGCTCTAAGGATTACAAGGTGGCATTTCAAGCATAAGTTGAAAGTATAGAGGGCTTGGCTTTGAATAGTACAATTTCTCTACATTCTAGTGGGGTTTGGGGATCAGCCACCAAACCCAAGGGAAGAATGTATTATACTCTGCTTGGAGGCTCCTGACCTGAGTCCTCAGTGTTTGACTCACTGAGCGATTGGTTCTGGCAACAGGGAGGACTCCTCAGTAGTTCTGATCATCAGAGAAGTTTTTATTGCAGAAGAATGAAGGCACTCACTGCTGCTCTGAAATCCAGCATACTTACAAATGTGTGAACTGGAGAGAGGTGTCTAAACAGCGAAAGAGAGATTATCAAGGTTTTGTGGGTTGCCTAAATGGGAACTCCAATCTTTGGCCTCTTTTCTCTTCAGGCTATGGCTGATGCATGAGGAATAAATACTCTTACATACTGGCAGTAATCATTGTAGAGTTCCAGTATGCACTATTGGATACATTTCAATATCCAATTGGTATTGAAAACACGGTCATTTTTCCTTAAATGTCTTATTCCCCAACTCTCATTGCTGCAATTGTATTTATGATTATATGGTGAATTGGAGAGCTAAATTAAGTGATTACTTTTCATCTAGCCTATGATTCTTTCAAGAATAAGGACAAACACTGAAAGTCTCAGAACATCAGAATGTCACAGGAATTACTTGGAGCCCAAAATTGGGTGTATATTTGGAGATGTTTATTAAAGATCATTCAGTTCCGAAGTCACCTGGGAAAAAAAAAGAGTTCTGCTTTTCCTGCTAAATGAGTCAGTCTTAAGACTGACCTCTGACCCTCTGCTTCCTCTTTCATATTTAAAAGAATATAAACTATTCTGTGTATACAGTTTTTATTTAATGGTTTTATATTGTTAAATGAATATAAAAACATACTAAGGAGTAGAGTAAAAAATCTGCCAGACTTGAGAAAGTAAAACAAAAAGCATTGAAGACTCAATGCATTTAAACATTGAAGCATTGAAGACTTCTTTGCATTTAAAAGGCTAGAAGCGGGAATCCCTGGGTGGCCCAGCGGTTTAGCGCCTGCCTTTGGCCCAGGGTACGGTCCTGGAGACCCGGGATCAAATCCCACGTCGGGCTCCCGGTGCATGGAGCCTGCTTCTCCCTCTGCCTATGTCTCTGCCTCTCTCTCTCTCTGTGTGACTATCATAAATAAATAAATAAATGGCTAGAAGCATGGGGCAGCCCTGGTGGCTCCGCACCGGCAGTTTAGCACTGCCTTCAGCCCAGGGCCTGATCCTGGAGACCCGGGATCGAGTCCTGCGAGTCCTGCATCGGGCTCCCTGCGTGGAGCCTGCTTCTCCCTCTGCCTCTGACTCTCTCTCTCTGTGTCTCTCATGAATAAATAAATAAAATCTTTAAAAAAAAAAAAAAAAAGCCTAGAAGTAGCTAGGAAATAACTGTGATTCCAGGCAATAGAACTGATTTTATCCAGGCAGGGCACTGCAGTAGGGAGAAATCTCTTTTGAGGGGCAAGATTGAGCACCCCCCAACACACACACACGCATACACACACTAAGGGTACGTCTAAGGATCCCCAAGCAGAATCTTCCATTTGACAGGCACAGATTCTAGCAGCATTCCTGGCACATCATGATGCTGAGGAATAAATTTGCTGGCAAGATAGATGGTATCACCGGAGCAAAGCTCCTGCGAGATTCCTGCGTATGGGATACATGTGGGAGTGAGGCGTGTAACGGTCAGACTGGAACTCAGACTTAGCCTTACCCTACCAAACGTACGCCAACAGAGCCCACTCTTTTGGCATTCTTCAAAATACTCCATTTGGAGATCTGACTGTCCAGTCTACTAATGGGGACTTTTCTAATATACTCTGTGACAGCAGCCAGTGTAAGTTAACCTGCAAGGACGATGAAATAAAGAAAATTTGCCTCAATAGGAAAATAGAAGACCATAATCAAGGAAATGTTTTCCCCAACAGAAAATTATTAAATACTGGAGTAAGTCCATTAATCTGTGGAACCCTTCCTACTAGCATCTAAAATATTTGCTTTGCTTTATAAGTTAAGTACAATATTGCCGAAAGCTTTCTTTCGAAATTGTTTGTCAAAGGAAATGTTAAATAACTTCCTAAGGCCTTACAAAGATATTTTAGATCCCAGAGGATAACTGTAATCTTTTCTAAGATGGGCTGTGACTAGTAGCCTTTGAAAGCCTCCTGTGTTTTCTTAAAGGTGAATTGGAAGATTAGTTGTATATCTGGTATGATACTAAATCTGCAGTTACCTAGTATATTGAGCTAGGTGATGGTTGTTTAAACTTAACATCAGGGCAGTATATCAATAGAAGCTAAATGTAACTCTCCCAGTTGAAAATTGTGGATACCAAAGTGGATAGCCTAAAACTCTGTTTAAAGGGGTACCTGGCGGCTCAGTTGGTTAAGCATCTGCCTTTAGCTCAGGTCGTGATCTCCATGTCCTGGGATCGAGCCCCACATTGAGGTCTCTCCTTAGGGAGGAGTTCACTTTTCCCTTTTCCTCCCCCTTCTCCTCTCCCTGCCACCACTACACCCTAGCCCCCTGCTCATGCTTTCTCTCTTTCAAATGAATAAATAAAATTTTTTAAAAAATAAAACTCTTTTTAAGAATTTGTTAAAAAAAAAATAAAGAGAATTTACTTGTTCAGGGGGGTGCCCAAGTAGCTCAGTTGGTTAAGCATCTGACCCTTGATTTCAGCTCAGGTCATGATCTCAGAGTCGTGAGATTGAGCCCTGTATCAGGCTCCACACTGGGTGTGGAGCCTGCTTAAGATTATCCCTCTCCCTTTGCCCCTCCACCCCCTTTCTTTCTTTTCTTCTTCTTCTTTTTTTTTTTAAAGGAGATGCTATTTTTTTTTTAAGATTTTATTTATTTATTCATGAGAGACACAGAGAGAGAGAGAGAGGCAGAGACACAGGCAGAGGGAGAAGCAGGCTCCACGCAAGGAGCCCGATGTGGAACTCGATCCCAGGACTCCAGGACCATGCCCTGGGCCGAAGGCAGGTGCTAAACCACGGAGCCACCCAGAATCCCCTCCACCCCCTTTCTTAAAAAAAAATTAAAAAGTATTTGTTAAATTGCCAGTGATTCTGTTTTATTTTTATTGTAACTCCTTCCTGGACATCCCTGGATTTTCCAGAAAGTTGTAACAGCATTAAATCATAGTTTTATCCATGAGATGTAACTCATTAATGTTCTCTGTATTCACTTGAATTTTGTTTTGTTTTAGTTCTGAGCAAGACAAAGAAGAATGGATCAAGGTAAACCATATTTCTCTTTTCATTTTTGCTTTTTGGTAACCTTTGTATGTGTCCATAAATGTGCCCATATAAATAGTGCCCACATATCAACATCAGAACAAGGTCATTTAATTTTTAAGATCATTCCTACATCACAGATGTTTGTTTAATATAGCATTTTCATTAATTTGCATGTGAAATTTTACTATGTGCTTTGAATCTCACTTATATTTTAGGCCCTTCAAGAGACCATTGATGCTTTCCATCAGAGGCATGAAACCTTCAGAAATGCAATTGCAAAGGATAATGACATGCACTCAGAGGTTTCTGTAAGTTGGAATAAATTCTTTAAGTTCTTTTCTCTTTGCAATGCCAGAACTGGCTATTTAGACAGAATCTCATTCTTTCTTACATTAATACAATAGTGAGTACCTTTTTATGCTACTTAAATTTCTTTAAACCTTTTATATCTTTTCCTAGGTGTTGAGTTTCAAAGCACGATATGAACAGTGTTGTCAAACGTGCTTTTTAAATAAGTAAGTAAATAGATGGAAATAACCATTTTTCCTATTAAAATTGAACCTTTCCTTTTTAGACTGCTGAGCTAGGGAAAAGAGCTCCAAGATGGATCCGAGATAATGAAGTAACGATGTGTATGAAATGCAAAGAGTCTTTCAATGCACTGACAAGAAGAAGGCATCATTGTCGAGCATGCGGACATGTAAGTGAGATTTCTTAATGGTCTGAAGGTTGCTAGTAACTAGATAAGTGTTGTAAAATCACCAAGTTGGAAAAGGCAAAAAAAAAAATTTTTTTTTTTTTTCAGTAAATAAATCATTTAGTTGATAAACGTATTTTGATGACAGCTACATACAAAAAACTGTGCTGGGTCCTAGAGAAGAAATGGTAAGCAAAATGATACCCAGCTTCACATAACTTACATTCTAATGGAGAAAATAACAAAAATCAAACAGATGAATAGGCATTTCAAATTATTATAAGGACAATAAGGAGACAATCAAGAAGTTAAAATGGAGAATAATGTTAATCAAGGATGACTTGGAACCAGTTTTACTTAGAAAAATGAAGACCTGGCCCCTGGACGGCTCAGTCAGTTAAATGTTCGACACTTGATTTTGGCTTGGTCATGATCTCAGAGTGGTGAGACAGAGCCCTGTATCAGGCTCCGTACTCACTCAGCACAGAGTCTGCTTGGGATTCTGTCTTCCTCTCCATCTGCCTCTCCTCCCCCCTCTCCCCCTATTACAGAAAGAAAGAGAGAGAGAGAGAGAGAGAGAGAGAGAGAGAGAGAGAGAAGAAAAGAAAAGAAAAGAAAAGATAAGAAAAGAAAAGAGAGGGAGAGGGAGACCTATAATGAAGGGTTGATATTTAAGCTGATGTCTAAAGATGAGGAAGAGTTAACCATGCCAAGGGAAGTGAGAAAGGGGTTTAGTGGCTCTGTATGTCAGAAGCCCTGAGATAGGAGAAAGTTAGATCTGCTCTTGAGTTGCCAGAGGTCATGAGGCTGGAACCCAATGAGTAAGCGGGAACTGTGGCATAAGAAATAGAAAGGGCAGCCCAGGTGGCTCAGCAGTTTAGCACCACCTTTAGCCCAGGGTGTGATCCTGGAGACCCGGGATCGAGTCCCATGTCAGGCTCCCTGCATGGAGCCTGCTTCTCCCTCTGCCTGTGTCTCTGCCTCTCTCTCTCTCTCTGTCTCTGTGTGTGTGTGTTTGTCTCTCATGAATAAATAAATAGGATCTTAAAGAAAAAAGAAATAGAGGTAAATAATAACTAAAGGAGTTCATGTCTTTGAGGAAAAAAAAAGGAACATATAGCATAAGAAGAAGTTCAGGCTTTTGATGAGAGAGGGAAACTTCTCGCCATTATAACGAAAAGGGAAAAGGAAATGATGGGTGCAGATGTGGGTGTGTTTTTGATTTTGTGGTAGAAAATTTTCAGTATGATATCATGTTGTCATTGAAGCATGAGGAAGAGTCATAGCTGAACAAAAGAAGAAAGAGGAATGAGGGGAGATTCAAGAAAGAGGGCTCAGTATGAAATAGTTGTCTCTGGGCAGGGGTGTGAGCCTCCATGAAGAATAGTTGTGGACTGCTCTGTGCCCATTAGAGGAGATTTATGGTTATGTGTGTAAAGGGACACACAGTCCATTTACTGGCAAAGATTTGAGTTGTTTCATATAGAAAGCATGAAGAGAAACAAGGCATGAAATGAAGCAGGAAAGCTATAACAGGTTTTGGATGGCCTTGTAAACCAAGTTGACGGTGATATACTTTCTTCTTAAAAAGTAACAAGTAAACCGAGAAGGGTAGTCATTGCAATGCTGTGATTTAATATAATATTGGGATGCCAAAGTGCAACAATTCTTATTGATAGTTCTTTTAGATTATTCTCTTACTGCAGATCTCCTCTTCCATTTTTGTCCTAAGTTTTCTCTCAGTGAAACAGTTTTGTAATTAAATTTGAGAGTGAACAACTTTTTTTTCCCTTCAGGGTAAGACTTTTTGTTATCTGTCAGTTTGCTTGAAATGATTTCAGGTATTGACTGATAGACTTACCTTTAGTAAACAAAAATGTGTTTGAATGTGGATTACCAAATAATATGACTTGAAAATAAATAAGATAGTACCTGATATGAATGTGCCGATGCAGGCATGCCTAATACCAAATTCTATAGTAATTTCATTGTAATTATGAGAAAGCAATGAATAGTTCTTTATCATGAATTTACATGCTGTGAACCTAAACTAAAAGTTTTACTATCATTTATATGTCTGTAAATAGTTTGTCTACTACAAATTGGAGAAAAATATGCTTCTAGAAGTAAGAAGATAATTTTTTTAAAGATTTTCTTTTACATACAGTGTAATATTAGTTTCAGGTGTACAATATTGTGATTCAACACCTCCATACAACACCCGGTGCTTATTACAGCAAGGGACTCCTTGATCCCCATCACCTATTTAACCCATCCCCCCCACCTCCCCTTCGGTAATCATCAGTTCTCTATAGCTAAGAAACTGTTTCTTGGTGTGGCCCTCACTCTTATGTTTTCCCTATGCTCATCTGTTTTGTTTCTTAGATTCCACATACGAGTTAAATCATATGGTATTGGTTATTCTTTGACTCATTTTGCCTAGCGTAATATGCTCTAGCCCCATCCATGTTATTGCAATTGGCAAGATTTCATTCTTTTTGATGGCTAATATTCCATTGTGTATATATACATCTTCTTTATCCATTTATCAGTCAATGAAAAAATGGGCACTTTGCATAGTTTGGTTACTGTAGATAATGATCCCTATAAACATTGGATGCATGTATCCCTTTGAATTAGTATTTTTGTATTCTTTGGGTAAATACCTAGTAGTGCAGTGCTGGTTCATAGGGTAGTTCTATTTTTAACTTTTTGAGAAACCTCCATACTGTTTTCCAGAGTTTGCATTCCCACTAGTAGTGCAAGAGAGTTCCTTTCTCACATCCTCGCCAACACCTGTTGTCAGAATGGCTAAACGTAACAATACAAGAAACAAGAGTAAGGTGGAATCTCATTACAGTTTTGATTTACATTTCCCTGATGATGAGTGATGTCAAGCATCTTTTTATGAGTCTGTTGGCCATCTGTGTCTTCCTTGGAAAAATGACTATTCATGTCTCTGCCCATTTTTAAGTTGGATTATTCATTTTTGGGGTGTTGAGTTTTAGAAGTTTTATACATTTTGGATATGAACTCTTTAACAGATATGTCATTTGCAAATATTTTCTCCCATTCAGTAGGTTGCGTTTAGTTTTGTTGATTGTTTCCTTCACTGTGCAGAAGGTTTTTATTTTGATGAATTCCCGATGGTTTATTTTTGCTTTTGTTTCCTTTGCCTCAGGAGACATCTAGTAAGAAGTTGCTATGGCCAAAAAGATAATTTTTTAAACTGGAAGGGTTTTTTTTTTTTTAACAATTATTTTATAATAAACAGAAAAAATGCCACTCATTAAGAAATAGCATGCATTTGCATCGTACTCATTCATTCATTGGCATTCTATAAATGTTCATTGGGTGCTTTATGAGCAAAATATACAAGGACAATCTCTTATAGAGCCTGCAGCCCAGTGAGGGTTACACACATAAGCTGAATAATCACACAAGTGTATGATTAAAAACTAATCAGTGCATCAAGAAAAGTAAGGGAACTTCAGTAGCATAGTGACAAGAGACGGTGCCCTATTCTGGAAGTTGGAGGAGTCTTTAAGAAGTGGAATTTGAGTTAACATCTGAAGGATGAACAAGAGTTAATTCACTGAAGCAGAGATGAGAGGAAAGGAGTATAGTATTTCAGGGGTTCTGTGAAGCCAGTGTTACAGGGAATACAGAGAGGAAGAGGGGCAGATTATATAGATGTTGTGGGCCATGGGGAAGAATCTGTTCTTTATCCAAGAGAAAAAGGAAAACTTTAAGGATTTTATATAGAGGAGAAACCTATCAGATTAACATGTTTAAGACAGCATCTGGTGCTGTTTGAAATATATCTCGGAGGGATGTAAAAATAGAGGCTGGAGAATGCTCCAGTAAGAATTCCAGTAAGAATACTACAAGGACCAGTCATGAGACTGTAATAGTCCAAAGTACAAAACTGATAGCTTGGACTTGGAAGGAAGATGTAGAAAAATGAACAGATTAAAAAAAAACATCCAGGAGATAAAATCAGCAGGACTTTGTAATGAGGTGACTCTTTGGGGGGTAAAATAGAAGGAGGTGTTGAGGATGATGACTCCTAGATTCCTAACTTATCTTGACTGGTTAGATGGCTGTGCTATTTTCTGCAATAGAGAGCACTAGAAGGGAACAGGTTGGGAGGGGTGGGATGGAATCAGGAGAAATCTGAAGGCAGAGAAGATCAAGATCATGAGTTCATTTTGGGAGCATATTGAAACATCTAGAGGTATGAAAGGTAAAAGTCTGAACCAAGTCTTTGAAGACCTCCTGCCTTTTTTTTTTTTTTTTTTTTTTTTTTAAAGGGCAGTGCTGCTTTTATTCAACGGTCTCATCACAAAGGTACCATAACATATACGGCAGTATTAGAAGGTCCCTGTCCTAGCTTCTGTGAGAAGGGCAGCATCCCTCTCCCTGTCACAGCCCCCACAGGGACAGTCCGCTTGTGTAGGGACCCTTGGGACAAGGCAACAGGTGGGGCTTTGCATGGGAGGCCTGCCCTAGACAGGGAGTCTGGAGTTGGCTGATACTGTCCACTCAGAGCACCAACTGCAGCTTTTAAAACAGCAGGACATCCTCCTGCCCCACTACTAGGGCCTCCCAGGACACACTGGCCGGGAAGCTTCTGCCCAGCAGGCCAGGAGGGCTGTGAACAGAGGTGACCACTCAGAGCCCATCACCAAGAGTATGATAATACCATGACATATACTCCTAATGTTCACAGAGTATTCTTAGTCTAGTAGAAGTTTGTGTTAAATATTTAACTCTTATTTATTATTACTATAAGTGATGATTGCTCAAATCTTTATGATTATTTACTCTTTTTTTAATTTAAGGTGGTTTGTTGGAAGTGTTCTGATTACAAAGCTCAACTTGAGTATGATGGTGGAAAATTGAACAAAGTTTGTAAAGACTGTTATCAAATAATAAGTGGATTCACAGATAGTGAAGAAAAAAAAAGAAAAGGAATTTTAGAGGTATGCAATATTAAATGTTTGACAACTTTTAAATTTTTATGGAAGGAATGTAGAATTGTCTTTTAACCCTGAATAATACAAATAGCATATTTTCTGATTTCTCTTAATATTTAACAAATTTGAAGAACAAGCAAGATTCATACATTTGTCCTGTCAGGCTGAATTTTGGGATTATATTCAATTGTGTAGAGCAACAGTGCTATATTAAATCAACATGCATTTGAGAGTGAAATATGTTGGTTTTCTAAAGGTGGCTATAGTCAAATATTAGAGTATTGTCTCTTCTAATGCCCAACTTATATTTTTTAAGAGGAAAGCTTTTCTGTCAGTTTTACCTTACTGGCTTCAAAAACTACTGTCTTAAAATTCATTTTAAAGTATTACTTTGTTACCTGAAAAAATCTACCAACTTACTGCATTAGAAGCATCATTTAATAGCCAGTGACAATAACCTGGTAACTGCATTAAAATATCATTGATACATCTTGCAAATGAATTTGACCCATGTTTTTAGACTAAAGTCAGGACCTCCCAAGCCCAGGAACTATAATGCAGCTTGTATCTGAAATGAGTTTTACACTGAAAGATATTAACATAAAGAATAAATTATGTAATAAGGCCTTTATCTCAGAAAGTTCAACATAGCCTGGAAAGTCTTTGAAGAATAGGCTCATGATCAGAATTCTATGTATCTAAAGTCAGAGACATACTTTGTTTATTAAGAATTTCCATGGGGGATGCCTGGGTGGCTCAGGGTGTGATCCTGGAGTCCCTGGATCTAGTCCCACACTGGGCTCCCTGCATGGAGCCTGCTTCTCCCTCTGCCTGTGTCTCTGCCTCTCTCTCTGTCTCTCATGAATAGGTAAATAGAATCTTTTTTTTTAAATAAATAGATAGATAGATAAATAAATATTAAAGAATTTCCATGGTTTATTAAGAATCAATAAGCATTTATTGAGCATCTACGCAGTGTAAGCATACAAAGATCATTTCTGTTAACTGAAAAAGAATCATAAACTTCAGCATCCATTTAAGGTTAAAGTATAGGCTGACAAGCTAAAAGTATAACTCTGAATTCTTCCAGGGTATATGTTGCTTTTGTAGGCAGACCAAAAAGGGGCTTTCTCTGGTAAGGAAGGTGGAAAGACATGCTTACATTTCACTGGCTCCCAGGAATACAGCCTCAAGACTTAACACAAGCAAGTGATGTAACTGGCATAATATAATGAGTCAAATAACTTGTTTTAAGGGAAGAGTTTCAGGCTATATCTATGAAATAAAAAACCCTACGTAGTTTTCTCAAAAAAAATCTATACTCGGGGGACAAATTAACAGGTTAACACACTTATATCATGAAGTCCATAAATAGAAAATGATACGTATATGAGTACATGTACATACATATGCATACATACTTGAAACTGGCTTTATGCCAACTAGTTTGTTATGTGCTCTAGACCAAGAGTCAAAAAGGTTTTCTGATAAAGGGTCAGAGAGAGGGCAGCCCTGGTGGCTCAGCGGTTTAGCGCCGCCTTCACCCAGGGATTGATCCTGGAGACCTGGGATCGAGTCCCACATCGGGCTCCCTGCATGGAGCCTGCTTCTCCCTCTGCCTGTATCTCTGCCTATCTCTCTCTCTCTCTCTCTCTGATGAATAAATAAAATCTTTAAAAACAAAAAGAGTCAGAGAGAAACTATTTTAGTCTGTTCAGGCCAAGAGAAAAAACTGAGTATATTACTTTCTAACAAGAAAGAAAACATTTTCACAGTCTTTTGACAAAATTCAATAATAAGCTTAGTATAATTTTTTATAATATGGTAATAAGACTGGAATTCTTGGTGGATAGGGGAGATAACATTTTCTTTAATTGGAGTCCAAAGTTAGTGTTCCCTGTCATCAGGTCAATTTTAAATGTTCATCTATAAAAACTATTCTTAACTCATAGGCCATGCAAAAACAGGCTGGTGGGCCATAGTTTGCCAGACAGTGCTTCTTAAACTATCTGTGAGGAAGGGCCAGTTTTATTTCCAAACCACCACAGCTCAATACTTTTGTAAGATACATAATCATGTTGCTTGTGTGTCATCACAAAGCCAGATTGCTCTAAAAGTTTCTAAGTGCTTGCTCTTATTCTCTGTGCTTTATCTTGAATGGGTAGCAAAAAAGTCTGAACCAGCACAGTTTGGTGGATGGCATTAAGTAGCAGTACCCTGAGGATTTGAGCCATGGAGAACAGAAGCAGACCACTTGCTTCCCATAACGTATATAATGTCTATATTATAATGTGTATAATAAATCTATCATTTAGTTGAATGATTTTGTCCCCTTTTAGCCAATTTTATATATATAAACATAAATATGATACATACATACATGCATATATTAATATTGTATTGATATACATTGATGTATATGTACATCAATACATGTATCATATACATTTGCTACTGCACTGTTACCCAGTTGAAGCTGGTTCCTAAATGTATGATCTGGAGAAAGTTATTTCATCTCTGAATCTCATAGATAATGAAAGTGTTACCTTCCTAGTATTGGTATGAGGAGTAAATGAAATAATAACACAATAGTGGACTAAGAAAAGCACCTGCATAGCAAGCAGCCACTAAATGTTTAACTGTATTTAAACTTGCAGTCTGGTAATAGTTAAAATTCACTCATATTTTCCTTTCCTCATGGAAGATCTAGATGAGTATTTAAATAATAAATTGCAAATGGCCCCTTTGGGGGCATTCCCAAGAGACATTTTATATGAATATATTGTGCTTTATGAATGTTCCCTAGGGTGAATCACTTCTCTACCTGCTTCGTTTTGTATTCTTTCTCTCACGCCCTTTCCATTATATTTTTCTAGATTGAATCAGCAGAAGTATCTGGAAACAGCATAGTGTGCAGCTTTCTTCAATATATGGAGAAGTCAAAACCTTGGCAGAAAGCTTGGTGTGTGATCCCCAAACAAGACCCTCTTGTGCTGTACATGTACGGTGCCCCGCAGGTATCTAAACTGTATCTTTCTGAGGGAAAGAGGGAGGCCAATAGACATGAACTCAGGGATACCTGAATGGCTCAGTGGTTGAGCATCTGCCTTTGGCTCTGGGTGTGATCCTGGGGTTCAGGGATCAAGTCCCACGTCGGGCTTCCTGCAGGGAGCCTGCTTCTCCCTCTGCCTGTGTCTTTGCCTCTCTCTCTGTGTCTCACGAATAAATAAATAAAATTTTTTTTTAATTTATTTTTTTTTAATATTTTTTTTAAAAAAAGAAAAGAAAAAGACACGAACTCAAAATCCTTCTATTATTCCTCTCCAGAACAAGAGAGCTCAGACAGTTGCATTGTCTTTCACTACAATTGAAAAATAATTAGTAAAACTAATAATAATAAAGTAATAATAATAATAATTAGTAACTAAAATTCAAGTTTATTTAAATTGATTTTTTAAACCGTTTTTTAATTTTTTTAAGCCTTTATTTATTTGAGAGAGAGAGAAGAGCATGAGCAGGGGGAGAGGGAAAATCAGACTGCTCACTGAATTCATTCATTCGTTCAGCCAACATTTTCAGTGGCCTCGTATCCAGGCAGTACGCTCAGCACTGGATCACTGTCTCTGTCCACAGAGAGCTCACGGTGTGAGACTGTGTGGAGCAGTGGTAGGGAACAAGGTTTAGTGGGAGCCAGGTCACACACACAGTGGGGGCCACGGGTAGCAAGCTCATACATCTCACACTCCTGTGTTCCATGTTTTTTTCCTTAGGACGTCCGAGCGCAGGCCACCATTCCACTCCTGGGCTATGTCGTGGACGATATGCCAAGGAGTGCAGACCTGCCACACAGTTTCAAACTGACCCAGTCCAAGTCTGTACACAGCTTTGCTGCAGACAGTGAGGAACTGAAACAGAAGTGGCTGAAAATCATCTTTTTAGCTGTCACAGGTGAGACACCAGACGGTCCCAACAAGCATCCTGCCACCTTGGATGATCATCCTGAACCTAAGAAAAAATCAGAATGCTGAACTCCAGGACCACCCACAATGTGGGGGGTCTCAAGATTTACAGCTTAAGACATTCCCAGCCCTCCTTATTCATCTCTTAGCACTTTATGTTGAAAAACATAGGCTCATAAATGCATCTTTTGGGGGACTATTTTCCTATGTTTCTGTACTCTTAAGTGAAACTGATGTGCAGAGCCATTCTACCGATAAAAGTTTGAAATAATGTGAAAATGGAGCATTTTTTAATGAGCTATTCCTTGCATATGTACTTTTGTCTTGAAGAAAACGGTATCAATGGATTCTATCACGATCAGGTTAGAATGGGCCACATCCATCTAAGGTCCTTCTATGTCTTCTCCTTCACAGGTAGGACTTGTAACAGTTTTAAAGATATACCTCCATGTTGCCAAAATAGATCCATGGTAAAATAAAAAAATAAAAAAATACAGGGACAGTTTAGGCTATTGTATTAACTTATTTAATTTAGTTTATAAAGCTCAAGCTGCATAAATAATATATGTTCTTTTAAAACAAAAAGGACAAATTGTTGGTGTTCAGACTTTCAACTTATTAGGAAAAGATACTTGTTTTTGTAGAAATATTCCTAAGAATAAAATATCTCAAGTATATAGGAAGTATGTATATATAGCATTAAATATGAATATAATTATATTATACATGCTTTTCTCTTCAGCTTTAGGTTCATATTTGTCTCTAATTTATTTTTTAAATATAAAGCATGTTTTATCTTGGAATTGAACATTGTTCTAAACTTCAGAAATGTTTTTGGTGATTTATGTTTAATTGATTGACATCTAAAGGTATTGATATTTTTATAATAAGAAAAAGCAGTAATTTATGTGGCATGGGATATATTAGTTCCAACAGTATTTTTAAAGTACTATTTTTTCGTTCTGTGCCTATTTAAAACAGTGCCTCTCTTTGAAGGTGCTAATAATACCTATTTAAATATATAATGAGGGTTTAATTAATGCTTCAGTCTTGATTATCCTGAGATAAAGTACATTTTGGCCACTGGGATGGTCGAAGTCACACAAGTTATTTTACCTTTCACAATCCTGCAGTTGTTGCAGCATTTAATATGAGCATGTGCAAAAACATTCACAGAAACCTAAACTGTACAAGATACCTGACATTATACAGAACTGGGATGTATGGAAACTACATTTATTGTAATGTTTTTCTTTTCCATAAGACTGTTAAGCATAGTTAAATGAGGACTATATCTAATTAACACTTAAGATAACTGTGTGGGCCTATTCCTTTGTCAGATGGGAAATGAAATTCACATGTGATAAACTGTTTGAGGGGCAGGTAAATAGCTATTAGAGGAACTTTATGCTCAACTCTTTACACCTCCTCAGTGAAGAAGAGGAGGGGAAACACATTAATGAAAAGCAATATCTTGGCAGGTTTGGGAGGTATGAGATGTTTAAAGAGAGTCTGAGCATTTTTTCCCCTGTCATCTGGGGAATGTTTAATAGTCAAAATATGGTTTCTTGTCCCAGGGCTGCTCTTCATTATATGGTGGTTGTGATTAAAATCTCACATTAAGTTGACTATTTAACTTCATCTTTTTCTCAAATTAGATTTTTTTTCCCCATTTTACCCTGCTATACCCCAAACATTGTCACTTTTAAATGCCTAAGTTTGCTAGAAATCCACAAAAACAACCTCACTCTTGGCCTTTGAGAACTATACCTTAAATGTAGAATGGATTAACTCAGAATTTGAGACTGCCACACATTCATTCAGGCCTGTTATTTTAAGAAATATTTGAAGTCTCTCCTTTTTTCCCCCCACTCCAAATGAGAAGGTAAACTAATTATGGCTGACACAATTAGATTGCCTTCCTCTGTAAAAGGAATGCCAGCCATGATCATTAATATTAAACCAAATATTTGGAGTCAGATAAAGGTGTAGCTTCTTAGGCCCTATCAAATCAGGGATAGACTGAAAGAAATGTTACATTACTTCTCTTTTCTAGTTGCCAGTGGTTTGAGGGGTGGTGTGTATGTATGTATGTACAACATATATATTCAGGGTGGCTTTTGAGATGGTTACACTATAGCTATAGATGATGCATTAGTGTCTTAATCACAAGAAAAGAGGAGCAATAAAAATGTAGAATGACTTTTGTACATATGGATAGAGCAGTGGGCCAGTTTAGAAGATTTACGGGCCGGATTATTTTTTAAAACTCTTTGGAACAGTGAGAAGACTACACTTTCCTGATCATAAATTGTTCTCCAGAAATGGGAGTAACATGGATACACTCAAGTTTTGGCTCAATAAATATCAATGTCATTTAATTTAGATTATCAAAAGAATACATAAAAATAATATTTTCATGCTTTTAACATGTTTAATTTAAAAAAAAAATAGAAATACTAGTACTAGAAGAGGCTTTGTGGTTATCCAGGTACCAACTTCATGGTCCACCCCTTATTCTTTAGACAAGCACAAAGAGAAGCAATGAAGCAGCCTTACCTGTTTCTCTTAAAGAATCACTAATGCTTTTATTTGGAGAAAGGCAAGAGAATACTCTTAGGCATTTAGTAAAAATATCCAACTAAACCAAAAGACCTCAAAGTGTGATTGGTTTCAAGAGCCCTAGTATTTTGTGGTATCTGAGACACCCGAGCACTCAAGACAAATTGAACATTAAAAAAAAATTTTTTTTGATTACTTTCTTATTAAAACCAACATTCCATATAGATTTCATTTTTTATTTTCCCTAATTTGGTGCTTCCCAAGTCATCTTTAAAGTGCCCTTCCTCCAAACTTAAAAAAAAAAAAATACTTCTTTGATAAAAACTGCTATTCATTACAAAACATTCCAATTTTTTAAGCTTAAATTTAGCTTTTATTGAAAGTCTACCATTTGGTATGTTAAGTATGAAATGTAGTGCAGACTTATCTCCAGGTTTTAAGTGGGACTCAATAATGAAAAATGCCACCAGCCACTTTTGTAATAATGGCATCGACAATGCCATCATGTATGCAAGCAATAAAAATTCTTCAGGGTATGTTTTTATACTGAAATTTTAATATGAATGCCCCTAGCCACAAGGATATAGAGAATTAACTTTTAGAAGTGATACTATAATTCAAATTGCTGAGTACAGGGAAGAGAAGAGGGGCATTATTCCTTGGATTCAAATAACTGTCAAAAGCATTTTTCCTTTTGCAAAGGGTATGGATGATGAGAGAATAAGCACATCTGCACTACTTTATCAAGCTGCATTTCATTTTCCATGAAGCTTAATACAACAAACAGGTTGGTGTACTTACCTTCACTGGATGACCTATCCCAATTAAAAAAAAAACAAAAAACTCCAACCTAAGAAATTACTAAACTTTTTACAAGAACTAATCTTTTAAGTGTACCCCTGTCCCCATATATAGGTACACATTTGGATTTTTTAAAAGAGTACTTGTCGTAGTCATAGGTAGATAAACTACAAACTTCATAGTACTGCAGGGTTGGTAAAGATTCATTGATGCCTTTTAAAACCCTTATATCAAAAATACTTTTGCGAGTTCCCAATTCTGTTTTACTCTTTGTTGTCTACTTTGTGGAAACAGGGTGGGTTTTTTTTTTCCCCCTTCAAATTTTAGATCCCATTTCTGATTATATTTAAAGCCTTAAGTTCTTATTCTGAGAATATTGTCTGTGCTAACTCAAATAATGATCTTTCTGGACTAGATATATCCAGATGAAAAGGCACCAACAGAAGCAAATAAACTTCTAAGGAACAAAGGTTTTATTTTTTTTTTCAGGTATCCTTGCTATAATGCAGAACAAAAAATTAAAATTTCCTACATCATATGATGTTCTATGTTAGCGGGTCTAAGATTAAGCACATGGTATTTATAAGCTAAAATTAATTCAAAAGGCAAGAATGTCTTAATGTCTTCGTTCTTCAATTTTGTATTCTTCAAGAATGTATTAATATAAAAACTGTGGCTAACCAGTTCTTATTCTATAGAACTGTATTGACACCTGTAGTGGATCGTGTTACTTCTTCATTCTCATCCAATTTTAGTAGAATCAAATTGCTTTTTATTTTCATATTACTATCTACTATAGATTCTTCAGATTTAGAAAATATGAGTATGATATATAAAGACCACTAGACTTTTAAAACCCTTTCTGTGAATTTATGCATATATGTAGATATGTAAAAACATTGTTGATTTCCAATTCTGTTTTTCCATAGGAATGAAATTTTTATAGACACTGTTCTTTTTAACTTAAATATTTTAACATAAATTATTTACATGGATTTTTAGTACAATTCATTCTTATGTGTGCCCCGTAATCATGTTTTCGTGAGAAGATTACTTTCTTACTGATACAGTAAAGAGGAATAAAAAAAATTAGGAACTGAAATAAACAAGGGTAAACAGAAGGAGTCTGCTTGATCTTGAGATCAGAACAGTATATGTTAAGACAAGAGAAAAAAACTTAAACTGAAGAAGGAATATGAACTATAAAATAGAAATCTTTGTAATTGTAAACTGATGGGAAAAGCACCCAGGACTTTCTCCATTAGTTACTTTTTCCATTAGGCTTAAAATCTTTCATTCTAATGGGCCATTTTCTGCACTGTTTACTGAGGTAAAAAATTCCTCTAAAGTCAATCATTGTTTTCCACTTTTTGGACTGTGCATTTGGCAGAATGCAGTACCTTTTCTGTGTTTTGAGATGAACTGGCACATGGCTTCTACAAGATAGTTTTTAACTCATTGGGGTCACTAAGAATTACATGATGGTATACTTCTTCCTAAAATTTGTTACGGTAGATTTAGTGAGAAGTTAAATCAAGAAATCTCATTGTAGCATATTTTAATAAGTGAATACCAAATACATAAAGTGAGATATATATATATTAATATATATGTATATCAGTTTGGAAAGAAATAGTCTGTGGGGACCATTACGGTAACAGAATTGCATTATATATTACACATTACGTGGATGTTGGAATGTATCACCTGGGGGTCTCCATTCATTAGCAATCATGTCTGTATATAAAACTTTTGTTGTTGTTGTTTTTTTTAACCAAACTAGCATTTTATTTTGTGAGTGACAATTGACTGATATTTTTGAATAAGTGTTATCTGGGTTTTGGAATTGTTCGCTGATCAGTTTGAGAAGGTATGTTACCAGAATTTTAGAGTTAACTCCAATGTGAAAAAGTGTACACAAAAAGTAATTCTTTTCTAGCTATAAGAATGTAAAATACTTGCATATAGTGTATATATTGTGTAACATATGTATATTTGGTCATAAAGGCATAGAATTGGAAACATTGTAAAATTAAGCACTTTAATTCCTATTAAATATTAAGCATTTGTATCTTGTAAATAAATACATCCTTAAATGAATTCTAAAGACTGAAATGTTATTTCAGCTAGGATTGTAGATGTTCGCAATGATTTTGGTTGTCTCAGAGAGAAGTTACTCCAGTAGAGTGCCAATGCTCCTTCCCACCTCCAGTCCCCACCGAAACCTGTGGAACCTCTTGAACCTCTTTCAAGAATAAAGCAATGACAGACACCAGGGTTCCCCAGGAGTAGAATCTCCCTTTGTTAACTCCAGGGCTAGATCTGCAGGAACCGTGAAAACAGTGCTGCTCTATTCTCCAATAAATGACTGCTTTGCTATGCTATGGTGTTTGCCTCCATTGTTCAGTCTTATGCAGTGAAACAGATATGGAAATGGAAGGCAAAGGAACCGTATTTGAGTCTTAATTCTGCTAATATCTATTAATGTGACCTTAGACAATTTACCTGAGTCCCAATAATAAACTCTTATGGTCATTCCAAGAAATATGAAAAATGCACTTGGTGACTATAAAACACTATATAGGTAAATAGTATTTTATGGAATATGTCACTGGGTTTCATACAGTTACCTTCTTGGCTTTTGATTTAAAATATAAAAGATAGCCCAAAAAGGAATGTGTGAATAGTATGATTTCAGAGAGAAATATTTCCACAGCTAATCCTTTTTAGAAGGTAATAGCCTCCTTCAAGCCTTAATGAATTAATTTGTTAATTGGTTCTTTAAAACAATTAGCATCAGCTGAAGAATTCCTTAAAAATAAAGGTTGTCCTTGGCTCGTCAACATGACATGTTTGAGTCCACCTCATGTACCAGAGTAGAAATATGGTAGAGAGAGCCAGTGTGGCAGAACTCAGAGCTGCTCAAACTAATGTATATAGGAATCATGCAGGGATTATGTTAAAATACAGCTTCTGATTTAGCCCGTCTGTGATGATACGGGGTCTCGGGTAATGTTGATATTCCAAACCATTCTTTAAAGTAGCAGCTTATACTGAGAACTGTAGACAACTGGCTAGAAGTCCCTGACTCTGCCACTTTTTGTGACTTTAGACACAAAATTATTACATTATTATTAACTATATTCCCTATGCTGTACTTTTTAAAGATTTTATTTATGTATTTGACAGAAAGCAAGCACAAGCTAGGGGAGCAGCAGAGAGAGAGAGAAGCAGACTCTCTGCTGAACAGGGAGCCCAATATGGGGCTCAATCCCAAGCAGACTCTTCACTAAGCACAGAGCCCAATGTGGGGCTCCATCTCATGACCCTGAGATCAGGACCTGAGCTGAAATCAAGACTTGGACACTAAACCAACTGAGCCACCGAGGCACCCCAAGGTTTATTTTTTATGGCAAAATACATTTTATTATATTTATATATGCCACATCTTTATTGATAGACACTTAGGCTCTTCCATATCTTGGCTATTGTAAATACTGCAATAAACAACATACATCTTTTAAAATTACTGTTTTATTTTTCTTTGGGTAAATACCCAGAAATAGAATTAATGGGTGGTATGATTTTTAATTTTTTTTTAAGATTTTACTTATTTATTCATGACAGAGAGAGAGGCAGAGACACAGGCAGAGGGAGAAGCAGGCTCCATGTAGGGAGCCCAACGTGAAACTCAATCCTGGTTCTCCAGGATCACGCCCTGGGCTGAAGGCAGCACTAAACCGCTGAGCCACCCGGGGCTGCCCCTCACCAGTGTTTTATAGTTTTCAGAGTACAGGTCTTTTACAACCTTGGTTAGGTTTATTCCTAAGTATCTTACAGGTTTTGGTGCAATTGTAAATGGGATCAATTCCTTGATTTCTTTTTCTACTGCTTCATTATTGTTGTATAGAAGTGTTACAGATTTCTGTACATTGGTTTTGTATTCTGCAGCTTTACTGAATTTGTGTACTCTAGCAATGTTTTGGTGTGGAGTCTTTTCTACAGAGTATCATGTCATTTGAATAGTGAAAGTTTGATTTCTTCCTTGCTGATCTGAATGTCTTTTCTTTCTTTTTGTTGTCTGATTGCTGAGGATAGGACTTCCAGTACTATGTTAAATAAGAGTGGTGAAAGTGGGCATCCCTGTCTTGGCCTGGAACAAGACTAGAGGAAAGACTCTGTTTTCCACCATTGAGGATATTAGCTGTGGGTCTTTTGATACATGGCCTTTATGATGTTGAGGTATGTTCCATCTGTCCCTACTTTGTTGAGAGTCTTTATCATGAATGGATGTTGTACTTTGTCAAATGCTTTTTCTACATCTATTGAAAGGATCATATGGTTCTAATCCTTTTTCTTATTAATGTCCTGTATCACAATGATTTGTGAATATTGAACCACACTTGCAGTCCTGGAATAAATCCCACTTGATTGGTGAGTGGTGAGTGATTCTTTTACTGTACTATTGAGTTCAATTTGCTAGTATTTTGTTGAGAATTTTTGCACCCATGTGCATTAAGGATATTGGCCTGTAGTTATCTTTTTTTTAGTGGAATCTTTATCTGGTTTTGGAATCAGGGGAATGCTGGCCCCATAGAATGAGTTTGGAAGTTTTCCTTCCATTTCTATTTTTGGAACAGTTTGAGAAGAGCTATTAACTCTTCTCTAAATGTTTGGTAGGATTCCTCTAGGAAGCCATCTGGCCCTGGACTTTTGTTGGTTGGGAGATATTTGATTACTGATTCCGTTTCTTTGCTGGTTATTAATTTGTTCAAATTTTCTATTTCTTCCTGTTTCAGTTTTGGTAGTTCATACATTTGTAGAAACGTATCCATTTCTTTCTCAGTTGTCCAGTTTGTTGGCATATAGTTTTTCATAATATTCTCTCATAACTGGGATCCCTGAGTGGCGCAGCGGTTTGGCGCCTGCCTTTGGCCCAGGGCGCAATCCTGGAGACCCAGGATCGAATCCCACATCGGGCTCCCGGTGCATGGAGCCTGCTTCTCCATCTGCCTGTGTCTCTGCCTCTCTCTCTGTGACTATCATAAATAAATAAAAAATTAAAAAAAATATTCTCTCATAATTGTATTTCTGTGGTGTTATTTCTTCTCTTTTTTATTTTTTAAAGATTTTATCTATTTATTAGAGAGTGAACAAGAGAGAAAGCATGAGTGGGGAAAGGGGCAGAGGGAGAGGAAGAAGCAGACTCCCCACTTACCAGGGAGCTTGATGTGGAACTTGATGCCAGGCCCCTGGGATCATGACCTGAGCCAAAGGCAGATGCTTAACTGACTGAACCACCGAGGTGCACCCTATTTCTTCTCCCTTTTATTTTTGATTGCATTTGTTTGGGACCCTTATCTTTTCCTGTTGTTTTTTTTTTTTTAAGATTTTATTTATTCATAGAGACACAGAGAGAGAGGCAGAGACACAGGCAGAGGGAGAAGCAGGCTCCATGCAGAGAGCCTGACGTGGGACTCGATCCAGGGTCTCCAGGATCACCCCCTGGGCTGCAGGCAGCACTAAACCGCTGCACCACTGGGGCTGCCCCCCTTATCTTTTCCTTTTGATAAGTCTGGCTAGAGATTTATTGATTTTATTAATTTTTTCAAAGAACCAGCTCCTGGTTTCATTGATCTGTTGTATTGGGGTTTTTTTGTTGGTTTTTTTTTTTTTTAAGTTTCTGTATCATTTATTTCTGCTCTGATCTTTATTATTCCCTTCATTCTGGCTTCAGTTTTCTTTTTTTTTTTTTTTTTTTTTTAAATTTATTTATAATAGTCACAGAGAGAGAGAGAGAGAGAGGCAGAGACACAGGCAGAGGGAGAAGCAGGCTCCATGCACCAGGAGCCCGACGTGGGATTCGATCCCGGGTCTCCAGGATCGCGCCCTGGGCCAAAGGCAGGCGCCAAACCGCTGCGCCACCCAGGGATCCCTGGCTTCAGGTTTCATTTGTTGTTCTTTCTCTAGTTCCTTTAGGTATAACGCTAGGTGGTTTATTTGAAATTTTTCTTGTTTCTTGAGGTAGGCCTGTTTTGCTATACATTTCTTTCCCTTTGCTGAATCCCAAAGGTTTTGGACTATTGTGTTTTCATTTGTTTCCATGTATGTTTTTAATTTCTTCTTTGATTTCTTGGCTGATCCATTTATTGTTTTTTTTTTTAAGATTTTATTTATTTATTCATTCACGAGGGACAGAGAGAGGGGGGTGGGGCAGAGACAGAAGCAGGTTCCACACAGGGAGTCTGATGTGGGACTCGATCCTGGGACTCCAGGATCATGCCCTGGGCCAAAGGCGGTGCTAAACCGCTGAGCCATCCAGGGATCCCCATTTATTGTTGTTTAGCCTCCGTGTATTTGTAGTCTTCACAAATTTTTTCTTGTGGTTGACTTCTAGTTTCATAGTGTATGGTCAGAAAAGGTGCATGGTATGATTTCGGTCTTTTGTATTTGTATTTCTTTTTTTGTATTCATGCTTGTTTCATGACCTAATATGCGATCTATTCTGGAGAATGTCTTATGTCTACTTGAATGTAAATTTTGCTGTTTTAGGATGGAATGTTCTGAATATATTTGTTAAGTCCATTTGGTCCAGTGTGTCCTTCAAAGCCATTGTTTCCTTGTTATCCTGCTTAGATGATCTGTCCATTTGTGTGACAAATGTTTCTTCATCCCTTCACTTTCAATCTGCAGGTGTCTTTAGGTCTAAAATGAATCTCTTGTGGTGCCTGGGTGGCTCAGTCAGTTAAGCGTCTGCCTTCAGCTCAGGTCATGATCCCAGAGTCCCAGGATGGAGCCCACATCAGGCTCCCTGCTCAGCAGGGTGTCTGCTTCTCCCTTTTACCCTCCCCCCTCTCATGCTCTCTCTCTCTCTCTCTCTCTCTCAAGTAAATTAATAAATTCTTTAAAATAAAATAGTCTCGGGATCCCTGGGTGGCGCAGCGGTTTGGCGCCTGCCTTTGGCCCAGGGCGCGATCCTGGAGATCCGGGATCGAATCCCACATCGGGCTTCCGGTGCATGGAGCCTGCTTCTCCCTCTGCCTGTGTCTCTGCCTCTCTCTCTCTCTCTCTCTCTCTCTGTGACTATCATAAATAAAAAATAAAAATTAAAAAAAAATTAAAATAAATAAAATAGTCTCTCATAGGCAGCATATAGATGGGTCTTGTTTTTCTTTTTTCTTTCTTTTTTTTTTTATCCATTCTGACATCCTATCTCTTTTGTTTGGTGCATTTAGTCTACCTTCATTCAAAGTAATTTTTTTAAAGATTTTTAAGTAATCCTCACACCAAACATGGGGCTCAAACCTACAACCCCCAAATCAAGAGTTGCATATCCACCTACTGAGCCAGCCAGGTGCCCCTCAAAGTAATTGTTAATAGATATGTATTTATCACCATTTTATTACTTGTTTGTTGTTTCCAAAGATTTTCTCTGATCCTTTGTCACTTTTAGTTTCTCTTTTGCACTTAAAGAGTCCGCTCTTTTCTTTCAGGGCTGGTTTAGCAATCACAAACTCCTTTAGTTTTGTTGTTGTTGTTGTTTTTAAGTAGACTCCATGCCCAGTGTGAAGCCCAATGTGGTGCTTAAACTCATGACCCTGAGATCAAGACCTGAGCTGAGATTAAGAGTTAGACGCTTAACCAACTGAGCCACCCAGGTGCCCCAATTCCTTTAGATTTTGTCTGAGAAACTTCTTATCTCTGTTTCTATTCTGAATGAAAGCGTTGCCGGATAGAGCATTCCTGGCTGCAGCTTTTTCCTGCTCAGCACTTTGACTGTATTATGCCAGTCCCTTCTGGCTTCCAAGTTTCTGTTGAAAAATCTCCATTTAGCCTTATGGGTCTTCCCTTGTAAGTTAAGGATTTCTTTTGTCTTGCTGCTTGTAAGATTTTTTTCTTTGTCACTGAATTTTGCAATATTAATTACGGTATGTCTTAGTTTGGCCTGCTTTTGTTGATATTAATGGGAGTTTTCTGTGCCTCATGCATCTGTCTTTCTGTTTCCTTCCCCATTTAAGGGAAGTTTTCTGCTATTTCTTGAAATAAATTTTCTGCCCCCTTTTCTCATTCTTCTTCTTCTGGGACTCCTATAATACAAATGTTTTATGTTTGATGGAGTCACTGATTTCCTTAAGTCTATTCTTGTGTCCCCTAATTCTTCTTTTTTTCTTTTTTTTAATTTTTTTTTTTTTTTTAAGATTTCATTTATTTATTCATGAGAGACACAGAGAGGAGAGAGGCAGATACACAGGCAGAGGGAGAGGCAGGCTCCATGCAGGAAGCCCAACGTGGGACTCTATCTTGGGTCCCCAGGATCACGCCCTGGGCTGAAGGTGGCATTAAACCACGAGCCACCTAGGCTGCCCGTAATTCTTCTTTCTCTTTGTTATTCAGCTTCATTATTTCCCACCATTTTGTCTTCCGTATGACTTATTCAGTCCTCTGCTTCTTCCAGCATTGTCTATTTTCTCTCTTTTTTTAAGATTTTATTTATTCATGAGAGACCCACAGAGAGAGGCAGAGACATAGGCAGAGGGAGAGGAAAGCTCCCTGTAGGAAGCCTGATGTGGCACTCAATCCCAGGATCCTGGAATCATGACCTGAGCCAAAGGCAGATGCTAAACCACTGAGCCACCCAGGTGCCCATCAAGCCTATTTTCTAATCTCATTTACTGCATTCCTCACTTCTGACTCTTTATCTCTGTGGTGAGGATCTCTTCTGATATCTTCCACTCTTTTCTCAAGCCCAGTGAGTATCTTTATTGTTGCTTTAAATTCTCCATCAGGCATATTACTTCTATCTGTTTCACTTAGATCTCTGCCCATAGCCTTGTCTTGTTCTTTCATTTGGGAAAAATTCCTCCATCTTTGCATTTTGTCTAAGTCTCTACCTTCTTCTTGTGTTAGAAAAGCCAGTTTTGTCTCCTGCTCCTGGAAATAATGGCCTTATGAAGAAGAGGTCATGTAGTGCCCAGGGCCTGTGCTTCAGGGAGTGTCTCTGGTGTGTGCTGCATGCCCTGTGCTTTTGTGTTGCGCTGCTCTATCCTTAAGGATCATGATCTGCGGAGGCTCGTCTTGCCTGCTGTGGCCAGTTTTTGGTTCCTGGCCTGCATATGGCAACTTTTAACTAGGTGTGCTCTGGTCTGGCCAGATGTGATGTGGGCATGGGGTTATTCTGGTCTCCTGGGGGAGGGGCCCTCCATTCCGGGACTGAGGGCAGTTCTTCCAGAACACAAGGGGGTGGGGCTTGCTGGAAGTTAGGCAGCCAGTGTGGGTGCTGAGCTGCTTCCCTTGGGTGGCTCTGTGTTTATGCCGAGGGGCGGAGGAGGGAAATGGCACCAGCCAGCTCCTTTGTTCCAAGGGGTGTCTCCATGAATGCTGCCTCTCAGGGAAGTGCCCTGAGAAGAATGAGTAATCGTCCCCCACTCCCCCATGGGTCCCAGGCATTTTTCAGATACTGTTTCCATGCTGACTGCCTCTGGGTTTTTTTGCCTGCCTTCTCTCCAGAAGCAGAGCACTGCCCTCCTAGCCAAGCCTGCTGACCTTTAAAACTCCAGGCTTTAGGGGCACCTGGGTGGCTCCGTGGTTGGGCACCTGCCTTTGGCCCAGGACATGATCCTGGAGTCCTGGGATCAAGTCCCACATCCGGCTCCCTGCATGGAGCCTGCTTCTCCCTCTGCCTGTGTCTCTGCCTCTCTGTGTCTCTCGTGAATAAATAAATAAAATCTTTAAAAATAAAATAAAATAAAACTCCAGGCTTTAGGGGCACCTCAGTCAGTTAAGCATCCAACTCTTGATCTTAGTTCAGGTCTTGATCTCAGGGTGGTTAGTTGAAGCCCTGTGTTGGGCTTCTCATTGGGCGTAGAGCTTACCTAAAAATTAATTAATTTTTAGAAAAACCCCTCCAGGCATTAAAGATATGGTAGGAGGAGGAGCCTGCCAAGCTGGGGCTGAGGCAAGCTTGCCTCAGAGCAGAGGTGGCGCTTGGTATGAGCAGGGTAGGCAGCTGGTGTTGGTGCTGCGCTGCTTCCCGCAGGTTGCTCTATTGATGCTGAGGGGTGGGGGGAAGGAAATGGTGCTGGCCAGTGGTGTCTCCATGAATGCTGCTTCTCAGGGATGTGCTCCAAAAAGAATGAATAATCTCACTATGGTGTGCCCCAAGTGTCTTTTAGGCCGCTATTTCCATACTGTCTGCCTCTGTGTTGTTTGACTGCCTTTTCTTCAGAAGCAAGGCAGTGCCCTCAGGTCTCTATCTCGACTACACCTACTGACCCTTATTTTTTTTTTTAATTTTCTAAATTCAAATTCAATTAATTAACATATAATGTATTGTAAATTTCAGAGGTAGAGTTCAGTGATTCATCAGTCTCATATAACACCCAGTGCTCATTATATCCCGTGCCCTCCTTAATGTCCATCACCCAGTTACCCCGACCTCCCCATCCCTCTCCCCTCCAACGACCCTCAGTTTCTTTCCTGGGATTATGGTTTGTCTCCCTCTCTGATTTCATCTTGTTTTATTTTTCCCTCCCTTTCCCTGTGTTCCTGCTTTATTTCTTAAATTTCACATAAGAGTGAAATCGTAGAATAATTATCTTTCTCTAATTGACTTATTTCATTTAACAGAACAGACATTTCTCCAAAGAAGACATACACATGGCCAACAGACACATGAAAAAAATGTTCAACATCACTATCAGGGAAATACAAATCAAAGCCACAATGAGATACCACCTCACACCAGTGAGAATGGGGAAAATTAACAAGACAGGAAACAACAAGTGTTGGAGAGGATGTGGAGAAAGGGGACCCTCTTACGACTGGTGGGAATGCAAGCTGGTGCAGCTGCTCTGTAAAACAGTATGGAGATTCCTCAGAAAGTTGAAAATAGAGCTACCCTATGACCTGGCAATTGCACTACTAGGCATTTACCCCAAAGATACAGATGTAGTGAAACGATGGGGCACCTGCACCCCGATGTTCACAGTAGCTATGTCTACAATAGCCAAAGTATGGAAAGAGCCCAGATGTCCATTGACAGATGAATGGATAAAGAAGAATTGGTATGGAATACTATTCAGCCATCAAAAAAATGAAATCTTGCCATTTGCAATGACATGTATGGAGCCTGCTGGCCTTTAAAACTCCAGGCTTTAAGCCCCACTGGTTGTAAGAACTCTTGAAATTCAGTACCACTCGTTTTCCAAACCAGTGGTTTTCGGGAAATTGTCTCCTTGTTCATTCCCCTGTGCATCTTTCTCTCTCTCTTTTTCTCTCTGTCTCTCTCTCTCCCCTGCACAACTGATGCTTCCTCCCCTCTGCAGTACACAAGATCTGTTTCTCCCCCAAGCCACGTCTCTTTAATTCCGACCTTTGATGTGGCCTCTTCTCTCCCTTTAGTTGTGGAGTTTGTTCTGTCAGTCTTCAGGTCAATTTCTGGGATATTTAGAATGATTTGAGAGTTACCTGGTTGTGTTTGTGGGATAAGGCAAACCTAGAGTTCTCCTCAGCTGCCATGTTCTTCTCTCCGGTTGTAAGGTTTTTTTTTTAAGTTGAAAGGCCTTGTTTCCTTTTGGCACCTTGAGTATATCATGCCACTTTCTTCTGTCTTGCAAAGTTTCTGCTGAAACATTAGCTGATAGCCTTCCTTATGGAGTCTCCCTAGTACATAATGATGTGCCTTTCTCTTGATGCTTTAAAGATTCTGTCTTTATTTTTTGTCATTTTAATTTTTATGTGTCTAGGTGTGAATCCCCTTGAATTCATTTTCTCTGGGGCTCTCTGTGCTTCCTGGACCTGAATGCCTGTTTCTTTCCCCTAGTTAGGGAAGTCTTTAGCTATTATTTTTTCCCATAGGTTTTCTCCCCCTTACTCTCTCCTCCTTCTGGGATTTATATAATGCAAATGTTAGTCCATTTGATGTTGACACAGTGTTCCCTTAACTTATCCTTGTTTTTTTAATTATCTTTTTTTTTTTTTCCTGCTCTTTGGCATGTCTACTTCCCACTAGCTGCCCTCCAGATCACTGAACTAGTCTGCATCCAATGATCTGCTGCTGATTCCCTCTAGTGTATTTTTTTCATTTCAGTTATTCTTCAGCTCTGACTGGTTCTTTTAAATATTTTCTTTCTCTTTGGTGACGTTCTCACTGAGTCCTCCACCCTTCTCTCAATTCCAGTGAGCATTTTTATTACCATTGCTTTGATCTGCTTTATGAACTAGGTTGCTCATCTCCATTTTTATTTAGCTCTTTTCTGAGGTTTTTAGAACTTATTCTTCTGTTTCCTTTTGTCTTGACTTTCTATGTTTGTTTCTATGTCTTAGGTAGGTCGGTGACATTTCCTGGTCTTGAAGGTAGTGGGCATTTGTAGAAAGTGTCCTGTTGTCCCATTAGCACAATCTCTCCTGGTCACTAGAACCAGATGCTCCAGGGTATCTCCTGTGCCCTCCTATTATGTCTGAGTCACAACTGCTGGAGGCATACTGGTGAGCAGAGCTGCCCTTCAGCCTACTTGTCAGCAATGACTGCCCAGGACTACAGGGCTTGTGGTGGGCAGGGCTTGTCCCCATGGTGGCTGGCTGAGAGGCGTGGCTGGTGGATGGAACTAGCTACCCCATCCCTAGTACTCTGGAGAGGTATTGGGCCCCACTGGGTATGACAGGGCAGTAGTCACTCTGGAAAGCATGTCAGTCCTGACAGGCTGCCTGCCAGGTCTGGTGGAGCAGGAGCCCCTTTGGAAGGCTGCCTCCTGGGGTAAATGGGTAGATTAGGGGGGCAGGTCTGCAGGGGAATACTGGAGTGCTAGCAAGATAAATGGACAGAGTCTGAACTTGGACCTACACTTGTCCGTTTAACTAGGCTGAAGGAGGACAAGAAAAATGGTGCCCACCAGCACTTGCATTCCCAGAGAAAGCTCCTCCAGTTCTCTGTCCCTCCAGCACACATCCTAAAATTGGTCAATAAATCTTCACATATAGGCACTTTTCAAACTCTGGGTCTCAGACTAGGTGGCATAGCACACTGGCTCTTTAAGAGCAGGGACTCTGTTTCCTATTACCCTCCTGCTTTCCCAGTTAAGCTCTCCTGATTTTCAAAGCCAGGTGTTATGGAGGCTTGTCTTCCTGGTATAGGTATAGGGCTGAGGATGCCCGGTGTGGGGCTTGATCCCCTTGTTCCTGAGTGCTTGTAACATAACTAACCCCTTCTTGTGGACAGCCACACTGGGGCTTGGTTTCCTACCATGTGCCTGCCCTTTCTACTCTTCTTTTAGAAAAATTATTTTTTTAAATAGTGTGTGCACCAGCTGGGGAGAGGGGGGAGGTGAGGGGCAGAGGGAGGGGAGTAGAATCCTTAAGCAGACTCCCTGCTGAGTTTGGAGGCCCACTTGGGGCCCAGTCCCAGGACTCCAAGATCATGACCTGAGCCAAAACCAAGAGTCAGATACTCAACCAACTGAGCCACCCAGGTACCCCCCATTCTTTCTGGTGCAGATTTCTCTACGATTTCAGCAGTGAGAGAGCTGCTTTGGAAGTCTTCAGATTTTTTTCAGAGTGAGTTGCAGTGCATATAATAGTTCCCTCAGAGTATCCATGGGAAGACGTGAACTCAGGATCCTTATGCACTGCCATATTCCCTCCAGTCTATCTAATTGCTAATCTTAATAGAGATTGTTTGGTTAATTCCTTTTTTTTTTTTTAAGATTTTATTTATTTATTTATGCGAGACACACACAGAGAGAGAGAGAGAGAGGCAGAGACACAAGCAGGCTCCGTGCAGAGAGCCCAACGTGAGACTTGATCCTGGGTCTCCAGGATCATGTCCTGGGCTGAAGGTGGTGCTAAATCAGTGAGCCCCTTGTTTGGTTAATTCAAAAGTTTGCAGCCTGTCTACACATTAGAATCCCCTGGGAAATAAACAGTGATGACCTGGCCATTCCCTCAGAAATCCAGTTTGCCTGGATTGGGCTCTGGGTATTAGTTTTTAAAATTCCCCAGGTGATCTTGATGGAAAACTCATTTGAGAAACACTGAATATCTATTCAGTGCTTGGTCCTTTGAGTGTTCTATATATACATCATCTCACATAAGCCTCACAATGGCACACACAGATTTTCAGGTAAGAAATAGGTTTAGTGAGATACCTGGTTAACATCAGACGCTTGATTTTGGCTCAGGTCGTGATCTCATGGGTTGTGGGATCCAGCCCACTGGGCTCCACACTCAGTGGGATACTTGAAGATTCTCTTCCTTTCCCTCTGCCTCTCCGATTGCTCACATTCTCTCTCTCTCTCCCAAATAAATACATCTTTCAAAAAGAAGAAGAAAAAACATGTTTAGAGAGGCTAAGTAATTTGTTACTAAGCTCTCGATGTCCTCCTCTCTTCCCCCTTCACCCAGTTTAAATACCATGTTCAATCACTATAATCACTCCTTGGCATTCATTCAGCTTCCTTGCTCCTTTCTAGCTTTGTCTTACTTGCTTGGCAAAACTAAAACTTGATTTGGAATGCCTGGGTGGCTCAGTCAGTTAAGTGTCTGACTTTGGCTCAGGTCATGATCCCAGGATTGTAGGCTCTCTGAGGAATTCATTATCAGTCCTAGTGTTTGCAGCTGCTCAGCAGGGAGTCTGCTTTTCCCTCTCCCTTCACCCCTCCCCCTGCTTGTGCATGTACTCTCTTGCTCTCTAGTTCTCTCTCTCTCAAATAAATAAAATCTTTAAAAAGAAAATCCAAAAAACTAAAAACTGATTTATTCACCTCTTTCTTCTCCATGCCAATGCCTTTGCAATTGTCCAAAACAACTACATGGATTGGTCTCACTTTTAATTTATTATTAGATCAATATTTCACATCTCCGTTTTCTTCAAATCTCCATCACCTTCTCCCTCATCCTGGGTCCCCATTGATGACCTTCTTTCCTACTTTACTGAGAAAACTAATCACAGGGGACTTCCACAATCTCTCACAACCTCATTGAGGCATCTATCAAATTTGGGCATCCTCCATTTTCTCTTCCTTTTGGAGCGGTACTTGAAAGAGTTTTCTATATTTACCATCTCCAATTCCTCTTTTCCCATTCTTTCCTGAATGTATTTCAGTTGGGCTTTTGCTCCTGTCCACCATTTAAATAAAATTGCTCTTGGGGCACCTGGGTGGCTCAGTGGTTGAGCTTCTGCCTTTGGCTCAGGTCTTAATCCCAGGGTCCTAGGTCCCTGCAGGGAGCCTGCTTCTCCCTCTGCCTCTGCTTGGGGAAAAAAGAACTGCAAGAAATACATACATACATACATACATACATACATACATACTGCTCTTCTCAACATGACCAAATGATTTCCATGATGCTAAATCCAATGGTCAACTCTCAGTTTTTAACTTATAGCATTATAGCATTTTAACTTATAGCATTTTAACTTATAGCATAGTATAGTAGCATTTGACAAACTAATTATACTCCCCTCCTTAATCCACCTTCTTCACTTGGTTTTCAGGGCCCCCAACACTTGGTTTTCTTTTTTTTTTTTTTTTGTTTTTGTTTTTGTTTTTTGAACACTTGGTTTTCTTAGTCCTCTAAAAACTCTTTCTTGATCTCCTTTCTACATTTCTTCTAGACTTCTTAGGGGTACGCAGGGCTGGGTTCTCTTCTTTATCCACACTCATTCCAGTGGTGATCACATACAAATTTCTAGCTGCCAACTCCTAATTTTATATATTCAGCTCTTACTATTCTTCTGCATGCCAGAAACATTTATCTAACCACCAAAGTCATCTCCACTTGGATATCTAGTAGACATCTCAAATGTCTAACCCTCAGATTTAACTCTCAAATTTAAACTGAATTCCTGATGTTTCCCCATTAAACTTGTTCCGTCCATAATCTTTTTCCTTTCTTTCTCAGGCTACACATCCAATACGTCAGGAAATTCTATTAGTTCACCCAAATATACAATCAGATTCTTTCTCACCAATTTCACTGCTACCATTCTGGCCTGAACCACCGTCATCTTTTGCCTACATTATTGCAATAGTTTTCTACTTAGTCTCAAAGCTTCCATTCCACCCCAGCCATTGTCAAATATTCAGCCAGGGCAGTCAGTTAAAGCACAAGTCAGATTGGGTTACTTTTCCACCCAAATCCCTTCAGGAACTCCCCATTTCAGTCAGAATAAAAAGTCTAGGGCTTTGAATGGCCTCCTAAACCCTCTGTGTCTCACCACCACTAGCAGCCTGTACCATACATCTTGCTTTTTGTTAAAGAAGCCAAGTACACTTCAGCCTTATAGTACATACACTGGCCATACCCTCTTCCTGCAATGCTCCTTCCCCAGATACCTGCATGAGTAACACCCTCACCAATTTCAAGTCTTTGTTCAAATCTCACCATCTCAATCTCTCTTGACCATGTTATTTTAGATTACAACTGCCTTCACTACTAATGTAACTCCCATTTCTCCTTAATCTGATCTATTTTTCCCATAACACTTAGTATCTTGTAGCAAAATAATTAGCCATTTTTACATTTATTTTTAATGTCTGTTTCTACCTATTAGAAAATAAGTTCCAAATAAACTCCATTTGTCATTTTGATAACTGATGTCCCAAATCTACAATACAGTGCCTGGCACATTTTAAGAACTCCATTAATATTTATTCAGTGCACAAGCTAGGTTATGTAAAAGGGGAAAAAAATGAACAGAATCTTTCTTCAAAAATATCAAATTGTTGTGGAATAGAGGCTGAGAGGAAAGGAAATCAACAGTGTATATAGCTAAACTGTTTTAATAACAAAACCAGATTTCTGATTAAGTGTTTAAAACGTAGTCAAGGACTTCAAAATACGGTGGCGACAATCTTAATTTTTTCATAATGGGTATTTGCTTTCAAAGATCGGTCTAAACCCACTATCACCATCATCACCACAGCACCTGGACTCAGGAAATTAGAGGCAGCTGGTCACTGTTCTAAAAGGAGCCAGAGGCTCTGAAAGACACATGTCCTGAGGAAGTGGGGCTGGCAGAGTGGACCTGGTCCAGGGTTTGGATAATGAGGGCCTCGTCTGCAGTCACTTCATAGAGGAAGTGATTCATGGATTGTTTTGGTCCTGCATTTAAGTAAAAACAAAGCCAGGTTGTTTTGTCTTAGTAAAGGAAACTCTGCTTTATACAGTAAGATTGGACCTTATAGTCCATTAGGGTATTTTCACAAGAAACAATATTTTAAATCACTAAGTATATTGTTATCATATACTGTGAAAAAATTATGAATATTGTTTCTATAGACAATCATGTCCAACGGTGGAAGAAACAAATCTTATCCTAAAGATCATCTTGGGGGCAGCCCGGGTGGCTCAGGGGTTTAGCACTGCCTTCGGTGGAGGGCCTGGTCCTGGAGACCCAGGATCGAGTCCCGCGTCGGGCTCCCTGATGGAGCCTGCTTCTCCCTCTGCCTCTCTCTCTTGCGCGCGCGCGTGCTCTCTCTGTCTCTCATGAATAAATAAGTAAAAATATTTTTAAAAAAATAAAGATCATCTTGTAGTTTTTCACTATCTTCTCCACAGTATGTGCTTATGTATGCTTGAGGAGTGGAGAGCAAGCAGACATGGGCTATAAGGAGAATGAATCAAATGCCCAGGCTCAGTTATACATATAGGAGAAGGAACCTCCAATAAAGAAAAGATTTGTGGGGCACCTCGGTGGCTCAGTCAATTAAGCATCTGCCTTCAGCTCAGGTCATGATCGCATGGTCCTGAGATTAATCCCTGCGTTGTTGTCGTCAGGTCAGGCATTGTCAGACTCCCCCCTCAGTGGGAAATCTACTTTTCCCTCTCCCTCTCCCCCCCAACTTGTGCTAGCTTGCATTCTCTTTCTCATAAAAATAAAATATTTTTAAAAAGAAAAATTATTTGCTAAAGCATTCATGATGCTTTTCTAAATATACCTTTTTTGTTGGGTTTTGACTTTTGAACCATCTTAATGTTCTATATACACATGCATAATAAAACTAAAATTGTGAAATAAAACCTAAAATGGAATACAAATGCAAACAAGTGAACCTATCCATATATATCAAATAATACCAAATGAATAACACAGCCAAACTGAAGATAAAAATTAGAATTAATGCATACTTTTAACTATAGAATATTGTTATATATTCTATATATAAGAATATATATACTATATATTCTTAAGCTAAAGACAAATAGACATATAAACAAATATTGAATTCTAGGTCTTCGATTTGTTTTTCCCCGTGGTATGGCTTCACATTTTTAACATTACTTTTGCTGAGTTTTAGAACTGAGCAAATAAGTAGTATGTTGAGGATAATGGAAGCCAAATTTGTCAGAGAAGGCAGCATGGAAAGGGGGAACATGTTAATAAATCCTGTTTTTGGACTAGAATTCAGGAATCAGTAGGAATACGTGGTTTTATAAAGTTATCTAGCTAGATGGGTATAGTGATATATAGATATAGATATAAATACAGATATAGATATGTGTATAGATATATAGATGTGTTTGTATATTTCCTAGCTATTGGCTGTGAAGGTCTAGAAGTAATAATACCCCAGTAATAATGAGCATATCTATGGTTCCTAAATACCACTTGCTACTAAAAGAAACCAACTCTCCTTGGAAAACTGGCTCATTCCAGGGCTGGGGCAGAGAACATTCAAAGTAAGGCTGGAATATCATATTGTGCCAGAGATGGGAAAGTGCCCAAAGAATGATGAGGACATGTCAGAGAACCAGGATTCAGCTTGAAGAGACTCCCACGGGCAAAATCTGGGATAGTCAAACATGAAAATAAAAATGGTAGTTATATGTCAATTTTTTTTTTTTTTAAGTCGTGGAGCCCAACTGAACTCATTGATCCTGAGATCAAGACCTGAACTGAGATCAAGAGTCAGATGCTCAACTGACTTGAGTCACTCAGACTCCCCAGTAGTATGTCAATCATACCTCAGTAAGCCTAAGGGTGACAGGAAATTATGGTAATGGATTAAATCCATTCAATAAAATAGGAACACATGAATTCAAACTGATATGAGTGAATAAATGAAGGAAGGAAGGAAAAGGAAAATGTCTTCCCTATGTAGAATGCAAACAAATATAGAAGGAATAATGAAGTTTAAAAAATAGCATTTGGGGCACCCAGGTGGAAGAGTTATTTGAACACCAGACTCTTGATCTCACCTGAGGTCTTCATCTCAGGGTCGTTGAGTTCAAGCTCAGCATTGGGTTCTATGTGGAGTGTGGAGCCTACTTAAACAATAAGTATTTTACAAAACAAGTAATAATTCAGGTAAGAATTATCAATGAACACTATAACTAATGGGTAAAAAATTCTTGAGGACAAGTATATCTATATACTTGATATACATCAAGTTGTAACCATAAAATTCTTACTAATTACAAAAAGAAAAAAATAACTTTACAATGGAAAAAACTGGGAAGAGTAGCCTCACCAGTGAAGACAAACTGTTATCATGGGCCTATTGATTTAAGGCATTCAGAAGGGTACAACATCATTTCTGTGGTATTCCTACCAAATGTGCAGAGCCTAATCTAATCATGAGGAAATATCAGACAAACACAAATTGAGGAATATTCTACAGAATGCCTGGTCTATATTTTTAAAAAGGTTAGGGTCATAAAATACAAAGACAGACTGAGGAACTTTTCCAGAATAAAAGACTAAAGAGTTAGGACAACTAAATACAAAATGTATGTAATCCTGGATTAGACCAAGGCCAGAATACTTTTTTCTTTCCATAAAGGATATTATTGAGATAATTGGTGAGAAATTAAGATTTGTAGATTAGATAATCATACTGTATGTGCTAATTTTCCCATTTCAGTTATTGCAATGTGGTTATGTAAGAGAATATCCTTGTTCTTCAACATACACACTCAAATATTTGAAAGTAAAGAGGCATCATATATGCAACATAGATTAAGCCAATGAAAAAATGCTACTAGAGAATCTGGGTGAAGGATAATTCATTCTTGTAAATTGTCTCTAACTTTTCTGTAAGTCTACATATATTTCAAAAAATATTTTTTTAATTTTTTAATGTTTTTATGGAGTTTAACCTAATCCTTTATTTTCCTAGTTGTTTCTAAGCCTATGCTTTGCAATCTTCCTTTTATTTTTTTTAAGATTTTACTTACTTATTCATGAGAGACACAGAGAGAGGCAGAGACAAACAGGCAGAGAAAGAAGCAGGCTCGATGTGGGACTCAATCCCAGGATCCTGGGATCATGCCCTAAGTTGAAGGCAGACGGCGCAATCACTGAGCCACCCAGGCGTCCCGCAACCTTCCTTTTCTTTATCTCTTGTAACACAAGTAAAAATTGTTGCATAAAGATATATAAAGAAAAACAATTTCAAATTGTTCCAGGAAAAAGTCTTCAAGAAATAATTTATCTTGGGGCGCCTGGGTGGCTCAGTTAGCTAAGCCGCTGCGTTCGGCTCAGGTCATGATCTCAGGGTCCTGGGATAGAGCCAGCCCTGAGTTGGGCTCCCTGCTCAGTGGGGAATCTGCTTCTCCCTCTCCCTCTTCCCCTCCCCAACCCTTGTTTATGCTCTTTCTCTCAAATAAATAAAATCTTAAAAAGAAGAAATAGGGATGCCTGGGTGGCCCAGCGGTTGAGTGCTTTTGGCTCAGGTTGTGATCCTGCAGTGCCCAGATTCAGTCCCACATCAGGCTCCCCGCCTTGGGGATCCTGCTCTCCCTCTGCCTGTGTCTCTGCCTCTTTCTGTGTGTCTCTCATGAATAAATAAATAAAATCTTTAAAAAAGAAGAAGAAGAAATAGTTTGAGTCATTAATTTGACATTTAAATACTAATTGAATGCTTTCTATATGCTGGTTGGTTATTGTATCCATACTTAAGGTCTAGGATTACTCTGAATATACTGACAGTAGGCTTCTTTTAAAATTTCTCTAAGCCCATAAATAACTATCCCTATATTTTGTAATTCCTCTAATCAGAAGATGTGTTCTTTGTAAACAAAATGCCTTGGATTTTTTTTTTTTAAATACATAAGCTGTAGTGTCACAAAATGTGTATATGTCAACAAGGAAAATTACAAATACTACTTTCTGCTGTGGTTCAACCTAATGTAATATCTATAAAATGAAATAAAAACAGGGGAAGCATTCTATTTTACCTGCAGTGGAAATATGTACTAACCAATATCTGGAATGTTAGAAAATTACACATTATTTCTTTTTTCCTTTTTAAAGCAGACTCCATAGTAGGCTCAACATGGGGCTTGAACTCATGACCCTGAGATCAAGACCCGAGCCAAGACCAAGAGTGGGATGCCTAACCAACTGAGCCATGCAGGCACCCCAAATTGCACATTATTTCAAATAAAAGCAACTGGGGTTGATTACTTAAAAAAGTATCTCTTTGCTATTTATTAATGATTGGCTTGTTTATGAGACCCAAGAAATGGTAACAATTTTGGGAGGAAAAACTGTGAGAGTGAAAGAGTAACAGGCTGAGTAAATCTGTGACCTTTCTAACTTGTTGTGTGCATTTGGGCTTTTCACAGACACCAAGGGGCTGCATAAATGACATTCATTAATGTATTTCATTTACTTTTAAAATGCCAAATCCAGAGGATTCGGGCTTCTATTGTTTTCAAATGACATTAGAAAAAGTACAATAGAACAAGTTGTACATTTCAGGATTCAGAAACCAAAGCAAGAAAAACCATGAAACCAATATGGGATTAGAGCACAAAGTTGACTTCAAGGAGCCAACATAACGATCAATGTAAGTTTAAAGCCATGGGATCCTGGGTAATTTCATCTTAACTTTTCTTCTCTGTATCTTCCATTTTTTTTCTCAATTCTAAAAATATATTCAGGAATTAAGAAGAAACATGCCATTATTAAGGACCTGCTGACAGCCACCTAAGAACACACTACCACTAGTAGCAGTCACCTGCCAGCGTTTGCCAACAGTGGTGGCAGCCAGGCAGATCCAAGCTACCACTCACTTCAGGGTCTTATCTGGCAGTAACTTTGACTCAAAACAGAAGAGAGAGTCCCCAGCTCCCATACTTTGCATTAGTATTTGTCACCTCAGCCCCAGTAATAGGATAGGAGTTGCTCAGATCTTAGTATGCAACAGATTCCTTGGCCAACATAACAACCAAAATGCAACAAATAAAAATTCTTCAGCTTCTGCCAATAATTCTGTTCGTTATAAGCTCTGAAGAAGGCCAGAGGGACTGGCCTGGGATCAGGGCCAGACCGGACATGCAGGCTCCAGGGAAAGTAATAATTTGGTGCCTTTTAAAACTAATACTATTTAAATACTTGCTTACCACTGATTTAGAGAAACAAGGAAGGCAGAGAGGTAAGACTTCTGGGGGCAGCTGGCAATCTCTTTTATTGTATTCTGGGTTCTCCAATTTGGCAAGA
This sequence comes from Vulpes lagopus, assembly GCF_018345385.1. Lineage (NCBI taxonomy): Eukaryota > Metazoa > Chordata > Mammalia > Carnivora > Canidae > Vulpes > Vulpes lagopus. The sequence continues at coordinate 29,463,935 of NC_054844.1, forward strand.
GAGTTGCATTACTTACTATTCACAAAATGAAAAGATGAGAATCAGCTGGACCCAGTTTTCCACCAGAAAGCAGTGGAGGGATCATTTACTCACGAGTGCCTCCTGGGGGTTTCAAACTGTGACAAGTGACTTTAACCACATTCTATACTCTGAGAATTCTGGTAAATACAATTTTTCCGAAAACACTGTTTTCCACCACAACTAGTGCTCACTGATACTGTAGCATCCCCTGTTCAATGGCAACATGGATGGCTCACCTGCTTGCCCATCCCTTAGTCCAGCTCTGCTGGGAAGGACAGTCTGTAACACAGCTGCTTTGCGAGCCTCCCAGCTAGTTATCTTCACCCCCTCCACTCTGTTCTCTTATCCTATTTAACACCAGAGGAAACTCCTCATGCATGTCTCCCCACCAGTCATAATGATATCCAAGAGATAGACTGTCTCAGCTCAGTCTTGAGCTGAGATCCCCAACTTATAGGCATTTCTTTATAAAATAGGGACTTGTAGACTGAGGTCTTATGCCTTGCATTCAGTATCATACCCTAAGCACTTCTCTACCTCCAAAAGCAGTTTTCATAGTAATAGTTAGCATTTGAGGTCTCATTGTGTTCTCAGAACTTTATACGAACTATTTCATTTATATTCCACCACAATTTGTTTAGCAAATCTCCTATTTCCAATTTTTCACTAGTTTAGATAAGTTTTTTAAAGTTTATCTTTTTAAAAAAAGATTTTATTTATTTATTCATGAAAGACACAGAGAGAGGCAGAGACACAGGCAGAGGGAGAAGCAGGCTCCCTGTAGGAGCCTGATGTGGGACTCGATCCCGGGACTCCGGGATCACATCCTGGGCGGAAGGCAGATGCTCAACTGCTGAGCCACCCAGGGGTCCCAAGTCTATCTTTTTTAAAGTTTATTAATTTATTTTAGTAATCTTTACACCCAAAGTGGGCGGGAACTCAAATCCCAAGATCAAGCATTGCAGCTCTTCCAACTGAGGTAGCCAGACGCCCCCAAGGAATATCTTTAACTTGCTTCTGAAAGCCCACCTGTGACTGAGGTTAGACCGTGGTTCTTAGGGAGGAGAGAGTGGGAAGAAGTAACACCTGAGAACCGCGTGGGACGTGTTCAAAACATACATACCCAGCCCATGGGCACCCATTGAGCTTGCTGGGAGTTTGATGGGCCTCATGCTACAGGCCTGCAGGTGGCCATGGTTGTGTCATTTTCTCCCAGAGGATTCTGATTCATACCCTTCTTCCTCCACTTGCTCACCCCCATTTTTATGAACCACAGTGATAGTAAAAAATTGAGAAGATGGGCTCCCTGCATGGAGCCTACTTCTCCCCCTGCCTGTGTCTCTGCCTCTCTCTCTGTGTCTCTAATAAATAAATAAATAAATAAAATCTTAAACAAAATTGAGGTAAGAATGTTAGTGTTCAGTGTTGCGATCATGCCCAATACCACAAACCGTGTCCTGAGGAGACCTTGATGCTCCGACCTGTGCCCTGTGCCCTGAAGCCCTCCTGCTCTCTTCCCAGATGCCTGAGGGCTTCATCAAAGGTCTCTTGAGTAAGTCACAACTGGTTGTGGGAGGACTAGGATGAAAACAGAGCTAGCTCTCCAGCTGAAAGAGATCCATAGAGGGCCTTTTAAGGCACCCATAAAAAGCCTTTCTAAAAAGGCCAAAACATTTATAAAAGAGAAAGGACATTTTTATAAAAGGAGAATGGGGGGAGGCAGATGTCCAGGGTATGTTCCTTTTTTGGTTGTTGTTTCCTCACACCCAAGAACAACGGCTCTCAGCCTGGTTTTCATCTCCATTCTCCCTCGTCAGGGACATTTGGCAGAGTCTGGAGACCTTTTTGGTCTGTCACAACTGGGAGGCGAATGGTGCTACTGGCATCTAGTGCATAGAGGCCAGCGATGCCGCTATATATACATCCTGCAATGCACAGGACAGACCACACTCCACAATTATTCTCCAATCCAAAATGTCAATAGTGCCGAAGCGGAGAAGCCCTGCTCAAGAGCCTTTACTTCCCTGCAACCCTCTTCTCCTTTCTTCTGTCCCCCTGTCCAAGGCTCTACTTTCTTTGGGTCCAAATGGAAAGATGGGATCTAACCAGAAAGCTTTAGGGGCCTCAAGCAGTTTCCTTATGTCCTCAGTCTGTAGGTTGTATTGAGCAATAAGGTTCTTTTTTTTTTTTTAAGATTTTATTTATTTATGACAGACAGAGAGATAGAGACACAGGCAGAGGGAGAAGCAGGCTCCATGCAGGGAGCCCGACGTGGGACTCGATCCGGGGTCTCCAGGATCCGGCCCCGGGGTGGAGGCCGCGCTAAACTGCTGAGCCACCGGGGCTGCCCCGAGCAATAAGGTTCTTTTTTCAATTCCTTATCTCATCTATGGAAACTGGGAACTCATGGAAACACATGAATAGTCTAAATCCTAGTGGGCTGGGAAGGTGATCTATGACCAGCAGAATTTGAAAATTACTGTCCTTAAGTGGCCTTTAACTGTGATTGCTAAACTTTTCTTTTTCGGAGCTATCTTTAGTTCTCTACCTTCACATCTTTTTAGGATGTTTCTCAGCTTTGCATTCTTTGGGCTATGATGTAGTCACCTATAATCACCCCCCACCCCCCCATGTTGTTATAGTTTGTGTTTCTATTGAACTTGTAAATTCAACAGAGAAATAGAACTGGGATTAGTTGTTATTTGATAACTTAAGAAATTAAATTGCTGAGAAAATCTATGCCTTGAAGGAAAAAGAATCCTCTGTGGATTTTTTTTTTTCTTAAATGATTAACATTCTGATTGAATACATTTTATCGCTATTCACTACATCTCATTACATTTCTTTTGAGCTGTTGGGGAACACTGAGCCCAGTGTTTTATAAAAAGGACTTTATACAAAGGACTTTAAACAATTTAAAGGACTTTAACAATTACAAAAGGGTACAGGAGTTTTTACCTTTAAAAGTCATCTTCAATACAGCTACCCTAGAGGTTTTTTTTTTTTTTTAATGTTTAAAAGATTTTATTTACTTATTCATGAGAGAGACAGAGACATAGGCAGAGGGAGAAGCAGTCTCCCTGTGAGGAGCCCAAGGCAGGACTCGATCCCAGGACCGCAGGATTCTGCCCTGAACTGAAGGCAGACACTCAACCACTGAGCCACCCAGGCGTCCCTACCCTAGAGTTTAAATACATTTCATCTGGGGGCACCTGGCTGGCTCAGTTGTAAGTCTCAGGGTTGTGAGTTCAAGCCCCATGTTGGGTGTGGAGCCTACTTAAAAATAAACAAGTATACTTCACTTGTGTGTGACAGTGAAGGGAAGGACCTGATGTGTCCAAAGACCTGAACACAAGTGCTAAGTGCTGGTATGTACCATGTTTTGGGAATGATGCTAAGCATCTTATTTCATCCTCACAATCCTATAAGATAGGATGAGAAAAGTAAGGCTCAGAAACTTTAAGAGAACTCCTCAGGAACACAGATCTAAGGAATGCCAGAGGTGGACTTTAAGTCTAGAATTATCTAGCTTCAGCAGTCACACTTAACAGTAATTGAGCACATTTAATGAAAAAGACACTCTGTTAAGCCCTTTATCTGCATTATTATGTTTTGAATCACACAGCTATTTTTCATGTGTTTTTTAAAAGATTTTATTTATCTGAGAGTAAGCATGGGGAGGGGAAGCAGCAGGGAGAGGGAGAAGCAGAGTCCCCACTGAGCAGGGAGCCAGATGTGGGGCTCCATCCCAGACCCTGGGATCATGACCTGAGCCAAGGCAGCCGCTTAACCAACGGAACTACCAAGGCGCCCCTATTTTTCACATATTTTGTTGATGAGCAAATAGGCTCAGAGAGTGTACATCACTCACTCATTCCAGGTTAGAACTAGTAAACAAAACTGGGCTTCAAGCATGTTGTGTCTGCCTATAAAACCCATGCTTTGGGACACCTGCGTGGCTCAGTCGGTTGAGTGTCTGCCTTTGGTTCAGATCCTGATCCCCGGGTCCTGGGATGGAGTCCCGCGTGGGGCTCCCCACAGAGAGCCTGCTTCTCCCTTTGCATGTTTCTGCCTCTCTCTCTGGGTCTCTCATGAATAAATAAATAAAATCTAAAACAAAAACATGCTTTAAAGCATACAGTACTGCCCCCAAAACACTTTCCCCCTCACCAAGTTGCACTATGTGCATTATCTCATCAATGCTACCATTACCCTCTTGGCAAGAAACGGTCTGTTTATGCAGATGGAAAAATTGAAGTTCAGAAACTTAGGTAACCTATCAAGGCCACACATCTTTCCCCGTACATGGATTATATTAGGCAAGGAACATTTACTAGTACTCATTCCGCCAATAATTTTCAAATCTTCTCATTGTGGGTGCCTTTGAGGCACCAGTGCAATTTTAAAAAACAACCTAAATCATAAACAAATTGTGTTCCACATATATACATACATTTAAATATATTAAAAAGAATGAGATGTTGCTACATACATTGATTTGGAAAGATACCTACGAGATAGCAAGTAAAAACTAAAACAATTATTTTTTTAAACTTAATTATAAAACAGTGCAACTCTATTCCCCCATGTGTGGAAAGTTTCTGAAAGCACACACCAGAAACCTTTAATGGTGGTTATCTCTAGAGCAAGGGATTTGATGAGGTACCAAAAGAGTTTAGGTGACTTTTACCTTCCTCTTTATACCCTTCATTATTATTTTAAAAAGTATTACCATCCTTTCTTTGTGAGGTGGGGAAAAAAATCAAATCTAAAACAGCCTTTAGAGTATCTCTTAGCTTGAGAATGTACTCTAGTTTGGGTGTGATAAAAGTAATCCAAAGTTTGTCAACATGCTAGTGTTTCATAACAGGATCTGAAGACTGACACGTGCCAACACACAGTTGGCAAGATGGGTAAGAGGAGGGCAGGAAAGTGGCTTTTAGAGAACCTAGAGATTAGGTACCAGGCCACAGTTGCTGATCCTAGGAGTTGATTCTCAAGAATGCTACCTCTTGAGGCTTTGAGTTGGCTTCAGGGCTTGGGTTTACCATCTACCAAACAGTGCAGCTAGGTGTTAGATGGGAACATAAAACATTTATGAAAGCCTGATAAGTAACTTATCAAATTTTAATTCTGCAAAAAGTCACGTTTTAAAATGTATGAGGTTTGCCATTGTCTGGTTTTAAATCCAGAAATATAAGAACTCCTTAATTAGGGAGTTTTTTTCAAATTGAGGGCCAAGAGAACTGAATTCTAATCCTGTCTTTGCTAGTAACTAGAGCCATGAACCTGGGCATATCATTTTACCTCTTTGACCCTTGCTTTTCTTATTTGTAAAATACTAAAGTTGAACTAAAATTTAAAATGATGAAAATTGCTGGGGCACCTGGGTGGCTTAGCTGGTTAAGCATCTGTCTTTGGCTCAAGTCATGATCTCAGGGTCTTGGGAGCAAGTGCCCACATTGGGCTGTCTGCTCAGTGGGGAGTCTGCTTCCCCTTCTCCCTCTGTTCTCTCTCTCATTCTTGCTCCTGCTCTCACCAGATAACTAAAATCTTAAAACAAATAAAATGATGAAAATTACTAATGTTCCTTTAGATTCTAGTACTGTAAGTTCTTTTCAAAGTCAGTTTTTAATTTTTTAAAGTTATTAATTAATTAATGAAATTCCAGTATAATTAGCATACAATTTTGTATTGGTTTCAGGTGTACAACACAGTGATTCAAATTCTGTACATTACTCAGTGCTCATCATGGTAAGTGTATTCTTTTTTTTCTTCCCTAAGATTTTTACTTACTTATTCATGAGAGAGACAGAGACATAGGCAGAGGGAGAAGCAGGCTTCCTGTGGGAAGCCGGATGCAGGACTCAATCCTAGGACCCCAGGATCCGTGAACAAAGAAGCCTGCTTCTCCTTCTGCCCTGCCCCACCTCCACCCCCTCCACCCTGCTCATGCTCTCTCACACTGTCACTCTCTTAAATAAATAAATAAATAAATAAATAAATAAATCCTTAAAAAAAATCAATGCAAAAAAAAAATCAATGCAATGGAAAAAGTGGACAAAGAATATGAATAATAACTCACAGAAAAAGAAATACCAAGGACTAATATGTGCAAAAATTCACTAATAATTACAAATAAAATGATTGCTATTTTACCTATTAAATTGTCGAAGCTAGAAATATTGATACCGCCCTAGGGTGGATATGGGGAAATGCTTTACTACATATGCTTTACTACATTTATAAACTAGTGTACAATACCTCCCATTTAAATTTTGACGGTATATAGCTGGGCAGCCCGGGTGGCTCAGTGGTTTAGCGCCGCCTTTGGCCCAGGGCATGATCCTGGAGACCTGGGATTGAGTCCTACGTCGGGCTCCCTGCATGGAGCCTGCTTTCCCTCTTGGAAATCCACACATAAATTTTGACTCCCCAAAAGTTAACTATTAATAGCCACTCTTGACCAGAAGCCTTACCAATAAATAAATAACATATTTTGTTATATATATATTATATAATGTATTATATAATGAATTCTTACAATGATACCTTATTTATGAATGAAAGTTTTCTTATTTTTTTCAGTATTTCTAGGCTATGTGGTTCATCTGTGAGTTTTTTTAAATTATCACAAATTTTCTGCAACACTGTCTATAATAAGAAATTTGAACTGATCTATTATCTATCAAGAAAAAAAACCTATGTAAATTATCACAATCTTTTTTTTTTAAGATTTATTCATTTATTCATGATAGACACAGAGAGAGAGAGAGAGAGGCAGAGACAGAGGAGGAGGGAGAAGCAGGATCCATGCTGGGAGCCCGACACAGGACTCGATCCTGAGACATATGTTAAGTCCCAACCCCCAATATGACTGTATTTGGAGATAGGGCCTGTAAAAGACAAACAGACCTTTAAATCTTAGTGTCTCTAAACCACAAAGATTTATTTCTTCCTTATGTTACGTGTCTAATACATTTTGGCAGAGGACTCTATTCTACATCAACACTCAGGGACCCAGGCTCACTAAAGGTTGACCATTTCAGTAAACCACTTTTTCAACATTTGTCTTCAGAGATTGCCAAATCAGAAGAAGGGAGCTAGAGGGCTGGACAAGGCTTTTCACTGACCCAGCTCAGAAGAAACACATGCCACTTTTATTCACAGTGATTTGGAGAAGTAGTCACATGCCCCCAACCATACTGCAAAGGAGGCTGGGAAATATAAGAACTATTAAATATTTTTAAAAAGATTTTATTTATATATTTATTCATGAGAGACACAAAGAGGGAGAAACAAAGGCAGAGGGAGAAGCAGTCTCCATACAGGGAGCCTGACATGGGACTCGATCCCGGGTCTCCAGGTTCAGGCCCTGGGCCGAAGGCAGTGCCAAACGGCTGAGCCACCGGGCTGCCCAGAACTATTGAATATTTAATGAATATCAAATGTTCCTGTCATATCCCTTGTTATGGATTGAACTGCATGCCCCCAAAAAGGTATATTCAAGTCCTAACTTGAGTACCTCAGAATATGATCTTATTTGGAAATAGGGTCTTTACTGAGGTAATCAAATTAAAATTTCTTTGAGTTAAAAATCCTTCCTCTGTCTTCTCTCTCTCTCTCTCTCTCTTTTTTTTAAGATTTTATTTATTTATTCATGAGAGACACACACACACACACAGAGGCAGAGACACAGGCAGAGGGAGAAGCAGGCTCCATGCAGGGAGCCCGTTGTGGGACTCGATCCTGGGTCTCCAGGATCACACCCTAGGCTGCAGGCGGCACTAAACCGCTGAGCCACCAGGGCTGCCCCTAAAGATTTTATTTTATTTTATTTATTTTTATTTTTTAAAATTTATCTTATGATAGAGAGAGAGAGAGAGAGAGAGAGAGAGAGAGGCAGAGACACAGGCAGAAGGAGAAGCAGGCTCCATGCACCGGGAGCCCGATGTGGGATTCGATCCCGGGTCTCCAGGATGGCGCCCTGGGCCTAAGGCAGGCGCCAAACCATCCAGGGATCCCTAAAGATTTTAGTTTTAAGTAATCTCTACACCCAACGTGGGGTTCGAACCTACAACCCCAAGATCAAGAGTCTCATGTCCCACCAACTGAGCCAGCCAGGCACCTCCTTCAGCCTTCTCTTAATATGAGATCATTAGAGTGAGACCTAATCCAACAATGACCGATGTCTTCATAAAAGGAGGACATATGGACACAGAGACAGACACGCACGGAAGAGGGATGGTGTGAATATATGCAGGGAGCAGACTGCCATGTGAACGTGAAGGCTGAGATCAGAATAATATTGCCATAATTACTTGCGGTCACTGAAAGCCAGAAAAAAGGCATGGAACAGATTCTCCCTCATGGCCCTCAAAAGGAATCAATCCTGCTGACAACTGGATTTTGGATTTCTAGCTTCTAGAATTTTAACAATACATTTCTATTTTTCTTTCTTTTTTTAGAAGTAGCCTCTACACCCAACATGGGGCTCAAACTTATGACTCTGAAATCAAGAGTCACACAGTCTACCACCTGAGCCAGCCAGGCTCTTTAAATTTCTATTTTTCTAAACCAAAGGGTTGGTGGTACTTTGCTACAGCAGCCCTAGGAAATGAATACACTCCTCTATCAAGTCTCTCTGCAGAAAGAAATTTAATGCATGGAATTACGTGTTTAAGAATCTGCTAGAATGACTTGAAAATGAGCTCTAGGTTATATATCCAGGAATTACCCCCAGAAAAATTGGGGCACCAAGAGTTCCCGAGACATTCACCACAATTAGAAGCTGGTTCTCAGGCTCTCCTCATCTTAGTCACTATCTGAGAATCAGAGGTATCATCAGAACTATTAGGTCTAGAACCACATCATGCCTCCTATACCTGCACAAGCAAAATGGATGTCTTGTGTAACTCGTCCATCTTCTCATAATTTAAAGATTCATTTACTCATTTATTTATTTATTAGAGAGAGAGAGAGAGCGTCAGATAGTGTGCACAAACAGGAGGGAGAGGGACAGACTCCCCACTGAACAGGGAGCCTGATGTGGGACTTGATCCTAGGACCCTGGGATCATGACCTGAGCTGAAGGCAGATGCTAAATGGACTGAGCCACCAGGTGCCCCCATCTTCTCATAATTTAGATAAAAAATTAAGCCTTGAATGAATGCACCTGTGTTATGGAACTAAAATTATATATGGAACATTTAGTTGTAAAGATATTGAGAAATGTAGTTTTTAGCTTCTGAAGCAAAGAAAAGCCCAGAAGAAGTAGGTTAAAATACATTTTGAACAAGCCATTCTTTTTTATTTTTCCTTTTATGTTTTTTTGGTCACTATTTTATGGTTTCTTACTTTAACATCCTCCTTTCTTTTCTCAGATGTTCCTATTGCCCATTCTGCCCATGGCCATTTTTTTCTTTATATTATCTGGACAAGTTCTTCTAGTCCAAATTTTTCCAGTTCCACCAATCTATCTCCATTATTACCACCCTGGGATACATTACCATTGTCTCTGACTTGGATTACTGTTAACACTCCCTCTTTGGTTTCTCATTTTCCCTTACCTTGTCCCCATCCAGTGGGATGTGGCTGACCTTTATAAAACTCATAAGATAATGTGTCTCTTTGCTCACTCTTTTGATTTTCTCCCTCAGGATCCATCCCTAGCTCCTCACTCTCATGAGCTCACTTCTGACTGAGGAGCTATTAGTCTAACCACTCAGGACTCCTGCATAGACCCTCATGTTCTATATTTAGCAACACTAAACTATTTAAAGCATCTAGAATGCATCATGCGCTTTCCTTCCCCTTCACTTTTGTACAAGTTGCTCCTTCTGCTTGGTTTGGAAGTCCTTTCTCTTCCTCTTTGGTCAACTTCTATTCATCCTTTAATCCAGAAAACCTAGACGAGTTCTCTTTCCTAAGTGCTGACTTAGATTAATTCTGGCCACTTGCCTTTTCTCGAGAAAGGGGAAAGAGAAAAAAGAAGTTTTGAGGGATGCCTGGGTGGCTCAGTGGTTGAGTGGCTGCCTTTGGCTCAAGGCGTGATCCTGGAGTTCTGGAAGTGAAACCCATGTTGGGCTCTCTGCATGGAGCCTGTTTCTCCCTCTGCCTATGTCTCTGCCTTCTCTCTGTGTCTTTCATGAATAAATAAATAAAATAAATAAAAAGAAGTTTTGAGAAATGACAGTGGATGTGTTTTGTTTACTTTTGTATCTTTAGTAGCTAATACAGTATATTTAATAGCTCTTTTTTGTTTTCATTTTTATTTTGTTTTTGTGTTTACTACTGGTGTGAATAGTGACACGCATTTGAAACTGCTGTCTGGGTTTTGGGTACAACATTTTCTCTCTTTCATTTTCTATCTTTCCAGTAACTTACCATTACTACTAATTCTGTTTAAAAATTCACTTCTGTTTTTGTAGTAGGTCACACCCTTAGTAGTTACATTATTACTCCTATTTCATAGATCAGGGGTTGGGAGTAAGACTTTTTTTTTTTTAATTTTATGTATTTATTCATAGAGACAAACACACACAGAGAGAGAGAGAGAGAGAGGCAGAGGGAGAAGCAGGCTCCATGCAGGGAGTCCGATGTGGGACTCGATCCCTGGTCTCCAGGATCAAGCCCTGGGCTGCAGGCGGCGCTAAACCGCTGCGCCACCTTAAAGAGGTTGATTAATTCAGAACTTTCCCCCTCATTCTGTATTAGTTCTAAAATAACTTGTTAGTCTCTCAGTAGCCCAGATGAAGTATATTTAATATACAAAACATTTATTCAATCATTTATTCATCCATCCATCCATCTATTCATTCATTTAGTCAAAATTCAGTAACTGAAGAAAAATTAGAATAAAATCCATCAGGGGCAGCCCCAGTGGCTCAGTGGTTTAGCGCCACCTTCAGCCCAGGGTGTGATCCTGAAGACGCAGGATCAAGTCCCAAGTCAGGCTCCCTGCATGGAGCCTGCTTCTCCCTCTGCCTGTGTCTCTGCCTCTCTCTCTCTCTCTTTGTCTCTTATGAATAAATAAATAAAATATTTTAAAAAAGAATAAAATCCATCAGAAAAAAACGAAGTCAACTGTTGGATAAACTTTATACATATCATATATACTGTACTTAGTACTTTATGATATACTGTCCTATTCACTAATTTTACTAGTCACGTCACTGATGTGTAAGTTTTATCATCCATCACAACTGTGTGGCAGTTTTAGAAAATTGGTTCTTATAAACTCAGATTGACTCAGGCTACCCAGTACTGGTTAGATGAACTGGTTGGGCAATTAGAAAGGAAAGATGTTCAAAGTCTATATTAGGCCTGGCTACTAAAGGAAAAAATTCAGAATAGATATCCCTTTTGTTTACCACGGTGTCTTAGTGAGCCTTCGGATATGCAAAGGTAGCTAACCAAAGCCTGAAAAGCTAGATTTCTCTTCATCAAAAAGTGTGAGCTAATCGAGTTGGTGTAGGGAAGACACAAAGGAAGCCTGAAATCTAGAGGACCAAGGAGATTTTCAGAGCTTCTAAGAATACCAGACAACATTTTGGGAACCTGGAATGTAGGTGTAAAGAGGCCAATGAGAAATTCCCAGAGACAAGGTAAGGTAGTTCAAGAATGGGGATATCTAACGTGTAATTTTCAGTTGTTGGCATTACTGCGATGGGAAGTCCCTTTATATCTCAAATAGCTAGTGAAATACACCTGTTTTTAGGATATGAGGATTAAAAAAATGGCCAAGTTCCATTGGTGTATGGGTATGGAGAAAGAGAAGAAAATCAGCTAAATAGAGGAGGTGGCTCTATTCCTCTTAATTGTGTTGTCATACTGCCCCCTACTGGGCTGCCAGTATCTCCCCAGATTTACCTGCTGGCTGCTGTTAACCCGCCCCACCATCTGTGGACAATTTTCTGCACCTGCTGACAAAGTATGTGTTAAGCTTGAGGCCTAGGGAGTAGTGCAAATTGATTAAAGCTGTTAACTTACCGTCTTTGCAAAATACAGGTAGTTTCCAAAATATAACAAAGAGGTTTCCCTATTAGAGTTGTGTATTTTATGTTAACGTTAGATCTGTGTGTTCTAGTATGATTTGAAGGCATGGATAGCGGCAGCTTGGCTATGATTGATGATCAAAATGTTAGCATAAAACAACACTGGAAAAGTATGCTAGAAGTAGTCTGTGTGATTTGTAAGAGCTATTAAAATAATTTCTAGCTATTAATGTAATTCAAAATCAACTTTTTCTCATTAGGGATATTAAGTTAGAACAAAGCCAGCCTATCCCTAGCAAAATAATTTGGCAGCTATTCTGATGAGTCCTATGCCAAGGCCAGCCTCGTATGTTTTGGCTGGGTTTAAGTGCAAATCCTAGTTGCAATTCAGACATGCTTAAATCCTTGTAATTCCAGACTTTCCAAGTAAAACAAAAGGAATCCCCCTCCTTCCCCACTACATTGTAACAAGCATCATACTTGGTAGTGGAGATAAATAGCCACACAAGACATCACTTATGCCTCCTTGAGCTCACTATTGACTGGGGGGGAAGGGCATACTATCGTCATGGCCACAGTACCCCTTCCCTTTAGCAAGCACACTGCCTGGCTAAGACCCATATGTCTTGTCTAATAGGTACTTGATAAATATGTGTTGAATAAATGAGGGAATGAATGAAGAAGCTAGGCAGTATGTGTAAAGGTTAGGAGTTGGCCCAATAGCCTGTTTTGATGACAGCTCTGCTACATACAAGCTATGTAAAAGTATCACTTTATAAATAAACCCCTAAAGCTTCAGTTGCACATCTATACACCTACCCCACAAAGCAACTGTAAAATGCTTAGCACACTGCCTCATCTCCAGAAAGCATGCCATTGAATGTTTAATCATATAATGTGAAGAGGGCAAGGAGAAAAAGGAGTGATTAAATATGGGGATTAGAATTCCTAGTTATGTCTGTATATGTACATTTAGAAGTATGGGACAGTGTTGGACTTGGGAAAATTTTTTATGGTGAATAAGGGATTTATTTTCCAAAACCAATTTATCCCATGTGGTAGGAAATATGATCTCTGGAGACAGTGACTCACATCCTTATAATTCCATAACCAGAGAGAGAAAATTCTTGGGTTAACTCAGGTTAAAAAATTCAGAGCGTGGGCACCTGGGTGGCTCAGTTAAGTGTTTGCCTTCAGCTCAGGTCATGATCCCAGGATCCTGAGAGCAAGCCCAACATTGGGCTCCTGGGTCAGCGGGAAGTCTCCTTCTTTCTCTTCCACTGCCCCTCCCCCCACTCGTGCTCTCTTTCTCCCTGCTCTGTTTCATATAAATAAAATCTTTGAGAAAGAAGAGAAAAAATTCAGAAGGAAGGCTTCTAAATGGCACTACATGGGTCAGTCCATCCCCAGAGCAATCACCTTAACATGATGTGGTGGGCAGAACAGTGGCCCCTCAACCCTGTCCATGCCCTCATCCCTGGAACCTGTGAATTGTCCATGGCAAAAGAAACTTTGTGGATATGATGAAAGGTATAGACTTTGTGATGGGAGATTGTTTTGGGATGTCCAGGTGGACCAAACTAATCATGGGTTCTTTTTTTTTTTTTTAGATTTTATTTACTTATGAGAGACACAGAGACAGAGACACAGGCAGAGAGAAGCAGGCTCCATGTAGGGAGCCTGACATGGGACTCGATCCCGGGTCTCCAGGATCACACCCTGGGCTGAAGTTGGCACCAAACCACTGAGCCATCTGGGCTGCCCTAATCATGGGTTCTTATAAGCAGAGAAAACTTTCTTGGCTGTAGTCAGAGAGGTGATGACAGAAGCAGGCTCAAAGACATGGGACGTTGCTAGTTGTGAAGATGTTGGAAGGGGGATAAGAGCTAGGAATGTATTCTCAAATCTGCTAAAGGCAAGGAGATGGATTTTTGTTGTTTTAAGCCACTATGTCTGTGGTAATTTGTTAAGGCAGCAATAGGAAACTCATACACCAGAGAAATAGGGTGGAAACCTAGTTGCAGTTCCTCTCCAGATTTGCTCAACAACATCTGCCCTAAGGAGGCCTGCTCAGTGAGATCCCTATAGCTGCTACCACTGTCTGCTCATCCGTAGGGGTATATTGATTTGAGAGAATGAAGTAGATTATGCAGACAGAATCAGAAATAGGAGGTAGAAAGATTTTTTAAAATTTATTCATGAGAGACAGAGAGAGGCACAGACACGACACAGGCAGAGGGAGAAGCAGGCTCCATGCAGGGAGCCCAATGTGGGACTTGATCCTGGGTCTCCAGGATCACACCCTGGGCTGAAGGCAGAGCTAAACCACTGAGCCACCCGGGTTGCCCAAGGTAGAAGGACTTCTGATTCCATGTGAGCCCCCAGCTCCAGTTATTTTTGCGGCCAAGGTCATGCCAGCCCTTTGGTTATATAAGCTAATCAATTCCTCTGTTTGAGCTAGTTGGTTTGAGTTAAATGTCTGTGACTTGCAACCAAATGATCCTGCCTAAATCATAAACCTATGGTAAGGGAGGGATGGCTAAAGGAGAAGAGTTGTTTTTTGTTTTGTTTTGTTTTTGTTTTTTGAAACCCTTTGAGACAGGAGCTGAAAATGACTTAATGTGATTTCATAACAACCCACTGACCACTGAGAAACACTTTATTCTACTTTAGATGAGAAAAGTCTTATTTATTGGCTACGTGGCTTTCCTACAAACAAGAATATTCTGAATTTAAAATATTAAGACCCATATTGGTTTGCTTTGTCTCCAGTGAAACACATTGCACATAGAGCATCCTATGTTTTTTTTTTTTTATTATTATCAAAATAGAGCCACACTTTTTCAAGGCCTCACCATTTCCTGTTTCTGCAGCCTCAAACACTTTTCTTTTCCTCTGTACCTGATAAACTCAATGCTCTAGAGTTTAGAAAGTACTGGACAAAGCTGCTTAAACCTAACCAGGGGTGGTGGTGATAGGAGGACTTTTGAGCACTGGCCATGTAGTCATTTCTCCTAGAAAAAGATAGAATTAAAAAGCAGTCACTATTATTCCTAAAGTATGTATAAGGCTCTGGATGTTCCTGCCCAAGAGATATTTCATAATTTTTTAAAAAAGATTTTATTTATTTATTTGACACAGAGAGTGAGAGCACAAGCAGAGGGAGTAGCAGGCAGATGGAGAGGGAGAAGCAGTTTCCCCCGTAGAACTGGGAGCCCAATAGTGGGGAGCCCGACAGTGGGGCTCAATGTGGGGCTCAATCCCAGCACCAGGGGTCATGACCTGAACCGAAGGCAGATGGTTAACCGACTGAGCCATCCAGGTGCCCCAAGATGTTTCATAATTAAATTGGAAATATATAATGTCACAAAAAATCTGTGACATTTGTCTTTCTTGAATATATGTATACTTGTTCTTTTAATTTTTCAAATAGAGAAAGACTATATCTATTAGTGCCACAAATAAGGTAAAAACATTTGGAGTTGCACCATTCTTGCCCTCGGGCATCTTGCCCCTATGAAACCGTTACTGATTATGCCCATGGAGCTTCACCATGAGCCTACCCTCTCTATCTGCTTTTTCTTCTTAGAAGGAATACAGACTACTCAGAGGAAAAGAAGAGATAGAAACCTCTATCAGTAGAGGGCTGAGAAGCAAAGTGGGTAAAATCTATTATATTGCCTTTGGTAGAAAATAAAGGGATTTGGAATTTATATCTTATCTCATCTTCATTTTTTGGGCTTCTGAAATTTTTGTCTTGCTCTGTTTCTGAAGCTTTTGTTTTTGAAAAGAGAAGGGAATGTTCATAATACTTGGTAAGATGCCAAAATACTACTAGTGGACCTTCAGCTTTTAGCTTACATGATATTTTATTCATCTGTCCAAAAATATTCAGCACTTACCATGTATCTTGCTGAACAAATTGAGCATGTTCTCAGGGCTACTGTGTAGGGCTGTGCAGGTGAATGGTACCCAGTCCGGTTGTATAGTGCACAACTTCCATTGCAGGTGGTCCTTACCCTCCTGGGGATTAAATCTGGTGACTTCTAGAAAGTCTTGCTTGAATTTTCATTCTTTCCCCTCAGAGTAGAGAAAGTGCTATTATGTGTTCTATAGTCCACCCAGTCACAGCACTTTACCCATTTATAATGGTGTCATCCTGTGAGACTGTAAACCCAGATGGGACTGGGATTGGACCTATCTTGTTTGTCACTTTCTAGGGGCTAGGGATACATCCATAAATAAA
Organism: Vulpes lagopus; assembly: GCF_018345385.1. NCBI lineage: Eukaryota > Metazoa > Chordata > Mammalia > Carnivora > Canidae > Vulpes > Vulpes lagopus. The sequence continues at coordinate 29,480,198 of NC_054844.1, forward strand.
CCCAAATCCCTGGCTTCTAGGAGTTGATAATTTAGCAAGAGCAGAGAGTCAACCAATTCAATATGTAGCATGTGAGATGGACACAAATACTATGGAGAAAAAAAAAAATAAAGGAATGGGGCTTTTTCCTCACCTATTTTAAGATTATTTGAGAGAGAGAGAGAGAGAGAGAGAGAGAGAGAGAGCAGGAACTGGGGGAGGGGCAGAGGGAGAAGCCAACTCTTGGCTGAACAGGGAGCCCCACTGGGCCTCCATCCCAGGTCCCCAGGATCATGATCTCAGCCCAAGGCAGGTGCTTTACGGACTGCGCCACCCAGGCACACCTCTTATCAACTACTTTAGATCTTTGCTCAAATGTCACCTTTTTTTTTTTTTTTTGAGATAAATCTTTGGAGGTTTGGAGTAGAGGAGAGGTATCTGTCTAAAAAGCAAGGCAGGGATCCGTGGGTGGCTCAGCGGTTTAGCACCTGCCTATGACCCAGGGCATGATCCTGGAGTCCCGGGATCAAGTCCCACGACGGGATCCCTGCATGCAGCCTGCTTCTCTCTCTGTCTCTGTGTGTCTCTCATGAATGAATAAATAAAATCTTTTTAAAAAATTAAAAAATAGGGATCCCTGGGTGGCGCAGCGGTTTGGCGCCTGCCTTTGGCCCAGGGCGCGATCCTGGAGACCCGGGATCGAATCCCACATCAGGCTCCCGGTGCATGGAGCCTGCTTCTCCCTCCGCCTGTGTCTCTGCCTCTCTCTCTCTCTCTGTGACTATCATAAATAAATAAAAAATTTAAAAAATAAATTAAAAAATAAATATAAAAAGGCAAATTTTGACTACTACCGTAGGTGCACTTAGCAAAAAAAAAAAAAAAAAAAAAAAAAAAAGGCAAGCAAGGCAGTTATCAGATCGATTTCCACTTTGCCAGGAGTCAGGGCAAAATAAAATTCTATACAGAATATAGAGAACAAGGGCTTAGCCCTTTCCCCTCCAAAAACTCTTCACCTAAGATTCTTTCTGAACATGTTATTTTGAAGACGTTTTTACAAAAATCTTGGGAGAACCCGCGTGTTCTAACTGGGACCGATGTTCTGTTTGTTTTGTTTTGCAAAAGAGCAGCGCACGCCCTCTGCACAATCAGCCTACACACCCCCAGCACCTGGTTGGGGAGCCAGAGGCGATGAGCTATTCCTTTAAGTCTCTTCAACCCGTCCCTGGTAAGCAAGCTTCTGCATAAGGAAATGGCATCTGGGATCATCAGGATACTCCGCTGTACTTAACACATATTCCTTGCGCCCCGAAAACGGGCGTAAATGGGTCTCTTCCTTCCTGCCCTCGGGGCCTGGCTCCCCAGCCTTCCGACGGGAGCCCGTGCAGCCCGCCCTCCCAGCTCCCCCTTCCGCCCGGCGCCGCACAGCCTTCTGGAAGCCGTAGGCCCCCGCGGTCCTCCGCCCCCCAGAACTACAACTCCCGGCAGACCTTGCTCCCCTCCACCTTCCTCTTAGCGCACGGCCCGCCGGGAGGGGGCAGGTAGCGGGCGGGCGGGGTCCAATGGGTGCCGGCTCCCGAGGAGAGGGCGGAGGAGAGGAGGAAGGAGGCGGACTCTGGGCCCCGGCCCCATTCATTGCCGCGGCCGGCCGGGCGAGGGTCCCGCGTTCTCGGAGTCATGGAGGCGCTCATTCCTGTTATCAACAAGCTCCAGGATGTCTTCAACACGGTGGGCGCCGACATCATCCAGCTGCCTCAGATCGTCGTGGTGGGGACGCAGGTAAGCGACGAGGGCGGTGTCCGCTCAGGCCGGAGTCCGGGCGCGGGCCCGGTGGGGGGCTTGCGGCGGCGCCCGCTCCCGGCTGGCCTTTGCGGCCTTTGCTGGCGGCGCCGGGGCTCCCCGGGCTCGGCCGCGCCTCTCCGCCGGGGGCTGCGTTGCTCCGGGCCTGGGAATCCGGGCCCGGTCGGGAGGCGAGGGGCGGAGCCGGCGCGGCGGGCCCCGCGGGTCTCGGGGGCGGGCTGGGGGAGGGGCCCGCCGGCGGGCGGAACTGGAGCCCGTGGGGACCGGGCGCGGCTGGGCCGGCGGCGGCTGCTTGCAAGGGCACCTGGGGGACGCGCGGGGCACGCGGGGCCACCCTGGGCTCGTGGTGGGCCAGCTGGCCCCTCCTCGGGTAGTTTTAGGGAGCGTGGCTTTTTTTATTCCTCTCCTTGGCTTGCTCCGGGGATGCGGAGTCAGTTTTGGAGCCGCCGGGTCGGGGCCGAGAAGGCCGCAGCTGTCTGACAACCTGAGTGTTTGCCTGCAGTGCAATCCCTTCAGGGTTCGAGATCGCCGAAGCAATTACAAAAAAACAAACAACAACAACAACAACAAAAACCCAAAAAGCAAAAGAAGCCCTCCAAAACAAACAAACAAACAAACAAACAAACAAAAACATCCCCCTCGAAACCACCTGTACTTGGGAAGGAATAACCAGTTTTTCTGCATAGGCTGTGGTTTTTGTATTCCATCCAAATTGGGCATCAAGGGTCTCAGATCTTTTCGTTTTTGGGTCTCCTAGATAGCATCATAATTAATAGGCAGAAATGTTGAAGAAATAAATTATTTCTAGAGTGACAGAGAAGTAGTACAAGTTTCATTTTTTTCTGCCTGCTGTGTTTCTTGGTTTAAGAATCATAGGACTCAGAGAAACACATTATAGAGATTACTTGATATATTGATTTTAAGTGTTTTCATTTCTTAATCTATTCGGTTGAGAAGGGGACGGTTTACTCATTTTCTGTTGCTGTATCTTGCTACAGCATTTTAGAGTGTAAATATTACGAAAGGGAATTTAATGGTCAAAGTACTATAGAATATTTTCAAACACTTGGAGACCATAGACATTCTGCACTTTTTCTTGCTTTTAAATCAAGTGATAGAAATTATTTCAGAAACACATTTGCTTGGTCTGCTGTAGGATTACTATAGGTCCTGGTTTCTCCTGCCTATATATATTGTAATATTTGTAACTCGATATTGGTAATGATTGGACACTGAATCATCAATATAATTTTGTGAGAGGTATTTTTATTTAGCATAGTTTTTCACTGCCATATTCCTGTTCCTAGCTCTGAAATAGTCTGGGGGTATGTAGTGAATGCTCCGTAAATACTTTAAATGAATGAATATTGCTTCAGTAATTAGATAATATTTTAAAACACTGGGGCTTTTATTTTCAAAACGTATCTGCTTTTGAAAATAGAATTAAATAGATGAAATAAATCTTCTTTGGTAGTAATTTCTAGATGTTTCCTGTCTGTGGGCCAGAAACTTTCCATTTACTTTTAAGAGATTCTCCATGCTTTTTAAGCTTGAAGCAGTAACAGAATCAGGGCTATTGTGTATCAACATAAATAGTTTAAAATCAAGGACTTTTCTTACACAAATTTGAGTTTATTTCAGTGAATAAACCTGTTGGCAGAATTGGGAGGGTCAGAGTAGAAAAGTGAAGACTGTTAAGGAAAGTCATTAACATAATGCTAGGAAGAACCGTCCTAGTAGTGACAGATGTATGCTGCGTCTGTATGTTGTTTGAAATTACTTGGAAATTTTGTTGTTTTTTTAAAGATTTATTTATTTATGATAGAGAGAGAGAGAGACAGGCAGAGGGAGAAGCGGGCTCCATCCTGGGAGCCCGTTGTGGGATTCGATCCCGGGACTCCAGGATTGCGCCCTGGGCCAAAGGTAGGCATCAAACCACTACGCCACCCAGGGATCCCCTGTTGTTTTTAAGTATGCTCTATAAGACACCCAGCATGCTTTTTTTTTCTTTTCTTTTTTAAGATTTTATTTATTTATTCTTGAGAGAGGGAGAGAGAGAGAGAGAGAGGGAGGGAGGGAGGAGAGACACAGGCAGAGGGAGGAGCAGGCTCCGTGCAGGGAGCTCGACGTGGGACTCGATCCCGGGTCTCCAGGATCACGCCCTGGGCCAAAGGCAGGCACTAAACTGCTGAGCCATCCAGGCGTCCCCCAGCATGGGGTTTGAACTTAAAACCCTGAGATCAAGAGTCACATGCTCTACTGAGTGAGCCAGCCAGGCAACCTGGGGAAACTAGTTTTTAAAGACTTGATTCAGTGAAGTTTCTCTCCGTTTAGGTCTTTATTAGTTGAAATTCAATGCTTTAGGGATCCCTGGGTGGCGCAGCGGTTTAGCGCTTGCCTTTGCCCCAGGGCGCGATCCTGGAGACCCGAGATCGAATCCCACGTCGGGCTCCCGGTGCATGGAGCCTTCTTCTCCCTCTGCCTGTGTCTCTGCCTCTCTCTCTCTCTGTGTGACTATCGTAAATAAATAAAAATTTTAAAAAAAATTCAATCCTTTATTATTCAGGTACAGAAGAGATAAGATTAGAAAGTGTCTTCCTTTTTTTTTAATAGTATTTTCTTTCTTTAAAAAATTTTTTTTTATTTATTCATGAGAGGCACAGAGAGAGAGAGAGAGAGAGAGAGAGAAACACAGGCAAAGGGAGAAGTAGGCACCATGCCGGGAGCCCGATGTGGGACTCGATCCCAGGTCTCCAGGATCACACACTGGCTGCAGGCGGCACTAAACCGCTGCGCCACCGGGGCTGCCCAGTGTCGTCGTCTTTTCCATGTTTTTCTCAGTATGTTGAAAAAAATCTGGTCATCTACTTTATATCTATGCCATTTAATGTTTTGCAGCATGCAACACATGCATTACATTCATATTTAACAGAGTAGTGTATCGTGAATGGGTTCCAGACATAGTGTTCTGATAGGTGAACTTCTCAGGGCAGTGATGACGTCTTCATAACACAGGTAGTCTCTATCCTACACATTATCTATACCTTAAATGGCTGTTGGTCCCATTTTGTCGAACTTTTTAGAACAGTGATTTGCAATCTTAGTGTATGTAAGAATAACTTTGAAAATAAGTTCATGGATTCTGTCCCCAGAGATTATGATTTTCTAAGTCTTCGTTGGCCCAGACACCGCAGATGGTTCCTAGAGCCTAATTGAAAAGAATTTTAGTGCATGTTTGATTTTAAAATGCACGAAGCTGGAAAAGACAGGGAAGCTGAGCCCAAGGGCATATCACCATCCAGTATAGCATGTTCATCTTGGTGGCATTCTTGCTAATCCTTTATATTTTGATTTCTTAAATTGCCCAAGTAATATTTATTTCAATCCAGAGAGTTGGAGGAGTTGAGGAGAGGGAATCATGTTTATAGCTGTAGATCATTCACAGCTTTTATGATTTAGCTAAATAGTTTTCTTTTTTCTCCGATCCGTGTGGAAAAAACAGAAGAGGGGAAAGAAAAGGTTGATACTTGTAGACTATAGTGTACTTTTCAGGTGGAGAAGGAGATAAGACTTAAATAACTTTTGTGACTCAATTTGGGAAATTTAGCCACTCTTTTTAAAGTTGAGAATTAGAAGGGGGAGCCCTCCCACGTATGTAATCCAAACCACCACCTACTATAGGAATCCCAGTGCTAATGACATTAACCTGAGACTCTGGCTCAGTTGTTAGTAAGGAACTTTTTACTTTACCTTTTATTTCAGTGATTTAAGCACTCCAACTTTAGTAATTCAGAAAGGAATCTTGTGTTTTAAAGGACCAATTTGCAGACCTTTTTTTTTAATTTAACATTTAAAAAATTAAAATATAATTCATATAACAAAATTCACCTTTTTAAAGTGTATAGTTTGGTGGTTTTTAGTATACTCACCAGGTTATCCCATATCACCACTATATAATTCCAGAACATATTTTTTAAAAGGAATTTTTAAAAAAGATTTTGAGTGAGAGAGAAAGAGAAAACATGCAAGTATGTATGCAAATGAAGAGGGAGAAGCAGACTCTCTGCTGAGCAGAGAGCCTGACTCAGGGTTTGATCCAAGGGCCCTGTGATCATGACCTGAGCTGAAGGCAGAAGCTTAAAGGCCCACTCAGGTGCCCCTAGAACATTTTTTTCCCCTCAAAACATTTTTATGCAGGAAAGAAACCGTACCCATTAGTAGTCTCCCCACTTCCACCCTTCTGCCTTCAGATCCTCTGGTAGTCACCAATCTACTTTCTGTCTTCTATGGATTTGCCTGTTCTGGACATTTAAATATAAATGAAATCAAAAATATGTGGCCCTTTGTGTCTGGCTTCTTTTGCTCTGCATGTTTTTTAAGTTCATCCATGTATTCATTACTTTTTATTGCTAACTAATATTCCATTGTATAGATATGCCACAGCTTGTTTATTCGTCATTAGTTGATGAATCTTGGGTTGTTTCTGTTTCACTTTTTGGCTCTGATGAATAATGCTCTGAACATTGTTTACAAGTTTTCAGTGGACATGTTTTCATTTGTCTTGGGTACATACCTATGAGTAGAATTGGTCTGTCATTTGGTAACTTGTTTAACTTTGAGGAACTGCCACATTGTTTTTCATTGTGGCTGTACCATTTTACATTGCCTCCATCAATGCATGAGGGTTTCAGTTTCAGCACATTCTCACCAACTCTTGTTATTATCTTTTTAAACAAGTGCTAAATCGGGGTATCAGGATGGCTCAGTGAGTTAAGTATCTGGCATGATCTTGGGGTCCTGGGATGGAGCCCCACATCTGGCTTCCTGCTCAGTGGGAAGTCTACTTCTTCCTCTCCCTTTGCCCCTCCCCCTGCTCATGTGTGTACTCTTTAAATCTTTTTTTTTTTTTTTTTTTTTTAAGATTTTATTTACTCATGAGAGGCACACAGAGAGAGGTAGAAACATAGGCAGAAGGAAAGGCAGGCTCCCCACAGGGAGCCCAGTGCGGGACTCCATTCCAGGATCTTGGCATCACCACCTGAGCCAAAGGCAGACACTCAACCACTGAGCCACAAAGGTGCCCCATCAAATAAATAAAATATTTTTTTAAAAATGCCAAATTATTGTATAATTCTTTATCTTTTTTTAAAAAATACCCCCCTCCCCACACTGCTGTCTACATTTTAGTTCCTGAAATTTTGTCTTCTCCTGCTGGATAGGCCTTCATTTGTCTTTTTTTTTTTTTAAGTTTATTTATTTATTTATTCATGAGAGACACAGAGAGAGAGGGCAGAGACGTAGGCAGAGGGAGAAGCAGGCTCCATGCAGGGAGCCAGATGTGGGACCCAAACCCAGACATAGGATCACGACTTGAGCCAAAGGCAGACGTCCAACTGCTGAGCCACTCAGGTGTCCCATAGGTCTTCATTTGTCTTGTGTTCATAGAGGTGATGACTTCAGTTTAGTAATTTGGTGCCAAATATTGATCATAGTTTTCATTCCTATACTGATTTCTTATGAATGTTCTTAGGTAAACTTATATATATATTTTTCTAGTTTCTTTATAGAGTTTATATGCTGCTTCCTTTTTTTTTTTTAAACTTAAAAGTGAGGTGAAATTGGGATGCCTGGGTGGCTCAGTTGCTTAAGTGTCTACCTTCAGCTTCAGATCATGATCCCAGGGCAGTGGGAAGTCTGGTCCTCCCTCTCCCTCTGCCTCTCCCCTTCTGATTATGCTCTGTCTCTTGCTTTCTCTCAAACAAGCAAATAAATAAAATCTTTTTAAAAAATGAGGTGAAATTTATATAACCTAAAACTTGTCAGAGTGTACAGTTCATTGGCATTCAGTATTTTCATGATGTTGTGCAATCACCACCTCTTTCTACATCCAAAACATTTTATCACTCCAAAAGCAAACTCCGTGCCTATTAAGCAATCACTTTTTGTTGTCCCTCCAGTCTTCTGGCAACCACCAATCTTCTTTCTTCTTTCTTTCAACCACCAATCTCTATGGATTTACCTATTCTGGATATTTCATAGAAATGGTGTCATAAAACGTGATCATTTATGTCTGGCTTCTTTCATTACAAATTAAAAGTTTAAAAATTAAAAATACATTTTTATCTGTTATATTAATATCAAAATAAGTAAGAAGTCTGTTTTATACATGAAGAAAAGCTTAGTAGTTAAAAACTGAATCAGTTTTGGGTAATGTGTTATGAATGAATATTTACTATTACCTATTTCCAACTGATGGTAGTTATCAGAGAGAAAAAGCTAAAAATATGACAGTCTTTTCAGTGAAAGACTCAGTTTCAAAATATAAATCGAAAGCACTATAAATTTCAATACAGTACATTTTGTAAGAAACTAAAAGACACTGAGACCAGGCACACAAATCTCTAACCCTTCAATAACCCTCTAACCCAATCAACCCTTCAATTGATTTTGTTTTGTTTTTTGTTTGTTTTTTTTTTTATTTATGATAGTCACAGAGAGAGAGAGAGAGAGGCAGAGACACAGGCGGAGGGAGAAGCAGGCTCCATGCACCGGGAGCCTGATGTGGGATTCGATCCCGGGTCTCCAGGATCGCGCCCTGGGCCAAAGGCAGGCGCCAAACCGCTGCGCCACCCAGGGATCCCCCCTTCAATTGATTTTGAATCAATTTGGGAGTATGTGAATCTGTTGACAGAATTTCTTATAATTGAGATATAATTGAAATACAGCATTTTATTAGTTTCATGAGTACAACATAATGGTATGGTTTGTTTTGCTTTTTAAAATATTTTATTTATTCATGAGGGACACCGAGAGAGAGAGAGGCACAGAGACACAGGCAGAGGGAGAAGCAGGCTCCATGCAGGGAGCCTGACATGGGACTCGATCCTGGTACTCCAGGGTCACATCCCAAACCGAAGGCGGCGCTATACCACTGAGCCACCCAGGCTGCCCTAATGATTTGATGTACATATATACAGTGATCACACTAAGTCTAATTAATATTCATTATCACACATAGTTGCATTTTTTCTTTATGAAAACTTAAGATTTATAGTCTTAGCAACTTTCAAATATACAGTATTATTATCTGTAGTCACCATATTGTATATTACATCCACAGGACTTAATCTATTGGAAGTTTTTACCTTGACCACCTTCACTCATTTCACCTAACCCTGCTTCTGACAGCCAGTAGTTCTCTATATCTATGACCTTTTTGTTTTTTAGTTTTCATGTGTAAGTAAGACCATATGGAAATAAGTCTTTCTCTGACTTATTTCAGTTAGTTTAATGCTGTCACGATCCATTTATGTTGTTGGAAATAGCAGGATTGCTTTCCTTTTTTATGGCCAAATAGTATTCCATTGTGTGTGCGTGCATGTGCTTGTATGTATATTAGCATATATTAGAGTAGTCTTTTAAGGTCTTTTGTATTTCTGTGATCATAGTTGTAACATCTCTTTTATTTCTTTCTCATTTTGAGTCCTTTTTTTTGGGGGGGGCAAACTTAGCTAAAGGTTTGTGTATTTTATCTTTCCAAAAAGACCTTAGTTTCTTAGTTTGATTTTTTTTTTTTACTGTTGTCTTTTTATTTAGTCTCATTTCATTTATATCTGCTTTGCTCTTTGATATATTTCATTCTTTTACTACTAATTTTGGGCTTAATTTTTCTAGTTCCTTGAGGTGTAGTGTTGATATGTTTTTAGAGGTTTTTTTTGTTTATTAACATAGGCACTTATCACTATGAGATTCTCTGTTAGAACTGCTTGTGCTGCAATCCTGTAAGTTTTGGTATGTTTTATTTTCATTCATTTCAAGCTATTGTTTTTAAAGATTTTTATTTATTTATTCATGAGAGAGAGAGAGAGAGAGATACATTGACAGAGACACAGGCAGAGGGAGAAGCAGGCTCCATGCAGGGAGTCTGACATGGGACTCGATCCCAGAACCCCAGGACCACACCGTGAGCCAAAGGCAGATGCTCAACTCCTGAGCCACCCAGACTTCCCAATTTCAAGCTATCTTTTAATTTCTTTGTTCATTTATTGGTTGTTTAGTAGTATGTTGTCTAATCTCCACATTTTCACAAATTTTTCAGTGTTCTTTAATTAATTTCTGGTTTCATACCATTGTGATTAGAAAAGATGCTTGTTATCATTTCAGTATTCTTTTTTTTTTTTTAAAATTTTTTTTAACTTATTATTTACGATGGTCACACACACACACACACAGAGAGAGAGAGGCAGAGACACAGGCAGAGGGAGAAGCAGGCTCCATGCACCGGGAGCCTGATGTGGGATTCGATCCCGGGTCTCCAGGATCGCGCCCTGGGCCAAAGGCAGGCGCCAAACCGCTGCGCCACCCAGGGATCCCTCATTTCAGTATTCTTAAACTTATTAAGATTTGTTTTGTAGCCTGGTATATGATCTATGCTGGAGAGTGCTCCATGTGCACTTGAGAATGATGTGTATTCTGTTAGTTTTGAATAGAATAGTCTATGTATATCGCTTGAGTCCATCTGGTCTAATGTGTTTTTCTTAATTTTAAATACAGTTCACTTAAGATACAGTGTTATATTAGTTTCAGGTGTACAATATATTGATTCCACAATTCTATACATTACTCAGTGCTCATCATAAGTGTACTCTTAAATCCCTTCACTTATTTCACCCCTCCCCCCACCAATCTAATAACCATTAGTTCTCTGTATTTAAGAGTCTGTTTTTGTCTCTTTTCTTCATTTCATTTAGCCACATATGAGTAAAATCATAGGGCATTTTTTTCTTTTTCTGACCTACTTCACTTAACATTATACTCTCTAGATCTATCTATGTTATTACAAATGACATGATTTCATTTTTTTGTGGCTGAGTAATATTCCTTAGTGTGTGTGTATATATGTGTGTGTGTGTGTGTGTGTGTGTGTGTCTGTCCTTTTATTTTTTTATTTTATTTTATTTTTTTGTTTCTATCCTTCTATTCTGTGTATACTCACCATCCTTTCTTTGTCGATTTATCTGTCACTGGAAACTTGGGCTGCTTCCATAATTTGGCTATTGTAAATAATGCTGCAGAAACCAAAAGGGTGCATATATCTTTTCAAGTTAGCATTTTTCTATTCCTTGGGTAAATACCCAGTAGTGGAATTATTGGATAATATGGTAATTCTGTTTTTAATTTTTTGAGGACCCTCCATATGGTTTTCCAAAGTGGCTGCACCAGTATGCATTCCCACCAAGAGTGGGAGGGTTCCTTTTTCTCCACATTTTTGCCAATACTAGTTTCTTAAATTTTTAATTTTAGCCATTCTGAAAGGTGTGAGATAGTATCTCATTGTGTGTGTGTGTTTTTTTTTAAAGATTTATTTATTTATTCAGAGAGAGAAAGAGAGAGAGAGAGAGAGAGAGAGGCAGAGGCAGAGACGCAGGCAGAGGGAGAAGCAGGCTCCATGCAGGGAGCCTGATGTGGGACTCGATCCCGGGTCTCCAGGATCACACCCCGGGCTGCAGACAAGGCTAAACCGCTCTGCCACCGGGGCTGCCCCTCATTGTGGTTTTGATTTGCTTTTCCCTAATGAGTATGTTGAGCATCTTTTCATGTGTCTGTTGGTCATCCATATGTCTTCTCTGGAGAAATATCTGTTCATGTCTTTTGCTCATTTTTTTTAATTTTTTTTTTTTTATTCATTTATGATAGTCACAGAGAGAGAGAGAGGGGCAGAGACACAGGCAGAGGGAGAAGCAGGCTCCATGCACCGGGAGCCCGACGTGGGATTCGATCCCGGGTCTCCAGGATCGCGCCCTGGGCCAAAGGCAGGCGCCAAACCGCTGCGCCACCCAGGGATCCCCTCTTTTGCTCATTTTTATTGGATTGTTTGTTTTTTGGTGTTGTATAAGTTCCTTATATATTTTGGATACTAACCATACTAACCCTTTATTAGATATGTCATTTGCAATTATCTTCTCCCACTCAGTAAGTAGACTGGCTTTTAGTTTTGTCAATTGTTTTATTTGCTGTGCAGATAATCTCAATAGTTTATTTTTGCTTGTTTCCCCTGCCTTAGGAGATTTGTCTAGAAAAATCTTACTCTGACACATGTCAAAGAAATTACTGCCTGTGCTCTGTTCTAGGATTTCTGGGTCTCCGGTCTTACTTTTAGGTCCTTAATCCATTTTGAGTTTATTTTTGTGTACAATGTAAGAAAGTTGTCCAGTTTCATTCTTTTGCATGCAGCTGTCCAGTTTTCCTAGTGCCATTTGTTGAAGAGACTATCTTTTTCCCATTGTATATTCTTGCCTCCTTTGCCATAGATTAATTGACCATTGTGGATTTATTTCTGGGCTCTCTATTCTGTTCCATTGATCAGTGTGTCTATTTTTTGTGCCAGTACTATACTGTCTGGATTACGATAGCTTTGTAGTATATCTTGAAATCTGGGATTGTTTTTTCTCTTTTTTTCCAGATTACTTTGATTATTTGGGGTCTTTTGTGGTTCATACACATTTTAGGATTATTTGTTCTATTTCTGTGAAAAGTGGTGGTATATTTTTTAAGAGTTAAAAAAAATTTATTTATTTCATGAGAGACAGAGAGAGAGGGAGAGGCAGAGAGACAGAGAGAGAGAGAGGCACAGAGACACAGGCAGAGGAGAAGAAGGCTCCATGCAGGGAGCCTGATGTGGGACTCGATCCCGGGTCTCCAGGATCACACCCGGGCTGCAGACAAGGCTAAACCGCTCTGCCAACGGGGCTGCCCCCTCTCCTCATTGTGGTTTTGATTTGCTTTTCCCTAATGAGTAGTTGAGCATCTTTTCATGTGTCTGTTGGTCATCCATATGTCTTCTCTGGAGAAATATCTGTTCATGTCTTTTGCTCATTTTTTTTAATTTTTTTTTTTTTTATTCATTTATGATAGTCACAGAGAGAGAGAGAGGGGCAGAGACACAGGCAGAGGGAGAAGCAGGCTCCATGCACCGGGAGCCCGACGTGGGATTCGATCCCGGGTCTCCAGGATCGCGCCCTGGGCCAAAGGCAGGCGCCAAACCGCTGCGCCACCCAGGGATCCCCTCTTTTGCTCATTTTTATTGGATTGTTTGTTTTTTGGTGTTGTATAAGTTCCTTATATATTTTGGATACTAACCATACTAACCCTTTATTAGATATGTCATTTGCAATTATCTTCTCCCACTCAGTAAGTAGACTGGCTTTTAGTTTTGTCAATTGTTTTATTTGCTGTGCAGATAATCTCAATAGTTTATTTTTGCTTGTTTCCCCTGCCTTAGGAGATTTGTCTAGAAAAATCTTACTCTGACACATGTCAAAGAAATTACTGCCTGTGCTCTGTTCTAGGATTTCTGGGTCTCCGGTCTTACTTTTAGGTCCTTAATCCATTTTGAGTTTATTTTTGTGTACAATGTAAGAAAGTTGTCCAGTTTCATTCTTTTGCATGCAGCTGTCCAGTTTTCCTAGTGCCATTTGTTGAAGAGACTATCTTTTTCCCATTGTATATTCTTGCCTCCTTTGCCATAGATTAATTGACCATTGTGGATTTATTTCTGGGCTCTCTATTCTGTTCCATTGATCAGTGTGTCTATTTTTGTGCCAGTACTATACTGTCTGGATTACGATAGCTTTGTAGTATATCTTGAAATCTGGGATTGTTTTTTCTCTTTTTTTCCAGATTACTTTGATTATTTGGGGTCTTTTGTGGTTCATACACATTTTAGGATTATTTGTTCTATTTCTGTGAAAAGTGGTGGTATATTTTTTAAGAGTTAAAAAAAATTTATTTATTTCATGAGAGACAGAGAGAGAGGGAGAGGCAGAGAGACAGAGAGAGAGAGAGGCACAGAGACACAGGCAGAGGGAGAAGAAGGCTCCATGCAGGGAGCCCGACATGGGACTCGATCCCGGGTCTCCAGGATCACACCCTGGCGACGCTAAACCACAGAGCCACCGGGCTGCCCAAAAGTGTTGGTATTTTGATAGGGATTGCACTAAATCTGTACATGGCTTTGGGTAGTACGGACATTTTAACTATTTGTTCTCCCAGTCCATGACCATGGAATGTCTTTCTATTTTGTTTGTGTTATCTTTATTTTCTTTCATTAGCGTTTTATAATTTTCAGAGTAAAGGTCTGTCACTTCCTTGATTATATTGATTCTTAGGTATTTTATTATTTTTGATACACAATTGTAAAGTGGACTATTCATCTTTTTCGACTGCTTCATTGTTAGTGTATAGAAATACAATGGATAACTGTGTATTGCCTTTAAATTTTGCAAATTTCCTGAATTCATTTATCTGTTCTAGTAGTTTTTTGGTGGAATTTTTAGAGTTTTTTATATATAGTATCATGTAATCTGCAAATAATGGAAGTTTTACTTTTTCCTTACCAATTTGAATGTCTTTTATTTCTTTTTCTTGTCTGACTGCTGTGGCTAGGACTTCCAGTACTGTGTTGAATAAAAGTGGGGAGAGTGGACATCCTTGTCTTATTCCTGATCTTAGGGGAAAAGCTCACAGTTTTTCCCCATTGAGGATAATGTTAGCTTTGGATTTTTCACCTAGGGCCTTTATTATGTTGAGATATGTTTCCTCTAAACCTACTTTGTTGAGGTTTTTCTTTTTTTAACCATGAATGGATATTTTAAAAAAGATCTTATTTATTTTAGAGAGAGGAAGAGGGAGAGTGAGAATCGCAAGTAGACTGCCTTCTGAGCATGGAGGCCCACATCATGACCTGAGCTAAACTAAGAGTTGGTTGCTTAAGCAACTGAGCCACCCAGGTGCCCTGATGAATGAATTTTTTTACTTTGTCAGATGTTTTTTCTGCATCTTTTGAAATGATCATATGGTTCTTATTTGTTTTGTTGATGTGATGTAGCATGTTGATTGATTTGTGGATATTGAACCACCCTTGTATCCTGGGAATAAATCCTACTTGATGGTAGTGAATGATTTTTTTAATGTATTGTTGGATTCAGTTTGCTAATATTTTATTGAGCATTTTTGCATCTCTATGTTCATCAAAGATACTGGTCTGTAGTTTTCTCTTTTTTTGTAGTGTCTTTATCTGGTTTTGATATCAGGGTAATGCTGGCCTCATAGGATGAATTTGGAAATTTTCCTTCCTTTTCTATTTTTTGGAATAGTTTGAGAAGAATAAATATTAACTCTTCTTTACATGTTTGGTAGAATTTTCCTGTGAAGCCATCTGGTCTTGGACATTTATTTTTTGGGAGGTTTTTTGTTTGTTTTTTACCAATTCAGTTTTATTATGAGCAATTGGTCTATTCAGATTTTTTCTTCCTGATTCAGTTTTGGAAGATTGCGTGTTTCTAGGAATTTATCCATGTCTTGTAGGTTGTCAATTTGCTGGCATATAATTTTTTTGTAGTATACTCTGTATAGTATTCCTTTTATTTCTGTGGTATTGGTTGTTCCCTTTCATTTCTGATTTTGTGTCCTCTCTTTTTTTCTTGATGATTCTGGCTAAAAGCTTATCCATCTTCTTTATTTTCACAGAACCAGCTCTTGATTTCATTGATTTTTTTTGGTACTATTTCATTTATTATTCTATAATTTTTAATATTTCCTTCTATTCATTCTGGGCTTTGTTCTTGTTCCAGTTATTTTAGATGTAAGAGTATATGAGATTTTTATTTCTTGACGAGGCATGTATCACTGTAAATTTTCCTTTTAGAATTGCTTTTCCTGCATTTAAAAACTTGGACCACTATGTTCTCATTTATCTCCATGTATGTTTTGATTTTTTTCATTGACCAATTGGGTGTTTATTACCATGTTGCTTAACCTCCATGTGTTTGTGTTTTTTTCCAGTTTGTTTTTCCCTCATAATTCATTTTTAGCTTCATACTGTTGTAGTCAGAAAAGATGCATGATATGATTTTGGTCTTCTTAACTTTATTGAGACTTGTTTTTATAACCTAACATGTGATCTATACTGGTGAATGTTCCAACAAAAGAATGTGTATTCTGTTTTTGGATGGAATGTTCTGTGTATATTTAAGTCCATCTGGTCTAACATGTCATTCAAACACACTGTTCCGGGGGGTGCCTGGGTAGCTCAGTTGGTTAAGTGCCTTACTCTTGATCTTAACTCAGGTCTTGATCTCAGAGTTGTATGTTCAAGCTCCAAAGACACTGTTCCTTTAATGAATTTCTGCCTGGATGATCTGTCCATTGATGTAAGTGGGGTGTAAAAGTCCCCTACTATTATTTTATTACTATTATTTTTTCCTTTTGTGTCTTAATATTTGCTATATGTATTTAGGTGCTCTGATTTTGGGTATGTAGATAAGTTATAATTGTGATATCCTCTTGTGGGATTGACCTGTTTATCATTATGTAATGCCCTTCTTTGTTGTTTGTTACAGTCTTTGTTTTAAAGTCCATTTTTTTTTTTTAAATCTTTATTTATGATAGTCACAGAGAGAGAGAGAGAGGCAGAGACATAGGCAGAGGGAGAAGCAGGCTCCATGCACCGGGAGCCTGATGTGGGATTTGATCCCGAGTCTCCAGGATTGCGCCCTGGGCCAAAGGCAGGCGCTAAACCGCTGTGCCACCCAGGGATCCCAAAGTCCATTTTTTTCTGATAGAAGTATTGCTACTCCAGCATTTTTTTTTAAATTTCTATTTGCATGGTCTGTCATTTTCCATACTTTCACTTTCAGTTTTTATGTATCTAGGTCTGAAGGGAGTTTATTGTAGGTAGTGTATAAATGAGTTCTTTTTTTTTTTTAATTTATTCATGAGAAACACAGAAAGAGAGAGAGACACAGACACAGGCAGAGGGAGAACCAGGCTCCATGCAGGGAGCCTGACATGGGATTTGATCTCAGGTCTCCAGGATCACACCCTGGGCTGAAGGCAGTGCTCAACCCCTGAGCCACCTGGGCTGCCCCCAGAGTAATTTCTTTATAAAGTCCATTTCAACACCCTGTCTTTTGATTGGAGTGTTTGGTCTATTTACATTTAAAATAAGTATTGGTAAGTGTGTACTTTTTGCCATTTTGTTAATTTTCTGTTTGTTTTTGTGGTTCTTCTCTGTTCCTTTCCTTTTCTCTTTTTCCTTGTTATTGATGACTTTGTATTGTTATGCTTGATCTTCTTTCTCTTCATTTTTTGTGTATTTATCATAGGTTTTGGGTTTGTAGTTACCATGAGATTCATGTGTAGGATCCTAAGTATATAGCAGTCTTTATTAGGTTGATGGTTATTTACATTTGAATACATTCTAAAAAAGTCTCTTTTATTCCCTCCTTCATGTTTTATGTATATATTTTACATCTCTTTTTTCATAATTTTATTATTTCTGAGTATGGCTTTTTCCTCCTCAGAGAAGTCACTTTATTACTTTTTGTAAGGCTAGTTTAGTTTGATGAACTTCTGTAGCTTTTGTTTGAGAAACTCTTTATCTTTCCTTCAATTCTGAGTGATAATCTTGCCAAGCATAGTAGTTTTGGTTATAGATTTTTTTCCTTTTAGCACTTTGAATATATCATGCCATTCTCTTCTGGCTGTAAAGTTTCTGCTGAAAAATCTACTGATAACCTTATGAGGTTTCTCTGCTATGTAACTTTTTTCCTTTCTCTTGCTAATTTTTAAATTCTCTTTTTGGGACTCAGTGGTGGAGCATCTGCCTTTGGCTCAAGTCATGATCCTGGAGTTCTGGGATCAAGTCCCACATCAGTCTCCCTGCATGGAGCCTGCTTCTCCTCCCTCTGCCTATGTCTCTGCCTCTCTCTGTGTCTCTCATGAATAAATAAGATCTTTAAAAAAATAAAAATTCTCTCTTTAACTTTTGCCATTTAAATTATTATGTTGTCTTGGTGTGTGCCTCCTGTGTTCCTCTTGTTCGCAATTCTTTGTGCTTTCTGAACTTGGATGTTTTTGCTTCCGTCCCTTGGTCAGGGACATTTTCAGCTATTATTTCTTCATATCATTTTCTGCCTTTTTTTTTTTTAAATTTATGATAGTCCCACACACTAGAGTATATGAGAGACACACACACAGAGAGAGAGAGAGAGAGAGAGAGGCAGAGACACAGGCAGAGGGAGAAGCAGGCTCCATGCACCAGGAGCCCGACATGGGACTCGATCCGGGTCTCCAGGATTGCGCCCTGGGCCAAAGGCAGGTGCCAAACTGCTGAGCCACCCAGGGATCCCCATTTTCTGCCTTTTTCTTTCTCTCTTCTCCTTCTGGGACCCCATACTGTGACTGTTAATTCGCTTGATGTTTTCCGGGAGATCTCTTAGTCTAATTGCCACCTTAAAAAATTCTTTCTTTGTGCTTTTCAGCTTGGGTGCTTTCCATTACCCTGTTTTCCAGATCACTGATCCAGTTTTCTGTATTCTCTAATGTGGTGTTGATTCTCTCTAGTGTATTTTCTATTTAAGTTATTGTTCTTTTCAAATGTGATTACATCTTTTCAGTATTTGCTATTTCTTCATTGAAGGTCTCACTGAGTTCTCCCACTCTTTTCTGCAGTCTGGTGAACATCTTTTGATCATTACTTTAAACTCTATCAGGCTTATTGCTTATCTCTGTTTCATATAGTTGTTACTCTGAGGGTTTGTTCTTTTGTTTGAAGCATATTCTTTGGTGCCCCATATTGCTTGACTTTCTTTGTATGAATTGGATAGGACAGCTACTTCTACTAAACTTGAAAGTGTGGTCTTGGGTATAATCATCTCTTGTATAGATTGTGTGTGCTTGGTGACTTTGGTTGGCTGGAGCTGTGTCTGGAGTAGGGTCCTGGGACACTCTGCTGGGGCTGCCCCAGTGGGATAGCCAATGCAGAAATGGGCATGGGCCAGAGTGGTCTAGGGGCTTTCCATTCAGAGGGTGCTCTGGCAGCACAGCTGAAGATGAAGTGGGTGCAAACGTGGGGTCCCTGGGTTCTCCACACAGAGGATTCCCTGGCAGGATTGCTGAAGCTGAAATGGGTGCAAGTTGGTATGTCTGGGGGTACTCAGTGCAAGGGGTGCCCTGCCAGGGTGTCCTAGAGCACCCATGCAAGGGATGCCCTTTTGGGGTGACTGCAGCCAGGATGTGGTACAGGACGGAGGATCTGAAGTGCTCTACTTAGGAGATTCCCTGGTGGGGTAGCTGGAACTGAGGCAGGCATGGGCCAGGGGCTCCTGGGGTGCTCTCTTCAGGAGGTGCATTGGCAGAGTGGCTGGATCCAGGAAGATATAAGCCAGGTAATCCTGGAGTGTTCTGTGCCAGGAGTCAAAGTGGTGTGGGTCTGTAGTGTTCTGGGGTACTTTGTGCCTATGCCACCTTGACATGACAGCTGGAGCTATACTGACTGCTGAGCAAGGGTGTTTTGGTGCGTGCCACACTGGTGCTCTCTTAATGGTATGGCTGTGACTGGTGTGGGCTAGGGACCCAGTACTCTCGGAGGTGGCAGGTTGACTATGACACCTGGAACCCTGCACCCATCATCTGCACTGTCAAGGTAGAAGTTGAATGTAAACTGTGGCACTTGCCAGCCTCTCCAACCTGGAGGGAGTTCCAGCAGCTCCCTCACTGTTTGGTGGAGTTGTGTGGCTGGATCTTTTATATGCTAATTGCTTTTTTAAACCAGAGCTTTTTTCTGTGCTCCAGGGCAGATGAATCTGCGCATTGTTCCTTTGTACTATCCTTTTCTACTGCAGTTCACAGAGTTGGAGGTAGAGGTTCCCTTCCTTATAGTGTCTAGTTTCTTTGTCTCTCTTGCTGATGTGGCCTTTCTGTGTTTTGTCATGTAGAAGCTATTTAGGCAGCCCTCAGTTCTTCAGAGGAAGTGGTATATAATTAGGTGTAGATTTGATGTGTCTGTGGAGGAGGTGAGTTCAGCATCTTCTTAAGCTGCCATCGTGGACAGGACTCTTGTTTATTGTCATGTTTTAAATTTATGGTATTTAATGGTGATTCTTATTATACCTCCCTAATTATTGAGTGTGGGCATCTTTTCTCTTGTCCCTTTGTAGTTCTACTTTTGTGAGTTTCTGTTCCTATCTCAGCACATTATTTTCTACTAGATTATCTTTTTTTTTTATTGGTTTGTAGACATTGTTTTGGCATTTTGCTTACTAGTTCTTTTTTTTTTTTAATTTTTTTTAAAAATTTATTTATGATAGTCACACATTGAGAGAGAGAGAGAGAGGCGGAGACACAGGCAGAGGGAGAAGCAGGCTCCATGCACTGGGAGCCCGACGTGGGACTTGATCCCGAGTCTGCAGGATCGCGCTCTGGGCCGAAGGCAGGCGCCAAACCGCTGCGCCACCCAGGGATCCCCTTGCTTACTAGTTCTTGTCAGTTATGGGGATCACAAATATTTTCCTCTAGTTCTTTTGTATGAGTAAAAGAAATTTCAATTTTACTGTGTTGAATTATCAAGTTTTTCCCCCTAGTTTATACATTTTACATAATAGGGAGTAGTCATTCCCTATCTTAAAGTCAGAAAAGTATACTTTAATGTTTTTCAGTACTTTTAAAAATATGTAATTCATCTGAAATTATTTTCTCCTTTGTTTTGTCATAGCTTTATTGATGTTGAGGTTTATATACCATAAAGTTCACCCACTTGAAATGTATAATCAGTAGTTTTTAGTATGTTTGTAGAATTGCAGCCATCACCATAATCTAGTTTTAGGTATTTCATCATCCTAAAAAGAAACCTTGTATCCATTAGCTATCACTCCCCATTTCCCTCCATCTCCAGTGATTGGCAGTCACTTCATCTATTTTCTTGCCTGTTCTGAACATTTCATATAAATAGGATCAAATAAATACGTGACCTTTTGTGACTTACTTTCACTTAGCAGAATGTTTTTGAGGTTAATCCATAGTATAGTAGGTATCAGTACTTTATTTTTTTCATGATTGAATATTGATTGTAAAAAAACATAATACTAAGCATTAGTCTCAATATTTCCAAGTGGGCTAAATTTCCCAATTATGGTTTCTGAGATGACAGCAGTGATAGAATGGTTTCCTAATCTCTATTTGACTTTCCCATAAAAATGGGACAAATGGAATAGGAAACCCAAAACCCATGATTGTTTACAGCATTTTTTAAAAAGATTTATTTATTTATTTTAGAGAGAGAGAGAGAGAGAGAGAAAGCACACACAAGCAGAAGGGAGAGGGAGAGAGAATCTCAAGCAGGCTCTGCAGTCCGCATATGTGGGGCTCAATCCCAGGACCCTGAGATCATGACCTGAACTGAAACTGAGAGTTGGACACTTAACTGACTGTGCCACTCAGGTGCGCCTACAACATTTACAAGAAAATTAGTTGACTGTGTTTCTTTGTAAATCCCCCATGCCACTAGGTTGGGGACAAACCACAAACAGCTGCAAGACCTGTGTATTATTATCTATTCAAGAAGAAGAAGAGGGAAGCAGTGGAACATCAGATGAATCTGGGAATCGTAAAATAGGCAAAAGGCAGTCACTGGAAATCTTGGAGGGCCAGTTTAAGAATACCAGCTGAAACTGGGTGGCATTTTGCACACACAGATAATGGATGAGTGAGAGAGTCTGTGGTGAAGTCTTAAGGGACTTAAGTCTTTGCACCTTTGTGAAACTTTGAAAACTATCCAACCAAAGCTTCTTTCCAGGACCAATTCTCACAGTGCAAAGGAACTGAGAATATAACTGAGCTTCCCTTGAAGAATACAGACAAAGGAAGAGAAGATCCTGATAAAAATTATTGTCAAATCTCACAAAGTATTTAAAGAAGAATGAGGCTCAGAATAGCCCTGTAGACAAGAAAGGACACCAGGAAGACATATCCAGATGAAAATAATTAGATATTAATATTAAGGCAAGACAAGACATTATAATCACAACAAGGCATTAAAAAACAAGTTTGCATAAAAGAAAAAACCTAGGTGATAGAACTTATTAATAAAATAATAGAAATGAAGAAAATTTTGGAAATGAAGAAAATGGAAGGAATACAAGAGCAAAAAAAAAAATGACAGTACCCTAAGAGAGGAAGATGAAAAGGAACAAGATGTTAAGAATAAGGGTTAGATAGAGTTATAAAAATAATTTGAAAGAAGCTAACAGGGCAGCCTGGGTAGCTCAGCAGTTTAGCGCCACCTTCAGCCCAGGGCCTGGTCCTGGAGACCCAGGATCGAGTCCTACATCAGGTTCCCTGCATGGAACCTGCTTCTCCCTCTGCCTGTGTCTCTGCCTCTCTCTCTGTGTGTGCGTCTCTCATGAATAAATAAATAAAATCTTAAAAAGAAAAAAAAGAAAAGAAGCTAACATATTGAATACAGGTAAAGAAGATCCAACATGTGTATAATGGGAGTCCTTCAAAGAAGAAAAAAAGATAGTAAGGTAACAAACAGCTACTAAACATTTAACTGAATTAAAAACACATTTGGAATTCCATTTTTTAAAAAGACTATCTATTCATGAGAGACACACAGAGTGAGAAGCAGGCTTCTGGCAGGGCACCTGATGCAGAACTCTATCCCAGTGCCCTGGGATCATGACCTGAGCCAAAGGCAGATGCGCAACTACTGAGCCACCCAGGCATCCCTGGGATTTCATTTTGAAAAAGCACATCACATACCTGAGGGCATTGACACAGAAAGACCAACCCTGAGACAAACATAGTCTAGTAAAATTATTGGACTTTAAAGGAAAAATAAAAAGTCCTTAGATGTGCAGGCAGAAGTCACAAAGTCTCTTGGAAGGAAAATCAGATTATTGTCATAACCTTTCAACAGTAACCATTCATGAGAGAAGATATGTTCATAAAATTTATGAAGGAAGATACAATTCATTGTGGAATTTTATACCTAAGATATTGAAGAGTATATGGGCCCAAGCTTTATATGTAATCCAGCTGATTTTCAGGTAGAAAAGTCACAAACTTACATGTATGCTAGAATTTGAAGAATATTAGCTCTTTCTGAGGAATCTATTAGAGAACAACTTCAGAGAATCAAAATGACTAAAGGCATTAATGTAATGACTGATGTTAACATGATACATACTTGCAGAGCCAAATGATGGTTAAAAAAGGGGAAAACATGGTCTGTAAAGAGGTGGGAAAGAATGGAGATATCATTTGCAAAATATATAAAAAATTATTCTCAGCTATCTTATTGGTAGTGGTAGCATTGGTAATATTTGGAGCTTAAGCAAATAAGTAATTGTGAATTAGAATACACAATTGTTAGAATATACATTCTTGGTATAGAAGAAAAGATAGAGACAACTCAGTTTGAGAAATGTATGTATGTGTGTATGGGATGGATGAGGCAAATGTTGGTAGCTGAGATAGAGAAATAAGCTAAATGTTTAACTTCAGGAGTTTGAAAAGAAAAGCTAAATAACTCCTTTTATCAGGAGGGGGGGTAAGAAGAAGTAGAAATGAACAGTATTAGAAAGATGACTACAAGATGAAATCAGTAAAAGATTTGACCAATAAAATCAATTTAATAATCAACTGGAAAATCTGATTATAAGAAACTACAAAGACAAAATATTAAAATAAAAATAAACTATCCTAAGAATATTATAAGCAGTTACGCCTGTAAATTTGAAAATGCAAGGAGTTAGATGGTTCATTTTGTTTAACAGACAGGTTCTATCAAAATGCATAAATTAAAGAACAGGAAATTTACATTTTGCTCAAAGTGAGTACAGAAATGATGGAAATCACTTTATTTTTCTTAATGAGAGGAATAAACTGAGACCCTAAAATCTGGCAATACCAAGTGTGACATGTAATCTTCAGTTTGACCATTCCAGTCAACATTCCTGTTCTTTCTGAGATGAGACCGTTCTGGACAACATGAATGGGACTCCATGTCCTCTGGCATCAGATTGGATTTGGAAATGGAGAGCCCTGGATATTTATTCCTGTGGCTCAGGCTCTGTATGTGGTTTCCTTGGGCTGGCTCTCCCTCTTTTCAAAGTTCTAGTCTTCAGGGCCTTTAGGTGGTAACAGCTTCTTTGTTGTTATTACTCTGGGTTATAGTACTATCCCTTGTGATTTCCGAGAGTCTTATTCACAGTTTTATAAACAGTCTGCTCATAAATAAACCCTTCTTAAATTAACCTAATTTGAGTGGACCATCTGCTTTCTGTAGACTCTTTCTGATTCAATAGATGAATTTAGGATTTTTGCCTTTGTAGAAAATATGAAAGTAATAGTTATACTAGTTTTGACTAAGAAGTATAGCACAGAGAAAATGTGCAGAAAATATTTACTATGAACTAAAGAAAATTATAAACATTTAAGATGCATAGGTTAGGGATTTATATATTATTTGATAATCTACTGTTTTTTAGTATTCTCTTTATGCTTAGTTTCCGGAGTATGATCATTGAATATGGTTGTATAGAAGAATGACCTTATGGATCTTCTTAGAGACAGATACGCTACAATATTTAGGGATGAAGCATCATGATATATATAATTAATTCTCAAGTAGAACAGAAAAAAAAGTGTGTGTGTTTAAGAACAGACATAAAGCACATATGTCAAAATGTTAATTGGTGCATCTTTGTTAAGATACGAATATTTCACTGTTAATATTCTCAAAACTCTTGTGGCTTTGAAATTTTCAAAATGAAAAGTTGGGAGATACAACAAAAAATGAAATACATGGATAAAGAGCTGTGTAAGCTAATAAGAAACATAAAGTGCCAGCATTTGAATAATCACTGAAAAATATAAAAAGCCTTTAAACAAAATGATCTTTGACTTCAGTAATAAAGAAATGTAAATTTATTTCTATTTATTTATTTATTTTTTAGGTTTTATTTATTTATTTGAGAGGGAGTGCATGCCCAAGAGCAGGGGGCAGGGGAAGCAGACTCCCTGCAGAGCATGGAGCCTGTTGGGGGTGAGGGGGGTGGACCCTAGGATCCAGTACCCCAGGATCTCGACCTTATCCAAAGGCAGATGCTTAACTGACTGAGCCACCCAGGCACCGCAGAAATGTACATTTAAATGAGCTATCAGTGTGTTCATCTATCAAAGTAGTAAAGGTTCAAAAAAGCGATAATGCCCAGTGCTGATGGGGTTGCAGAAAATTACAAGGGGAGTATAGTAAAATTACATGGGATCCTGCCATCTTGTGTGCAGTCTGACAGTATCTGTGAATGCTTAAGATCTCTATGCTCTTTAATCACAGCCATTCCTTTAATGAAATAAATCTAATAAGAGAATAAAATAAGTGAGTAAGGTTATATGTATAAAGCACATGTACTGCAGCATTGTTTTTTTCTGTTTTTGTTTTAAAAGATTCTATTTATTTATTCATGAGAGACATACAGAGAGAGGCAGAGACACAGGCAGTGGGAGAAGCAGGCTCCCCAGAAGCTCCCCAGCATTGTTAATAGTAGCAAAAACCATTTAAATGTCCAAGTCAGTGTTTGATTTGACTTTACAAATAATAGAATACTACTTAACTATTAAACACAGAAATTACTATATTGATATGAAATAATCCATTTGCTACATTAAAAATCATGTTAGAGAAAAATACATATAAAACTACCCTATTTAAAGTAATTACTTTCATAGGCCTAATGTTATGTACCAATATTATACAGGCTTTGAAAACCTGGTTGAGAGAGTATCAGAAAAAGTGGGAAAGTTATAGGGGAGTGGGACTTTATTTTTTATTTTAAAAATTTTTGCAGGGGGGATCCCTGGGTGGCACAGTGGTTTGGTGCCTGCCTTTGGCCCAGGGCGCGATCCTGGAGACCCGGGATCGAATCCCACGTCGGGCTCCCGGTGCATGGAGCCTGCTTCTCCCTCTACCTGTGTCTCTGCCTCTCTTTCTCTGTGTGACTATCATAAATAAAAATAAATAAATAAATAAAATAAAATAAATAAAAATTTTTGCAGGGGAGTGAGATTTTTGATATTCTCTCTTGGGAGTTTTTTTATTCTAAAGATACAAAGATGACATAGTAGAAAATGTAACTAAACTTTGATTTTAAACATCTTTGCAATAATTTTCCCTTTAATTTATTCGTATGGTGCTTTCTTAGTATAGTCTTACTGAGTTACAAAAAAGTCTGTGGAGGGGTGCCTGGGTGGTTCAGTTGCTTGTGTCCAGGTTTCCACTCAGGTTGTTGTCTCAGGGTCACGGGTGAGCCCTGTGTTAGGCTCTGCACTCAGCGGAGAGTCTGATTGAGATTCTTTCTCCCTCTCCCTCTCCCTCTGACCCTTCTCTTACTGAACCATGCTCGTGCTTGTTTCTCTGTCTCTCTCCCAAATGAATAAATCTTAAAAAAAAAAAAAAAAAGTCTGTGGACACACTAATTTTGCTCCTGTGTATTCTGTTTTCAGAGCAGTGGAAAGAGCTCAGTGCTAGAAAGCCTAGTGGGGAGGGACCTGCTTCCCAGAGGCACTGGTATTGTCACCCGGAGACCTCTCATTCTGCAGCTAGTCCATGTTTCACCCGAAGATAAGCGAAAAACAACAGGAGAAGAAAATGGTAAATTTTAGAATTGGAATAAAAACTATTTAAAAATTCTTCATATTTGCTTGAAAAATTTGCTTAAAAAAATACATGAATTGATTAGACAGAAATCAGTGGCTATAACAAAAGCAGAAGTCCTGTGAAGAGAAGTGGAATGAATGCGTCATTTCTCTTGTGGAAAAAGAGTAAGTTTTGTTTTGAGGACCATGAGTAGACATGTTTGGAATAGTACCTTTTTCATGATTCAGCTTATTAGTATACTGTCTTTAATACTTATGGAGGATTTAGTGAGATACTTGATAACAGGAATCAGTTATTTTAAAGAAGTTTTTGTATCTTTTGGAGGTTTTTAATAAGCTTTTCTCACTTGTGTTGAAAATAATTTTATTTTTTAACTTTGATTTAGAAATTTAATCATTTTAGATATCTAGTTTAAAGATTTTAAATACAATTAAAATGACTTGCTTTTCAGTACAGCGGTGTTACCTCACCTTCCCTTTTCTGGTCTCACCATGTACCTGCTAATTTTGAAATCTTTTGCCCTTCAAGCTAATAAAATATTATTTTTAGAAAGAGTTTTAAATTTTTATTTTTTTATATCCTTCTCTTGCTAAGGCTTACTTACATCTACGTAGCACATACTATTCTGATTTTTAAGATCCACCCACTCTTACAATAGTAAATGTAGGACATTAAGATAAGAAAATATGTACTGTCCTTTATAGCAGTCCTCCTTTGGTTAAACTGAAAATATTTTGAGAAATGCTGTGTCTATAAACAGATATTAAATTGCTTTGTAAATATGTGTCCTATTTATATGAGTGGAGTTGAAATGTTTGGTGAAAATATATTTAATCTTCCTTGTTCAGTGTTTGACTCAGACTTTCTTATTTATGTAAGTCTGTAAAATGCTCTAATTATCACTGCAGCAGAGTACCATGTTTGTTACTTATCTGTAGAGATCTGTTTTTAGTGCAGTTTCATTCTACTTCTTAGATTCTGATCTAAGAAAGGATGATAGTATTAATGATATTGAAGTTCCTTTAATTTGTATCTTATTTTCCATTATTATAGGAGCATTGGTGGTGATGACCTGATTTATTTTTTTTTAGGGAAATTAAAAAAACCTATCATGATGTAGAAAGTTAATTACTGAAGCAAGTTAATGGAGTTGTACATGTTAACAAGTAGTATTTTTGGATAGACTGCCAGAGGATAGGTAGGAGCCTCTTAATTATATTAGGTAGTGTGTCTGGGTATATTTTTCATCACTTTCCATTTCTGTAATATTTCTTAATTATTGAAATTCTGAGCCTGGAATTTAATCATTTTGTACTAACCTATGGTTCAACTTCATATATGTAGAATAACGCTTAAAATTTCATTCCCACTAACTTAGTTATCAGATCCCTTAAACTAAGACTTTAAGAAACTATATGGCATTAATTAGGTCTCTCTCGTTTAACTTTTTATTTTCTTCAGTCACCATGAAAAGGACAGATGATAGATATCCTGCATGTCAGAAACTATTTGCAGAGGTGGGCAGTGTTTTTAGAAAAGACTATACATTCCAACTACGGAAGTGTCAATTCCTCAGTATCTCTGCTTATATGGTCACTATGTTTCGTTGATGTGTCTCCTCTTGGTGGTGGTCAGCAAATCTGCATATCTTAACGGATATTTATATTTTTTTTTCAAAGCTTAGTACTTATATTTTATGTAAAAAACATAAAACCTCACTTAAAATGACAACTCAGCTACCGAGAACACAAAATAGATTTCATAAGTTTTCAGTATTAAATTTCGTATGTCCTATTAATAACTAGCATAGTTCTTCAGTTTCTCATCAGAGCCTCTTTATCCTCAGGATAAACAGTCTATCTCATAAATCATTGTAATTCAGAGAAAATCAGAAACAATGAAGCAGATAAATATTTAGTTAGCCAGAAGAGTATGAGCTCCTTGACACTCTGACAACTAGAGGGGAGAAAGGGAAGAAAACATAACCAGATGGAAGAACTTTCAAAAAAGAAAAAATCAGTCTCTAACCATCTTGTATAGGGATTTATAACCTCAGAGGGCTTTGTTATGTAAGAAAGGCCCAAGTTATCAATAGTAGGTTAATTTAAGAGCAGTATATTTTAGGATGACATGAAGTAGTATAATCCATTTTAGATATGGGTTCATCAAAACAGACTAAAATAAAGTATTTAATGTTTAATATGTATAATTATCAGGAAATTTTATTCAATGTGGAATCCTTCATTCTGCCAACCAGATAGGATAATTAATAATTGTCAATATGTAGAATTTCTCAGCTTGCACCCCTTTGGCCAGTTAAAAAGAATTTTCTGATAAAATCTTTTTTTTTCTTTAAAGATTTTATTTATTCATGAGAGACACAGAGAAAGAGAGGCAGAGACACAGGCAGAGGAAGAAGCAGGCTCCATTCAGAGAGCCTTGACGTGGGACTTTATCATGCCCTGGGCTGAAGGCAGCTTGAGCCACCCGGGCTGCCCTTTTCTGATAAAACGTTATTAAAAACATATTCACACTGTTTTAGAATAAGATGGTGGTTTAATTTGAAATTTGAACTTCATAATTATCTTTCATATATTTTAAAGAAATAAATCAAGCTTTCCTTAGATTTCTTTTTAGGTGAAATCCAAAAGTAGCATGCTGATTAAAAACCAAAATTGTTTTTATGGTGTTCTTTTAAATTGAGTATATATTTCAAAGAATATAATAATCCCTTATAAATCTTAATTTTTATGAATAGGGTAAAAACTTGTATATATTTACTTTCAAGGTTTTGAAAGATATGTTTGGTATGGTTTGTAGATTTTTTATACCAGGCAATTTCTCTTTCCCCATAGTCATAGATCAAATATATTAATACTTAAGGCAAATTTTTGGAGAGTGAATTAATTTTAATACAGTTGTGTTAGAACTAGAAACCAGAAGTAAAACAATTAGTTGTAATGGAAAATAAGTAAATTATGACACATAGTATGCTTTATTCATATCATTAAAATCTATACATCCCTTTAATTATAATTAATTATAATGGGAATTATAGTCATAAATTTTTAATAATTGAATGCTCTGTGCATTTGAAATGTGTTCAGGTTTCTACACATTTGATTTTTTAAAAAGGTTTAAAATATTAGGGATAAGCATTAAACTTATCATTCTGTGCTGTTTCTCTTTAACTACAGACCCTGCTACATGGAAAAACTCAAGACACCTTTCTAAAGGTTTCCTTTATCCATTTGTTTTTGGCCCTTCTTTTTCTAGTATGCCTGCATGTGTGCTATGTACTCTTACAGGCTGTGTGCATTATTTTTCTTCCATTTTTATTTGCCTATCCACATTGATTGATTGCAGGTGGTTCTTGTTCCCTTTTGGCATTGCATCAGAATGCAGGCTTTTTTTGGTGGTGAATGTATTTTATTTTTATTTTCAAAAACATGCTTGTTAAGCCAGGCCTCCTTTATACGATAAGGTAAATTTAAAACACCCCTTTGGTATGTAGTACCTCCTCTTTGAGTTCTGTTCACCTAGATTACTCCAGTCCTCCAATGAGACTTCTTGGAAGAAGGTACTAAGCTTCAAGTAGGTGAGCATTTTACTTGCAAAAAGGATCCAGTTTTATTTACCTTATTTCCACCAAAGATCAAATCACCTTTTCTTCAATATTTATTTGAATATCTTTAGTCATTTTTATTTTGATTTCAGTGGCTGATATGCATTATTCATAAACTCAGTCATTAAGATATTTAAAACTCTAAATTTGGCAAAAGCAGAATAGCTGTGCTTAGGGAAGGCAATTAGGTTATCTTTCTACAATTAAACATGTCCAGTTTCTCTGAGAAAACTAGAACAAAATTTGCTCACCAAGATTTAGACACCTTGAAAACAGTGGCTACAGTGAATATATTTTCCTTTTTTTCAGCAAGTGCAGGAAGGACAGACCTATTATTGGAAACTCATGTAGAGTAGCGATTTCATACAATAGTTATGATAGGTCTGTCTCTACCCGCCTCCCTCTCCCCCCAACCTACATTCATTTCATTTCTTTCCAACCTTCACTTCCAGGGGAAAACATAGTCTTGGCCCCGGGGGTGTGGGGTGGGAAATCACCTTGAAAGTGCATATAAATTACATAATGCACTACTGAGAGAGTTCTTTAAAGGAACAATAAATTGTGACTTATAGGTAACCAGTAGGAAACCAAATTAAAAACAAAATGGATTTTTTTTTTAACAAAATGGATTTAATATCTGTTTCATTCACATATTGCAAATTTTTACCTTGAATTACATGTGGAAATCTACTATATGTGCTTTTCGCATTACTCAGTAGGATTCTTAGTTTTTCTTCTTTTAGCCATTTGCTTGAGTTACTTTCCTCATATAAACTGCTTTATGTGTAAGATATTTAAAAACAAAGCATATATTTTTACTATGATATAATTACATACAGAATATGAAGAGAAGTGAACAATTTTATTTGTAGAATCTAGGTTTCAGATCTAGATTTCAAAAGGAAGACCTGTGAGTAACTCTGAAAATAGTCACTTTTTGAAATATAGGATAGAGTTTTTAAAATACGAAAATATAATTTAGTAGATCCTAAAAAATACTGTTTATCAGTGGCAAAAAGAAACAAATGATACTATGTTGCCTTTTTGAATTCCTAAGATAAAAAGGTAATTGCCATAGTTTCCAATAAATGGAATTTTTCTTTTTCCAGGGGTTGAAGCAGAAGAATGGGGTAAATTTCTTCACACCAAAAATAAGGTAATCAGTCACACAAGAATATTATGAAGAAATAACATGTTGAAAAATTTTTTTTGTACAGATAGTTGATCATTTCTTATCATTGGTGATGTAGTATGTTAACTTGAAGCAACTGCTCCTTGTAAAATAAATATTATCTTGGTAACATGTCTAACCATAGCAGTTTATTTGGAAAACACATTAAGTTGAGTCTTACTGTAATTTGGAAATTAATTGTTGTGGGATCAAGCAGCTTTGAAAAGCTCATATAAAACTCCTTGGCTCAAAAAAAAAAAAAAATAAAACTCCTTGGCTCAGCAAATACATGTGTATATTAGTATTTACTAATTCTTTTAAGCAGATCCATGGGCCTACTTGAAATTTATTGACTCCTTGCTTAAGAACTGTTGATCTTACTATGAGTTTTGTGCTTTTTTGTTTCAATAATTTTCAGCTTTACACGGATTTTGATGAAATTCGACAAGAAATTGAAAATGAAACAGAAAGGATTTCAGGAAATAATAAGGTAGGCATTTTTTAGAGCTAGAACATATAAACGTTGTAAATATATCATTCAGAGTATTCTGTATATAATGTATGATGGGCATTGTAAATTCATAGTCTTGGTATTTGAAATTAATGGAGATTTTCACAAAGACATAAAAACTTAAATCCCTTTTGTTTCTTAGAGCTTTTATGTTCTACCAGATATTTCATTTAGATGCTTATTCTTGATCTTGTGATGTACATACCACTTACATAATTTTTCTATTTAATACTGCTATAATAAGTTACCTTTTCCTAACAGATTGATTGTACTCTAACTCAAGAGGCATTGTGTAGCTTCTGAGAGTTTGAAGAACCTTCTTCTTTTTTTTAAAATTTATTTTTATTTTTATTTTTTTAAAGATTTTATTTATTTATTTATGAGAAACACAGAGAGAGGCAGACACACAGGCAGAGGGAGAAGCAGGTGCCATGCAGGGAGCCTGATGTGGGATTCCATCCGAGGACCTGGGGATCAGCCCTGGGCCGAAGGCAGACGCTCAACTGCTGAGCCACCCCGGCATCCCTCTTTTTTTTTTTTTTTTAACATTTTATTTATTTAACCATGAGAGACAGAGAGAGAGATCGGCAGAGGCACAGGCAGAGGGAGAAGCAGGCTCCATTCAGGGAGCCTGACGTGGTGGGACTTGATCCCGGGTCTCCAGGATCATGCCCTGGGCTGAAGTCGGTGCTAAACCGCTGAGCCACCCGGGCTGCCCCAAGAACTTTCTTTCTTACCTGAATAATAAGGATAGAGGTAGTTATGAAAGCAAAGAGAGACTGGCTTTTTTTCAGTGAAAATGAAAACCAGTGTTAGCAGCTTAATTATTTTCCTGTTTTCTAACATTGTGAGAATTTAAAGTAAATTTGGTGTCTAAGATGCCATTAACCTGACACAGGCACTGTCACTGCTTCCTATAAATGCTTCTGTTTTCTCTTTTTTTATTCTTGCTACCATTCTCTGTTCCCTTCCCCCCTTTTTAAAAATCTCCATTCTTGTATTATCCAGAGGCTCTTTATTTTTTATTTTTTTAATGATTTAATTTATTCATGAGAGATGGGGCTGCTGGAGGGGCGGACACTGACACAGGCAGAGGGAGAAGCAGGCTCCATTCCATGCAGGGAGCCTGATGGACTGAATCCTGGGTTTCCAGGACCATACCCTGGGCTGAAGGCAGCACTAAACCACTGAGCCACCGGGGCTGCCCTCCAGAGGCCCTTTAATCCCACAAGTGGGCCATAACCCAGAATATTCAACAAGTATTCATTGAGCCCTTTAATCTGCCAGATGCTGTGCTAGAGAGGTTGTCCTGACAGGCGTTTTTGGAGCCGTATCAATTCTTTATGCCTAGTAAGGAGATTATCTCTCTGACTAAGCTTTGTTCGTTATTAAACTGGTAACTGAGTTACTGCTGCTGCTGCTACCATACTTTCCTGAATTTCTAACAATTGTGTTGTAAAAAGAAGTAGAAGAAGTGGCAAGAAACTAGATTAGCTTCTCCTTGGTCCTGTTTTCAGGGATAATTTTGACTTTGGGGGTATTATTAATCATAATACGAATCTGAATTCTCCTGCATCCCCATGGATTTACTGAACTTAGGAATTGGTGGTAATTTCACATAGGGCTAGAATTGAGTGGATGTGACTAATGTTTCAGAAAGTTTTAGTTACATTAAACTGAATGTCATGAAAGATAGAGCCTGGATACCAACAAGATGTTTAATTTATGGTGGGGATGTGATATACTTACCTAGCAGGTTTTCTTACCCAGTGTCCAAAGGATGAGAAGTCCCCTACCCCCAAATCTGTGAAAAGTCTCTTCTTTCCTAAGTCATATTTGTAATGAAGTAAATACTTTGATCTTATGTAAGTAATATGTAAAAATATCTGTATTATATGTACAAATATCTCAGTGATTTCATATGCCTAACATAAAACCCTGAAGGATTTAAAATATCTGTGAGATTGGAATTACAGAAGCAGTTGAGGAAAGCTTTGTATTAAACATGATAAGGGAATGCCTAAGAAGCACACAACCTAGGTAGGTATGCTGAATATCAGCATATGACTTTGAACACTGGTGTATTTGAAGTAGAAAAGTAGTTTGGAGTAACCCAATATATCTCAGAGTAAAGGATGTTCCAGAAAAGCTTTCTGGGAAGTTAGAATTTTCAATGGATTAATGAAAGAAGATAGAAAGTAGGTAAGAGAAAAGGACATTTAAGGGCATGTGCAAAGACAAGTTATGCATATTTTCTGTATGCCCTTTAACTTGTAGCTGGCTCAGCTTCAAAATTTTTAGAGGGCTAATGGTGAAGAGAAGGCAGTCTGTGTAATAAATAATCTCAGTCCAGGGGAGAGAAAATAGAGGTATCTCTCATTATCCAAATTCTTACTACTTGGATTCAGGGATCTGAAGATTTAGGTAAATTTTCTGAAGAATCTCTTAAAATACACACTCTTGCTACTTGATAGTCAAAGATTAGGAACCAAGTTGAAATGGATAACTTGTTTGCCCATGCCTCACTGTCTGCTCAACCTCATAAATTTGGATAGTGATACAGTTTTCTTTAGTTCAGCACTAAGTCTGTTAAACATATTTAAGAAGTTGTATCTATTCAGAATCAAGAGACAAGAATGTAAAATAATGCAAGGGAAATAAATTTTTGTATATCGATGTTACAGAATTGGATAAGATTATCACCTGCTATATGGCTGGCTGCCTTACTTGATGTGTTTCCTCAAGTTTTGATTGTTTAAATGTTCATAGTTTAATTCATACTTAAAAGCGTCTAATGTCTATCTGCTTGAAGTGAGGTATACTTTAGCAGTTTATATTTCACTGAAATTTTAATGTGATTTTAATATATTTTAAAACTTATTTTTAGGGAGTAAGCCCTGAGCCAATTCATCTTAAGATTTTTTCACCCAATGTTGTCAATCTGACACTTGTGGATTTGCCAGGAATGACCAAGGTAAAGATTAGTTGTTACTCATTGTGGATTTGGCCATATTTGTTTTCAATTGTGGTCGTTTTTGCTTGACCTTATGAGAATAATCAGCTTTTTTTTTTTTTCCCCAGTTGATCTATTAGCAGCATTGAATATAGTCGAGCCCTCCGTTCTCATTGAAATACTTTCTTTACTTGGCTTCCAGGATACCATACTCTGCAGGTTTCTCTCCAGTCTTACTGGCCACTCCTTCTCTGTCTCTTTTGCTGGTTTCTTATCTTCCCAGTGTTTCCACAGTGAGTGCCCAGAGCTATTTTTAGACCTCTTGTCAGTTGGGTACACTACCCTCTCCCCCACACCATTGATTTCCTCCAAACTATGGCTTTAAAAATATGAATGTCTATGCTGACAGCATTTAAACATCTCCAGACTTGTATATCCCAACTCTCTATTTGGCACGTACACTGAAGTGTCTAATAGGCGAACTTTATGTGTCTCATGTTAAATTTCTTACCTATTCCCTCAATCTTACTTAATACTTCTGTAGTCTCCACCACCTCAATAAATGGCAACTTTCTTCTTTCTTAGGCCAAAAAGTTTGTAGTCATCCTTGACATGACACGTTTTATTCCACACCCTACTTTCTCAGAAGATCCTTTTGGTTTTCTTTTCTTTTTTTTAAATATTTTTATTTATTTTTTCATGATAGACAGAGAGAGAGAGGCAGAGACATAGGCAAAGGGAGAAGCAGGCTCCATGCAGGGATCCCGATGTGGGACTTGATCCCCGGACTCCAGGATCACACCCTGGGCCAAAGGAAGGCGCTGAACCACTGAGCCACCCAGGGATCCCCTCCTTTTGGTTTTCCTTACATTTAAAATCTGTCCAGAACTCCATTTTATCTTACAAATTTGTAGCTACCATCCTGACCTAACCACTATCCTATCAGCTGGATTACTACAATAGCCCTCCTAATAGGTCTTCCTCATAATCTTATTCTCAAGCAGCCAGAATGATGCTATTAAGGTGAAAATTAGATTATGTCATGCCTTGGCTCAAAATCTCCAGTGGGTTTTCATTTCATTTACAATAAAAGCTTAAGTTCTTAAAAGTGATTTAAAATATCCCTGTTATTCTGACTCTTTCTGTTCGAGTTTTCTGCTCTTACTATTCATTGTGCTGGAATATTCTTCCCTCAGATATCTGCATGTACTTCTCCCTTATCTCCTTTAGTTTCTGCTCATTCTCTTAAATGTCATTATCTGAGTGACTTTTTCCCTCATTTCTCTTTTTAAAAGCATAATCCTAAAGTAATTATTTAAAAGTATAACCTTATCTGATCACTCCCTAGCTCCTTGTTCTGCTTAATGTTTTCCATAGCTCTGCCACCACCTAGATAATATATATATGTATTTGCTTATTAGCTACTTCTCATCACTAAAATATAAACTTAATGAAGACAGGAATCTTGGTCTTTTTTTTTTTTAAATCACTACTGTGACATCTGATGTATAATGGTGCCTGAATTATAGTAGGTTGCCAATAAATACTTGCTAATTGAATGAACGAATGGATTTGCCTCTGGGCATTGACCAATCCTTTACACGGTAAACTTTTGATATTTGCAAGAAATATGTTTTGAGACTTTAATACTACCAAATTCATATATAATGCTAGTACTATATACGTTCTTCATTTTAACTATCTGTGAATGGAGTAATACCTATATTCTGTAGATTAAATTGGCAGGGGGGAAGTTGAGTTGATTTTTATTATTAGTTCCTTGCTCATCTGTTCGGTTCAGGTGCCTGTAGGTGATCAACCTAAGGATATCGAGCTTCAAATCAGAGAGCTCATTCTTCGGTTCATCAGTAATCCAAATTCCATCATCCTTGCTGTCACTGCTGCTAATACAGATATGGCAACATCAGAGGCACTTAAGATTTCAAGAGAAGTAGATCCAGATGGTAAGGACAGATATTAATGTTTAATGAGATCCTTGATTAACAGTGGTAAATCTACCCTCAAGAAAGGAGTATCTATTTTTAAAAGTAATTTCTCTAGCTATTAATAAAGATTTTAAAAATAATGCATTCCTATTTTGCTTATAATTACAAATAGAAATTCTGATGGAAATTAAACTTTAATGGGTTAGTTGCTGTATAGACAAGGCAAAAGCACTTGACATAATATCCATATTTGTAATGGTTGCCTAATGATTTTAAAATTATAAGATGGTTTTGTAAAGAGGACTTGTTTTGTATCAATAAAATGATTTAGATTTTTAAATGGTTGACTTCTATGAATAATTAACTCTCATAATCAATGTAGATGATTGTGTTACCTACATTCTGCAGAGGTAGAAAACATTTAGAAAGGGCAGAGGAAATTCTTAGAAATAAAGGTAAAATCCTTTTAAGAAGCATTTATAACTCCAAGGATTATGTTTGTAAGTCCTAATTTAGTTCATACTGTGGGTCAGTGTATGATATTTGACTAATGCTGTGGTGTGCATTTCTTTATATAAAATGGCAGCTTGCAGGGATTAGTTATTATTGCTGCTAATAAATGTAGCTTTGCTTCATACAGGAGCACCCAGGTACCCCTATAATTAGGTTTTAAAAAGTATTTGTAAGCAAAGGTCAGAAAAGCATTACTAAAATGACAGAGATAATGTTAAGGAGGAATTATAGATGAGGATTTTTCCTTATTAATACCTAATAGCTTTATTTAATGGATCATTTTCTTCTTTTGTTTTTTGTTTTTTGCATTTACCAGGTCGCAGAACCTTAGCTGTAATCACTAAACTTGACCTCATGGATGCGGGTACTGATGCCATGGATGTATTGATGGGAAGGGTTATACCAGTCAAACTTGGGATAATTGGAGTAGTTAACAGGTTAGCAATCAAGAATGGGATAAGAATTGCAGCATTCCCATTTCAAAGGAAATCTGAATTTTATTTTTATTTTTTTAAAAAGATTTTATTTATTTATTTGACACGGAGAAAGAGCACAAGCAGGGGGAGTGGCAGGCAGAGGAAGAGAGAGAAGCAGGCTCTCCATTGAACAGGGACCTTGGGATCATGACCTGAACCGAAGGCAGATGCTTAACCGACTGAGTCACCCAGGCACCTGCAAATCTGAATTTTAAAAGCAGTTTTTTAAAAAACGAAAAACTTTTTTTTTCCCTTTTATATAATCTTGGTATTGCTAGGAATTTATTACTCTGAAGAGAGGAGAGAGATTCACATTAGCCTCCTATGGGCATTTGTAATGGAAAGTGTTTTTAAAGTAAGCAGTCCATAAAATGAAAGAAAATTTAATAGCCAGGGTGGAAAATTTCTGCCTATTATGTTATATATGAGGAGTGCACTGGAAGAGAAAAAAAAAAAGTATTATTTAGTTTGTTCACATTCGAGACAGAGTCTGTAAATAAGGTGGTAGGATTTTAATAAACTGGTTTAACACCTCTCGTATTAGTGATCCTTTTTAATTGCCAGGATGACTTGGAGAAATTTTATTAAAGGTATCCTAATCATAAATAGCTGGTATTAAAAATTATAGAAAAGAAACTCCTGTTGAGTGTCTAATTATATTTTAGATCCTCTTCTGTTAGCAGTTTCCAAATGGTAGCTCTTTGAATCCTTATAACAGCTCTGTGAGGTAGGGGATGATGTTTATTTTATAATCAGAAGACTCAAGCTATACATCCACCAAAGTCACATGTGAAAGATTTCAAATGAAGATCTTTAGTCCAAAGCCTTTATATATATATATATTTTTTTTCCAAAGCCTTTATAAAGTAGGAAGCATTGAAATGAACATGAGATCTGGGTTCTACTCCTGGTTTGTCCATAAACTAGATATGTAATGTGGATTTAAATTTTTTAAAGATTTATTTATTTGTTTGAAAGAGGAAGAGGGAGACTGAGATCATGAGTCTGAGCCAAAGTCAGACAGACACTTAACCAACTGAGCCACCCAGATACCCCTTTAATGTGGATTTAAATGCCAGCTAACATCTTTAAATCTCAGGCCTTTTAAAATGAAACTGTTTTTACTAAAGTGATACCCAGGGTCCATTACAATTAAGTTGTCTGCTTTGTATGTCCTATCTTATCCATACTTTGGCTTTTTTTTTTTTAATTTGCCCCCTCCCATTTCATGGCGTAAGACTTGCATCTATAAATGACTGCTCTTGAAGTTAATTATTTTTGATAGAAATTAGATACCTGTATATGGATAAAATATACTGCTGGTTATCATATTTATACTTTTTTTTTTTTTCACTTGTCTACCCTGTTACTTCAGACTGCTGCTTTTGGCAGTAGTTAATGGTAACAGTGAGGCCTAAACTATTCAGGTATTACTTACAGGTCACAGGTTGAATCTTGGTGGAAGTACTTAACATGTGATCTTGCGTAGGTTAATGTCCCTGGGCATCAATTCCTTTGCTGTAAAATGGGATAATACCTACTGCAAGAATTACTGCAAAAATTAGATAACACAATCCATATCAGGCACTACAAGCAATGTCTGGTGCTACTACCATCATCATCTAAGGTATGTAGAGGACCACAATTGACTTTAGTTAAACAGTTTGTTATTTTTCAACCTTAGGAGCCAACTAGACATTAACAATAAGAAGAGTGTAACTGATTCAATCCGTGATGAATATGCTTTCCTTCAAAAGAAATACCCATCTCTGGCTAACAGAAATGGAACAAAGTATCTTGCTAGGACTTTAAACAGGTAACGTTTTTACTCTTGGAAAATATGGTCTTTTGGTTTGGCAATAGGTGTCTGTGAGCTCTCATTTTTAGTTCCTTTTCATAACATTTTTGTGTGTACAGTTTCATGTTTTGTTTCTTGTACAGTAGGTTCTTGTAATGTAGATAGATGTCTTTTTGTTCAGGTGACTGGCATTAAATTATGTAGTCTAGGAGTGCTCAAGGGAATTTTAAAATGTCTTAATTATGAAGTTCTTGACAGTCTACTCTTTTGATAATAGAACTAAATAGCAGATGACTAATTTCCCCTTGGGGTTTCAGGAACTAAATTAAAATGTCTATTTTTTACATAACCAATTGTTATTTTCGGATGTCTTCTGTTCTTATCCACAAAAAGAATTTAAAGTATATACCTTGAATCCTTAATACCCACTGATGGTAGAGGGACTGGAAAAGCTTTCTAGATGATTTTTAAATGACTGAAATGAAAGTTGTTTTCTCTTACTTTTGTCGTATTCCTTAAATAAAGGCTCATGGACTTGGATCTTAATAAGATGGGGTTGAAGGCAAATTTAAAAAGTGTTGACTAAATTCTTTGTTCGTGTTCAACCCATCAAATTGTAGCGATTGCTAGAGAGCCAGATATAAATTGAAAAAATTATTTTTATATTAATTACAATTACCTCATAGAAAGTAAGCTACTCAGTATAATTCTATCTACATAATTTTGATTTCTGACTTCTGTTTTACTGTGGATACTCAGCACAGTGAAAATGATTACTTAGTCTGAAAAATGTAAAAAGTGTGGGCTCAAGTATCATCGTGTCTTTTTTTCACACTAAGCATTTACTTCCAGCCTAATATTGCTTTATTTCCTGCCAGGACAAATTATTTGACAGCTTTTACCATTATTGGCACATTAAAAATTTGACCTGTTTGGGTCTTCAGAATACACAGCTTTACTGTAAGAATCCTTTCTTTCTGACCTTTGTTAGGTTACTGATGCATCACATCAGAGATTGCTTACCAGAGCTGAAAACCAGGATAAATGTTCTAGCTGCCCAGTATCAGTCTCTCCTCAATAGCTATGGTGAGCCGGTCGACGATAAAAGTGCTACTCTGCTCCAGCTTATCACCAAATTTGCCACAGAATATTGTAACACTATTGAAGGAACTGCAAAATATATCGAAACTTCAGAGCTGTAAGTAAAAAATTTCTCTATGGGTTTGCTTATCTGAATTGCTGGGTTACTTTTGCTTTCGTAACAGTGACTTTAACTCTGAGATTTTCTGATCATGATTTGTTATTTGCAGAATAGTGTTTTGCAGAAACAATAGGATGCTGTCTGACATATGTGTTAATAAAATGCTTTGTAAACTAGGTAAAGCACAGTAAATTTGTTTTTTTTAGACAAGACTTTGATAAGCATTTAAATATAATTGATAATTTAACTTTTTAAATATTTGTCTCTTTAATAGACACACTATGATTTTTCATGGAAAAAAAAAAAGAAAATGCAGATAAAAAGAACAGAAGGACAAAATGACTTAATTCCACTATCCAGAAATAATCCCTGCTAATTTTGGCATGAACTTAGACGTTTTTCAATGCAATGATAAAATATTATAAATGCCTGTATTACACATCTTCAAAAATCAGATCAGAACACTATCATGCTGTTTTGGATGATTTCCTTTAAATCATTGTGTCACAAACAACTAATATTAATTTTATACATTTCTATTATCAATCTTAAAATTTACATAGTATTTTGCTTTTTATTTTATTTTATTTATTTTTTTTTTAAATTTTTATTTATTTATGATAGTCACAGAGAGAGAGAGAGAGAGAGAGGCAGAGACATAGGCAGAGGGAGAAGCAGGCTCCATGCACTGGGAGCCTGATGTGGGATTCGATCCCGGGTCTCCAGGATCACGCCCTGGGCCAAAGGCAAGCGCCAAACCACTGCGCCACCCAGGGATCCCAGTATTTTGCTTTTTAGATACACCCTCATGTCTTGAACCAGTACCCTACTATTGATAGTTTCATTTAAATATAAACAGTGTTTTGATCGACTATTTTGGGGGCATGAATCTGAGTAAACCCTTAGGCTAAATTCTTAGGATGGAATTACTATATCAAAGGGAGAACATCCTAAAAATCCCTTCCTGTTATCATACTGTTAGTGGATTATATTGTTTTACTGTTAGCAATATATAAGAATGTTCATT
The DNA here is from genome assembly GCF_018345385.1 of Vulpes lagopus. Taxonomy (NCBI): domain Eukaryota; kingdom Metazoa; phylum Chordata; class Mammalia; order Carnivora; family Canidae; genus Vulpes; species Vulpes lagopus. Next base: position 29,521,697 of record NC_054844.1, read on the forward strand.
TCTCTGAACTCTCACTTTAAAAAAAAGTTTTTAATTTTGAAATAATTATAGACTTCCAGGAAGTTGCAAATAAATATGCCTTCCTAGGTCCTGTTAATCTTTCCACCCCATCTTCCCTAGTGTTGACATCTTGCATAACTGTAGTACAAAAACAAAATGAGAAAATGGACCAAGGGTACAGCCCACAGAGCTTATTCAGATTTTACCACTTGTGAAATTATACACACATTGGTATGTGTATTCTGTGTACTTTTGTGTGACACAGGTGGCCTGTTATGTGAGTTAATTCTATAAAGACAGTATTTAACTAATTGGTGAATGGTTAGTCATATTATAATATATAATATTAATATATAATATTAATATATATTATATATATAAACATATGGCATATTGAGGGGAAATACAGATTACTAAGATGAGCCTTTGAAGCACTTAGTGGGTAAGGTAGAACAAGATAACACAAGGCATGATTCGGTGGCAAACAGGTGTATAATCAAGTATTTTTATTTAAATACTTATTTAATATACTGCATATCTAGAAAAGTGCTTATATATGGGGAATTTTATAAGTAGTTAATAAAGCAGATATCTATCTGTGTAATCATTTAAGCCTTAAAACATTGAGGAGAGATCATTTACATTTCTCTGAGAGACTGGGTAAGTGCCATAGTTAAGAATGTGTTAAGGTTGGGCTCTGAATAGGATTTGGGAAGCAATAAGTAGAAGAGTGTTTTAGGCTTTGGGGGACAGCAAAGAATAATGCAAAAGGTGTATTTGGGGAATGGCATGTACGGTGGCAGGACATAGCAGGCGGTTAGGCAGCAAAGGCATCTGAGAACAAGATTGTGGAAAGTCAGATATCTTCAGAATTTAGAGAACTTCCTGCCATAGAAAATAAAACACTTTCAGTCAGAGGAGTACCCATTTTAGAAGGATAATTTTAATCATTATGGAAAATTATTTGGAGAAAGGATCTGTTGGAGGCAAATGGATAATTTAACCATTTTTAAATGTGGTTTAATAGCATTTGGTTACAGTCACAATATTGTCTAAGCATCAGATGGTGTCTATTTCTAAAATTTTCCTCACCCCAACAGAAACTCTGTAACCATTAAGCAGTATTTCTTTGTTCCCTCCTCCTCCAGTCTCTGGTAACCTCTAATTTACTTTCTGTCTCTATGAATTTGCTAATTCTAGATATTTTATATGAGGGGAATCATATAATCTTTGTCCTTTTGTGTCTGGCTTATTTCACTTAACATAATGTAGGTTGGTACCTTCTTCTTAGACTATGGTAAGAAAGTAGTGGATAGTAGAGATTTAATTTGTTTAAAGCAGAAGAAAACTGTAGCCCATCGGCCAAGAAGGATTTTTACATTTTTAAATGGTTGAAAAATATTCAAAGAATATTTCATGACATGTTAAAATCCAAATTTTAGTGTGCATAAGTTTACTGGAACACAGCTACACTTATTTGTTTGTATTTTTGTCTATAGCTGCTTTTGTGCTCAGTAATTGAATGGAGTTGTCGTGGCAGGGACCGTATGGCCTGAAAAGCCTAAACTATTTACTATCTGGCCCTTTACAGGAAAAGTTTGCCTATCTTTTCTCTAAATTGTGAATAAACAGAAATAAACAAGATATCATTTCTTGTCTTTTAAAAAGCTCATAGTCAAGGAAACTAAGGGCAGAGAAAAGATGTTTAATATTTCTTAGTTACCTGATGTTTTTGGACAGACCATTATTCTGTATGTGTGTCTGTGTGCATGCAAATACACACATGTGATGGATGCCTTTTGTGGAATGACTCTTGTTCATTAAAAGAAAAAAATTACAGAAACTGGTTCATAAGGGAGTTGAGAACACATGGAAATGATCTAAAAGTAATTGCTTATCTGAGACTTTATCAGACAATAAGACCTTAAAAGCTTATAGAAAGGCTTCTAACTTGTAGCTTCTTTCCCTTTTAATAATAATAGAAACCATATACTTCGTTGCCTTTCAGATGCGGTGGTGCTAGGATATGTTATATTTTCCATGAGACTTTTGGGCGAACTTTAGAATCTGTTGACCCACTAGGTGGCCTTAACACCATTGACATTTTGACTGCCATCAGAAATGCTACTGTGAGTATGCTCAATTTTTAGAAATTTTTTAAAAAGTTAAGGGTTTATTATAATTTTTAACCCATTAGCTATATCTTTAAAGGAATTGTATTTTTGCCCTCATACTTAATATCAGGAAGCACTTTTCATGAAAAATAACAAAAAACATGATTTATTTTAACTTAGGGAAGAATTAAAATTTAATATAGCTATAATAAGAGCTCAAAAATTTTTTTAGGGTCCTCGTCCTGCTTTGTTTGTGCCTGAAGTTTCATTTGAGCTATTGGTGAAGCGGCAAATCAAACGTCTGGAAGAACCCAGCCTGCGTTGTGTGGAACTGGTTCATGAGGAAATGCAAAGGATTATTCAGCACTGTAGCAATTATAGTACACAGGTAACTGAGAAATGTAACGTGTCAGATTAAGTAGTAAATAGACGTGAAGCGGTGGTTTTGTGGATTGGGAGGAAGTATGTAAGATGGGCTAAAAATAAGTTAAAAATCTGCATTTTTCCTTATCTGAAAGTGATTTGAAGTGTAATGCTATCTGTTGCTTAAAATCTAATTCAGTATTTTGGTGATTATTTAATTTTCCTTTAAACAAAGTAGACTGTTAAATTTTTCTTTCTTCTATCATTTATAGGAATTGTTGCGGTTTCCTAAACTTCATGATGCCATAGTTGAAGTAGTGACTTGTCTTCTTCGTAAGCGGTTACCTGTTACAAATGAAATGGTGAGCTGCTATTTTCACAAATCATCATGGTAACCACTAAAGAAATTTTTTTGTATAACAATAGGAGTACTTTAGAGTTTAAGCCATGTTTCCCAGTGTATTGGGAAGAAAAAGAAGTAAACTTCACTCTTATTTCAAAGGACACAAGTAATTCTGGCATGAAGTATAGTTTTCTTCATATTTTAATCACTGTTAGCCTACAGTTCTAGGTTTTCATAAGAATGGAGTTAGTGTTGACGATTGTGAATAGCTTTGCTATACTATATAGCACCACTGATCTAATGGAAAATTAGTTTAATAATCAGGCCCGGTAAACTGAGCTTTTATATAGCAAACTATTTTAGCTCTAGTACATCAGGGTAATTTGGCCACTTGTAGTTTTCTTGTTTGATGATGCAACACTGCAATATCATGGTTGCTTGCTGCTCTTTTCTGGGTTACTGCTATCCTTAAAAATGCTGAAATTGGCAAAAATAGGGGATAAGCATTTGAAATTGCCTTATGTCTCTATTTGTTGGCTGCGTGTTTTGTTTCCCTTTCTGGTCACTAGAAGTGCATTTGGATCCTTGGCTCAGGATGGTGGCGAGTCCCCGTGGAGGTTTACAAAGAGTACAAAACCATCCCTGGAAGTATAGAATGTGAGCGCTGCTATTTGGCGGTTTCCCTAGCGAGTGGAACCCCCAGACTGAGAGGAGCAGGATATAGTTAGCCTGATCTCAGTGTCTACCCAGTGACAGCACAGAATCATTGGAATTTCATTTGAATAGATGCTTTTCACCTTGGTTCTTGATGTTTTAGTACTCATCTAATACCCAATTTGTTAAGGCAGACAGCTGAAGGAGTTAATCTCTCTGCAATGCTGGGGAAATGAATTTCAACTTTCCTTTTTGATTATTGTCCTGTTTTGATTATTGTTATTAGGATTTCAGACCACATACAATATTTAAACTGTGTGTCTAAGGCTAATCAGTCATTATCTCAGGTCTTTCAATGTATCCTTTGCTCAAAGTTAACAGCTTTTATATCTGATTATGAAATGTTTTCGTATTGAAACTGAACTGAAACTTTGAAATGGATTAGCAGGTCATCTGAGGTTTTATTATTTTTAAAAGATTTTATTTATTCATGAGAGATACAGAGAGGCGGAGGCAGAGGCAGAGGGAGAAGCAGGGTCCCCCCCGAAGGGAGCCCGATGTGGGACTGGAACCCAGGACCCCAGGATCATGACCAGAGCCAAAGGCAGACGCTCAACCACTGGGCTGCCCAGGTGCCCCTGAACCTGAGTTTAGTAGCAAAATTATGTAAAGTCTTGGAACTTTAGGTTTGCATCAGGGAATTTTTTTTTTCCTCTAGCAAAGTACTTCTAACTACCTTAAGGTCACTTCCTCCCCTCCCTCTAAAGGGGGAAATGCATTCTTAGATGCTGAGATGTAAATTATTCAAAAGATAGAGCAAATTATATGGCATAACATGTATCAGTTGGAGTATAATTATTGACTATTAATTTAGGCATCAGTTTCCCATACTGTCTTTTTAAAAACTGTTTACTAAGTTTTGTTTCCTAAAGTAGTTAGGTCGCTGTATTTTTGTATACGGTCTAATTTTGTTTTTTTCTAGGTCCATAACTTAGTGGCGATTGAATTGGCTTATATCAACACAAAACATCCAGACTTTGCTGATGCATGTGGGCTAATGAACAATAATACAGAGGTAAATACCATTTGAATTGTCTCTTTAGAGAGAAAAAAATCTGTTGTAAATCAGTTGTATCAAATTTACCAAGCATGGGATAACTATAAAACATACATAGGCTATGTCATTTATTGTCTGTCATATCCCAGGAAGTATGACAGCATTACATTGTTACATAACTTTAATTGTCAAAACCACCTGGAGGCATTTTTCTCATTTTCTGTTTACACAATTGTAATTCAGAGGGGACCTGGGATTCACTGATTTAGTGTTGAAGGACTGCCTGCCTGATCCCTTTCAGTAACTGTTGTAGTTTATTCAGGTTGAAGAGTGCAAAACTAAGTGTGTTTAAAATAGTTTTCATTTGGCTCTGAAAGCTGAGAAGGAAACATTCCAAGAATTACCTAAATTAATTAATAGTAAATTTTCATCAGTGCTGGGGTGGTTGCATTTCATAGCTCTTTTTTTTTTTCCCATTTGAGTTGAATGTTGCAATGTTGTTTAAGATCTCACACAGCCAAGGCTAGTGGATAAAGCAATTTATCCAGATGCTGTTTTTTTCTTTCTTGGCTACTTTTATCCAAGAACAGTAAATTTTTCTGCTTACTCGTTAATCCAGTAAGACCTTAAGAGCCCTCTTCTTTATAAAATTTCCTTTTATGCATATGGATGGACAGAAAATTCTAAGCATGTAATTTGGAAACTGGAAGGGACCCTGGGGTCATCCGCTTCAGTCTTGGTTAAACAGATGAGGAGTCTGAGGCCCAGTATTGGTAACAGTATTTTTTTAGTGCTTATTTTGCTGGGCACTGTTGGAGGAAACAAGCACCTCTTTGTAACAGGTATAGGGAACTATTTTATAGCTATTTAGCAGAGGTGACTCAGTGTCAGAAAAGAAAAATTCAAAATGGACACTTTAAAGCACTTGGAAAGGGCACTGGGTAACCATTATGTAAAAATTAGCATGTAGACACTTAGAATAAAGATTTAGTTCTTGTAACATTGAAACCTCCTTCCATGGAAAACTAATGTATGGGACTTTGTGATACTGACAAGGTCATTTATGATGATTTCAGCTAAGTTTTTTTTTTTTTTTTTTAACAAATGAGCATGTCCCTGTTTTTAATGATTCATGACAAAGAACATTATTTGGATATTCTCAGTAATCTTTACAACAGCCTTTTAAGGTTAGATAATGTTAACAGACTACAAAACTGAGGGCTTGAAAGAGTTGGTAACCTGTCCAGTTAACAAAGTTAAATAAACGAGGACCATTGTCCAGGGCCAGCTGAGGTCATAACTGGTTGGTAATGGACTAGGATGAGAATTTCTGGGCTTTAGATTTTCCTGTGTTTTGCTTTGTGTCCTGTCCCTCTTCAATATGTACAATATGTAACAACCTTATTCTGAAGGTTGTTAAATCCCCATATTTTTCTTGTCTGCTCTATTTTTTTTATCACTGGATTCTCCCCATGAGAAAAATGAAAATCAGCCAAGTATCTGTCAAAAGAAAATCTTAAGTATAAAAGATCACAGTGGAAGCTTTGTTAACGTCTTTTTTGCAGGTTTGAGAGTGCTCATAAAATGGTTGCTCCTTAGGAGCAATTTTGACTTTATTTAACCTAAATGCTTTCCTAGGTCTTTGTCGCTCCCTGGGAAAGAGCTGTGAACACCTCCATCTTTCTGTTTGCACTCTTGCACCGGTCATGGTGCTTGACATACAGTAGGTGTTCACTACCTGTTGATTTGAACTTAACACTGTTTCTTAAGCTTTGTACCAGTTACCTGATATTAGCAAGTTAGAAGAGTGGGTGGTCATTCTGTTAAATTAGGTTTTTCTCTACTTTTATTCTGGGAGAGTTTAGAATAAAGGAAATGGAACATCCTGAAAGGATAATCTCTACCACAGTATTCAGGGTTTTGTGGGTGGGAATTGTGTGAATTTAACACAGAGGTGTGCAGGGTAGAGTGATTTTTAAAGGCTTACGTTTTCTGTCATTTGTGCGCTTAGAAGATTCCGCATGGTGTGCTAAAGGCTTATGCACACGTTTATGTGGGGACAGCTGAAACCATGGACGCCTAGTGGGAAAGGCAGAGATGTCGGCCCATTGCCCCTCAATTGAGAATCCCTGGTACAGGGAGCCACTATAACTGACGTTATATTGTATCCTTCAGGTGTGTTGGGCAGAAAAAAAGATTGAGAAGCATTGGGTTAAATGATTTGTTTGTTTTAAAATAAAATTGTGGCATGAGTCCCAACAGTGAGAGGATATACTGTAAGTTATTCCACACTTTTCAATTCAGCTGAACATTTTTTAGTAGGCTTCTATCTCAGTGCTCTGATAATCACTTTGGTTTGGTTTGGTTGTGTTTTATAGGAACAAAGGAGAAACAGGCTAGCAAGAGAATTACCTTCAGCTGTATCACGAGACAAGGTAAAAAAAAACTATTTTAAAAGTATATTCCCAATATGCAAAGGATTGATTGGTAAGCCTTACTACTACTCAGTTCTAGGAACAGTCTTTTCTTCATCTCCCTTTACTATTTCATTGGAACTGTTTCATTGTTTGAGTGAAGATATGCAAGTTTATTTAAAAATAGGTTGAAGTAAAAGATGATGGTATCTTGAAAACATTAGAAAAAATGCTTAAAGGTGAATTTTAAATACCAAGCTTTTATTTATTTTTAAAAAGATTTATTTTAGAAGAGAGTGACAGTGCACACAAGAGAGGGGGAGCGGGATCAAGGGAGAATGAGAGAGAGAATCTCAAGCAAACTCCAGGCTGAGAAGAGCCCAACACGGCTCCATATCAAGACCCCCAGATCATGACCTGAGCTGAAACTGGGAGTAGTCAGAGGCTTAACCAGCTGAGCCACCCAGGCACCCCAAAATATTGAGCTTTTAAAACAAAGCTTATGGTGACTTTATCAACTTTGTAAAATTAGTTGAAATGACTTTACTGTAACAAGGCATTTTGGAGAGAAGATAATGTGCACATAATAGGTTTTGGTTTTCTGTAACAGTTGCATAGATTAAAATGTATGTATACAAATGTGTTATCTTGAATTCTTTACCAGAAAAGATCTTACCAGATTCCAAAAGTAAAAATGAAGTTTTTGAATTTGGATTTTTCTTAGGTATTCATCTGAAGAAGGTTTTTTAACGAAGGTGACAATAATATAAGAAATACGAATAAGCCATAATTCTATATCCCATAATTACTTTTATTTCTCATGTTACTTTACTATTTTGATACAGAGCAGAAAAATTTACATTTATAGAACGTTTCTGAATGCACTTTTGGCATCCTTGATTTTCTTTCCCTGCATTTTTTGCCTTTAGTCTTATAAAGTTCCAAGTGCTTTGGCACCTGCCTCCCAGGAGCCCTCCCCTGCTGCTTCTGCTGAGGCTGATGGCAAGGTCTGTTCTGATTCTTAATCTAAGCCTGCATGCCTAGTTGTTTGGTGCAACATAATCATCTGGAGACACCACACTGTACAGTAATAGCAGAACATTAATGTGGGTTGTTGTGCTAAGGTTAGATCATTTCATTCTAATAGGAATCTTAAATTATGTAACAGCGTATACTTTATAAATTATTGTTGACATGCCTTTGCTTGTAATAAAGATGCACACAAAAATAATTTAAAGAGGAAATTATCCTGCATTTTTGAAATTCAGGCTATTGGTATTTAAATTTTGCTTGTTAAACTGCATGTTTTAACATATCTTTTAACAGTTAATTCAGGACAGCAGAAGAGAAACTAAAAATGTGAGTCTCTTGCTTCAGAATGGAAATGTACCTTTGGTTCTCATTGAAACACTGTCTTCAAAACCATTGGAGAAGCTGTTTGTACCATAGCATCTGCCCCTTGTCTGTGTTCCATTTTTTGTTTCTCTTACCTAACTAACCCTTCTAAGATGGCATTAGTTCTAGTTTTAACATTTCCTTAAATAACAACTACAGGCTTTCTCCTAGTTTTGATTTTAATATTGTGGTAGGGAATTGAGATTCCAGAGATGAAAATTAATACTTTTGAACATTTCCTCTTTAAAGGCTCTGAGCTCTGTCCAGTACTAATGGATAACCCTCTCCTGCTTTCTTGTGCTTCCATGCGGTTTGCCTTGTCACCCTAAACACCTAGCTTATTAACATGTGCCTTGGCAGCTTAAGCAAATTCAAAACAGGGACTGCGAGCGCTTGAGACTGTCAATTTTTGATCATCTTTTTTTGGGGAAGATGAAATCATCAATGACTCATTCAGACCCATCCTTATTTCTGGTTTTTCTGCCTTTGGCTCCTTTCCTCACTTAATTGTCCAGATGTAAGGTTCTGAACCTCAAAAGTTTATAAAGGTCTTACCTTCTCTCAGCCCACTGTGCTGAGGATTTATTGCTTTAAGTTTTATTTCACTCCTCGCATCACTCTGAATTTGCTGACTTTTTTTTTTAATCGTTCACTGGTGTTTAAAGATACAGTTACTCATTTTAACATTAGTGTATAAATATACTGCCTGTATTGAGCTATGGCATATCTTAACTAGCATATTTGAGGCAATCTGGGCCAGTATTTTGATTCAGAATGATACCCCAAACTGACTTTTGGAAAAATTAATTAACCATTCATCACCCTATAATTGACCCCCAGTTCTTTTTGTTTTGAAAGCTGATTTTTTTAACAATTGCCATAACACTCTGTAAGATCTTTTTAAGGAGCATCTAAAACTATTCTTATATGTTGATGAGTTACTGTTTTTTCCATTTTCCTAAACATTCTTTCTTGTATAAACTAACAGCTATCCTAGAAAAGAAGGTGCAGAAGTACTTGTGATTACTAGATTTCTTTCCACATTTTAGGCAGCTTCAAAGTCACTGCCAGCCTAAGAATTGTGAGTGTATCCTTGTTTTATTATTAGTTTTATTCTATGGTATTTTGTTGACCAGTAAAGATGTAAGCTAACTTAGAAAACTCTGAAGTTTTGGAGACATGAGTTCATAGAACTTTTGGAGAGATCATAGGTCAATAGTGTGTGAGATTACTTTGAAAAAATTAGGCTAAATGGCAGCTGTTTTTCCTTGTGCTTTTAATAAGTACTCTTGTTTTTAAGGGCAGTTTATGCTTTTCCCACAATCTGCTGTTAGAGGGGTTGGAGAAGAGGAAGAATATTAAAGTTAGCAAACGATAAAGAAAAATTAAATCTGTTGGCTGAGGCTTGCAAAGAAATGACAACAAAACCTCTTGTTTATGATAGCTCAGGGTTCCAGTTATACATGCCACCTACCATCTTTTTGAATAGAGGAAATTCCAGATGGGTACTGGATGTGTGTTCTCCTTGACTGCTGTCAAAGAAAATGAACTTTAGGTAATGTCAGGTATGATACAGTGGGAATAGGTTTTGGAATGTGTTTTTTTCAGGTTGCGGCTGGTGGTGGTGGGGTTGGAGATGGTGGTCAAGAACCAACAACAGGCAACTGGAGAGGAATGCTGAAAACTTCCAAAGCTGAAGAGTTACTGGCTGAGGAAAAATCAAAACCAATTCCAATTATGCCAGCGAGTCCACAAAAAGGCCACGCTGTAAATCTGCTGGATGTGGTAAGCCATGCAAATGGGTGAACACCGCTAAGATAACCAGATTGCTAGGAAAACACCTCAAAAGACAAAAGGAACTGAAAGTCACAAAAACTTCTGGAACTTTTAAATGTTGCTGATTCAAAATGGCACACAAGTAAAAATTTTTTCTTCCCCTCACTCTGTTTAGCCAGTGCCTGTTGCACGAAAACTATCTGCCCGTGAACAGCGAGATTGTGAGGTCATTGAACGACTCATCAAATCGTATTTTCTTATCGTCAGAAAGAACATTCAGGACAGGTTAGTACTATAGTATGAAATCAGATTAATATTGCTTGATGATTCCATTATCTGTTTTGAAAATACGTGTTTTAAAACTTAGGCTTTTATTCTAAATTAATGGATCATCTGTTGTGTTTTGTTTTGCAGTGTGCCAAAGGCAGTAATGCATTTTTTGGTTAATCATGTGAAAGATACTCTTCAGAGTGAGTTAGTAGGACAGCTGTATAAGTCATCCTTATTGGATGATCTTCTGACTGAATCTGAGGACATGGCACAGCGCAGGAAGGAAGCAGCTGACATGCTAAAGGTACTGTAAAGGGTTTTGAATTGTCACACTTGGGTGGTAGATGTAAACATTACACTGTTAAAAATGCATTCAGATCCTTGGGAGGTCTGTAGTCTTCATATGATGGCTGATCTTTTTCCGGGGGTTGGTAGTTGATTAGATTTTTAGATTCAAATTCCAGAGAAGAAAGGGATTAGTATAAATCTACCCCATACCAAGTGGAGAGATTACCCCCTCCTAATTCAGATTCTTTGATATTATAACTGAATAAGCATCTATATTTTTTTTCTTTTTTAATACAGGCATTACAAGGAGCCAGTCAAATAATTGCGGAAATCCGAGAGACTCATCTTTGGTGAAGAGAATTATATAGTACACTGAGACTTTGTTGACTCAAAACTTGCTAGTTACTGCCTACTTGAGTAGAATTTTATTTATGAACTGTGTATTGCAATGGTATGAATCTGCTCATGTGAAGAGACTGGCTGGCTATAAACTGAAAATTTCACTCTGTATTGCAGAACAAATCATACATTTATCCAAATAATAAATGGATGTTTCTAAAGTTGCCCAGTACATATAAAATACATCAAGTCTTTCTTGTGACAGTTTCATTTGAACTTAAAAAGAACTGTTAATGTTCTAGTTGTACAAGCAGTTTGCCTGTGGACAAGATGACCTGTGTAATCTGTTAGTAGTCTTACAGCTGCTGCCATAGTCCTTCGAGAAGAACGCACCGAGACAATGTTTCATACAACTGTAATGCATGCACAATATAAACGGGTCTGGCTTTGAAAGATGTGAGTTGACAAGTTACTCACAGTCACTGTACTCCACCTGTCCTTCGAGTTATAGTTTATTGAGCTTCTCTGCAACGCCTTTGACGTGTTAGTAGGCAAGTTGAAGGCACAAGATCTGACATTGACGGTGAGGCGGTGTGCATAACATGTAGCTGTGTAGCCCTTCCATTTCTGGGTCCACATTGGCCTCGTGCGTTAACATATCTTTGATCCTTTCTTAAACCCGGAAGTATGAATTATAGTTTCCTGCATTAAAAACAACCATCTAGACTTGATTTTCAAATATCAAGTAATTCAGATACATCTTTTTTTTTTTTTTTTTGGTGAGATACATCTTTAAATTAGGTCGTTTACATCATGTTCCAAGATTCACTTGGAGGTGAAACCAAATCCTGTGCTGATCATTGAAGTATATCTTCTCTATTATTGGTAGTAGTTACTTTTGCTTCACACCAATAAGACACATTAGAATAGAGGTATGAAAATACTGGCGGAACTTTATTAACTAAAGAAAAACACCTGGACACAGCTACACACCTGAAGGCTTACACTACTAAAATGTATTCAGAGGTTGGGGGTGAGGTTTAGAACATATTCACATTTTATTAAGATTCCCCAGATGATCTTTGATAGGAATTACATTATAAATTTTAAGATACAGGTCAAAATCTTTAAGGCCTCTAGCTCCATCTCTTAACAGATACTATATCTGCGATACATAATTTACTCAACATGTTAACATTTCTCTTAAGTTATGACATTGATGAAGGAGGACTCCTGGCAGGACAATGTGTCTGTTGACTTGAGCTTCCAGCACCCATTGACTAGCAAGAAACAGGCTCAGCAACTGATCTCAAACATAAGAAAACAGATTCAATCTCACAAGATACGGTACTGTTCTAAATCTGTTAATAGTACCATCTGGATAGAATGCACACTACCTAGATGTTTGTTAGCACACACTTTAGAGTCACTTTGCCATCATCCGTCAGTACAGCCATCCATGATTTACTTCAGATGCTGTCAGAGGACTATCATCTCAGCCTTCTGAATCTGTAACGGGGGAAAAACAGCACCATTCTCCACCATATCCAACCTATTTCAAATCGAAAAGGTTACTTTTAAAAATAGGCTACGGTCATGTACTTGCTGGCACTACACACCTTGTACAAGAAAAGCAGAGGCAAGAAAGGTATGGGAAGTTAGAGAACCTTCCTTTACTGGCTCTCAAACTGAGGGAAGCTCTATGTTGAGATGATCTCTGACATTTACAGTGGACTGCTGTATGTTCTCGCTATGTAAATAAAATTGCTGGTATGAAATGACAAAGTTTTGTCAATAAATGAATTCTTCCTAACTTTGCTCCCAGAGAAAGGTTTAGATAAACTATAGTTTTTTAACATACACACCTCATTGGAACATAGTATAGCTTCTACTATATAAAGGTTTTACAAATTTTTTCCTATTCTCACAATTCACAAAGGTATTTATTAGTCCATCTCCAGTTTTACACATAAGAATGGCGATCCTGTTTCACATAATCCAGGTGGTAAATGCCTAGGATCTGAACACTAAAGCCATGCCTTGCTCCCTGTAAGGTTTTCTAGGAGGAACTGGATCATGAACCATTCTGTATTTGTGTTTCACTTGGTCCTCAAGGAAAGAGGGTGATATTACCTTGATTTTTCAGATGAGGAAACAGTTCTGAGAACTGGAACTTGCCCAACGTATATAGTGCTTAATTAGGTCTTGATTCTAAATCCTGAAAACTACCCTTAGCTTAACAAAACCTTTAGATATTCTCATATGATTAGATATTTGGTATAATGTTTGCTTCTATTTTCTCTCTAGTTACTTTTCAGTTTATCTCAAGTTGCAATCTGCTTGGGGACAAGAGTTGAAACTTAGTTACTGTTAAATATTACTAATAATATTAAACTAATGTAAGTTTCCAGATTTATAAAATACTGCTACCTTAGTAATCTGGCACAGCAAGGCTGTGAGTAAATTTAATTATACCGAGACACAGGCAAGGGACTGGAAAACTGGGTTAGAAATTTTATGAAAAGTACTGAGTTTTATTCTTTGAAAGGAAACTCTCTATAACTTCTTCTGCCAACCATGCCTTAATGTATGTAATACTTTTCTTCCTAAGGGGAAATGTTTGCTTCATAAACCACAAAACATCCAGAAATTTACGTTTCCAGTATTTTTCGCATTTCCGATGTGGACACGAGAGGGCGCTGCTGGGGTTGGTGAGTGCGATCAGGGAGCGACCCCTCCTCCCAGAGGAAGGAGCCCTTCGCTGCCCTCTTCCCCCTTCGCTGTTCTTCCTCACCTCTACAAGGACTGAGAAGCATAGGACAGCTCTTTCACGAAACAATTTTTAAAGGAGAGATGATCCTTCGCAATCACGGTTTTCTTGGTAGTCGTTACGCCTGCGACTCAGGAGATCAACCCCCTCAGTACACAAGCCCTTAGTCTTAACCATCCTGTGGAAATAATGGAATTACTCACGCTCGGAGGCCTAGGGCCTACTCCGTTCTCTCTGGTTTGACTTGCAGAGCGAAGCAGAAGTTCTGGAGCCAACCTCTGGTACATCTTGAGAATGTGATGGACAAGTCCGTCGAACCACCAGAGGATTTGTCATCATAGCTGAAGCCATTTTATAATGTAGAAATTCCTTTTTCCTATTTTAAGTAATGAAAGTCCGTTCTTAAGAATATGTTGTCCAACAACCAAAACACTCTCAGGATTTGTTACTTGTCTGTGATTTATGCTGACTCCACCTTCTGTTATCATCCGATACCTAAAAATAGAAATGTTTAATCAGAATCATCATTCCACTTACATTTCAGAGGTTCTCCAACTAAAACCACTTAGCACTGAATTGTTACCTCATGCTCACCCTACTGGGTTCTGCCCCCCCCCCCCAAAGGCTCTTCTAAAAGGAGTGGATTTAAGCCCTAGTAATCTTGTTCAGTGGAGAAAAAACCGGCGATTTCACAGCTCTACTTGGAACTGTTCAGTTAGTAATGGTTTAAAAATGAGAGGCAGAATCGCTTTCTGGCGAGTGACTCCCCAGTCAGAGCAAAGAAGCTTCCAAAAAGACAAGAGAGCAATGCTGCTTTTAATGAGCTCCCAGGAGATACAAGTAACAACTATGTAGTGCTATTACAGAAATCTTTAGGAAACTTGCTTACAAAACTAGAAAATCCTTGGAAACTATATTCTGAGGCTATGCAAATAATTACAAATTTTGTTAAAATTTTAAGAATTTTTTAAAAAGTGAAATTGGCTGACCTCAGAAATGGAAAATCAATAGCTTATCTAATTCCTGTTTAATAACAATTTTCTCATGGTTTATGTGAACAGGTTTTATTTATTGCCCAGTCCATTCAAACAACATTTCTAGAGCCTTGACTATGCACTAAATACAAACAGTACTGCAAACCAGTGGAGAGCCAGACAAACAATGACACAGTGACTCAATGCTAGCAAGCGCTAGGAAAGGCTGCTCTGGGTACACACTGGGTTGGTGGGGTAGGGAATCTTCTTGAAAGAAGACACATGGAAACTGGGAGGGGGAGGAGCAGTTATTCCCACAAACGGCGAG
Source organism: Vulpes lagopus (assembly GCF_018345385.1). NCBI lineage: Eukaryota > Metazoa > Chordata > Mammalia > Carnivora > Canidae > Vulpes > Vulpes lagopus. The sequence continues at coordinate 29,536,782 of NC_054844.1, forward strand.
GAAACCTGGGGAATAGCTAGAAAGAAGCGAACTCAAGAAAAGAGGTCTAGAACATGAAAGGCCTTGGAAGCCCTTGTGAAAAGCAAATGTTCATTTTCTCTTATCTGAATGTTACCAAACGACATCAAGAAACTGCTACTACACATGGTTTTATAAAACTCAACAGTAAAACATGTTCTTTTTAAGGACGGATTTCTTTCTCTCAGAATGTGTTATTTTGGGCTATTTGCTATACTTTCCAGACCATGTTCTACATTTTGTTTAAATGCACAAACCAATCTTATTTAGCTTATACAATCTAAAAGTTAAACAATTTCAGTATTAGTTAAGAACTCTAAATTGGATATGGTGACATCTTAAGTTGTGGCAAAATTTCTAATCAGTAAATAAATATAAACCACTAGAAAAGGTCAGAAGAAAATAAAAATGCTTCTACTTCTATAGTAAGGAAAATTCTTAGAACCAGTGACTCACGGTGTGGAGGTATATGGTGCCACCCCCAATTCAGTGTACATTAAATGAACATATTAGGGAATCTATAAGATAGAATGGCAGGTGATACAAAGACAATGCATATTTTCTCTACATAGAATACTCTAGGGCTCTTTAGGATAAAGGCAAATAATCCACAACAAGGGGAAAAAAACAGCAACTATGACAAATGTCATTTATAATCATGAATATGGGGGCAGCCTGGGTGGCTCAGCGGTTTAGCGCCACCTTCAGCCCAGGACGTGATCCTGGAGTCCCGGGATCGAGTCCCACGTCAGGCTCCCTGCATGGAGCCTGCTTCTCCCTCTGCCTGTGTCTCTGCCTCTCTCTCTCTCTCTCTCTCGTTCTGTGTTTCTCATGAATAAATAAAATCTAAAAAAAAAAAAAAAAAAAAAAAATCACGAATATGGGCTCACAAGCATTTGACTTATGCTCAAACTCCAGAACTGGTTAGCACCCAGTTGTCTGGCTAACTAATGCTTTTCCTTCTAGGTCCCTGTTTCATAAGCATCAAGTATATGCCAGATTACCTTTTTGTAGAATACTTTATTCCCTCATACTACTATTCTACAAACATCCTACCTACTTCTTAAATAAGAAAACTGGAATTATCAACAGGAATAGTATGTAGTAATTTATAATACTAGTCTTAGGAAGTAACATCATATGCTTGCTTCATTTTCAGAAATTTAACTACTATTTTAAATAGGTTGGGCAATGCCTCGACTCCCTAAAATACCATGTAGACTGAATATGAGAGGGGTCATGTGAATCTGTTCATTTCCTTTTTTTATTAAAGATTTTATTTATTCATGAGAGAGGGGGGAGGAGAGCAGAAAGAGGCAGAGGGAGAAACAGGCTCCATGCAGGGAGCCTGACGTGGGACTTGATCCCAGGTCTCCAGGATCCGGCCCTAGGGTGGGTGAAGGCGGCGCTAAACCGCTGAGCCACCCGAGCTGCCCAAATCTGTTCCCTTTTGATCTCAAATTGTGACCATCCCTGAGCTGACTAATTGCAGTGCATTTACTAACCACAGGGGTCTCTTCAATACAGGCCTGCTGGAGGGAAAAGGGAGTTAGACTTACTGAGAGACAGGAGAGTTGGACTGGATTTTATTGAAAATTTATGGTATTTTCAACCATAAGTCAGTTTTCACTTTATTCTTGGACTAACCCAACTTCTGCCAGGAAGGAGATACCATTATGTTACTATCAGGAAAACACCCTCGGGAAACATATGCTGTGAAGATTTAATGTTGAGTTAACTGACTAGAAGTTAAATAATCTTACCCCCGGGGACCATCTGGAATGGCATTTGCTTTGCGGCATATATCTAGGACACTTGTTCCTGGGTCAAGAACTAATTCAGAAAATGATGCTTCTTTAAACAACTCTTTTAACTCTTGATCCGACATGACCTCCAGTGCATCTATGCTACTGTGATAGAGCGCTTGTGTACACCTGAAAAACACATTGAGAACCACGTCATGTGAGTGCCTGTCCACAAACACGTCCTAATAGCCAGTTCTGAAACAGCACCGTTTATCCTGTATAATTCACACTTCACTCAAGGTGATTTTTCTTTCCAACAGAGGCTATTCTAAAGCACCTAAGTCGAACACTGACAATCCTTGTTAGTGGTAAGTGACAAGGAAACACAAATGAATTTTCTCACACCTATTAACTACATGACTTTATCCAGTGCTATTCTAAAAGGCCACCTTTAAAAAAAAAAAATAAATAAAAAAAAATAAAAGGCCACCTTTGAGCAGAATCCAGCCCTTCTTGTCCATGAACAAGCTTTGTAACTTCGGCAGCAAGTCGTTTCTGAGGACCCCGCTTTTCTGGCTCTTTGTCGTGTAGCTGCATTATGTGGTCAATCTCTGGAAGGGGCAGAAAAGTGAAGAGCTTCAGGTACCTGAGGGACAAAAAATACAGTGCTCGTATATATGACATACCTAATTTTTGTCTCCAACTCCCTTACCTTTTAAAAAATATCCTGCCTACTTTTATTTTTATTTATTTTTAAAGATTTACTTATTTACTTTATCTATTTCTTTATTTATTTATGAGAGAGAGAGAGAGAGAGAGAGAGAGAGAGAGAGAGAGAGAGGCAGAGACACAGGAGGAGGGAGAAACAGGCTCCATGCTGGGAGCCTGACACAGGACTCGATCCCAGGAGTCCAGGATCGTGCCCTGGCCAAAAGGCAGGCACCAAACCGCTGAGCCACCCAGGGATCCCCTATCCTGCCTACTTTTAAATTTAAGATTTATTTATTTTAGAAAAAGAGAGAGAGACAGCACACGAAGGGGCAGAGGGAGACCGAGAGAATCCCAAGCAGGCTCCCCGCTGAGCACAGAGCCCAACATCGACATGGGGCTTGATACCACAACCCTAAAATCATGACCTGAGCCAAAACCAAGAGTGGGCTGCTTAGCCAAATGAGCTACCCAGGTACCTCTAAATTTATTTTTTATTATGAAAAATAAGCATGCACAAATGCACCAAAAATAAGATACCCATGCACATACCACCCAGACTAAAGGTGTTATTATTTTGCCATCTTTGTTTCAGATGATTTCTTTTTGAAAAGGCACAAAATAGTATAGCTCTAGATGTCAGCACCATCATATTCCCTTCTTTGCCCAGAGATAAGCTAATCTAAATTTGTACATGTCCTTCTTAAGCAGTTTTTTTTTTTAAAGATTTTATTTATTTATTCATGAGAGACCCAGAGAGAGGGAGAGAGAGAGAGAGAGAGAGAGAGAGAGGCGCAGAGACACAGGCAGAGGGGGAAGCAGGCTCCACGGACGGAGCCCGATGCGGGACTTGATCCTGGGACTCCAGGATCACACCCTGGGCCGAAGGGGGTGCTAAACCGCTGAGCTACCTGGGCTGCCCTTAAGCAGGTTTTAATACTTTTGTTTTACCTAGATGTATCCTTTAAAAAAATCTTTTCTTGGTAAAAAACATGTAGAAAAATATACAAATCACAAATACGCTTTAATGCATGAGAAAGCCAACATCTATGTAACCATCCTCTGTTTAGAAATACATTGTTGCCTCAACCCAAGAAAGCCCAGACTTAGCACATCTCTTCCCCCTCCAAATTAACCACTCTTTTGCCTTTCAAGCTAATTATTTTCTTGTTTTTCTTTACACTTTTACTATTCTGGTATCCCTTGGTAAATAGTATTGCTTTGTTTTGCCAGTTTTTAGGCTTTATAAGTAAACAGAATCACATAGGATATATGTGAGTTTGGCTACTCTGCTACGTCATTATGCTTGGTAGGAGAGCCACCCATGTTGCTGTGTGAACAGCTGGCATGTACGGCATTCTGTAAGTGACCATTTCTCATAATGTATTTATTTGGTCTACTCTGGATATTCGTGTTGTTTCTGCTCTTGGACAACTGCTAATAATGCTATAAATATTCCCATGTATTTCTCTCAGTGCATATGTGCACCAATTTATCTTGGGGATATACCCAGGAGAGGAACTGCTGGGTCATGGATTTATATGCATATTCAGGTTTGGTAAGCACAGACACGTACTCTTCCCAAGTGGTTCTGTAAATGTGGCACCCGTGCCGGACATTAAGCTCTTGATTGCCAAGGCACCATTTTGCAGAGACACTTACACCTCCCATAAACACACTGCTGGTTGTAGGCCAAAGCTAGAGGCAAATCAACCAGACAAAGCATCAGGCCACTGCCACACACGAAGTTTCCTTTTTAGAAAGCTCTGGGTAACTCAGATAACTGACCACTTGACTGACCCTGTTTCTCCCTTCCCACTCCCTAATTTCTGCTCTTATGTTTTAAATTTGCCAATAAAGAATGAACTCCCAGCCCCAGGAACTTCACCCTTCTTCCAAGGGCCACGCTCTCTTCCCCTCTCCCTAACCGAGACCTCAGAGTGCCACATACCCTCCAGGACTTGTAGGCTGTAAAATCTTGTTTTTCGAAGTTCCCTGATGGTTGTTGCTGAGGTGCATCCTGCAATTGTAAGAAGGCCAGTCCAGCCGCAAAACGGACTCAGGTCAGGGAAACGTCTGTAGGAGCTCACCATAAGTAGTACAGACTCGGCAGGTGCCCCCAGGCATTCCGAACTGCTAGCACCACTGTCAATAGGCTGCGACTGAACGGCCCGGCAGAAGGTACAGTCAGCAGGACTGCCTGAGAGCGCTTGCAGTTAACTGCAGGGAATGTCTTTGGCTTCCACTATCTCACTAACTTTAAGTGGCTCACCTACACAGGTGACACACACCATTTGGGAATGCAGCACCACTTGCTGGAGGCCCATCCCACTGGCTGTGCTTCTGCATATTGCCTCTGCTGTGGGTTGCCTGTGGGATCTATCCTAAAATGTCACTGCTACCATAAAAATTCAGTCTTTCCGGAGCCAACGTGATAGAGGCCATATGGACTACTGAGATGATTAGATCACTAATTATAAAGGCCTTCAATGACTACTATGTAAACGAGGGTCCTGCAGGCCTTGAGCCCAGGAGAGCAAATGTATGCAGACTGGATCCCAAGGCTGTTATTATGGGCCCAGGTGAGGCTTTGGGCTAATGGTACTGAGGAAAGGCTATTCCAGTAGGTAAGGAGGGAGAACACCCCAGCGACCACTAAATAGTGGGTCATAGTGGGACTATGGGTCCTAACCCAGACGAACAGAAGAGCCTTGCAATGGGAAACTAATGGCACCACGAAAGGAGAAATACAGCTGAGACTTGCTGTCCCCACATGGCCACTATGCTCCCTGCTGTCGCTCTATCTCCCTAACTCAATGAGATATCACAAGTCCAGTTCCTGGTGTGAGGTTGCTAAATAATTAATGGACAAAAAAAAAAAAAAAAAAAAATGTCCTGAATATCTTAAGCCAGTGCTTCCTAAGACCCCAGAGAAGGTATACCAGCTCCTAAGAAATACAAAACTTCTGTGAAAGCTTCCTGGACGTTGCTTAGTGCCACTGTGTACCAACACGCTAAGGCTCCAGTATGTGCTCCGGAGGCCTTGGGCTTTCCCAAAGATCCTGTACATATTGTGCTAGTGGAGGCAGACCCTAATCCTGGACCCTGGGAAGGAAGTCGGTCACCCATGAAGCGCGCTCACAGGGACATTTTCCAGAAACTACTTCTGGTAACAACATGTAAGATCATGGTAACAAAGAAAATCAGCAGGTAAAAATTGCAGTAAGTAATTACACCTTAACTGAAATTCTAACCTTCAAGATTTTGTGCAGAGGAAGGACAGAAGGGAGCTAATTGGCTATCATAGATTTTTGGCCTGTGCTCTAAAATGTTACGGCTGCTGAAATGTGCAACTAGTCAGAAGCTCTAGGGACCCGAGGATCTATAATCTGCTCAGAAAACGATCCAGGCTACATGTCTGTTTCCTCTGACATACCACAGATCCTGAGTCTCCTAGGCTTTCCTCTGAATGGGGCAGGACAGAGCAACATGTCTCAGGGGGTGCCTCTGCTACCAAAGGAAAAGTTGACGGGATTATTGAAGCCACTGATGAGGATGAAGAGATAAATGAAGACCGAGGCCCTCAGACCCACTGACATTTGCACGGCTCTCCCTCTCCTCTGGATATCTACTGCCTGGTGCTGTGCCCATCCTCTCATGACAGAGATCACTAAAGCCAAGGCTCACAGTGAATGGAAAATATTAGATTAGGCTCATTTCCTGCTGCACCAAGTTGGCATGGTCCAATACAATATGTTTATCATTTGTATGACCATAGTGATCCAAATGACCCCCTCTTCATTTCTAAAGCTGAAGAGGCCCCAAATGATCCTGAGTCCAGAGAATTCTTTTCATAAGGCACTCCCCCGAATTATAGAGCAGCCTTATTACATTTTAATGGGACTGCTGAAACCTTTAAAAGGCATTGGGGGGCCCTTGACATGGTTGCTAGACATCCAGGCACCCAGATACTTCGGACCTATGCCTTTCCACACCCACTGTCCCAGAGAAGGTTTCCCCTTGAGCAAATTTCCCTCAACAAAAAGGGCTCCCCACACCCTCCCTAAAAAATCCCCAACTTAATTTTGCCCCTTATGAACATACACAGGTTAACCTCTCCTAGAAGTTACAAAATCTCAGCGTTCTTAGTATTTAGACAGCCAGTCTCTAAGCTCTAGGCCCTAATACTAGCATTCTCCCAGCCACAGGCCCCTTCGGTCATCCATCCTCTTGTCACACAGCTGCCATCTATCCCCTGACTCTGACCCAGTCCCCTCAATGACCTCTGCCCTCTTCTCTAACCTCCAGGGTTGGCAGCCACCAAAGCCTCTACCATAGGAAATGGGTAGCTCCCCAGGACCCATCCCACCTCTCAGAGACAATGGCCCCATGCCACTTTGGTAGTCCACTGGGACAATAAAAATGCACAGTCCTCTCTGGCCCTATTAGGCATCAGGGCCCAAGTCACTCATTCTAGACAATACTTCTAAATTCTCAAAAGGTAAGTCCTTCTACTTATAGGGCATTACCAGTAAAACAATCAAAAGTGTACAAATCCATTCAGATGCAACTAACCACAGGGACCATTTACTTTAAACAGGTTCTTCTGGTGGTGGCCTCCTTGGCCCTTTCTCTCCCTATTTTGGGCATGGATGCACTGACCCAATGCCATGCCACAGAGAACCAGCCCAAGTTCTTAGTCATCTTGGTGGGATTTACCAAGTGGATGCCAGTGACTCTTCCTCCTGTGGGCAAGATGGTGAACAGCCCCCCAATACCAATTTAAACAGGGCACCAAGGGTCAATACCTTGTTATTAAAGATGTTGAGATGGAGTCATTAAGCCCTCAGTCTTCCCTTTCAATGGCTCCATTTGGTTGGTACAGAGGTAGCCACTAGTGAATGGTACCTCACCATTTACCTTCAAAACCTTAATATTAAGGTTCCTCCAATTAAGCTACAATTCCTAGTATTAGAGAGTTAATTAAGGACACATAACTCTGGGACAAGAAGCATACCAGCATTCACATTACATGGCTCCTAAAAAGAAAACAGACTGAGTAAGGGGCAGAAAACTCTTTTTTTTTTTTTTAGATTTTATTTATTTATTCATGAGTGACAGAGAGACAGAGAGACAGAGAGACAGAGAGAGAGAGAGAGAGAGAGAGAGGGGCAGAGAAATAGGCAGAGGGAGAAGCAGGCTCCAGGCAGGGAGCCTGACATGGGACTCAATCCTGGGACTCCAGGACCACGCCCTGGGCAGCAGGCAGGCACGACACTGCTGAGCCATCCAGGGATCCCAAGGGGCAGAAAACTTAACTGAAGAAACAATAGCTGAAAACTTCCCTAACCTGGGAAAGGAAACAGACACTTAGGTCCAGGAAGCACAGAGAGCCCCAAATAGAAGAACCCAAAGAGGTCCACACCAAGACACATGATCATTAAAATGTCAAAAATTAAAGAGAGAATCTTAAAAGTGGGGAGAGAAAAGCAAACAGTGATGCGTGAGGCAACTCTTATGAAGCTATCAGCTGATTTTTCAGCAGAAACTTTGCAGGCCAGAAGAAACAGGAGCAGCACAGTGTATTCAGAATGATGAAAGGAAAAAAACTAAAACCAAAACCCTTCCTAGCAATGGTATCATTCAGAATTGAAAGATAAAGAATTCCCCAAAAGTTAAAGGTGTTCATCACCACAAACTGGCCTTACAAGAAATGTTCAAAGGACTTTTTTAAGTGAGAAAGAAACTGTAACTAGGACTTAGAAAATTATGAAAGAAAGAAATTTCAGTGGTGAAACCAGATATATAGTAAACGTACCAGATCAATCACAAAGCCAGCATGAAGGTTAAAAGACAATAGTAGGAAAATCACTTATATTTACAATAATTAATTAAGCAATAAAAAAGATAAAAAGATATAAAATATGACATCAAATACATAAAGCATAGAGTGAATAAAAATGTATGCTTTTTGAATGTGTTGAAACTTAAGTGACCATCAACTTAAAACAAACTGCTCTACCCATAGGGTGTTATATATGAGCCTCATAGTAACCACAAACCAAAAATGTATAATAGGTATAGAAAAAATAAGAAGAACCCAAGCCTAACACTAAAGAGAGTTATCAAATCACAAGGGAAGAGAGCAAGCAAGAAAGAAAGGGATAGAGAACTATAAAAACAAGCAATTAACAAAATAGCAAAAAGCACATTACTATCAATCATTACTTTAAATACAATGGAATAGGGATGCCTGGGTGGCTCAGTCAGTTAAGTGGCTGGCTCTTGATTTTGGCTCAGGTCATGATCTCAGGGTCCTGGGACTGAGTCCCACTCAGGCTCTATGTTCAGGGGGAGTTGGCTTGAGGATTTTCCCTCTCCCTTTACCCCTCCCCCCCTTGCATGCTCTCTCTCTTTCTAAAATAAAATTTTAAATGTAAATGGACTAAATGCTCCAATCAAAAGACACAGGCTGACTGAATAGCTGAAAAAATACAAGACCCATCTATATGCTGCCTACAATAGAGACTCCTTCAGACCTAAAGACACAAATTGCAAGTGAAGAGATGGAAAAAGGTATTCCATGAAAACAGAAACAAAAAAGCTGAGGTAGTAATACTTATATCAGACAAAATAAACTTCAAAACAAAGACTGTAGCAAGAAACAAAGAAGAGCATTAATATAATGATAAAGAGATCAAACAATCATAAATACCTAAGCACCCAACATGGAAGCACCTAAGTACATAAAGCAAATATTAACAGACATAAAGGGAGAAATCAAAGGGCATCTGGGTGGCTCAGTCCGTTAAGTGTCTGCCTTCAGCTCAGGACATGATGCTGGGCTTCTGGGATCAAGTCCCACATCAGGCTCCCTGCATGGAGCCTGCTTTTCCCTCTGCCTGTGTGTCTGCCTCTCTCTCTGTGTCTCTCATGAATAAATAAATAAAATCTTAAAGAAAAAAAAAAGTGGGAGAAATCAACAATAAAGATAGTACAAGGGAACTTTAACACCCCACTGATAGAAACAGTTCATTCAGGCAGAAAATCAAGGAAACAGTGGCTCTGAACAACCTATTTGACCAGATGGACTTAAGAAGTATGTGTGTGTGTGTGTATATATATATATATACATACATATATATATATATACACACACAATACACATTCTTTTTAAGTGCACACAGAACATTCTCCACAACAGATTGCATGTTAAGCCACAGATCAAGTCTCAATAAATTTAAGAAAACTGAATCATATCAAGCCTCTTTTTTGGTATGAAATTATAAATCAATTACAAGAAAAAACTAGAAGAAAACCAGACATGCGGAGGCGAAACAATATGTTACTAAACAACTAATGGGTCAACAAAGAAATCAGAGAGTAAATTAAAAAATACCTCGAGACATATGAAAATGGAAACACGATGTTCTAAAATCTTTGGGACACAGCAAAAGGAGTTCTAAGGGGGAAATTTATAGCAATGAAGGCTTGCCTCAAGAAACAAGAGAAATCTAAAATAAACACCTAAAAGATTTAGAAAAAGAACAAAGCCCAAAGCTAGCAGAAGCAAAGAAATGCTAAAGATCAGAGCAGGTAAAAACAGAAACTTAAAAAAAAAAAAAAAATAGAGAAGATAAATGAAACTATGAGTTGGTTCTTTGAAAAGAAACAAAATTGGTAAGCCTTTCACCAGATTAATCAAGAAAAAGAGAGGACTCATATACATAAAATCAGAAATGAGAGAAGGTACAACTCATATACATAAAATCAGAAATGAGAGAAGGTACAACTGACACCTTAGAAATAAAAAGGATTATAAAAGACTACCATGCTTAGGGGTGCCTGGCTGGTTCAGTTGGTAGAGTGCATGACTGTTGATCTCAGAATTATGGGCTTCAGCCCCATGTTAAGTCTAGAGATTACTTGAAAAAAATAAAATCTTAAAAAAATAAAAGACGACTACCATGCTTAACCAAGGAGGTAGAAGATCTGTGATGTGAAAACTATAAAACATTGATGAAATAAATTAAAGATGACACAAACAACCCATGGATTGGAAAAATGAATATTGTTAAAATGTCCATACTACCCAAACAAACAGATTCAATGCAATCTCAAAATACCAACAGCCATTTTTTACAGAACTAGAATAATCCTTTTTTTTTCAAAGGTTTTATTTATGTATTCATTTGAGACACACAGAGAGAGGCAGAGACATAGGCAGAGGGAGAAGCAGACTCCCCGCTTAGAGGGAGCACGAGGCAGGACTCAATCCCAGGACCCTGGGATCACGCCCTGAGCCAAAGGCAGACTCTCAACCACTGAGCTACCCAGGTGCAAATAATCCTAAAATTTGTATGGAATCACAAAAGACCCTGAATAGCCAAAGTAATCATGAGAAAGGATAACAAAGCTGGAGGTATCACACTTTCATGTTTCAAGATATATTACAAAACCACAGTAATCAAACAGAATGATACTGGCACAAAAACAGACCCATAGATCAGTGGAACAGAATAGAGCAGAGATATAAATCAGATGTATGTGGTCAATTAATCTGTGACAAAGGAGGCAAGAAAATGCAATGGAGAAGAGTCCCTTTAACAAACGGTGCTGGGAAAACCAGACAGCTACACACAAAAGCATGAAACAGGACCACTTTCTTACACTATACATAAAAATAAACTCAAAATGGATTAAAGACTTAAATATTGGGATCCCTGGGTGGCGCAGCGGTTTAGCGCCTGCCTTTGGCCCAGGGCGCGATCCTGGAGACCCAGGATCGAATCCCACGTCGGGCTCCCGGTGCGTGGAGCCTGCTTCTCCCTCTGCCTGTGTCTCTGCCTCTCTCTCTCTCTGTCTGTGACTATCATAAATAAATAAAAATTAAAAAAAAAAAAAAAAAGACTTAAATATTGAGACCCGAAACCATAAAACGCCTAGAAGAAAACATAGGCAATGATCTGTTTGACATGGCCCTTAGCAACATTTTCCTAGATATGGCTTTTCAGACAAGGAAAAGTAAAAATATACTATTGGGACTACACCAAAATAAAAAGCTTTCACACAGTGAAGGAAAGCATCAACCAAACATAAAGGAGAAAAAACAAACAAACAAAACAACAACAACAACAAAAAAAACAAATAGGAGACCCACTGAGAGAAGATATTTGCAAATGATATATCCAACAAGGGATTAATATCCAAGACATACAGAACTCACAGAAGTAACAGTAACAATCCAATTAAAAGTGGGCAGAGGACCTGAACAGACATTTCTCCAAAGACAACACACAGATGGTAGACACATAACAAGATGCTCAATATCACTAACCACAGAGAAATGGAAATCAAGACCACAATGAGGTATTACTTTACATCTGTCACAATGGTTACTATTAAAGACAAGACACAAGTGTTGGTGAGGATATGGAGAAAAGGAAACCCTTGTGCACTGTTGATGGGAATGTAAATTGATGCAGCCACTGTAGAAAACAGTGTGGAGGTTCTTCAAAAAATTAAAAGTAGATATATCACAGGATCCAGTAATTCTACTAATGGTATTTGCTAAAAGTAAATGAAAACACTAATTCAAAAAGATATGCATCCTTATGTTTACTGCACATTATTTGCAATAGCTAAGATATGGAAGCAACCCAAGGGGCCATCAATAGATGAATGGATAGGGATGCCTGGGTGGCTCAAGCGGTTGAGAGTCTGCCTTTGGCCCAGGGCGTGATCTTGGAGTCCCAGGATGGAGACCTGCATTGGGCTTCTTGTGTGAAGCCTGCTTCTCCCTTTGCCTGTGTCTGTCTGTGTCTCATGAATAAATAAAATCTTAACAACAACAACAAAAAGACAGAAGAAAGAAAGGATAAAGAGGTATACATACAATGAAAAATCACTCAGCAATAAAAAATAATGTATCTTGCCATTTGTGACAACTCTGATGGATCTAGAGGATATTATGCTAAGTGAAATAACTCCAACAGAAAGAAATTCCACATGATTTCATTTATATGTGGAATCTAAAAAACAAAAATAATCAAAAACCAAAAAAGTAGAAACAGACCCACAAATCCAGAGGACAAACTAATGGTTGCCAGAGGGAAGGAGGGGTGGGGGGTGGGAAAGATGGATGATAGAGAGGAGATAGAGGCTTCCAGTTAAGGGATGAATAATCATATAATCAATGATTTTGTTTTAAAAGGACTATTATGGAAAATTATTATATGACCAATACATTGGACAATTTAGAAGGAATGAAAAATTCTTAGAAACATACAATCTTCAAGACAATCAGAAAGAAATAGAAAATCTGAACAGATTAATGATTAATTACTTGGAATGAAACTGAGTCAGTAATCAAAACCTCCCAAGAAACAAAAGTCTAGGACCAGATGGCTTCACACACGAATTCTACCAAATATTTAAAGACTTAATACGTATTCTCAAACTATTAAAAAACTGAAGAGGAAGGAATGCTTCCAAATAAACTGTATAAGGCCAGCATTACCCTGACACCAAAACCAGACAAAGACACTTAAAAAAAAAAAAAAAAAAAAAGAGTATTGCAGGCTACATCCTTGATGAACACAGATGCAAAAATCCTCACATATATTATCAGATTGAATCCAAAAATATATTAAAAGGATCATTCCCCACGATCAAGTGGGATTTATTCCAAGGATGCAAGGATGGTTCAATTTATGCAAATCAATTAACATGACACGCCACATTAACAAAAGATAAAAACTATATGATTATCTCAACAGAAGTAGAAAAAAAAATTTGACAAAATCCAACATCCATTTAGGATAAACACTCTCAACAGAGTGGGTTTACAGTGAACGTACCCCAAAATCCAAGTATGAAAATCCCACAACTGGGGTGCCTGTGTGGCTCAGTTGGTTAAGTGTCTGCCTTTGGCTCAGGTCATGATTCTGGGGTTCTGGGATTGAGCCCTGAGTTGGGCTCCCTGCTCAGCTGGAAATCTGCTTTTCTTTGTCCTTCTGCCCCCTCCTCTCTGCTTGTTCTTTCTCTCTCTCTCCCCTTCTCAAATAAATAAAATCATAAAAAAAAAAAAAGAAAAAAAAACCCACAACTAATATCATACTCATGGTGAAAATTTCAAGGCTTTTCCTCTAATATCAGGAACAAGACAGCAATGCCCATTTGCCACTTTAATTAAATATAGTACTGGAAGTCCTACTACAGCCAACAGAAGAGATAAAAAGCACCCAAACTGGTATGGAAGAAGTAAAATTGTTGCTATTTGCAAATGACTTGATACTGTATAAGAAAATCCTCAAGACTCCACCAAAAAACTACTGGAAGTATATCCAGTAAGGTTACAGAATGTACAGAATTAATATACAGAAAACTGTTCCTTTTTTATATACTAATAACAAGCTAGGAGACGAGGAAATTAAGAAAACAATCCCATTTACAATTGCAACAAAAAGAGTAAAATACCTAGAAGTAAATTTAACAAAGGAGAAACCTGTACTCTAAAAACTATAGAACACTAATGAAAGAAAGTGAAGATGTCACAAATAAATGAAAAAAAAAAATATATACCATGCTTATAGGCTAGAATAATACTGTTAAAATGTCCATATTACCCAAAGCAAACTACAGATTCAACGCTATCCCTATCAAAATATCAACAGTATTTTTCACAGATCTAGGAACAAACAATCCTAAAATCTGTATGGAACCATGAAAGACCTCAAATAACCAAAGCAATCTTGAGAAATAAAAGGCAATCTGGGAGTATCACACTCCCAGATTTCAAGATACAGTACAAAACCATAACAATCAAAACACTATGGAACTGGCACAAAAATATATACATAGACCAACGGAAGAGAATAGCGATCAGAGAAATAAACCTACACCTGTATGTTCAATTAATCTATGACTAAGAAAGCAAGAATATACAATGGGGAGAAGACAGTCTCTTAAATAAGTGGTGCTGGGAAAACTGGACAGCTACATGCAAAAAAATAAAACTTGACCATTTTCTCACACCAGACACAAAATAAACTCAAAATAGATTAAAGACCAAAATGTAAGACCTGAATCCATAAAATTCCTAAAAGGAAACATAGGCAGGAAACTCTTGGACATCTACCTTAGCATTATTTTTTGGATTTTCCCCCTCAGGCAAGAGGAACAATAGCAAAAATAAACTACTGGGAATATACCAAACTAAAAAGCTTTTGTACCACAAAGGAAACTATCAACAAAGCAAAAAAGGAACCTACCGACTGGGAGGAGATATTTGCAAATGATATATCCCAATAAAGGGTTAATATCCAAAATATATAAAGAACCCATACAACTCAACACCAGAAAACAATCTGATTAAAAAATAGTCAGAAGACCTGAAAAGACATTTTTTCCAAAAAAGACAGATGGTGAGAATACACATGAAAAGACGCTCAACATCACTCAGGGAAACGCAAATCAAAACTGCAATGATATCCTGCCTCATACCTGGCAAAACTACAATGATATTCTGCCTCATACCTGGCAAAATGGCTAGTATCAAAATAAGTTTTGGCAAGAATGTGGAGAAAGGGAACCCTCATGCACTGTTGGAGGTAAACTGGTACAGCCACTATGAAAAAGAGTAGGGAGGTCTTCAAAAAATTAAAAATTTGATACCATTCAGCAATTCCCCTTTCGAGTATTTACCTGTAGAAAACAGGAACACTAATTCAAAAAGATATGTGCACACCTATTTTCACTGCACTATTATTTACAATAGCCATGATATGGAAGCAACCTAAGTGTCCACTGATAGATGAATGGCTGAAGAAGAATGGAATATTCCTCAGTCATAAAAAAAGAAATCTTGTCATCTGCAATATGGATAGACCTTGAGGGTATTATGCTAAGTGAAATAACTCAGTAAAAGACAAATACTAGGACCTCACTTACATGTGGAATCTAAGAAACAAATGAACAGACAAATCAGAAACAGACTTATAAATACAGAGAACTGGTGTTTGCCAGAGGAGAGTGGATGGGTGAACAGATGAAGGGGATTAAGATAAACAAATGTCCAGTTATAAAATAAGTCACAGGATGAAAAGTACAGCACAGGGAATAGTCAATAATATTGTAATAATTTTGCATGGTGGCAGCCAGTGAATACAATTATTGTGGTGAGCATGTCATAACGTTTATGAATATCAAATCACTATGTTGCACACATAATATAATACAGTAATGTTAACTATACTTCATTTAGAAAAAAGGCACAAAAATTCTGATGCCTCTGAGTGCCTGACACTTAAGCTTTTAATTGCCAAATTATCCATTTTAAAGACATCCATTTTTAATAAATATACTGCCAGCTGTTATGATATAGCTAGTAGCAAACCAACTACATAAGTAACCAGGCCACCTTAACTCAGGAAGTTCCTCTTTTGAGAAAACTCTGGGTGATACAGATACCTGACCCTTAGAGTGCCCTGTTTCTCCCCTTCTTGTTCCCTGATTCCTGCTTTTGTTTTAGATTTCCCAATAAAGGGTGAACCTGCAAAACTCTAGGCACCTTACCCTTTGTCTCCAATAAGGCCAAGCCCTAGGTCCATGCTCCCTTCTTCTTTCTACCCAGGACCTTTCTATGTGGCCCTCTAAGACTAGTAAGAAATCTTGTTTTTCAAATTTCCCTGATGGTTGCTGCTAAGGTACATCTTGCAATCACAAGAACCACTAAGGTCAGTCCAGCCACAACACTGATTCTGGTCAGGGAAATGTCTGGGGCAGGGGGGGCAGGGGGGGGGGGGTTGGAGCTTGCCACAAGTGGCAGGTGTCCAAGCGAGTTCCTCAAGCATTTCTGGCCAATAGCATCACTAGCTATCAGCTGAGACTGATACAACAGTTAAGTTTATTCTCCCACCACCTTGGAATATTCTCATCAACACTTGGTATTACCAATTCTATGTTTATCCATTCTGGAAGGTGTGTCACAGTATTTAGTTGTGGTTTTATTTTGCATTTTTCTCGTCGTTATAAAGGCTGAGCAACTTTTCATGTTTTTGGCCTTTTGGATAGAATATTCCTAAAGTGCATGTTCAACTTTCTACTCCTGTTTCTACTGGGTTGTCTTATTCTTACTGGTTTATGGAACTTGAGTATAAGCTTTCTACACTTTTAGTACATGTAACTGATATTCTTCTGATATTCTTCTACTCTTAATGGTGACTTTCGATCTTAATTGTAACTTAGTCTAATCTACCAATATTTTCTTTGTTTCTCATTTAAGAATACCAATTAGGGATCTTTATCCCAGTTAGGAAGTTATTTTCCTATATATCTTCTGAACACATGATATCTTTTGTTACAGTTAGGCTGATATCTACCTGGAACTGATTTTTTTACACTGTGTGAGATTAAGTTTCATTATTTCCCCCACATAAGACATCTAATTATCCAAGTGGCATTTATTGAAAAGCTTGTTTTATCCTGCTGTTCTGTGGTGCCACAGAGATCAAGTGACCATAGATGCTGTAGTCTGGCTGGATTCTCTGATCTTTTCCATTAGTCTCTTTACCTTGCATTTAAGATTGTGCTTTAAAATCCAAAGATTGTTATTAGAATTAATAAGAATTGTCAGATACACAGTTAATCAAAGAAATTAACTGTATTTTTATACATTAGGGCCAAACAGAAAATGAAAATTTCAAAAAGATGTCAGTTCTTGATACATCAAAACCCTTAACTGTATAATCAAATACATTTGAAATAAATCTAAAGGAAAAAAACTTTATTGTAGTTTTATAAGGTATATTTTCCACGCTGGAAAAGTTATTTTTGGGAAAATTCACCTTTTCTGTTTGCAGGTGTATTTTTCTCATTAATATATATTCTTTGAAGAATTTAAGATAATATGAATAAGAAAATAATTTTTTAAAAAGGATTAAAAAAAATTTTTTTTTTTTAAGATTTTATTTATTTACTCATGAGAGAGAGAGAGGGAGAGAGACAGAGACACAGGTAGAGAGAGAAGCAGGCTCCATGCAGGGAGCCTGATGTGGGACTCGATCCCGGGGTCTCCAGGATCACACCCTGGGCTGAAGGCGGTGCTAAACCACTGAACCACTGGGGCCGCCCTAAAAAGGATTTTCAAAAGATGTTTAAAAGAAAAACTTTAGAAACAAAGGTGAAATCAAGTTTAGCCAAGTTGATAAAAGGAGTGAAAAAACTAAAATTGGCAAGTGATAATGTCTTAAGTACTTGCTAGATGTAGATCACAAACTTGGCTCTAAATTTTTCAGCAACCAAGAGGTTTTCTGCTCTAACAAAAAACTGCTTAGAACAGTTAGAATTACAATGTTCTACATCTTAAATAGAATCTAAACGAAAACACAAAAAACTATAAAGGGTACATAAAGATTGAATGGCTGAAATTATATCATGAGCTTATAAACTTAATTTTTCTCAGCACACTATTAGGAACTTACCTTTCTACCAAATTGTCCTGCTGTCTGACAAAGAACTGATACAATTCAAATGGAGAGGTCTTCTCTCTGTTTAGCCAAACAGCATTACCAGCGGATTTTCCCAGTTTTGCTCCGGTTGTACTTGTAACTAGAGGCACAGTGATTCCAAATACATCCTCTCCAGTCAACCTAAGCATAAAGAAAAACTTCATTAGGTGCTTCAAGCACAAGTGGTGGTAGGTTCTGCTAATCATTCTTCAGATTTCATTCTGGTGTCTTGCTTTAAGAAAACTTTTACTTTCTAAATCTTACTTTTTGTCCCTCTTAATTTTCACGGCCCTCACTCTGTTTTGGCATTTGTCATCCTAAAGTGCAATGGAACCAGTGATTCTGTGGTAGTTTCTGCAAAACCAGGGCCTAGGAAAAAAAAATTTTTTTTTTAGATTTTTATTTATTTACTCATGAGAGACAGAGAGAGGAAGAGACACAGGTAGAGGGAGAAGCAGGCTCCCCGCAGGCCTGATATGGGACTCGATCCCGGACCCCAAGATCACGCCCTGGGCTGAAGGCGGCGCTAGACCACTGAGCCACCCGGGCTGCCTCCTAGGAATTCTTTTTTTTTTTTAAGATTTATTTTTTTATTTATTAACTTTTTTTTTTTTTTTTTAAGATTTAGTTATTCGTGAGAGATACAGAGAGAGAGAGAGAGAGACAGAGAGAGAGGCAGAGACACAGGCAGAGGGAGAAGCAGCCCGATGTGGGACTCGATCCGGGGTCTCCAGGATCACACCCTGGGCCAAAGGCAGGCGCTAAACCGCTGAGCCACCCAGGGATTCCTCCCCCTAGGAAACTTTAAAGGCCAAGGAATAAGAGAGAAGCTGTGTAAGGGGAAGTGAGCTAGAGACACTAAGCATATTTTAAGGGATTTAAAAAAATGAGTACCACACGGCCCTGTAGAGTTCATCTCCCTCAAGAAAATGCGATCAAAAAATCTCCATTATTTGCCAAATTTTTGGAGCTGAAAAGAGTTTTGAGATGCCAACCCAAAAACTAACACTAGCTTTACGGAACCTGCCAGAGCCAAAGCAGAAACTCCAAGGAGACAACACGGCGGCGTTCACGCTCCAACAACGAAAAGGCAGTTTCTCAAGTCAAGAAACACAGCGGTCCTCCGGGGAAGCCGGATCTGAATCCCGACGCGTGGCCTGCTGCCTGCTGAGCTCTAAGAATGCGTTCCAGGCCTAGTGCCGTCAAATGCAGCCCTTTAGCTCCCGGTAGCCAATCACATTAACACCACTACAGGTGTAGTGGGGGTAAAACCCAAGAGGACGCCGAAAGGGCGTCATTCCCTGTTCCTGATAGTGGATTACAGGCTACTCGTGAGTGAATTATTTGGACACAAAATTTCGCCTGGGGCTAGATGCGCTTACCTTTTTTTTTTTTTTTGATTCATGAGACACACACACACACACAAAGAGGCAGAGACACAGGCCACAGGCAGAGGGAGAAGCAGGCTCCGTGCAGGGAGCCCGACGCGGGACTCGATCCCGGGACCCCAGCATCGCGCCCCGGGCCGCAGGCGGGCGCTGAACCGCAGAGCCACCCGGGGGTCCCGAAAGGCGCTTACTTGTGGATAAACTCGTATCCGGACATGATGTTGCCCAGCTGGTCGGACCCACCCAGCTGGACCCGGCATCCGTACTGCTGGAACAGGTAGTAGAAGTCGTAAGCCTGCAGCACCTGGTATAAAAACTCGGCCAGGCTCATCCCGCCGGCGCTCTGGAGCCGGGCTTGCACGCTCACGCGGCTCAGGAGCGTGCCCATGCGGAAGTGGCCGCCCACGGCCGCCAGGAAGTCCACCAGGTGCCGCTTCTGGTACCAGGCCGCGTTGTCCAGGACCGTGAAGCTTCCCCAGGGCCGCCCGTTGGCGAAGAGCCGCTGGTGATTAGCCACCACGGCCTCGAGGCCTCGGCGGAGGGCGCGCGCGTTCCCCCGCACCTGCTCGGGCGCCAGCGCCTCGCGCTCCTTGGTGCGGCCGCTGGGGTCTCCGAGGCGCGCGGTGGCCCCCCCGACCAGGGCGATCACGTTGTGGCCCGCTCGCTGGAAGTGAAACAGGCCCAGCAGCGCCAGCAGGTGCCCCACGTGAAGCGAGTCGGCCGTGGGGTCGAAGCCGCAGTAGACGGTCTGGGGAAAGCTGCCCGAGCCACGGTCCAAGAGCTCGGGCAGCTCCACCTTCGTCCCCTTCTCGGGGAAGAACTCCTTGAACAGACCCCGGGCCTTCTGCACCGCCAGCAACCCCTGAGCGCCCGAATGGGCCTCACGCTGTCCCAGGAGCAAGACTCCCGACAGGCCCGGGGTCCCAAACCGTCGGCCCCGGAGAAGGCGCCGCAACATGGAGGCCGCCATGTTGGACTCGGCACGAAGGGAATGCTGGGATATCAGAGCCCTCGCCACGCCCCTCGGCGCCAGCCTCTTGCAGTTTCTACGCAAGTTACTTCCGTCTTTTTCTGCGCATGCCCCGGCGGGGCGGTCACTTAGTTACGGAGCTTGAGTTCTCTGCAGTGGTTGGAGTTCTGACGACTCAAGCGAGGGTTCCGCTTACCCTGCAGTCACCTTGAATTAGCTAAAAGTTTTACTTCCTCATTCGTAACGTAGGTGTGTCTGTGATAATAGTTCCTATGCCAGGGGGGCTCTTGCGGGGACTAAGAGAGCGCTTGGCACCTCGTAAGCGCTCTTACAAATGCTAGGTTTTGTTGAAATTTTCGGGTAAAAAAATAAAAATTGTGATGCGCCGCAGGTTCCTGTGAATTCTTGGTTCCATGCAAAAACTTGTGCAGAGAGGCGGCGATGGGCTGGAAACCGGTTTAACTGAATGGAGAGATGCAAAGTTGGCGTTGGAACCCAAACTCCCAGTAGGGATTCCCCTAGGGGACGACAGCGCCTCAACCACGTGTATGCATCAGCTTCTCCAGGAGGTGGCAGGCTTGTCCGAGCTCTGGGGAGAGCGAGGTCACTACAACGAATGCAGAAAACCCCGTGTTCCATTTATCCGTTTAACAATTACAGGTAACCAGGCGGGACACAGCTTAGTGTAAGCGGGTTCAAATTAGTCATCACATTGCCACAGCATGACAGGTGCTATCGGTACTCCACTCACCCAGGATGGGGTTCTCCTTGCCACTTGGCTAGCGAGGAATCCAGCTCCAAAACCCGGTTTTAGGGTCCATTTCTGGGACCACTTTCAACACTAACTGTGTAAGGTCGAGTTGGAGATCTGCGTGCAGAAGGACCGTGGGGTGTACACTTGGAACAACATCTGTAATAGAGTGATGGAGGCAGGGCTGGGCTGAGGGAGAGAGTGAACTGTCAACAGTTTGCAGCAGCAGCCTCAAATAATCAATCCCATGCGGGCTCTGGAGCTAGGATTTCCTTTCAGATTCATTCTAAGTTGAAACAAGGGGCAGACCTTGTTTCTTGTCCAGCCATTCAATGTGGGATGCCCCTGGAGAGGAGGCAAAACCTTGGGCAAGGCTTTGGCAGAGAGCGGGATGCAGAAATGGTCTCAGCTGTGAACCATTAGCAACTTGATAAGCTCAGCAGCTGGGAGATTGGTTGCCCGGATCCTGAAGCAGGCTAAATTATTCCCTACAGGACCTTTCCATTACATAACATTATAAAGTCATTTAACATAATGAAATCTTCCTTAAAAAATTAGTTTCGGGCAGCCCCGGTGGCGCAGCGGTTTAGCGCCGCCTGCAGCCTGGGGCGTGATACTGGAGACCCTGGATTGAGTCCCACGTCGGGCTCTCTGCATGGAGCCTGCTTCTCCCCCTGCCTGTGTCTTTGCCTCTCTCTCTCTCTCTCTCTCTCCCCCTCTGTGTGTGTGTCTCTATGAATAAATAAATAATCTTTAAAAAAAATAAAAATAAAAAATTAGTTTCTTTGCATATATGATCATCAGTGAAGTGAGATTCTCATTCCCAAATGGTAACTGTGATAAGATTTGAGATGCTTATTTAACAGGCCATGCAACAGAATCCCAAATTCTGAAGAAAATAAGCAGGATGTGTTCTCTCATGTTCCTATTCAAAATATCTTAAAATTTGCAATCGTAACTTGCTTACCTCCAACCTTATTTCCTGCCACTTTAATCAGAGACATATTTAAATATGTGTAGCAGGAAATTTTCCTGAGCACACACAGCAGATAGTGTTTTCTGTTTCAGGAAGATTTGAACGTTTTTAGAAGGCATCTTTCTTTCCTGAAGTTTCTGGTTAATGTGACAGGTAACTATCTGTGGTTTTTACAGGTATGTTAGTAACCTTACACCCGAAAGTATGACTTCATATTGTGGTTTACTTAGTCACATCAGGAAATCATGCTTCTCCCAAAAGATAGGAGCAATAGAAGAAGATGGGACATTTAAACCTTTGGAATTATATACATGGCTAAAATTTTATGGGCCTGGACCTATGACTTGAGCTTGCCATGAGAAGAGGTGCCTAAGTTGATTCTTGCGGTTTTTATTGGCTTAAAAAGGAAATAAATAATGTTAAAAAGTATTTTAGCGTGACTTATCTCAGGTATGATAAAGTTAGCTGACCTTGAATTAGGGTCACATCAATTTTGCAATTACCCCTTCCTGCAACAGAATGCCACATAAATATTCACTTTGAGAGCACCCCTATTTTATACGGTTTGGTTTCAAAATGTAAAAAAAAAATGTAATAGCATTCAAAAGGCACAGGAAGAGTAAAGATTAATAGTGTTTTAATTGGCTTCTCACAGGTTATGCCCAACAGTTTAAAGTTAGGCGGTCATACTGAATTCTGAAGCTTTTCTCTATCTGTAGCATGGAACATACTCAAATTACAGCAGAGATCAGGCTTGGGCTAAAATATACTCTGCCTAAAGGTCACAGCAAAATCACAGCAGAAAGGACTCTAAAGAATTCTGATCATTATAATCAGTATAAAAGGTTATTCCCGGATGCGGGGTGACTCAGCGGTTTGGCGCCTGCCTTTGGCCCAGGGCATGATCCTGGAGTCCGGGATCGAGTCCCACATGGAGCTCCCTGCATGGAGCCTGCTTCTCTCTCTGCCTGTGTCTCTGCCTCTCTCTCTCTCTTGCTGTCTCGCATGAATAAATAAATAAAATCTTAATTTAAAAAATGAAAGATTATTCCTACTTGTATTTTTTTTCTCTTGAAGACAGGTGGCATAGGTTTCTTCTGAAACATATGTGGTGACCCAGGATGGGATGCAAAAGGGAGTGGATAGCAACAAGAAATAGAAATTGGAAGTCACTTCACGGATTTAGCCATAGCCTCCCAAATATTCCAGATGAAGTATTTCTTCAGTATTCCTATTTCTTACTACTTGAGAAAAGATCCAGAATCACTTTTAAAGGCCAGTTTCAAACCTTTGTTGTCTATGTAGGTAACAAATCAATCTTCCTCATAATTTCATCCTGCCTCCTGACTTCATGGTTGCCAATATTTTTGAAACGCACACCACAAATCATAAAGAATCCTCCCATTCTGCTTGTCCCTATCTGCCAGATAGTCATTCCCTCTTTGTTCCAAATGAATTTCTTCCAGGAAATTTTTTCTAGACTAGGTGGGATAGGAGAAAGATGCTTTTACAATCCAAGTTCAACACACTCCCAAGATATATTAAAATGTGAAATTAATAATGTTCCTCCTCCTCACAAGAAAAGAAAGCCCATTAAATTCGATTCAAATATAAATTTATAAAAAAAACAAAAACAAATATAAATTTATGTCAGTCAATGCCTTGAAACCTAGTCTGTCTCCTCCTATTGAGGTGTCTCTGTTGCTTTTTGAGCTGGTAGTAATCTTAAAATCCAAACAATTTTTGGAAGAAATTAGTTCCTTCTTTTTTTTTTTAAGATTTTTTTTTTTTTTTTGACAGAGAGCGTGCACACACACAAGCAGGGGGAAGTAGCAGGCAGAAGGAGAGGGAGAAGCAGGCTCCCCACTGAACAGGAAGCCTGATGAAGGGACCTCAGGGCCGGACCCTGAGATCATGACCTGAGCTGAAGGCAGACGCTTAACCGACCGAGCCACACAGGTGCCTCAGAAATCAGTTTCTTTAAAGTTGTTGGTTATAGGAGGATATTAAACCAAAAAACAAAACAAAGCCAAACCAAGTGTTCTTTTCTTTCTATATTGGTAATGGCAGAGAAAAATACAACTGTTCTTTCTTTTAAAGTGCTTTTGGAGTCCAGGGAATAACCTGTAGGGCTCACAGTTGCCAAAACTATGTGCATCCGGTCCCATGTACATATGGCTGGGTAATATTTTGAGATATTTACAGGTTGTTGTTTTGTTTTTCCACCCTTCATTTTCCCCTTTCCATTCTACGATTTAAGCTGACAGTAAGCTTGTGTGTCAGTGCCTGGGGGGAAGTAAGGGAAGAATGCAGAGCAAGTCCAGAAATTTTATCTGCTTTTGTTTCCAAAAGTTAAAAACCTAGAGACAGGATAAAGTTTGAGAAAACAAGCTTGGAGAAGCAGAAGAGAAAGACATGACTCTCCTTATTAATGAGGGTTCCAACCTGAGCAAGGGAGCCCCAGCTGTTGGCCTCTTTTGCAAGAGGAGCTGTGCATTGCTCCCTGGCCTCAGATACCTGGTCTCCTGATGCACTTTGGGCCTGGGGTTCCTGGCCTCACAGAAGGTTTTGCTCCATTTGAGGCAGCGCAGTGCCTGAGTGCCAGCTGGAGGCCTCAGAACAGCAGTGTGGGCTTGGCCACCAAGGATGGCTAGTCACCAGAATAGACTGGTGATTATTTCCTGGACATCATGTAAGATGACTAAATTTTAGAAATCCTGGAGAAGGGAAGGAGCCCAATAATAAAGGAGAAGTAATTTGCTACCATTACAGTGGGTTAAAGACTCAGAAGTTGGTTCATTCATTTAAAAATTTAACAAGTATTTATTAAAAGTAATCAGTAAGTCAGGCACTGTTCTAATGGCTTAGACACACTCATGAACGAAAGGAAGATCCCTGCCCTTATGGAAATAAAATTGTTTTCTAAAGTCCTATTGCTTAGAGCAGCTCTATTCTTCACCGACTTCCTCCTTCTGACCCGGGGCCCTTTGCCACCCTCAGCCTTGGGGCAGAGAGAGGGAATGAGTTCATGAACATGCAGGTTGAGATGGGGCTGAGGGAGAGAAACACTGTGGAGGATGATGAGGAAGGCCTCCCCTTGAGGAAGAGTGCTGATAGAGGCATCCAGCTAATGGGATCCCAGGACACAGAACTCACACAATTCTTCCCCTTTAGATCTGCAATTTTGTCTTCTTTTAACCATTGCTGCACCTTTTTGTTCCCTCAGGTGACTCTTTCCCCAACACCTTCCCTTTCTGCCCTGGGTTTGGCGATAGCTGGTGCAGTCCACATCAATATCTTGTTTCACAGGCTCTTTGCCAGGTTTACTTCACAAGCTGCTTGTCTATGTGCTAATGTCATGAGAACAAGCACGTTTGTCTCCTAGAAACAGAATCTTGGAGACATCAGTTATGATTGTATTTTGAAAAGCTGAAAAAAAAAAAAAAAAGAAAAGCTTAGTTCAAAAGGATAATGTCTTTGGCTAGATAATTTCAGAATTTACCTATTCCTCAAGCCACTTTAGGACTTTTCTGGTCTCTCTGACATAGCACACAAGTGGACCAATCAACTCATCATTCTCCTTCCATTAAGGCCAACTGATTGTATGTCTCCATTGAAGAAGTAAAACAATAAGCAATTAATCTACATTTTGTAGAGTATTTCTACTTTTATTCAATTTATTTTTGTCTTTTTTTTCCAGTGTCTCCCATATAGGCTTTATGTACTCCTGTTGTAAGCCCTGTATGAAAGTGACTAATGGGGAGCAAGTCCAGAAATATCTCCTAATTATTCTTTTATAACACTGTCATGGGGAAAAATACCTTCCATTTATTTGGTCCATACAGAAAAGTCAGGCTTTATTCCTTCATCCTCATAACAGCAACAAAATGTGGTTTTGAGTTGTGATATAGGTGCATTGGAGCAGAAGTCATAGACCTGGTTAGTTGTCTCAGCTCAGACGCCACTAGCTGTATTCCTTAGGTAACTCATTTAACACTCTTGGCCTAGTGTCCTCATTTTACAGATTAAAGCGTTAGGGTGCCTGACTGGCTCAGTCAGAAGAGCATGATATATTTATATATTTTGGTCCTCATCATATGAAATGTGGAAAAGACAGGCACAAGGATGCATATCAGGTTATTATGGGGAAAATTAAATATCCAAAGATTGAGAACTGATTTAATATAATATGGTATAACCTGTACTGGCATATTTTGTAGCTATTAAAATTGTGGTTATAGGGCAGCCCGGGTGGCTCAGCGGTTTACCTCTGCAGTCTTCGGCCCAGGGCCTGATCCTGGACCCAGGATCGAGTCCCATGTCGGGCTCCCTGCCTGGAGCCTGCTTCTCCCTCTGCCTGTGTCTCTGCCTCTCTCTCTCTGTCTCTCATAAATAAATAAAATCTTAAAAAAAATAAAATAAAATTGTGGTTATAAAATGTTTAGGAAAATCAGAAACCAAAGTGTACATGTGTACATATTTCACATTGAGGTGGAATAGGATTCTCTAAAATAAAAAAAAATGGGATCATACATGAAGAGATTAAGAATTTCTGGAATTGAGCCCCAAGTCAGGCTCCCCACTCAGCAGGGAGTCTGCTTTTCCCTCTCCCTCTGCTTCTTCTCCCATTCATGCTCCCTCTCTCTCTCATTAAAATAAATAAAGTATCAAAAAAAGATGTAAAGCATACATCTATACAAATAGGTCGATGATACCACTCAAATGAAGAGCTGGGCAGGCTTAGAAGCACAGGGAAGATCCACAAGGAGAACCCTTGGTAATCCTTGCCCAGCCACTGTCCAGGTAAGAGATGGAGATGTAGGTCTCCGAGTTGGAATACATTCATGGTGACAACTGGCAGGTTGGTCCCTAATGAAGAGTTAGATACAAGGGCAGGAATAATAATAACACAATAACAAAAAAACCATTATTGAATGCTATGTACGAGGCACTGTGATATGTGTTTTACACAATTATTTAATTCTCACTAAAAACTCTTAAGGGAAATTTTATTTTATTTTGTTATTATTATTTTTTTAAAGAGTTTATTTATTCATTCATTCATGAGAGACACAGAGAGAGAGAGGCACAGACAGGCAGAGGGAGAAGCAGGCTCCATGCAGGGAGCCTGATGTAGGACTTGATCCCGGGTCTCCAGGATCACACCCTGGGCCGAAGGCAGCGCTAAACCGCTGAGCCACCCGGGCTGCCCAATTTTACTATTTTTATCTAGTTCGCATAGGAGGAAACATCAATACCTGAATTCAGATTTTTCTGACAATGAACATCTTAGCCATTCTTTACAAGACTTTTTAAAGTAGTTTTTCACTCAAGAGATATGTACTGGGCCTGTAATGGGTTCTGAAAATTTAATTGATAGATATACAGATGTCTCTTGTCCTTACAGAGCTTACAATTTAGCAGGACCCCATGGTCTGGTGGTGCTGCTGACAAGCTCAGGCTTGCTGTGAGATGAACA
Organism: Vulpes lagopus; assembly: GCF_018345385.1. Lineage (NCBI taxonomy): Eukaryota > Metazoa > Chordata > Mammalia > Carnivora > Canidae > Vulpes > Vulpes lagopus. The sequence continues at coordinate 29,564,326 of NC_054844.1, forward strand.
CATTAGGCTCTCTTAGCCTGATGCCATTGGTGCTGATTACGTTGGCTCGACATGTACTGCAAAGTTCCTCCCTGTGCCTTCCTGTGCAGCAGGGGCTGGAAAGCTGAAAGCCGTCTTTCCAAGAATCACTTGTAGCTAGGGTTCTAAATGAAAGTGGGATTCCTCCAATCAGATACACTCAGGGTGCGATGGAGGCAGCTCAGGTGGAGGCCATCAGTCTTCCTTCCTTCCTTGCTCCCTCCCTGCCTACATCCCTCCCTTTCTTTTTTCTTTTTTTTTTTTTTTTGATGATAATATTGAAGTTCTACTCTTTGAGCAATTTCAAGTATACATTACAGTGTTATCCACCAACTACAGTTACCATGTTATACATTAGATCCTTAGAACTTACTCATCTTTTAACTGAAAATTTGTACCCTTTACCAACCTCTTCTCATTTGCCTCACTTCTGAGTCCTGGAAACCACTTTTCTACTCTGTTTCCAGGAGTTTGACTTTTTTGGAGTCATTTCACATGAGGCGTCTGAGTGGCTCTGTGGGTTAAGAGTGTCGACCTTCGCTCAGGTCACGATCCCAGGGTTCTGGGGTCCAGCTCCCTGCTCAGCGGGAAGTCTGCTTCTCCTTCTCCCTGCCACTCCCCCTGCTTGTGCTCTCTCGCTCACTCACTCTCTCTCTCTCAAATAAATAAATAAAATATTTTTTTTTTTAATAAAATATTTTTTAAAAAAACAAACCTTTTACCTTTAGTCAGTAATCCTGGACACCAGTAATGCACGATCCTTCCATTCTAGTTTCTCTCACTCTTAGCCTGGAGGTCCTGAGGTCTCCAAATCTTTTTGGTCATGCACCCCTAAGAAAGTTTGAACATCCAATATCTTAGTGTGGGTGTCTATGTGTATGTATACATATATGCAAAACATATACTACTGATATAATATATTATATACATCATAAAACATCCACGAATTGAATTAAAACATAAAAATAAAAACTCTGGTTTTTCATCTTGTATCCCATTGTGTGCATTTGCGCCCTCCACTGGGGTACACACACTACATTTTAAGATGAATGCCTTGAAGTTCAGAACAAAGTTCAAAGGAGCCAACCTCCTGCAGTGATAAATCTACCCTGGCTCCTCCCACAGGAATATTTTAAAACTAGTTTTTAATGGCTTTTTAGTTTCTTAATGCCCACAAGTAGTCCTTACATCAAGCCAGAACTATTTTTTTAAAGCCAGAACTAATTTATTATCTTTGATTTTTCTTGTTCTTTTCTGATTTGTTATATTTCTTTTTTTTTTCTTACTCTATTTGCAGTCTTGTTTTCTCTCAAGCAATCTATTTCCAACATAGTTTTAACATTTACACCGTATGCATTTATACTGACTTTACAAAATATTGTTTTTAGCAATATTGACAGGATATGCACGCAAAAAAGGAGGGAGGGAATTTCCTTTAGGTTCTGCTTGGATTCTGCCCAAGATGGAAAGGACCTGGAAGCCATTCAGAGACTGGATAAATTGCCAATTGGATGAAAAATTGTACCTTGGGATTTTCCACATTTTTGTAAAAAATATATAAAATAGACATGAATAGAAATAAAACCTGTACTACTTTTCACTAGAAATAACTATCAAATACATAATAAGAGCTGTGATCTCAGCAATTTGGCTGTTATATCAGCCAAATATGGCCTTTTGACATAGGATTGAGGTCAAAAGACTATAGGTTGGCCAGTAAAAAGCAGTATATTGTATATAAGTATAAAAAAAGCCTTAGGGGTCCAATTTGAGGCATTTAAAGATACACTCAGTTTTCTTTCAGAAGACAACCACTGTTACCAGTTCTTTTGCATCTTTTCAAATATATCGTATACAACACGAATAATAATGTACTATATAGACCTTCCTGCAACTTCCCTGTTTTGATTTAAAATTATATCTTGCTAAAGGCAGAGAACCCTCATTCTTTTTTATAGTTTCATGAAAAGCTGTAACATAGTTTATTTAGCCAATTATTTATTTAACCAATATTGATGATCAATAGCACTAGCTATTACAAATATTGCTATAGAATAATCTTACACATGACATTTTATGTATGTACTAGCAACTGTAGTATTAATTCCTACAAATTCAACTGCTGGTCAAAGAGTATGTGATTTTAACATTTATAGGTTTTGGCAATTATTGAGTAATATGTTTCTTATGATGCTAGCTATAGTGCTTTATAGTCAGTAAGCACTCACATATTCATTTGGAGATTCAATTAATTGTTGTAAAATCAAAGCACCATATATGATGGAAATGGGAAATACATAATCTCCAAGACTAAACATCATGATTCAACATCAGCTCAGGTAAGACAAAGGTGTTTCTGAGTTTATTGTTTCCTTGTCCTGGGCTGGAAACAGCGAGAGAACTCAGAGGTAAGCTTTCCATCTAAACTCTACCCTAAGCCTATAAACTTGCATCATTTACCTGCCATGGATGGCTCTGATTTAAGAAACTTTCACTTTAAGAAAGAAGGGTAATGTCATGCTTTATAAACCAAAAGGCAAGACTAAATCATTTTATAGGACTGTGTAGATGAGGAACAAAGCTTGCTTTGTTCTTCCAAACGTGCTTCTTTGGATAAAAAGATATTTCTGTTAATGCCTCAATTGAAGTTAACCTACTGTGCAGAGAATACCGTGCAGCATTATCTCCAGTTGAAAGCACACAGTGTATAAATGAAATCCTACTGGAAGGAAATATGGCATCAACATGTCCACACCTCTGAACTGAAAATAGACTAAGACCAAGGAGTGAATAGCAGATGCAAATGTTGGGCAAGATGGTTGGTGCTCTGGCACTTGGGTTTGCATCTATATATGTCGGTTGGCACCATTTGTATCTTTACCTCAAATAGTGCAGATTATAAGTGTCATTGCCTTTATGGTTACATTAGCTCTGTTAGAAATGCAAAAGCTCTGCAGAGAACCAAGCCTTCCTCTCTTAAGGACACACATGCAACCTTGCCTTGCTTTGTGAGCTAAACACACTGACTCAGCTGTATTCGCTGATATATAAATGCAACTTAAGGGGAAAGCAGAGCACAGACAAACCCTTTCCTGGGATAAAGAGTCAGTCTGGCCCAGTGTTCCTGCTCTGTGATTCTGGGATGCTGACCCAATCCAAACAGGTCTAAACTCAGTTCTACTCCTATTTTTTCCACAGATGGCTTAAGCCTTGAATCAGCCAAGACTATGCACTCCACAATGCTTAGCTAAGGCCATTGCACGCTGACCTCTTATCCATGATCTTAGTCCTAGGGCCTTTTTCACTTTGATCTGCTCACCCACAGTTTGAATTTTGCAGAGGGCCTCTGGCAAGGGGTTGCATCTTAATATCCGCTTTGCTGTTGCAAGTCATGATAACCATGTGCTTCCTCTCTCTGAGAGTTGGAGCATGCTAACCCCCGCAGCCTTTGTCCTGGTCTAGCAGCTTCACTAGCCTTCTGAGGGTCCTGATTAGAGTCTCTCTGAGTCAGGGGAGCCACAGAGTGCAGTAAAAATACAGGCTTTGGAGTAAGACAAATATAGTCTTGAATCACAGTTTGATTCTTTCTGGCTGTCACATTGAGCAAGTTCCTTTGCCATATTGTTTCAGCTTTCTCATCTTGAACAGGGTGACAGCAGTGTCAACGTCATGAGGTTTTATTGATAGGAGTGGAAGCAATAATAAAGTGCATAACACTTTTGGCAAAGGCTGACAGATTCTATGCACTTTATTTTTATTTTTTATTGCTCTATCCTGCAGCTGCTTTTAACCAGAGGCTTTTCCTTTCCAATCTATGAGGACTGCGATGATCTGGATGACTTGTATATTAAAGAGTTGAGGGGGAAACATTCCTTTTAATTTTCTTCCCATACGACAGTTACGTAGACTCTTCCTCTTCATGATCCTGAATAAAAGACAGAAGTATTCTTAGGCCTGCTGTTGGAGTATGCCCAAGTAACCACCCCCTCAATCGAGAGGAAGGGTCTCCTCTGGGAGGTCCCAGCTTGAATTCTTCTTTTAGTGCTAGAAATGGTGTTTAACAGGGGTCCTGCTGGCTGTGAAAATGCAGCCTTTCAGCATAGAGCTCACACAACCACGATCTTCATAATTATCTTTGGACTTAATAATAGTGTAAGAAGAAAGTGCATTAGAAATTACTCTTTCGTCATGTATATCCTTACCTCGAGAAGGTCAATAAATGTTAGTTAATGTACAGACCAATAAAACTATTGATAAGGAAATCAGACTATTTTGTGCACAAGGTCATGAGGAAAAGTAACAGGTGCAATTATTGACACTAAGCCCTCCAAAGAGGAGTCTTCTTACTCTGTGCAGAAGAGAGAATAAAATTGTTACTATTCTTGTGCAAAAACTTTTTGAGTCTGAAGATCATTACTGAGTTTGTCTTCTGGCACTTCTTACCAGGTTTAAAGATTCTAATTTTTAAAAAAGTTTTTAAATATTCTGTTTTTCCATTGCTTGATTCTACTTTGAATTCTTCTTTAACAATCTCCATATTTTTGAGTAGAATAACCTAATGATCACAGTTTTCCAGTGAGATTTAAACCATTGCTGGGGGCAGCCCGGGTGGTTCAGCGGTTTAGTGCTGACTTCAGCCCAGGGCCTGATCCTGGAGACCAGGGATCGAGTCCCACATGGGGCTCCCTGCATGTAGCCTGCTTCTCCCTCTACCTGTCTCTGCCTCTCTCTTTCTCTCTGTGTCTCTCATGAATAAATGAATAAAATCTTAAAAAAAAAATAAACCACTGCTGATTACAGTTGTAGTTATCTTGTCTGATGCTTTATCATCTGGAAGACTAGAAAACCTGCTTCTGGGCAGCCTGGGTGGCTCAGCGGTTAAGCGCCTGCCTTTGGTCCAGGTCCTGATCATGGAGACCCCGGATTGGGTCCCACATCGGGCTCCCTGCAAGGAGCCTGCTTCTCCCTCTGCCTGTGTCTCTGCCTCTCTCTCTTTCTCTCTGTGTCTCTCTCATGAATAAATAAATAAAATCTTAAAAAACAAACAAACAACATGTTTCTGATATACTACAATTTTCTATCTAAACTTGGATCTAGCAACCCCCCCTGGCCAAGAGAAAGCAGTTTAGCTGCTTTGAGAGTTGTTGTAAGCCTATAACTAGTTCCTGTGTATGTACCTGTGGAGACTTGGAGTTTGGGGAGAAAGGGAAATGTCAATCAATGGCAAATTCAAAAGGCTGGCAATAAACAATGATAGGTAGCTCCTTTTCTCATATAAATCTAAGAAAGGAACCAAGAGAAGAAAATACAGAAACATGCGAGGCAGCAAAATCACAGGATAATTTAGACTTGGAAGAAACTTGCTGTTCTTCTGGTTTGAATGCTTTAACTCAACAGGTGATGATCCAAGACCATGATGCTAAAAATTGGCACAACTCTTTGCCATAAGTTGAATTTTAATACCAATTTTATGGATGATGAAATTGAGGTAGCTCAGACAGTAAATGTAGAGCTGGAATTTGGACCCAGGTTTGGTTGACTTTGGGGCCTAAGTTTTAGCATCTGTGCTACCTCCTACACATACATCTATGAGGTGTTTTCTTTTCTCTCTCTCTCTTTTTAAAAGATTTCATTTATTTATTCATAAGAGACACAGAGAGAGGCAGAGAGAGAAGCAGGCTCCTCACGGGGAGCCTGACGTGGGACTTGATCCCGAGACCCCAGGATCACGACTGGAGCCAAAAGCAGATGCTCAACCACTGAGCCGCCCAGGGCACCCTAGGTGTTTTCTTGCATTGGTTCATAATGAATCAATGTGTTTATTCATAATGAGTAACTGTATTTGCCCCCTTGTGTTTTGCTTATACTCTCTAAAGAAATTAGATGTTTTTAGCATAAAGAATTTAAGAGACTGTATTAACACTTGTGCTTTTCCTCTCTGGAGAATTTATTTTCCATGGTATCCCAGGAGATAAAATTGGCAGAGGAAAAAGGGCCAGGGAGGCAGGAAAGGGCACAGAAAGGCCAAGCTGAGGATCCTACAAACAAAAAACTGGGGGTAAAATGTGGGGAATAATGACCAAAGGACATACCTAGTAAATTAAAATGCTGAAAATAATCATAGTCATGCTTTAAAATTGGAAATTAATGTTGATAAAGGAGATAAATCAAGTTGAGGGGATGAGGCAAAAGGATGCCCCTATGAAGGGAAAAAAAGGACTTACTGTTTTCTCACAGCCTGGCTTGAAGTTTTACACATTTCATACATTTTTACATGGCAAATAGACGGGAGGATAAAGGAAAGTAGCAGGTCCCTACATAGGACACACAGCAAAAGACTTATTTATCTCAAAATATAAGTATTAAATCTCCACCACTTCACTCATTCAATAATTAAAACTTACTGAGCACCTATTCTGTGCCAAGCCTTGCACGAGATGCTACATATCAATAGATGAATAAGACACCACTCCTGATCTCAATCAATTTATTGGCTGGCAGGGGAGATGGCAAACAGATGTCTGCAATATAATGGGCAAGTAATAGGACCATAAGACTTTAATACAACAATTTGAGCAAGCAATTCAGCTTAGAGTATCTGGGATATAATCACAAAAACTCCTTTTGAGTTGTAGGATCCTTTTAAAGGATGAGAGGAAGTTTGCCAGATGAAAACAAAAGGGAGAAGATATTTCAGGTGAATGGCTTTGCATGAACAAAGACACAGAATTATGAAAGTACATGCATGGAGGGGCTGGAGAACTGTGCAAAGTTAGCATGACTCCACCTAGAGGACCAAGGGTGGTGGCTATCACATTTGACCCTTAAACAATGGAGGGGTTAGGGGTGTGGTCCCCCTGAGCAGCTGAAAATTCACATCTAAATCTGACTCCTTAAAAACTACTAAGAGGCTACCATTGACCAGAAGCCTTACCAATAACATAGTCAATTAACACATATTTTGTATTATATACTCTGTTCTTACAATCAAGCTAGGCAAAAGAAAACGTTAAGAAAATCACAAGGAAAATACATTTATACCACCATACTGTGGATATAGAAAAAAAAATCTACATTGAGGGTGGACCTGCAGCTCCTATCCATATGGTTTAGCTGTATTATACTGGCTAGTTGTAATGAAATTGTTAATAGCTATTCTAACAAGTTAGTTCCACTTATGCTAATGCCAGACTGGAATGCAAGCTGAGCAAGTCTGGGTCTAAGAGAATGACAGTTTCTCTATATGATAGAGATTATTAAAGATAAGATAAAAAGCAGCTTCATATCAGAATGATGGACAATATGACTAAACTTATCATTTCCAGAGTTTAAGGACATCTTGACAACACAGAGATTTAGCCAAGCAGACCGCTTCACCCTGAGACAGTGGTGATAAGTGCTTTCTTTTTTTTTTTTTTTTAAAGATTTTATTTATTTATTCATGAGAGACACACACACAGAGAGAGAGAGGCAGAGACAGGCAGAGAGAGAAGCAGGCTCCATGCAAGGAGCTCGATGTGGGACTCGATCCTGGGACTCCAGGATCATGCCCTGGGCGGAAAGCAGGTGCTCAACCACTGAGCCACCTTCAGTGGTTACCAGCTGATTCTTCAAGTGCTTTCTTGAAGACATATGAAACTGAGCAAAACATCATAGAACAAACAGAATGAATAAACAGAAAAATCTGCGCAATCCTCTTGGATTTCCTTTTACAGAACACGTCTAGAGAAAAGAGTATGGCATTTGGAGTCTCAAAGTCTGAGGTTTGAATTCTGGCTCTGCCATTTACTAGCTATGTGGCTGGGAAAAAAGTAACCTCCAAAACTCTCAGCTACCTCTTGTGGAAAAGGGAGGCGTGGAGAAGTGCCTTGCAGAGACGCTGCAGTGAAAGCCCTAGCACAATGCCTGGCGCCCAGTGTGAACATCACAGTTACCCTTGCTGTGCACTCAGGGGGCTGGCTTTGAACATGTAATTAAAGTTGCTGCCTTCTTTGGAACAACTCTAGAGTGAGTCCTTTGAAATAAGCTACATTCCACGAACCATCTGTGTGGGAGGTTGTATGTGGCGGCGGTATATCCATGGATAGGTGAGCAGTTTTTGAAATAGTTTTAGAGCAAAGAAAAAAGATTCCAATTTAAACAGTGGGTGAAAGATAACTACATAAAGCTTTTTACCAGTCAATATTATACAGAGACCACCAATTCTCGATGAAGCCATAGACCTCACAAAACCGAAGTTCCACAAGGTCAGGGTCATCTTTATGTTGCTCATATCCCTGGTGCTGAGCACTGTATTTGATACATAGCAGGCACCAAATAAGTATCTGTTAAATGAAAGAAGAAAGAAAAGAGTGGTATTGAAAGGGTTTGGCCATGCTCAAAAATGGCATAAACTTAACATAATCCAAGGGCAAGTTGATACGTATTTTGGGGATATGTTGGCTTATGTTGACACTGAGATAACCAACTGTCATATTTTCCTACAAAATATTCTTTATTTTTTATTTTTTAAAATATTTTATTTATTTATTCATGAGAGGCACAGACTGAGAGAGAGAGAGGCAGAGACACAGGCAGAGGGAGAAGCAGGCTCCATGCAGGGAACCAGATGTGGGACTCGATCCCAGGGTCTCCAGGATCACGCCCTGGACCAAAGGCAGGCACTAAACCGCTGAGCCACCCAGGGATCCCCCCTACAAAATATTCTTAGTACAGGGGTGCCTGGGTGGCTCAGTTGGTTGAGCAGCTGACTCTTGGTTTCTGCTGGGGTCCCGATCTCAGAGTCAAGATCAAGTCCAGCCTTGGGGTCCACGCTCAGCAGAGAGAGTCTGCTTGAGATTCTTTCCCCCTCCCTCTCCCTCCTCCTCTGCTTGTGCGCTCCCCCTCTCTCTAAAAATAAATAAAATCGTGAACAAATAAATCTTTAAAAAATATTCCTTAGTACCATTTTCAAAGAGGAATATTCACTGGATAAATCCTTGAGCAGGTGAAGTTCTTAGAAATTCCAGATGGGTAGGTTTACAGAGTTCAGATCTAAACGGACATTGGTATACAAAAAGATGGAAGGAACCCAAATGATAATGCAGTTTTACATTATTTCTTTACATGAAACCCAGGAGCCCTCAGATGATTTCTGTACTCTTTTCCATTTTCAACCAAAATAGATTCTTTCTGCCTCTCTCAAACTTTTCCACTATTGCATAATCTAGGAGGTCCCCGCAGAGCTCCCCTTGTTGTTAAGCAGAACTCACAGAAGAGTGATATTTTCTATTTAAGGCAGAGCTTGGAAGTTACCAGCTGATTCTCAAATAGCACTGAAAAACAAATGCTGGTATCATGCACAAGATGTTTTGTCCCTTGGACTTTTACTTTCTTGCCTCTAAATATCAACTCTTAAACAGCAGGCTGGTGATGACTGACATGGGACCATTGGCATTGCTATTAGTTCTTTAGAAGGCAAAATTTCGGCTTTTATATTTTGTTTTCAATACATTTAAGAGAGAATGCCTCACAGCCACATAAACAAACCTGGAAATTCCATCTTGGAGTATCATATTCAGAATGTTATATTACCTTTGTTCCATAAGAGGCCTCTGATAAAAAGTACCTCAAAACAAACAAAACAAAACAAAAATAACCCACCACCTCACAAGCTGAAGAGGTTCTGGACAGTACGCAATTTGGATAATAAATATGCCATTTTATAGAGTGAGATCTGTTTTCAATATCTGACTGGCATTTTTTTCTCAACCTAAATGATTTCTAATATTTTTCATAATTATTTAAAACATATTTGTGTCACCACATTTAAGTCCTATGAAGGGCAAAGGGACTAGACCTTTATGTAAGCATATCTCTGAGTACTGCAGGTTCAGTTCCAGACCACCACGGTAGAATGAATTTTGCAACAGAGCAAGTCAAACCAAATTTTTTGTTTCCCAGTACGTACAAAAGGTAGGTTTACACTATATGGTAGTCTATTAAGTATGCAACAACATTATGTCTAAAAAACCAATTTAAATACCTAAATTTAAGAATACTTTATTGCTAAAACCTGCTAACGATCATCTGAGCATTCAAGAGGGGTCATCTTCCTGGTCATCTTTTTCTCTTTCTTGCCTCAGTGTTCATGGCCGCTGATTGATCAGGGTGGTGGTTGTTGAAGGTTGGGGTGGTTGTGGCAATTTCTTTTTTTTTTTAAGACTTTATTCATTTATTCATCACACACACACACACACACACACACACGAGAGAGAGAGAGAGAGAGAGAGAGAGGGAGAGGCAGGGACACAGGCAGAGGGAGAAGCAGGCTCCATGCAGGGACCCCGATGCGGGACTCGATCCTGGGTCTCCAGGATCAGGCCCTGGGCTGAAGGCAGGCGCCAAAATGCTGAGCCACCCAGGGATCCCCCGGCTATTTCTTAAAGTAAGACAACAATGGAGTTTGTCACAACATTTGACAATTTTTTTTTCATGTATGATTTCTCTGCAGCATGTGTGCACGGCAGAACTTCTTTCCAAATTGGAATCATTCCTCCCAAACCCTGCTGCTGCTTTACCAGCTAAGTTGATTTCTAAATCCTTTGTCGTCATTTCCACAATCTTCACAGCATCTTCACCCGGAGTAGATTCCATCTCAAAAAATCACTTTCTTTGCTCATCCATAAGAAGCAACTCCTCTTCCACCAAAGTTTTATCATGAGATGGCAGCAATTCAGTTCCATCTTGAGTCTCCACTTCCAATTCTAGTTCTCTGGCTGTTTCCACCACATCTGCAGTTACTTCCTCCACTGAAGTCCTGAACCCCTCAAAGTCATCTGTGAGGGTTGGAATCGATTTCTTCCAAACTCTTGTTCATGTTGATACTTTGATCTCTTCCCATGAATCATGAATGTTCCTGATGGCATCTAGAGTGGTGAATCCTTTCCAGAAGGTTTTCAGTTTACTTTGCCCAGATCCCTCAGTGGAGTCACTATCTGTGGCAGCCATGGCCTTATGCAATGTACTTTTTATTTTTTTATTTTTATTTTTTTAATAAATTAATTTTTATTGGTGTTCAATTTACCAACATACAGAAAAACACCCAGTGCTCATCCCGTCAAGTGTCCCCCTCAGTGCCCGTCACCCATTCCTCCCCCACCCCCCGCCCTCCTCCCCTTCCACCACCCCTAGTTCGTTTCCCAGAGTTAGGAGTCTTTATGTTCTGTCTCCCTTCCTGATATTTCCCAACATTTCTTCTCCCTTCCCTTATATTCCCTTTCACTATTATTTATATTCCCCAAATGAATGAGAACATACACTGTTTGTCCTTCTCCGATTGACTTACTTCACTCAGCATAATACCCTCCAGTTCCATCCACGTTGAAGCAAATGGTGGGTATTTGTCGTTTCTAATGGCTGAGGAATATTCCATTGTATACATAAACCACATCTTCTTTATCCATTCATCTTCCGATGGACACCGAGGCTCCTTCCAATGCAATGAAACGCCGGGACACCTGCACCCGGATGTTTCTAGCAATGTACTTTTTAAATAATAAGACTTGAAAGTCAAAATTACTCCTTGGTCCATGGGCTGCAGAATAAATGTGTTAGCAGGTACGAAAGCAACATTAATCTTATGTCTTCACCAGACCTGTTGGGTGATCAGATGCACTGTCAAATGAACAGTAATATTTTGAATCTTTTTTTTCCTTGAGATCTCAACAGTGAGCTTAAAATATTCAGTAAACCATGTTGCAAACAAATGTGCTATCACCCAGGGTTTGTTGTTCCATTGATAGAGCACAGGCAAAGTAAATTTAGCATAACTCTTAAGGGCCCTAGGATTTTGGAAATGGTCAGTGAGAATTGGCTTCAACTTAGTCACCAGCTGCATTAGCTCCTAACAAAAGAGCCTGTTTTTTGAAGCCAGGCATTGGATTCTCCTCTTTAATGATGAAAATCCTAGCTGGCATCTTCTTCTGATATAAAGCTGCTTTGTCTGCATTAAAATTCTATTGTTTAGTGTAGCTTTCATTACTTATCTTAGCTATATCTTAGTTTTTTAAAGATTTTATTTATTTATTCATGAGAGACAGAGAGAGAGAGAGACAGAGATACAGGCAGAGGGAGAAGAAGGCTCCCTGGAGGGAGCCTGATGTGGGACTCGATCCTGGAACTCTGGGATCATGCTCTGAGCTGAAGGCAGATGCTCAACTGCTGAGCCACCCAGGTGTCTCACTGTATCTTATTTTTTTTTAATATTTCATTTATTTATTTGAAAAAGAGAGAGAGAGAACAAGAGCAGGGAGGAGGGGCAGGGAGCCTGATTTGGGGCTCAATTCCAGGACCCCAAGATAATGACCTGAGCCAAAGTCAGATGCTTAACCTACTGAGCCATCCAGGTGCCCCTTAGGTAGATCTTCTTGATATCTTGCTGCTTCACCTTACACTGCTATGCTATGGAGATCGCTTTTTTCCTTAAACCTCATTAATCAAAGTCTTCCAACTTTTCTTCTGTAGGTTCCTCACCTCTCTCAGCCTTCACAGGATTGAAGAGAATTAGGGACTTCCTATGGATTAGGCTTTGGCTACAGGGAATGCTGTGACTGATCATCTATCCAGACCACTGAAGCTTTCTCCATATCCGCCATAAGGCTGTTTTGCTTTCTTATCATTTGTGTGTTCACTGGAGTGAACTTTCAATTTCCTTCAAGACCTTTTCCTTTGTGTTCACAATTTGGCTAACGGGTGTGAGAGGCCTGGCTTTCAGCCTGTCTTGGCTTTTGACATGCCTTTCTCATTGAGCTTAAAAATGTCTAGCTTTTGATTTAAAGTGAGAGACATGCAACTCTTCCTTTCACTTGAACACTGAGAGGCCATTGTAGGGTTATTAACTGGCCCAATTTCAATCTGTGACTCAAGAAATAAGGAGGCCGCGAGGAGGAGGAGAGAGGTGGAGGAAATAGCCAGTGGTGGAACAGTCTGAACACACACACTTATCAATTAAGTTTGCTGTCTTAGGTGGGAGTGGTTCATAGGGCCCTAAAAACAACTACAGTAGTAACATCAAAGATCCCTGATCACAGATCACTGCAACAAGTATAATAAAAGCCTTGAAATATTGTGAGAATTATCAAAATATGGCACAGAGGCATGAAATGAACAGAATGCTGTTGAAAAAAAAAAACGGTGCCGATAGACTTGCTTGATGCAGGGTTGCCAAAAGCTTCAATTTGTAAAAAAATGCAGTATCTGGAAAATGCAATAAAAGCAGAGTGCAAAGAAGGAGGTATGCCTATAATCTCAGTTTGACCAGTCTGTGGATATGGACTATTCCAGGGACGGGGGTGCTATCTAGGGTCTAAGGCTGTCTATGTCCAAAAACAAGTCCCAGAGAGGACCTCAGCTCAGAGACAGCGATTGCTAACACTCCCAGAAGCTGGAAGGGTGTGCTCTGACCCTGAGGTAGGGGATCCTGGTTCCAAGTAGAGATGGAAGTGGGACAAGCATATGCAACTCTGCTCAGAGTTCCCAGCTTCCAGCTTGTTCATTTTTTAAGCATGGCAGCTCATTTTTAATCTTTAAATTAGTTTTGAACTTTTAAATCATGACCTATATCGCACTAGAGAACTCACAATATAGGTTTACCAAATAGACCATTTCCAATACCTTGGATGTTCCCACATAAATCTCCTTAATTGTATCCTCTCCAGAGGTAACCACTGACCTAAGTGTGGTGTTAACCATTTACTGGCTACCTTTTACAGTTTTGTTTGGTTTTTTAAATTAAGACACTAGTCAGATTGGGTTAGAGGACACAACTCAACTTACAACATGATTCTTTTCCCTTGCAAACATCTTATTTCCAGTGTTCTTAAATACATCTCTATATGCATTACAGAATGGTTGTCACATTCATTCACCGACATAGCACTGTTCTCGACATAGCAAGCAAGGAGCACCCCTACAATTATCTTCTTTACACATGTTCTTAAATACTTCTCTCATGCATTCTTTTTATGGCTTTTTAATGACACATAAGTAGCTTTTCCTAATCAATATTGTTTAGTTTTTGAACTTTTATATAAGTAGAATCATCCTACTTTAGTCTCTTCCTGCTTAACATGATCTAAAAAAAGGTTTCTTTTTTACCTATGCTTATAGCTATAGCTTATTTTTCTTAACTATATATTATTCCATCATGTGATGAGTTACTACGCAATGCCATTGATTTATTTTATATTGTCTGATGTCGTTGGTTGGAACTTTTGGTGTTGTCTATGAGAGTTTGTTTTTTAAAAGAGGTTCTTTTTTTAAAGATTTTATTTTTTTATTCATGATAGAGAGAGAAAGAGAGAGAGAGAGGCAGAGACACAGGTGGAGGGAGAAGCAGGCCCCATGCCGGGAGCCTGATGTGGGACTCAATTCCGGGACTCCAGGATCACGCCCTGGGCCAAAGGCAGGCGCTGAACCCCTGAGGCACCCAGGGATCCCCAGAGGTTCTATTTTTAACCAAAGCCTTAAGCTCTAGTTGTTGACTTCCAGACAATGGCACAAAACAGATATAAATATCCTATGCTGTTGAAAAAATGCTGCTGATCAACTTGCTTGATGCAGGGTTGCCAGAAGCTTCAATTTGTAGGAACTTTTTGGTTTGATAGATATATCTTCCACTTAATCAGATTCTGTTGACCTATGATGGCTGGTTTTAGTTAGAGCATAACTGACAAAATATTTTTTTTCAAAAATAAAATCAGTTTTATAATTGTTTGATAAACTGTGATTCTATAGTAGAAAGAGTATATGAGGAAATACTGTCTTTAAAAATAATGAGGATAAAAGACTAAGCAAAATCCGTAATAACTGTGGTATACAGAAACAAATTTTATATATGAGCATCTCATGAATAACTCTTATCATTTCGGTTTTATTGCTGCAATTATCAACATGGGGCCTTGGCCCAGAATACACCTATTCAAAATAATGAATCATGGGTAGTGAATTAAAAAATGTTGAACAGCCTACAACTCTAACAATAAGGAATTTGGCTAATTGCTTGGGTTTTTACAGTACTAGAGTGAATAGTTTTTCAAAAAAAGATTAATTTGCCAAGGATAGCATTGCTGGAAATGAGTTTCTCTAATGGTTTTCCTGATGAAGAAGAAATTCTTACAAGACTCTTTGACCCTCAATATAATTTCAAGTAGCTAAAGACAGAACAAATCGAAAGCTTTAATTATCTGCCTGCCAAAATTAAACTAAACTCTTGAAAGCAAAAACCCCAGCAGGGGTTTGCTCAAAAATGATTCTAAAACATCTAAATCTGCTAAGTATTCTTGGTTCAGAAAAAAACTTCTTTGAAGTAGGATATAAATTCAAGACTTGGAAGTGCCTTTCATCTCCCATGAGTTTAGATCTATTAAGCTCTCAGGGGCAATGGTTTTCTTCCCCAGGAGGGAAAAAAGAAGTTGTGTGTGTGTGTGTGTTTTGTGTGTTTTTCCCCCCAAAGGAATGCTGTTCTCTAATTTTTAATTATTGTAGACTTTTTGTATCAGGGCCAAAAGTCAATTTATGATGTTTAAAAAATGGTGGCTTTATGGGTAATAAAGTAACGCATAAAAACATTAATTACTCTGTGTGCTTGCAGGACTCCATTAACTCTACTCAGGCAGGAGAGATTTGTTGCGATCTTTCTTGGTGCGTGAGATTGTGTGTGTATGAGTAAGGAGTTCACCCTACCCAAGTAGGTCAATAAAATGTTGTTAGAGATTGGGTAAGGGGATCGGTAGCAGAAAAAGCATGTGCTTCCAAAGTCCTAGCACTTGAAGAAGGATAGTCTGTGAGAAAGGGCAGAGAGGTCATCTGTGGTTTGCATGGCTCGGGTAGCATCAAATGGAATTAGCATCTAGACCCCTTGTCTATGTCTGCAATCTCTGGCTATAATCACACTCAAAATAGCATTCTGGTCTTGGATTTCATACTGATGAACTTAGCCATCCTGAGATGGTACATCTGCTTTATTTTTATTTCTATAACTTATTTTATATCTAAAGATTTTGAGAGAGACAGAGATAGTGACAGAAATAGCTAGAGAGAGCACAAATGAGGAGAGGGAGAAGCAGACTTCCCACTGAGCAGGGAGCCCCATGTAGGGCTCGATCCCAGGACTCCAGGATCATAACCTGAGCTGAAGGCAGATGCTTAACCGACTGAGCCAGGTAGGTACCCTTAGATAACTTATTATTTCTTAAAATTCCAGTATAGTTAAATACAGTGTTATATTAGTTTCAGGCGTACTGTTTTCTTTAGTTATACAAGTGACTTTGTAATTCTGCAAAGACTCTAGCTATCAAAGAAATGACATAAAAATAAAAATTTTAATACTTCTATGTACACATAGAGGTAAGTTTTAGAATCGTCATTATAATTTGCCTCCATTTGTTATTTAATACATTTGATAAAATTGAGGAGATCTGGCACTTTTACTTGTGGTTTTATTTTTTTAACTTTTATTTATTTTTTTGGTAATCTTTACACCCAACGTGGGCTTGAACTCATGACCCTCAGATCAAGACTCCCATGCTCTTCTGAGCCAGCCAGAGGCCCCTCTACTTGTGATTTTAATTTGATATGTTTAATTAATATCAGTCTTGTGACTTTTATGAGGAAAGTATTTGATTTAGTTTGAAAATAGTATTTGTGTAAAGGAATTGGATATTTCAGGTCAAGATGCTCAGGTCTCTCAGCACCATTTAACTACTTAGGAAAGTTTAAATATCTGGATCTAACATGACGGGTGTACAGAAGGCCTTGAGATACACTGAAATTCTGTGATTATTATTTAACATGCTTAACTGAAATATAATTAACTAAAGTATTAGCTATTTGGAGTAAATTACTCTGTTAAACTTATTACAATATTAATCGAAGATTAAGTAAAATTTTTATAGAAAAATTACATTTGTATTGAAAACAACCAAATCTTTTTTTTTTTAGTTCAAATATCCACTTTATAAAATAGGATTTTCAAATACTAGTCATATATCTCTATCCCCCATTTTTCTATACCCCATGACTTAAGTTACACAATTTCCAGTTACTTGGTGTTTTACAGAAATTTACTCCCTATGTCACATGGGGCTCCACTATTCTTTGCTTAACAATTTGTTTTTTTCTCTTTAACATTTCTGAATATTCTCTCCTTTATTTTTTTTAATAAATTAATTTTTTATTGGTGTTCAATTTACCAACATACAGAATAACACCCAGTGCTCATCCCGTCAAGTGTCCCCCTCAGAGCCCATCACCCACTCACCCCCACCCCCCACCTTCGAAAACAACCAAATCTTTAAGTTGAGCTCAATGCTTAAGAAACACAAATCTTGGGATGCCTGGGTGGTTCAGCGGTTGAGCGTCAGTCTTTGGCTAAGGGCGTGATCCTGGGGTCTGGGGATCGAGTCTCACACTGGGCTCCCTGTGGACAGCCTGCTTCTCCCTCTGCGTGTGTCCCTGCCTTTCTCTCTCTCTCTCTCTCTGTGTCTCCCATGAATAAATAAATCATTTTTTTTTTTTTTTTAAAAGGCCACAAATCCACACAGGTTCATTATGACCTGGGTGCCTTTCTATCAAATAGAGTTCCTGTGGGACACCGTGTGTTAGTCAACTGTAGATGGTTTTGCAGTAGAAGTTTTAGAAATGTTCGTGACCTAAATTAGGCTACTTAATGGCTCTTTTCATTTTGTCCAACTATTTCCTCTTGACATTTGTCAGGAAATACATTGCAGAAAACATGTTCCTCTAGTCACACAGTTTTACAAGGATTATATTTCAGGTATTACATTTTACCCCCCTAGGCAATATGCCTCAGAGTGTGCTTCCCAGAGGAAATATGACACCATTAGGTCAAACCTGTGCCTTCCAGTTCCCTCTTGGAAATTTATGTATTTTTCTATTGAGAATTAATTTTATGATGTGGCTGGAGACTTTGTAAAGAGTCTTATCAACAGAATAAATGGATTTGAAGACCATAATTAACTTACCAAATTTACTTCTCTTTTTCTATATTCTTGCTAGCAGTTTAATCTTCCAGTTGGCATTTTGATTTAGGACAAAAGCACTGTATCTTCGGGTTTGGGAATTTTCTTAATTTGATTTTGCTTTATATAATAGTATCAAGAAGTGATGGTTAGAATTAAGCTTGATTATGAGATATAAAAACTAAAATAATCATAGCTTACATCCAATGAAGTTTTCTCTCTCATGTTTGTGGTGACTGAAGGTAGGTGGCCCAGAACTGGCATGACCAGGTTCCACTGAGATCACTGTTCCATCATACCAGACGGAGGCCTTCATCCTTGTGGTCCAGGCAGGTAGTGTCATCATCCCAGGCAGAATGGAGAAAGGGGGAAAGTGAGGGCAAAGGGCATGCGGCCACTGTCTTAAGGAAGGTTTTGAGAGGCTGTGGGATTACCCTTTACTTACATGCTGCTGGCGAGCATTTACTCATGTGCCTTCAACTCAAGCTCCAGGCAGGCAAGGCAGGGAAATGCAGTCTTTACACTGGGCACCCTGTGTCCCGTCAAAAATTTTATTGTGTTGGGGGAAAGTGAGAAAGGATGTAGTGGGGGCAATGAGCCGTTTATGCCACACCGAACTTTCATGCACACATCAAAATTCACTTTGGAAAAGTATCAGAACACTCTAAAAAAAAATCACTTTTTTTTCAGAAAAGGAAAAAATTTTAAAGATTTTATTTATTTATTCATGAGAGACACAGAGAGAGGAAGAGAGAGAAGCAGGCTCCTTGTGGGGAGTCTGACATGGGACTCGATCCCAGGACCCCATGAGCCAAAGGCAGATGCTCAACTACTGAGCCACCCAGGTGTCCCAGAAAAGAAAACTAAGCTCTACTGTTTGATTGACCTGATGCAATATTTAAATAATAGCACAAATGCCCTAAAGAGCACAAATACCCTTCTTGAATAGAAAAACATAATTAATATTTCCACATGGCTTAGCAAGAACATGTCATCTCCTGCTGCAACTCTAGCAGCAAGGGGAGTCCTTTCACTTTGTGCTCCTAGTAGGTTTCCCTGATTTGAGTTCTTCAGGAGAATAGAGTCTGGAGTGGAAACGGGCAGGTCTAGAGACCGTGGGGTTGTGGATTACCGAGCAGCAGAAGAAAAGTGAGCAGGACTAGAAAGCATGAAGCTGGAGGGGGCAGGGAGATTCAGCAGGGAAGTTTCCCTCTGTCTCTCATCACTTCGTTTCATCACCATGAAATGTGCTTTCTGCTCTAAATGATTCCTGGGCCACTGTGAAAAGCAGGGGAATGAAACCAGAGGCAGAAGCTGAAGGCTAGGGAACCCCTGGTGGCAGCCAGATCCACAGGAGGTTGAGTGCCCAGGCACCAAGCGTAATGAACATATCAGCTCATTGTATTCCCTGAACAATCCTATGAAGCAGGAATTGTCAACTCCATTTTACCAATGACTCAGAAAGTTAAACTCCCCGGAGTCACACAGCCAGTAAGAGCTAAAGTCAGAATTCAAATCCATGTTGTGTCTACTGGCTAAACTGATGTCTCACTGAGGAGATGAGATTATCCAAACACCTCAGGCTCAGGCCCCATGTTCTTCTAAGATGATCTGGTCAATGAAGGTATCACTTGGGATCCGTAATTACTAAAGGCGAGGAATGGTAGATGTCAGGAAAAGGAGATTGAAAAAGAGGCACAGTACTTCTGAAATAATTTTATTCCACCTCTGCTGTTCTGCTGAGCATCAGTTTTATCAGCTTCTTTCATTATTCTCCTTGAAATCATGATTATTGGTTTAACTGCAGTTGCCAGCTCTTCCATCATTCTTTAGCTACAAACCCTCCTGGACTTTGTCCCAAATGTGATGCAACAGCTGTGCAAGACAAACTTATTCTTTCCCCGGCATTGTTTGAGACAATACTTCTTTTATAGGCCAAATGATGTCTGGTTGCTAAAAATGTTTAATTCTTTAAAAAAAAATTGAATTTTTTCTTCTCTGAGTGTCCCTACAGATGGCAGGCAATGTTGGTTGACTACTCTGCAGCCCCTTTTGTCCTTGCTCATTAAAACCTTGATTTTGTTCAAGTATTCCCCATCCATGCATCTTGGTTCAGCCTTAGGTGAAATGTAACTGGTTTGAAAAAAGGAACAGTAGTTTCATTTTTCTCACCAGGAATTGATTTCAGAATGGACAGCTGATAGAATTCTGGGTAATATGAAATGGGGGATATCTGATGGAAGCCTCTGGGAAATTTTTCTTTACTTATTAAAAAAATGGATGTGAATGCTTGCTCTTCTGGCCTTTAATTTTTTTTTTTAATTTTTATTTTTTTATGATAGTCACAGAGAGAGAGAGAGAGAGGCAGAGACATAGGCAGAGGGAGAAGCAGGCTCCATGCACCGGGAGCCTCACGTGGGATTCAATCCCGGGTCTCCAGGATTGCGCCCTGGGCCAAAGGCAAGCGCCAAACCACTGCGCCACCCAGGGATCCCTCTTCTGGCCTTTAGACATGGTCCTATAAAGATGACATGTGTGGAGATGTCGTAACCATTTTGTCAACATGGAGAAATCAACTAGGTGACAAAAGCAAAGGTGCTGAGGATGGCAGAGCAGAGAGATTGAAGGAATCTAGATTCTTGATGACTTCAATGAGTTGCTGAAATAACCAAACCTGTGCCTAAACTTGGTCTTCTTGTTAATGGAATAAATAGGTTTATTGTGTAAGCCACTTGAGTTGAACTTTTTTGTTACTCAAATGCAAATGAAACATCATCTTAAGTGAGAAACTAGAGCAGGAGAAATAGAACCTTGACATGAGGAAGTGGGTCACTTTAGGTATGAGCCACCAGAAGAAGTAGGAATGTGCTACTTAATACGTTCACACATAATTCTTATAAAAAGCTGTTCAGGCAATGCCACAAAAATAGACTACTTCTATTTTTTATATTAGGAACTGTAAAAATCTCCAATTAGAGCAAGAGGTAAAACAGATTCCTGAGAAAAAAATTTTTTGTCAATTTTCTAAACATTAAAATTTTCACACATTCTTATTAAAGGATATCAATTCTGACAACTCCTTCTGGCTAAAAATGCAGGTATCTTCTTAATAATCCTCTGCCTCTCAGGTTAACCATTTCTTGTTTTCTAAGAGACCTATTCCAGAAGTTCTATATGGGTCTAGTGCTTCCCAACTCCCACCCTATAGGATGCTGAGATTCACTTCCCAGGAAATGAAATGTCATCATTTCATCATTCATCATTTCCTGATAATGCAAAGGATACTGTAAATTGTAAGTGTGTCCATCACAGAGAATTCATTTCACTCAGATCGGTGAGCACTTTCCCATGAAGATGCATCTCATTGGTCTTCAGCTCCAGAATAAATAAATGTTCAAATACATGTATGTTGAAAGATAATTAAAAGGGGAACCACATCCCCCTTTCTCTTCTAAAACAAACTCCCAAAGGATTACTTGTTACTGGGGAGAACATATTACAGTTATAGGAAAATCTACAAGTTTGAACTTGTTTTTTATTCCTTGCCAGATGCACTGTATGTTAGCTTACAGGTGAAATCCAGGCCTTGGAGACATTTAACTGGTTCTGGATGTGAGTTTTATGACAAGGTTTGATCAGCTGGATGTAGGAATGTCTGTCGCTGCCTCAACCTGCTCCTCTAGGTGAATAACTGCCTTCTGAGTTGCCTTCCTGCCTGCAGATTAGCATACTACGGTGGGAATGAAATAAAATATTCGAGAACTAGTCCTCAATCTCTTGAAATCATTGATTTTCAGGTTTTACTAAATCATGACTAACCCCAGCTATGGTTTCTGAGGATGCTTTCCCTTTCACTCATATTTTAAACAGCTCTTTTAC
This sequence comes from Vulpes lagopus, assembly GCF_018345385.1. Lineage (NCBI taxonomy): Eukaryota > Metazoa > Chordata > Mammalia > Carnivora > Canidae > Vulpes > Vulpes lagopus. Next base: position 29,586,243 of record NC_054844.1, read on the forward strand.
CAACTTAAATGCATTTTGATCTCTTTCCCAAATATGTCATAAAAAGAGAGCTTTTCTTTCTCATATAGTTAGAAGGTTGAAGTTTACTTAAAGAGATGATAACTCTTGGTGCCACTGTCAACTAAAACATTAAATCTAAAGCAGTATTTTATTTTGAAAAGTTTGTTTCCTTATTTATTTTCTCTTCCACAACAAATACTCTAATGCAACAGTTACTGACTCTTAAAATGACTGAATTACAGGGTCATGTTGAGCATTAACTCAATGAATGACTGCGTATTTTTCTCCTCTGTTACTTTAACAAGACCTGCGTCTTTTCTGATGCAAGATGATACTTTAAGGAGGACTTGACCAGATGTCCTCTAAATTCCCCCCTAATCCTCAGATCCGACGGTTAGAGGTTTCTGTGATTTTGTTGAAAGTACAAACATACTGAAGTCATCCTCATTCCAAAGCATAATAAGTTCATTACAGATTTTAGAGGAAATGTCATTTATAACTATATTACAAATAAAGTATATGTATATAAAGATAGATTTAAATATATATATATTTCCTATTTCCTTTTTTTATTCTAAGAAATTGCTTTTTCAGAGGGTGATTAAGCTCACTTTAAAGTGGTTTATCTACTCATGCTGCTTAATTTTCTATTTGACATGTTAATACCCTATCTTGCCAGATAACCCTTTGATTATTTCCATCAGGTATAAAGAAATGTTTCCAGTGATAGAAATCCAGGCAGCGACCTCCCATATGCCAGAAAACCATTAAGAATTCTTGACAAGGTAGCAGCCCTTTGGAACAGATAGACAAAATGACCCTGCTCAGCCCGTCAATTCCCTTGGTGACATGGGCAAGGTCGGAACACATATTCAGAAAAGGGCTTTTTGTGTGGACCTGTGGTCAAAACTGATACTCAACACAAGAACCTCCTTCAGAAATACCCACAGATAGTAAAGTGGTGAGGTTTTTGGTAAGCGGAATGAACAAAGCAGGACATGGGGATCAGACACAGTCTATCTTGTCAGGGTCACAGACCCACTCAATTTACTAAAATCTATCACATTTGTATGTTTCTCCATTTTTCTATGCTTTGGTCATTAGCTAGTTCCACTTTTTTTTTAGGAAGTATTTCTGGGTAAAGAATTTAGGGCTTTAAGTAGGGAAGAAATAAAAACAAAGTATTAAACCCTTAGAAACTGAAGTTTATAAGGTCAGATCTTCAAATGTCATGTCAATCATACCACATAGACCATGATCCACAAATAAATCAGATATACACAGATACCAATGCAGGCAATATTATTTTTGCCTCCTTTTGTGTTTAATATCATTGAAGGTTCTACTAAGAACCTTTTTAATGCCTTAAAAAACACAGAAACTTCTCAAACATCTATCAGTTATCTGGAGGAATAAATCATGTTCCAAATTGTATTCAACAAAATTCTAGAAAAAGATGATTTTTTTTCAGTATTTAAAAATTGGTATCTAATCGATTTCATTTTGAACTAGGTTAGTAATCTAAGTCTTTTCATCAAGCTTTTAAAATTCAAAGAACTTCAGCTTCTAAATACAATAAAGACTTAAGTACACATTCAAATTGAAAATGGGAATTTATTTTCTATTACACTTTTCTGGCCAAAAGGAGTGGAAGGATTTTTTTTTCCTTCTTACTTTCTTATAGCAAACATTGTCATATTTAAAAAAAAAACGCAAAATATAACAGAATTGTAGCCAAGGAGACTAATTCTATGCAAATGGTATTAATCACAGCTCAGTTAAAAGAACACTTGATATAGATTAGCTTTAACAGATGATGTCAACTTTTCAACATTTGTATTTCTCATATCACTTTTGGGCAGCCTTTGCATATTTTTCTTCAACATGATGTCTTCATATTTTTTGCTCTAGAATTTCCTTGACTTAAAATGCTGGCTTGAGGAAGATTACATGAGATTTATGGGCTCTGTGCTATTTTTTAAATGTTGGGCAAAGTTGGGCTGATTGATAGTGTAATTCATTCAAATGAGCTGTGTTTTCACTCACCAGTTTGAGAGGTTTGGTTCCTTTTGTAGCTAAAGAATATAGAGTCCATTTTTCTACTAGCCCACTGAAATGGCTAAAATAGTCCAGGCAATAGATCACACTGAATTCTACTATTCAGGAGAGATTCGCATTTCATGGTGTTGTCATAGGGTAGGTATTTCCTTGAGCAATGCTCGTATTTACACGTAGTGTTGAGAGGGAACACTGAATTTCATAACCATAGTTGCCTTTCTCTAGTGAAAAGATTTTTAAATTTGCTATGATCACTTCGTTTCAATTTCATTTTCTTAGAGTCATGTACGCTCTGTGATCTAAATTTCTTAAGTTCATTTCAAATCAGAGAGAAAAATTTAAGACTATAAAAACAAGCACAAAATGAACAAACGCATAATTTTGCCATTAAATTTTCTCCTGGATAACTCTGCAAATATATCTTGTCGTTTCCATTCTGTTCAACACTGCAGAACAATACACTCGTGGCTCAATGGCAAAGCAACGTGCATATGAGTGATAAAACATGGAAACCATTAAAGGAATATAAATGTAAATCAAACTTTTAAAATCCTACTAATACAACCACCTCCTTCTTAATTTTTTGTCAATATTTATTCCACTTGAATTCACATTTTGATTCCAGGAGGCCCTGCGCCATTAGCCCCAATCACAAAGACCACTATCTTTGGAGGGTAAAAGCCTGTGATGTCTACTGGTAGCAAACTTGCAAAAGTTTTCTGGAAGACTAATAAAATTATATTCTGCTTATTTGTTTTCTGGATGGGACCATGAAAATAGAAAAGGACTAAGAAACAGGGCATGCTTTTTTGAGGTTTCTTGGGCTGGGAAGTAGAAAAATAGGTGTTTTCCTCTGGGACTTTTTTTGTGGCTGACAATGGTGAGGTGGAGATTTCTGAGAGCACTTTGTCATTTTCCTCAGTCCTTAAGGGAGTGGTAGGCTTTGGCAGTCCGGCTGTTGACAAAATCTGTCTTCTTAAATTGAGCCTTTGGAATAAGCAAACAGAGATGTAAAAGGTAGTAACATTTTCACACGAGAAAATGCAGTTTTCAGCAATCTCTTACCAGGGGCAGAAAGGTGGGCCATCACGATCTGGATGTTAACTGCTACTCATACCTTTCTAGTGTTCTTACCTTCTTGTAGGCATTATGGAGCTCCGTGTGTGTCCACAGAGAGTAGAGGAGAACAGAAGCAGCTTTACTTGCTTTGTTGGAGGCATAACTGAAAAGAGGAAAAAGGCATATTCTGAGATCAGTGAGAACGTGTCAGGCTTCTGAATGCTGCCTTTGGACCTTCTGTATATCTTCTTTAACTGCTGTCACTTGGTGGCTGTCCACTAAGTCAGGCCACTCACCATGACAAGAGAATTAGATAGTGAGCTTTGAAGGCCAGGGGCCATTGGGTTTTAAAAGAAAAAATTACTAAAAATCATTTTTAAGGCCATTAGGACAGGCTAACCAATAGTTTATAGAGTATATTCCTGATACTTATAAGGAATATATCCTTAGATTTCATGAATCCTTGAATTTATTTACAGACTACAATTTGTATATTAATATACACTATTTACATTTATTTTATATTAAATAAATAAAATTAAATATGTTTATATCAAATATTGTATATACACTATAGAAATATATTTGTATGTTTAAAATGTGTGTGTGTATATATACAAAAAATTATTCTATAATGAGGTGGGTGGCAGAATGGGGTAACTGGGTGATGGGCATTAAGGAGGGCACTTGATGCACTGAGCACTGGGTTTCTATGCAACTGATGAATCACTAAATTCTACCTCTGAAACTAATAATATGCTATATGTTAATTAAATTGAATTTAAATAAAAAATGAAACAAAACAAAAAATTTGTCCTAAATTTTCTGTTTCTGACTAATGATCTATGCTTACTTAACGCTCTTTCTTTCCATCACCTGAACTAGCACATGGCTGAATTTTTTCATTTAACAAAGATTTCTCATATCATAGGAATTTATGAACAGGCAACCATGAATAGAAAATACAATACTGTATGGAGAAGCACATCCTGAGTTCATTCATTACCTAAAAGCCTTTCTTTTCCATGCCAGTCTTGCAATAAGGGTAAGTCAAATCATCACTTTACAGATTTTTTTTAGTACTTCATGGACTTTTTTTTTAAGATTTTATTTACTTATTAATGAAACACACAGAGAGAGAGGCAGAGACATAGGCAGAGGGAGAAGCAGGCTCCCTGTGAGGAGCCCAATGTGGAACTCAATCCCAGGACCCTGGAATCACAACCTGAGCCGAAGGCAGACACTCAACCACTGAGCCACCCTGGTGTCTCTAGTGGTTCATGGACTTTTCAGAGTTACTTGCTAATACTGAGGCACTAATAAATCCATGAAAGCTATGGGTGTTTAATATTTAAAACTGAAAAATATTTCTGAATTGCAAGGGTTTTATATCATAGTTTATAAGTTGGTTGTGTGAAAAAAAAAAAAAAGGTTGGTTGTGTGGCACTTGGAAATCATTTATTCAAAGAAAAAATGCTATAAATGGCAACTGATTTCCAGGGTAGCCCCTAAATTACACATCAGCTATACAACACTAACAAGGAAAGGGCGGTGGGCATAACTGGTAAAAGCTCTTTGTTGATTTTTTTTTTTTTTTTTTTTTAGACAGAGCAAATGGACACTCAGGGCAAAAAAAGAATAGAGTAGTACATCCCATGTGTTGCTCAGCTATAAGTAGTTTCCAAAAGTGATGGCATAGGCTCATGCACTTCTTATACCTGAAGACTCAAATCATTAAAATCACATGGTCTTCCTGAGATTTGCTTATAAGCATGGATGACTACTTGAAATAGTCATTTCTGTTCTACAGCAATCATTCAATCTTTCCATAAAGACTGAGCAACTGTTCTCCGCCAGACTGTAGGGACAGGTGAATATTCTGATTTGGGGAATTAACATTCTAACCAGCGCTCCTTTTAATCCTAGGATTCTGAATATGGTCTTCCTTTCCTATGAGGTTTGCCAGAGTGGGGCTGCAGAGCACAAGGGCTCACCTGAATGGGGCTGAGGGGAAGGAGATGTGTGTTTACTCCAGGACACCACGGACCCACCTATGCTTCCCTGTGTGGTCAGGCACACATTGTCTATCAGGGGAAAGTCTGTTTGCTTCACAACTCATCAGAATCAGGATATAACATTTTTTCTCTTTCTTAGTTATTTAAAAAGTAACTTGTATTTAACAAGTCAAACAATTCGGAATTGTGTAAAGAGAAAAAGAGAAAAAGATGCCCCCTCTGGATTCTGTGCCTCTAAATTAACTAATAGTAATAATTTTGTTACACAATGTTTTTCATTCTCTTTCTTGTCTTTTTTTAATGGGGAAAATTTAAAGAGACAGAAACAGGGATGTAGGATGACTTATATACACTAGACCTATTCTCAAAAGGGAATAAAAGATAGAAGTGATAGAGAAAACTGAGAAAGCAAGAATTTCTGATTATGTTGGTCTTTTTTTTTTTTTTTTCATTTTTTTTTGATTATGTTGGTCTTATTTTATTCTTTTGAGAATCAAATTAATTCACCAGGTTGATAAAAGACTGGATTGTATTACCCAGGGAAGCTATGGAGTTTGTCTATCTGGATATTTTAGAAGAGAATGGGCAACACTTTGGCTTGAAGAATTCAGTTTTTCACTTGTTTGATTATTAAGGATTGAACCAGACGATCTGGCCCAACTTTAGGATCTCATTTTCTGTCCATATTACCCATGGTACTCAATGTGTGGACATTCAAAACTAGATTTACATATGGGACTGGAGGTGAGGAATGAGGAAACAGTCAACTGGCAGATACCACAGGACTTACACATCGCCTGAGCTGATGGTCATGATTTTCTGCAGGCCCCCAGTGTTTAGAAGATCCCGTGCATTCTGGTAACTATTTTGGATTACATTGTTCAACGTGTAGCAGGCAGAGGCTGTGGTTTCAATGAGAAGATCAGTACTCGGGACTGTGTCAGGAATTATGGAAACCAAATCAGGTAGAGTTTCTTTGGCTACAAAATGAAAAACAACAACAACAACAATACTTGATTAGAAAGATTCTTAATTTCAAGATCCCAATACATTTTGGGTAAAGAAGGTTTCAAAAAGAAACACAATTGGTTAATAAACATATGGAAAGATGTAATCTATCTGATACTCGGATTTTAAAAAGATTCTTAAAAAGTTGGTATTTTTTTTTAAGATTTTATTTATTCAGGAGAGACATACACAGAGAGAGGCAGAGACACAGGCAGAGAGAGAAGCAGGCTCCTCGCAGGGAGCCCGATGTAGGACTTGATCCCAGGATCCCAGGATCACAACCTGAGCCAAAGGCAGACAGATGCTCAACTACTGAGCCACCCAGGCTCCCCTTCTTTTCTTTTTCTTTTTTCTTTTTTAAATAAAGATTTATTTATTTATTTGAGAGAGAGAGAGAGAGAGAGAGCATGAGAGAGGGAGGGGGAATGAGATAATCTCCAGCAGATTCTCTGCTGAGCATGGAGCTGGATGTAGGGCTTGATTTCATGACTCTGAGATTGTGACCTGAGCCGAAATCAAGATTTGGACACTCAACTGACTGAGGCACCCACAGGCACTCCAAAAAAGATAATACTCTGTGCCTAGTACATTGGAAGTCTTTTGACAGAAACAACAATGACAGTTTGACAGAAGTGTCAAGAATTTAAAAATTTTCACATTCTTTGATTTAATAATTCCACTTCTGGAAATTCATCCTAAAGACATCATTTTAAAAATAGAAAAAGATTTATGCAGAGACTTTTATTATAGTATTATATACAAGTGAAAAATTATAAAAAGCCTAAATAACTCAATAATAGGAATTTGATTATCTGAAACACATCTGCAAAGATTATGTATCACCAAAATATTTATGAAACATGTATGGGGCACCTGGGTGGCTCAGTGGTTGAGCATCTGCCTTTGGCCCAGGTGGTCCTGGGGTCCTGGGATCAAGTCCTGTATCAGGCTCCCCCCCGGTAGTCTGCTTCTTTCTCTGCCTATGTTGCTGTCTCTCTCTCTCTGTGTCTTTCATGAGAAAAAAGAATATAATCTTAAAATAACATGTATAACAAGAAAATATTTATGTTAGTATTCTGTGTGAAAAATCAGTATAGTTATTTATAAGAAATACATAACGTAACATTAGAAAAGAAAACATACAAAAGAAACATGAGAAGAAATACACTAAAATATTAATAGGACTTGTTTTTCTATAATACTATTGATGGTAACCTAAACCTCCGATGAAGAGCTTCCGCAGCTGCTCGGGCTCTTTGGGAGACTCTGACTTAGACATGACGGCAGCAGTGGGAGGGGAGACTTTAACGATGCTTGCTCGGTGGCATCCAGGGGGCAGAAAAGGACCTAAAAATTTTTTAACAACTATCTGTACCGCTTAGTTTCTTCAATTAACAAATAATACTATTATTTAAAAAAGAAAAAAACCCCACTATTTAAAATTTATGTTTTCATTCTATATGTAAGTTCTTGGTTGTAGGTTTTCAATTTGGCTTTTTTCATAATAACAAAAAAGGTATAAATATTTGATAATTTGACTATAACTTGTCAAATATATTGGGATATATTTTAGGCAATATGAATTTGTACTTGATTTCTTGCAATAATTCTTTTCACATACGTTTCCTTCCTTTTCTCAGACTACTTTGGACTCAAGTGATAGAGAACATGCTCCTCTTATTCCTCACAACTCTTTATTTTTTAAAGATTTTAATTATATATTCATGAGAGACACAGAGAGAGGCAGAGACAAACACAGAGGGAGGAGCAGGCTTCTCTGTGGGGAGTCCGATTCAGGACACAATCCCAGGACCCTGGGATCACAACTTGAGTCAAAGGCACATGCTCAACCACTGAACCATCCAGGTACCCCTCAATATCATATTATTGAGGGAGATCTTATTAAATCCTTAAACTAAATGGCTTAAAAAGCCAAGACATTAATTGGATGTCTGAAAACATCCATAACTATGAATAGATGGGAATTGAGAATCTCAAGATGTATCCAAATGCTTCCTTGTGTTATTTCAGCTGATCTTTGTAAAAACACTGTGAGGTAGTGATTATTAATCTCATTCTGTTTATTTCTGTAAATCTAAATAAAATGTGAGGATTTCATTCCAAGTCAGCACATGGAAACATTTAGTCTAGAAGTCTCTCAGGAGAAACACGATTCATGTATTTCAAACTCATTTTCATTTATGCCTGGCTATTAATACTCTGAATCAAGATGGGCCCTTTCACTCAAATTATATATAAACCCAATTTGGAATTTAAAAATTGCATCTATCTTGCGGAAGCCTCTTCTCAATACGGTCCTTAAAATGAGAGGAGCTTTATTAGTGGATCATCTTATGACAGCATGGGACTACACAGAAATAAACCCACAATTATATGGTCAGTTAATCTTTGACTAAGAAAGGAAGAATATGCAATGGGAAAATACCAGTCTCTGCAACAAATGGTGTTGGGAAAACTGGACAGCAACATGAAAAAGAATGAAACAGGACCACTTCCTTACACCATACACAAAAATTAACTCAAAATCGATTATGGACCTCAATGTGAGACCTGAAACCATACAAATCCTAGGAGAGAGCACAGGCAGTAATTTCTTTGACATCAACTGTAGCAACATTTTTCTAGATCTGTCTCCTGAGGCAAGGAAAACACAGCAAAAGTAAACTATTGAGACTTCGTCAAAAGAAAAAGCTTCTGCACAGCAAAAAATAACCAGCAAAACTAAAAGACAACCTACTGAGTAGGAGGAGATATTTGCAAATGACATATCTGATAAAGGGTTATTATCCAAAATATATGAAAAACTTATATAACTCAACACCCAAAAAACAAATAGTCCAATTAAAAAATGGGCAGAAGACATGAACAGATGTTTCTCTAAAAAAGACAGATGGCCAACAGACACATGAAAAGATTATCATCGTTGGTTATTATCAGGAAAATGCAGATCAAAATCACAATGAGATATCACCTCACACCTGTCAGAATGGCTAAAAAAAAAACCTCAAGAAACAACAAGTATTGGCAAGGATATGCAGAAAAATGAGCCCTCATGCATTGTTGAGAAGAATACAAATTGGTGCAGCCACTGTGGAAGAAAGAATGGAAATTCTTCAAAAACTAAAAAGTAGAACTACCCTACCATCCAGGAACCACAGTACTGGATATTTACCCAAAGAATAACAAAACACTAATTCAAAGGGATACATGCAGCATTATGTTTACTGCAGCATTATTTACAACAGCTAAATTATGGAAGCAACACAAGTGTCCAAGGATAGATGAATAAAGAAAATGTGGTATATGTATGTCTGTGTATTATATAGAATATTATTCAGCCATAAAAAAGAATGAAATCTTGTCACTTGCAACAACATAGATAGAGCCAGAGAGTGTTAACACTACATGAAGTAAGTCACTCAGGGAAAGACAAATACCATATGACTTCACTCGTGTGGAATTTAAAAAACCAAACAAATGAACAAGGTGAAAAAAAAGACAAAACAAAAACCAGACCCTTTACTATAGAGAACAAACAGTCACCAGAGGGGAGGTGGCTGGGAGGATGCATGGAATAGGTGAAGGGGATTGAGAGCACATTTATCCTGGTGAGCACTGAGTAATGTATAGAGTTGTTGAATCAGTACATTGTACACCTGAAATGAGTATAAACACTGTATGTTAACTACATTAGAATTAAAATTTTAAAAGTTGCAAAAAAACCCAATAAAGATAATCTTACTAGAATGTTATGGATAAAAGCCTCACTACAATAACAGGCTACGTAAAATAAATTGAACAAAACTAGACTTTGAGTGCAAACTACTTCATTAGTGAGAGGATTTGGATCAAGCTGGTCATAGTAAACTCTGATGTGACTGTACCATAATGGTCCTTTGGACTTATTCCATAATAAAGGAGAAGGCTAGACCTATTTAACAAAACACTTATCCTCCCTATAATGGTCAATGGGCATCATCTACAAGTTACATGGCACTTTAATTAAGAGGGCCACCAGGGCAGCCCGGGTGGCTCAGCGGTTTAGTGCCACCTGCAGCCCAGGGCCTGATCCTGGAGACCCGGGATTGAGTCCCACGTCAGGCTCCCTGCATGGAGCCTGCTTCTCCCTCTGCCTGTGTCTCTGCCTCTCTTTCTCTGTGTGTGTCATGAATAAATAAATAAAAAATCTTAAAAAAAAAAGAGGGCCACTAAAATGACAAACTGGAATATGGACATTGGAATAGAAATTTTCCTCTCTCTTTCCCTCTCTCCCTTTCTCCCTTCCTTCTCTTTCTTCTTTCCTTTCTTTGTTTCTTTCCACTTTATCTTTTTACAGGCTAGTGGCAAAACACATGTTATATATGTTACACATATGTCACATACATGCTACACATGTTACAACAAGGGAAATTATTGGAATTGAGGAAACTAATATTACTTCACATGCAGTTAAGACATTCCTCTAAGCTTGGCCAAGACTTAAAAATCAGGACTGAGAAAAACTTGATGACACATTATCACAATCTCTAAAACATGCCTGAAACGTAATGAAAAATTTATCTGAAGTTCAGTTATTCTACATCACTCAGTTTGCTTTTGTTTTGTTAAAATTAACTCTAATAATTTGTTAGCCACTAGATGTTATATAATCCAATTTTATTTTATTTTTTATTTTATAATCCAATTTTAATATCCTTTATTTATCTTCCTGTTTCTCTAAACTTTTATCTGTCTATAAGCATAGAGAGATATCTGGAATAATACTCACCTAAGGTTAACAATGGTTGCTTTCTGAGTGGTAAGAGAAAGTATTTTTTTGTCTTATTTGTTGTGCTTTACTTAATTGCTTGCATTTTTAAAATAGGCACATATCTTTTCTTAAAAAAACCTGCAGTTGTGGTTCCTTAATAAAACCATCCAAAACAATGATTTTCCATTTATCTAGCTTCTGGTTAAGAGTGACAAGTATGGGATGAGAAGTCACATTGTTAAGCCATTTCGTATTAAGAGAAAAAAAGAGTATCGATATTATAATTACCCAGGTGAGCCAAAAAAATTTAAGATGCAATGTATCAAAGCCAGAACTCACTCAACGTAGGCAAACAAAGAAAAAAATAAACATTAAGTATAGTAAATGCAAAAAATCCCCTTGATTCTGCTAAGGCCATTTCCTGCTCAATTGAAGAATTAAATGTTTATTTATATATAAAAAAAGTAAAGAGTGGGCTACATTTGCATCTTCCCAAGAGTTAGAGGACGGTAGAACGTGAGAGCAACAGCATTCCTGCCCTATAGGCATGTGCATAATGCATTGAGTGCAGTTACCTCCATCAGCATTGTTTTAAAGATGGAGTCAACATTTCCTTTGGGAAAAGAAAAAAAAAAAGCCAAAGGATAATATACTTGATTAAAGTGCAGCACAAAGTTCACAAACGACAATGAGGAGAACACTTTGATAATTTTCTGAGTGCCTGTGGCAAGGTTTCTTTTAGATTCACTGAAAAATTTCCAGGCTCTCTCTATATTTATAATGGGCATGAAACCATTGTATGAAACCGCCTGTGCAATATTGTGCTGCCGGCTGGCTTTGGCAATGACATTATTAAAACATAACCACAGACTTCAGTATCTTTGGTGCTGAAACCAAACAAGAGTTTGTGTATAATTTTAGTGGAAATTTGTGAAAACCTGAATATTGAGTTGAAATTTGTGAAAAACTGAATTTTGAGTTGTCAGGAATGACTAATTTATAGAGCATTAGGAAGCATGATTGATTTTGGAATTCTCTTCCTATTAACTCATTTTACAGTTCTTTACTTGATTCACATTTATCAGACATTTCTATGTATAAAGCAAATGAACAGAACATTATTTGATAGCGTAACAGTTATCTTTGTCAGTACAGATTCAAAAGAGGGATCACATATTTCATTGTATTCATTTTAAAATCCTCTATGCCAAATTTGTTTTTAATTTAAGGAATATTTTATTTAAATTTAACTTAGTTAACATATAGGATATTATTAGTTTCAGGGGGAGAATTTAGTGATTCATCAGTCTTATATAACATCCAGTGCTCATTACATCAAGTGCCCTCCTTAATGCCCATCACCCAGTTACCCCATTCCCCCACCCACTGCTCTTCCAGCACTCCTCAATTTGTTCTTTATAGTTAAGAGTCTCTTATAGTTTGCTTAACTGTTTTTATCTTATTTTTCCTTCCCTTCCCTCCGTTTTTTTTTGTTTCTTAAATTCCACATATGAGATCATATAATTGTCTTTCTCTGATGGACTTATTTCACTTAGTACAATACACTCTAGTTCCATCTGTATCATTGCAAGTGCATGCCGAATTCAATATATATTCAGTGACTCCTCTTTTTTGTCTTTTTTGCATGTCCATCCATTTTTTTCTAGTGCAGTGAGGACCAAACCTCTAAAGTGAGGACCGCTGTATGTATATTTTCAATGGTTTGGAAGAGCAGTGCTTAAGCAGGCCACACACAGAGCACTCCCACTTTCTTGACTGCATAACGGAAGTCTGAGAAACATCAGGTATGTTATCTACCTTGTTAATTACAGTTGAGTCTAAAATTTCTCTTCTGTAGTAATTAAAACAAGCAAAAAAAAATGTTGGAAATTAAGAAAAATCCTATTTGAGACCCGAGAACAAAGCCTATCCTGGTGCTTCGGTGCAAGGGCCAGGCAAGTCTCTTTATCACATTTTGTTCCTTGGTCACATTTTCAGTTCATCATTGTAGAAAATGAGATAGTTCCACTGCATTTGTATTTTCAGTATGTATTCATGACATCGAGACACATTTGCTGACTCACCAATTTCATTCTGCAGAGAAAGATTCCGAGACAAATTTCTCAGCAGGGAGACTGCCGTCTTTTTCACGCTTGGATCACCAACATGCAGCATCTTGCGGGTGTGCTGAAGGCCATTTTCTTTCTGGACAACTGTCTGAGCTACTGATGTCGGCATCTGTTGCATGAAACATGTCTTATCAATACTATTGCACCTGACTTCATGCTAATATTAAATTTCTGTAGGTTACTAGAGACTGAGAAAGATGTTTTGAAAACTAGGGCTGTGATGAACCTACTCTGAAGATATTTCCTTTATATTCTTATGTTTTCATGTCTACCTTCAGTTCAGGTCATGATCCTGGGGTTCTGGGATCAGGCTCTGCTTTGGGGGCTCCCTGCTCAGTGAGGAGCCTGCTTCTCCTTCTCCCTCAGCCCCTCTCCCTGCTCATGCTCTCTCTCTCAAATAAATAAATACAATACAATAAATGAATTCTTTTTATTATTTTTTAAAAAAGATTTTGTTTATTCATGAGAGACACACAGAGAGGCAGAGGGAGAAACAGGCTTCCTGTGGGGAGCCTGATGCGGGACTCTATCCCAGGACCTGAGGACCATGACCTGAGCCAAAGGCAGATGCTCAATCACTGAGCCACGCAGGTGCCCTAATAAATGAATTCTTAATATGTTTTCAATTTTATTACAGGATAAAAACAGCTTATTTGGTGTTTTAATTTTTATTATTATTTATTTATTTAAAGATTTTATTTATTTATTTGAAAGAGAGAGCAAGAAAGACCACAGGTTGGGGGAGGAGCTGAGGGAGATAGAGAAGCCGACTCCCCACCGAGCAGGCAGCCAGGTTCAGGGCTTACATTCAGGACCTTGGGATCATGACCTGAGCCAAAGGCAGACACTTAACGGACTAAACCACCCAGGTGCCCTTATTTGGTATTTTAAATTAGTTAATTAGTTGATTAATTAATTTTTTAAAAATATTTTATTTATTTACTCATGAGAGACACAGAGAGAGAGAGAGAGAGAGAAGCAGAGACACAAGCAGAAGGAGAAGCAGGCTCTATGCAGAGAGCCCAACATGAGACTCGATCCCGGGTCTCCAGGAGCATGCCCTGAGCTGAAGGTGGCCTAAACTGCTGAGCCACCTGGGCTGCCCTATTTGGTATTTTTAAATAGAATATTGGATTTGGGTTATTGACTATATTTTTGCATGGTTATAAATAAAATGGGCCTGTCCTTTTTTTTCCCTTCCTCTTTATTCACATTTTTAAACTCAGCACTGTGGAAAGAATATAAGGGTGATATTTTAGAATCAAACTCTAGCGTCATGCAATTAGTTGCATAATGTTTTCACTTTTTCTATTTCCTTGAACTATTTGTTTAATACAAGAATAATCCCAACTTTGTGGGCCTGGTGGAATCTAGCTATAAAGACAACTGAACTGAGAAAAAATTTAAAGGGAGATGTCTTTAATATTTCAGCATATATGCTAGCTGTTGCCTTGGTCACCTTCTTGTTCACATTTCGGCATTTTATATATTTTAACAAACTTACTTGTTTCTAAAAAGCCAGCTTATTCTAAAGGAGATATTGGGCTTTTAAAGAAAAGAATGTATGGCTATTTAGATTACTCTAATTTTATGCTCTCAATCAGAGGCTGTATGTGCAAATCTTATTTGGAATTAGGTTGGCCACATACTTTCAGGGGGTCTGAGTACTGACCAGAACCTTCCTAGCAATAGTAAATCTCTAATACTGGGGTCTCGGCTTGTGTCTACAACTTTATAGATTTTTTTTAAAGATTTCATTTATCTGTTTATGAGACATACAGAGAGAGGCAGAGACAGAAGCAGGCTCTCTCAAGGGAGCCTGATGTGGAATTTGATACCAGGACCCCATGATCATGACCTGAGCCAAAGCTCAACCACTGAGCAACTAAGGTGCCCCACAACTTTATAGATTTGTATCTGAAGCTAACTTGAGGCCACCTGCCAGAAATGCCTATAATTCTTGACCATTCTTCAGGGTGTCTATCTTCTCTGTTTATCTAAACACTGCTTATTTGCCCCTCCCTCCTGCAGACTGCTCTCCTTACATTTTCCACTATCTTTTTAGAACAGGGGTTCTTAATAGAGGGTCCAGGATAGGTTTCTGGGATGGGACAGGAGGTCCTTAAAACTATTTTTGTGTTGGGGCACTTGGCTAGCTAGTTGGTGAGCCTATGGTCTTAATCTCGAGGTTGTGAGTTCAAGCCCCCCATTGGGTGTGGAGATTACATAAAAATAAAAAAGATAATAAAACAAAACAAAACAAAGCCTATTTTTGTATTTATGACAAACTTTCTCAGGGCAAGCATTTATAATTTCTATTAGATACTCAGTGTCCATGTTTCCAAAGTTTAATAATCACTACTTCAGAATGTTTTATTATAAAGAAGTTATACTTTGTCTTTCACTAATTTGCAGAGCACTCCATTAAACTATTTGCTCCACTCAGAAGAATCCTTCCTCTGTAGCCACACAGAGAGGAGGCTATTTATTCTCTACCACTCCTGTGACTTGGGCACAAAGGTAGGTTAGCATTCCTTTCTCTCCCCAATAGCCCATCTAGATAATGTCTTCTTCCCTCACATGCAAAAATTCTGCTCTTCTGAGTCACTGTTATCCAGCTCTATCACTGCCAGAGAGTTTTGTCATCTGAAGGCCTACTGGTTCTTTCCCAACATTCACTGGAGGCTCAGGGCCTGGCTCCTGGCTCAGAGCCTTCTCCACCTCCTATTCACTATAGATGACCACATTAATTCCATCATAGCTCCTCAATGTCACTGACCTTCATCTCTCCCAGATATCAGCCATTCACTTCCATGGTCATCCAGAATCTGTATTCACCGCAAAATGCTTGGATTCCGAAAACCTAAACTCCAATGTTAGACTCTGAACATAATTTCCTGTTCTCTTTGCTCTCCCCCCTCACTCCCACCATATTTCTTCTTCAGCTTCTTTAGCTTCAGTGCTTTCCTCTCAACCTCTACTCCCCACACCTCAAGCTGTTAGTCATCTCCTGCCTTTCCTTTCTTATTTAGATTAGGGTATACAGGAGCCAACACATCAAAAACTGTCTTTCAAGACCCTTAACTCTCATCATTCCAGCTTCTTTCCACCTACCCATTAAAACTGCAAAACTAATTTTATACTTGGCCACTAAATACTTACTGCTAGACTAAATACTGCATTTGTGGATTGATATTTCTGCAAATTTATAGTCTCCAGTCTTCACTAAGAACCAAATGTCGCCAGTCAACATACTGTCTTTTAAAATGCCTATTGGAGATTCAAAGCCTTATGCCAGAATGATCCTCCTAAAATTTAATCTAATTATGTTCACCTCACATTTAAGCCCTGTAATGACTCTCCATTGTCTCCAGGATGATGTTCAATTGTCTTCATATGGGCTGGCATCTACTTTCCTCTCTTTCCTTATCATTAGTTCCTAATTCGTGAGGCTACCAATATACTAAACTGCTATCTCTCCTATTAGAACATAAGTTCCTTTAAAGGAGGACATGGATCTTATCCATCTCTTTTTCCCTCCTCAGGGCCTTCTATGATGCCCAGAACATGAGAGGTCCTATGTAAATGTTTACTGAACTGAATTATATGAATAAAATGTTATCAAGTTTTCCTAAAGATTTAGTATCATCTCAGGAGATGATCTTTTGATTGTTAACTTGATGAGTTTTTTTAATATTTCCTAGACCCTAACCTTTGTTACATACATATGTTGCAAACATTTATTTCTACTCTGTGATTTGCCTTTTTACTGTCTTAATAAATGTCTTCTGAAAACATAACAGCCTAAGTTATTATTTTAATGTAGTCAATTTATAAAATATGTACTTTATAGTAGAACTTTTTGTGTCCACTTTAAAAATATCTTCCTCTCTTCCAGGTCATGAAGATATTCTTCCATAAGCTTTACTGTTTTGTCTTTCTTATTTAAATCTCATTGCTGTTAGAACTTGTTTTCTAGTAAGGTGTGAGGGTAAGGGATATGTTTTGTTTTCTTCCAACAGATATTAATTAAATTAAATAGTTTTAAAGTGTTTTAGAAATTTGAAAAGTGCTTATTTCAATGACTTTTAACTTTGATTATGTGATGTTTAACTTATTTCTATTGATATATAACTGACACATAACTAAACTAATACAATTAGTTTTAGGTGTAAAACGTAATGATTTGATATACCTATATACTGCAAAATACTTGTCACAATAAGTTTAGTTAATATCCATCACTTATGATCACAATTTTTTTTCTTCTTGTGATAATTTTTTAAATTTATTTTTTATTTTTTTGTGATGATAATTTTTAAGATCTACTCTTCCAGCAACTTTCAAATATATAATATAGTATTGTTAACTATAGTCACCATTCTGTGCATTATATCTTTAGGACTTATTTTTATTTAAAGATTTTATTTATTTATTTATTCATGAGAGACAGAGTGACAGAGAGAGAGAGAGAGAGAGAGAGAGAGAGGCAGAGACACAGGCAGAGGGAGAAGCAGGCTCCATGCAGGGAGCCTGATGCGGGACTCAATCTCGGGACACCAGGATCACACCCTAAGCCAATGGCAGGTGCTAAACTGCTGAGCCAACCAAGGATCGCCTGGACTTATTTATCTTATAATTGAAAGTTTGTACCTTAAATCTTTTTTTTCTTTTTGGTACCTTAATCTTTTAATTTATAATGTACTTTTAGTTCATACTGTACTTAGAGAGTTTGCTAACTGGGTAAATTTTATTAATCCTTTCTCTTTCCTATTTATTATTAGAAAGACCACTATAGGGGGATCCCTGGGTGGCGCAGCGGTTTGGCGCCTGCCTTTGGCCCAGGGCGCGATCCTGGAGACCCGGGATCGAATCCCACATCAGGCTCCCGGTGCATGGAGCCTGCTTCTCCCTCCGCCTGTGTCTCTGCCTCTCTCTCTCTCTGTGACTATCATAAATAAAAAATAAAAAATAAAAAAAATAAAAAAAATAAAAAAAAGAAAGACCACTATATCTGGACCAATAAAGTTTATTTTTTTATTTTTTATTTTTTTTAAAGGATTTTATTTATTCATGAGAGAGACACACACACACACAGAGAGGCAGAGACACAGGCAGAGGGAGAAGTAGGCTCCATGCAGGGAGCCCGATGCGGGACTCGATCCCGGGTCTCCAGGATCACACCCTGGGCCAAAGGCAGGCGCTAAACCGCTGAGCCACCCAGAGATCCCCCCAATAAAGTTTATTAATGTAGGTATACTGATTAGAAATTAGTGTAGTAATTTTATACTTAAATGACATAACCTATCTTTTAGGAAGCTATTCATTTTAGTTTAGGTTCTTTCCCATTTCAGGCACATGGCCATCAACTGCTCAGCACTCTCATTATGAACACCAGGTTAATGCACTGGGTATTTTCTGAAACTATTTTAAATGCCTTGCTTTTCACATTTTCCTATTAAATGAGTCTTCTCAGAAATTATAAAAACAAATATTTTTTATCATACCATTTAAGTATAACAAAATTAGGAAAAGTAATAATTAGAAAGGATATTTTAATAAAAAGCATCTTGTAATTTAAAAGAACACATTCTTGTTCCATGGTGCTAATGATTTTATTCTATAAATCTCTAGTCAAATTAAACTCTAACAACTTTGAGTATAGATTAATACTAGTTCAGTGTAGGCCTCCTTTTAGGGGACCAGACTGGTCTAATGTTAGATAGGATTTTCAATGCCTTGACACAATTAGGATAATTATGAAGATATCTCCAATGCTTGGATTCCTTTTGGACTTGGAACCTTCTAGTACTTTAAATTTCTGTTTGTTTATCCCAGTTAGATTATTACTGCTATTTACTTAGCACTAGGCTAGTACCTGCTATATAGTAGGTGCTCAAAAAATGAATGAATTATTAATTGCTTATTAATTTTGTCCTATTTTGTCTTATTAACTGCCATGTACTCAGCACTAGGCTAGTACCTGCTATATAGTAGGTGCTCAAACAATGAATAGAGGAACTTAAGATCTAAGTTAATAAACTACATATTCAGAACTTAAGTGGCACAAATATTTCTGTATCCATCCTCAGGAATATGGAAAAATCTCTGGACTGTTTGTATGCCATGAGAGATCTTGGAATGGAAGAGGCTAAAATCCAGGCTTAAAGGGTTAGCTCATATTGAACCATACTCAGGGCACAGTGAACTCAGATATCCACACACACACACACACACATGCATACCAAGTTAATTCCTAACATTTTCTTTTAAGTTGGCTGATGGTTAACAAGAGGGCTTCCACAGTTTGGGAAAGTGAAAGGAATGGTTTTGGGAAACTAGCATGGGAAAATGGGAAGGTAAGATGTCTGTGCATCATTCAAGGCTCCCTGGCAGTTTTCTTGTTTCTTCCTCTTTGTGTACAAGTAAATTTTGCAGAAAATCAAAGAGATTATAAGTTTGGTCATATATATGCATTTTTAAGATTTTATTTTTAAGTAATCTGAACACCCAACGTGGGGTTCAACTTACAACCCCAAGATCAAGAGTCACATGCTCTACTCAAACTGAGCCAGCTGGGTGCCTTAAGTTTGGTCATATTTTTTACCACAGTGCTAAGATAAGAGACATACTGGTTTCAGTATTTCACAATTTTGTTCAAAACAGCAACCTTCTGTGTAAACACATTAAAGAATGAACATGGCTTCTCAATTAAAGAATAAATAATATTTTTGTTATCCATAAGAGTACTCTTCTCTATGGGGATGGATAATTGGAAACTGGACATATACTGACACACTATTTTGTGTGTGGGGGGATTAATTCTAATAATTTCATGATCAAGACAAAGGATACAACCTTAGTTCAAATAACTAAATATTTATGGAATCTCTAACCATGTAGCAATGTGCAAAATACATAGGGAAGGGAATAAGCCTTTACTGTTTTATGTATTTTGACTTAGCTGGTATAAAGGAAGTGCATCAGGAAGAGAAGCAGCTCTTTATTTTGTAGGTAAATTTCTGGGACGTAAAAGCACAGATGTCCTTTCCAACTCCAGACACAGCAGACATGTGTTGTTTTTGCCTGACCAGCACTTATTTTTCCTTCTGGTAATGAGCCGCTCCTTCAGCACTTCAGACCACAGAGTACAAGTGGCAGTGACCCCTGCCTGCTCAAACCCACACCCCTGAAATTCACAGGTGGGCACGTTACCCAGATCTGGCCAGTCAGAACATCACAGGCTCCTAGCCTCAGGTACTTATTCAGATATGGGCAAGTGAGACTCATTCCTTGAGTTCCAAATGGAGCTATTGAGAAAACTGTTTGTTTGTTTGTTTGCTTTTTTCCTGTGAGGACATTGGGCTAGATAAAATGCAAGTCTGAAATCATCAGTGACCTTTGCTATCATATGAAAAGAGCCTTTTAGAATAAAAAAGGGGAAGAGAGAACCCAGAGATAGAGTTATCATCACAATTGCTGGGGTACCTATCTGCCATGACAGAAATTAGACCTACCTTGACTTTTCAGTTAAATGAGCCAAGAAATTCCTCTTTTTTTTGCCCTGGCCAGTTTAGGTAGGATTCTGAGACTTATTAACTGAGAGAGCTCTAATGTAAATATCTAGGAGTCTTTCACTCACCACCTGACTTGGCTCTGTAGAAATTGAAGCTGAAAGTCCTAGAAAGCTGGAACTCTTGCTGGCAATTACTGAGAACTGTCTTGACTGAAGGGAGAATACTTCTGTTCTTATTTCACTGTCTCATCTCTGAATCTAATGTAGGTATGTCCTACAATGTCATTCTTTTTAAAAAGCAGAAAAACAGCGGTGATACTCACTGGTCCACTTCCTGCAGTGAGATTCTGTAGAGCTCCCAAAGATGCTTCTTGAGTGTAGTTTCGGACACTCTTGGCAATTAAGGACAAGTACATCCGTATCACGATGGAATGCCACAGCCATTCCACACCCTTTGGGTTGCTCTTTTCTTCTGGCATTGGCATGTCCTGATATTGCTAACCACATAAACAAAGAAATCCAGAATTAATGCCTTCAGGTGACTTCTACAATTCCACACGCAAACTAAGGGACCAGAGATACCATCTAGTCTAGAGACTGGTAATTTGCATAATAACAAGCCCCAGAAATGGAAAAACAAATGTGTATGATTTCCAACCAGTTAACTTTTAGCTCACAACGACTATTTTTCCTTAACAACACCCCGGAGGCTCCCCAACTTTACATGTCATAGTGAGAAAAACTCGAAAATTAAGCATGAGCTGTACTAGAATAGTTTTCAGGCTGCTGTTAAGCTAAAAGCTAAGTTAGTCACAACCACTGTGAAGATAAGAAAAACAGGCCTCTTCCCTCAGTCTTGTGAAGTTGACTAGGATGACATCAGGGTTCTAAGTTTAGAAGTTGCTCTCCAAGTGTACCATGATAGTCTGAGGAATAGGGGGGTTACATTCTTCCAGTTTTCATGAAATGCCAGTATAGACAGTATTCCTTCAGATGGATGTACTTTTAGGCCAAACACCAGGTTGCTTTTAATGTTAAATAATTTATACATCATTGGCTATGCTGTATTAAGCTCATTTTCTTTTTTTTTTTTTTTTAGAAAAAACCTTTTTTAAAAGATTTTATTTATTCATGAGAGGCATAGAGAGAGAGAGAGAGAGAGAGAGAGAGAGAAAGACACCGGCAGAGGGAGAAGAAGGTCTGATGTGGGACTCGATCCCAGGTCCCCAGGATCACACCCTGGGCTGAAGGCGGCGCTAAACCGCTGGGCCACGGGGGCTGCCCTAAGCTCATTTCCTAACTTATTAAGCATACAGCAGTATGATATAGTGGCTAACAATGCAAATCTGGAGCCAGACTGCCTGGGATTGAATTCCATCCCCTCGACTAATTTTTTGGATTTTTCTGGGAAAATTAACTAACCTTTCTGTACTTCTGCTTCCTTGTCAATAAATGAGGATATTAATAATACACACCTCATACAGTTGATGTAAAGATTAAAACAACTTTAAATTGTGCCTGACATTTACTAAGTACTCAGAAATACACACATACACACTTTTTCTTCCAAAGTCCTCCCAATAGGGATCCCTGGGTGGCGCAGTGGTTTGGCGCCTGTCTTTGGCCAGGGCGCGATCCTGGAGACCTGGGATCGAATCCCACGTCAGGCTCCCAGTGCATGGAGCCTGCTTCTCCCTCTGCCTATGCCTCTGCCTCTCTCTCTCTCTCTGTGTGACTAACATAAGTAAATAAAAAAAAAATTAAAAAAAAAAGAAAAAGAAACAAAGTCCTCCCAATATACCTCTTTTATTTTCCTACTTCGACTGCCAAAACACCCAATACTTTTGTTGTTGTCAGTCTGGATAGTCCGGTTTTGAATATAGATACTCTGGGAGTATCTATCTGGGAGCTCTGCCTCCAGCTGGTAGGAGAGGTTATGAAGAATGCACACACAGTTCTCTGTTGCCTGAGAAAACAGGACATGAATATTAGTCACATACATATAGACATCTCTTTGTAGGTATGCTATCCACAGGATTTACTACCTTCAAACCTTACAGTTTACTGGATGCAGTAGGAGGTACTTGGACTGTGTTCGGGGGAGTGGAATGAGTATGGCTAGATCATGAATGGTCAGGAGCGCACTGCTAAGTAGAGGCTGAATTTCTTAAACCACTAGAGAGCCTTTCTAATTTACTTTTGAGAGTGTGTTCAGATAATTCTGTATTTTAAGATACATAATTTAGTAGCCACAAGGAACTGGGAAACAGAATTGTTTGTAGGACTGGTTAGGAGGCTATTGAAAGAAAGGCTATATGAAAGATGCATCAGTAGCAGCATGAGGGAGGAGTGGACCAAATAGGGAGCATTTTGAGGTGGAATGCACATGGTTTGCTGCCTGATGGATACAGGATGTGAGGGAAGGAAGGCAGTCAGAGATTACTCAGATTTCTGCTTTCATTTGATGGGTGATGATAATTATTAAGAAAGACTATTCAGAGAAGGAGCAAGTTTGGGAACAAGGGAAGAGATGACTTTAAGTTCATTATTGCACATAGAGTGCTTGAGCTCCTTTCAAATATCTACATAGAGTTGTTAAATAGGTAGTTATAAATTTGGGTCTGGAAAGTAGATAGAAAAATGGGGCTAGGTAGATTTTAATATTTCTAAGCATGGATGGGAAATCTTAAGCTTAGCAAATGAGTTAATGAATCAAACCCAAATAGCTACTTCCAGAATACTCTGCAGTGTCTTAGTAAGACAAAGTAAGTAACTCAAATGAGAGATATTTAACACAGGAATCACCTTGTCATCTGGCTGGTAGTCTGCAATGGTTCCTCTGACATAATGGACCAGTGAGTCGATCAGTCCATCACACCTTCTCATCACTTTCCTCCCATCAGGGCCCGCCGAACTCATGTTTCTATCAGGAAAAACAAACAAACATAAGACTTGAGCTCTGTTATCCAACAGGCCTTTGTTTCAAAGCTTTATTTGATTGATGCTTCTTCCAAGGGTTTGGAAAACTGACAAATCTATAAAAGCGTGGCAGACATGTCCTGGGTCAATTCATTATCAATTGTCCAGTGGTCATCAAATCTGGACACAACCACTAACTACATTCATATAATAATATGTCACCATGTCAATAACGGCTTTCCGTCTACCTCACTCCAAGCACCAAGCCCACAGCGTCATTTACTTAATTCGCAATCTATTTTTGAGAGGGTAGAAATGAAGCAAACACCTTGCAACTAAAAGAACAAATGGCATAGTCGACATAGCAGGATACTATATGTCTAAGTCCCAATCTGTTCTGTGTCTTAACTCTAAGTAACTTAAAGTGACTTAAATTCTCTGGACCTTAGTTCCCTCATTTGTGAAGACATGATGTTGGACTCTATTATTTTGGGGTTTTGTAGCTTTCAGTGTTAAACAATTATTGACAAATGTCAAACCAGATGTTCTAAAATGTGATGATTCTATAATTAAAATGGCAGAGAGATGTGACAAAAATGTGAAGTTCTACAGTGTGTAAGACCTAGGTCAAAAGCATGACCTATAAATATCTTTGCACTTAGTCTATTTCTAATTTTGTGAGGCCATGACACCTTTCTATAAACAGTGACTATATCTACAAGTAGAGGTTGCTTCTTTATAGAGAACTGAAACTTATCAAATACAGCAAAGTAATTTATTTTGGGATCAAATTTCAAATTCAGATCATGTTTATATTCTAGCATTACTATTATTACCACGTTCCTTTGGATTAAGATTTTGTCAGCATTAACATTAAAAATTTTTTCCCCCAAAATGTTAATACCTCTGTTAACAAAAATGGTAAAAGAACAGCACCTTCAGATTTTTAGAATTTTGAGAACCACCCTTACTTATTCCCTTCTGTTAACTTTAATTGCAAAGAACTATAAAATTTATCAGACCAGTTTTTTTTTTCTTTTTTCTGATAGGTAGAGTATCCAATGTATACTCAAAGGTTTTGGTTTATAATGTCTTTCATCCTGAATATCAAAAGAACTACAATTCTGAGAACTTTTTGGGTCTTATTTTATTCATCTTTAAATATATATATTGCATTAAGTGATTTCAAAAAGGCTTTCTGCCCCCAAATACTGATTTCAATACATACTATCAAAGAACAAATGTACCCAGCATAGTATTAGGAATTAAAAGAACAAAAACAGAACACACAGCATTGTACCCTGCTCCCATGAAAATCACATCTACAGGATGAAATTGATGACACAAGACTGTTTTTAACCCATAGAAATGCAATTTCATGATTCAATTTAACAGTTGAGATGAGACTAATATATATAAAACTAAGGATATACTTAAAATTTAATGGTTGTTCGATTGGTACAATGAATTTTCAATTTTAACAAAATCCTTTCTGTGATTTTGGTTTGATACAATGAATTTTCAATTTTAACAAAAGCCTTTCTGTGATTTTGGTTTTCACTGAAGTATTCCAATTAAGATTTACCTCCTGTTTAATTTTTACTGTACCTGAAAACTGACACTTCGTCCATTAAAAAAAGATAATGTTTTATAAATTATAAATTGAACCATTTTTACTATAGTTTTTTTCTCCAGAAATGATAATTTGAACCAAGATCCTGTATCTATTCTCTGAAGAATCCTGATAGAAACTGAAAAAGTGTCTTTTCCAGTCATCTTATTTTACACATGGAGAAACTGAGGTCCAAAGAGTTTAAGTTACATTTCCTGGTGACAGCACATGAGTGGTAAGGTCAGAATAGGAGAGCTATTCTTTATTCTGTTCTCAGGGGCGGCTCCAGAAGAGAGCACATCTCATCAACATTCACTCACTCTGCCATTTGCTTAGCAAATACCATATGTCCCCCAACTCCAAGACAACGTTATCACTTTTTAAAGCTTTCCCTTGACCTTTTCAACCTCTGGCTTGGAGAAATGGCAGTAGTTTAAAATTGCTTTGACAAATCAAAAGGTTTTTCACTAACTATCCCACTACATACCTTGCAGATGGATGACCTAGCTTTGTTAAACTTCAGGGTGTTTATTTTGGGTGAGAATGGTAATTCACTTTGGCAGTACCGCCAGTTCACACGCAATGACTCTTGTCTTGTAGTTTGGTATTATCCAGACTCTGCTTGCTTGAAATGGGACTTATCAGGGTTTTCTGGCAGTTGATACCTTTGTTGACAGAAAGTGTAACCCCACTGCTTCAGTATTTGCTCCTGCATATCAAAAATAGTTCCTATCTTACTCAACTACCCAGAAATATGAACGATAAGGGTGGATTATTTTATAGTGCTATATCCATGAATAGAAGTCACTAGTCAGAAAGGAATTTGTTATTGTACCACTCTGAAAATAAGCAGTAATTATTAAAGTGATATATTTATCTTAAAGTACTAAAATATTTTTCTCAACAGCCAATACTTAAGTTTGTGGGAATCAGAGAATCACCAAGGCTTATCTTAGGCAGAATGGAAGCTTTTACAATGTATCTCCCGAATCCCACAAAGTATTTATTTATAACTATTTCCTATATGTAGCCCAAAAGAGGTTTCATATGAAAAATATCCCAAAGTTATGAATGAAGCAATATTAAATATCAGTATATTGAAAGAGAATGAGCATACAAATACACTACTCAATAAAAATTGATTAATCGAGTTACCAATGACTATATTAGAAATGTTTAACTTAGTATCTATGATTTTAACTCAATTAAATGATGGGTTTACTTTCCCTGGTATAACCTAGCCAAAGTCTGAGTAAATATGTGGGCAACTTCCAGGAAACTATATGCTCTTGTACACTGAACTTTAAATACCAAGTCCTTGGACTGGGCATTAGAGGTTTGGTGATCAGGGTCTCAGAAGAAGGGAGAAGTGGGGACTATAAACTCTTCCCACAAACACAAGGTTGTTTTGGAGCTCTTCTCTTTCACTGGGCCAGAATGGGAGGACACCAGTTTGATTGGTTACTTGTGCTTGATATTAAGAACAATTTTTCTGGCAATATGACTTGTAAAGGGTGGAAAAAATGGAATCTGAACCTCTGTCTCTGAACAAAACTTTACATATTTAGGAAGATTCGGGTGTTTTATCTAAAAGCAAATCAATGATTCATGACTCTCTAGGACCACTTATCTCATACATTCCTGAGTATTATAATGAAAAGGAGAAAAGAAAACTAAACATCCAGGACCAAAGAAGAATGGACAATGTCAAATGATAAGAAGAACTGCAACCTAGTGTGTGTGATGGATGTGATAGTAGGCACTTTACAAATACTGCTATCTGTAATTGTCACAATATTCTTTAAATTATGGCATGATAAAATCTCACTTGGAATCCTGACCTGTGACTCTTGTTTAAAATCATAATTACCTCTTTCTAATAGGGCTTTTATTGGCCCTTCCATAAAAAGTTATCTGTGAGTGGCTACATGCAGATATGCTGTTACAGCTAGTTTGCCAGCACTGAAAGAAGGTTTGTTACAACACAGAATGTCCAAAGCTTGGTGTGTGGTGTATGGTCAACTAGCTTGGGGAAATGAACACTGTGTGTTAACTATACTGGAATTAAAATTTTAAAAAAAATTTAAAAATAAAAGGCTATAATTACTATCAGATAGGAGAATGGCAGACAACACAATAATATGGTTATGTGAATTTTTTCAAGATACTTCGCCAACAAGTAATTCTAAGAGGCAGAAATTTTTTTAAATGGGGTGATGTCTACTGATAATAGGTGTAGTCTCCTACTAACACACAGTTTTTATGTGTCTCATAGGCACATAAACATCTATGGGACCAGCCTTCAAGGTCTAACTAGCCTACTAAGAGTGATAACCTCAATGGTTTTATAAATATTGTAGGTACATCTTCACATTCACTAACAATTATAGGATTTCTAATATCGTGTATCATAAACTGTGCAATAAGGCTCCAGTCCACTAAGTGCTTGGTCAGAGTCCATTCTAAGACCCAACAGGCACTTGATAAGAGATTGGTAGATAAGGAGGCGTCCTTCTTCCTCTTGTTATTTGAGATTTAGGTCTGGGCTTTTGTTTATCTCTCAGCTGATATATATCAAACAGTTGGGCCTTGTCTGTGATTAACCCAGAGAAAGCATCAGAGGCAGCTTATTATTGCACAGAACAAAAGGGGAGCCTCATCTGAACTGGCAGAGGGACAAAAACTCTTTGCCAAGAAAAGGACTTGTCTGTTACCCTAAAGTCAACGTCAACATCAGTTCCTGAAGGTATCTGCAAACATCAGCCAATGTTAACTGTTTGGTCTGCAAACAGAAGCATCATTGGGAGGTAGAACAAAGCTCTCCCATCCACACGTCTTGTTCCTTCCAGGACAAGGAACATTAACCAAACAAAGATATGTCAGCATCTATTACACATCAAGGAAGCAGAGGCAGAGGAGGAGAAAATCTAGCCTTAAAAATCCTTTAGTTTTGCTTTCTTATATTTTTTGGGTCCTCCAAAAGTATTCTGAATAATCAATGTAGCCAGTAATCATCTGGTTGATAGGTAACAGTTATTTCTTTCAGATTTAGCTGGGTAGAATCTCTTTAGGGTAGAATGCCAAATTCCTTTTCAAATCAATTATAAACAGCAAACTAATTTTTAAAATATGCCTAGGCGGGGCACTTGGGTGGGTTAGTCGGTTAAGCATCTGCCTTGGGCTCAGGTCATGATCCCAGGGTCCCGAGATCGAGCCCCACATTTGGGTTCCCTGCTCAGTAGGGACTCTGCCTCTCCCTCTGCCCCTTACCCTGCTTGTGTGAACGCACGCTCTCTCTCATAAATACATACATACATACATAAAATCTTTAAAAAAAAATGCTCAAGAGCCACTGGAACTTCAGTAGACTTTCTTGATACCTAAAGGTGTCAGACCAGGACTGATGAAGATCTCAAGACTTGGAGTAAAACCATATGATGCTCAGAGAGTCTCCACCTCCAAGACAGGCATAGATTTTAACCACAGGATAGCAACAAAGTTATCGACTACTTTATCCAAATATATCAACCTGGGCAGCCCAGGTGGCTCAGCAGTTTAGCGCTGCCTTCAGCCCAGGGCGTGATCCTGGAGACCCGGGATCGAGTCCCATGTCAGGCTCACTGCATGGAATGGAGCCTGCTTCTCTTTCTGCCTGTGTCTGTGCCTGTCTCTCATGAATAAATAAATAAATAAAATTAAAAAAAAAAACAAATAATATCAACCTGCTCATTTTTTTATAATAATAAATTACAAAATTTTTAATAGCAGTTCTATGATAGTCAAGTTTTTTAGAAAAGACTTTCAATGACATAAGATATAATTAGTAAGAAACTACTTCCAATTTAAGCTATACACAGATTATTTTTTAAACATGAGGATGCTAAGAGAGTAAATAGAAGGTCTCACACAAGAAAAAGCATCTTTGTTAACTATGTAAGGTGACAGATGTTAACTAGACTTACTGCGGTTATCATTTCACAATGTATACAAATACCAAATCATTATGTTGTAAGGAAACTAATGTGTCAATTATACCTCAAAAAACAAGGAAATAAACATAAAGGATGCTTTAAAAAAATCCCTGAGAACAACATTCTTGGGAATTGTTGTTGTTGTTGTTCAGGACTCAAGTCATACACTGATATAGAAAGGCAAGCAAATATAATTCCTTTTTTTTTTTTTAGAATTCCTTTTGATATAATAAAAATTATTCTTCTGTTTTCTTCATTGATTTTTCTTCCTCCATATTAGTTATATTATTCCTCCATGTTATTCCTCCATATTAGTCCTTTTCATGTATCCTTAATAATTACCCCAGGGCTGAGACCAACGCAGGTAATCAGTATTTATGAGTTGATTGATAAGAATAAAGAGCTTCCCTGGCAAAGAGATATGTCATTATAATCAC
Organism: Vulpes lagopus; assembly: GCF_018345385.1. Lineage (NCBI taxonomy): Eukaryota > Metazoa > Chordata > Mammalia > Carnivora > Canidae > Vulpes > Vulpes lagopus. The sequence goes on from NC_054844.1 coordinate 29,615,738, forward strand.
TGAGAAGTACAACTCTTAATCTGGGCCTATCTGCTAAGGGCACGAATAGGACAGCAGAAAATTTAGTCTGAAGAACTGAGACCTTTGCAATGGTTGTAGAATTGGACAATTCTAATGCAACCTAGACACTTAAGAATACAGGGTTCAGGGATATCAGAGAGGGGTGACCAGGTAAGCATAGCCATATTTGTGTGGTTTGATGCTTGATTTATTTGCTTTACTAACTTAATTACTGTTGAGAGATTTCAAACTGATCATTTAAAACCCCTGAGACTTAGCTTATTAAACCACTTTTTAAAACCAAGATTTTATATGTCTATTTAAATACAACTTGCATCTTTTAAATTTACTTGAGAAATTTACAAAATAATTCATTAAACTAGACATTTGTCTGTATATTATTGGGGAGCAAGAGTTCCTGTCCCCTTTGAGGTCCTTCTAGCTGGACTAAAAATCAAATTGACATGAGACAGAGGAAGAGGGGAAAAATCAAATAACATATGTACAGAGAGTTCAAACAGTCATGGAAATTCTAAAGACAGGCAAAATGAAGTATATATGTTATTCTAAACTAAGGATAAAGGGGCAAGGGTCTGGGACTTCAGAAGAAAGGAATGTAATTCACAGGGTGAAAAAAGAATAGATGTTTGGTAATGAGATGTCTGTCCTGCCATATAGATGGGACACTCAGATGAAATTTATCTCTGCTAATAATCCTTACTCTGGGAAAGACTCCCAATTTAGAGTTTTTTATGTAGTTAATGCAGGGGCAAAAGTTTCTCCTGAGCCCACAGGGTCTTGATTGCCTTTAGCTCAAAATAATCTTCATGTCAAAGTATCGAGTCCCACATCAGGCTCCCTGCATGGAGCCTGCTTCCCCCCCTGCCTATGTCTCTGCCTTCTCTCTCTCTCTGTGTCTCTCATGAATAAATAAATAAAATCTTAAAAAAAAAAAGTCACCCATCTTAGAATGGCCTATCCTTGGCCTCCACAATATCTAAAATATACAACATATAAAATACAATTATGACTGATAGTATAACATTGCTAGAAATATTGCCAATTCCATTATTTATGGTGTAGGGGAGTCATTTTTGCCACTTTGATATATTATTTTAAGCTGGTTGTTTTAAAGCAACAGCAAACACAGGAGAAGTTCTGCAAACCTAGTGAAAGTTACTTTTTTGGAAGAGACATTTACATTTGTAAGAGAAATCTCCATTTGTAAGGGTGTCTCTCTGCTATATCACAAAGTAGGGGGAACATTCTAAATCTCTAGAAATGTATCAAAGGAGAAAGCATGGATTTAAAATGGTATAAGGGCCTTATTCTTGTTTACTGTGCTTTGCCTGGTAACCTCCCTTAACTGACTCCTTACCCCCAACATCTTTGTCTTTAGCTGATGGTGATATTTAAGGTGATGGTTTTAGCCATTTTGGGAAATTACTCAGTTTTCCTGGCTTCTCCCATGTATATAGGAAGTATACATATTATTAAGCTGCTGTTAGAGTTTCTCCTGCTAATCTGTCTCAAGTCAATTTGATTATTAGAACAGCCAGAAGAACTCTGAAGGGTAGAGAAAAAAATGTTCTTCTCTAACAACAGACTTCATATTGCTTATGTTTACACATCAAAGGAAGAACTTTTTTTTTATACCAGACAAGACAGAAGTATTTGGATATATTAAAATTTTACATGGAGACAGTCTTTTTCCAGAGAGTGGGCATATTGATATTCAAGACCCCTCTCCCACCCCATGACATTACTTTTAACCCTAAGGCTAATTAGGAACAAGACTGATAGATAGTTACAGCTTTTCTTTCTAAAGGTATTTTTGCTTCCTCTGCCCACTCAAATCAACTCCAGTGAGATTTATAGTGCTAAATGACAATGGAAGTTTCTTTTAAGACAGTTACACGTTTTAGTACATATGCATTCATCAAAACACATTTACTGGGCAGCCCGGGTGGCGCAGTGGTTTAGCACCGCCTGCAGCCTGAGGTGTGATCCTGAAGACCCGGGATCAAGTCCCATGTCAGGCTTCCTGTATAGAGCCTGCTTCTCCCTCTGCCTGTCTCTGCCTCTCTCTCTCTCTCTCTCTCTCTGTGTGTCTCTATGAATAAACAAAAATCTTAAAACAAAACACATTTACTACACCATGATGTAGGGAAAACTGACATTTAAGTAACTTGCAAGAGAAATGTATTACCAATTGCTTTTCTTCTTTAACTGGTATCTATAGGCACAAAATACAAGAAAAAGAAAAATCATCCTTAAACAAAATGGCAAAATTCTAGGGTGGCCTTTGATTATGGCAGTAAGATGAAGGTGCCAATTTTATATGCCTTTCTCATTATGACAATACTGAAAAATGATAGAGATGAACCAGTAATAGAATGAAGAGCAGAAGATAGAGAGGAACATTCAAATACCTACTTATCCTTTAACAGCTTCTTTTTTTTTTTTTTTTTTATCTTTTTTTTAACAGCTTCTTAAATGTGATTCTCCAATTAATTTTTCCCAACCCTCAGGCAACAACAGTTAGGCAAATGAATGCCTCCAGAAGAGTCTTTCATACCTATTACACTTCTTATCAAATGGATTGTGATTTTCTCTTCAGGTCCCTGTCTCTCCCACTAAACCTTGAGTTCCTCCAGGGCAAAGGTAGGTAGGTCTGAGTTCCCTTTGAAATTTCAGAAATTTAAACAGTGCTTTGATTATAGCAGGCATTCAAGAAACAAATACAGCGTTAGATAAGAGGAAGAGGAAAGGCAGACCAAGTGGTAAAATACCAAGAAAACTGGACCAGTTTCTTTTCTCAAATTTCTGATAACGGTCTGTAATTGTGGGAGAGTCACTGTCACTTAATTTCTTCAAGAACGAAGGAGACTGCTAATAGAGGCTGTGGAGATATGTTTGTATTTAGCCTGAAGTGTCTTCCAGAACTTTGAATCTTCCTGCTTTTGGAATAAGTATATTTTCTCCATTCTCTACTGACAGCTTCAACCAATCCCCATGGCATTACACCTGTCCACCCACCTAAGTTCAATCAGAACTCTAAAGGCCCTCTAATTTCTGACCTCTAAGTTGTTTCCATCCCTTCTACTTTAAAAGAAACAAAGACCCAGGGAAGACAAGGAAAGAAAGGAAAGAAGGAAGGAAGGAAAGAAAGAAGAGAAAGAAGCCATGAGAACAACATAGAGGAATGGAGAAATAATGATAAATCTTTGGTAGAAATTTCAAACTTCCTCCTGATAATGATCCTTAGTTTTATTTGTCACAATCAAAGGTTTTCCAAAAGTGTGCCAGTGAGGGGGAACATACTGATTTGACAGTCATGTCACATCAATTCCTAAGAAGTTACCCATATTAAATAGAAAAGCAAGGGCTCACCACAATGAGTGTGCACGTAGGAGGGGTGTTAAATCAAAGGTGGCAGCTAATGCTTTTTGGTAATTTACAATTCTATGATTGTCACATAAGTCTCTTGGAATCTGGAAATATCTGAAAGAGCATTCTACTGACTGCAATAAATTATCAAATATCAAATACTGTTACACTTTTCACCCTAAGTAAATGAAAACAATTTGAAAAAAAAAAGGGGGGGGGGGGACATTTTAGCATGTTTTCTTCGTTCCCAAAAAGGGGAAATGCTGAGGTTTTATAAAACCTTCCAAGAAAACAAAGGAATTGTTTCTTCTTTGAAAAGGGTTGTGTATTAAAAAAATAGGCTTATACCCTAATTATCCACTTTTTGATGTTAATTAACTAATAGAAATTCAGTGCCAGTGGTGTGCTAGTACATGTTTATTTAACAATCAGCTTTCAGGATGCCTGGGTGGCTCAGTGGTTGAGTGTCTGCCTTTGCCTCAGGTCGTGATTCTGAGGTCCTAGAATCGAGTCCTGCATTGGGCCCCCTGCAGGGAGCCTGATTCTCCCTCTGCCTACGTCTCTGTCTCTCTGTGTGTCTCTCATGAATAAATAAATAAATAAAATCTTAAAAAGAGGACCAATCTAAGCCAAAACAACACACAAAAACCATCAGCTTTCTAGGAGCAAGGGAATGAGGAGACCTCTGATTTGTAGCATGTGCCAATTTCTGTGGTGTAAATACAGCCACCATGTCTGATTTCAAGCTACCAACATGATGTCACTGCCCGTGGAGTTATGAAGAGATGTTGACAATTGTTTTTGCTGGTTCTAGCACATATTGGAGGGTATCATTTTATCCTAACTTGGATTTTACTACTCATTATTGCTAGGATAGTATTGATTAAGGAAAAAACCCTGAAACTTGCATGAACACATTGTTTTACTCATTGCAAAATTTGTATCACCTTTCAATGAGTAACTTCAGTCATGAAAAGTATGTTTATTCCAAAGGGACCTAAAGAAAGCACCAAGGCCCATGCAGACGATGCTAATCCTGTAGATAAATGATCGGACACCTGACAAATATGCTGTACCTGACAGTGTTGGTCTTTTTGAAGGATAAATTCTGCATGTTCTCCTATGTGAATGCAATCTCACTGTACCAGCTCTGGGTATGCAGAGCCAGAGTCACTGCTGCAGGTTCATTAACAAAGCAAACATCTCACCTGCAGAGCAGATTCACTCTACACCATTGTTATATGCAGACCAAGCGAAGTCCCTCTCAACTGATCTCAGTGTCAAGTTAGTAAAGGAAAAAAGTCACTGGTGTGTGCAGTTTTTCTCCAAAGTAGATTCAAAAAATTTAGGTACATTAACCTGAGTCAACCACAGTGCCATGTTACTGCTCATGTTGCCAATTCATTGTTGGCTCTACACCCACTGGAGGGAGAGAATACTTCAAATATACTTAGAGCATTTAAGATATTTGCTAACATTTATGACGTTCTTATTCAGTAAGATTCACTCTTGTTAGAACCAGTCAGCACCTGTCTTAAAATCTTTTTAGAGAAGCTGTGTTCATAAATAAACAACTACTTGGCAGATACCTCTACTGTTATGGAAATTGAGACTTTGATCTCAGGTTCCTTAGAGGTTTTGCATTCTGCACATCATCTCCTAGTGGATTTTATACTCATTGTGACAACATCCACCCTGACATTGCCTCCAATGCCATCTCCTCTCCTGGAAATATCTCCCACTTCATAGGCTTCATTCTCTGTATCTTCTCTGTTTATATGAAATGCAGTAGAGTTTTATTTGCATAGAATTTCTGAAACAAAAACAATGAGACACAGATGTAATGCCCTTAACAACACTTGAATGTGACTGTAAATTGGCCTACCTAACCCTGTGTGAGGCTGCAAGTCTGTGAAGGGCAGAGGTTTTATCCACACCAGCAAAGTCTGTAGAAATGGGACAAACATGAGTGTATGAATGTATTTGGCTTTGGAGACAGGCTTCCTGGATTTGCATTCCAGCTTTGTTTCTTAGTAGTTGTATGATGTTGGGAAAAAAATCACTCAATCTCTCTTAACCCCTCATATATAAAATGGGGAAAGCTCACTTTACAAGGGCTGCTGTAAGAATAAACTAAGAAAATCCCCATAAAGCATTCAGAACAGTTTCTAGAACATAATTCACAATAAATGTCAGCTATTATTAATTGCAAATTAGGTGAAATAAGAACAGATATTTAAGCATATACTATGGCATTCAATTTTGTAGATATTTTGCTGTAATCTGCTTCTTAAAGTAGTTCAAATCAGTGGTTTGGCCTTGCTTTGCAAGTGCCATTTGAAATGTTGTCATATTGATGGGAATGTAGTCAGCTATTACATCTTCTGGAAAATGTGTGTTAACCAAATTATTGCTTCACTTAAATTATCCAAGTCTTCTATTTCTCATTCATAATGGGAAATGGCAGAAAGAAATTTGTAACATTTCTGTCTTTATTACATTATTCACCTCTCAACACACCTTTCCTGTTAATATTATAATTATTTTTCACAGAGAACTTATCATCTTTCTATCCTCCTAACCACTAGTCTTGCTAACAGAAGAAAAAAATTAACTCCTTAATATGACCTTCAAGACCCTCACAATCTGGCCTTCGCCTATGTTTCCAATTTCTGCTTGATTACTTCCCATCACCAATTTGATATTCTTGCCAGACGTTATTATTCACCCAGCTTGTCATGTATTTTCATTTGCTCACTCATTCATTTACTTTTTTCATTCAAATACTTTATCCTTGCTTACTATATGTATGTCAGAAATTTTGCTAGGTGTTAGGGATTAAAGATAAAAAGAATGCAGAGGCTTGTTTGCATTTGTAGAGAATGAGTCCAACATGTGAGTTAGAAGAGCAAGCAGAGAGGAGATACAAATTTAAAAACAGAGATCCCTGGGTGGCGCAGTGGTTTGGCGCGCCTGCCTTTGGCCCAGGGCGCGATCCTGGAGACCCGGGATCGAATCCCACGTCGGGCTCCCGGTGCATGGAGCCTGCTTCTCTCCCTCTGCCTATGTCTCTGCCTCTCTCTCTCTCTCTGTGACTATCATAAATAAATAAAAAAAACAAAAAACAAAAAACCACAAAAAACAACTTTAAAAACAGAGTGAGTCCATGGATGCTGAATTTCTGTCCTAATCCTTGAGGTCATATATCCTGGTGCACTTCCTTCACTTCCACAAGTGACTATCAACATCTTCTCATTCACATGAGCCAATGAATCCCTACTTGGCTTTAGCAAGAGTTTGGGTTGAATAATTCATTTTGAATTGAAAGAGTCCTGCCACTTGAAGAACTCTGATGTAATACGGTGAGGCAATGGGAGCTACAGAGAAAATTTTGAGATGCAAAATACTTTTAAATATGTGTTATTAGATCAAAAGCACAATGAAAAAGCAGTTCTAGTGAACAGTACAGAAGATGGATTCAAAGAGACCATTTAGGCACCTCTTCTGCTGTTCAAGGAGTTACTCCTTAGTCCTTAGAGAATTTCTGACTATTGAAATAATCCACCAAGGCCTAGTTCATTTGGCACCTCATCTGTAGTGTCTTTCTGATCCCACTCAGCTGGCATGAATGGTTCTTTGTTCTGCATTCCTGCAGCACTTCACTTGTACCTCTGACACCAGGCCTCTCACAATTCAGCTGCATCAGAATCACCTGGAGGGCTTGTTAAAACTAGATTGCTCAGCCCCACCCTGAGAGTTTCTGATTCCCGTCTGAGGTAGGACCTGAGGATCCTAACAACTTCTAGGTAATGCAGATGTTAATGCTTCAGGGGCCACTGCTCTAACATATTTCATTGTAAGCTGTGTTCTAGTTCCTTTGCTCATCTGCATCCTCTGCTAGGCTAAAAGTTCCCTAAGGATTTTCTTACTCATCTTTCTAAAATTCTCAGTACCTAATATAAAACTTTATGCAAAATTAGTATTTGATATGCTGTGTAATTAAATATGGAAATAAGGCAAACATTTTACCATAATAAATTCTCTCAGTTACAGTCTAGATTTTCTCAAATAATGAACTATAACTAGAAAAAAAAAAGAGGCAGAATATATTCTGACCTCTCATGGGCTGCCTAATTTTGATTACACCTATTTTTAAAATTTATTTTTAATGAATTAATTTATTTTAAATTTTATTTATTTATTTGAGAGAGCGAGCGCGCGCACGTGTGCATGTGCACACATGCAGCATGCACATGCAGCCCGATGAAGGGCTCAATCTCATGACCCTGAGATCATGACCTGAGCTGAAATCAAGAGTCAGACGCGTAACTGAATGAGCCATCCGGGTGCCCCCCCGATTACATCTTCTATTTGATTTAATCTTTGCACATAAAGTATAATGATTATTTTCAAATATATGAAAGCTTCAAATGCATGATCTCAGAGAAGTTAGGACTAGGATTTTCCTTCCTCCTGCATGTATTTTTATTTCCTCTCGATTTAGCTGGCATCTGACAGTCCAAGGGAGAAAACATTTCAAGTATTTTTTCATCCCACTATTAAGAAGTGCTGATCAAACTAACTTATTTTGTAGCTGTTCTTATGGCAAAACATTCTGTCCTTTAGGCTTTGTTGCCTTGCAGCTACTTTAAAACATCTAGAAGTAACTTTTAATTACGTAGGTAAAAGACTTGTATACTAACAACAATAAGACACTGATGAAACAACCAAAGATGTAAATAAAGGGGAAGACAGATCATACTCATGGATTGGAAGAATATAGTTAAAATGTCCATTCTACCCAAGGCAATTTACAGATTCAATACAATTCCTATTAAATTTCCAATTGCACTTTTCATAGAAATAGAACAAACAATTCTACATTTTGTATGGAATCACAAAAAACCTCAAATAACCAAAGCAGTCTAAAGAAACAAGAGCTAAGCTGGAGGCATCACACTCCTTGATTTCCAATTACATTACAAAACTAGAGTAATCAAAACAGCAAGTGATACTGGCATAAAAACAGACACATAGATCATTGCAACATAATAATGAGCCCAGAAATAAACTTGAGAATATATGGTCAATTAATTTGCAACAGAGAAGTCAAGAATACTTGTGGAAAGTGGAGAGTGGAGAAAGGAAAGTCTCTCCAATAAATGGTATCAGGAAAATTGGACAGCCCCATGCAAAAAAATGGAACTGGACCATTATCTCACATTAAACACAAAAATTAACTGAAAATGGATTAAAGACTTGATTATAAGACCTGAAACCATACAACTGCTAGAAGAAAACATAGGCAGTAGGTTCCTTGACATCAATCTTGAAGGTTATTTTTTGGATTTGACACCAAAAGTTAACAAAAACAAAAATAAAGTGGGATGATATCAAACAAAAATCTTCTGCACAACAAAGAAAACCATCAACAAAATGAAAAGGCCACCTATGGAGTGGAAGAAAATATCTGCAAGTCATATATTTTATAAAATATATAAAGAACTTACACAACTCAATATTAAACACAATCTGATTAAAAAATGAGAAGATCCGAACAGACATTTTTCCAAAGAAAGCACATGAAAAAATGCACATCACTAATCACCAGGGAAATGCAAATCAAAACCACAAGATATTATCTCAGACCTGTTAGAATGGCTGTTATCAAAAAAACAAGAAATGACAAGTGTTGGTGAGGATATGGAGAAAAGGCAAACTTTGTGCAGTGCTTGTGGAAATGTTAAGTTGGCATAACCACTATGGAAAACATTACATAGGTTCCTAAGAAAATTAAACATAGAACTACCATATGATCCAGCAATTTCACTTCTGGATATTTATCCAAAGAAAATGAAAACACTAACTTGAAAAGACATATGCACCTGTATATTCACTGAAGCATTATTCATAATAGCCAAGAAATAGAAACCAGCTAAATGTCTACTGACAAGTAAATGGATAAAGAAAATCAGGTATATATATATATATATATATATATATATATATAAATAAGCTGGAACGAAAATTCGAAATATTGCCACTGACAGCATCATGGATGGACCTTTAGGGCATTATGTTAAGTGAAATAGTCAGACAGAGAAAGACAAATACAGTATTGATCTCACTTATAAACAGAATTTCAAAGAAACACAACAAAACAAAAACCAAGCTCATACGGGCACCTGGCTGGCTCATTCAGTAGAGCATATGACTTCTGATCTTGGGGCTGTGAGTTCAAGCTCCATGTTGGATATAAAGATTACATTAAAAACGAAAAAACAAAAGACACCAAAACCAAAAACCAAGCTCATAGATACAGAGAACAGATTGGTGGGGTTGTCACAGGCAGGGGGCAGGCAAAATGGTCAAAAGGTACAAACTTCTAGTTATAAAGTAAGTTTAAAAAAACCATAATGGTAATAAATTTTCGTCTGCCACAAACAAACAAACAAACAAAGTTAGTCTTGGGGAGGTAATGTACAGCATGGCAACCATAATTAATAACACTGTATTATATATTTGAAAGTTGCTAAGACAAAAATCTTAAAAGTTCTCATCATAAAAAAAAAGAGAAGTTCTGTAAAACTATGCATGGCAATGAATGTTATCTAGACTTATTGTGGTGCCTGTTTGCAATATATATACAAATATTGAATCATATTGTACACCTGAAACTAATTTATGTCAATTATGACTTGATAAAACATAAACAATAAAAAAGTAAAAACACTGGGCTTAAAATTATTTTTTTTAACCATGTCATTAGCTTCTTGTGAATTAAAAAAGCATGAAGCCTACCTTAAGCCTTGGGAGATAGGAAAGGCCAGTCTGCATTGAATTCTGGGTGTTCAGATCAGATCTCTGTTTTCTTTATTGGAACTGACATCCTCTCTCTTGTGAGCTAATGTGGGTAGCTGCTAAAATCAAACATGCCTAGAAACGGTATTGTGTTCTTTACCTTTCTCACTGTCTTTACATGGTACTTTTTGTATTCAGAGTGATTTTTATAATTCTTATAGCATCTCCAGGTAATGGGTAGAGTTTTTAATGCAGTATATAAGGTATACAGAGAAAAGATATGTAGAGTGGCGTTACCTTAAGCATCCTGTGACGTTGTAAAAAATATCAAAATCAAGCAAACCATTTGCTTTGGGGTAGTCTCCTTCTGGCCACCCAGAGAAGGGAATGATGATATTCTCAGTCAGGATGAGCAAGGCTTCTGTTATCATGAGATTCTTGAGTTTGTCATTAGATGACAAATTCCACAGCAAACCTAGAAAAGCAAAAAGTACTATATCAAAACAGCATGGGGATGGGTCAAATGACTGCTGAAAAGATGAGTTAGGGCAGCAGCCCTAGGGCTGTGGCTAGTTGTGTAGAGAAAAGGGTGGCCCCTTTTCCAACTGAAAGAATCAGTTTAGAGTTTGTTAGATGGCAATGAAGCTGATCCATAATAGACACACACACACACACACACACACACACACACACATTATGATATAAAATTATGCAGCTTTTAAATTAATCAGGAATGTGAATAAAAGTTAGAAATCCTTAAACACGTATACTGTTTCTCTTAAAAGATCCTACCACTAAGCTGACCTCACTGAGGTAACAAATTCTGGTCTCACCAACACAGAGGCTTGAAATGATCCTATTGTAATAAAGACTTCTATATTTTTATTTTTGTTTATTTTATTTTTTTAAAAAAGATTTTACATTCTTTTAAAGTGATCGCTACACCCAACCTGGGGCTTGAACTTAAAACCGAGAGATCAAGATTTGCACACTCTACCAACTGAGCCAGTCAGGTACTCCAAGGCTTCAGTGTTTTTAAAGGGTCATCTTTTTCTCCTGTAGTTGCATGGGGAGAATATCTCCCTCTGCCTCCTGCTCCCCACTACCTGCAACTTCCACCTGATATTTGCTGCCCAGTGACAGCAGGAAAGGCTGTTTGAAAGCCTTTGCCTGTACCCCTGCCTGTCACTGGTAGGCTGATCAACATCACCAATTAATATTTATTAAATCCTACCCAATGATAGACTTTCTGCCCTCCTGGAACTTATGTTGGGTATCTCATGAATTTCCTATATTATAGTTTGGCAGTGAAGGAGGTACAAGAGTATTTAATCTACCTGCCAACATGCATGGCCTAAAGCACTGGTCTAAGCATTGTCCTCATTTAACTTTACCTTTCCTCTTGAAATCTCCCCCTTGACCCACCAGTAAAGAGAAAGGCCATATAAGCCAACTCAGAAAGAAATTCATAAGATAAGAGCATACTGTACTTTTCAGGGCATTTGTGAGACAGAGCCTGAAGCTGGGTGCCTCAGAGGGAATACAAAGTGGCACACACATTTAGGATTTGTTTTTCTTACAGATTTGGCATTCAAATACTTCCGATTCAGTGGAAGAATAGCTCTTGCTTGCTATTCCAGTGACTCCCAGCAGGTGTAAAGCTGCCTTACTTTCCTTCTTTCATACCTCAGGAAATGACTAACTCACTATCATCCAGGAAGGCCTAGAGCAGAGAAAGAGAAGCGATCTTCGTTTTCTTCCCTATTCATTCCCCCACCACCCAGTCGGTAATTCCTACTTTTAAAATTTACTGCTTTGTCTGCATAAAAGAAAGAGGAAGCACAGGTATACAGAACAGTCTACGTTGTGAAAAAAGCAAAGGTGCTTTTTGGGGGGGGGTGTGCTGAATTCTGTGGTGGTGTCATCTCCCCTGATTTTAATGACTGAAATAATTGTCTACACAATTAAAGCTTGCTAATTATTCAACCATACTCATATCTGGCCCACCATTTAGAACACTCTAGGCCAAATGCAGTCTTTTGGCCTTAATCAGTTTACTTTGGCTGTGTACCAGTAAGTCATTTCTGAGACCATAACTGAATCCCCACTGCAGCCTACGCAGAACTTCCATCAGATACAGCGACACTGGGGATCTGGTGTCTGGTGAGAGCTCGAATTCTGGCTTGGGGGGGGCGGGGAGCGTCTTTTCCTGATCAAACTAGCCCTGGGGATTTAGGCAGGAGCAGTGTCCCTCAGCCACTGGTTTTGCAACACAATGACTTCATTCCTCCCACTTAGGCTTGAGGGGCCCTGGACGGGGGTAGAATGACAGAACTCCAAAGGTGGCTGAAAACAATGTAGAGGCAGGTCTGAGGTTGAGTTGTGTTTCCTAAGCTACTAAAAAAAGCTAAAAAGAAAAGAGAGAGAAGGTGGGGAAAAGCTTCCTGTTTTAAATAAGCAAACAAATGAACAGTCCCTGCCTGCCAGAGGCTTAAAAATGTAAAGCATAATGACATTTCCTCTTTTTAGAAAGGACCACACAGGGCACTCAAAGGAAAAGTATACCTTACAATAAAAACCAGAAGAAGATTAATTTTAAACAAAGGAAGTGAGATTTTCCTTCAACACTTGATGTCCTTTATAGTTTGGCAAGCAGTATTATTTCTATAAAAATATCTGGTTTGGGAGTATCAGTATAATTTTTGAATTCTTAATATAGGATATCATATAGAAATGTCATGCCTACCAAATTTTGGTATGGCACAAAGCTAGGAAGGAGCTTAAGTGTTCACTAGAGATTTGGGATTATACATAGACACTCCCCTAACATGAGCATACAAAAATCAATAAACAGCCAATTACAGATTGGGAAAATATGTATGACAATACAAGGTTAATATCCCTAATATATAGAGTTCTTATAAATCATTATAAATTCAATTGCTAGTAGAAAAACTAATCCTAGCTAAAAAATATTAGAATCTACTACACATAGGAATGCATTTTCTTGGGATCCCTGGGTGGCTCAGGGGTTTAGCCCCGGGCCTTCAGCCCAGGGTGTGATCCTGGGGCTCCCTGCATGGAGCCTGCTTCTCTCTCTGCCTGTGTCTCTGCCTCTCTCTCTCTGTGTCTCTCATGAATAAATAAATAAATAAAATCTTAAAAAAAAGAAAAAGGAATGCATTTTCTCCAGTAACGAAAGAAATGCAAATTTAACAACTAGATATCATTTTTTTGGTGACTATAAGACAGCAAAACCAGAACAAATGAGTGGAAATTCAAGGGAAAGAGATTCTGGCTCACTGAAAATATCAGTTTCTAAGAGAGCTTTGAAGAAAACAGATCTGTTTGTAAGATCCAGCTCTATTGCTGCAGCTGATAAAAATGAGCTCCTCCTTTATCAAAACATTGACAAGGAGATTTTATCTCAAAGCTAGAGTGTTACACTAGACCAGCAGTTTCCGAATGAACCTCGTGGCATATCAGAATCATATATTCCTGGGCCACATCTCATACTTGCCAGAATCTCAGGACAGATCTTAGGAATTTGTATTTTAAAAAATGATTCCTGAGGCACCTGGCTGGCTCAGTCAGAACACGGGACTCTTGATCTCAGGGTCATGAGTTTGAGCCCCAAGCTAGATGTAAAGATTACTTAAAAAAATGATTCCCATTTCTGGCACTGGGAAACAAATGGGCCAGAAGACCCTTCATAGAACTTCCTTTCAATGACTTGATTCTGGATGTTCTGAGATAACATTAGGGTTTAGATTTTCATTGGTCTCACCTTTAGCTTCTAATCAACTTATTCATAGTGCCTAGGTTTCTATTATTATAGTTCTTTGTTGCAGCTGATAAGCCTGTAATTTTCTATCACTAAGCTCTCATTCAAGGCAAAAAGAAAGAGAAATGGATTCTGGTTAGGGATATGTTTTGAATAATTAGCACTTAGAAGAGAGATAATAATAACTTCATTATCTAGAAATTTGTTGCCAACTGTGATATTTGCAAAAAATACCTAACTTTAGTAAAGGGATCTTATAAGATATTAAAATCCAGTCCGCCCTTGAGGACTAGAAATACGGTTATTTAACAAAGTCTAAATGACACTTAGGTGGCAAAAATTGCGAGTAGTATGATTAAATGAATCCCTATTATCAGTACAGAGGGAGAAGGAAGAGCAGGAGGAAAAAAAGGAGAACCGGTGTGTTTTAACCTTGTTTTGCAAAGTGATCACAAAACAGAGGATTTTTTTTTTTTTATAATTTTCCTTGTGTGGATATACTCCTTTCACCTAAGTTTTGTAAATCTTACCTGCGATACCACACTATCGCAAAAGCCGTTTAGTCCAAGTTATATGAACCCAAGGTAACCTGTTGCATATTACAAATGCAGAATAAAATAATATAGAATTATTTTTAAAGGTGCATAATGAATATTTTATAGTAAAATGTTTCTGCTATTTTTTTTTAATTTTTTTTATTATTATTTATTTATGATAGTCATACAGAGAGAGGCAGAGACAAGGCAGAGACACAGGCAGAGGGAGAAGCAGGCTCCATGCAGGGAGCCCGACGTGGGATTCGATCCCGGGTCTCCAGGATCGCGCCCTGGGCCAAAGGCAGGCGCCAAACCGCTGAGCCACCCAGGGATCCCTGTTTCTGCTATTTTATTAAAATACAGCAGTTCAATTAAATATTTCCATAAAATATGCAGAAGTCAATATGCATTTTCAATAAATCATCGACAAACATGACCCTTCCTTATGTAACACACAGAAGGACAAGAATCTCTTGCTTCATTCTTACTAAGCCAGAGCCCACTCATTTCTGAAAGTGTTCATTACTCAGTGACCCTGAAGATGAACCTCTGAGATCAGTATGTACTGTTCTCATTTCAATTAAAGTACACTACCACGCTCACTTGGTAAGGGAGGGAGAACAATCTCAGAGGGAGTCTTTGATCCTGAAGCCTTTTCATCTGGAAAGGGAAGAGCTTCCCTCTGAGGCTGGTACTGAAAATGCTAGGAAGGTCAGTGAGTTGATGTTTTCTTCCAGCAAACAAAGCTCTGGTACTTATTTTATACATATATAGATATCAAATGTTTAATTGTTTTATATCTTGGCCAGAAAAATCAGGGTCCTATCTGAAAACACACTTGGTTCTCTTATTGGTGTGTAATCTGGATATTCCCAGATCACAAGTCTTTTTTTTGTTTTTTAAGATTTTATTTATTTATTTAGATTTTTAAAAAAACATTATTTGAGAGAGAGAGCATGAGAAAATGAGCATGAATGAGGGGGGAGGGGCAGCGAGAGGGAAGCAGGCACCCCACTGAGCAGGGAGGCTGAGGCAGGGGCAGGATCCCAGGACCCTGCAATCATGACCTGAGCTGAAGGCAGATGCTTAAATGACTGAGCCACCCAGGTGTCCCAAAGATTTTATTTATTTACTTGAGAGAAAATGAGTGGGACAGAGAGGGAGAGAGAATCTGAGGCAGACTCCACGCTGCGTGCAAGGCTGATGTGAGGCTCAATCCCACCACCCTGAGATCATGACCTGAGCTAAAACCAAGAATTGGATGCTTAATTGACTGAGCCACGTGGGTGCTCTCACAAGTCTCTTTCATATGTTCAATCAGAAGTCTCATTTGAGAAAATAACAAATAGCTGTTGTTATTGCAATAAATATACAGGCATGAAATAAGTGGCATCCTAATATTAAAGGATGCAAAAGTAGTTCAGTGGAAGCCTTTCAAAACTCCACTGGGGGGAGGGCGGGAGACAGGGAGTAAAGTATGGAAAGATGGCATCTGAAAATGCTTCAAAGGAAAAGACACCTATTGAAAGATGAGAGGGTTCACCAGATGGTCAAGGTGTGGAAAAGGATTCTAGTCCAAGAAACAGCACAAAAGATACCAAGATAGAAAAGAGACATGGAACAGACCAGCAAAATCCTCGAGGATTTCAGAACCTGAGCTGGAAGGGTATGAGAGGAGACACTGGTTGCCTATGGTCACCAAGTTCACATCATAAAATCTTAGTATGGCATACTACACAGCATGGACTCTACCTTATAGTTAATGGGGAGGACAATGGGCAGAATTTTCATATTAGAAAGAAATCATTAGGAGCAGAGTGGTGGATCGAGTGGGAATGTGCAATACTGAATCAGAGGGGCAGTAAGAAGCTACTGCAATAGTAGACCAGGGGTGTGAAGAAGACTGAATCATGTCAGTGGCAAGTGGAGAGAGAGGAAGGCTCAGAGAAGAATGAAAGAGCTCTCTGATCTGAGATTCTTAAAGATAAACCCTTTCCCAAAGAACTGTAAAAATGAGTCACTCTCTGCCCCAGAAACAGTAGGTGAGAGCCACTTTCATACAGCAAAACATGCAGATAAAACTAGGTTCAAATCTGGGCCTTGTGCTCTGCCAGTTGTGTAATCTTGGGCAATCTACTTACCACCCTAAAGTGTCACACTGATCATGCGGAAATCAACAATAATGCCTTATGGAGATGTCAAGGGGAACAAAGATGAAAAATGGAAAGTCCTAACTTAGTGGCAAGCATGTAAAAGAGGCTCAATAAAAAGATGTTAAAAAAAAAAAAAAAGATGTTCACCAAATAGATAAGATTCACATATATGGTTGCTCGCTTTGTGTTTCTAAACTAAGATATAAACATGTCTACATTAAGTCAACAATTTATTTCTGAGGCCCCGAAAGCACTTATTTAGCTGTTCTATTAATAGAGCTAAAGGAAGTTATTTGGAAGGATTTGTATCAAACATTCAAGTATTAACTCAATTCAATTAGCATGTAATGAGCACCCTCTGGTAGGGGTGAACAAGCCAAGTTCTAGAAATCCTGAGAATTGCACAATAAACCTCCATTTATCAGCTCTGTAGATTATCTAAAGATAACTGAATGGTTTCTATGGCATTAATACCACAGAATGTTCTCTGACTGTAGTTTCCTATTGCCTAAACAAGAGAAGAGGAAGCGTGGTTCAATGGATTACTTCCTTGACACACACCACAAATCCTCCCAAGTTCTCTGGCTACAATACACCCTAACCTCAATACTCTATTATCAAACTCCCTCTACATGACCAGCGGCTTCTTTTTGCTTCTTTGCTTTGCTAATAATGTTCATTTTGCTGGGAATGACTTTCATTCTCCCTCAAAACACCAGTTCAAAGTGTATCCTATCCTTCTTTTAAAGTCCAGAATGAAACATATCTCCTTCGAGAAGTCTTTATTTGACTGTAAAACAGTAAAAAAAAATTATCTGTTTGCTATTCTCTTATGTTGTCATTACTATATTTTAATGGAGGAAATGTTAGGTTTTAACTATGAGGTTTAGTCTTTTTTTTTTAAGTGCCAACCACCACATAATTGTTCATGTGTTAGCAGAGGGAAAAGAACATGTACAACCTCTCTAGACTGATTCCCATTGCTTGGCACTTGAAGGCAGCCCTGTAAATGCTGGCTGAATGAATGAATGAATCAATGAATGTGTGTGATCACTCTTAATTTC
Source organism: Vulpes lagopus (assembly GCF_018345385.1). Taxonomy (NCBI): domain Eukaryota; kingdom Metazoa; phylum Chordata; class Mammalia; order Carnivora; family Canidae; genus Vulpes; species Vulpes lagopus. Next base: position 29,633,466 of record NC_054844.1, read on the forward strand.
TGTAGGTGTTTTAATATAAATCATAAAGATGGAAGGAAACTTCCCATGGGACATGATAGGATGCTGGCAGAAGGGCAGCATGGTACCACTCTTCATACAGTTTTATAAAATTAAATATATTAAGTTAGAAAAATATGTGATTGTTTTAAGATATAAATGGGCAGAGAAGATAGAATGACATTTCTACAGAAAAAAGGGCTGTATGGTAAAGTGGACACAGCGGAAGTACAGAATATATTCAGTTTAAAACAACATTTGTGAGATACCTCCTTTTAAGGTGAACTGAGTGGAAAAATTAAAGGGGGAGACAGGGCAGCCCTGGTGGTGCAGTGGTTTAGTGCTGCCTGCAGCCTGGGGTGTGATCCTGGAGACCTGGGATCGAGTCCCATGTCGGGCTCCCTGCATGGAGCCTGCTTCTCCCTCTGCCTGTGTCTCTGCCTCGTTCTCTCTCTCTCTCTGTGTGTCTCTCATGAATAAATAAATAAAATCTTAAAAAAAAAAATAAAGGGGGAGACAAACCATAAGAGACTGCTAACTCTGGGAAACAAAGGGTAGTTGAAGGGGAGGTGGGCAGGGGGTTGGGGTGAGTGGGTGACAGGCACTGAGGGGGGCACTTGATGGGATGAGCACTGGGTGTTATGCTATATGTTGGCAAATCGAACTCCAATAAAAACAAATGTAAAAAAAAAGAACTTTTAAAATAAGTAACACTGTCAAGAATTATTATTTACAAATACATTAAAAAGGGTTAACTCCTTTGGACCCTACTTTCCTCATCTGTAAAATTGAGATTTAACCACCCAATAACACCTAAAAATATCTCAAAATTTTTTCATGATAATTAAATTAAAAATGTACGTTTACTACCTGGGGCACTGAATGTTCTTAATTTAAGTTTTCCCAGGGCAACCAACACTACTGACAATCGCACTCAGTAATGCTTCTCACACTCTGTAAGGTGTGCAGGGAGCGTCAGCACAGAGCAGATGGTGACGGCAGGAAGGGCAAGCTTGAACATCAATGAACCATTTTCTCCTCGACTGTAGGTACTATTCACTTAAATGAAACTAGGTCTGTCTTCTCCATGTTTCAAGGATTACTAAAACTGTTGATTTAATTCTATCAGTTTATTTCATCTTTTTAATCTATTGACAGAAAAATGGTATTTACCTATGCAACTCAGTATTTTGAAATATGAAGTAGAGCGCTAGAAAAAAAACCCACATCCAGCCACTCTCATTCTTTTTTCATTTTTTTTTTAGGGTTCAGTGATGGATGGGCTAGGGAGCAGTTATTTTGAGGGGTCCAGGCAATGGAAGGATTAGAAAACAGTATTTCTTATATTTTGACTATTTGGTTAAATTGATCTTTTTTTTTTTTTTTAAGATTTTATTCATTTATGATAGTCACAGAGAGAGAGAGAGGCAGAGACACAGGCAGAGGGAGAAGCAGGCTCCATGCAGGGAGCCCGACGTGGGATTCGATCCGTGGTCTCCAAGATCGCGCCCTGGGCCAAAGGCAGGCGCCAAACCGCTGTGCCACCCAGGGATCCCTAAATTGATCTTCTACATTAGGACACTATTTGACTCCCTGACTTGCTTTCTTTGTATAGATCCAGGGCGTGGATTATTGAATAAATAGTAAAAATAATTGGGTGTGGCTCCTCTTGAGTCTCTTCAGAGACTCAAACTGATGCGGATTTCCATGCAGTGAGTCTTGCAAAGTTGTTTTAAAAACATGTAGTCAAAGTCACAGTTTTTCTTATGTGTACTGAGCAAAAGCCTCAAAATAACTTCCCCTTCAGAAAAAAAGGAATTCAAACTTCACCTGAATTTGACTTCTAACTCAGCAAGGTGACAATGTTCCTTGAAAGCCACCTCTCAGATAATGATGAGCCCATCAAGCACTGGTTGTGGGAAGCTTAAGAAAAATAGAGAGCATAACATACCCAGCTGGGGTACCCTGCTCTACGTCCTTTCATATTCTGTGAGCACTACCTGTTATTTGCTTTTTAGTCTCCAAGTCTCTGGTTTGCTTCAGCACCTGGAGTAGCCGAGGTACCCCGTTGAGTTCAGCTACCTCCAACTTGTTGTCATTATCTTCAAATACCAAGTTTCTCAAAGCCCCACACACGGCTCGCTGAACATCTTCATTCTGAATTTTCAGGAGCTGCAGAAGCTTGGGGATGCCACGAAGCTGATTGACCTGGGGAAGAAGTGGATGCGTATTTCAGGTATTTATTCTGACGTGGCATCAAAAACGTTCATTGCAATATGAATGAACACACAAAGTTCAGTACTGTGGATTAGAACCCCCATCAAATAACAAAGGAGACATAGCCTGAGACTCACAGCATAAGGTATATGCCTACAATCTCACTGAGGAGCTAACAATAAATTTGAGAAGACTGAAACCTGTGAGATAATTGAAAGAGAAAGTTAAAGTGATAGAAGGTGGGTAAGTGATAGCTATGTGAATGAAAAGAGTTAAGTTATAAAAGCCTTGAGCATAATGAAGATGAACAGACTTGGGAATGTGAGGAATAAAGAGTTTTATGGAAGAACAGCACATATTACATGAGTATTTTTTTTTTTTCCAGGACAGAACTTTACAGTCAATATAAACAAACAGATCTCACTTCATTAATGGTAGAAATAAAGATTCATTTACCATGGCGATGGTAGTAGCAAAGCAAACTAATCCTAAATGCCAGCTATTTTTACGATCAATTGCTTTGGGTACTTAAAGATTTACATACAAATTATGCAAACAATTTAAGTAAATAATGTAACTTTATACTTTTTGATATGCTATTTTTAAAATATTTCTTTCTCCTATCGAAATATGCAAGAAAGAGTGTGCTGTCTGTTAGAGCCAGAACTACGAATAGAAACATAGATGGCTTAGATTCTGAAATGTATGGTTGTTTAAGAAGAGGCAAATAATGGCAATCTGAGCAAGGTGATTTTATATTTCAGGCTGCAAATATTATCTAAAAAAAGAAAATCAAGAGGTGGACATGGGGCTGCTAAAGAGAAATGTTAAGTTGCAGACTGAGGGCTTTCTTTCTCATAGTCTTCCACTGGCATCTGATGTAGAAAAATTTTGTTTTTTAGAGAGAGCAAGAGAGATCGTGAGTGGGGAGGGACAGAAGGAAAAGGAGAGAAAGAAATCCCAAGCATGGTGAGTGTGGTGCCCAATGCAGGGCTCGATCTCACAACCCTGAGATTATGATCTGAGCCAAAATCAAGAGTCCGATGCTATTCAACTGAGCCACCCAGGAACCCCCAGAAAATTTTAGTAAGAACTTTTGGTAAAGATCTCAGTCACTTTCTCCATCTTAATGCAGACATTTTTAGGATATAACTGTGAATGAGCAGGAGTTTCCCTTTCAGATGAAGTTCATCACCTACAAATGATGCCCTAACTGCACAACAGTTCGTGCTCCAGGGCCCAGTAACGCCTTTTCATATTTTCTACGTATCATCAAAATCCAGTTTCCTGGGGGATCCCTGGGTAGCTCAGTGGTTTAGCACCTGCCTTTGACCCAGGGAGCTATCCTGGAGTCCCGGGATCAAGTCTCACATCGGGCTCCTGGCATGGAGCCTGCTTCTCCCTCCTCCTGTGTCTCTGCCTCTCTCTCGCTCTATGTCTATCATAAATCAATCAATCAATCAATCAATCTTTAAAAAAAATCCAGTTTCCCTTTCATAGACAGATAAATGGTATTTAAGACATAATTTTCCAATATGACATCTTCCTTTGCTAGGATTGGGAAGAAAACTAGCAAGGCAAGAATAAAAGTCAAGGTTTAAAAATAATAACTGTGATAATAATAATAATAAAACACAGATAATGACTCCTCCACCCACTTCCAGGTGTTGGCATAGTATTAAGAGTTTCATATACATTATCTAATTAATAGCTTGTTACGAACCTTAAGAGAGAAGTACTCTTAGGACGCCTGGTGGCTCAGTCACTTAAGTCCATGTTGGGCATGGAGCCCTGCTGAAAATTCTCTCTCTCCTTCTCCCTCTGCCCATCCCCCCTTCCTTCTCTTGAGAGAGAAAGAAAGAGAAAGAGTGAGAGAGGAGAGAAGTAGTCTTTTGGTCCCTTTAAGGTTTCACTGGTAGTAATGACTACTACTACTTATCACTCCCTTCAGAGGGGACATTCATTTGCAGAACAGGATACAATTGGTAGACTGGTCACAGCAATTTGGTTGGGCTATGTCTACAGCTATTTTAATATATTTGTGTGACAATGCTAATGAGAAAGATTTCTTCACTATCAATTAATTCTGGTCCCGCAGATCACTATTTGATCACTTCATCTATTCCCATTATTACACTTCCTTAAAAGCAGAAAGGCACAGTTTATTTTAAAAACTGTCTGTAACTCACAGGTTTCTCTAATTTCATCAATTTCTTTTTTTTTTTTTAAAGATTTATTTATTTATTTATTATAGACGGGGGTGGGGGTGGGGGTGGGGGCAGAGACACAGGAGGAGGGAGAAGCAGGCTCCATGCCGGGAGCCCGACGTGGGACTCGATCCAGGGATTCCAGGATCACAACCTAGGCTGAAGGCGGCGCTAAACCGCTGAGCCACCCACGGATCCCCCTAATTTTATCAATTTCTATTTCATAGTTAGGTTTTAAGGTGGTTAAGTTTACACTCTATCAACTTCATAAATGCCACCTATACTAAATCTTCGCGCTAGCAGTATAAACATCAGACACAAAAAGAAAATCCTGTTTGTCCTGAAGGTACTTTGCAAACTTAAGAAATATTTTATTACTTAATTTATAATTTATAAGTTGCCTTCTTCAAAATATGTGAAGTGGCTTACTGGCCATATTGCATTTCCAGATGCAATTATGGAATTAGCCAGAGTAGCATGTGGAAGCCTCCACTGTCCTGACTGAGGTGGGAGGGTGGGGGGCTCAGACGGCAGGTTTCCCTTACCCTGTCACCTTTATCCCTTTGGCTTTCAGCACTTGCTCTAGCCCGGAAAGAAGGAATTGCAGACACACCATGCTCAGATAAAGGCTGAAATCTGCCACAGCTCTAGTTACTGTAGAATTTGACTCCAAGTGTCTGGCACCTATCCCAAATTTAAAAAAAGACTTTGGTTTCTTTTATCCATTTTATCAAGCAGATTGATACAAAATCAGTATCAAATGCAAGAAGTTGATGATATTTTCCTCACTGCATATAACTAGAAGGATGGTTGATGATGGATCTATATGTACTAAGACCAATGTCAAATGTACTGTCCTCGCGCCTTTAAATTCAGGGAAGCAGATGTGGGACCAGAGAGGTTGCCTGTGTTTCCCAGTTATACTGAATCCTTGGGGGATCTGTTCTCCCTCTGGGGAAAGGAAAAAAGAAACAGACTAGCATGAATGTCTCAGAACTTCAAGAGAGCTTTCATTTGAGATCATTTCTAAATATACGGAAGGGCTCTATTCTGATTCTCTTTGCTGCCAACCATAAAATAAATAATGAGGATTTCTGGTGGCAAATAAGCAGAGGGAACAGACTGACTCCTTTGGGGCAAGGGCTCCCTTGTGCCCTGTGCCTTTGCTCTCTCTCTCTTTCCTGTCTAGAATGTTCTGACCACTATGCCTAACTTCTGGCAAAGCCCTTCTCATCCTGCATAAGCTGGCTCAAATGTCACCTCTGTGAAATGTCACTCCTCTTCTCTCTTTTCCTTACCATTAGAATTAGTCACTCCCTGTAAATTGGTTTAACATTTCAGGAAGAAAATTGGCAATATGTGTCAAAAACTTTAAAAGTATTCTCTTCTAGTAACCTTCACGAGGAAATAATTTGAAATGCACACACAAGTAATCGTAACTACATTATTTATAATAGTGAAAACTTTAGTGAAACCATAAAGTTTCAACAACACGGAAGACTGGTTAATGATTGTCACACATCCTTATGTTGAAGTTTCCATGGGAGAGGCAGAGCAATTTTAGAACTGACCTATATTTTATTAGTCATTACAGTTCCCTCACCAGTCAAATGGAGATTATCTAAGATTAACAATCTGCACGCTAGGTATATAGTACTCGCTCAACACATAGTAGCTATTACTATCACCGTTAATATGCCACCATTAATATGAGGTATGCAGAATATTGCTAATGTTATGAGAAAGTGCTTAAGATACAGTGTTACTTGGGGGATCCCTGGGTGGCTCAGCTGTTTGGCACCTGCCTTTGGCCCGGGGCGTGATCCTGGAGCCCCGGGATCTAGTCCCGCATCGGGCTTCCTGAGTGGAGCCTGCTTCTCCTCTGTCTGTGTCTCTGCCTCGCTCTCTATCTGTGTCTCTCATGAATAGATAAATAAAAAAAATCTAAAAAAAAAAAAAAAAGAAAAAAGAAAAAAGATACAGTGTTACTGAAAAAAACTGTATAAAATATCTATGTATTTCCATTCAAACACAGAACATAAAGAAGGAAATGAAATTAGTGAGCTTGAAACAAATGATGGGGGATAAGTTATGAAAGCAGCTTGTTATTTTGTATTTTTTTAAACAAGCATATATTTGTGCATATTTTAAAAAATCAAACAAAAATATCCCTACAAACAAAGCTACATATTCAATTTGATTACAGCTATGTAAATACATGCATTTAAAAAGTTAGAGAACAAAACCAAAATGATAACAATAGTGGCAACTGTGGGTATGTTTTTTCTTCCTTTTTTTTTTAATTTCTCAAATTCTGAGCAATGAGTTTATAATAAGATTCTCCAAGGCAGTTACGGCAATCAATACGTCAGTGATGAGATCTGAAGCAGGCATGGAAATAAGGCCAGTTTTAGAAAGGTCTTGCAAATTAAATTAAGAGGTTTGTCCCTTCTCCTACAGGCAGTGGGGCAGCTATTGGAAAGGTCTCCCTTGGTGCTGTAAGGTGACTGTATCAGAAGTGGTTAAGAATGGAGGAAGGAAGATTAACCAGGAAGCAGCTAGATTAACAGAAAACATCGTGATAGGAATGAGCATAGTAGCACTGAGTGGGGAGGCACAGATGTGGGTAGGTTCAAGACACTTTTAGTAGCAGCACTAATAGATCTTAAAAACTGCATGAATATGAGTAATGTTGAGAGGTAAGAATAAAAGAAAGTTCAAAGTCTCTGTTCAAGTTTTTGTGTAACAGCATCTGGGTGAACTACCACTCACCTACGCAGGAAATAATATGTTCTGATTCATTACTTCGGGGCAGGCATTGTACCATTATCCAACTGCTCTGACTGCATTCTCACAATTCTTTCTAGTAGGACTATTATTTCAACTTTAAAGGTAGGAATGCCGAGGCTCAGAGAGGTTAAATATCTTGCCCAAGGTCACTGAGGTAAATAAAATAGGGTGCTGGGTTCACCCTGTCCAAGTGACTCCTGAGAGCTAACATTCAAACCACCAATGGTCCTGCCTTTCAACCCAGTCGGAAGAACAAGTTTCGAAGGAGGGTTGGATACTAGAGATGAAAAGCAAAGGAAGATAATGTGTTCATTTTCTAAAAATGCTGATGTTGAGTCCAGTGGGATGTCCAGGAAACAGATGGATGCATGGTTTGAAGCCCAGGGCAGGGATATGGGCTGGAGATGCAGTGAGTCATCAGGATCTTTATCACATGCGAATGGAAGATGTGTGAGTGGATGAAGCAGGTCAGGAGATGGTGTCAAGTAAGAAAAGTCCCAGGAAAGGATCTAAGGGGCTGGAACCCACAATCCCAAGATCAAGCGTCACATGCTCTATTGGCTAAGCCAGCCACGTACCCCTGTAATGGTCTTTTATACATAAGTTTAAACACTATAGCACCATGCTTAATGTCAGCAGGATTGTGTTAATGTTCTTGGGTTATAATTCTTAATTTTTACTACCATGCATATATATTTTTAGGTTTCAGTGTGATTTTCATGTTTCATTATTCTCAAAACCAGTGTTTATCCTAGCCTTAAAATAAGAGCCAAGAAGGCAAGCACATTAATCCTATATGTAAGCAAAATGATATTTATAATCAAATTAGTAACTTAAGAGATAGTAGGAATCTAGCTCAACTTGAGTAACAAAAGAAAAACTCAAGTATTTCCAGATTAGAAAATGAAAGCATGCATAATAATGCCCAGTTTTTTTAAGTTGGAAATAAAAAAAGATTTAGGGGTGCCTGGGATGGTTAAGTGTCTGCCTTCAGCCCAGAACTCAGAGTCAGGAGCCTGAGGTCCTGGGATTGAGCCCTACATCAGGCTCCCAGTCCCTTGAATAGTCTTCTTCCTCTGCCTCTCCCCCTACTCATGCTCTCTCTCTCTCTCTTAAATGAATAAATAAAATCTTTAAAAAAATTTAGACATTTATCTGATTTAGGCAGAGAAAGGACTAATTTTTAGGCTAATTCTCTTCATCTGTATGTATAAAGAAAATTCATTACTAGCTAAATATATAATTTTTAAAAAATCCTTACTCATTCTTCCCATGGAACAAACATAGACAAAGGGGCATTTAGAAATACGTAATAATTATATAGCTTTTTTTAAAAAAAGATTTTATGTATTTATTCATGAGAGACACAGAGAGAGAGGCAGAGACAGAGGCAGACGGAGAAGCAGGCTCAACGCAGGAGCCCGATGTGGGACTCGATCCCAGGACTGCGGGATCACGCCCTGGGCCGAAGGCAGATGCTCAACTGCTGAGCCACCCAGAGGTCCCAATAGCTTTTAAAATAAAAAATATTCTAGAGGCGGGAATAGGTTTTTTTTAAAGCAATACCTAAAATACAGATGCCATGAATAAAAACATTGACAAATCTGACTTCAGAAGAATTTTTAAATCTTGCATGATGAAAGATGCCATAAGTTGCATAACACTGGTTTATATATAACTTGCACAATAGATAAAGAACTCCTACAAATCATTAAGGAGATACAGATCTAGGTAGAAAAAAATAGTCAACAGAACTCTTTTGTCTGACTCTACTTAACTGATCTGCAGGATCTACATTCTTTATTCCCTCTGTGAACCCTATGGATACTCTGAGTACTATCAAAGCTGGTAGGTTACTCTAGGTTGAGCTTTGCACCCCTATTTCTATTAGTTGAATTACATGTTTACCAAGGATAATTTAGGCATGTTTCCCAACGTATTTAGTTCAGCTGTACTTGTAACTGTAATCATTTATTTACCTGTTCTGAAAATGAATGAAGTGTGAAAAGAATTCTGTCTCTCTGAAAACTAATCTGTGTGCTCTGGAAAGACTAGATAAAGGTAGGTGGCTTTAATAAACCTCAAATTATTTTTGGATAAAATTAATGTAAAAGACTAGGAAAAATGTAAAAATCCAGAAGGATTTGAACTCAGGTGAATTAATGTCATTAGGTTCTCATTTCACTTTATTCTTTATTTTTTTAAAGATTTTATTTATTTATTCATGAGAGACACAGAGAGAGAGGCAGAGACACAGGCAGAGGGAGAAGCAGGCTCCATGCAGGGAGCCTGACGTGGGACTCGATCCCGGGTCTCCAGGATCACGCCCCGGGCCAAAGGCAGGCGCTAAACCACTGAGCCACCCGGGCTGCCCTCACTTTAATCTTTAAAGTTACAGATGATACATAATGGGCATTGTTTATGAAAGATTATGACAAACGCTGTAATTGTGTGTGTGTGTGTATGTGTGTGTGTATGGTATGTGTGTGTATAATTAAGTTTTTTCTTTGTAACTCTGATTAAATGACCAACTATGAATCTTGATTTCAAAAAACAGGAAAATTTCTACCATAAAGAGATAGCTTTTTTTCATCATTAGATTAACAGAAACAAACAAAAAAGAATAATCTCGTGTTAGTGATGTTACATATAAGACACAATGTTGATGGGTTGTAAATTTACACAATTTGGGGGAGAATTTATTAGGGAATTATTTATCAAAATTGATAATGACTCAACAATGAGAAGGACTGGATTTGCCTATTACCTGAAACAATTTTTAAAAATACATAAAACATGCAATGGTTTCAATAATTGGACATGTAGCAATGACGGATCATGATCCCTAAGGGATGGAAAACAAGCAAGGTGAGCCCCACTGCTGTCAAAGATCATGGTCTTGAGAGAGTTCTCAGGCTATAATGTGGCTAGGGAAAACTCAAATGGAATTCAATAAGTAGAGTTGAGGAGACAGAGTGCAGAATTGGGGATTAAGTAGTCCTAGAATAAATCCTGCTCTGGTCCCACCTAACAAATCTCAAAAGCAAGATTTGAAAGGATCAAACTGTTCTCAAGTAACTACATCCTAGAACAAAGCTCAAGCATGTTTACAGAAATATAAAAATACCCAGCATCCAACAAGGTAAAATTCATAACATTTAGCATTCAATGAAAAATTTCCAGGTATGCAAAGAAGAAATGAACGCAGATATCAGAATTAGCAGACAAGGTCATTCAAGCAGCTATCGTAATAGTCTTTTATAAGTTCAGAAATCTTGAGGAAAGATGGAACATGTTAGGTAGAGAAAGAAGATATAAAAAAGACTCAAATTTAACTTTTAAAAGGGAAAACTATAATTTATGAACTAAAGAAACCCCAAATGAAACTAATGGCATATTAAACATTGCAGAAGAAAGGATTAGTGAATTTAAAGCACAGAAACTAAACGTATCTAAAAGGAAGCATACAGGAAAAACTGAAGAAAAAGAATAGAATATGGATGAACTATGAGATAACTTCGAGTGGCCAAATATGTATGTAACTAATTCCCAAAGGAAGGACAGAAAAAATATTTGAAGAATTTATGGTTGAAAATGCCAACCAAAACTCCAAAATGTGATGAAAAATAAAAGTTTGTAAGTTTAAAGAAGCTCAGTGAACTCCCAAGCCCAAGAAACCTATGGAAAACTACATCTAAGCACATTGTGACCAAACTGCTCAATACTAATGATAAGGAAAAAAATCTTAAAAGCTGCTTGGGTGGGTGGAGAGAGAGACAGTATGTACAGAGGAACAATAAAGATGACAGATGATTTCTTGTCTGAAGCAACACAAGTGAGAGGACTGTGAAGCAACAACTTTGAAGTATTAGAACAAAAAACTGTCATCCTAGGATTCCACTGCTAGTGAAAATATCTTTCAAAAGCAAAGACAAAATTTCTTTTCAGACATACAGAAGTTAAAATAGTTAATCACCAGGAGACCTGCACTAGAATAAATGTTAAAAGAAAATTCTTCAGGCAAAGAGAAACAACATACAACATCTACACAAAGAAATTGAAGAAAACTAGAACAACATAGATGAAATGGACAAAAGCTTTGAAAGGCACTAACTACCAAAGTTCACTAGGAAGTATACATAGCCCTAAGAGCCCTGTATCAATGAAAGAAACTGAATTTATAGTTTATAGTTAGGAACCTAGTTAGCCTCCTTAACACAGCAGGCAGTGTGTCAGTCTCATGATCTGAAGATAGTTAATCTCTCACAAGAAAACTTCAGGTCCAACTAGCTTCACTGGTAAATTCTACCAAACATTTAAGAAAGAAATAATACCAATTACAATCAAACTTTCAGAAAACTGAAGAGGAGAGAACACTTCCCAATATATTCTATGAAGCTAATATTACTCTCAATCCAAAATTGGACTAAATCATTACAAGAAAAGAAAATTACAGATCAATATCCTTTACAAATGTAGCTGCATAATTGCTTTCACAGAATTTTAGCAAATCTAATTTTAAAAAGTAACAGTACATCATGACCAAGTGGGATTTATCCCAGGAATGGGATAACATTTAAAAATCAAAGTAATTAACCATATTAGCAAAATTAAGATAAAAACCATAGAAATATTTTAATGAGCAAATAAAACATTGGATAAAATCCAATAACCATTCCTGAGTAAAAAACCAAAACCAAAACTGTAAAATTAGGGATAACATACAGATGGCCGACATACAGAAAACATGCTCAGCATTCTTTTTTTTAAAATAGATTTTATTTATTCATGAGAGACACAGAGAGAGGCAGAGACATAGGCAGAGGGAGAAGCAGGCTCCTTGCAGGGGAGCCTGATACGGGAATCCATCCCAGGACCCAGGATCATGCCCTGAGCTGAAGGCAGATGCTCAACCACTGAACCACCCAGATGCCCCTGTGCTCAGCATTCTTAATCATCAGGGAAATGAAAATCAAAACAGTAATAAGATATCACATCATGCCTGTCAGAATGGCTATTACTGAAAAGACAAGAAATAGTAAGTATTGGCAAGGATGTGGTAAAATGGGAACTCTTGTGTATTGTTGGTGGGAACAATACAACATTCTTGTGCATTGTTGGTGGGAACATAAATGGTACAAACACTCTGAAAACATTATGGAGGATCCTCAAAAAATTAAAAATAGAACTACCTTATGATTCAGTAATTCTACTTCCGGGATATTTCAGAAGGAAATGAAAACATTAACTCAAAAAGATAAATGAACTCTCATGTTTACTATGGCATTATTTACAATACTCAAGACATGGAAACAACCTGAGTACCCATTGACAGATATACACAATGGAGTATTATTTAGTCATAAATAAGAAGGAAATCTTGCTATTTGCAACAATATGGATGGATCTTGAAGTCCATTTCATTATGCTGAATGAAAAAGACAGTGAACAAATACTATATGGAATCTGAAAACAAATAAACAAAAAACAAAATCAAAGATACAGAGAATAGATTGGTGGTTGCCAGAGGTGGAGGGTTTGACATGGGTGAAATGGGTGAAGATGGTCAAAAGGTATATACTTCCAGTTATAAAATAAGTCATGAAGATGTAATGTACATCATGATGACTACTTATTAATATTGTATTGTATATTTGGAATTCCTAAGAAAATAGATCTTAAAAGTTCTCATTACAAGAAAATTTATAACTGAATGATGTATGGTAACTGGACTTGTGGTAATAATTTCACAATATATTACATACATCATATCATGTTGTACACCTGAAAATAATATAATGTTATCTACATTATTATCAATATAACCCAATTATAATTCAATTTTTAAAAAGCAGGAAAAAGAAATGGTGTTAAAAATACTAAAATATAAAACTTTTTCCTTCCTTCCTTCCAAAAAAACCACATAAAAATCCCTCAGATTAAATTCCTAAAAACAAACGAACAAAAACTTACAAGTTGCACCATCCACAATAGTGAAAGAATAACGAAATGCTTCCCCCTATGATCAAGAACTGGACATGTCCACCCTCACTTCGTTTTAACATTGCATTAGAGGTTCTAGCCAATACAAAAAGAAAAACTATGTAAGTCATCCAGATTAAAAAGGAAGAAACAAAAAGAAACAAAACTGTCTTTATTAGTAGATGGCATGATCTATGTATAAAATCTGATGAATCTACAAATATGCTACTAGAACTAAGAGTCATTTCACAGTAAAATTACAAAATATTGCTAAGAGCAATTAAAGAAGACCCACTAAATGGCTAAATATACCATAGTCAGGCATCAGAAGACTCAATAATGTTTAGATGAAAATTCTCCAATCTTAAACAAAATCCTATCAGTTTTTTCATAAAGAAATAGATTCTAAAATTCATGGGACTGCAAAAGAACTAGAATAGCCAAAATCACTCAAAAAAGAACAAAGAGGACTAACATTAGCAAACTTCAATATAAAACTATATTGATATATAAAACTATGTAATCAAGACAATATATTAGCATGAAGATAGACCAATAATATATCAATGAAATAGAATAAATACGTAGTGCAAAAACAGACTCACATATATGTAATCAATTCCTTTTCAACAAAGGCACAAAAAACAGTTTAGACTTGAAATAATAGTCTTTTCAACAAATGGCACCTAAACAATTGCACATATGTCTTTTAAAAGGAACTTCAGTCCACATCTTGCAATATATATACAAAAATTCATCCCAAATGGATCATAGACCAACTATAAAACCTGACACTCATAAAACTTCTAGAAGAAAATATAGATTATCTTTGTGTCCTTAGAGTAAGTGACCAGAAGAATTTCTTGATACACTCTGAAAAGCACAATCCATAAAGGAAAAAATTTATAATTAGACTCCAACCAAATTAAAAACTGTTAAAAAATGAAAAGACAAAATACAACTAGGAAAAGTATTTCCAAATCACGTATCTGAATAAAAAAGACTTATACCCAGAATACATAAAGAACTGTCAAAATTCAATGACAAGAGAACAAAAACAGAAATAAAAATGGGCAAAAGAACTGTAATGAGCTATCACCTCATACCTGTCAGAATGGCTAAAATCAACAACACAAGACACAACAAGTGTTGATGAGGATCTGGAGAAAAGGGGACTCTCTTATACTGGTGATGGGAATGCAAACTGGTACAGCCACTGGGGAAAACAGTATGGAAGTTCCTCAGAAAGTTAAAAATAGAACTATCCTACAATCCAGCAATTGCACTACTAGGTATTTACCCAAAGAATACAAAAATACTAATTCAAAGGGGTACATGGACCTGGACATTCATAGCAGGATTATTTACAATAGCCAGACTATGGAAACAGCCCAAGGGTCGATTGACTGATCAATAGATAAAAAGGATGTGGTATATATACACAATGGAATATTATTTGCCCATAATAAAGAATGAAGTCTTGCCATTTGCAATGATGTGGCTGGAACTAGAGGGTATTATGCTAGATCCCATTTTGGTGTGGTCTGTCCTATAGAACACTTATGCTAGGGTGCCTGGGTGGCTCAGTCAGTCAGGTGGGCTCCTGATTTTGGCTCAGGTCATGATCCCAGGGTCATGAGATTGAACCCCACATCAGCCTCCACCTTCAGTGCAGAATCTGCTTGAGATTCGTTCCCTCTCCTCGCCCTCTCCCAAATAAATAAATAAAAAATTTTTAAAGTCTCTAGACTTTTTAAAAAATTAAGTTATTTAAAATTGACCTATAATTGACATTTAACTCAATAAAGATTTTTAAAAATTTAAATAAATTATTGGTTTCAGTTTACACGGCCACCATAACAGATGCAAAAGCAAGATAATTTTAAACTGGATTTAAGATGATACTCACCCTTTTCCGTGCTTCAGATTTCTGGAAGCACTCGTGCTGTATGAAAGTAGCTGCAGCAGAAATTCTGGGTGGTGGTGTGTGGTCTGCATCGAGCATACTCACTGCTCGCTCTAGAGTCATCTCCATGTCTGCATTCCTAGACAAACAGTCACAGATTCAGCTGAATTCCAAACCTGCTCCCTCTTGCCTACCAATATGATCCTCCAGAAATGACTCGGCTAATATCCTAAAGCACCTAGAATATCTGAGCCTTGGTTTATTCTTTATTCAAAAGAAATCAGCACCTGAGATCAGAAGGCAGCCAGCAGTAGAAATATTCCAGCTCTGGTCAGAATGGCTTCTGAAAATGTCACTGAATTGAGCAGAATTGTAATATATACCAAAGAAAGAAAATCAACTGTTTAAGATAAATATGTGTGTTGTATGATAATAAGATATTAAAAGGTCACTTTAAAGGCACAATAAGGGATGCCTGGGTAGCTCAGTCAGTTGCTCAGGCCTAGAATGAAGCTGCTTAAAAAAAAATAACAATAAAGATTAAATAAATAAAGGCACAATAAAGCTTTACATGGACTTTAAAATTTTTTATTTTTTAAAAAGATTTTATGTATTTATTCATGAGAGACAGAGAAGGAGGCAGAGACATAGACATAGGCAGAGGGAGAAGCAGACATAGACATAGGCAGAGGGAGAAGCAGACTCCTCACAAGGAGCCTGATGTGGGATTCGATCCTGGAACCCTAGGATCACGCCCTGAGCCAAAGACAGACGCTCAACCGCTGAGCAACCCAGGCGCCCCTTTACATGGACTTTAAAATAAATTTGGTGTTAGAAATTAAAAATTATTTCTACCATGGTAATGTTATACCCGTGGATGAAACACTTTCCCTCAATAATCATTAGATATTTTTCAAAGCTGCTCAGAATCTCTTATTTCACCTAAAAATGAGTTTTAAAATAAGCATTCAAAAAGTTTTCGTTTTTTTGGTTTTTGTTTTTGGTTTTTTTTTAGATTTTATTTATTTATTCATGAGAGACACAGAGAGAGAGGCAGGGACACAGGCAGAGGGAGAAGCAGGCTCCACGCAGGGAGCCCAATTCAGAACTTGATCCCAGGACCTCGGGATCACAACCTGAGCCAAAGGCAGACGCTCAACCACTGAGCCACCTAGGCGTCCCCAAAAGTTTTCTAATCTAATAAATATAACAGTATATAAACAGTAAAAGCCAGGGAAACCAAGCTTTTGTTCAAATAAGTCATGCTGATGTCACAGAATTCATCAGGAGAGGTAATGATTAAGCATAATTATAAATACATTTTTTCTTAAAGAAAACAATTTTATACACATTCTGTCGCCATTTGATTTGCCATTGCAATGACACTTGGTTTATGTCTATCTAGTAGCATACCTTTTTTTGTCCTTTACTAACTATGGTATGTATAGTGATGATGAAGTCCGATGCAGTTTGACACAAGAGAGGATAATTTATAGAGGACAAATAAAATTGCTACTTGTAAACAATAACTCCCAAATGCCTCATTGAGCTGGGTTTTTTTCCCTTTTATTTCTGCCTGGAGGGTAACTAGGTTAGGCAACCTATTATCCCTGTGGATGTTAACACATTCATGCTTCCTTAAGCATTGACTCAGAGAAAGCAGATTCAGGATGGCAACATCTTAGAATTGTGGCTAAAGACATGCCTTAAAGGTATCCTAGGAGTTTGGCTTCAAAGAGAGTTATACCTGATTCATTCCTGGTAATGGAGAATAAACAGACAGCTTGGCAGGGTGTTTTCCAGTATTTGCTAGCGAGCACAATGAATACAGCCATACCATATTTAATTGCACCTTACTCTACCATGCTTTGCACTATTGCTTTTTTAAAAATTTTAAACTTGTGGCAGGCTTGTGTCAAGCATGCCTATCAGAGCTATTTTTCTAACAGCATTTTCTCACCTCGTGGCTCTGCATCACATTTTGGTACTTCTCACAATATTTCAAATTTTTGCCATGGTGATCTGTGATCAATGATCTTTGACGTTACTATTTGTTCGGCAGGGTGCCAAGAACCACACCCGCATAAGTTGGTGAACTTGACTGATAAATGTGTGTGCTCAGACTGTTCCACCAACTGGCTATTCCCTCACCTCTCTCCCTCTCCTAGGGGCCTCCCTATTTCCTGAGACACAGATTGAAATTGAGCCAATTAATACTGAAATATTAATTGAGTTAATTAATAACCCTACAATGGCCTCTAAGTGTTCAAGTGAAAGAAAGAGTTAGTTGTACATTTCTCACTTTAAATCAAAAGCTAGAAATTATTAAGCTAGGTGAGGAAGGCATGTTGTTGAAAGCCAAGACAGGCTGACAACCAGGCCTCTTGCACCAGTTGGCTAAGTTGTGAACGCAAAGGAGTTCTTGAAGGAAACAGAAAATTCACTGCAGTGAACACACAAATGATAAGGAAGTGAAATAACCCGGTGCCTGGATGGTTCAGTCCATCAACAGAGTCTGCTTCTCCCTCTCCCTTTACCCCTCCCCCCAGTTCAGGCTCTCTTTCTTCTCGCTTGCTCTGTCTCTTGAGTAAATAAATCTTAAAAAAAAAAAGGGGGGGTGAGACAATCTTATTGCTGATACGGAGAAAGTTTCAGGGGTCTGGATAGATGATCAAACTAGCCACAACATTCCCTTAAGACAAAGCCTAAGCCACAGCAAGGCCCTGACTCTTCAATTCTGTGAAGTCTGAGAGAAGTGGGGAAGCTGCAGAAGAAAAATGTGAAGCTAGCAGAGGGTTGGTTCATAAGGTTTAAGGAAAGAAATCATTACCAAAACATATAAGTGAAAGGTAAAGCATCTTTAAAAAAATTTTATTTATTTGAGAGAGAGAGTGTGTGTATGTGTGCATGCACGGGGGCAGGGAGCTGGGGGTACAGGGAAAGAAAGTCTTAAGCAGACAGACTCCTTACTGAGTGAGAGCCAAAGTGGGGCTTGATCTCACGACCCTGAGATCAGGACTTGAGCTGAAATCAAGAGTTGCATGCTTAACCAACTGTGCCATTCAGGTGTCCCTTAAGGTGAAACACTTTTAAGGATATATAATTTTTAATTTTTTTTTATGAGAGAGAGAGAATGTGTGCAATGGGGGGGGGGGCACAGGGAGAGAGAGAATCTCAAGCAAACCCCATGCCCAGTGCAGAGCATGATACGGGGCTCGATCTCACAACCCTGAGATCATGACCTGAGCCAAAATTAAGAGATGGACACTGACTGACCTACCCAGCACCCTTAAGTGAAGTACTTTTGTAGAAGCTACAGCAAGTTATCCAGAAGATCTAGCTAAGATAATTAATGGAGGTGGCTACATTAAAAAACAGATTTTCAATGTAGACAAAGCAGCTTTATATTAGAAGATGCCATCTGAGACTTTCATAGCTAGGGAGGAGAAGCCAATGTTTGGCTTCAAAAAACAGGCTCTTTTGTTAGGTACTATCACGGCTGGTGACTCTAAGTTGAAGCCAATGCTCAGTGACCATTTCCAAAATCCTAGGGCCTTTAAGAATTATGCTAAATCTACTTTACCCTGTGCTCTATCAATGGAACAACAAACCCTGGGTGATAGCACATTTTTCTGCAATATGGTTTACTAAGTATTTAGCCCACAATGGTGGGCTAACCCTCTGTTCAGAAGAAACAGATTCCTTTCAAAACATTACTGTTCATTGACAATGCACTTGGGTCACTCAATAAATTGGATGGAGACATACAACGAGATTAATGTTGTTTTTATGCTTACTAAGACAATATCCATTCTGCAGCCGATGGATCAGTGAGTAATTTTGACTTTCAAGTCTTATTATTTAAGAAATGCATCACTTTGACAGCACATAAACTAAAATTGGAACTATACAGAGAAGATTAGCATGGCCTCTGCAAAAGGATGACATGCAAATTCGTGAAGCCTTCTACAGTTTTTCTAAGTCAGGAATAAAAGGCACAGCATAAGTATAGTCATTGATACTATAATAGGCTTATATGGTAACAGATGGTAGCTACACTTGTGATGAGTATAAGCATAATGTATAAACTTGTTGAATCACTATGTTGTATACCTGAAACTAATATAACACTGTTTGTAAACTGCACTCAAATAAAAAAAAATACACTGCATAAAGCTGTAGCTTCCATTGATAGTAATTCCTCTGATGAATGTGGCAAAGTAAATTGAAAAAATTCTGGAAAGGATTCACCATTTTAAGTGTCATTTAAAAGCATGCCTGATTCAAGGTGTCTGGCTGACTCAGTGGAAAGAGCAAGTTACTCTTGATCGCGAGGTTGTGAGTTTGAGCCCCATGTTGGGTGTAGAAATTACCTAAATAAATAAAACTAATTAACCAACTAAAGAGCATTCCTGATTCATGGGAAAAAGTCCATATATCAACATTAACAGAAGTTTGGAAGAAATAGATTCCAACCCTCATGGATGACTTTGAGGAGTTCAGGACTTCAGTGGAGGAAGTAACCGCAGATGTGGTGGAAATAGCCAGAGAACTAGATTTGGAAGTGGAGACTTAAGATCGAACTGAATTGTTGCCATCTCATGATAAAAATTTATAGATGAGGAGTTGCTTCTTATGGATGAGCAAAGAAAACGGTTTCTTTTTTTTTTTAACATTTTATTTATTTATTCATGAGAGACACAGAGAGAGAGAGAGAGAGAGAGAGGCAGAGGGAGAAGCAGGCTCCATGCAGGGAGCCCGACATGGGACTCGATCCTGGGACTCGATCCTGGGACTTCAGGACCATGCCCGGGGCCAAGGCAGGCGCTAAACCACTGAGCCACCCAGGGATCCCCAAGAAAACAGTTTCTTGAGATGGAATCTACTCCTGGTGAAGAAGCTGTGAAGATTGTGGAAATGACATCAAAGGCATTAGAATATTACATCAACTTAGTTTATAAAGCAGCAGCAGGGTTTGGGAGGATGGCTTCCAATTTTGAAAGAAGTTCTGTTATGGGTAAAATGCTATCAAATACATCACATGGGACACCTGGGTGGCTCAGCGGTTGAGTGTCTGTCTTCGGCTCAGGGCATGATCCCGGAGTCCCAGGATCAAGTCTTGTGTCAGGTTACCTACAGGAAGCCTGCTTCTCCCTCTGCCTGTGTCTCTGCCTCTCTCTGTCTCTCATGAATAAATAAATAAAATCTTAAAAAAAAATAACATCACATGCTACAGAGAAATCATTCATGAAAGGAAAAGTCAATCAATGAGGTAAATTTCATTGTCTTATTTTAAGACATTTCCACAGACACCCCAACCTTCAGCAACCAACACCCTGATCAGTCAGGGGCCATGAATGTCAAGGTAAGAGCCTCCACTAGGAAAAATCTATCATTCTCTGAATGCTCAGATGACAGCTACCAGTTTTTAGCTAGCAATAAAGTATTTTTAAATTAAGGTATGTACATTGTTGGGCACCTGAATGGCTCAGTTGATTGAGAATCTACCTTTGGCTCGGGTCATGATCCCAGATTTCTAGGATCAAACCTTGCGTCGGACTCCCTGCTTCTCCCTCTCTCTCTGCCTGCTGCTCTCCCTGCTAATGCACACACACTCTCTCTCTGTTGCTGTCAAATAAATAAACAAAAATCTATAAAAAAAAGATATGTACTTTTTTTTTAAGATATAATGCTATTACACATTTAATAGATTCTAGTGTAAACATAACTTTTATATCCACTGGGAAAACAAAATAGTCACTTGACCCATTTTACGATGATATTCACTCTATTGTGGCCGTCTGGAACCTAATCTATCATACCCTTGAGGTATGCCTTTAAATTCTCTCTTATATCAGGCTAACCCACTAATACATGTATAGATGTGAGCATGTGTAATGTTGTGAATGGTGAGTTTGTGTGTGGGTGGGTGGGTGTGACACGGGTGAGGAGGTAAGAGTAATGGGACTCATGACTAAAACCAATACCCAACACATGTTCAAACATACCAGTGTTAACTCCTAGAATATAAGGGTATTTAGAATGAAGCAGAACAGTTCTGGCATCTATACTGAGAACTATATAATGATCTCATATTTTAAAGCTGTGCCTCAGGAATCAATTTAATGAGTAAAAAATGTGGGCTATTACTATTTGAGTCACTTTTATTTAGTATAAACACAGCTTTTAAGAGATGGAGGGGCGCCTGCGTGGCTCAGTCAGCTCCGGTCATGATCTCAGGGTAAGCTCCCTGCTCTGCGGGGAATCCACTTCTCCCTCTCCCTTGGGCCCTCCTCCCACTTGCGTGTGTGCATGCGCCTGCTCTCCAATATACAAATAAAATCTTTAAAAACAAATAAATAAATGAGATGGAAATGTTTCACATGCATGGACTCCACCACCTTTACAGAGAAACTGAAACTCTGACACTCTCAATCTTGTGGCAATTTTAAGTCTTTACCATGCAACACTACAGGTAGTGTTTTAACTAATGTTTTAACTAGTGTTTTAACTAATGAAGGATCACTTATAAGAATAACCTGCTGTTCGATGCAGCTTTTTTTTTTTAAAGATTAAGCCTTTAATCCACTTCATAAGTCATATATGACTCAGGAAAGTTTGAATTTCCCAACACTCTAACACCCACAAATAATTCCATGACTCTAATCCTTTATTTTCCTGAACATGATTCACAAAGAAGCTCTGCATCCACTTGTAGTCAACCCAGTGCTACTTTACTTTATCATTAAAAACAATTCCCAAACCGAAGGAAGACTTCCTCTTTAAGAAGGTCTGCTACAGCTGTCAGGGTATCAACATGGCATACATTCTGACCCCAGTCTGGCTCCATCTCCTTGCCATAATCACTTTCTCCCTTCCCTCCTGTGACTGCCCCATCCTCCAACCACGCTGAGCTTTAATCCTTTTCTAAACAGTGCATGCCTCTTCACAAACTGCTCTTGATTTTTCTAGAAAGCCCATCATTCCACTTCATTCTTATCCATTCTTCACAACTTAATTCAAATATCAACAGCTCTGTGAAAGCTTTACTGTGTCCCTAGTCCCACCTAGAGCCTTTCTGAATTTCTTCCTCTATTCTCCTATCACATTCCTGCCCTCCTTCCCTCTCTCTTCCTCCATCCTTCCTTCTTTCCTTCCAACTCAACCACAAAACACTTCTTGAAGCCTGTGGAAATGTGGCTTGGGAGATGGGGTTCAGGAAGAGTAGTTGCCCCTGGCCCCACTATCACCGGAACCTGTTCTCCTGAATTGAGTCTTTTTAACAACTTTAGACAATGTTGAAATGATGTAAATATAAATGGAAAATGCACAAGGAAGCAGTGTATAATATCATTGGTTAGAATATGAGATGATGGAGGAAAATAAAAACTGGCACTTTATGTGTGTGATCTTTTAGCAACCAGCATCCCTGCCAACTAATAATGCAGCCCTGACCCAGGCTGGTTTCCAGATAGTATATATATTAATAGGGCTACCCCTTCAAGGGCCAAACCAATGTGAGGTGATGAATGGAAAGCTCCTGGGTGTTGTTAGATGCTCAGGAAACACAAATTCCCCTGCTTCGCAGAGATTTAAGTGTTATGAAAGCAGTGCTTTTGGACTATGCCTCTTGTGTGGGTATGTATTCCTAGAGACCATCTGAAGGGCTCTACCTAGAAGCATCTTAGCTAAGGCAATAAAGCCTTGAACTGGACCATTAAAAATGGAAATGGAAATAAAGATACAATTGAAAGATACCTGAAGAATCAAAGAACTAAAGACGTTGGTAATTAAGAGAATATGGAAGATCTTTTATGCTCTGTGCCGCTCTAGGTCAAGAACTTGACTGGTAATCATACTAGAGATGCAATCTCTCTCCACAGGCTCCATCCACTAATCTCAGAGCACAACACTCTTTTGTTCTCTGAATTCTCATAACCTAGCACTTGATGATGTATCTTATTTTCTTTTTCACTCATCCTGTCCTAGACCTTCAACAGACCATTCCATTTTCTATCTCTTGCAGTGCTGGGTACACTGGAGGAGCCTCATACTCATTTGCCAAACCACCAGTCCCCCACAAATACCAAAACCATATTTTTAGAAAAATAGATGTGAAATGTGTTTCACTTGGTAATTTCTTTTTTTTTTCCCCACTTGGTAATTTCTTAGACCTTTTTCATCAGTCTGATTTAGACCAGATATTGACTCTCTTTCATGCCAATGTCTTGGTTTTCACCTGCATTAATAACTGACCAGTTATTACAAACTCTTTTCTTTTGGAAAGAAAGATCCATTGTTTAATACTTTATGTCATTATGTAGGTTTACAATTTTACCTACCTACTCTGTAGGAATGTTTCATATACATGAAAGGACTCTTCTTTATTTATATGTGAGACTTTCACTAGACATAAAAAAAAAAGTAGATTCTAAAAACAGAAGCTGGATAGGTTTGAAATGGGAGAGAATGCAGGGCAAAGGAGAACACAGGGTGTGGTCCCAGAGCCAGGACTCTCAGGAGGTGGCCTGGGGAGCTGAAATGCCATGGGGCACACCTCAGGAAGGAAGAGAAATGGACACCACTGACACAGGCATCAGGCGTAGATACTACCTTGAGGGCTTATTTTCCTCATTATAGGAAATACCTCTGACTCCCTTCTTTTACACAGAACAAAATTTCAAGAAGTATTCATTTTTATGAATTCTGGTCTCTAGAACGGCAACTTTGGGAATCATCAAGAATAGATTTTTTACCCTTTAGATTTCTTCACCCCAAAGTGTTCCTTCTATTCTTTGAAATAGGATTAATCATTTATTTTTAAAATTTGCCCTGTCCATTAAAACAATAACCCAAAATAGCAGTTCATACTTCTTCTAGAACCTGAGCAACAAAAGAACTTAGATGGCAAAAAGTACAGAGTTTATATTTCATTTCTTCCTTCCTTAATCCTTTTATTCTCTCACCATGGTTTTATACAGTGCCTATTATAGGCCTGCCTCTGTTTTAGGGTACTGAGAATAAAAAGATGATTAGACACTCACAAGAAGTTCAAAGTCTAGAGGGAAAGAAGTGAGAAATGAATAGCCACAATGTATTATTCTGGCAAAGACACCCACACAGTGCAGCTATCTGGGGCACCTAGATTGTGAAGGGAGTGATCAGGAAATAGGCAGTATCTGAGCTACCTCCAGAATCATGAGTAGCCGGGCAATGACAGAGCTACTGGGGGGAAAGAGACAGAGACAGATGGATATAGATATAGAGAGATGGAAAAAAGGAAGGTAAGGGGGAAGGAAGGGAGAAAGGAAATACACAAATGCATATTCATTAAGTGAAGAGGTTCCAAGTGGTTTGTTTGCACAGAGGGTGCGTGTGGAATGGTGATGAGAAAGGGGGGAGGAGAGTGGGGCTGGAGTGATAAGCAGAGGTGGAAACATGGGTTAGGCCATGTGTGCCATGCTAGAAAGCATGAAAACTTGGTGGAATTATGGAAAGGTTGCAATCGAGACAGAATAATCATATTTGGGAAGATCATTCTAATGCTCAGAGAACAGTTCTGAGTGGAGCAAGACCAGAGAGGCCGAGAGATGCATGCAATGGAGATGGATAGGAAGGTAAAAACGTAAGGGCCATTAAGGAGGTTGAAACATGGTGATGGGCCTGTGGAGGGCTGAAGATAAGCATGACCTCCAGGTTTGTACGGGGCAGGACTTCAGTTTGAGGAGACAGGAATAGACAGTAGGGGGGAGCTTATACTTTTAGATTTTGATACACTGGGTTTGGGATGCCCTGGAGGTTGCTAGAAATACATGCAAGATGTTGACGGCATTCAGGATAGAGGAGAGTTCTGAAGAAAAAACTTGGAGAATCACAAGGATTCAAGTGTCGCAGATGGGCCTCTTCGGGAGACCACCCAGACTCGGGAGAGAAGAGCTACCGAAGATGACTGCTCTGGGCCTGCAGACAAGCTGCACACGGGGAAGTCTAAGACACAGCTTGAGAAGCAAGTGGAAAACCGGAAGAGGCCCTAGAAACTGAGGGGAGAGAGAAGTTCACACACAGTGCTGTCAGATGCTGCCCAAGGGCTGAGTAACATAAGGACTGAACGTGTGTCTGCTTTGGGTGTAGCAAAAAGGTGGTCACTGGTGCATTTGTGAGGACAATGCTTCAGTGAAATGGTGGGGATGGAAGCCAAAGTGCAGCAGAGTTGATGAGAGACTGGGAAGTGACAGGGTGCCTCCAGAAGCATGGAGCCACAGGAACGGGGGAAGAGAAGAACACCAATTATCGGAGGATGTGTCTGGAGAGTTCTGTGACTGCCAAAATCACGTTGCGAAAATTGTGCCAAGCACAAATCCTAGAATATAGCAGCCCTTTACTAAATTTTTTTTTTTGCCCTTTACTAAAATTTTAAACATCCATTTGAAGGTCCTGATTAGCTTTTTCCTCCATAAATAATGACCTCATACATCTTCTTCTTTGTAAGTATGTTCACAGTGACAAAGGTCTACATTCTATAAGAAATGTTAGAAGTCTCATGCTCAGTTTTGTTTTATAAAAAATGTCCCCTGGGGTGCCTGGATGTCTCCGTTGGTTAAACATCCAACTCGTCTTAGGGTTGTGATCCTAATCAGGCTTTGTGCTCACCAGAAATCAGCTTGAGATTCTCTCTCTCCCTCTGCTCCTACCCTTCCCCCACTTCATCCCCGCATGCTCTCTCTCTCTAAAATGGATAAACAAATCTTTTTTTTTTTTTAAAAAAAAGTCCTGCTTCAAGGTGAGTCCTAACATCTTTTATCACCAGTGCCTGCCCAGTCAATGAGTATACTGTGCAATCTCACTTGAAGGGATGATGAGAGGTAAAAACTTCCATTAAGCAACTTTAGAAATAAAACAAAAATAATGCATTTAATGTTTTACCATAATGATACTACATCACTATTTCAGGAATTATTGATCTAATAATCAAATTTTCAACCTTTCTTTTTTTTTTTTTTTTTTCTTTTTTTTTTTTTAAATTTTATTTATTTATGATAGGCACACAGTGAGAGAGAGAGAAGCAGAGACACAGGCAGAGGGAGAAGCAGGCTCCATGCACCAGGAGCCCGACGTGGGATTCGATCCCGGGTCTCCAGGATCACGCCCTGGGCCAAAGGCAGGCGCCAAACCGCTGCGCCACCCAGGGATCCCTCAACCTTTCTTTTTAGTAACTTCCTCAGTTCATGAAATGTGTACTCCAGCATTAAACCTAAATATTAAAAAAACAAAAAACCCCCCAAACAAACAAACAAAAAAACAAGCAAAAAAACAAACAAACAAAAACCCCCCTGAATCTTACTTAGGTTCCAGAGACCGGAGTGGTCAAGCTAGACAGTCAACATGAGAGGAAAAAAATGACTTTGAAAATTTGGTTACTTTAATTATTGGGTATTGCCCAAAAAAATATCCTCCAATCACTGCAGCTAGAATCAAAAAATAAAAGCATCAGGCATGGAAGGAAGGAAAGAGACCCCTAGAAAATGAAGCTGCCTTAGCTTACTTAGCCCTCCAGCTCTCCACCTTTTTTGCGACAGTAGTTATCAAAACAGTATGTGAAGTTCACTCTTAGCACCAGCAATGAGCATATTTCCCCTTCCCTTACTTTGAAGAATGTTTGAGAAAATGCATGTAATTACCGATTTCTTGGTTTACTCTGGAATTAGCTCTCACTCAGAGCAGATCTGCACACGGCCAAGGGGTGGCCATCCCTTCAGCCAGCAACTAATTTGGAACAGATGGACTAAATGTCATATTGCCCTCCAAAGCTGCCATAGGAACAGGTAGCTCGGCCCCTGTCCCTGAGGTAAATAGGCTAATCTGTCAATTAGGCAGCTGCCTGAAAAGTCATTATTTTAATCACTTATCTCTGGAAGCCTTTCTCTGCAGCCCCAGAAGTGCCAGCTCCCACACTAAAGGGCTGTGGGAACAGAATGTGCTGGCACGGACTGTCCCGCAGACCTAGAGAACACTCACCCGAGCTGGGCGTCGGTCAAAGCGCTTCTCTCCACGAGCACGTTGCCGCTTCCACCTGCTGCCACTTGGCCAACGGTCATGTGCATCCTCCTGCCGCCTGCATCCACGGTGACACTGGGCCCGGCTTCCCTGACCGTGCGGGCGCTGTGGAAGGAGCTCTGATGCCAGGACTGAGAGGCCCTGCTCTGACTGGCAGCCTGCAAGGGCGCCAGTGACCGGATCTGGCCCGAGGCAGGCCCCAGCGTCAGACAGTTCTCCTTCTCCAAGAGGTTCCCCGTGCTGTGACTCGTCCCGGGCCTGGGGTACGTGAGCACCGCCGGGTTGGCAGGGGCGTTGTCAAAAACGGTGTCATTCACAGAGCCGTACCGGTACTGTCTGTGGTAAGTGTCATAGTGGCGATGTCGGCTCATGGCCCCGGAGTGAGTGAAACCGACGATTTCTGAGCGAGCGTATCTAGGTGGCAGGAGAAGGGTAGACCTCCTGCTGTCTTGGTGCCGCAAAGTATGCCCAGCCTGGCTCCTCTGGCCATACTGGTAATCACTGTGTGAGTAATGAATCCTCTCGGGGCTGCTGTCTGGAGAAATCTCAAGTCTCCTCAGAGGCTGCCTCAAGGATCTTTCTTCCACTGACTTCTGCGAGCTGTACTGTGCAGTTCCTCTCCCCCAGCGACTTTCGTAAGTGGCAGTGGTGCCTGTCTGCAGAGAAAGAAGGTTTAAATGAGGCATAAATCAGTTTTCATCCTTGTTAAAGACCAAGGACTCCAGGCCCATTACATAAGGCGCCCATTTCTCTGAATCACATGAAGAAGTTGGCCCCTTTTCTTAAAAAAAAAAAAAAAAAGAAGAAGAAGAAGAGTGACTAGTTATTTGTACTAGGATTTGATACTATTTAAAGTCCCCAGTTTTTTTCCTGGTCTCCACACAAAAATCAACAAAAAATCAGTCTTCACCTAATTGATCTAGGAAATGGCAATATTTGGGAAAGGTAAACATTAAAAAAAAAAAAAATCTATGGAAGGGCACCTGGCTGGCTTCGTCCAGTGGTGCATGTGACTCTTGATCTCAGGGTCATGAGTTCAAGACCCATGTTAGACATAGAGCTTACTTAAAAAAATAAAAATAAAAAAGTTAAGATCCACACGATTAAAAAACTATGGAAGTTTAAAAATGTTTTCATGGCAATCTGATAACTACAGTTATTCTTTAATATCCTACCTTTAGCATGTCATAAGTTTTAGTACCAGGCGAACGCCCACCGGTAAAATCATTTTCAACCAAGTGTAGGTTATAGACATACTCAGGAACACTGCTGGTTCGGTGAAGATTTCCTGCAATCAAGCACACAGTAAAATACTAAGTGGGCCAAACAGTAAAGACTATATAACAACAGTGTATTTTAAATTTAAGTAATTAAGACCAATAACAAGTATTAGGTATATATTAGTGTTTTTAAGTGCTGGCTTAACATCACCCTGGGGTATGGGAAAGGACCAAAGGTTATCACAACATTCTTCGTGAGATTTCAAGATAAAAGTTGAATTAAGAATAAAAATATACTTTTAAAAATTAATTTTTGGAGGGGGGTAAGAGAAAGGAAGAATGACGAGAGAAGATTTTCACAAAGATCCAAAAATGCTTGTTATAACACTGAGGAACTTAGGGGTCACTTATTGGCTTAGGTGGTCCCTACCATAAACATTCTGTTTCTGAAGTTGGAGGAGGATAGAGCTCCATTCCCGGGGTGAGAATTCAGAAGCTTCCTAAGAAGGATGTAGGTGTAGGCATAAATATAATGATGACAAACAGAAGAATGACTCAACACTAGTAGATAAGACAGCTTGTAAAAACAGTAAGGTAGGTCAGAGTGGTCAAAGAAAACATCAGCTTGAAAGGGGCCAAGCCTGGGGGTGAGGTATTTGGCACTGTGAGGTAGGCAGGAAAGGAAACCATTCTCTGCACTACAGATGAGTGCTTTTGTGGAATTAGCAGGATGGCTCTTAGTCTGGTGGTCTAATCCAGCCCACTCCCTTACAAACACTGAGTAGGAGGCAGCCCTTCCCCTGCTCAGCTCTGCGGGGTCTGCAGCTCTTAATGGATGCATGCCTCCTAGAACACTCCTTTTTGAGGAGGGGGGTGGTAAAAGACAGTGTGGTAACCCTCTTCTACTCCCTTATCCTTCGCTCAGCTTTCTATTTGTTCTTCTTTTCTAATCTCCCATTGTCTTACAAAACAAACAACTAATCAAAATAATCACAGAGCCCTATCTCAAACCTAAGTAATTTCTAATTCCCTGATTTTAACCAAAGTTTCTTTTTACTTTAAATATCAGAGGAAAAAATACTCAATGAACTCTCCCAGGTTTCTGACTTGCGAAGGATGGGGAGGATAAAACAACACAGGCAGTCCCTTCCCAACACAATTGGAACATACCAACATACTCTCCCAGCAAGGTTGTTATAGAGTCAAAATTTCAAAAGCTAATAATATTCACATTTTTAAAAATAGAACCACATATTTTGAGGGGGAGGGGGCATGGAGATGGTTGTTGCCAGAGAACTAAAAAGTATGAATCCATCCCAAATTACGTTTGTACATGTGTCTTGTTTCCTGGAGCCAAACAACCTGGTTGGTGAACAGTTTCAGGCCTCAAAGGGTCCTGGGGGTCGCAGGTTTGTAACCGTCACCTTTCTATAGATCAAGGAAATTGAGGTAAGCCAGGCATCTTGTTTCTAGAGGCCTGATTTCTCCATAAGGACAGGCAAAAGTGAAGGTAGCCCCTTAATTTTTAATCTCAATGACAGAGAACATCTGGAACCTCCACACTGAATGAGGGAAAGGAATTCTTTCCAACGCCAGAGCAAAGGCTGCAATGCCTTAAGGACTCAAATCTCCATGCCTGCGTGGGGCTCCTGCCCAGCTTGCCAAGGCCCCAACTCTGCCCTCAGTGATCCTTCTGTCACCTTGACTCCCCACCCCAGGCTATTGGAAAAGCAGGGCAGCAGGCCACACCTGCTGGTGGGGAAAAGGAGGCTAGCTGGGCAGGTCCTGGCTCTAATGCTGAAGGGCCTGGGGACTAGGGTGCTTTCAGCACTGGGGATGTAGAAATCAAATTTATGGTCTCTCAAAAAAGTCATTTCAAAATTTTAAATTATCTGAAAATTGAATATATGAGTCAGGGACAATCTAGGATGGGAAAATACTAATGACATATGTGGATGACTAATCTAGAACTATTAATTCTGGTGATACAGGAGATGATATAAGGAAGGATGCAATTTAAAAAACCCATGAAAATGTCTTTCCTGCCCCCTCTAGCCCATCATCACCTGCAGCATTAAGTAGTACCCTTGCTCTACTGCCAGGAGCAGACTGACATTCAGGAACAGTTTGTAGGGGACTACGTCCGTTTTCCAGCTGAGATTCCTGCAAGGGTTTTTTTTTTTTTTTTTTTTAATGTGTAAGAATCTTTGGAAAAGATCCAGTGAAACAATGTATCCTATCAAAATAGCTAATCAGTGAGTTTTATAATGAGGCCTACTGAAGTAAAATATTTAACTCACATTGTTGCTGGGGGCTATCAGACTTTTTAAAGCAACTTATATGAACTCCTTATATCTCAATATTACTTTTCTTTAAGACTCAAATTATTTTATATGTTTCTTTCCCATATTCTTTGATGCAGAGTCAGCTCCTATCATCTCCTTTATAAACAGGGAAACTTAATTACTTGCTTTAAATTGCAAAGCAATTTTGTATAATGTTTGAACTCCGGGTTCCTCATTTTCACTGGTCTCTGCTGTTTCACTGCATCGTAGTTTTTCTGAAACAGCCATTTACCAAAGCTCTGGAGGGATGATCATCATAGGTTTTGATATGAAAACCAAAAGAAATCATTCTCTTTCCTCTAGAATCTCCACCTGGGCAACTCCAAATACCCTGTAACTATTAATTCTTTATTTGCTGGCATTAAGTCCTTATAAGGAAGCTTCCTCCTCAGTTTTCAGATGAATGAACTGAGACCAGTTTACTGGTTCCCAAAATAACCACAACACAGTTTGGAAAAAGGAATAAAATAAGCTTGGATCTGTAAACCACAGACTCTCTTCCTGTGATAGAAAGGTTGTGATTCCTGATACTCAGCTTGCAGGTTTCTCTAGTGAAGAAAAAGCCAATCTCAAACAACAAGAAATGCAGTTTGATTTGCCTAGGCAGTCATGAGTTTGCCATTAGTAGAGTGGTTTAAAGATGAATTAGCAGCTGTATTCTAAGATTTTAAAGAAATTTTGAACTGGGCAGAATTTCTGATAAAAAAGATATATATTAATTAGGATGGAAACTAACCTCTTTAAGGCAAATCTTCTGTTCAGAGGATAAAATATATAACTACTAAACATATGTAATAACTCAGCCATGCCTTTTCTCCAAAACAGAAAAAAGAAAGCAAACAAAACCACAGCATACTCAAAAGTACATTCTGCTTTAAATAAACCAACATGAAAACTCAGATTTTCTACTATGGAAAACTAGGGTATTATTATATTTCAAAGAATTTGTTTCACAAAATGAGGCAGGTATCTTCCCTAAACAGAAGAAATCTGTGGACTTGGCCTAGAGCCTTCATTCCACTATTTTCTGTGTATCTAGACAAACCACTTAGATGGCTCAGTTTCCCATAATTCCAGGCACTAACAGAGTTGCTGAGAGACAAGTTACCTGAGACAGCATATATTCAAAAGTGTTTAAAATTGTAAAGCAACATGCAAAAATAATATACAATTTTTAAGATAGAATTTGGGTTACAAAAATTTGTATTTTACCCTTTCTCATGAAGTAATCTGTTCTAGAAAGAGGGATTAAAGTAGAGTGCATGCTTTAATTTACACTGTGTTGTGTAATTTTTATTCTCAGAATTTTTATTCTGATAAATTTACCAGTGATCTTGAATTTAACGTTCTCTGGTTATTTGTGATTGACCCAGTCACTGAGGATCACAATGATATCATTGTGGTTTTCCAGCCATTCATTTCATTTGTACAGTGTGCAAATGTGCTTCTACTGTTTCCTAAAGAAGGTAATGATTTACAGGAACCTTTTCAAATTAGTATTAATTGGGCAACATTATCCTTACCTTTACGTCTAAGAATGCCAGAGACATTATATGGAGTCCACTTTTTAAGGGAAATGAAGAAGGTAGTTATAGCACAACTTTAAACTCCACCTCCGCAAATTACAAACAATTCGGGTCAAAGCAATGGTAGAGCAGGGGTGAGGTAATGGGAGTTGGTTTTGATGGTGGAAGGATTCTAAACTGCTCAGAAGATTGAAGAAGTATACACCTCACACGATAATATAATTTTCTCTCTTTCCTGGTCTGAATGTGAATCTGAATGATAAGACTCCCTAAGCAGCTATTAGGAGGAAAATATCTTGGTTTCTGGTTATGTATGCCAGTATTGTCCAAAATAATGGATTACTGTTAGGGTTAAAAATAAGCTGACTTCCATAATCAGTTTATTGTTTGTGGGTTTTGTGAGCAGCAAATTTAACCTAATTGGTTAAATTTAATACATTATAAAATCAAATTGACAAGCATCTACTGTGACCCTCTTACCTCTATTTGAGTATGTTTAAAAAAGCGACTACAGCTTCCCTTACGGTAAATACATGATTGAGAACTGCTAAACAAACAAAACCTTTAAAACCCTGCTTCTAATACCATAGCATTTGCATTCAGAAAATCATCTTTTCTTTCAAGCTTCTAGTACTTTCTGAGCATGGTTAAAAAATTGATTTGGTTCACCCTGGAATTGTAGAGCTGGAGATAGAAGAAATTCCCATGAAAATAGGTATAGTTAAATGTATACATAGAAATCAGCAGGCGTTCACTGCTGGCATTAGATTTAAATGCTACATTTAATTGAGCGGCCCGTCACAAGACGTTGCCTTCACAGTGTGGGCTGACAACAGTCTTTTGGGGGGAACAGAGTCTGGAAGTCTAAGAGCTATCATCTTCTTCTATTTGGCCTTTCGGCACAACCTCTGGATAATAGCAGTTCTCTTTCTTCCATATACCTTAAGAAGATTTAACTTCTTCCCTAAGTGTAAAATTGGTGGTGGTGGTGGTGGTGGGGGGGCATGTTATTATATGTGAGAAAGGGAATCCTGAACTTACTGGAAGAAATTTGTACAGAAATTCATATTTAAATGACTCCTTAAAGTCATTCACTAACAAAAGTGGGAGTTTAAAACATGATACATTAGGACCCATCAAGAACCACCCAACAGGACTCCAGAATGGGTGAAGGATTTTCATTGCCTGTGTGGGCCTAGGACACAGGGTTCATTTCCCTGGATTCACATTAAAAACAAAATACTTTTTATCTTCTGTTCTTACTTTGTAAGAAAAATGACCAGATATTTGTGGAAACCACAATTCTACAGCACGCATACAATTCAGGTTGAGTATACTTGCACAGGCTGGAAAATGAACGGAATTTGGCTTAAAAACTATGGCAAAGATTTGTCTTCAAGTAGGTCAAAGTCTATTTAATGCTCTGCCTTATTGAAAAATTAACACAAAGTATGTGGTGCTGCTTCTTGCGATCAGATAACACAACTTACACAATCAACTACGAGAAACATGATAGATTGGGTGTGTATGGCTGGAAAGTACTAGCTAGGACTTCCTCATAAAGTTGGTTTTCTAGGAGTCAGCACTGGCAATATAGAGGTAAACACAGCTTCCAACGAAGGTGAACATGCCAGGGAAGAACAGCTCTCCTCACAGAATGGGCCACATACTCCACGTACCACCGTGCAACTAGTCACACAATATACCAATCAGCCCCTGGAAGGCTTTATTTTTCAGAAGCCCTCTAAGCAGCTTGAGGTTCTCCTCTGATAGATCTGTTTATGGCATTTGGGGGGTGGGGGGGGACAATCCTCAAAGTGTTGCTCTAAATAACCACAAAAATACACATTAAAAAGAACCCTTACACACCCTTGGGTATATATCATGCGTTTTGAATAGCTAGAGCATGTGATTTTAAGCACACTGATGAAGTACTAAGTTCATACATCCTGGAAGTTTCTAAATCTATTAATTCCTGTAACTTGTCTCCTTGCTTTGGCATTCCTGCCAATTCATTTGCTGTGATAGCGGATAATGATCACTTTAGATCTTCAGTGACATTGTATCACATTATACTCGCAATAGTGCAACGTGTGGTCAAAAAGATGAATTTATGGAACTCACAAACTTAATTATTTTCTTTTAAAAACTCACTACAGGCTTTTGTAATGAGTCTCAGGTCATCATATCCCCACTGCCTCTCACTTGCTTGGGCTAACCTCTTTCCTCCCAATTCATTCATAGCTGCTGTCTCTTCTCCTTTAAAATCCTCCTTGCACCAAATCTTCCAAATGTATTTTCAGAAATCCCCTGCAGTTTTCACTTTTCTCTCTAGCTGGAACATCTTCTGTGACTTGCAAATATCAAATCCTTAACTATTCAAGATCTCTAAGATAGTGTCTATCCATCGGCACAAGCAAACTGAGTTTTGAAGGGCGGGTAAGAGGTTAACCAGCCCAGGAGAAGGGAGGAATGGGGGTGGCAGGAATAGGAACACCAAGTAAGATAAGTCACACGTGTTTGTTTGGTGGGGTGTGGGGATAGTGGTGATAAGATGAAGTTTGAGAAGTTGCAGGCATCAGCCCATGAAGAACTTGGAATGCCATGCTGAATGGGAATTTTACTCATAGTAGAATAACCATGTAGATAACAACAAGGAACTGAAGGAATTTAAATTAAGAAGTGAAGCAGTGAGATTTTAGAAAGTTTCCTCTAGTACAGAGGTGGAAAATGAGTTGGAGTAAGGCCAGATTAAAACAGGAAAGAGTCTATCTTCTAGGTAAACTTTTATATCCTTACATAAAGAATCACATCTTTTACTACTGCTTCTAGCACAGTCCTGCATCAGTACTTGACGAGTTGTTAATTAGCCATATTTCCTTTTACATCTGAAATATCCTAGTTACACAAATTCAGTTTCCACTGAGTGCTTTAGGCTGACATCTGTCCTGTGGACCGCCACAGCGGAGCCACAGCGTAAGGATGGCAGTCACACGTGTGCTGGTGCTTGGTGTGGGTAGAAGGTGCTCAAACACTGTCCACTGTTTCTGTCTTCTGGAAATATAGGGAGGAAAAAACATTTCTTTCCCCCAATGTACGCAGAGTCTTTCTTCCTGAGTAAAAAGGCTATGTTCCATTTAGCAAGGTTGATTCTACATCTGGATGCTAAATCTTTATTGTTATTCTCTTATTTGCATGGCTTGGGTATTTATCTCTAATACTTTGGTGGTCTATAGTAAGTTCCCACTAATCTATCAAGAAAAGTTCCCATTTGTCTTCCTCCTTCAAAGACAAAAGGTAACACAATACACTCATACTGATGTGGTCCTCCTTACCTCCAACCTATGGACGCGTTAGTGAGATGTAATATTAAGTGGGAATAATTTATGAAGCTTCGAGTGAGGAACGTTTTCTTCTGGAAATCAAGAGATTTCAGTACTTTGATCATGAGACTTTCACCAATTAACAGTGTTAAGCCCTAAACCTGATTATTCCAAGAATATAAATATGTGGATTTTTCTAATGGTAATGGCAAGTCATGTTTTCAAACGCTCAAGGCTCTTTTCTTTTTTTTTTTTTTTTAAATTAACTTTTATTGGTGTTTAATTTACCAACATACAGAAAAACACCCAGTGCTCATCCCGTCAAGTGTCCACCTCAGTGCCCGTCACCCATTCCCCTCCAACACCCGCCCTCCTCCCCTTCCACCACCCCTAGTTCGTTTCCCCGAGTTAGGAGTCTTTATGTTCTGTCTCCCTTCCTGATATTTCCCAACATT
Organism: Vulpes lagopus; assembly: GCF_018345385.1. Lineage (NCBI taxonomy): Eukaryota > Metazoa > Chordata > Mammalia > Carnivora > Canidae > Vulpes > Vulpes lagopus. Next base: position 29,669,488 of record NC_054844.1, read on the forward strand.
TCTTTTCCCTTCCTTTATATTCCCTTTCACTATTATTCATATTCCCCAAATGAATGAGAACATACACTGTTTGTCCTTCTCCGATTGACTTATTTCACTCAGCATAATACCCTCCAGTTCCATCCACGTTGAAGCAAATGGTGGGTATTTGTCGTTTCTAATGGCTGAGTAATATTCCATTGTATACATAAACCACATCTTCTTTATCCATTCATCTTTCGATGGACACCGAGGCTCCTTCCACAGTTTGGCTATTGTGGTCAAGGCTCTTTTCTTTGAAATATGCATTTCTATCTAAGTCAACATATTGGGTTCCCTAGCTCATTTTAAGCACTTAGGAACATAACTGTTTTTGTGTCCAATATCCAATCACCACTAACGGCATTACACAGAAGATACAAAATAGATTTTTAAGTATTCCTATTATAAGAGGCTCTGAAATTCTGTCATCCTTACAAGAAGTCAGGCAAGTGAGATGGTTCACTCTAATACCAAGATTTTCTCCTCATTTTTTAATTCCCACTTGCAACTTGGCCTTCGTCTGTTTACTGCTCCAGAAGGAGTATGGAACTCATGTCTTCATACATTTGTGTACATGCCAAAATATACCTGGGAGTCCAACATTTAGCTCAGAATTGTGTAATTTTATTTTATTTTTTTTAAAAGATTTTATTTATTTATGAGAGACACACACACAGAGAGAGAGGCAGAAACATAGGCAGAGGGAGAAGCAGGCTCCATGCAGGGAGCCTGATGCAGCACTTGATCCTGGGACTCCAGGATCACGCCCTGGGCCGAAGGCAGGTGCTAAACCACTGAGCCACCCAGGGATTCCCCCCCCCTCTTTTTAAAGATTTTATTTATAGAACTGTGTAATTTTAAATTCTTGAATATCATCTGAGATGGAACCAAATGATCTTTTATGGAACTTGTTAATCAAATCTGGTTTATAAATTCCAGAGGTTTTAGCAGCATTGTTATTATATTTCATTACTATCATAGATAAGGTTGCCAATAATATGCTTAGTCTCTTAGAAAAGAAAAAAAATAAAGCTTTTATTGATCAGGCCAGAAATTCAATTTTAGTCTAAAATCAATGTTACCTACACTTGAAGATAATAATGCAAATATGTACATCCTTATTTTAATACACGAGAAAAAAGCTTTCAAGCCGATAATCAAAACAGCACTTTAGAAGAATGAGCCGACATGAACAACAAATACCTAGAATATCTAAGTCAAGTGAACTCCCCTCTGTTCCCATGATTGGAACCACTAGCATAGGGCATAGATAACCTTAAAGGAGCCTTTTAAAAATCCTAAATAACAGTCTTCTCTTGAAGGGAATGTCCCGCATTTTATCTATGACACAGAGAGCAATGAATTTGCATAGTCAAAATCAAATATTGTTGTAGTTCCACTGATTCTGAAAGATCCCTACCACATTCTGACTCAAGACTTTTTTCCATAAAGGATACGTTTTCACTATTTCTAAGGGTGTGGAATATATTTTTTGTAATCGTATTTTGCTAACATCCTATTTCCTCTGATAAACTATAATCACAGGAATTTCTAAAAAACAAAACAACTAAACTAAAAGCCCTCGCGTACTTTTTTTTTGTACTCACTGCAATTGATCTGCTAGACACTAAACAAAAAGTGGTCCATGGGCTATATCAGGCAGACACAGAGGTTCATTAAATCAGGTGGCACTACTGACATACTACAGAGCAGCCTGGGCATGTATGTCTCTGCCACCCCACCATGGGACTCTTTTCTGCCCACCTCTCCTGATCCCTCCCACTTTCTGATTGACTAGCCACCTCACTCCCAGAATTGCTTCATTCTGAGAATTCCTTTTTGGCAAACAAATAATTCATACAGGATTTGAACAATCCCCCCCCCATACACACACCGCTCTCCCCAATAACACCCATTAATTGCCTTTTTACCTTCCTTAACCAATTTTCAGTCCTTTCTCCAGAATTTCCTCTGATCACAGATCTTGGCTAGGGAAACTTAGTAAATGACATGCTTCAAGTTCTTATGGTGGATTTCCCAAGTTGCAAAGTTTATTAGGTTACTATTCACTGTGTTTTACGAGGATTACATACGACAATTTAAAACAGGACTTTCTTCCTCTTCAAGCACCTGGGGAGAACTCTGTAATAAGTACGTAGTACTTTCAAAGTACGTATAATAAATAGGATATGGACTCTTTAAATTTTTTCATTTGCTAATACTTGCAATTCTTAAGTCTTCTCTGTGACGTTCATAAAATGATTTTTCAAATTCCCTGCAATACACTCAGTCGTTTCACAATGCTGCCACATACCTCTGACCAACCCCCCACCCCGTCCCTCTAACCCATCCCTCCTCACACACACCTCCTCCCAAGAGTTATAGCGAACTTTAAAATATTCAGCACAGTTTAAAACAGCCACAAAGGTTAAAACGATTTACCAGGAAAACCACCCACCTATACACTGAGGCATTTAAGACCCTTGCAGGGTATTTATCAATAAATCAGCCTCATTTATCACATCTGTGTTTTCAACAGATTAGCCACTGCCTCAATCTTGCAGGTATGTCAACAATTCAGAATTCTCTAGGGCTCTGGAACTAACAGCAGTTAACACGGGGGTCCTTTCTTCCCAGACTTTCTTGTGTTGATACAGGATTCTTTCCAGACCAGCCCTATTGCAACAATTGCTTGTCTGTTTCAACTTTCGAGACAGGATAGTAATAGGAAATAATAATAATAATAATAATAATAATAATAATAATAATAAAAAACAATACTCACAACCATCACAAGCCCCCAGGCCTTTTCAAAGAACTTTAATTAACATACACAAACCACCCTCCATAATTGTTCCGTGGCATGTTAATGTTAAATTCCTTTGAAGCCGATTTCCTTTTTAAGTCTCAGAAAGCTGGGGCTTTAGAATAAGTAGGTGTTGTTATTTGCCTTATCTCTCTGCCTGACTTGTACTTCTGTGTAGGCTGCTGAGTGTATTTCAGCTTGTAGGGAAGCTCCTGTTGCAATCAAAATATTTCAAACACTTTGTTCCTTAGTAGGCAGAACCATTCAAGTAGTTGCCCCAAGCATCAGAGCAGAAGCACCATGACATGATATCTACCACCTTAATTCTGTGAACTATGAAATGTTCCCCTGCTCTCTCCTAGAATACTCTTCCTCCAACCACCAACCCCTGGCCAGTCCTGCCGAATTTCTGAGATCTAAAATCCCAATTCCTCTAAGAAGCTTTTCAAAATTCCCTTCAGCTAGCAGTCCAACTCATACGTCCAAACTCTGTAATGTGTTAGCTGTTCTTCTTTTGGGTTGCTGACTATTTTGTATTGGATGAGACCTTTTTTTTTTTTTTTTTTAGAGGGAAGTTTCCTTCTTCAGACTTTAAACTTCTTGCCTGCAAGTAAGCACACAGTCTTTGTTTAATTCAGCACCTGCACAGTGCCCTGCAGGAAGAACAGACTCATTTGATAGTTCTTGAATTCACCAAGCAATATGAATTCACCACGGGGTAGGGAGGACAGATCATGTGTGGGTTTGGGACAAAGCAGCCAATAAATGTTGAGAGACTGATGCATTCTTCATGTGTGAAATGGAGCTTCCTAACTATCTTATGCAATTGTTGTAAGGATTTTTTTTTAATTTTTATTTATTTATGATAGTCACAGAGAGAGAGAGAGAGGCAGAAATATAGGCAGAGGGAGAAGCAGGCTCCATGCACCGGGAGCCCGATGTGGGATTCGATCCAGGGTCTCCAGGATCGCGCCCTGGGCCAAAGGCAGGCGCCAAACCGCTGCGCCACCCACGGATCCCGTGTTGCAAGGATTTAATGAAAAGCAGATGGATGAAGATTTTAGAACAGGGTTTTAGGTTCACGACAATGCTGAACAATGCTCCTTTCCTTTTGTTGATTTCCCCTATTCATTGAATAGCTGCAGTCTAGCTGCTCTTCTGGCTAGCCATTGCATCCCCTGTGTCCCTCAAGCAGTATACCCTAGTTTAGTTTCAGTTTAACACTGGATCTGCACAGATTGACAACGTGCCACTGACGCCACTGATCAAAAATTGGCCCCAGTTGTCAGACTCTGAAATGTAAATTCAGCTTCCTTTTTTCCATGTCCTGTGGCAGTGCAGTCATGTCTAGACCTCTCTCCTCTCAAAACTACCTCGATTTTACTTAGAGGAAAATGAGAGGGGACCAGGGAATCCTTAGGGTCTAATAAAAATCCCATTTTGAATTAATAATCAAAAAGCTTAACAGTATAACTGATGAGTAGTTTAAAAATTCAGGCTTGGTGGTTTTTGTTGAAAAGATTTTACTTACTTATTCATGAGAGACACAGAGAGAGAAGCAGAGACATAGACAGAGGGAGAAGCAGGCTCCCTGTAAGGAGCCTGATGCAGGACTCGATCCCAGAACCTTAGGATTAGGCCCTGAGCTGAAGGCAGATGCTCAACCACTGAGCCACCCAGGCGTCCCCAGGCTTGGTGGTTTATTTATTTATTTTTTTAAATTTATGATAGTCACAGAGAGAGAGAGAGGCAGAGACACAGGCAGAGGGAGAAGCAGGCTCCATGCACCGGGAGCCTGACGTGGGATTCGATCCCGGGTCTCCAGGATCGCGCCCTGGGCCAAAGGCAGGCGCCAAACCGCTGCGCCACCCAGGGATCCCCAGGCTTGGTGGTTTAAATACCAATTCTGCTACTTACTCTTTGTGGGAATTTGAGTGTTATTTAATTGCTTAGCTTCCTCATCTGTAAAATGGGGATTAAAACCCCTAGGACAGGGGATCCCTGGGTGGCTCAGCAGTTCAGCGCCTGCCTTAAGCCCAGGGCGTGATCCTGGAGTCCAGGGATCAAGTCCCACGTTCTCTCCCTGCGTGGGGCCTGCTTCTCCCCCTGCCTGTGTCTCTGCCTCTCTCTCTCTGCCTCTCTCAGGAATAAATAAGTAAAATCTTAAAAACAAACAAACAAACAAACAAACAAACAAAAAAACCACCCCTAGGACAAAAGTATTTTTTTAAAAAAACATAATAATCAATGTAAACCACATAGTTCAATTCTTGGCACACAGTAGGGAACTGCATTAACCACAATTGTTAAATATCTTCTCTTTACCTTTCAAGTATGTAAATACTGGACGCCTGATCTTTTAGGATTCTTTCACACAAACTGAAAACAATATTGCTCCGAGGGTCTGCCGTTTTAAATCTCTGTTCTGGTTTGCAAGCATTTTTTTCCTAACGGGTTCTACATTTGCCATTGCCCATGTCCTGCAGAAACAGCTCAACAATGCCGGAAATACACAGATATCCCAACTTAATGTTTCAATCTCTTTCCTCCTCTCTCTTCTGTAATAAGCCTATAACGTTTTCATAATAAAGAAAACAAACAGCTAATAAAAGAGTTACTGTGTGGCTCTGATTATCTGACTTTTAGCAGAGGAGCAAATGACGTATCATGTTCTCTAATTTTCACAACTGGTTTATTACCATCTTCCCTTCCGCCTCCTCTTATTAATCACTAATATAGAGTTCTTCTTGTTGTTTTTTAGAACTCCTTTTCACTTCCAAGTTTACATTTTTGGAGAGACCAGGGCTGTGCCCACGAAAACGTTCACTCGGCTTAGCAAAGCGGGCGGGAGGCAGCTGCGGTCGGGCCAGGGCCAAAGTCCCCTTCCTCCGCGGGGTGGTGTGGTTGTTCCTGGGCCCAAAGCCACCCACTCATTTTTTTTTTTTTCCACTTCCTAGATCAACCACTCGCTCTGTACAGGGTGGAGCGTCCCGAAATACCTGGGCGAGGCACTGCAATCCCAATTTCCAGGTTGCAAGACGGAGGGCCAGTACTTTCAGGTTTTCTCTTTCAAGAAATTTATAGAGAGGGCATAAACTCTTAACAATTGAATAAAAGCTAGGAGCATTTTCCTCCAGAAAAAAAAAAAAAAACGATCATACGAATTTTCTGCATAGAATCTCAAAGTGTTTATAGACTCCCAGGGCCTCCAGATTAAGTCCACAATAGTGGGGGTGGGGGGAAGGGTATTAAGGAAGGGGTGAAAATCTTGTATTGAATTCTTATGCACATATATATATGTTGAATAGATGTAGATGTATATACAGAAGCAGCTGAGAAGGAGGTTATTTTAGAAGAGCGCTTTCCTCAAGTAAGTCTGAGTCAGGAGGCGCGGCAGGTCATACAAAGGGACCGCGAGCAACAGGTGGAGCACACCAGGTCCTGCACCCGCAGGAAGCAGTGCGTCCAAGCAACTGGGTGCTGAGAATGAGGAGGGAAAGGGGCGGGGGGCGGCGGGGCTCCACTCACCGTTGCCCACCAAGCTGCGGCCCTTCCGGGCCAGGGTCTGCTGCACCTGCTCCTGGATCCGCAGGCTCTTGGCCGCCTGGCCGCTGCGGCTGCTGCTCCCCGCCAGCTTCAGCTTGGCCTCGGAGGGCAGCGCCAGGCTGGAGCTGTCCAGCTGCCCCAGGATCTGCTGGCCCAGGACTGTCCGGATGTAGCCGCACTCGGTCGGGGAGCCGGGGGCTGCCATGGGGCCGCAGGGGGCGACGAAGCCGCTCGACTGCCGCGAGACCTGCGGACGGAGCTGCAGCGGGGCCCGGGGCACTGGCGCGAGCCCCGCCCCCCGCCCTGGCCACGCCCCCGGCCCCCGGCCCCGCCCCCACGCCGCGCAGGCCCTCCGGCCAGGCCCCGCCCCTCCGCCATGGCCACGCCCCCAGCCTGCCCGGCCCCGCCCCCACGCCGCGCAGGGCCCGCCCCTCGCCCAGCCCGCCCCCGACCCGCCCCGCGCCGCGCAGGCCCCGCCCCCACGCCTGGTGCGAGGCCCGAACCCGGGTGCGGGGCGGGGGGGCGGCTCCGGCCAGGCACGCGCACTCGGCCTGGGAGCGGGGGCGGGGCCGTCCGCGCGCGCAGACACCTGGCGAGTTGGAGGCGCCCGCGGGGAAGGTGGGTGAGAGGCGCGGTCCGCCCGGGCTCGAGCAAACCCACGGAGCGCCCTCGGGTACCGCCCGGCGGGGCAGTGCCGGGCTCGGGTTGCAGGGCTCCGCGTCCGCGCAGCCCCTGGCGGAGGAAGTGATTGCGGCTTAGCTGCAGCGCGGCCGCCCTCTGGGCAGGTGCGCCCTGGAGACTCCTTTCCGATCCTGGGCTGAGGTGTGCTTGTGGGATCCCCGGGTGAGCCGTCTATCTGGTTAGGCAGCCTCTGTCAGACTGTTCAACATTTCATGGTTCTCCGGGACCTGAGGGTGAGAAAGGTCAGGCTGCAAGGGCGGTAGGAGGGAAATGTGCCAAGAAGATGATGAGTGTGAAATAAAATGATTTTTTTTAAGGTTTTTCTTTTTTTTCCTTCTTCGTACAACTCCAGGGGCTATGTGTTTTTTGCACAGATGCAGTCCCAGAAACATATGTTCTTTCTCATTCAGAGCTTCTGTTTTCTCTTGTAAATACACAAATTGTACCCAGTACACTCTTGCTCACCCACTTCCTTAGGAAGACACCCACGCAGAGAAACTCCAGTAAGAGGCGCTAGAGAAGAGCACGCTTTTAATAGGTGATACTGTTTAATGGCCCTGATTAAGTCTTGTTTATGCTAGGCTTTTTGTAGGAGGCCCATGGAAGTGACTTCTGACTTTCAGTTGCATCTTCCACAACTTATATTTATCTTGGTATTAATTATGTTTCATGCCCAGTTGACTACTGTGAACTTGAGAGCTAAGCTAAACAGAAAGGGTCCTTAACCTTGAAGTTTACAAGACACTCATCCTGATTTTCCTCTTTGGACTTGAGAGGCAGAAAGAAAAACATCTATCCTTGGTATTAAGTAAGATGATTTTCCTTTGATTGCTTGGGTTTGGATGCTCACTTTCCTTCAAATCGCTCAATTACCGACACACTCCATTTGTTCAGGTCTGGAGGGGCTGGAGAACACAGTTCCCCCCTTCTGCTGTGCATACACCTCTATGCTCACACACACTTAATACACAGGTACGGGTGCTTCCAGGGAGTGAAGAGGGCATCAAGCCCAGACAACAGCTGGCCTTGCGGAATGTAGTGCTCAAGTGAAGTCATGTGGCTGGTGCATCTTAATTCCTCCCAGCAGGAGGAGTCCTGAAGTAGATTATACCTTCTGGAGAGTTCAATTACATAGCCAGATGTAAACATTCAGCCCCGATGCTGAGATTCAGTTGAAAAGATCAGTGAACTGCAGGGAGGTGATAGAGACTTCCAACATCAGACTCAGTTCCTGTCCCTTCTTTCTCTCCCCCTCTCTCTACTCATGGCCCTGATCAGGGCTGCATTGAAAGCTATTTCAATACCAGCTCCCATAGGGCCAGCTGAGGCATCCTTGTTTTTGTGCCTAGCGACCACTGCCTTTATCTAGAACCCTAACCAGGAGGACTGGAGAGGCATTCTGTTCAAATTATTTAATTGAGCCAGACTTCATTTACTTTTTTTCCTCTCAAGTGGATTTTTTTTCTTTTTACAAGTGTGATGTGGTAATTGACTATCTTACCAGGTAAGTACCAATATTGAACATGTAGAAATCTTGTTGTGGGATAGGCAGATGATTTGACAGGAGGAAGATGGTTAAAAGCCTCACACTTTGAGAGGGAGGCTGATCTGGCTTCAGATTTGATCTTGTCCTTTGTAAATAGTGTGGCCTTAAGCAAGTTTCTTCACATTTTTTAAGCCTCAACTCTCTTACCTGTAAAATAGGAGCAATAAAAGTATCTAACATAAAGTGTTGCTGTGAGGATTAAATAAATGGTTCATAAGAATAACTCAATAAGTAATTGTTTTTTTTTTATTATTTATGATAGTCACAGAGAGAGAGGGGGGCAGAGACACAGGCAGAGGGAGAAGCAGGCTCCATGCACCGGGAGCCCGACGTGGGATTCGATCCCGGGTCTCCAGGATCACGCCCTGGGCCAAAGGCAGGCGCCAAACCGCTGCGCCACCTAGGGATCCCTCAATAAGTAATTGTTTAATCCTCCTTAACAAATATCTTCTGGGATCCACTTTTGGGTTTTCTCACCTCCTTCAGGTCTGTGCTTCTGTGCCGACATATCTTAATGAGATACACACACAGAGTCTATCTATCTCCCTTTGCTGCTTAATTTTTTCCCCTACGGCACTTATTTTTATTGAACATGCTTTATGTTTTAATTGTTGATTGTTTCCTACTGGAATATAAGCTTCATGAAAGCAGGGATATTGTTCTATTCGTTGCTGTTCTCCAGGCCCTCGAATAATGCACACAGGAGACAACAGATATATGTTAGATGAATGAATCATAAAAGCACTTAGTATATTACATGGTATATAATGAGTGCTCAGCAACTGTTAGCAATAATTATTTAGGCTTTCAAACTCTTTTGATGACTTGTTATCTTTTAAAAAGTCACTTAGATATCATATATTCTAGGTATTGTACTAATTAGCTGTATACATTTCCCTGTAAATAAAAACTAAACTACTTTTTGAAAAAAACTATTTTTTGAATACATTCATAATTTAATGGTTCAGTAAAACAACCTCTTTGAAAATAAGATAAAGATAAATTCATTAAAATGATCTCTTTGGACATGACAATACTATTGCAATAGTAATAGTTAATTACAGGGTGAGGAAGTATGCAGACTCTGGGATTGTGCCCCCAAACACAGAATAGATGTGTTTAGAGGTGCAGTCCCAACAGGGTGCCAGTCCGGTCTTGTTCTTAGCATTTCCTGGGGAAGCTGCCTAGCTCACCTCCTAAATTGTGAACAAGCCCTCAGATTAACTGCTAAGGGCAGCTTCTGGCCATCAAATTGTGGCATAGAAACAAAATACTGTGAATACTTTTGTGGTATTTGGCTGTTCTGTAATCTGCTACTTTTTAGTATTTTGGTTCAGTTTTGAAAATGCTTATTTTTTTTGTTTTTTATTTATCAACAGAAACTAATTAAAGGGGGGGAAAGGTGAAATCACAGATGCAAAAGTGGATTGTAAATAACAGATAACTGAATTATGAGGTTACTTCTGCTGGAAATCTGCAATAAGGATTCAGAAAATTCTTGAGGGATCCCTGGGTGGCTCAGCTGTTTAGCGTTGCCTTCAGCCCAGGACGTGATCCTGGAGTCCCGGAATCGAGTCCCACATCAGCCTCCCTGCATGGAGCCTGCTTCTCCCTCTGCCTGTGTCTCTGCCTCTCTCTCTCTCTCTGTCTCTCATGAATAAATAATTTAAAAAAAATCTTGATATTTAAATTTGCATTTTTATTTGATTTATACATTATAGCCTTAAAGCACTAATATTTTATTTTCATATCTACAATTAGGTTTTCCACAGAGTAATCCTGGATGGCTCAGTATAAAAAATAATACTAATAATCTGGCTTGGATTTTATTTTTTTAAAGATTTTATTTATTTATTCATGAGAGACACAGAGAGACAGGCAGAGACACAGGCAGAGGGAGAAGCAGGCTTTCTGTGGGGAGCCCGATGTGGGACTTGATCCTCTGCTTATGGTCTCTCTCTCTCTGTCAAATAAATACATAAAATCTTAAAAATAAATACAAAATAAACTAATACATTTTCATGAGTATCTTCTCATGAAACATTTTCCTGTTATAATCTGTAGGCTATTAATATCTATTGCTTTTATTTATTTTTAAATATTTTATTTACTTATTAGAGAGCAAGAGCAGAGCATGAGCATGACCATGACCATGAGCAGGGGGAGGGGCAGAGCGAGGGGTGAAGCAAACTTCCTGCTGAATGTAGAGCCCAACGAGGGGCTCCAACCCAGGACCCCAAGATTATGATTTGAGCCAAAGTCAGATGCTCAACTGACTGAGCAACCCAGGTGCCCTGATATCTATTGTTCTAAAAAAATATTTCCTTAATTAGTATAAAAGACCTGGCAGATAGAAAATTTAAAATAAACCTTGGGTTTCGTTTTTCCTGTTAGTAAATGGGTATGTTGCCAAGGCAAAGGGTAACCGTTCCATCATTAGCCACATACAGTGAAACTGAATCAGGAATGGGTAAGGAAGCTGTGAACATGTGCATGCTGAGCACCACTCTCTGATGGTGGCTGTGAGGATTCAGGTGTTCATCTTTAATGCAGATGTTCATCTTGTCTGCCATTTTGAATATATTCTGAAAATTATTCTTTTTAAAGACCCCAAATGTGATGTGGGAAGTGGAAACCAGTTGGGCACTTTTGAGGCCTGGCAACGAGAAATTTGTTCATAGTTATTGAGGCTTTCAAGATGACTGGGTGGTTCAGTTGGTACAGCATGAGACTCAGTCTTAGGGTTAGAACCTCAAGCCCCACACTGGATGTAGAGTTTACTTAAAAAGGGCACCTAGGTGGCTCAGTTGGTTGAGCGTCTGCCTTCGGCTCAGGTCGTGATCCCAGGAACCTGGGATCGAGTCCCACATTGGGCTCTCTGCTCAGCAGGGAGCCTGCTCCTCCCTCCTGCTCATGCTGGCTCTCTCTCTCAGAGAAATAAGATCTTACCAAAAAAAAAAAAAAAAAAAAGACAGTTCCTTTAATCATGACTCATGGGCTTGTATGTGCTCAGTTCCTTTTGAGTAGATGACTCCAGCTGCTACATTAATGGCTGTCAGGTCTTTCATCTGATGGCCAGAGAGTCTAAAGGGAGGGAACAACTTGGTGGATTTCCACCATACATTCCTGGTTTTATAAGAAACTATGTTCCTCACTTTGTCTCTGCCATACAATCTAGCAATGAGATAGCTAGCAGGTGCTCAATATATAGCCTATTGAGTATAACCTCTCACCTAAGGGCATTTTGATTAATTAGTTTGCCTTGAGTGGGCCCAGGTGCAGCTGAGCAAAGGGAACGTGAAGGAGGTGGCTTGACCTGAAACAGAATCTCAGTGTGATTTGAATGACTAGGAGGGAACAATGTTTAATGATTTTGAACCTTATGAAGGTATCAGAGAAATCCAGAAAAAATGATTTCCTATAACTTTAAAGAGGATCTAACACTGCAGTGTCACACATTGTTTAAATTTTAAAAGTTGCTTCATTATACACTTTTTGAATTGATTGGAAATTATTTGAATGTAAAATATTGATTATATGTGTATTTCATTAATGAATAAATTACCTTCATTTTTAATTTGTGCCCTTTTCCCATACATACTATTATTTCCTTGAAATTCTATAAATGGAGATACTACATTCTGTATAAAAAATAATACTACTAATCTGGCTTGGATTTTATTTTTTTAAAGATTTTATTTATTTATTCATGAGAGACACAGAGAGACAGGCAGAGACACAGGCAGAGGGAGAAGCAGGCTTTCTGTGGGGAGCCCGATGTGGGACTTGATCCTGGGACCCCAGGACCACACCCTGAGCCAAAGGCAGATGCTCAAACACTGAGCGACCCAGGCGTCCCTGGCTTGGATTTTAAAAGCCCCATTTCCCCTACTTTTTTTCTTTCACAAACATCATCATAGAATGATATTTTAAAACATCCTCATAGAGTGGTAGAGGGATATAATGTGTGCTTGAGGCCAGACAGTACTGGATTTGATTTGTTTCTTTACTGTGTAACCTTAGGCAATCTACTTAAATTCACTGAGTTTCAAGTTCTTTGTTTGGAATGTCCTATCATTAATAGTATTGGCCTCTCAGGGTTGTTAAGAAGATTCATGTAGATGGTAAATATAAAACACTTAGATCTCCTAGTCCACATTTAGTTCAGTTATCAACAATTACAAATCCAACATTTTGGAGTTTAAAACAACAATGATTTCTTTCTCATGATCTAGTGGTTGACTCCATAGTTCTATGGGTTTGGCCTGTGTTCACTCATGGCTGAAGTCAGCTGGTGGCATGGCTGGCGCTGGAGAGCCTAAGACAGCTACACTCATGAGTCTCCTGGCACAGCTAGGATGGTTGATCCTCTTTCCATGTGGCCTCCCATTATCTAGGAGGCTAGTTAGGCTTCTTTACAGGGTAGTCTTGAGTAGCATTCTAAGAGAACAAGAGCAGCAGTAATAGGCCTTTTTAGGCCTAGGCTCTGACATTTGCTCAATGTTGTTTTGACCACACTGAATTGGTTAAAGCAAGTTACAAAACAAGCCCAGATTCAAGGAGTGGGGGAAGAGATGCCACCCCTTAAGGGAGAGGCTACAAAGTTGTATTATAAGGTGTGTGCATGGAGGGATGGCAGGAGATGTGCTGGACATCTTTGCAAACCATCTAAAACCCTTAGTGCTCAATAAACGGTAGCTGCTGTTATTATTTATCATTATCAAGAATTGGTGTATTTTGGGGATGCCTGGGTGGCTCAGTGGTTGAGCATCTGCCTTCAGCTCAGGGCATGATCCTGGGGTTCTGGAATTGAATCCTGTATCAGGCTCCCTAAGGGAAGCCTGCTTCTCCCTCTGCAATGTCTCTTCCTCTCTCTGTGTCTTTCATGAATAAATAAATAGAATCTTAAAAAAAAGAAAAAAAGAATTGTTATATCTCTCAGAACTTAGCAGGAATGTTATCTTTTGATGGCGGAACAAAGCCAAAGGAGATCAATCTTCATTTATCTATAGTGAGGGGATCCCTGTAGCTCTCTGCCTGTTATATCAGTGGAGTTGAAACTCTATTCAGAGAACACTTGGATATCTTTAGAAATCAAGTGCAATTAATCCAGACATGTTTCATTGGCTGTGAAGCATTCCCTGCTGGTGCTCTACTGGTTCAAACGTGGGTGGAGTGCCAGTCTGTGGACCATCTCAGTGCTGTCACTGGAGCTTGACTGATCATCATCTTGGATTTTATTCAGAGTATACTCATTAATAACTTTAAAAACACATAATTGAATCTGAAAAGTGATTAATAGCATAGTTTAATTTTATTGTGTCATTCTTGTTTATAATAAGAGAAAAATACACAATTCCCTTACAATAGTAAGAAACGTTTGCTCTTCACTTGGAATATAGTTGCAATTTACAAAAGAACAGCAATTTCCAAGAGAGGGTGTGAATGAGGAAGAATAGACAATTGCTATTCCAACCCCATTATTTTACATTCATATTCCATTGTCATATTGGTGCAATCCGCTATACAAAATAGCATAAAAAGGCCCCTTAAAGGGTGCCTGGGTAACTGAGTCAGTTAAATGTCTGCCTTAGGCTCAGGTCATGATCCCAGGGTCCTGGGATTGCCCCCACATCTCGTTTCTTTCTCAGTAGGGAGCCTTCTTCTCCCTCTCCCTCTGCCTTCCTCTCTCCCTGCTTGTGCTCTCTCTCTCTCTGTCAAATAAAGAAATAAAATCTTTTTAAAAATGTGCCTTACTGGCAATAAATATTTATTTCTCCCAGTTCTGGGGTCTAGAAGTCCAAGATCAAGACATTAGCAGGTTCGATGTCTGGTGAGAACCCACTTCCTGAATCATAGAAGGCATCTTTTCACTGTGTCCTCACTTGGCAGATGGGGAAGATATCTCTCTCTTTTTTATAAGAGCACCACTTCCATCCATGAGGGCTTCGTCCTCATGACCCAACCACCTCTCAAAGGCCCCACCTCCTAACACCATCACATTGGGCTTTAGGTTTCACATATTAGGGAACACAAACAATCAGACCATACCAACTATGTTCTTTTCTCTTCTATTAGGTCTATAGCCTCAATTTAAAAATTGTCCAGGTAAGGTTTAGGTGGTGGGGCTAAATGTCCTTTCTCATATCTTGATGAAATACCCCTGTGTATTAATTCTTTCCTTTTCCTGGAAGATGCTTTCCCCATACCATCATGAGATTGATTACTTTCTGCCATTCAGATCTGTTTAAATATCTCCTCCTCAGAAAAAATTTCCCTGGTAGGCTCATTTGGTGGAGCATACTTCACTTGATCTTGGAGTCATGAGTTTGAGCCATACAATGGGTGTAGAGCTTACGAAGAAGAAGAAGAAGAAGAAGAAGAAGAAGAAGAAGAAGAAGGAGGAGGAGGAGGAGGAGGAGGAGGAGGAGGAGGAGGAGGAGGAGGAAGAAGAAGAAGAAGAAGAAGAAGAAGAAGAAGAAGAAGAAGAAGAAGAAAGAAGAAGGAAGAAGAAAGAAGAAGAAAGAAAGAAAGAAGAAAGAAAGAAAGAAAGAAAGAAAGAAAGAAAGAAAGAAAGAAAGAAGAAAGAAAAAGATTTTCCCTGGTCAAGCAGTCTGAAGTAGCTACCCTACCACTCTCTACAAAGCATTTACCTGTCCTGATAGTTTTCTTCTTTATAGAAGTATATATATTCATAGATGTTATTTCCCTACTAGAATGTAAGATTCCTGCAAGCAGGAACTTTTTTTTAAATAAATTTTATTTATTTATTCATTTGTGAGAGACACAGAGAGAGAGAGAGGCAGAGACGCAAGCTGAGGGAGAAGCAGGCTCCATGCAGGGAGCCCGACATGGGACCCAATCCCAGGTCTCCAGGATCATGCCCTAGGCCGAAGGCAGCGTCAAACCACTGAGCTACTGGGGCTGCCCAAGCAGGAACTTTTTGTTCACCAATTCATCTGTAGTGCTGAGAATCTATAGTAAGCTCACAGTATTTGTTAAATGAATGTGTAATAGGAATATACTTTAGTTTTAGTTCTTCTCTCTTCTTTAATACAGTTTAAATGTGGGGGTGCTTGGGTGGCTTAGCGGGTAGGCATCTGCCTTTGGCTTTGGTCGTGGTCCTTGGGTCCTGAGATCAAGTCCGCATCCGGCTCCCTGCGGGGAGTTTGCTTCTCCCTCTGCCTGTGTCTCTGCCTCTCTCTGTGTCTCACATAAATAAATAATCTAAAAAAAAAATACAGTTTAAATGTGAGAACAATTTTTTTTGTGTGTCTTTTCCTGGTGAAAAAAAGGTTTAAATGAAGGATGGGATTCTGATTTACTTATTTCATTATTATTATTTTTTAACTTAATGCTTTGAGTAATGATCTGTTAAATGAAGGTAAGGTTAAGCAATCATTTGTTTTCATGATTTGTTTTTCTCCTGGAACCTGAAACCCAGAGCTTATTGTAAATCTCCCAGAGCCACCCCCTTTCAGGGATCATGTGGAAATCTTATAAGGGGCAAAGGCCCTTTGGAAAGCGCTGGATTTCCATGGTTTCAGGGACAGGTCTAGACAGAACACATACTTCTGCATCTTTGAGTTTACTTGTTTCATTTTTACAACCCAAGCTTTCTTGCAGCAATGAAATTCCTTAATATCATCTACTTAATTGAACTAAACTGGTTCAAATTTAGAACCTATCCAGTTCTTTTGTTTTGTTTTGTTTTGTTTTGTTTTGTTTGTTTTTTGAGACAGAGAGAGCATAGGAGTGCTGGGTGGGAGGAGGTGAGCAGGGGCACAGAGGGAGAGGGTTAGAGAGGATTTCAAGCAGGCTCCATGACCAGCATGCAACCCAATAGGGGGATCAATCTCATGACCCTAAGATCATGACCCAGGCAGAAATCAAGTCGGTCACTGAACCGACCAAACCACCCCAGCACCCCATAGTTCTGCTCTTTTTAAGCTTAAAGTGTTATATATAGCTCAGATAGCAGAAAACTTTTCGAAGAAATATTCTGGCCATAGAACTGAAGTCAATTAGGAATCCTAGTGAGGGCAGCCCGTGTGGCTCAGCGGTTTAGCATAGCGCTGCCTTTGGCCCAAGGTGTGATCCTGGAGTACCCAGATTGAGTCCCACGTTAGGCTCCCTGCATGGAGCCTGCTTCTCCCTCTGCCTGTGTCTCTGGCTCACTCTTTCATGAGTCAATAAATAAAATCTTAAAAAAAAAAAAAAGGAATCCTAGTGATTATCCTATGATACAGAAAAGGTAGAAATGAAGTCCCTCTGAAGTTATGACTGTGGCAACAGCTTCCATGAAAATGGTTTAGAATTATTTGCTGGGTAGTTTGAACGGCCTTGCTAATATTTCAATGTCATATGTTTCAGCAGAAACATCAAGCTTTGAGGCCATGATTAACAACATAATTATTGACTCAATAAACCAGATTTAAAGATGTTACCAGGAAAGTACTTAAGTGGGAAAGTGACCCCTTCAGCAATCAGTTGCATAAAGTGTCAAGCCAACATTAATTATCCTGGCATTCAAGATCTTTCTCATTAGCCTCGCCCTACCAAGATGACTTTGTCTCATAGTATGGAACTCTCCAGAACAAACATTCTAAAGCAGCCAGGCTAAAATTCTTCTCACTCTCCAGAACAAACATTCTAAAGCAGCCAGGCTAAAATTCTTCTCACACCTGAGTTGTTGGTATTCATTTCCTCTTATTTTTAGTGGCTGCCAGTTTATGTCTACCTGTCTTTGAAGGTCCAATTTGTTTCCCTCCCTAACAAGGCTGACTTCATCTGCTCTTATGGGTTCCCCTATGCCCCACCCCCAGACTCCTTAGAATCATTTGGATTTGCCTCCTGAGAATTAAATGAGATGACAATTTTTTATTTTTCTTAAAAGATTTTATTTATTTGAGAAAGAGAGAGATAGTGACGGAGAGTATGAGTGAGCGGGGAGGACAGGAAGAAGCAGGCTCCCCCCTGAGCAGGGAACCCGATTGGATTTGGAGCTCCATCACAGGACTCCCAGATCTGAAGACAGACACTTAACCAACCGAGCCACCCTGAGATGACATTTTTAAAGAGCTCAGCCTGAAAAAAAAAAAAAAAATTAAAAAAAAAAAAAGAGCTCAGTCTGGAGTTCAGAATAAACTTGCTTGTTTTATGTTTGTTTGCATTTTGCATTCTTAAAGATGAAGAAATGAAAAATTAATAGTAAATGCACAATGAATAAAGAACTATAGTATAACGGTTAAGAGGTTAGCCTCTGGAATTAGATAAACCTGAATTCTTTTCCTTATCTGCTATTTAATACTTATTAAACCTTGGTCAGGTTATTAGACTTCTCTAAGCCTTGGTTTCTGGCTTGAAGACAGGGATAATAAATACTACCATATTTATTAGGGTTAATGTGACAATTACAATAACAGGAAAATTCTTTCTAAACCATAAAGCCCTATGTGTTAAATATCATTTTGCATCTTTTAGAATTTTTAGATATGTGCCATCAAAGTAACAGATTTGTTTTAAAGCTGCAATATGCAAGACAGTAGCTAGGAACTTGGTATGCAAAAAGAATAAGGCACATTCTTGCCCTAGAGGCCCTTCTATCATAGATAAGGAGAAAAAACAAAAATATGTCAAAAGCTAAATAACAATAGGATGTCAAAAATTATTCGAAGCAACAATAAAGGGGATGGTACAGGATGATCTGCCAAATAAATTGGAAAGATAAGTAGTGTTCCGGAAGTCCCAGGCATAAGAGATTGCTTTCCAGTTGGCACAATAAGTATAGAGATTGTGGTAGGTTATTCACTGAGCTGGATCTTGAGGGTAGGTAGGATTTAATTAGGTGGAACTTGGTAGAGGGTTTTAAGAAGGTGGGCAGCAGAAGTGTGGAGCTAGTAAAGTGTGATAGTTGTAAGGCTGATAAGGAAAGTAGTCTGGCTAGAGTGATTCTGGCCAGTGTTCCCAAACTAGTTGAACATTAGAATCAAAGAGGAAACTTTAAAAATTATACAGATGCCTGGATTCCAGTGCAGACCAATTAAATCAGAATCTGTAGGGTTGAAAAAGCTTTCAAGGAGATGCTGATGAACACCGAGGTTTGAAAACCACAGATAAAAAGGATTAGTGAGCCATAAAGGGAGAAATTTAGTTGAGGTCCGAACCACAAAGGCCTTAATGTTAGGAGTAGATTTTGTACTTTATACAACACTGTGTCTCAAACTTTAATGATGTATGAATATTTTTTTTAAAAAAAGAAAAGTGTCTCTGGGGACCCTATGAGAAAACTGCAGAAGTCAGTGAAGAGTCATAGAAAGTTTTGGGAGTGAAGGTGCTCTGAGGTATGAATCTGAGATTCTGATCTCTTTATTTTTAAGTCTCTGGAATGGCCTGGGAGGGAAAGAAAAGTGGAGAGGAGTTGGTAAACTAAGAGTCCTCAGCTGCAGTGCAGGAGTTATGGGGGTCATAAGGTGATTCCAGGGCTATAGAGCATATGTTTTCTTAGCCAAATGCAGAGGAAGGGATGGTAGCAGAAGAATTTGTTCTGTAGGAGTGATGTTTAGCAGCTTTCAAAAGGCCCCTAAAAAGTTTGGTTGTTTAGGAGATTAAGACTGCTTCTTTTATTTTCACTGTCTCCTTTGGTTCTCTACACAAACAACTCTTGGGATGTTTTTGCAACTGTCTTGCTTGAGAATTCCAAATTTCCAGTCCTCCTTTAAACAGCTATTCCCATATAACTTTTCTCTGGTCAGCTTAAACATTCAGAATAGTGGTTTTTAAGGCATGGTCTACAGACCCTTAGGGATCCCTGAGTCCCTTTTAGAGATCTGCAAAGTAAAACTATTTTCATAATGATAGTGAAACTTCCTCTGCCTTTTCTGCTCTTTTGACATTTGCTCTGACTGTGGAGAGGAATGCCAGGTGAAATAGCACAAGGCAGTGGTCCTGCCCTCCCCTAGGAGCGTGGCCCCATGGCCTGCCCTCTCGACTGCCACACACTTGCATGAGAGAAGAGAATACCAGTTTCACTTAGGAATATCATTCATGGAAGAGTAACCATTATTAATTCTGTTAAATCTTGACCCTTGAGTACATGCCTTTTAGAAATTCTGTATGACAGGCTCCCAGCTGGATCAGTTGGTAGAACATGTGACTTTTTTTTTTTTTTTTAAGATTTTACTTATTTATTCATGAGAGACACACAGAGAGAGGCAGAGACACAGGCAGAAGGAGAAGCAGGCTCCCTGTGGGGAGCCTGATGCGGGACTTGATTCCAGGACCCCTGGATCACCACCTGAGCCAAAGGCAGACGCTCAACCACTAAGCCACCTAGGCCCCCCAACATGTGACTCTTGATCTCAGGGTAGGAGTTCAAGCCCCATGTTGGATATAGAGTTGACTTAAAAAAGGTTCTGTATGACAAATTGGAGGTACATATAGAACTGCTGCTGTGTACAAAAGTCTGAGGATTGTCCTGAGAAAAAGCATGTGTGCATCTGTTTGAGCTGTTAGGGAAAATGTGATAGCATTTTTCACTTGTAAGAAGGACTGACAAAATATAATTATTCAGATTTGGGTATTTGGCAGGTATTTTCTTAAAAATAAATGAAGCCTGTCAATTCAAAGACATCAACCACAAGTATTTATTACAAATGACAAGATTCAAACTTTTAAGTAAAAATAAGAACTTTGGAAAAATGTGTCCCCATTGTGACCTTAAAAGCTTCCCATATTTTTCTGAGATTGATGGTCTTATTAATAAATATGAATTTTTTGTTATTGTATAATAAGATGTATCAACATTTAGAAGAAATACATAACTCAGTGAGCCAACATTTCTGTTACAGTCCTGCATGGGTGAAAGAGCTAGTCAGAGTGCTAAATAGACAAATGGATTTTAATGTAGATAGTAAGAAAAATTCATTAATGTAATTTCAGATTCCACATCACAACTAATTTTAAGATTCTACCATTTAATTTTTCATTTAGTATCAAAGAAAATGTTCATAAATATCCCAAAAGGCTACTTAACCATTCTACCCTTTTCCAACTATGTATCTGTCCGAGGCTGGATTTTTCCCTACACTTCAATAAAAGAACTTATCCAACAGATTGACTATAGAAGCAGGCAGGAGATTCCAGCTGTCTCATTATTATTGTTGTTCTTATAAAAGCTTTTATTTATTTATTCATGAGAGACACACACAGAGAGAGGCAGAGACACAGGCAGAGGGAGAAGCAGGCTCCATGAAGGGAACCTGATGCGGGAGACTCGATCCCGGGACTCCAGGATCACGCCTTGACTGAGCCAAAGGCAGACACTCAACTGCTGAGCCACCCAGGTGTCCCTTATTGTTGTTCTTAAAAATAAAAGTAATCTCTACACTCATCGTAGGGCTTGAACTCATGACTGGTCAAGAGTCGCTTACTCTACTGACTGAGCCAGCTGGGTACCTCGAGAATCTAGTTGTCTTACATTGGCTTCAAATGTAGGAAAATTTCACTCTGGTCACTAAATTTTTTCGTATTGGAAAATACAGTTATCTTTCCAAGAAATATACCATTTATGCTTATAATGGTTCCGTTATTTTGAAAAATTCCCAATTTTAATTTCTAATACAATAAATATTGATAGACATGGCCAGCATAATCAAAAGCACTTTGGGTTTTTAAAGAAAAAGTGCAAAAACAAAAAAAAAAGAAAAGAAAAGAAAAAGAGTGTAAAGAGTTATGGAGACCAAAAAGTTTGAGAACTGCTGGTTTAATTGACATTGTTCCATATACTTCTGTTGTTTTCTATCTCTCTCTCTCTCTCTCTCTTTTTTTTTTTTTTTACTATATATGCTGCTGAAGCGAGCACTATTGTTTTCTATCAAATGAGAGCTGATGGCAGGGGAAGAGATACACTACAAAAAGTATCGTGGCTGTTCCTCAAAAAGTTAAACACAATTACCATGTGATCCAGCAATTCCACTTTTAGGTATACCAAAAAGAATGAAAGCTGCTACTCAATGGGATGGATAGGTCATGGAGATTAAACATACAACATGGGGAATATAGTCAATGTCATTGTAATAGCATTGTATAGTGACAGGTGGTAGCTATACTTGTTAGGAGCATAACATAATGTATAGAGAAATTGAATCACTATGTTGTACACCTGAAACTAATGTAACTTTGTATGTCAACTACCCTTCAAAAAAAAGGGGGGGAAAAAGAAAAAAAAAAGAGAATCCTGCTACTCACATGTTCATAGCAGCACTATTCAAATTAGCCAAAGATGGAAATACCCCAAATGCCCATCAAGAGGTGAATGATGAACAAATCATGATGTACACATATAATAAAATGGTATTCAGCCTTAAAGAGGAATGAAGTACTAATACATGCTACAACACACATGGACCTTGAAACCATTATGCTAACTAAAAGCCACACACAAAATATCACGTACCGTATGATTCCATTTATATAAAATATTTGGAATACGTAAATCCATAGAGATAGAAAGCAGATTGGTGGTTGCCAGGAGCTGAGAGATAGGTAAAGGGAGTAACTGCTTAATGAGTACAAGGTTTCCCTTTGTAGTGGCAAAAAATGTTGAAGCTAAAAGAAAAAAAAAAGTTGAAATTTAGTTAGAAGTGGTGGTTGTACACTATTGTGGATGTAATTTATGCCACTGAATTATTCACTTGAAATCAGTTAATTTTATGTTAGGTGAATCTCACTTTAATTAAAAAAATAATCACAGCTGGGTCGTCACCAGATACAGGACCTGATACTCTAGCATAGATTCAGAATATCTTTTTCAATTTTAGTCAAGTTAGCACAATGAATGATATCTGTTTTCTTTCTGTTGGCAGTGTTTCAAGTATCTGGTGCTAGTATAATCATTGTTTTGGCTATTCTCAGACTTAGCAATGCAATTTTTGCTTTGATATTCTTCCCAGTTGTTATGTCAGGAAAAAGGCAGAATTAGGCAGCATGTTAAAATTGAATCAGTATTTCTTACATAAATGATCTGTTTTCAGTCACAAATCTCTTTTGAAGTCTAAAAGCAAACAAAAAACTTGAGATTGTTGACATGTTCTACAGGAGAGCTGAAAGGCACTGAGCTGTTGTTGAAAGAATACAAGAAGGCATCACAATCTTCAATTTATTAGCTAATGGCAGGGCCACTGGTTGTGTTTTTGTCCCAAGTATGGGTTTTTCTGTCCCTCAAGCTGCAAAATTTTGGAAATGTCCTAAACGTGTTGGATTGTCACACAGCAGTGGCTCAGAGTTCTGGGGTTTGTTATTGATTGACGTCTCTACCCTAGTAACCAGAAACCATACGACTCACCAAGGAGATTGCATATTATGTCACTATGCAGGGCTCTAAAATGTAACTTGTAGTCTGATCTTCCTTCAAGTTGGCACACTGAGTACTTAATGAATTGATAAGTAGTATGGTGATCGTATTTCTGATAAACCAAAACAGCATCTAAAAGAGCAAAAACCAAAGAAGGTATCTGCATTAGAATTTCTGACTTTAGGTTTGAGTTATGTGGGTAGAGGAGGCAAAATTCTGGCTTCAATTTCTTCGTTTGTAAAGCTCCATTGATGGTACTAGTCAAGGGAAGCTGGGTGGCTCAGTCAGTTCAGTGTCTGCCTTTGGCTCAAGTCATGATCCTGGACTGGAGTTCCAGGATTTAGCCCTGCGTTGGGCTCCCTACTCAGTGGGAAGTATGCTTCTCCTTCTGCTCCTTGCCTTGCTTGTACTCTCTCTCTCTTGCTGACTCTCTCTCTGTCTCTCAAATAAATAAATAAAATCTTTAAAAACAATGGTACTAGTCACACAGGGTTTTATGAGAGAATGTACAAACATGTGTGAAATGTCTTCTATGAGATTAGGCGTATAATTGGTCAGGAAAGGGAGTTATTTTTCTAAAAAAATACATTTGACATATAACAATGTGGAAATTTAGTATGGGAGTTTGTTTTTATTATTAGGAATATGCTGGAACTAGTATAGTGCCGTCATAAAAGGGAGGACCAACTAACAAAGGGAGATAGACTTAGCTCAGCTTTCCTTTCCTCAGTTGAAAAATAGACATGTGGGCAGCCCTGGTGGTGCAGCGATTTAGTGCCGCCTGCAGCCCAGGGTGTGATCCTGGAGAACCAGGATCGAGTCCCACGTCAGGCTCTCTGCATAGAGCCTGCTTCTCCCTCTGCCTGTGTCTCTGCCTCTCTCTCTATGTGTCTCTCATGAATAAATAAATAAAATCTTAAAAAAAGAAAAATAGACATGTAAGTACAGCAAAATACATAATTATTGCAATTATGAGAATGTGTACTGTTTAATATTAAGGAAGAGAAAAATAAAGAGGAAATATCAAGGGAAAGAGATGAAAGAAAGGTTTGAAAGAGGGATAGGGTGCATCCCAAAAGTTTGTTCTAAGTGACATATGTGGATGTGAAAATGTAAAGTTATTTAGTTGTATTGAAAACCAGGTCAACTCACATTCCCCAATATTAGAATTGGAAATGTAATACAGAGCGGAACAGAGATTTCGAAACCTTACTGATTCAGATCACACTGAGAGACTTACAAAAATGTAAATGCCTATGCTTCACTCCAGAGATTCTGATTCTATAGTTCTAAGGTAGAGTCCAGTGACCCGTGTTTTTAAAAAGCTCTCCAGACGAATTTTGATACGTGGCTAATTTGAGAATAGTAGACATGAGAATGAAATATTTGTCTTTATCCAGCAGTATGTATCTGTTCAGTCATTCACAGAATCCCCTCTCCTCTGCAGAGCAAGAAAAAGAAGCATGGTAGGATAACCCAATTTAAAACTGAAAAAATCATTAGTTTTTAAAAAATGTCCATAAAAAAAGATTGAAAGTCCATCTTTTCTGGTGACTTACAACGGAGCCAACTTCTAGGCTCCTCTGAAGCTGGAGATAAGCTACAGCAGTGACATCAAGTGGTTGTTATAAGGTATCTTCCTTTTTATTTGGGACTGACTTAGATATTTAAGAGAATTAACTTAAATAGGATGTTGTTTTCTTACTCCCTCCCCCACCTCATCAGTTAGAGAATGCATTCTTTAGTTTCTGCACACCTCACTCACAAGAAATGCTGAAAGAATGAAAAAACAACAAACAAAATCTGACCCTGACATGTGATCCTTTGAGTGCTATCCAATACATACACCTTTGTTTAGTTGTTTCTAGAACCAGGTGGTTTCAGTGAAGTGAAAAAAAGCCCAAACTAAACTGTACATGCAGAAACTATGATAATGATGATGAAACTATCAGAATATTTAAAACTATATTAATCATAAAACAAGGACCTATAAACTTGACTCGAGTGAGAATACCCTGGGTGCATGCCAAGCAAACTCATAAGACTAAGATGAAGGTCAAATTTCCTTTCATAA
Organism: Vulpes lagopus; assembly: GCF_018345385.1. Taxonomy (NCBI): domain Eukaryota; kingdom Metazoa; phylum Chordata; class Mammalia; order Carnivora; family Canidae; genus Vulpes; species Vulpes lagopus. Next base: position 29,694,515 of record NC_054844.1, read on the forward strand.
TATCAGTGGTGAGCTGACACTTAGGTATCCAGAGGATAACAACATTCAAAATGTCTTGATTAAAAAAAAAAAAAAAAAAAAAAAATGTCTTGATTAAAACAAACTACAAAAAAAAAAAAATAAAAAAAAATAAAAAAAATAAAAACAAACTACAAAGCAAAAGTAGATTTGGAAAGATTTTTTATATCAGAGAGCAAAAATATTTATTGACCTATCCCACTTTAGGCAACTCAATAAATGGAAATCAGATTTTGTGGCTATTAAGAGATGGCTCTCAGGATTTTTACCATATAGTAGCATTCATCAAAGATTTTCTTTAAACAGCGACCTCACCGGTATATTTATACCATGACTGGGTTTATCAAAATTTGATATACACAGTTTAAAGAAATGCCTTTGCTAAGCAGAATAAGACACACCCAAATTACAAGCAAAAGAAGAGGAAGTTGGGAAATTAACTGGCATGTGGACAAGAGAAGTATATTAAGTTATTTGGACTGTGGTGCTTCAAAAGACTGGAGAAGAAGAACACACAATTGTAAAGAAAAAAAATAGACAAAATAGGATTACCTTCGATCCCAGGAACCATCATTTTGAATGTGAAACCAACTGATGTGGCTGATGTTGCATCTGTGTGCAACTAAATTAGCCACTATTCTCAGGCCACCCATGCTAAGGTGAGAACTGCTGAACATTGTCATCAATCAGAGGAAAGTGCCATTTACTTTTCTTCCTGTGTCTCTCAGATGTCAATTTAAAATTTTCTATTCATTATGTCTATCCTATGCTTTTAAATTCTGAAAGTAAAAGGAAATCTGTTGCATTTTCAAATTCTAGATTTAGCTACCTTCTATGTAGGGGCAAGAACTGGCCCTGAGTTTAGCTCCTTGAAGCTTACTCAATTTAAGTCATAAGTAGAAAGCTGATATATTTAGACAATTGGCAGAAGGAAAATTTATATGAAAACTAAAAACAGCTCTCAGCTGACATGGTGGGTCTTGGACTTGTTGCTGTAGACAATTTAATGATCAGAAATAATAAACAGGGAGAGAACGTGCATGAGTTATTATCTATTTTTGAGCTAAATGTTCTAAAATCTGTGAATGACTAAGTGAGGAGGCATCCTCTACATTTCCCATTTGTAGGTGAATAATAGGGAGGGATTACTGAGTAGTTTTCTTTAGCTTCTCAGTAATAAACAATTCCCAAATGAGGAAGAATAGCTTCTTTTGCCTTAAACAGAGAGTGTCCATGGATTGAAATACTGGGAACTTTATCAATAAATTTCTGTGAAATTATCTAATGGCTTCAAATGAGAGGTTTTGAGTTTTTACTTATTTCACCCAATTGGATATTAAAATGAATTGAGGAAAACTGGGCCTGTTTAGGTCACAGCCACAGCATAAATATTTACGTTGTAGTCAATGATAATTGTTCTTTTCCCAAGTCATTCCATACTTTTTCCCCCCCTCAATGAGGGTATATTAAGGACTCAATAAGCATGAAATAAAGCTGGAAGAGTAGAGTGAGGCCAGAACATGGAAGACTCTTACATTTTTTTTTCAGCAATAAGTGGATGTTGTCAAGAAAATAAAAGAGATGATCTGATCTGTGTCTTGGGGAGATATAACAGGTAGTGTTATGGAAGACATATTGGTAGAGGATGAGACCGAAGGCAGAGGATGGACAAATACTGTGGCTGGAGAAATGGAGAGGAGGGTAGTGTTGGCTTGTGTGAACCACTGTGCCTTTTTTTTTTTTTTTTGTTAATTTTTAAAAAAGTAAATGCTCAAAAAAAGGTTAGTTGAATATATGCTGGCTATTTGTTGAGGAAAGGAAATAGTCAAAGATGACAGTAAAGTTTTAAGTCCTAATTGCTGGGTGAAGACTGAACTCATTCTGTTCTGTCAACACAGGCATTGCTGCCACTGTCCTGCCAGCCTATGAGACTGCATGAATTAGAAATGGTTATCTTTTTAAAAAAATTGTCATAATATGGTAGTATTTTTTTGGATGAGATCATTTACTGTCATCAGTGGAAATATTTTATAATAAATGCATTGGTGTGATGTCTTTGATTGGAATAACGCCCTTTGGATGTAGTGGGTTGGGCAATACCCATCCTACACAACCATATGTAGTGCCCTTAAGTGCTGCTTGTTCTTAAGAAAATCACAACTTTTCATTTATATCAAAGGAAAGAAGAAAATGTGGTCAAGAGTGCGAAGTGCTGCAGAGGCAAAACAAAACCAGAAAAAAATAAAAGAATACTAGATATAACAGTTAAAAGGGTTATTGGTGACTTACTGAGACAGAACTTTGATAAAATTTTAAACCTTTGGCTGAAAAAGCCTATAGAGACCTTTTAACTCCCTTTTTCCTTCCAGTTTTGTTTATTTATTTACATTTTTAATAAAGATTTTATTTATTTATTTGACAGAAAGAGAGAGAGAGAGAGAGAGAGAGAACAAGCAGAGGGAGAGGGAGAAGCAGGCTCCCGGCTGAGCAAGGAACCTGATGCAGGGCTCCTTTCCAGGACTCTGGGATCATAATCTGAGCCAAAGGCAGATGCTTAACCAACTGAGCCACCCAGGTGCCCCTTCCCTTCTAGTTTTAATTGTGTAAAAACTGAGCCCCAAGAATTTGAGGGATTTGCTCAATCTCTTGTAGTGCTATCTAATAATACTCTACATTTCTTTTGGTCTTGGACTGTATGTCTTGTATTGTTCTATGTTTATGATTGTTTTCTATTAAGAATCCTCTGAATTCTTTCCCTATTACTTCAATTTAGGAAATGTGAAAGGCTAATGGGCTAATTTAGATAAATAAAACTGGCATTGGGGATGAAGAACATTACTGACAGCATGGGATATACTAAGGACCTTCTACATTTTTTAGAGGAAAGCTCAGAATTCTTCCAATACCTACTTTCATCCAGAAGAAGGCTCTTCTGTGCATCTTATCACTGGCATAAGGTCCCGTGTCTTGGGATAGATGAGCAGGAGGAGGAGAGATGGGTTTAGACTAGGTAACAAGAGTGTTTCCTTTCTATTCTTGCGTACCAGTGATGAGATGATAAAAGCTAAATTGCCCAGAGTTGAGCAATTACTAGGAGGTTAGGAGTGGAGCAGTGTGAGGGACTATTTATAAAAAAAACTCGGCAGAGAATGACAAAAGGTTGCTAGGAGAGGAAAATAATGACACTAGGGGGAAAAAAATAAAAGGCATAAAAACAGTCTTTACTGGCATTTCTGATTCCTGTTTAGTTTCTTCTCTGGGTGCTCTTCTCATTTATTTCCTTATTTGCTTTCTCCTTCTTTCAAACTTCCTTTGAAAATTCATTTTCTTAAAAAAAAAGAAAATTCATTTTCTTTAGGAAGATTTTCTTAAAAATAATCATCACATCATATACTATTATATACTCATACGTGACTTTTTAAAGTTATAAGTATCGTTATATACTTTTGCATATGTTACGTGTTCTTGTTCAATTTTTAAAAATTCAGTTTTTCAGAAGTCACTCTGACTCATGTTTCCTTTATCCAACCCTAATACGTCTTACTACACACACACACACACACACACACCCCAGATATATAGGCAGAAAAATATTCTTTTTTGCTATACTTTTCATGTCATTCCTAAGCCCTTTATCCACTCAAAATATTACTGAGTACCCAGTATGATGAAGTGATGGATACAAAAAGCCTATAGGACCCTTTAACTCCCTTTTTCCTCCCAGTTTTATTCATTTATTTTATTTAAAATTTTAATAAAGATTTTATTTATTTATTTATTTGACATAGAGAGAGGGAGAACAAGTAGGGGGAGAGGATACAAAACAGAGATTCTAATCTCAGAGATTCTAACCCAGAATGCTGACAACTTTGGGTCACTAGGCTGCTTGGATCCATTTATTGCTAGATTTCTTGTTGACTATGAGTCATATCTTTTTGGTTTAAGCTTCCATTAATCAGTTTCGTTGTTGTTGTTGTTGATACTTGTATCTGAAAGCATCCTAATAGAAAGTCTGATAGAGGCCCTGTGCATGAGGGCAGTCTGGCTAGGTGGGAGAAAGTTCTAAAGCTGAATCAATTCAGGGAAGTTGTCTGTTTAGGAAAGTGTAAAATAGTACTGCTGGAGAAAGAATAATTATTGGGGGCTGAGAGTAAGGAGATATGGAGAATGCCTCCCAAATCTAACCAATGTCTAGAATGGAAGATCACAATGAATACTTACTAAATGTTGCATAAAGAATGATGCTCCTTGTCAAATTTAATATATGTGATAAGGGTAAGGAGAGTCAGAGGCCAGGAGGATAAAGATCAGGATGAAATGCATTTTAAGGAATTTTCTTACAAAGCTAGTAATCCCATCATGTAGGTCCTACTCTCATAAGTTCATCCAAATTTAAGTACCTTCCAAAGGCCCTACCTCCAAATACCTTCACGTTGGAGGTTAGGGCTTCAACATATGAAATTTGAGGAATGAAAACATCCAGTCCATAACACTCTTTAAGCTTTGATTTTCTCATCTGTAAAAAGAGGAAGCTAATGTAGGAGTCAAGGGCAGGCCATCCCAAGATGGGTCACTTTGGCATGAATATTTATTATTATTTTTTAAAGATTTTATTTCTTTATCTTAGAGATAGCGTGAGCAGGGTTAGGGGCAGAGGGAGAGGGATTCTCTCAGAGAGAGAGAGAGAATCTTAAGCCAATTGCAGAAAAGCTCTTTACTTCCCTCTCAACTGCCTGATTGTGTCAGGAAGAGAGCTATTAACAGAGATTTCTCTTTACCTGAGAAACTTATCTATCTAATAGGGTCACCTTTGTTTTCCAAACATCTCCTCTCATCTTCCTGCTAATGGTCTTTCTACACTTTGTATCCTCAGACCCCTACCCTATCCTTAGCTCATAGAAGCATCATGTTGCCTACTCTCTTTGGAATTTCCATGTCTGTGTGGATTCCCTATCCTTAGCTCATAGAAGCATCATGTTGCCTACTCTCTTTGGAATTTCCATGTCTGTGTGGATTCACATGTCTGTGTTATTCAATTTGATTTACTCCTGTTACTCTGTCTCATGCCAATTTGATTCTTCTTCCAGCTTCGAGGACCTTTGAAAGGCAGAAGGAGTTTTTCCTCCATCATATTGATAACTATCCCACAAGGTTATTGCAGGGATTTAAAAAAATTATATTTACTTATTCATGAGAGACACACACAGAGAGAGGCAGAGACACAGGCAGAGGGAGAAGCAAGCTCAATGCAGGGAGCCCGATGTGGGACTCGATTCCAGGACTCCAAGGATCACGCCCTGAGCCAAAGGCAGATGCTCAACCACTGAGCCACTGAGGCGTCCCTATTGCAGGGATTAATGAGAGATTAGTATATGTAGAGCATTCAGTTAAGTAGTAAGCAGTTGATAAATGGTATTATTATTATTATATTCTTTTTATATTGTATTATTATTGTTTTAACCTTTGATGTTGCCTTCTTGGTACCTGGGACTCTTAACTCTCTAACGGCTAACATATATCAGTCAGGAGGTGGTAGCCATCAGCGGATCAGTGAGCTGGGAGTCTGTGATCTGGTTCAAATACTAACACTAGTGTTCTGAATGTTCACTTACTGTGGACATCTTATTGAACATTATATTCGTGCTCATATCTCTGTACACATTTTGACACAACTGTGTAGGCTGGGCCAGTAACAATGTGTTCCTAAGAGGCTGATGACTATGAGGCATATATATGTTAAGTGGGGGTATATGCTACATAAAAGATTCAATATATGTGGATGTTATATGTGAATAACTGAGAACTATACCAAAATTAAATAAAATGTGTAGATTTTAATTCACTTTAATTTAAAGAAGTCAAAACCACCACCAACAAAATTATTAAATATTTTGTTAAATGCACTGAAGTCACTAGGAATATTAAGATGTAAATTTGATGACTTATCTGCAAAAAATAGCAATCTGATAAAAGAAACATGTAAACAAATAATTATGATGAAGGATAGCAGTCATAGGGCTAGAAAATAAATTACAAGGTAAAGTGACACCACATCATGAGCAAGGGGATCAGACTGACCAACTGAACAGGCCAGGGAGGGCTTCAGAGGGATGGTGACATCTGATCTCAGAACCAGATAGTTGGGCATCACATGAAAGCAATTCCAGAGAGCTTTGTATGTATGTGTTATTAATAGTGAGATGCCAGCTAAGAAATTAGAAATGAGAGAAGTGGATTGTTCTCTGAAATTTTAGTGCTGAGATCAACACAATGGATTGAGAGCATAGATTCAATTTAATACATCTGGGACGGATTCTGAGATTCTGAATTTTGAAAAATCTCTCCAAGTGATATTAATATTCCCTGGGCTAAAATAATCTGATATACCTACTTCATTGGATGATCTCCCCAGTATTTCCCAAACGAGTGTCCTACAGAAGACTGTTCCTTTAGATGCTCAAAGCAGTATGAGAAAATTCTGTTCAAATAATTTTGCAAAGTGCTATGTTAAGAAAATTTGATCTAATTTCTTTATATAAAATCCCTTAAAGGAAGTTATGCATCTCTAAGAGAAAATATAGTGTTTAGCTATTTTATATAGACTTAAAAATTTTGGTAAGTCTGTTTGTAAGGATTTTATTGTGTATATATGTGTCTTTGTGTAAGTCTGGGTATGTTTACCTGTGTTTGTGTGTGTATGCCTACTTATGTATATTTGTCTCTACTTGAGTGGGGTGTGTGTGTGTGTGTGTGTGTGTGTGTGTATGTGAGTGACTGCAGGTACATACGTGTGTCTGGATGTTGTAGGGGAGGAAAAATCTTTTTTTACTCTACCGTCCTAGGTTCAAGGACTGGGGGTCTTGAATCAATGTGATAAAAGACAATTGGTGGGGTGCCTGGGTGGCTCAGTTGGTGAAGTGTCCAACTCTTGATTTCAGCTCAGGTCATGATCTCAGGGTCTTGAGATGTGAGATCTTGAGAAAGTGAGATCGAGCCCCCTTATGGGCTTCTGTGCTCAGCACAGTCTGATTGTCCCTCTCCCTCCCCTTCTACCCTTTCCATCTCTTGTGCTCTCTGTCTAAAATAAATTAAGAAATAAAATCTTTCTCTGTGTAGACTACCACTTCTGACATTAAAAAGAAATTTCCTCAGGACTTTTTCTGTCACTGTATTCCGTACTCAAAGTCTGTTATTGTTTATCACACCTACACATAGGAAACTAAAAAACAACCACCACAGACTAGAGCATTGCATCTCCTTTATCAAAGATGAGAGTCTTTATTTCTAAGCTAGAGTAAGTTGAGGACCTCCACTTTTCTTTGAGCTCACATGAAAAGGCTGAAACAAGTGGACCATTGACCCCATTGTGACCTTAAATGAGTGAGGTTCCTGTCAGCTCAAACCTGCCTCTGAGCTGTCTCTGTAATTTCTTTCTGTAGGTTAGGTGTTGAAAATTGTTCACACCAAGGTTAATACACGAAAATAATTCCTGAATAAAAGAATTCAAGTAAGCAGGAGATTAATATGCACCTTGGTTTTTATTCAGGCCATTGGTGTCTTGGAAATCAATGTAGAAATTATGCAAGAAGAAATTACTCCCCAGCAGGTACTTTGTGAAAAGGTTGTGCCATATCAAATGGCATTGGTAATAGATACTGCATAAATTTAAGACGAGATTGAGGCTTATGTCTCACTGGGAAATAGAAATGCCTGGATGACAGAATGATAAGTGACTGCATTAAGCATTTTAAATACTTCATTTTTACCAAATGCACTAAGCCAGACAATCATGTCTCCTCAGCTGTGACTGGCTGCCATTGATGCTATTATTTTCTGATGATGATTTCACATGAAAGATAAGTTTTCCTGTAAGCATCCATTCTGATAAATAAAAGCAATCCAAATGCAAAGAGTAACACAAACAGTAGCAAAACCATCTCTACTCCTGTCAGTAACTGGAATCCCTAGTTAAAGTCCTAGTTCCCATACTACTTAATTTAGAATTTTGATAAAACAGTGTAGTCTCATAGTTCTTATTGCTAAAATTAATGTTTAAATGTATATGATACAGAAACATGAATATATTCTTAAATATAGGTCTATTACAGGCTGAACTGTGTCCACCAAAATTCATGTATTAAGGTCCTAACCTCCAGTTCCTCAGATATAACTATATTTGAATATAGGATCTTTTTTAAAAATTATTTATTTGAGAGAGAGAGAGAGAGTGTGTGTGTGTGTGTGTGTGTGTGTGTGCAAAAGAGTAAGGGGGGCAGGGGGTGGAGGAGGGAGCCAAGCAGACTCCCTGATGAGCAGGGAGCCTGACAACAGCTAGATCTCAGGACCCTGGGATCATGACCTGAGCCAAAGGCAGATGCTTAACCCACTAAGTCACCCAGGGGCCCCTGAATACAGGATTTTTAAAATGGTAAAAAGAGGTAATTAATGTGGGCCCTAATCCAATATGACTGATATCCTTGTAAGACATTACAGAGTGCCTGGGTGGTTCAGTCAGTTAAGCATCTGATTCTTGATTTCCATTTAGGTCATGATCTCAGAGTTGTGGGATCAGGACCTGCATCAGGCTCGGTGCTGGGGCCATGGACCCTACTTGGGATTCTCCTTCTGCCTCTTTCTCTCTCTTTCTGTCTCTCCCCTTCTCTAAAAAAAAAAAAAAAAAAAATAATAATAATAAAAAGACTTAAAAAGTCTTGGTAACTAGGACATGGACATGCACAGAAGAAAGATGATGTGAAGTTTCAGGAAAAAGATGTCCATCTGCAAGTAGGGAAAGAGGAAGAATCTCTTCTCAGAAGAAACAACCCTGCTCACACTCTGATCTTGAATTTCTAGACTCCAGAACTATGTGGAAATAAATTTCTATTGTTTAAGCCACACAGTGTGTGGTACCTGCTATGGTAGCCTGCTATGGTAGCCCTACCAAACTAATATAAGGTCTCAAATGGCTGTTTGGAGAAAAAATGACATTTATTGTCTCTAGAGAGGTATACTTTTCCCCTTTCATAGAGGGTTGGGCGTAAGAGGTTGGGTAGGTGAGAACAGAGTTCTCAAATATTAGTCAACAATGTTGTGATCTGTCCATGATGTGTAATTCCTTTTATTCAGAAAATGCTTGGGCAAAAATAAGATAAGAAAGATCAACACGTACTGAAAATGAAGAATGTTCATGATATATATCATTATAAGAATAAAGAAAAAAATTGCAGTACAGTAGTATAATTCTGTTTATATGTAAGTCCAGATTCCTGCTACTGCCTGTGTCTACACACTGGAAAAGTATCCCCAACTAAGAATGGAGCAATAATGTTGAGGAGGAAGATCTCATCTGTTGAATAAAGTCAAATGTATACATCTGAACTTAAAATTGTTTTGAAAAGAAAATGCTTGAATTTTACTTGTGAACTTGCCTTTAGGAATTTAGAGCACTATTTTAAAAACGTGTTATTAAATTAACCAGATATTAAACCTGGCAGACACTTTTACTGTGGTAGAGATGTTACAAATGTTTGTTTAATGTCTTCTTGTTAACTGATATTGTTCTTTTTAATATGTGTTTTGGCTTTGAAAAAAATCTGGTGTTAAACCAAACTTACATTGGTATCTTGTTTAACTGAGTACTTATTAAGGAGTAGGCATGATTATAGGCCCTGTAACACAATGGAGATAAGATAGACAGGGCCCCTGAGTTTTATATTCTAGGGGTGATGTTGGTAGTGAAATATATAATGATCAATCAATACATAAATATGATCTGTCATGCTCAGAATCCTTGTGTAGGAATCATCAAAAAGGAATGGCATTTTCTAGAGTCAGGCATTAGCAGGATGTTGGCCTTATGATGGTTTCTAAATTGGTTTTAGGCAAGGTATTTCCCCTCTACCTCAAAGTCTCTTTCTGGGAATGATTAATTTTCCAATCATTTAATCTTAAAACGGACTATCATTGGGGCTTTTAATTCTTTAATTTGTAGTCTGGCAGGGGAGACTTAGGGTCTGTATTAAATGAGTCTATAGCCCACAGGATACTTAATTTTTCAATGGTTAGGTTTTATTTTACCTTTAATAATTACAATAAGGAGATTTCCTTAAAAGTATGTCCACATCCAGTAGAAAATAATGGATAGCTAAGACCTGAATAGTTAAAATTATTGTGAGTATATATTTTTAGAACAAAAGTCATAGAATAAGTTGTAGTTGTCTCATTACATTTTCATGGAGCACACATTTATGAGTACCTCATAAAATAATAGCAAAGATGATAATGGTAGGAACTGGAACTTACTAATTTACACTGTTTACAAGCACTTATGTATAACGGTTGAATCTTCATAACCAGCATATAAGGTAGGCACCTTTATCAGCCCTATTTTTTAGGCAAATGAAGTGAGATCCAAAGAGATTAAGTAACTTTTTCAAACAGAAAATTTGCTTAATGACATTTCTCACATTATCTCCTCAAGCTAGTTTTTATTAAAAAAATATTTTATTCATTTATTCATGAATGACACACAGAGAGAGGCAGAGACACAGGCAGAGGGAGAAGCAGGCTCCACATAGGGAGCCCGATGTGGGACTCGATCCTGGGACTCCAGGATCAAGCCCTGGGCAGAAGGCAGGCGCTCAACTGCTGAGCTACCCTCAAGCTAGTTTATTGATTTTAGATGACCAACCATCCCAGTTTGCCTGGGGCACTTCCGGTTTTATCACTAAAAGTCCTGCATTCTGGGAAATACTTTGCCTCAAGGAAACCAAAACATCTCTCAAATTGGTCACTCGAATGTTTCCAGTAATTATTTAAATGTTTTCAGTAATTATTTATATTAAATTATGTAATTACATCTGATGTTTTTGTCTTTCTTCTAATTTATTACAGTGACCCTTTGTATATGAAAAATGTTAACTTTCTCATAAAATGTGTAAGAAGGAATATTCCAAAGACACTACTTTGGGCCCTGAGGACATGGAGATGAAACAGGCAAAGTGAGTCAGTGTTCAATGGTGGGATACTGGGAAATGGCCCAGGGTCAGAGTGGATATAGATGATTCATTTCTGCTGCCTGAAATAAACCTGATTAGGAATACTTTTGAGTTGGGATACCTGGGTGGCTTAGCGGTTAAGCGGCCCAGGGCATGATCCTGGAGTCCCAGGATCAAGTCCCACATTGGGCTCCCTGCATGGAGCCTGCTTCTCCCTCTGTCTATATCTCTGCCTCTCTCTCTGTGTGTCTCTCATGAATAAATAAATAAATAAAGTCTTAAAAAAAAGAAAAGAAATACTTTTGAGATTCTCAACTGGAGTAACTCCAGACGGAGTCTCAAGCGTGGTAAGACTGCATTGACACTACTAGTTTAAACCTGAAATGTGGAATACATTAAGATAATTAGATGACACATTAGTAATGGAGTGCTAGGTTCAATCCTGGGCTCCTAAATCCTTCTACAATTTAACTCATGAACAAATCTTAACATCTTTGTTTCTCTATTTATTCATGTAAGTGAGCAAAGTTATTTTCCTATTTCACCGTCATAGTGTAAGCTGTAATTTTTGGGTTGGCATAATTTCTATCTTTTGTTAGTTGTGGAATCATCCTTACTCTTATTTGTCTACTTATTAATTCAGTCATTTACTTACCCAACCCACAAGTACTTACTGAATGGCTAAAACTGCTCTCAGATTAGATGTAAGGCAAAAAAGGCTGAGAAGATTTCATACTATCTTTCCAAGCTATATTCTCATTGTAATGGAAGTCTTTAGTCAAAGGAATGGTTATATAATAATGCAGTTTTAGATATCCACTGATTGCAATGTGCCTGGGTGGCTCATTCCGTTAAGCGTCTGCTTTCCGCTCAGGTCCTGATCCCGGGGTCCTAGGATAGGGCCCTTGGTGGGCTCCTTGCTCAGCAGGAGTCTGCTTCTCCCTCTCCCTCTGCCCTTTAACCCTGCTTGTGCTCTCTCTCCTTCTTTTTTAAAATAAATAAAAAAAAAATCTTAAAAAAAAAAAAGATATCCACTGATTGAGTAGAGAAGTTCAGATTAATCTTTAAGAAATTTATGCAGTTGAGTAATCACTAGTGAGGTTGGGAATCGAAATGATCTTGTTTGTATGTTATTATCTAGGGTCTTTCAGTTATTTGACAATTATTTATTGAGTACGTTCTGTAGAAAAGGAACTGTGTTAGTCCTGAAAGGAATACAAAATTGAATGATATTTTGTCCCTTCCCTCAAGTAGGTATGTATCTTGATAAGAAAGATGATGCATTCACATGGGGACCATCTGTAAACTAGTACACAACAACCTCTATATCAAGGAGTCTCATGGGAAGAAATTATAGTCATTAAATTATTGGGAATATTGTGGAGAAACTTGAAGACTAGACAAAGGATTTTAAATTTTATTTGATAGGTGGTGAGAATCCATCAAAGGTTTTTAAACAGGGTTAATGTAATCAAAGCAGAACTGGGCAGTACTGAATTGCTCTTCATACCACACAGATAGGCATATTTATTCATTATTCTGTACTTTTCTTCTCTAAGATGTAAGTTCCAGAAGAGTAGGGACTTGGTTTTGTTTTGTTGCTGTTATTGCTGGCACTGCAAAAAATGGCTGGTATCTAATGAGTTCTTAAGTATTTGTTAAATGTTGAATGGATTTGTTTAGAGGTTATCAGACTTTTTTTGTTCATACTGCACTTTGTGCCTCAGAAATTCTTATGGCACCTCCAGGCAAAAAAAAAAAAAGAAAAAAAAAGGAAGAAAAAGAAAATTAACCATTTCATTTATTTACAAACACAGCACTTTCAAAAAATAACAGTAAAATAGCTTTATAAAGATATGGCATCAATGAAGGGAATGTACAGTGAGTTAGTGGTGAAGGTGAACTACTTTGGGCTAATAGTTCATGTGGCATCTGACAGATGTCAGATAAGTTACACTTGAAAATTTAAAATATCTTACAGTTGTCCTGTGAGTTCCTTGCAGTACCCTGGCATGCTCCAGCACACAATTTGAGATGAAAAGAATTATGTTAGGTTCCTATATCCTCATTGCTCTTCTATAGGATATATTTCTATGTTCCTACCAAACTTAGTATTTTTAGTTAGATTTTACTTTATTTTATTTTATCCAGCTGCTCTAATTGCTGGGCTTCAAGCCATTGACTAGAGCACAAAGGTGAAACTGATTTTCATAGTAAGAATGCCAAAGTCAATGCACAACCTACCAATTTATCATTATAACCATTCCAGTATTATTAGATCAACATTTTGAATTTGATCCACAATAGGAATATATTACGTGTATACATATGTTCCACATAATATATTCCTATGAGAATACGTTCCATGTACTATTTTCTTATGAGTCTCCAAAAAAGACCATTATTCAAATAAAGTTTGTGAAACCTGCATATTACTATGCTTATCTTCAATAAAAGTGTAGTTGTAAGTCTTAATCATTGGTTTAATAACTTTCAGAGAAAAGTCAATACCTAAATTAAATATACACATCAATTTTAAGTCCAATTCTGATTCCGAAAACATTGTAACATGGATAAAAGTGTACCACAAATTAAGAATATATTGAATATCCTCTTTCTTAGAGAGTCAAAATGCAAATTAGATATTAGAAGCCTGACATTTTAGAAAACTTACTAATTTTTATTTTACTCTGAATTATCCAAAATTACTTGACCACAAATATCTTTTTTCATGTATTACCTACTCATATATTCTGACTCCAATGATCAAGAAATTTTGATTTAACATTTGACTTGTTGTTTACAAAGAGACCCCCAATATTTGGTCCAAAGGTGTTCAAAAGCATGCTTTTAGGAATGCCTTGAATTTTTTTTTTTCTCATCCGATTTCCCACTAGGTGGTAGTGTTACAACATCAAAATCCTTCACAATAATGGCCTAGCATTTCCAATTCAGTTCCACAAGCATTTGCTGAGTGCCTGCTATATGTAAGATAATAATGATATATAGGTTAGTGACTTTGCTGAAGCAAGAATCCAGCCCTCTTTATTCTCAGGCAAATGTTCTTTCCATTATACACAGCATAGGATTAAGAAAGCAAATGCCCAGTTTTCTTAAACAAGAGTCTTTGAGAAACTATATACTTAAAAAACTGTAGAGAGAATTTTTTAAGGAGTTCATACAAGAAGGCAATTCTCTTAAAAGAATGTAAGGGCAGCAGCATAAAAGATCCATGAAACCTTATGAAACTTTTCCTTGAGTTTCTAGACCCCAGGAAGGTGAGAGACAGAGTCTGTTCTAGAAACATTTCAGCTAAGGAACAATTTATAGAGCAGAGCTAAAGTAGTTGGAGCACATATGATTCATGCATGCATATAGGTCATAGAGTGATCTGTGACCTAGGTATCTGTCTTACGATTTTGAAGCTGCTTGATACGCTGGTGTGATACTACAAGAAGTGACCTTAACGATTAGCTGTGTTGAGACCTTTAGTTTATAAATGAGGCAGCTGAGGTTAAGGGAAAACAAGTCACTTATCAGGATCCCAGGAATATCTCTAGCACACACATGAGTGGTGGAAAATCGAAGCATATCTGTCTTTACATCATTATTCTTGCTCTTTCATTTTGAGGATCACTGATATATACCCTTTCCCCTACAATAAAACCTGGTACCTTCTGAGGCTCCTGCCTGTCTGGAACTTTTTGCTACCATGCTTGCTGTATTATGAACAGAAATCTATCTGATTCACAGGACTCTTGGCTCTTCCATCATAGAATGGATCATCTCAAAGTCCCTAGAATGTAGTATGGTGCCTAGAACATGGCCAGTAATCTGATAAATATAGATGAATCTATCCTGACCCATCCCTTCATCACCACCTAGTCAGATGGCCACGCCAGTGTACTGGAGGCAAGGGGGATGATTTGCTAAAACTTCCAGAGCCCTTCTTTATTGCCCGTAATATTTAAACAAAATCTTTTTGGAAATAACATTGTTACTCTTCTTGCCTATTTCATATGGTTTCTATGTTATTATTTTATATTATAAACTCCTTCCCTGCCCTGATATTTATAGACATTTTCCTATCTTTTCACCTAGTACTGCTGGTTTTTCATATTGACATTTAAATCTTTAAAAAGTCTAGAATGTACTTTTGCATAAGGTTAGTTTCCTAATACTATTTATTGACTTATCTATCCTTCTCCCACTGATTTAAGGTGTCACATTTGTTATGATTTTCTATAATTATATAATAAAACAATAATATAATTCATAATTATATACAATACAATAAATATAGTAAAATATGTAATATACTATATATACTATGCATAATAAAATATGTAAAATATATTCATGTATATAATATATAAGGTAATATGTACATGTTTCTCTAATTTTATTATACTTTACAGATTTGTCCATTTTTCTGATGTTTTATTACAGAAAGTATCAAATATATTACTTTTTTCTTTGAACAAATGGGTAGGAAATTGAATAAATACTGTGAATATTGAAAATGGAGATAGGTAAGTGAACAATATACTTAGCACCAATATTCTATGAATTGACAAACTTATGAGGAGCTAGTTTTTATTGCTGTAGAAGTTTGAAGCTTATGGGAGATGACTAGGGAATATGTGGTGATGAACTTCCTGAGCTGAGTAGGGATTTTCACATTTTCCTCATCTACTCTAACAGATATCTTGGTAGATTTTGCTTGTGTTTGAGAAACATAGTCATCAAGAATTATTCCAGAGAACACATTATTTTCTTTCCTGGAGACATACCCATAAAATATTTAAGGACAGTTGAAGGCAGAATCAGAATAATCCTGAGGAGGAAAATTACAATTTTCTCTGTCTCAAGTTAATGAAATAGAAAAAAAAAATTGAAGGATAGATAGTAGTAAATTGTGTGTAATTATTAGGATTAAATGAGATAACAGCTCAAATTAGATGACTATCTTCCTTAGAAAAGGTTCTATGAAATCCTTCTAGGCAAGAGGCTTTAGTAAGAATATAGAAAAGAAAAAAATTTTTTGAATATGGAGTTGAGCAGTTTTCTTTCCATTTGATGAAATAGCCGCTAAGTGGATAAAAATATATATTTTAGAGTTAATTTTTTGAAAATGGAATTTTTTTCCCCTCTAACACGAATAAGGAATATGTGCTTAAAGGTATACGGTTTGCATGAAAATTCATGTGCTTTGATCATACTAGTAGAGTAACGTTGTTTTGTTTTGTTTTTTTGGAGGAGGGAAGGTCTCACATACCTTTGTTAATTAGTTCTATAGATTAGGCCAAATGTAAAGTTCTCCAGTTTAGAAGTATATTGTAGAGCTCTAGCAGTTCTCTTGTTAATGAGAAAATTATTAATAGGTTAATTCAGGGCATATTTGATCTGTGTTTTTGAGGAGAAATTGTCAAAGCTCTTATCTTTGCAGGTTGAAGTGGGAAACCATTTTTAGTGTCAAGAGTTTTGTACTTCCCTGATTTTGCAATTCAAAAGACACAACTTTGGCAGCTAAGAAGTCAATCTGGAGGAGCTGTTTGTCAAGGACCTCTATAGGAACTGAGGTGGAATCGCAGACCTGGGACATAAGACTATTCCTGTGGATTGTTTTATTGGAAACCCACGAATAGAACACATAGGTAGCAAGAAATTAAAAACCTGTGTGGTAGATTGATTGTATTAATGACTTCCTGTCTTCATGCTCTTTGCCCTGTAGGGCAACTTGGTAGGGCACCAGTAGTCTGATTTGAGCTGGGCCATGTTACTTACTTTGTCAAATGGGATGTTGTAGGGTAACCAACTGCCCTTGTTTGCCTGGAGCTAAGGGGGCTTCCTGCATGTGGGACAGACAAGGAAAACCAGGACAAGTTGGTCATCCTAAGACTTGGCAAAGTGACCAAGCAGAGGCTGGAAAGGAGCCTTCACTTGCCACTCCTGCTTTATCTTGAGGGGGATGCTCAGACTGATGGACGAAGACATACCTGGAACAGAACTGTGTTCTCCCAGTCTGCCCAGCTGAAGAGTCCTACATCAGTTGATTCTTGGTGAATCATGTACCCATGCACGAGCTCAGTCAGGTGGGCAGAAATCCACAGATGGAGAACTAAATAAATGTTGTTGAATGCCACTATGGTTGTGGGCTAGGCGGCATTCTTGTGCAATAGATAAATGATATACCTACTTACATTTATTTAATATATACACTATTTAAAAAATAAAAAAAATATATACATTATTTAGATTGACAAATTAGGCAATAAAGAGCAGAACATCCCATATTTGTAAGATATGACCATTATACGTTTTTGTATTTAAAATTGTTTTATGGGGACACCTGGCTGGCTCAGTTGGTAAAGCATGCAACTGGGATACCTGGGTGGCTCTGTGGTTGGGCATCTGCCTTTGGCTCAGGGCGTGATCCTGGAGTCCTGGGATCGAGTCTCACATCAAGCTTCCTGCATGGAGCCTGCTTCTCCCTCTGCCTGTGTCTGCCTCTTTCTCTCTGTGTGTCTCTCATAAATAAATAAATAAATAAAATCTTTAAAAAAAAGCATGCAACTCATGATCTCAAGGTTGTGAGTTCAAGCCCCTTGTTGGGGGTAGAGATTACTTAAAAATAAAATCTTTTAAAGTAAATAAATAAATAAATAAATACATAAATAAATAAATAGTTTTATAATTTAGATATCATTATTGTCATATGCTCAGATGATTGCATTGATAATGATTTTTCAAGATATAGCTGGAAGGTCAGATGTGTAATTTAGCAGAACTCAGTGCACAGAGATTTGGTAATCATATCCCTTGTGTGTCTTTTTTTTTTTTTTTAAAGATTTTATTTACTTGTTATTTGACAGAGAGAGAAAGCATAAGCAGGCAGAGCAGCAGGCAGAGGGAGAGGGAGAAGCAGGCTCCCCACTGAGCAGACAGTCCAATGTGAGGCTTGATCCCAGGACCCTGGAATCATGACCTGACCCACAGGCCAGATGCCCAATCAACTGAGCCACCCAGGTAAAGTTTTGTCCCTCTTGCTTTCTGGCTGTTGGTGGTTTGATGTGAATTGTTCCATGTTATTCTGGATGAGGAATCTTGGTCCTTCTACTTCTCTACCTTCTCAGCTGCTTCTCTCCATTATTTGAAGTCATGTTTCTATTTTCTGGAAATCCACCATTTCACCGTTTATTAGGACATCTGTTTGAAGAGCCCATTGCCATTTATTTCCTCTGTACATGCAGCTCATGAAAAACTGAATTTTACAGTTGGAATGAATTACATCCTCTCAGTTTTCTGATGAAGGAACTGAAATTTGTAGAAGTGAGAGCACCCGAAGCTCTCAGCGAATTAGTTGCAGATGTAGGACTGGAACTTGAGAACATTGATTGCTGGTTTAGATATGTTTTGTTCTAATTATTTATTTTTATTTTTTATTTAAAAATTTTTATTTAACACTCAGTGCTCTTTACATTAAGTGCTGTCCTTAATGCCCATCAGTCAATTATCCCAACTCCCTTCCCATGATCCAGATGTGTTTTAATAATCTGAGGAGCATGTCCTCAGGGACAGTGAAGCATCTCTCAGCTCTGCCCTCTCACCAGAGAGGACTGGCCTACACTTCCCTACTCTCATTGGAAAAGTTTGGTGTTGCCAAGCTGAGTGAGGTCAAACTTATTTGCATATGTAAGAATAGATACAAAAGGAAAAAGAAAAAACAAATTATTTTATTTTTCCTGGTACAAAAAGGAATGGAGACTACCCCCCACCCCAATTCTTTTATTTCAGAGTATTTTTTTTAAGAAAACTTGCAATTGTGCTTTTGGGATGTATATAAACTTTTTAAAACCAGAATAAGCCTCTTGCCTGCATTACAACCCTGGAGTATGTTTCCCGAGGACCTGGGACCCATTTCTTTGAAACATAATCATTAAGGAAAATAGTGTCCCTATTCTCTCAGTTTCTGTGGGAGGGTAGAAGCCTAGCCTCCATGGGTGCCCCACTCCAGAACTATGATAGCCCCCTCAATTACTGAGTGAATCTAGGATGGACTATGTGTGACACATGGTGCTCTCAAGTTATCTTACTTAAGGACTAGTTATCATTCCATTTTAGAATATGTATGCAATGGGCTGAATATGCCTGACTATATAAAAGGGTGAGATATTTTTCTGTCTTTGCAATTTCTTAGTGGATTGCCTGTGATGTGTGTCACTTTCTGGTTTAATATTTATTCATTAATAAAACCATTTTATTTCTCTTATACGTTCATGGAGAGGTTATCTGAGTTGGCAGGAGATTTTTTTTCTTTAAGAGAGAGCATGGGCACATGCGTGCACAAGCACATGCAAACAGCTGGGGAGGGCCAGAGAGAGAGAAAAAAAAAAACAAACTCTTTTTTTTTTTTGAGAAAAAACTCTTAAGAAGGCTCTCTATGTCCAGTGAGGAGCTCCACCCAGGACTAGACCTCGTGACCTTGAGATCATGACCTAAGCCAAGATCAAGAGTTGGATGCTTAACTGGCTGAGCCACCCAGGGGCCCCAGGAAATTTTGTTTTTAATTATATTTGCATAATACATGATAAACAGTAGTAGAGAGAGAGGGAGAGGATAGGAACAGAGGTTGCTTGACTAGGAGAAGCATTTAGCTTCTAGGTGGCTTTGAAGAGGGAAATAGGCTCAAAAGGCACTAAAGTGAAAGCATGGATGAGAGAGGAAAAGAGAATTTTTAACAAACATTGTTACTCATTCTATGTATGCATTTTCCTTTACAGTGTTCAAGAAATAGGAATAAAGGACTTGGGCTTAAAAATTGAAATTACTTTGGTATACTGTTCTTTTGACCACAATATCACTCTGGGGCTAAAGAAAAGAAGCTATAGTTTTATTGCAATTCAAATGAAATGAAGATTTATGATTTTGAAATCTTATCTTCTCTCAGTTACATTCAGGCAGCACACATGCTCCAATCTATTTAGTATGTTCTAACTAGGCTTATCTTTCAAAAACACTTGGACAAACATATCAATAGAAAAGTGGGCAAAGGATATGAATGGTCAATTTAAAAATTAATTTTGTACTATATCTATAAAAAATTATTGAAATGCCTTAGTTATTAAGGAAATGTAAGTTAAGATAACCATAATACAGCAATTTTTACTTGGCAAGGATATAAAATGATAGTTTTCAATTTAGATAAATTATGCGAATAGGAGAATTCTCAGAATAAATTGCTGTCACTTTTTCAGTAACATGTATATTAAAACATTAATATTTCCTTTCATTCATAATTTTTTCTAAACTTGCACCCAATAGAAAAAATCTGACAATATTCTGATATCATTGCTTTTAACATCAAAATTTGAAAATGCTATAATAGCCAAGGAATAGATTTGATAAATAATGATATATTCATATAAAGAAATACTATATGATTAACATGATTTTTAATGCTCATTGATTTGGAAAAGTAGTCTTAATATAATGTAAAACCAAAAAAGCAGGTTTCATAATAACATATACTGTATAATCAATCCCATTTTCTTTAAAAAGCATCTCAACATATATTAAAATGTTACATTAATTATTTCTACATCTATGTATTTTTTGTGTTACTTGTTTTTGTTTTTGTTTTTTGGTAAAAGCTTTATTGAAATATAATTCACATATCTGGGTGGCTACTTGGTTAAGTGTCTGCCTTCGGCTCAGGTCATGATCTTGGAGTCCTTGGGATGGAGCCCCATATCAGGCTCCCTGCTCAGCAGAGAGTCTGCTTCTTCCTCTCCCACTCCCTCTGTGCCTATCCTCTGCTCATGCTTTCTCTCTCTCTCTCTCTCTCTCTCTCTCTCTCTCTCTCTCAAATAAATAAATAAAATCTTAAAAAAAAAAAACAAACCCAGCTTAAAATAATCAATATGCCAAAGAAGCATATCTTGGAACGGCAAAATTTGCTCCCCTACAGCATTATATAGCTATTATTATTATTTACTATTATGAACGGGTCCTTTCTTAAAATTACATTTTATCAATTTAATATTAAAATGCTGTTGTAGGCATTTATAACAAAAACTATTTCCATTAAAAACATTTTAGTGGTCAAATAAAGGCTTCAGGGGATCCCTGGGTGGCGCAGTGGTTTGGCGCTTGCCTTTGGCCCGGGGCACGATCCTGGAGACCCGGGATCGAATCC
Organism: Vulpes lagopus; assembly: GCF_018345385.1. Lineage (NCBI taxonomy): Eukaryota > Metazoa > Chordata > Mammalia > Carnivora > Canidae > Vulpes > Vulpes lagopus. The sequence continues at coordinate 29,715,728 of NC_054844.1, forward strand.
CACATCAGGCTCCCGGTGCATGGAGCCTGCTTCTCCCTCTGCCTGTGTCTCTGCCTCTCTCTCTCTCTCTCTGTGACTATCATAAATAAATAAAAATTAAAAAAAAAAATAAAGGCTTCATAGAATTTAAGAAAAGGCCTCAAGACAATTGCTTCTCAGTATTTTCACCAATTTTTAGCACTGTAGGAAATATAAAACGAAACAGGTTACTATGCAAATGTAACAAAAATAAATGAATTAAATTATATTACTGCTTTGTTCAAAAGTCTCTGGTGCCTATTCCTTTGGGGCATCGTCAGCTGTAAACCCATCCACAATCTTCTAATTCTAATTCTAATTCTAATTCTAATTCTAATTCTAATTCTAATTCTAACAGATTAATTTATTGATTAGTTATTTGGTTGATTCTTTTCACAAACACAAATTTGCCAGGTACGTTCCTATTTTCTCTAGAAGAGAAATAATCCATAATCTTTGCTGCAATTTAAACATGCCTGTACATCACTTCTTCCCTGTCTATGGAGTTTCACATAACTGGAAGTCCATTTATTCAACACCTACCATCCATTAAGGCAAACTCATGAACCTATTCTTTTTTCTTCAAATATTCCAACTCATACTTCTTCCATTTCAAATAATTCAATTTCCTACTATTTATTCTGAATAGTCTATATACATTGTGAGATTTCAACGCTGGGATTATGACTGACTGAGAAGGAACTCTGATAGGTGACACTTTCTCCCATTTGAGGATGGAAATATTTATTGGTTTTGCTGTCTGTATAGTAACCTCTTTCTATCTGATTTGTCTAGAGGGGTTCCTTGACATGAACTTTACTGAGGAAAATTAATAATTAAATTTAAGATGTGACAAAATGGTGAATTTTAAACTTAAAGCATTAAGGTTCTGCAGGATTCAAATTTTGATCATAATATTTTCATTTAAGTTTATAATTTTCTTAAATGTGTTTTTAAATGTGTTCATCTAGAGCTGATTGGAATTTTACAGTTTATCCCTATACTTTAAAATTAGTTCCATAGGAAGAAAACCCATAAAATACCACTCATAACCCATTTATTACTTCTTTTTCTTTAAGAATCCTCTGCTGCATTGGTCTGCTAATAGTTTCTTTTCTGTCCCTGTTTGCTTGTGCAGTGCCTTCAGCCTCTATTGCTATCCACATTCTTTCTATTCAACAAAATTTTACTAAATCTTATAATTTTGGCTCAAGACATGTCTGTATCACTATTAATAATTGAATTTGGTCTAAATCGATCTTTTTCTATTTATATTTCTGCAATTTTTTTCACATTGTCTGTATATATATTATATGCTTGTTTTGTCTCAAAATTATTGTGTTTCATCTTTCAAAAAAATTAGTCTGAGAATTTAGTTCTTGCAAGAACAGGCTTTATGGGTGGTAGAAAGACCATGGATTCGGAACCTGGTTTGATCTGTAGCTCTGCCATTTTCCAGCTATTTGATCGTGAGCAAGTTATTAATCCCTCTGATAAATGCTTTTCTTTTCTGTTAATGAAGGTTAAGACATTTCATCATAGGTTTGTGGTGAGGAATAAATGCAGTAATAAATAATGTGCTATGTAAATAGTAAGTGCTCTTAAAAGTGATTATCTTTTTCTTACCAGATAGAAAAGGTTGGTTTTACTGTGGTAACAGTTTAAACCTCAGTCATGTAACATAGAAGTTACACACATCTCTTGGGTTTCATGTCCAACATGGGACAGCAGTGGTGTTCTGCTCAATGGAGTGACTCAAGGACCTAAGATAATGGAGACTTCATTCTGATATGTGCTTCCAGGATCATGGAAATGGTAGAGACAGAGCATGACAAATGCATGGATATTAAAACTTCTTCTTGGAATTAATAAGCCACTGGTCCAAACAGATTACGTATTAAACATACCATTGGCCCAAACAAATTACATGTTCAAACTTAACTTCTTAAAGAGGCAGAAAGTGCAATCCCACCATATGTTCTGAAAGGAGAGAGTCAGAAATATTTGGTGAACAGAAAGGATGACATATCCTTTATAGCACTTGTAATGCTACACATTGAACAAATTCTCAATGAATAGATGCTTACTGAATAAATATTGACATGTCTAGGAAAGAATTAGGGCTCATAGTTAGATAAAAGGTTCTTTTTTGATTAGGTTTATGAAGCCATAAAGGATTTCTCTTTCATGGAAAAGTGGAAAATTATCATTACCTTTATTTAGTAACAGGTGATAATATAAAATATATTGGTCTCTACTCCTAGTTCCTGGCATAAAGCTCCTAAAACTCTTATAGTTTCCTAAATGATAAGAGCTCTAGGAACATCTTTTGTTTAGTCTTTGACCCCGGTTCCTGACAAAGGGCTCCTGAAACCCTTATAATTCCCTGGGTGGTTGGTGTATCTTTTTTTTTTTAATGAGGCAACTTTGGGTGGGCTCCTCAATGGTACTTAGGGGTGAGGGCTGGTCACCGGAAGGTCTGTACCATGAATAGAAGCTTGGAATTTTCAGCTTTCCCCCCATTCTCTTGAGAAGAGAGAAGGGCTGGAAATGGAGTTAATGATCTATCATACCCAAGTGATGAAGCCTCCATAAAAATTCCAGTAGTATGGGGTTCAAAGAGCTTTCAAGTCGGTGAACACATCCAAGTACCAGGAGGGTGATGCATTCCAACTCCATGGAAACAGAAGCTCCTGTGCTCCAGATCCTTCCAGACTTCACCCTATGTATCTTCATCTGACTGTTCATCTGTATCCTTTATCATATCCTTTAATAAACTGTTAAACATAAGTAACTGGTTTTCTGACTTCTGTAAGTTGCTCTAACAAATTAATTGAATCTGAGGAGGGGGTCGTGGGTGCCTCTGATTTATAGCTAGGCTATGTCAGAAGCACGGGTGACAACCTGGATTTGTAATTGGTATCTGAAGTTGCTATGTCCAAGTAGACAGTGTCAGAATTGAGTTAAATTGTAGGTCATCCAGCTGATGTTGCAGAAAATTGCTTTCTGGGGAAAACTCCCACACATCTGGTGTTAGAAGTGTCAGGGGTGTGGTTACTCATGTGAAGTAAAAGAGACACAAAGGAGAACTGGGTTTTTCCCTACTCAGGTGGAAAAGTGGGAGTTTTCTCAAGTCACGTAGGTTGTTCAGTTCTAATGTCGTGAGACACTGTGACTGTGTCACAAAACATTATATTTTAATGTAGTGAAAGTCCTGATAGCTCATCCAGTCCAAAGTCTTATCCAGCCCTCCTCCATTCTTCCCCAAAGTGATCATTTAGCCTCTGCCCTAGAACCTCTTTTGATTAAATAGACTAAAAGTTTGGCAAGATTTTTTTTTTATTGAAATAATTAGATTTCAGTGGGGGTGTTCTATGTAAGTCGGTGATTTACACATTTATAGTTCTCTGTTTTATTTTTACTTTGAATTTTGGCTTTGCTCACAGATCTTGCTTTGGAGCTAACACCTGGTAGCACAAAGGACATTATTAGAAATATAAAAAAGATTGATGCATCCTACTCCAACCTGTAGGTGAATTGTTGCTTTAATGTGATTGTTCTGTTTTATGCCTGGGCTTTTTCCCACCTTGGTGAATACTGAGACATAATATTGCAATTTAGTCAGGAGAGCACCAGGTGGTACATAATGTCATCACTGAAGATGCCGTTACTATGGCATCCAGAACCCTATTCCAGCTCTATGCTTTCACCATCTTTCTCTGTTTTCATAGAGAGACAGAAGCTGCTGCAAACCAGATTTTAATATTTTCAGCATAGCTAGAAGGTTTTGTTCTCTATCAGGATAGATGTTCTTTTTCATTGTTCTTTTTTGTCAAGCAGTCTCACTGTGCATAATCTAAAGCTTCCTTTGGTGTTAATAGATTCATTCCCAGATAGAATATTTTAAAGTATTACCATTGTGATCTAACAGTTGAACCAAAGAAAAAGAATGGACCTCTGGAAAAACATATTAGTGAATGGAAAGTTTACAGCCTTCCTGTGCACTGGGGAGACTAACTGGTAAATGAAATGATTGTCCTTGTTTCTAAGAACCTTAAAATATACGGACTGTTTATTTGGTTCTCCAGGCACTGAAAGAGTCTTCTGCATGACAAATCTTTAAGGAGAAGTTTGGATACAACAAAGGATTATGATGTTAAGATCTTTCTTAATTAACTGTAATAAACTTTAATGTTGATAACTCAATGAAAAAAGTGTTCTATTTGGGTATCACCTTTAAGAAAGAGGAAATGAAATTCTGAATCTTAGAATCAATGGTTCCTAAGGTATGCTCTGCAACATATTATTGAGTCTTATGCAACACATGATTTCACTGGGAAAGGCTGGGTTAAACTAGATTTAAAAAGTTAACTCACTTCGAGAATTCACAGGAGCTTTAGTATATTAATGTACAGTGTGAATATCTAAAAGTTGGATAAAGTATGCAGCATTTATTTATTTATTTTTAGTTTTTGTTTAAATCTGTCCTTTTGGAGTTAATTTTGCATATATTATGAGGTAAGAGTTAGATTCAATTATTTTCTTCCATAAGAATAGTGTTTTTATTCTTTTTCTTTTCTTTCTTTCTTTCTTTCTTTCTTTCTTTCTTTCTTCTTCTTTCTTTCTTCTTTCTTTCTTTCTTTCTTTCTTCTTTCTTTTTTCTTTCTTTCTTTCTTCTTTCTTTTTTTTCTTTCTTTCTTTCTTCTTTCTTTTTTTTAAGTAAGCTCGACATTCAATGTGGAGTGTGAGCTCATGACCCTAAATCAAAGTTTGCATGCTCTATCAATTGGCACTGCAAGTATGCAGCATTTTTCTTTTTTTATTTTACCATAAGTTTTTGGGCTTTTTTTTTTGGAGTATTTTAATGTTCTCATATATCCCAAGCAAACTTTGGGAAGACTTCCCCTAAATTCATCCTTTGAAAAAAATTTATCTGCTACATGGACTACACATGTAAAGCATTTCTTGTTTAAGCAATGTGCATAAGATCAGATGAAGACAGTTATTGTAAGCAATAAAGAATTATGCAAGTTGGAGTTGTTGTCAAACATGCTATGGCATAATGTTGTGTGATAGCTCATTGAAAAGACTTATTGATTTAGCTTTTGGTGCCATAGATTGTCAGAGACTTAGATTTCTCACAATCTGAGTGCAATTGAGCAAGCTCCACTCATGAATGTGAAAAGTAGGTATTGAATAGTTGTGTGCATAACGTTGTGTTGAGCTTAGGTAGGATATAGTCTTGCTCTTAATTTGCTTAGATTCTCATTATAAAAGGCAGTTTTACACACACAAAAAGTAAAAAAACAATGTAACTCAGTATTGAATTGATCTAAATGAGTTGTATAGACAATACAAGAATTCAGAGGAGAGAAAGATTATTGAATTGGTTGAAAGTCTTCAATAGTACATGAGATTTGAACTAGTTTTAAAGAATAGCCTAAAATATCAAGAGGTTGAGTTGGACTACAAACTTAGTATTTTCTCTCCTCTTCCCCCAAGTCACTCTCCAATTATCTTAATGATGACTTGAGATATATACGTACATATATATCTCATATATATATCATATATAAGTATGATATACAGAATTATAGACTATGTCTAAACACAATCCTGACATTTCTATGCTGTCACTCTCATCTCTTATAATTCAACAAAATATTTGTGCTGTCTAAAAAATATGTAAACTTTCATTTCTGAAAGTGAGGGAAAGGCACAAGAAATAGGGTAGGGGGCAGCCCTGGTGGCCCAGCAGTTTAGCTCTGCTTTTGGCCCAGGGTATGATCCTGCGGACCCGGGATCGAGTCCCGTGTGGGGCTCCCTGCATGGAGCCTGCTTCTCCCTCTGCCTGTGTCTCTGCCTCTCTGTCTCTCATGAATAAATAAATAAAATCTTAAAAAAAAAAAAAAGAAATAGGGTATGGGAGAAATTTGGATATTTGATTTAAAACAGCTTTGCTTTGCTGTCTCTTTGAAAGTAATCTATGGTAGTAGGTTTCTGGATCTTAGCCACAGCATTAAGAACAATTGGTAGGGGGCACCTGAGTGGCGCGCTTGGTTAAGTGCCAGACTCTTCAGTTTCTGCTCATCATCTTGAGGTCATGAAATCCAGCTCCATGCTGAGCGTGGAGCCTGCTTAAGATTTTCTCTTTCCAAAAAAAAAAAAAAAAAAAAAAGATTTTCTCTTTCCTTCTGCCCCTCCCACTCATGTTCTCTCTTTCTCTCTCTCTAAAATAAATAAATATTTTTTTTAAAAAGAAAATTGGTGCTAGTTCAAGTCACATAAATGGATAAAATTCTGTATTATTTCTTTATTACACAACTAACTAGGTGTGCTTGGGGGCTCATTTGGTTAAACATCTGACTCTTGATTTGGGCTTAGGTCAGCATCTCAGGGTCAGGGTTGTGAGATCAAGCCCTGAGTGGGGCTCCAAACTGGGCATGAAGCCTGCTTAAGATTCTTTCTTTCCCTCTCCTTCTGCCCCTCCTCCCTGCTTGCTCGCCCTCTCTCTCTCTTTCTCAAAAAAAAAAAAAAAAAAAAAAAGAAAGAAAAAAAAAAGAAAAAGAAAAAATTCACACAACTAATTCATTGTTTGTACAAAAAATATAAAATTAAAATGATCAAAACAAAAATTTAAAAATCACAAGTAATTCTAAGCCCAGAGATAAACAGCAGACAAATAGAAAATTACATATATAATTTAGTGTATATATTTCAGTAATATATGCCAGGTGTGTATAGAAGACTAATATATATGAAAGATTTATTATATTTATATATTTAAAAATGAGATTATGCTATTCATGCTACTTTTAAGCCTGATTTTTTTTTTCAAACAACAGTATTGGGGATCAGAAAAATCGCTCCATGGTGTGCCACTTTGGCATATAGATTATTTTGAACTGAAAACTGTCAAGGCCCAAAAAACTGAGGTAGAAACTTTGACCTTCCCCTTAACTGCCTAAAAGTGTTTAAACAGAGGTCCTGCTCCATGAAGGGAAATATCACCATAGGTAACCAAATTCTAATATGAACTAGGAGTGGTAGAGTGGAAGGAACTTAGCAAAGACTGCTAAAATTCTTCTCTATGTCCCATTGTTTCTGAAGACCAGCAAGCATCTGTTTACCAAACATTTACTCCTTTTCAACTCCCTCTGAATTGCTTTCCTTCCCATTGAAGTCCCAGAGCCCTACTCCCTTTCCCTTAGTTCGGGATGACATATATCTCATTTTGCCTGCCTGTCTTTGGAACAGTCAACTTTAGTAGATCTTTATTTTTTTAAGTCTATGATCTGTTTCTTCTATAGATTTGATTGAATACTTATTTTAAAATAAATGATCTGAATGACCCATAATTGAGTTTTAAAATTAAAATAATCTGAGACTTTAAAAAGCATTATTGCTACTAGGTTTTTTTTTTTTTTTGTTGTTGTTTTACTAAACAGTATTGATGCTAGGATATAACCTACCAGCAATCAGTCAGGGCACTGTGATATCCTAGAATGGATATCAAAGATATCCTAGATATCCTAGAATATCAAAGATATCCTGGATATCCTAGAATGTCTTAAATTATGGTCTACTTATTTTTCAATTGTGTTTTATAGTAAAAACAAAACAAAACAAAAATAACTGTGAATAATGAATTAGGATATTTTTTTTTCAATCTAGTTTTAAAAATAGGGAGGAAAACATTTCTTGGAAGTCAGTGACTGCCACTGTGTCCTCTTTGGGCACTTAAAATATTCTGATTGCACCTGTGTTACTGGTGTGGAGTCAGTTACATGCAGAGAACCTCTGACTGTTTTTGCTTTCAAGTTCCACCTGTGCCAGAGAAAGAGCTAAAGTACAAAACACAAATATAACAGTGTATCTCCACTCTTCAGTGCACATTAAAAATAACTGGGACACTTTAAACCAGACTAGTTTTCCCTTAGGAGGTTCTGATTTAATTGTCCTGAGATGGGGCTAGGCCATCAGTATTTTATACCTTTCTGGTAATTCTAGTGAACAGCCAGGTTGAGAACTGCTCATGTAGAGAAGCCAAATACATGTATTTCATCTCTAATGGAATAAAAAATTTATCCTTTCCTTGAGCCACTGTAAACATATTTTTGTAAAATATATCATCAACATTTTGTTAGTACCTTTTAATTTGGTTTGTACAAAGAAGTATGGAGACAATAGGAGTGATTTTTAATTTTCTCTCAGAGGTAAGAAAGAAGTAATTTTAGAACAAATAAAACAACATGATGTTTTACTCTACATGTAAGTAGTAAATCCATAGAATGAGCTGTTCAGAATGGTAATACAGGTAGAAAGGTAGAAAGTACACCTTCTACAAGGTGTAGACAAAATGGTGTGTGATAAATTGTTTAGTAGAAGATTGGGACTATTCAGAATGCCTATTTAAGCCTTGGGTTTGAAATCATGAAAATAATTATATTGCTCTTTTCCAAATATCTTTGTGACTCATAGTTACATACAATATCAAGTTTCAAGAACAATCAAGTTTTACTTATATGGAGCCCTACAGTACTGCTTATCTTGGGGGGTCTTATTCACAGAGCTCTAGAGCTGGAAAGGACCTCCAGAGTAACTGAATCCAAGCTCTTCTTCTTACACTTCTGATTTCTATGACATGCACAGAAAGTGGTGTTCATCTATGCTTAAACCCTGCTAGTGACAAGGGAGTCATTAGCTCACATTTAAGTTTGAACATGTCTGTGTGTTAGAAAATTCTTTCTTGTACTACATAAAAATGTGATGGTCCATAACTTCCACCTGTTTATTCTGCTATTTGAAGAAAAAAAGCCACTTAAACAAGTAATTGTTCTAAGCAAATCAAAGAATTAGTGATTCTTCTCTGTGTAGATGAAAATTATGGACAATAAAAATCACAACGCATTTTAAATAAAATACCATGAGCTTTCTGAGGGTTTTGTCTATATGTAAAATGAGGTATTCTAATTTATCAAATACTAAGAATATAATTCAATTTAATAAATAACAAGGATTTCTTAGGTACAGAAATATGAAGATGGAAAATTATGGAACAAATGACCATGTAACCTAATTTTTAGTTGTTTGAACAATTTTAAATTGGAGCAAGCTTTCTCAACCAGAGAGCTAAGGTTCATATTTGAATTTCCTTTGATTAATATATTTATCAATGTCTTAGACAAAAATACAAAAGTCATGTTTATTAAATTACAGATATAAGTCTGGGGGTGGAGGCAAATGGTTATTGTAGTGCTGTGGAGCCTGAGATGAAAAGAAAAATGTGTGCCCCCATATATGCTTCTCTAAATATCCTCCCATTATTATGAATGAAATGGTAATAAAAACTCTATAAGCAGGGACACCTGGGTGGCTCAAATGAGCAACTGCATTTGGCTCAGGTATGATCCTGTGGTCCCTGGATTGAGTCCCACTTCGAGCTCCCTGCATGGAGCCTGCTTCTCCCTCTGCCTGTGTCTCTGCCTCTCTCTGTGTCTCTCATGAATAAATAAATAAAATCTTAAAAAAAAGCCCTCTATAATCAAAAAGCCATGAGTATATATACAAAGCTCTAATTTGTCCAGTCTGTTTGCACATCAGTGTCAGCCTTCATAAGCCCACTGGGTTGAGGTAGGCTGCACATGGGCTTGATGGCCACCCTGGCCTGGGAATCACACACACATAATACTACAGGGTCATAAAACAAATAAATAAAAAGAATAGTGTCTATTTAAAATTCTGATATTCTGCTTAGCATTTATTATTGGATTTTTTTGCATGGATATTGTTTTTTTTTAAAATGTTATATTAAAATATTGTTATCTCAAGGAGGCATCTGTATTCCCATGTTCTTTGCAGCATTATTTACAATAGCCCAGCCAAGGAAACAAGCTAAGTTCTCATCAATGGGTGAATAATTGATAAGAAAATGTGGCATAGGGTAGCCCGGGTGGCTCAGCAGTTTAGCGCAGCCTTCAGCCCAAGGCCCGATCCTGGAGACGCGGGATCGAATCCTGCATGGGGCTCCGTGCATGGAGCCTGCTTCTTCCTCGGCCTATGTCTCTGCCTCTCTCTCTCTCTCTCTCTCTGTCTCTCTCATGAATAAATAAATACAATCTTTAAAAAAAAAAAAAGAAAATGTGGCATATATAAACAAACACAGGAGTATTATTCAGCTATGAGAAAGAAGAAAATCCTGGGAGTGAGTCCAAGATGGCAGAGGAGTAGGAGATCCTAGTTTCCTCTGGGCCCAGGAATTTATCAAGGTAGCTTTAAATCATTCTGAACACCTGTTAACTCAACCAGACGCTCTAAGAAAAGAATAACTGCAACTCTACAAGAAAAGCAACCACTTTCTGCAAGGTAGGAGGGGTGGGGAGGTGAATCCAAGGTGATATTTGGGAAGATAAACCGCAGGGGGAGGGAGCCTCCAGAAGCCACCTCCTGGAAAGTGATAGAGCAGCAGAGTGCAAAATCAGAGTTTACAGAAGTCTGCTCCTTGCAGGGCGTCCCTGCCCAAAGGTGCTCAGGTGGCAAAGCAGAGGTGGAATCCTAGGGGGGGGCAGTGTGGTCTCAGGATCCTTGGGGTCACAGGAAGACTGGGGGTTCCTGAGTGTGGCAGAGTTCCCAAGCATTGGAGCAGGGAGGCTGGCTGCAATCAGCGAGCCCTGGAATGGGCGGCCATCTCCTGGTTGCCACAAATCAGTTGGCGCAACTGTTTGTTCCCGAGCAGGAGCTCAACAAGCAGAACTGGTGAGACCTCCCTTTACGCTCCAGGGAGAAGCAATGTGGGAACATGCTCCAGGAGTCTGCAGAGTCTGGAGACGCAAGATGGGGTCACATGCCTGAGATAGAAATGCTCAGTCATAGGCTGGGTGAGTGTGGAGTGGGGGGAAGACAGGCAGACAGGAGCGATTGCTTGTCTTCGAGGGTGCACCGAGGAGTGGGGGTCCCCAAGCTTTCAGCTCTGGGGCTGGAGATTAGGAAGCTGCCATTCTCACTCTCATTTTCTAAAGCTGCAAGGGAAGCCTTCAGGAAACAAAAGCCACCGAGCAATCTGTAGCTGCTTGCTTAGCGTGGCCCCTTGGAAAGGGCGGTGCAGTTCCACCCCAGCACTGGACAGTCAATGCACCAGGGCCCTCCCCCAGAAGATGGGTGAGACCAGCCAACACCAAGTTTCCTGATCGCTGAGAATTGCAAAATTCTAGCGCCTGGGGTGTGTAGCATATGGAATTCATGGTTATTTTCCCCCATGATTCTTTAGTCTTTTAATTTTATTTTTTTCTCTTCCTTGTTTATCTTTTCTTTTTTTAAAAGATTTTATTTATTCATTCATGAGAGACAGGCAGAGACACAGGCAGAGGGAGGAGCAGGCTCCATGCAGGGAGCCCGATGTGGGACTGGATCCCAGGACTCCAGGATCATGCCCTGGGGAGAAGGCAGGCATTTAACCACTGAGCCACCCAGGCATCCCTCTCTTTTTTGCTCCAACCAATTTCTTATTTTATCAATTCTTTTAAAAATCTTTTAAAATTTTCATTTTTAGAGTTACATTCTATCATTGCATTGTGTTTAATTTTATTTTTGTATATATACGTTTTTCTTTCTTCACAATTTTGGGATGCAGTTCCTTCTAACATACCAAAATACACCCAGAATGTAGTGTATGGGTTTGTTCTCTTCACCTGTCTGATCATAATCACTTTTTTTTCTCTTTCTTTTTGTGTTTTGTTTTTTCTGTTTTGTTAAAGTCTTTTTAAAATTTCATCTTTACAGTTACATTCTATCCCGTCAATGCATTTAATTTTGTTTTTGTATATATGCTTTTCCTTCTTTACAGTTTTGAGATGTAGTTTCTTCTAATAAGCTAACTAAAATACATTCAGGACATAGTGTATTGCTCTGTTCTATTCTGTTCACCTGTTTATATTCTTTCTTTTTTTTTTGTCTTTTAATTTTCATTTTTACAGTTATACTCTATCCTTTCATTGTATTTAATTTTTTTGTACATACATAAGTTTTTCTTTCTTTTAATTTTTGGATCTAGTTTTCTAACAAACAGACCAAAATACACACAGGATCAAGTTATTGCTTTATTCTGTTCACTTGTCTGATTATATTATTTCTTAAGCATTTTTATTTTTTTCAGTTTCAGGTCTTCTGTTTTGTTTAGTATATATTTCTTTGGGGTCATTGTTACCATTTTAATATTTTGTTCTCTCCTTCATCTTTTCTTCACTGGACAGAATGACAAGATGAAAAAATTCACCTCAAAAAAAGAGAATAAGAGGCAGTACTGACTGCCAGGGACCTAATCAGAATCAACATAAGATGTTGGAACTAGAGTTCAGCATAACGATTTTAAAGATACTAGTGGGGTTTGAATAAAACATAGAAGACACTAGAGAATCTCTTTCTGGAGAAATAAAAGAACTAAAATCCAATCAAGTCAAAATCAAATAAGGCTAGGGGATCCCTGGGTGGCCCAGCAGTTTAGTGCCTGCCTTTGGCCCAGGGCGTGATCCTGGAGTCCTGGGATCGAGTCTGGCATCAGGCTCCCTGCATGGAGCCTGCTTCTCCCTCTGCCTGTGTCTCTGCCCCACCCCCCTCTCACTCTCATGATTAAATAAATAAAATCTTAAAAAAAATAAAAAAGGCTATTAATGAGATGTAATAAAAAATGGAGGCTCTAACTGCTAGGATAATGAGGCAGAAAAGAGAATTAGTGATATAGAAGACAAAATGATGGAGAAAAAGAACTGAGAAAAGAATGATAAATAACTACTGGATCATGAAGGCGGAATTCAAGAGATAAGTGATACCATAAAATGAAACAATATTAGAATAATTGGGGAGAGGAAGGAAGAGAGAGAGGGGCAGAAGGCATATTTGAGCCAATTATAGTGGAGAACTTCCCTAATCTGGGGAAGGAAACAGCTATCCAACTCCCAGAGGCACAGAGAACCCCCGTCAAAATCAATAAAAATAGGTCAATGGGCAGCCTGGGTAGCTCATCAGTTTAGCGCCTGCCTTCCGCCCAGGGTGTGATCCTGGAGTCCCAGGATCAAGTCCCACATCAGGCTCCCTGCATGGAGCCTGCTTCTCCCTCTGCCTGTGTCTCTGCCTCTCTCGCTCTGTGTCCCTCATGAATAAATAAATAAAATCTTAAAAAAAAATAGGTCAACATACCAACATATAATAGTGAGACTTGCAAATTTCATAGACAAAGAGAAAATCCTGAAAGCAGCTCAAGACAAGAGGTCCTTAACCTACAAGGGTAGAAATATAAAGCTGGCAGGAGAACTATCCACAGAGACCATGTAGGCCAGGAAGGACTGGCACAATATATTTGGGGTTCTAAATGAGAAAAATATGCAACCAAGAATATTTTATTAGGTTAGGATGTCATTCAGAATTGAAGGAGAGATAAAGAACTTCCAAGACAATCAGAAACTAAGAGAGGTTGTGATCACCAAACCAGCCCTACAAGAAATATTAAAAGGGATCCTTTAAGTGAAGAGAGAACCCAAAAGTAACATAGACCAGAAAGTAGCAGAGAATAATATACAGAAACAGTGACTTTACAGGTAAAACAACAACACTAAAATCATATCTTTTAATAGTTACTCTGAATGTAAATGGGCTAAATGCCCCAATCAAAAGACACAAGGTATCAGATTGGATAAAAAAGCAAGACTTGTGGATATACCATCTAAAACAGACTCATTTTAGACCCAAAGTCACTTCCAGATTAAAAAAGAGGGATGGAGAACCATTTATCATGCTAATGGACATCAAAAGAAAGCTGGGAAAAAAAAAAAAGAAAGCTGGGGTAGCAATCCTTATACCAGACAAATTAGATTTTAAACCAAAGACTGTAATAAGAGATGAGGAAGGACACTATATCAACTAAAGAGTCCATCCAATGAGAAGATCTAACAATTGTAAATATATATGCCTCTAACATGGGAGCAGCCAATTATATAAGCCAATTAATAACTTAAGTAAAGAAACAAATTGATAATAATACAATAATGGTATGGGACTTTAACACCCTATTCACCACAATGGACAGATCATCTAAGCAGATTAACAAGGAAACAAGGGCTTTGAATGACATACTGGACCAGATATATTCAGAACATTCTGTTCTAAAGCAACAGAATGCACATTCTTCTACACTGTATATGGAACACTCTCCAGAATAGATCACATACTGGGTCACAAATCAAGTCTCAACCAGTACCAAAAATTTGGATCATTCCCTGCATATTTTTGGACCACAATATTTTGAAACTTGAACTCAATCACAAGAAGAAATTTGGAAACAACTCAAATACATAGAGGCTAAAGAGCAACCTACTAAAGAATAAATAGGTCAACCAGGAAATTAAAGAATTAAAAAATTCATGGAAACAGATGAAATGGAAACACAGCAGTTCAAAACGTTTGGTATGCAGCAAAGGCAGTTCTAAGAGGGAAATATATCAATACAAAACTTTCTCAAGAAACAAGAGAGGTCTCAAATACACAACCTAACTCTACACCTAAAGGAGCCAGAGAAAGAACAGCAAATAAAGCCTAAACCCAGCAGGAGAATAGAAATAATAAAGATTAGAGTAGAAATCAATGAAACAGAAACCAAAAGAACAGTGGAATAGATCAATGAAACTAAGAGCTGTTCTTTGAAAGAATTAATAGATTGATAAACCCTTGGCCAGACTTATCAGAAAGAAAAAAGACCCAAATAAATAAAATCATGAATAAAAGAGGAGAGATCACAACAAACACTCAAGAAATACAAACAATTGTAAGAACATATTACAAGCAACTATAGGTCAACAAATTCTGGAAGAAATGGATGCATTCCTGGAAATGTATAAACTACCAAAACAGAAACAGGAAGAAATAGAAGACCTGAACAGACCCGGAACCAGGAGGTAATTGAAGCAGTCATAAAAAATCTCCCCACAAACAAGAGTCCAGGGCTGGATGGCTTTCCAGAGGAACTCTACCAAACATTTAAAGAATTAATACCGATTCTTCTGAAGCTGTTTCAAAAAAATAGAAATGTAAGGAAAACTTCCAAACTCATTCTATGATGCCAGCATTCCCTTGATCCCAAAACTAGACAAAGACCCCACCAAAAAGGAGAATTACAGACCAATATCCCTGATGTACATGGATACAAAAATTCTCACCAAGATACTAGCCAATAGGATCCAACAGTACATTAAAAGGATTATTCACCACGACCAAGTGGGATTTAGACCTGGGCTGCATGGTTGGTTCAACATCCTCAAATCAATCAACGAGCTACACTATATTAATATAAGAAAGAATAAGAACAATATGAACAATATGATCCTCTGAATAGATGCAGAAAAAAGCACTTGACAAAGTACTTTTGTACTTGAAAGCAGGCTTTCTTGATTAAAACTCTCCACAATGTAGGGATAGAGGGAACATGCCTTGTTATCATAAAAGCCATGTATGAAAAGCCCACAGCAAATATTATTCTCAACGGGGAAAAACTGAGAGTGGATGCAGAAAAAGGGGATCCACTGTTGGTGGGAATGCAAGCTGGTATAACCACTCTGGAAAACAGTATAGAAGTTTCTCAAGAAGTTAAAAATAGAGCTACCCTACAACTCACTAATAAGTATTTATCCAAAAGGATACAGTGATTGGAAAGGGCACCTGCACCCCAATGTTTATAGCAACAATTTTCACAATAGCCAAATTATAGATAGAGCCCAGATGTCCATTGACAGATGAATGGGTAAAGTGGTATATATATATATGTATATATATATATATATATATATATATATACACAATGGACTATTACTCAGCCATCAAAAAAATGAAATTTTGCCATCTATGACATGGATGGAACTAGAGGATATTATTAAGTGAAATCAGTCAATCAAAGAAAGACAATTATTTTATGTTCTTACCCATATGTGGAACTTAAGAAACAAAACAGAGGATCATAGAGGAAGAGAGGAAAAAATAAGACAAAATTGGAGAGGGAGACAAACCATAAGGACTTTTAATCATAGGAAACTAAATGAGGGTTCCTGGGAGGGAGGTAGGTAGGGGGATGGGGTAAGCAGATGATGGACATTAAGGAGGGCACATGATGTAATGAGCACTGGGTATTATATTACACTGATGAATTACTGACCTTTACCTCTGAGTAATATTAATTAATTGTATTTAAATGAAAAATTAAAATATCAAAAAAAAAATCCTGCCAATTGTGGCAACATGAATGAACCTGAAAGGCATTATACTAAGTGAAATTGACAGAGAAAGGCAAATATGGCATGATATCACTTATATATGGAATCTAAAAAAAAAAAATTGAACTCATGGAAACAGTAGAATGCTGGTTTCCAGGGCTAGCAGGTGGTGGTAATGGAGGAAGGATGGCAAAAGAGTGTAAATTTTCACTTAAAAGATGAATAAGATATGAGGGTCTAATGTAGATCACGGTGACTATAGTTGATATACTGTATTGTATAATTGAGATTTACTGAGAAGAAAAGTTAAGCATTCTCACCAAAAAACACATAAATAGGGGATCCCTGGGTGGCTCAGCGTTTTGGCGCCTGCCTTCCGCCCGGGGTGTGATCCTAGAGACCCGGGATCGGTCCCGCATGGGGCTCCCTGCATGGAGCCTGCTTCTCCCTCTGCCTGTGTCTAGGCCTCTCTTTCTCTCTCTCTGTCTCTCATAAGTAAATAAAATCTTAAAAAAAAAGAGATAAATATGTGTTAATTAACTGTTGTGGGAATCCTTTCACTACACTGTATATGTATATGAAGTCATCACATTGTATACTTTAAATACATCACAATTTCATTTGTCAATTATACTTCAACAAACCTGAAAAAACATGTCTTGATTTCTGAGTTTTGGTGCCCCTTAAATTTTGTCCTTGAGGCGAATGCCTTACCTGCCTAATCTCTGCCTTGGGCTATTGAATAATGATTCATTTAAAAATTAATTAGGTAGAACAAATGAAAGTAAACTTACAAAATGATAAAAAATAAATAGGAAATTCAGAAAATCAACTTTGTACTGTTAGGTTGGGGATTCATGGTTTAGTATCAGTTCACATGAAAAGGAATTAAGAGCTTCAGCTGACTGTAGGCTTGCTATGTGCTGCCAGTGTCAAATAGTTATTCAAACACAAATGAAATTCATTCTGCAAAGAAGAAATTACAATGGCAACCCTATTCTGCACTGGGCAGGTCACTAAAGAACTGTTAGATCCTACATGGGAGGATCGACTCCAGTGAAGTGGAGCATATTCAGTGGACTAAGATGATGAGGAAAAGGGAAGAATTAGTTTTGGGGAGAGAAGACTAAAAGTGTTGGGAATGAGACAATGCTTTGCAAATACACTGGTTCTCAAATGTGCCTGATTATTAGAATCACATGGGGAGCTTCTGAAACTTTAAATCCCAGAATTACACCCCAACAAGATCAATCAGAATTTTGCAGATGGAATCTAGGCATTAGTAGTTAAGCTTCCCAGGTAACTCCAATGTGCACCCAAGTTTGAGAATCACTAATTTAAAGGACTGACCCGTGGCAGAAAGATTAGCCTTATTTTGTCATGTTTCATGGAATAGAGCTAGGTTCTGAATGGGGAAACTTCAAAGAGAGTTACTTTAGTTCAACATCTGAACTCTGGATTTTCTAAAAATACTTTGAGATGAGAGATCTCCAACATAGGCAAAAGTTCAAATAGAGGTTGGATATAGTGAGGGAAACTTCCTCTGTGGCTGGGGAAGGTGCTTAGATAATTTCTAATATTCTCTCCATTTTAATAATTCTATTACCATATGCCAGAAATTATTTAGCAATCCACTTTAGAATGACCAACCTTTTGCTTACTTTGATCTTGGAGTCAGAGGTTCATTTACTGACTGACCTATTTCTGCTCTCTTATTCAGTTAAAATGAATTAAAGCTGGAATAATTGCATTTGCAATGAAAGCTATTAGTCTGAACAGATTATTGCCATGATAATCTAATTGCATAGGTGCAAATGACTGTAGAAATGACTATTTGACAGAACATTTCTAATCGTGTGTGTGTGTGTGTGTGTGTGTGTTGCAGAGTATAAAACACAGCATCTTATTTTTTAAATTTTTTTAAAGATTTTATTTTTTAAAAGATTTTATTTTTATTCATGAGAGACCCAGAGAAAGAGAGGCAGAGACACAGGCAGAGGGAGAAGCAGGCTCCATGCAGGGAACCCGACGTGGGACTCGATCCCAGGACTCCAGGATAATGCCCTGGGCTGAAGGCAGGTGCTAAACTGCTGAGCCACCCAGGGATCCCCAAAATACAGCATCTTAGATGAAATTTAAGCACTGGATTTTAACTTTGCTTATGTTCTCCTTAGCAGAGAAGGGGTAAACTAGAGTTTTGCCTCCTGGAGAGTTTCAGGTAGGGGAACAAGGTCAGTAGAGAGACTACTCCCTTGTCAGTTTAAAAATACACACTTCTTTTTTCATTCAGTTCAGTGACAAAAATGATGATATATAACACATCAGGTATTGAGATAATAAAAGCCTCCATGAACCAGAACCAGAAGTATTAAATACTTAAGTAATGTTGTTTAGTGAAATTAAGCCCCTTCCAAAATTAGTATCTTTCTTCATCAACAGTTATTTCCAGAAACTCTCTCCTGATAGCTTACTGTTTATTATACTTCAATATTTAAAATCATTCACCTTTTCTCATCATATATGCGATAATTAAAATATTTCATAAATACTGGAAATTTCACTTACAAAGGTGAAAATCATCCCTACTGAATAATGAAAAACTTAATTGCTAACAAACACTATAATTCACAGAAAGGTAATACTATGGAGCTCTATTCCTGTGATTTGTCATCCTTCAGATTTCAGCTAGTACTTCTCTTTGTGCATAATTAGAAAATGGGGTAAAAGAGCATGAAGAGCTGAGTGTAAATTCATTACCGCTGCTTCAAAAATCATTCATTCATTCAATAGTATTTACTGTGTGCCTACTCTGTGTCAGGCACTGCACTCCACAGTTAGTCTGCATTAAGAACAAGAATAGACAAAATTTCTCCTGTCCTGAAGTTTGGGGGATCGATGATTAAAAAAATAAATACACAAGGAAATAAATGATATAATTTCAGGCATTGGTAAGGGCTATAAAATAACGTAGGATAATAGGACAAAAGATAACAGAGCAAGGGGAATCTATTTTAGACAGGTAGAAAGATCTTTTTGAGATCACATTTCATCAGAGAGACCTGAATTAGACGAGCTAAGGAAAAAATAAAAAGGCTGGAGAGAAAGAATGTGGTAGCCAGGCTCCAAGATGACCCCAAGGATCTTTGCTTCTTTGTATTCATGCCCATGTGTAGTCTCTCTCACATGTATCTGGATTGGTTTGTGTGATCAGATTCTATAGTGGAAGGGATGGTGTGCAAATTTTGAGGTTAGGATATGAAAGACATTTCCATTTTCATCTTGATCTCCTAGAACATTTACAGGGCAAGCCAGCTGCCATATCATGAGGATGTTCGAACAACTGTATGGACTGGGGCCACATAGTAAGGAACTAAGTTCTCCTGCCAGCACCCAGTACCAACTTGCCAGCCAGGAGAAGGAGCTGCATTGGAGTGTACCCTCCAGCCCCCAGTCAAGCTTTGAATGATACCCCAGCTGACACCTTATAAGAGACCTGGAGCCAGAATGCCCACCTAAGCCCCTCCTGAGATTCTGACCAACAGAAATTGTGGGATAATAAATGCTTACTGTTTTAAGTCACAAAGTTTTGAGGTTTTTTTTTCACACAGAAATATTTAGTACAAAAGAAAATGACAAATACAAAATCTTTTAAGCAGGAACAAGTTTGGCATGTTTAAGGAATGGCAAAAAGGACAGTGTGATTGATTGGACATTAGTGGCAGGGGGAGAGTGGTGGGTTATTTTTATTCATAGCTTATTTTTGTTGGATGAAAGAAGATAACATTTTATAAGTATTCAGTATACATTTTGTGTTCATAATTCTTTAATTATCTTCTTGGGTTTTATAACTTGTAGTTAATAGTGTATTAAATAAATCTTCACTGGGTTTTATAACTTGTAGTTATATCTTCTATAAAAGATATATCTTTTATATATCTTCATATATATATATTCCATAAAACCCAAATAGATCTTCTTTGGGTTTTATAACTTATAGTTAATAGTGTATTAAATAAATCTTCATTTAAATGTAACATATAGTAAAACACTATATTTCAGCTGTGGTCAAGTTACTGAACTTTCCAGTGTATATGTCATACATTTTTTTTTTAAATTAACTTTTATTGGTGTTCAATTTACCAACATACAGAAAAACACCCAGTGCTCATCCCGTCAAGTGTCCACCTCAGTGCCCGTCACCCATTCCCCTCCAACACCCGCCCTCCTCCCCTTCCACCACCCCTAGTTCGTTTCCCCGAGTTAGGAGTCTTTATGTTCTGTCTCCCTTCCTGATATTTCCCAACATTTCTTCTCCCTTCCTTTATATTCCCTTTCACTATTATTCATATTCCCCAAATGTATGAGAACATACACTGTTTGTCCTTCTCCGATTGGCTTATTTCACTCAGCATAATACCCTCCAGTTCCATCCACGTTGAAGCAAATGGTGGGTATTTGTCGTTTCTAATGGCTGAGGAATATTCCATTGTATACATAAACCACATCTTCTTTATCCATTCATCTTTCGATGGACACCGAGGCTCCTTCCACAGTTTGGCTATTGTGGCCATTGCTGATAGAAACATCGGGGTGCAGGTGTCCCGACGTTTCATTGCATCTGAATCTTTGGGGTAAATCCCCAACAGTGCAATTGCTGGGTCGTAGGGCAGGTCTATTTTTAACTCTTTGAGGAACCTCCACACAGTTTTCCAGAGTGGCTGCACCAGTTCACATTCCCACCAACAGTGTAAGAGGGTTCCCTTTTCTCCGCATCCTCTCCAACATTTGTTGTTTCCTGCCTTGTTAATTTTCCCCATTCTCACTGGTGTGAGGTGGTATCTCATTGTGGTTTTGATTTGTATTTCCCTGATGGCAAGTGATGCAGAGCATTTTCTCATGTGCTTGTTGGCCATGTCTATGTCTTCCTCTGTGAGATTTCTCTTCATGTCTTTTGCCCATTTCATGATTGGATTGTTTGTTTCTTTGGTGTTGAGTTTAATAAGTTCTTTATAGATTTTGGAAACTAGCCCTTTATCTGATACGTCATTTGCAAATATCTTCTCCCATTCTGTAGGTTGTCTTTTAGTTTTGTTGACTGTATCCTTTGCTGTGCAAAAGCTTCTTATCTTGATGAAGTCCCAATAGTTCATTTTTGCTTTTGTTTCTTTTGCCTTTGTGGATGTATCTTGCAAGAAGTTACTGTGGCCAAGTTCAAAAAGGGTGTTGCCTGTGTTCTCCTCTAGGATTTTGATGGACTCTTGTCTCACATTTAGATCTCTCATCCATTTTGAGTTTATCTTTGTGTATGGTGAAAGAGAGTGGTCCAGTTTCATTCTTCTGCATGTGGATGTCCAATTTTCCCAGCACCATTTATTGAAGAGACTGTCTTTCTTCCAATGGATAGTCTTTCCTCCTTTATCAAATATTAGATGACCGTCATACATTTTTTGTAAAACAGAAAAATGCTTTGGGAAGGTTAACCATCATAAAATATAATGAAGCAACTTAAATTCTCCAAATACGAGTATTATATTGAGTGGAAAATATATATTAAAAATGCCAGGCTCTGTAGTGATTATGTGGTTATCACTAATGATCCGACACAGATGGAGTCTTTGAGGGTAAAATAAAACCATAGCAAATGACTTTTTATTAAAAAGGGAAACTTCTCCACTCTCTGATTTATAATTAAATCAACATTTTTGGAGAAAAAAGGTCTTTGTTAAAATAGAATTTTGGGTCAAGCTAATAACTGTGGAAGATAAGAATAACCAGAAAATTAATTTTCATGTGTTAGGGTTTTGTTTATGCCCAATCATCAACCATTTGCTAGGTTTTTATCACCAAGGGAGGAAAAGTAATACCTCAGAACAATAGTTTTTTGGCTTTTCTTTCATTCCGTTGGGAACACAAGTCCTGCTGTAAATTCTTCACAAAGAGCATTGGGAATTTTCCCCAGAGACAGTCTGTCTCATTCTCCATGAACTGGCCCTTTGATTATCACGTACTCAACTTTTCCTACTCTGGCTCAGACGGAGATTCTCTTGCTGCAAACCCCATATGCAGCTCTGTTGCTGATGGCCACTGAATGCTTTACTGCCAATGTTACTAATGATCCTTGAAGCTTATTCCAAGGAGTGTGGTGTCCAATGTTGAAAGTGCTGAGTTTTTCTCCAGTAACAATGAGTGACACCAAATATCCTTGTTAAGATGTCCCTTCTTCCATTGAGATCCACTGTCTTAGCCAAGTTTGCCATCTGATGTCAAGCACCCAATATTTGCCCTAAAGGTGTCATCTTTTGTTGTTGTAGTCCCAACTTCCAGTGTAGCTAGAAACTTCTATTATTGGTGCCTATGTGGGAATTCAGTGAAACACCTTTTTTAGTTATTTCTAGGTTTATAATTATAATTCATTCAACCTTGTCATTATAGTTTCAACTGGCAGCTGGCCTAGATGATAACTTCAGTCATCAACTTATCTACACTTGGGATCATTGTCTTTATACAAAATGTTTCCCCTTGTATGTCTTCAGTCATAGGAAAAATTGGTCTCCCAAACCTCATATAAACAGACCCATTGCCCGATCTTCCTGTCACTTTCTTTGGTTCCTTATGTTAATATCATGTAGTCAGCCAATTTTGAGCAAGATTGACCCCTTCTTTTATATTTCTCCCATGTACTTTGTCACTAAATCCTGTGTGTTCTACTCAAAAATTTCTTAAAAAAAAAAGAAAAAGAAAAAGAAGCCCTGCTTTTCCATTTCTACTGCACTTGCCCTAGTTTAGGAGTTTATCGTGTTCAGAGAGTCCAGCAGTTTAAAACTGTGGCCTGCAAATCCCTGGGTCTCTAAAACACTTTAAAGTTCTATGAGATCAACCTAGTAATAATACTAGAAATTTTTTTTAAATTTTTAAAAAAAGATTTTATTTATTTATTCATGACAGACACAGACTGAGAGAGAGAGGCAGAGACACAGGCAGAGGGAGAAGCAGGCTCCATGCAGGGAGCCCAACGTGGGACTTGATCCCGGGACTCCAGGATCAGGCCCTGGGCTAAAGGCAGGTGCTAAACCGCTGAGCCACCCAGAGATTCCATAGTACTAGAAAGTTATTTGTCTTTTCCACTATGTTGACATTTGCATTAATAGCGCATAACAATGGTAGGTAAAAATGCTGGTCCTGAGCACAAATTGGGTCTATAGCACCAAACTGTACTAAAAGTTATTTTGTTCTTTAATGAGTAAGGGAGAAGAATTTCTTCATCTACTCATCTTAGGCTCTCTGACTGCAGCTTTGTAAACTGGACTGACAAAGAGATTAACAGGAGAAAAGCATACAAATTTATTAGTTTTATGTGACATAGGAGTCTTTATTAATAAATAAAGACCTAAAGAAGTAGCCTGAGCATTTTTATAACAGGTTTGATGAAGAATGGAAGGAAGTTGTAGAAAAATGTGACAGGACAAAAGGAATATGAGCTACGGGTAGTAAACTGCAAAAAACTTAGCAAGGCCTATTTGTTTGGATGTCTCTAGATATCCCTCCGTCTTTGGAGATAAGCATACCCCTTTCCTCCAGGTATTGGGAGGGCACTTCTCACTTGAGGGTCTTACGACTTACTTTAGGGGAGTAGAGGGATGTGAGAGAGTCCTTCTTGCACCTGTTGTTTCTCAAACCCCTTCAGTTTAAAAATATTTAATATGCGAAGTGCCACATGTTGGGACAGTGTGCTCTAAACTTCAAATGATTAATTTGACTAAATAGCAACTTTTGAATACACATCACTTTAATATCTATATGACAAAGCAGGAAGCATTCATCAAGCCCTTCTGCTATATATGGTAGTATGATGCTTATCTTGGAAGAAAGCCCTTGTGTGATTATTTGTGAGTTGAACTAACTGCTTTTTCATAGAATATTTTTTTTTTTTTGACTTGAAAAAATGACTGGCTGACAAACTGTGGCTAGTCAGATTTGGTTATTGGCAGGCATTTTCTCAAAAATGAACAAAGTGAGCCAGTTGCTTCAAGGAACACAACTGACACTATTTGTTGCCAATGATAAAATTTGAGCTTTCAAACTTTGTAGAGTTTGTAAATTCATATGTGGTACTGTGAGCCTGACAGCTTCCTAGTATTTAAAGATTTTTTTTTCTGATCAGATCAGTGGTAATATTAACAAAAGTATGGCAGATCCAGGATCCATATCCAGGCATCCTAGCTCCAGAGTCTGTGCTCTTAGAGTTTACTATTTCTCCTCTCCACACTTTCCTGTGGAACAAGTGAAATCCAAACTTTTTAACACACCAACCAGGTGGCATTTATCCATTCAGTGAAATGACTGACTAACAAGTATGAGAATGAAGGGTGGGCAAACATCCGGAGATACTGACAGATAATTTCTGTAAGAAGTTCAGAAATAGGGGTCATCCTGGTTGGTGGGCTAGCCAAACAGGACAGGGTGGACTGACCTTCCTTGGACAGTTGTTCCAGAAATAAGAACCAGATTCAATTATTTGAGCTGAACTGGAAATCTTAAGGCTTACTAGCTGGCTGACAGGCTTCGTGGAGGCAGTGTCAACCTGGGTATTTACCCTGATGTAATCTCCTCTTGGGGAAGCCCAAAATGTAAACAATGTATTTTTTCCAGGGGCACCATATGCATCCCCTGGAAATGTCCTTGTGTGGAAGCCAGGCATTAATTTCCTTCCATCCTGCAAATAGCGATTTGCAACTTAGAGATGGTCATAAGACATTTTCAAGGATTTAAAGAAAAGCTTCATTTATTTCTGTTGCCCATAGTTGACTATAGCAATCCCTCCAAATTGAAGTTACTCTTGGTTACTTTGAGAAGCTTCCCAGAAGGATAACTGACTTGTTATTTAGAAAAACTGGTATGAAATTTATCTTTCATTTTCACCAAACTGATCAATGGTACCAACTCAGTGCTAAAAGGCATTCAGAATAGTTTCAACTCACTAGAAATCATTGACTATGGATAAGAGAATTGCCTTTGGGGGGCAAATAAGACTCCTGCTTTGGGGCTGAGGTGGAGAATAAACAACTGCAAATATATTTTGTTCTGCCTGAATTTATGTCTCCGGCCACACAGAGAGGTCAATACTGAAGCTTAAGGCAAAGTCTATCTGGATTTCTAATTTAGACCCTGATGGTTTATGGTATTTGTTTAGCTAATTAGCTTCTGGACCCAGCGGGGCATAATTGGGGTCAATCCTGAAGATTGGCCTTATACTGGGGGTTAGATTGTTGTTGATAGTCTTTTTTTAAAAATTTTTATTTATTTATGATAGTCATCAGAGAGAGAGAGAGAGAGAGAGGCAGAGGGAGAAGCAGGCTCCATGCACCGGGAGCCCAATGTGGGATTCGATCCCTGGTCTCCAGGATCATGCCCTGGGCCAAAGGCAGGCGCTAAACCGCTGCGCCACCCAGGGATCCCCAGTTGTTGATAGTCTTAATTAAGACTATTACTGGATGAGAAAAATTGACTGGATTAGGTCCTAGCATCTGTTTGCCAAATTAGAGTGGTTGATATGGTGGTATATATTCATCGGAAAATTCACTAGAAAATACAAGGGTCTGGAAATGAGAGATAAATATCACTGGGAGACAATTCTCCTTGGGTCTCTTGAGGTTCTGTACATCTTTTCAACAGAGACAATGATTAACTTTGTTATGGGCTGTCTTTTCAAGGATTTGGGTGTGGTAAATAATCTTGTAAGACAGAGACAATGTCTCCTTCTAGAGCAAAGTTCAGACTTGTTTACAGTCTTGGCATCTACAGACAGTATCTCCTTCTGGAGTAAAGGGCAGACATGCTTACTGGCCATTAGAAGAGATTTGCATTCCCTGAGCTCCAAGTTCCTCTCTTGTAGTACAACCCACTGTGTGTGCAGGTGTCACCTGGTCTTTTCGGGTTACCCTTTTGGAGTTGGAGTTCAGGGACTAGCATAAGGAAAACTGAAACTCTGGCTACAAGCACTCTGCGAATAGTAAACTGCTCTATTTCTGGAGTCTTTGTCTTCTGCAAGCATCCTTAAAACTGTGTCAAACAAACAAGCTTGTTAGCTTGCAGGTTGGGTAAAATGTCAGAACCTTTGAAGTTCTTGACGTTCCAGTGCAGTATTTCTCTTAGATTTTTTTCTTTCTAAACACCAAATGACCAAAAATTCTATCAAAGAGGCTCCCCAAGATTCACCTGAGGGTAGCAAACAGGAGCTAGGCCTTTAGGGTGATGAAGGGACAGTTTCATTCAGAGTACACAAGTATTCTCCTATCCTTGCTAATTACACTCAGTCGATTGGTGATCTAATCACAATTTACATAAGCAATAAACTATTGATGCACTTTTAGGTTTTCTCAAATTCTTTCCTATTAATAATGTTGCTATAGTGAATATTGTTTTGAATTTGTATTTTCGAATATGTTTATATCCATAGGGAATATTTTTAGCTGGAAAGTTCCCGAGTCATGGTACATGCTGATTAAAATGAATGAACAAATATACAATGAAAAATCTGTCCCACACCCCGCTATCCATTTCCTCACCCAGCTATCCAATGTTATCTTTTCTGAGATGTTTCATGCAAAAAGAATCCAAATATATTCACAATATTTCCCCTCTTAATGTTTAAAATTTTATTAAAGGAAATGATTGCATACTTTGCACATTACTTTATATCTTATTTATTTTTCTTTCTTTTTAAAGATTTTATTTATTTATTCATGAGAGACACAGAGAGAGAGGCAGAGACATAGGCAGAGGGAGGATAAGTAGGCTGCATGAAGGGAGCCTGATGTGGGACTTGATTCCGGGACTCCGGGATCATATGACCTGAGCCGAAGGCAGATGCTCAACCACTGAGCCACCCAAGTGTCCCCGTATTTATTTTTCTTAATATTGTTACTCTGACATCTTTCTATTTCAGTCATAAAGAGTTCTCTCATTAGTCTTTTATGACTGCATAGTTATACCTTGTATGGACCTTCCTTTCCAGTGCCCTATTGATCCTATGCAGTTTTGAAAACCTGTTTATTACAGCACCACGGACAAGATAGCTAGTTTGGCTTTCCTACAGCTGTATACTCAGTCTCAAATTAGGCTTCTTGTTAGGATAACACATTATTTGTCTTCCTTAATTTTTCATTGATTGCACTTCACACAGCAGGGGCTCCATCACTGGTGTGAGCATACAAGTATCAATACTATTTGTAATCACCCTCTTAATTATGTGATTTATTTTTTGTTGCTAATTTATTTTATGTTGCACCTTTTTACTTCTTTTTTTTTAAATGTCAGGTCCAGAATAGGTCCTTTGAGGGCTTTAAGGTTATAGTAGTTATCCTCTGAAATAGGGCAAGGAGACCTAAGTCTTGCCACAGAAAACACAAGATGTTTCTACAGGAAGAAAAATACTTCCAGACAGGCAATTTCATTATTTTCTGTTTTCTCTTCATTACAGTTGTTAGTAAAGACCTGGAGTGGTTGTAACAATTGTTTGCAAAGTTGAGTGTGAACCAATGCTGGCTCACTTTGAAAACCTTGATATTTGATCTCTGTATCCAAAATTGAAAACAAAGGTATTTAAAAGGATGGTAAGATTGAGGAGAGGATAATAGGACTTTACAGAGCTTACTTGCATACTCATATATTTCCTGCCAAAATAGTTGCTTGTTACAATATTGTCTTGCTATGTTTATTTCCATACTTTCTTTGGTTCAAACTTTATCCTAATTAAAACCCTAATTATTAGTATTTGTATTTACTAGGAATGTGTTTGGCTTTGCAGTTTTTGAATGTAATCTCATTTGTTTGTTAATTGGTTTTCACTATTAGCTCATTTTAAAATGCTAAGAAAAACCCCAGAGACAAATGGATATAACTCTATCAGAGCATTGGTCACTTCTTAATGAATCTTTTTCCAACAAGCAGAGAATTTCTTTCTTTTTTTTTTTTAAAGATTTATTTATTCACAAGAGACAGAGAGAGAGAGGCAGAGACACAGGCAGAGGGAGAAGCAGCCTCCACGCAGAGAGCGGGTACTCCAGGATCACACCCTGGGCTGAAGATGGTGCTAAACAGCTGAGCCACCTGGGCTGCCCGCAGAGAATTTCTATACATAAAAACAAAGTGTACTTAAAAGAGAAGTAATTAAGATTCCAATTTACATTTTAAATAACAATGAATCACATTGTATTTAAAATTATCATTGTGAAATTTGAACATTATAAAATATGAAATGGGAAAAGCAACATTTACTTGAAGATCCATGTAATGATGTTCTGATTGAGAGCAATAATTAAGACATTATGGGTCTAGCTTTGGTGTAGAAGCACGAACTCTGGGGTTGGACCTGATTTGGGGTCTTAAATTTAACATTTCCAACTGTGAGATCTTGGTCAAGTTATTACCCTAACTTTGTTTCCTCATCTTCAAAATGGGTTATAAAAATGGCTGCTTAATAATATGTTTTCAGAATTAAATGAGATATCATTTATCAAGTAGCTTATACATCCAAAGGACTTAATAAATATTATTCATTTTTTCCTTTTAGCTTTAGATGATTTAAGGAGAGTAATTAGAAACAATACAAAATACTAATGACAATACAACTACACCTATGAAATATTTCTTCCTGCAGGTCACTTAGATAAAGGCAGCCAGACTTTCAAGAGAAGCATTAACAATCTTTAGTATCAATTTCACTGAGGACTTATCCTAAACCAAACAGATTATTTCAGATGTGAGAATCAGGACTTCATGTAGACTGTAAACAAAGAACATTTTGATTATTATTGTAGAAAACCTGAGCTGACCCAACACATCCTGTTTTTATTATGGGACTGTATTTATTTTCACAATTAAGTTAATCCTTCCCCCTCTTATTAATTAGGGAATTATTTTCTTTTTATCTAGAATAATAAAACATATGATTGAACCCAGTAATTTAGTATTCAAATGTAAGAAACAATTCTTTAAATAATTGTCTTTTAATTTTAAAAAGAATTCATTTTTTTTTCCATGATGTCTAAATCAATGATTAAAAATAAGCACCTGGGTGGTTTAGTTTGGTTAAATGTCATGTCCTACTCTTGGTTTCAACTCAAGTCATGATTTCAGGATCCTATGATCCAGCCTAGCACTGGGCTCCACTCAATATGGAGTCTGCTTGAGATCCTCTCCCTCTTCCTCCTTCCCTCCCCCTGCTCTCCCTTTCTCTCCTTCTAAATAAATCTTTTTTAAAAAATGAGCACATGGACAGAATATGCCAACAAATGTTTGCTTTCCACTTTGAGAGTGGAGGAGAGGTGAGAGGTGGAAGTGACATGAGGAATTGAGAGGTAGCTTAACCCTTAAGAAGATGAAAGTAATTTTAAAAAATAATACTGAAAAACTTGGTGAATGATTAGTGCTAAATCAGCTCAATAGAAGTCAAAACTAGCTATTGTATTTAAGAAGGAGAAAGAGGCCTACAGGCAGATAATGAGTAGCGAATGTCTGGCTATTGATTCATTTGTTCAGCAAATATTTATTGAGTGACTGATATGACAGAGCTGAAAACTGAAGAATATTGTGGGAGAACTAAATAAAATCACATCTGTTACAAAAAAAAAAATAGAGATAATTTAAAGTCAAATACTTTATTCAGTTTACAAATAAAAGCCACATAGATGCACCTAAAATTATTCTATTTATTCTAAAGTTTGTTACTTTAAAAAATTTTAAATTTATTTTTGACAAATAAAAATTGTATATATTTAAGGTATACAATGTGATGTTTTATATATGTATACATGGTAAAATGGTTACCAGAATCAAAGTAATTAACATATTTATCACCTCCCATAGTTACCATTTTTTTGTGTGTGTGTGGTGAGAACACTTGATGTCTACTGTCTTAGTGAAATTTAAGTATACATTATTATTAACTGTAGTCTCCATGCTGTACATTAGGTCTCCAGAACTTGGGGCTCTGGGTGGCTCAGTTGGTTAAACATCTTCCTTCTGCTAAGGTCCTGGGATGGAGCCATGTGTTGGGCTCCCTACTTAGCAGGGCATCTGCTTCTCCCTCTGCCCTTCCCTTGCTCATGCTCTCTTTCTCACTCTCTCAAATAAATAAATAAATAAAATCTTTAAAAAAAGGTCTCTAGAACGGATTCATCTGATAACTGAAAATTTGTTTCCTTTAACCAGTTTCTCCCCTTTCATCCACCCCTAACTTGTGGTAACCACCACTCTAGTCTGTTACCAAGTGCTTGACTTCTTTTTAGTTTTCACATGTTTAAGTGAGATCATGTAGTATTTGTCTTTCTGTGTCTGGCTTATTTCACTTAGCACTGTGTCTTCCAGTTTTATCCATGTTGTCACAGATGACAGGATTTCCTTCTTTTCTTTTTTTTAAAAAGTGGAGTAATATTTCATTATGTATATATGTTTTATGTATATAGGCCACATTTTCCTTATCCATTTGTCTGTTTACAGGCACTATTTTTAAAATGAAAATGTATAAAGAAATGAAAATCTTCTTTTCCTCCCATTTGACTATATTTTCCAAAATACCCATTTGTGCCTATATATTCAAAACTTGTCCTAATTTTATACAGAACCAGCTATAGATACATACATAACACACAGACACACACACAGAGCTGCACAAATACCATTGCAAAAATGGAATCATGCTATGATAATTGCTTTGCAATTCATTTTATATCTGTGGGCTAAAGTCCCAGAAGAAACGCTAGATTAAAGGGAATACACACTTTACAATTTTATGGATAAATTACTTTTCCATAAATTCTATCAATTTATATTATGGAGAGTTCCAGAAGCCCAACACTCTTGCTAATGTTGGATGCTTTCTTCTTAAGTTTTCCCATTCTCAAATAAAAAATTATTTTCTTATTTTTATTTCATTTGTAACTTCCTTATGTTTATAAGCCATTTGTACTTGTTCTTCAGTGAATTGCCATTATTTATACATCGGGGATAGTAGCCTTTTGTCTGTTTTATGTGTTACAGTGTTTTCCTCCTTGCCTAACATTAGGTCACTTTCTTAATGAAGTCTTTCATGATATAAAAGTTTTAAATTTTTGTATAGTCAAGTCTGTCAGATTTTTCTTTATTAATTCTGATTTTAGAAATGCTCCCCAAATAACCCATCACAAATTGCAGGATATGGTTTTATCTGTATTTATCAATATTTTAAGAGATATATTGTTTATATTAGCATTTTATTTTTAATTAATTTTTAAAAATATTTTATTTATTTATTCATGAGAGACACAGAGAGAGGCAGAGACATAGAGGGAGAAGTAGGCTCCTCGCAGGGAGCCTGAGGTGGGACTCGATCCTGTGACCCAGATCATGCCCTGAGCCAAAGGCAGATGCTCAACCGCTGAGCCATCCGGGTGTCCCTATATTAGCATTTTAATATTTAATATCTTTGTATATGCTGAGACATTATGAATTCACTTAAAATTCTTCCAAATTGTAATTAGTTGTCCTGGTACAATTTATTATATGGCTCATCTCCCAATTATTATTATTATTATTATTATTTTAAAGATTTTATTTATTTATTCATGAGAAACACAGAGAGAGAGGTAGAGACACAGGCAGAGGGAAAAACAGGCTCCTGGAAGGGAGCCTGATGTGGGACTCAATCCCAGGACCCTGGGATCATGACCTGAGCAAAAGACAGACGCTCAACCACTGAGCCACCCAGGCGTCCTGGTCTATCTACTTCTGTACTAGAACCACGTGTTTGGATTATTGGTAGTTTTTATATTTCTCATATTTGGTGGGACATGTATCTATTTGTGATTCTTTATCAAACACTTCTCAGTAATTTCTTCATATTTATTTTGTCATTTGGGCTTTTTTTAGTTTCAAAATCTTGCTTTGATATTCTAATTTGGATTTCACTATGTTTATGCATCTCTTTAGGTGGGATTAGCATTTTAAGACATTCTTTCTTCTTACTGTGAATAGCAGATGTTCTTTTCATTCTCTTAGGTCAACCATTATGTCCTGTAATACAATTTTTTTTTTCACAGAGCTCTTATGCCTTTCTTACTAAATTTATTTCCAGATATTTAGTTTTTAGCACACTTATGAATAAAATATTTCTCATTTTGATGTCTAACTGGTTATTTTAATACATAGAAAAGCTATTGATTTTAAAAATCATTCTTGTCTCAGGGAATCTAATTTAATTCTAAATATATATTTTAGTTGAATCTTTCACATTTTGGGGCTATTAAATCAGATTACATTGAATAATGACAATGATAATTGTGTCTCTTTTTTCCAATATTTATGCAGCTTATTTCGCTTTCTTGTCTTGCTAAATTAGCTTGAACTTCAAAACAATGTTGAACAATATGTGACAGTGGATAACCCTAATTCCTGACAATAATAAAATTGTCTTTGATGGTTCACCAACTAATCTGTCTGAAAAATACTCTTCATTAAAAGATTTTCTTTTAATTTGAAGGAAACAGGTGAAGTGCAAGAAAAAATAAATTAATGAATGTGTACAAAATCAGCAATAATATCTTAGATAATGACCCAAATAACTGAATCAGATAGGCCTGTTGCAATTTCAGCCACACTAAAGGGAAATACTTACTTGATTTAACACCAAAATTATCACAGCAAAGCAGGTGTTCACATTATCTACATAGTAGAAATATGGGTTGAAAGAAGCATTGGTTACAAATATGAAAATCTCAAAAAAATTTCCTCTCAACATCTCTTAAATTTGTACTTCACTAATTTTATTCTGGACAAAAGCTAATTTCATAATCAGAACGTATGCTCATGTGACATTCTTCACTAGTAACAAAACACAAATATCAAAAATAGCACAGAAACGAAACAAATAATAAACTCAAAATCTCTACAATGTGTTCCTGTACTGTACTGATTCTCTGCATAGCTTCAGCATTATAAAAACTTCTCAATCTTTATATTTTTATCCTTTTGATTTTCTTTTATCCTCTCATTTTGCTTTTGTGTACTCTGTTTCTTCTCTCATCTTTCCCACTTCCCACTTCCTTATTATTAGGGTGTTCATATGTGTCTGTATACATGCATGCATACCTGTATCATGGTGGCGGAGGTGCATGTATCTGCCTTTGTCTCTCCATATCTCTCTGGGTCCTTTTGTCCCTTTCTGGGTCTTTTCTGTTACTGACTTCTGGTCATTTTCTCTGTTTTTCTCTTCCTCTTCTACCTCTTCTCCAGGAGATGCCATCTGACATTTCTCTGTGTCTATCATAGCAACACCCAAAGGGCAAGCCAAGTATTCCACAATGCCCTCAGCAGCTAGAACATAAACTCATTCAAAGTATCAGTGTATTTATAACTCCTCAGGCAGCTCTCCTCTTGACCACACAAATCATTTATGCTCTTTTGATTGTACTTGCAGAAAACAACTGTCTGCTGCTTTGAAAAAGTAGTCATGTATTGATAACTTACTAACAGATTGAGGGCAAAAGACACTTCCTCATCTTTGTCTCCTTCTCACAACAAATAGAATTAGGGTCAGCACTTAACAATGGGTAAAACAAATGAATGGTCCTGGGTCAGGTTGCCCCAGAGTTAATCCAGGCAATCTTGAGGGGACTTGGAAATCTTAATACTTCATAGTTTTAGAGCTCTGGCATGGCAGAAACTTATTTTTCAATCTGATATCATGGCCAAATAGCTGGGAATGACAGATTATGATAGATGCTTATATTGGTTCTCTGAGCCTGCATTTCATCCTACACCTTTGCGGAGAGGTTGAAAAACTATCAATGACATTTCCAGACTCAGTTGCATCTAGGGGTCCAGATGTGAATCAGGTTCTGCTGATTAGAGGCACTCAGACACTGTGGGGAGCCAGAAGAGAAGACTGTTTTCCTGGCAAGCATACTCAGGCTGAAGTTTGGTGGGGACTCACCTCAGCCTTTCCCTTTCTAGCCTTTAGCTCTGTGAGTATGAACCTTACAGGGTTGTGACAGCATCAGTAGGGGAAGAAGCTTCAAAACTCTGAATAGCAGCTAACTGCTGTGACTTTGACATGGTAGTGACCACCTGACTTTAGGTAATCATATATCTGTATGTCTAGAACAGTCCTGATTCATACCCATCATACTAGTGTAGTTATTAATAGAGCTCCCCTCATTCTAAAAAACCTCTCCTAGTTTAGACAGTAAATATAGTGACCCCACCTCCAATTCTTCAATTTTTCCAATGAGATTTTGTAAATGCCTAACCACTTGTTTTTAAATTTCTCCTGTTTGAAATGCCTAGAATGGTTATGATTTCCTTCATTGAACTGGGACTGATGTCAAAGATAAAGCTGGACACTAGTTAACAAATATAAAGACATTTTATTCAGTAATAACTATTGCAACAGGGAAGACAACACTGAATTCAACTCTGCTGAAACAAAAGGAGACTTTTTAAACTTTGAGGCGTGCCAAAGGAAAGTCAATGCAGAGTGTGAAGGAGGTGTTTGGTCCATGTAACTAGGCCATTTGTGTATTAGTGATTACCCAGAGGAGGAAGAAACTTCTAGTACATTTATGGCTGGGGGTGTTTGTGAAAGTTGGAGCAAGGTGTTCACTGAAGTTAGGCCCTTCCTCTCTTATAGGGTCAGGGAGGCAGAGGGAAAGGTATCTCGTTCAGTGTTTGATTTCAAAGAGATAGCTTCTAGGTCCTTGAAGAGCCATTTTTGGGTGGGAAAAGATTTATATCTCAAAGAAGCAGAGAAAGGATTTATAATTGTAAGCTTTCTTAGGAAGCATTTTAAGAGGGTGTGGATGCCATGGTTGGAACACATCTTTCAGCTGCTAGAAGAAGCTATGCTTTAGAATGTGGTTGAGAAGAGAGTATTCATCACTGATATACCTGGGATCACGGGATTTTGCTGAAATTATTTTGGGAATGGTATTTAATGCCTGTAAGTCATGTTGCACGGAGCTTGACTTCAGCATTCACCTTTTTTGAAAATGACTGCAAGGGGATCAGTGTTTCCCCATCTTTAAGATAAACAGGAAACTGGAATGAGCAGCATTGGGGCATACATTTATAAATATATAATAAAACTATTTCTTTTCCTGCTGCTAGCTTGGGTTTAACCCTGGTATTTATTAATTAAATTAATTTATTAATTTATTCATTCTTTCCAACCAGGCAGAGAAGAAGCAAAGGATTATATTATATAATTGTGAATTATAACTTGCAAATATAATATATACCATGAGGGAACAAATTTGTGGCCTGAATATTGAAAGGAACCTAGAGGTACTGTTGTCTCAGTTCCTGAGCAGCCACATATTAAGCTTCCTGGTACTCTCTCTGAGTTGGGCCTGCTGGGGATCATCTGCATTTATTATCAATATAGTCAATATTTGAAGATCAAGAAGAATTTGGCGACAGAGAGGTAAAGTTTTTTTTTTTTTTAAATCTTTTTTTTTTTTTTTTAATTTATGATAGTCACAGAGAGAGAGAGAGAGAGAGAGAGACAGAGGCAGAGACATAGACAGAGGGAGAAGCAGGCTCCATGCACCGGGAGCCCGATGTGGGATTCGATCCTGGGTCTCCAGGATCGCGCCCTGGGCCAAAGGCAGGCACCAAACCGCTGCTCTACCCAGGGATCCCAAGAGGTAAAGTTTATTCCAACTCTTTAAATCATTTCTCATCACTATGGAGGGAAAATTTTATTTGTTCTTCAGAAAGAGGCACAAAACACAACATTTGATTATACTACTTTGCCTGACACTTGATTTATTTTACCAGTAGATCTACTTTTAAAAATAGAAAGCAAATTATTATGCCTGAGCGACTTCAAAGTCTTCCCATCATTCCGATTTGCAAATGTGTTACTTCCATGGAGGCTATCAGGGGGCTGTAGGTGTGTGGGAGTGAAGAGGAGAAAGGGAGGAGGGGAGGAAGATCTACAGAATGGTGAGGAGGGGCAAGTTGCCAGAGGTTCAACAGTTTGAAATTATAGCCTGGATGAATTCTTGTATTTCCTCAACTGAACTAAAGCCTGCTTGTCTTGGAAAGAAAATCAAGAAGGCTAATTCTTGAGATAGGAAGTAAAAGATCACACACATTCCCAGGTGTTTGGACTAGAATTTACAGAAAATATTTTTATAAATATTTTTGCACAGCCAGACCCTTTATAAAAATATGATTTGGAGAGAGTTTATTTTCTTCACAGAAAATAAAGAGCCACAATTATTTCAAGACTGATTATTTTTCCCTTTATTTCGATTTCATTTTGCGAGAGGTAGAAAAAGGAATAACTTTAAAAAATATTTTTAAAAAAGATTTTTTTTTATTTGAGAGAGAGTATAAGTAGGAGGGGCAGAGGGAGAGAGAATATGAAGCCGACTCAATGTTGAGCATGGAGCCAGATGTGGGGCTCAATCAATGACCCCGAGATGAAACCTGAGCCAAAACCAAGAGTTGGCCACCTAACCGACTATACCACCTAGGCACTCCAAAAGAAATAACTTACTAAGAACAACCTTGAACATGTCAGTTCAACATAGATAACTGCTGGTGAGAATAAATTATACACTACTTCAATATTTTTAAAAAATAGACTTTATGTTTTAGAGTAGTTATCAGGTTCACAATGAAACTGAATGGAAGGTACAGGGTACTCCTGACCCCCGCCCCAACATGCATAGACTCTCCCAAACATTATCACCCAAAGTCAATAGTTTATATAATAGGGTTCATTCTTGGTGTACGTTCTAGGGGTTTGGGCAAGTGTATACTGACATGTACCCACCATTATAGCATCATGCAGAGTAGTTTCTCTGCCCTAAAAATCTTCTGTGTTCCACATATTTATCTCTGCCTCCTCCTCTCCCTAGCAACTACTGATCTTTTTACTGTTTCCACAGTTTTGGCATCTCCAGAATGTTGTATAGTTGGAATCATACAGTGTGTGGCCTTCTCAGATTGGCTTATTTCATTTAGTAATAACATTTAAGGTTTCTTCATATTTTTTCATGGCTTAGTAGTTCAATTCTTTTTAGCTCTGAATAATATTCCATTATTTGGACAGACCACAACTTGTCCATTGATGTACTGAAGGACATCTTGGTTGTTTCCAAGTTTTGGCAATTGTGAATAATGCTGCTGTAAAGATATGTGTGAAGGTTTTTGCATGCACATAAGTTTTCAACTCTGTTGGGTAAAGGCCAAG
This sequence comes from Vulpes lagopus, assembly GCF_018345385.1. Lineage (NCBI taxonomy): Eukaryota > Metazoa > Chordata > Mammalia > Carnivora > Canidae > Vulpes > Vulpes lagopus. The sequence goes on from NC_054844.1 coordinate 29,753,234, forward strand.
CAGTGCAATTGCTGGATTGTACGGTAAGAGTATAACTACTTTAGTTTTCATAAGATTTCTTACCATTCACTTCATCTTCATGTAGATAAATTTGTATTGTGCTTTTAAGGACCCAGAATTTCATGCACCTTGTTTTCCTTTATGTGTGCTTGATCTCTGAATTATTTGTTCTTTTTTTGGAATGGAGTAAAATATCCGTGAACTAAACCATTCTGCTAAGAACTTGAAATGTCTTATTTTGACTCTTTCTACTGAACTTTGCTTTGGTGTTTAGACTTTCATTTCCTTTGAAGAATGCTTCCCAGATTTCAGTGCTCTGAGTTTCTGATGTTACTATTACTGAAACTTGTCTTCTCACTTGACATTAAGTAGTACCTGAGTTTATTGTTAAGAGTTACAGATAACCAAGTAATTTGCAAATACTGTAATTTACATATGCAGAATAAATAAAATCTGCCCTTTAGAACTGAATGGCATAGCACAAAATACATTTTCAAATTCAGCTGTCCTTCCTCCTTCCTCTCTCCCTCCTTCCCTTCCTCTGTTCCTTCCTTCCATATTCACTCATATATTTAATAGTTACTATAAACCAGACTGATAGTAGCTAAAGGGAGTAAAAGGGAAAGTGATATGGAAATATAACTTGTAAATCTGCAAGCTTTTCCAGATAACAAAGAGTTGAGTCTACAGATAAATCTAGTGACTTTGAAAATCAAGTATCATGAGAAAAATATGTTGGTGGACATATAGCTCCAGAAACTATGTCTGAAAACATCCATGTGCACCCAATGTGGGGCTCAATCCCACAAACCTGAGATCATGACCTGAGCTGAAATCAAGAATTGGATGCTTAACCTTCTGGATGCTTGGCCACCCAGGCATGCCTCCATGCTTTGAACATGGAGAATCTCTCCCGCATGAGATTTTCTTAACATATTGGCATGTTGATGAATATTACAACTCAAACAGTTTTCAGCTACTAAGTAAAAAAGGTGACACTACTTCCCTCCTTCCTTCTGTGCCTTCCAACTAAGCTTAATACCTGAGATTTGTTCATTACCACTGACTTTGTTTGAAGGAAGATTTTTTTCCTTGTTTTTTTTTTTTTTAATTTTTATTTATTTATGATAGTCACAGAGAGAGAGAGAGAGGCAGAGACACAGGCAGAGGGAGAAGCAGGCTCCATGCACCGGGAGCCCGATGTGGGATTCGATCCCGGGTCTCCAGGATCGCGCCCTGGGCCAAAGGCAGGCGCCAAACCGCTGCGCCACCCAGGGATCCCTTTTTTCCTTGTTTAATCTCTCAAAAGTCAATCCTGAAAAAAAGGAATTGGGTATAGGTAGTTTATCTAGATGGATCCTAGCATGCACTAGTGAAGCTGAGGTGAGACAGGGAAGGGAGAAAAGCCACTAGAGGGTGCATGAAATGAGGTGGGTTACCTCAAGAGACAATGGCATTCAATCCAGCTGCAAATGCTCTCAGGAACTTAGAATTATCTTACTGAAGGACAAGGAAGTTGGGTATTCATTTCCCACCCTTGTAAATGAGGGTTGTTCTTGTGCTGAATTCCCAGCATTTCCTGGATGCCCATAAGTATAGAAAAAGGAGCCTTGCTTATAGACTTGCAATATAATAACAAGCGTGTGGAAATATAAAGCATGCCCAAAGCAAAATAAAATTAAGATTTTTACATGGCCATCTGTGCAAGCAAGTGGCCTGAGCAATCTCTCAAAGGGTAAAGAGAACCTCCAAGTTTCTAAACAATGGCTTGTCACCAGAATTGGTCAAATACTAATTTCTTTGAGAAGCTTGGCCAGTATTACTGCAGAACCCCTTTAAAAAGAATTTTAAAACTTATGGGTTACTACCTATAACCTTTTTTACTCTCTTTATACTTTACCCATCCATAGGTAGGAAATGATATAAATGTTTCTAAGACATAGAGCATAAATATAAGACCTGTCTCCTAGGCAGAAGATCAGCAATGTCTAGATAATAATAGAGCAATGAGCCCCCATAATTGCAGTCTTTAGCTGTATATGATACCTCACTCTTGCTACTTTGTTCTTTGTACTCATTTTTTTGGGTAGATATATATATAAATAAGGGAATGTAGGAAGAAAATGTTTGAACTTAGTATTTGTAAATCCAATTAGATTGAAGTTTGGGTTAAGAAGGTATGTCGACTATTTTCCTATGTTTTATCTCTGGCCTACAGTAACCAGGAACTAGAGTAGTGCTTTCTGAAGTGTAGTCCCAGAGCATCTCCAGGGGAGGGTGGAAAGGTCCCCGTTTAAGGGGAAGATTAAGTCAACATTTTTATAATAATACTAATTTTAGTATTATTAGTAATAATTCGTAATACTAATTTTGCTCTTTTACAAAGAATTAAAATTTGTATTGATAGTGCAGAAACAATGGTGGGGAAAACTACAGGTATTCCAGCTAGTGTGAAACAAGGTCACTAAACTGTACTAGTAATCATGGTATTCTTTATTGCCTCAAATTCATAGAAAAAAAGTCACCTGTTCCAATTAACAGTGACTAAAAGATCAATGTGGCAGTAAAATTTTACTAAAAATTTTACTAAATCTCAACATTTGAGTGCACATCTTTTAAATATTTTTCACTATAACTACACATAAACACTTTTGCTGGATACTGAGGTAAGATATTGTCTCAGGAAAAACCATTTGTTGCAATCACTTGAGTTACAAGCTGAACTAGTCACTTTTTTCCTTAAAATTGATTTTTTAAAAAAAATGACTGACAAACTATGATCACCCAGTCTGGGGTATTTGACCCAAGTTTTTTGAAAAATGAATAAAGTGTGCTTATCAATTCAAAAAAAATTACTGCAAGTACTTGTTGCCAATGACAGAATTCAAGTTTTCAAGCAAAAATTAAATTTGAAAACATATCTGCCATCATGAACTTGGGAAACTGCCAAGTTAAAGACTTCTGACAATAACAGGGGTAATATTAACAAAGATGATTTTTTTATAGGATACATAATAAAATGTATCAACATTTGGAATATCTACATAACCCAGTCAATTAATATTTTGTAAATGACCAGTAAAATACATTACAAAATCACACATGGGCCAAGACCCACCCATTCAAAGTATAAGATAGACCAATGAGATTGTAATTCAACAAAGTACAAAAGTTTGTTGATATAATCTCAGATTCCACATAGCAATTAACCTTAAGAAACCATCACTTGTCACACTTTGATATTAATAAAAAAGAATAGCCGCAATTGTCTAAAAAAGCTATTAAAACATCCCTCTCAAAAAAAAAAAAAAAATAAATAAAACATCCCTCTCTTTACCAACTACACAACTGGAAGAGCTTGATTTTCTTTAAATACTTTAACCAAAATAACATATCACACCTTTTGAGTGTAGAGCATATATGAAAATCCAGATGTCTTCTACTAAGCCAGATGTTAAATAGAATAGTGAAATGTAAAACAATGCCACTTTTCTTACTATTTTGTTTTATAAAATACTTTTCATTTTAAGAGGATGCTTCTTTAATGTTAACATGTAATGGATTTTTATTATTATTTTATTATTATTATTAGTTTTTATTAGTAGTAGTAGTAGTTAATAAATTAATTGTTACGTAATTTTTAACTTTTCAGTTTTAATCACTAATACATTAAATATCTTAAATACAACACATAAATTAAAAGTTATTTGGGCGTCCTTAATAATTTTGAGTGTGATGGGATCCTGGAGAAAAAAGATCTGCAAACAGCTGCCCTAAGTGAACTCCTCACCTTCCACATACTTCAACAAATCATTCTCTTAGTCCATCACTAAGCACACAAATATTTATTTAGGACTTACTGCCAGGCAACATCATAGGGACTGGGGATTGGGAAGTAAATAAGAGAGATGCCTAGTCTTTGTTCTCCTGGAGTTTATGTTCCAGTGGAGTTAGAAAATACAGTAAACAAATGTGAGTGAAGCAATTTCTGACAATGACAAGCGCCACTGAAGTGAACAAAAGTTCCATGATGTGATAGTGACTTGCAGGGCTGCTTTTGATTAGATTTTGAGGAGAGACTTCTATGAGTAGATGTCACTGGAATTGAGGCTAAATGACACTAAGGAGCCAGTCATGCAAAGTCCTGGGAGAAGCTTGTTCCAGGGAAGGAAGAGAGAGTACAAAGACTGATATGTTAAGACGTGGTCTGGAGCCAGGTCAGAGTGTCCTGCAGGTCAGAGGAAGGAATTTATATTTTATACATAGAAGGATATAGCAATATATTTGTTTTCCCTTCAACCAGCACCCTCCCCTCCCCTATACTTGCTGTCATGAAATTCTTTTTTTTTTTAAACTAGGCTCCAGTGTGGGGCCCAGTGTAGGTCTTGAGCTTGTGACCCTGAGATCAAGACCTGAGCTGAGATCAAGAGTCATATACTTAACTGACTGAGCCACCCAGGTGCCTCATGCAATCATGAAATTCTTTCAATAACTTCAAAGGCCTTTCACTCTCTGCCCTCTAAGCCCACATCAAATCATTTGCCAAGAAAAAGAAGAATGCCTTCCCAAGATAGGAAAATTCCCATGCACATATGCAGAGTGAATTTTTCTGCCAGGGGCAGTGGATTGAGAACAGGAGAGGAGGAGGAGCTGGAGGAATGATCACGTGAACAAGACAGCAAAGAATGGATACACGAATCTTGTGCTTCTTTGAATAAATATCCACATACCACTGATATACTGAGGGTATGATCTACCATCCAATCATTCTGGAAACTCAGAGTTGTCCAGAACAAAGTGGAGGACTCAGATACTTAATGCAATGGTGTTGACTTAAAAGGAAAGTCTCAATTCCTGGCATTCAGAGAATAAGGCAAAACCAGTTTGAAAAGCTCTTTGGGCCAGGACAGCAATAGAACATACTACCCTGGTTACAAATTGAGTGTGATGAAATGTCATTGAAGAGTTTCTTTGTTGGCTTGATTACTAGCCTGTTTTTTTTTTTTTTTTTTGAATCCCAATATTGTTCTGTTATAACTAATCTTACCTTATTTCATCAAGCACACACAGGCAGGATCTGAAAGGGCTAAACTAAACAAGAAGCTAAGTGACACAGATTCAATATTGAACTTGAACTATTGTTAAAGAGATCAGGGTATGTGACCCCAAGATATGAAACTTAAGCACAAGGATTATTTTGACCTGAAGGCAACTGAGAATCCACAGATGCAGGAATGGTCCTCTGCCTTCCCCTTACCCACCTACAAAAAGAGTATAAATTCCCTTTTGAAGGTGTCCCTCTCTCCTGTCATGGGAAGAAGAGAACAACGCATCACCTAAGACAGAAAGGAAGAATCAAGATAAGTCTGAATAACAAAATTCTTATCTTCCATTAATCCTCTCCATATATTTCCTAGTCACTTCCCCATAACTTATCGTTCCTTGAAGCCCAAATTTCCCTTTTTTAAAAAAATTAAAATGGTAAATCCTTGAGTCTAACAACTTCTTTGACTTCACTTATTTTTTTATAAACTCTTGTATACATAAATGTTAAAAAATTGTATGCCTTTTCTTCTATTAATCTTTTTTATTATAAATTCAAAGGCCTTGTCACTAAACCTAAGGGGGTAGAAAAAAAGGTGACTCTCCTCAACAATGGCTTTGATCTATGCTCCTCCTTTATAGAATATTTTCCCTCTTGAAAGACAGAGGGAGAGGCAGAGATAAAGGCAGAGGGAGGAGCAGGCTCTCTGTGGGGAGCCTCATGTGGGACTCCATTTCAATCCCAGGACCCTGGGATCACGCTCTGTGCACACACACGCAGAGGCTCAACCACTGAGCCTCCCAGGTGTCCCCAAATAACACTTTTTAAAGAGGATTTAAGTGGAGGGGAAGAAGTTGGCAGAAAAGGAAGACTCTAGGTTTGCTACATTCCATGAATACAACTAGGTAACTATCAAATCATTCATAATACCCCGGAAATCAATCTGAAGACTGGCAAACAAACTCTACAACTAAAGATAGAGAAAAAGCAACATTGAATAAGGTAGGAAGCTGTAGAGACATGGCTTGGGAGAGAAATGAATCATGGCTGCTATAGTGGGGAGAAAGCTGCAGTTGTGGAGAAGAGTGAGAGACAGACTAACACACAGGGGAGTGGCTTGGGGAAAACACATCCCAGTAGCAACTGGCCTTGAAAGTGAGGGGGCTTGAGTTTTGTGTTCTTGCAACCAGTAGGACTTAAAGCCTGGAGATTATTTATTTATAAAGTATTTATTGAGATATAATTTGCATACTACAAATTCACTCCACTAAAGTGTAGGTCCAATGGTTTTTGGTACAATCACAAGGTAGTGCCATCACCACCATCGACTCCAGAACATTTAATCATCCCCAAAAGAAATGCCATACCTTTAGCAATCATCTCTGCTCCCTGTCTCTCTAGATTTGCCTATTCCAGACATTCATATAAATGGAAACATATAATATGTAGAAAGCCTGGAGTTTTAAAGGTCAGCATGCTTGGCTCAAGGATAGCGTGGAGGGGATTGGGGCTGCTCTTGGAGGAAAGGCAGGCAAACAGCCCAAAGACATACAGCATAAAACAGTGATCTGAAGAGTGTGTGGGGCACACAGTAGGGAAGTTAGCTGCTCATCCTACAGTGTGTCCCAGAGAGGCAGCCTTCATGGAGAGAACCCTCGGGTACAATTTCCCTCCCCTGCCCCTCAGCATAAGCACAGGGCCACCTGTGGGAACCAGTGCATCGCCAACACTGGGTGTCTAACTTGTTTACACTAAACCCCACACCCCACACATCATCCCCTAATCCCCACGTCTCTGGAAGAATGTCCCTTCCCAGTCATGCTTGCCTCCATCCCAGCATGGTGGCCCCTCTTCCTCAGAAGACCAGCCCAAACTACTACCAACACCACTTCTCCATATCTGGGAGTTTTGCAAGGACTCTGTTCCAGTGGAGGCAGTGACAGGTCTCATTTCACCAGAGCACATCTGGTTAAAATACACTCCATTCAGGCCAGGGACCAAACACTGCCCACACAAGCATTGAGAACCTCTGCAGATGACTGGCCTGGAGGATAAAGTGGTCAGGACACAATTGAGTACATGCAGCACACACTGAGGATGCTCAGAGAAGCGCCAGACACTGGGGAAGCACTATACTGCAGGGCACTATAGGACCTCTTCTTCATAAGGCCCTTACCTTTAAGTACAGAAGATACAGTTTACTTTCCTAACACAGAGAAACAGGAACAGAGACTTACACAAAATGAGAAAGACAGAATAATTTGTCCTAAATGAAAGAACAGGACAAGGCCATGGCCAAATATCTAAGTGAAACAGATGGAAGTAACATGCCTGATGGAGAATTTAAATCAATGATCACGTCGATACTCACTGGACTTAAGAAAAGAGTGGAGGGCATTAGTGAGATCATTAACACAGATAAAGAATAACATAGCATAGATAAATGAGAAATATGCTTGGTAGAATGAGCAGCAGGCTGGAAGAAGCAGAGAAACAAATTAGTGACTTAATGATTATGCCACTTTCTTCTGGCCTGCTAAGTTCCTGTGGATAGTTCTGCTGCTAATCTTTTTGTCTTCCCTTGTAAGTTAGGGATTTCTTTTCCCTTGGACTTTTAAGATTTTTTCCTTATTTCCATATTTTGCAAATTTTACTACAGTATGTCTTGATATGGATCTGATTTTGTTGACTTTGTTTAGGGGGTCTCTGTGCCTCCTGGATCTTATATCTATTTCCTTCCCCAGATCAGGGAGATTTTCAGCTCTTATTTTTTAAAATAAATTTTATGCCCCCTTTTCTCTTTTCTTCTTCTAGGATTCCTCTGATATGAATCATATTATGCTTTATGGAGCTATTGACTTCCTTAAGTCTACATTTGTGATCCAAAATTTTTCTTTCCCTCTTATTTTCAGCTTCATTAAATCCATAATTTTATCTTCTATATCACATATTTATTCCTCTGCTTCTTCCATCCTTATGGCCATTACATCTAGTTGGTTTCACCTCTCAGTTATAGAATTTTTTATTTCAGCCTAACTAGGTTTTTTTTTAAAATATATTTAACTAGCTGTGTGCAAGGGATGAGGCAAGTATAGGGTTCTCCTACTACTCTGCTATCTTAACAGAGTAAAGATAAACAGGTTTGTGTGTGTGTGTGTGTGTGTGTGTGTGTGTGTGTGCATGTTTTAGCAAGCAAGCAACACGATCTGATACATATATTTGTATAAAATAACTCTGGTAGTTAAAGGTTAAGTTTAAGGAAAGCAAGAAGTCTAGTTAGAAGGTTAGTGCCATGATCCAAAGAGAGTGGAGATGTAATGTAAGCAATGATCATTGTTTGGACTAGACAGCAACTACAAACCTGGTATGAAGGAATTCCTAAAATGTGTACATCAAGTAAAAGGAAAATAATAATGACTCACAAGGTAGGTACCATTATTATCATTACTAAATATAACAACACAAGAAAATGTAAGAAAAAATTATAAAGATGTATTGAACATAATTGTTAAGTAAATTGAAGTAGTCATTAAAAATCTTCCATAAATAAAGACCAGGCTCAAATGGTATTACTGCAGGCTCCACAAAACTGTCTGTCTGGGTCTAATCAGGAGACAGAAACCATTCTAATAATTTCAACAGAGAGAATTTAATTAAAAGAACCATTAAAATTTAAAGGTGGTAAACTACTAAGAAAGACACTCTGAATAATAAAGGAAGAACAAACGCAGGTTGTAGAACTACTTTTAAAGCTGAGAATAAATGAAGAAGGAATTAAGAACTCTAGAATCCATTCCCATGACTATTCTCTAAGCTTCTATAGAGGCAAATTGGCAAGATCTTGTAATTCCTTTGGTGTATATGTTATCTCTTCCGAAGAGTAGGCCTTATATACTTCTCCTCCTGGGCTAGGCTGGACATTAACTCTCATTATAGGCCTGAAGACAATGACAGATGTGTGAATTTCCCACACAGTACCTGTCCCAGTTGAATGCACTGAAGATTATTCATGCAAGGGATTAATTGTTGACAAAATGTGAGGTGGAGTGGTCCTTCCACTAGCAAAAAAAAATTTCAAGATAATATGGGATTCGGAATTCTTTTGTCTTTATCTGCCCGAATTCCCCCCTCCAAGTAGTGTGCCACTCCTTGCAGTTTCCCTAGCATAGAGGACTTAGGGTAATAGGCTTTGCAACTCTGTAAACCTTACAATCAGATGCCAGTCTGGTGCTCAGTAATGTCTACCTTGTGACCACATAAGATAAGGACGTTCTTTAAGGTTATCATGAAAGCTTTGTGATTCTTCATTTATGACATTACTTGGAAATCCAAAGCCTTAATTTTAATTTTAATTTTAATTTTGCGCTTTTACTTTTGTAAGCTCTTCAGTGTACTCATAAATGAGTAGCCTATCTCAATATCTTTGCAATCAACACTGTCACCATAGCAACTAAATCCCAGAGCCACTATCCCATTACCTTGCCCTCTTTTAGTATTCTTATCCCATGTCACCACCAGTGAGAATTTAAATAAATGTGAAGCTTCAGTATGCCATGGAATACTTGTGCCTCATTTCCTACAGCAAGATTATCCATATGATCATTAAGCATGTGAACAACTGAAACTCAGAACCCCATTCTGATGCTTTACTTCATAACACGGATCCAATTCTAGAATCGCCTTATCTTCAGTCAGAATCCTAGTAGAAAGATGGCACACAAAAAGGTTTAACTGAAGAGAATTTAAGGAGTGAACTATTTACAGAAATGTGGACATAATTAAGAGTACCAACAAATGAGAATGAGGCACTCCTGGACTTGCAAGAGTGGGAAGCCTCTGATGCCACTCAGATCTAGAGGAGCAAGAAGAGTGAATAGTTATTAGGAGGCCATTAGAGGTAAAGCCACACAAGAGGTTCCTAGTAGAATATGCAGTTTTTATTTCTAAAGATTATATTTATTTATTCACGAGAGAAACACACAGAGAGAGAGAGAGAGAGAGAGGCAGAGACACAGGCAGAAGGAGAAGCAGGCTCCATGCAGGGAGCCTGACGTGGGACTCAATCCTGGGTCTCCAGGATCATGCCCTGGGCTGAAGGTGACGCTAAACCGCTGAGCCACCTGGGCTGCCCAGATTCCACTTTTAGATGGGAAGAACTCCAAAGTATTTACAGACATTGGTTTTCTACCACAGAATTGATGATTTGGGATGAGGATTCAACTATTAGGTGGACTTTATTTTTATTTTTATTATTTTTTCTTTTTTCTTTTTTTTTAAATTAATTTTTATTGGTGTTCAATTTACCAACATACAGAAAAACACCCAGTGCTCATCCCGTCAAGTGTCCACCTCAGTGCCCGTCACCCATTCCCCTCCAACACCCGCCCTCCTCCCCTTCCACCACCCCTAGTTCGTTTCCCCGAGTTAGGAGTCTTTATGTTCTGTCTCCCTTCCTGATATTTCCCAACATTTCTTCTCCCTTCCTTTATATTCCCTTTCACTATTATTCATATTCCCCAAATGAATGAGAACATACACTGTTTGTCCTTCTCCGATTGACTTATTTCACTCAGCATAATACCCTCCAGTTCCATCCACGTTGAAGCAAATGGTGGGTATTTGTCGTTTCTAATGGCTGAGTAATATTCCATTGTGTACATAAACCACATCTTCTTTATCCATTCATCTTTCGATGGACACCGAGGCTCCTTCCACAGTTTGGCTATTGTGGCCATTGCTGATAGAAACATCGGGGTGCAGGTGTCCCGACGTTTCATTGCATCTGAATCTTTGGGGTAAATCCCCAACAGTGCAATTGCTGGGTCGTAGGGCAGGTCTATTTTTAACTCTTTGAGGAACCTCCACACAGTTTTCCAGAGTGGCTGCACCAGTTCACATTCCCACCAACAGTGTAAGAGGGTTCCCTTTTCTCCGCATCCTCTCCAACATTTGTGGTTTCCTGCCTTGTTAATTTTCCCCATTCTCACTGGTGTGAGGTGGTATCTCATTGTGGTTTTGATTTGTATTTCCCTGATGGCAAGTGATGCGGAGCATTTTCTCATGTGCCTGTTGGCCATGTCCATGTCTTCCTCTGTGAGATTTCTCTTCATGTCTTTTGCCCATTTCATGATTGGATTGTTTGTTTCTTTGGTGTTGAGTTTAATAAGTTCTTTATAGATCTTGGAAACTAGCCCTTTATCTGATACGTCATTTGCAAATATCTTCTCCCATTCTGTAGGTTGTCTTTTAGTTTTGTTGACTGTATCCTTTGCTGTGCAAAAGCTTCTTATCTTGATGAAGTCCCAATAGTTCATTTTTGCTTTTGTTTCTTTTGCCTTCAAGGATGTATCTTGCAAGAAGTTACTGTGGCCAAGTTCAAAAAGGGTGTTGCCTGTGTTCTCTTCTATGATTTTGATGGACTCTTGTCTCACATTTAGATCTCTCATCCATTTTGAGTTTATCTTTGTGTATGGTGAAAGAGAGTGGTCCAGTTTCATTCTTCTGCATGTGGATGTCCAATTTTCCCAGCACCATTTATTGAAGAGACTGTCTTTCTTCCAATGGATAGTCTTTCCTCCTTTATCGAATATTAGATGACCATACATTTCAGGGTCCACTTCTGGGTTCTCTATTCTGTTCCATTGATCTATGTGTCTGTTTTTGTGCCAGTACCACACTGTCTTGATGACCACAGCTTTGTAGTACAACCTGAAATCTGGCATTGTGATGCCCCCAGCTATGGTTTTCTTTTTTAAAATTCCCCTGGCTATTCGGGGTCTTTTCTGATTCCACACAAATCTTAAAATAATTATTAGGTGGACTTTAGTTCATTTTAATGAAATGGAGAAGATACACAGATAGGTAGGGGTTCGGCAGATAGTTTAAGGATGGTTCTGAGATTTCAGAAATGGAGCAGAAGGAGACAGAGAGAGACAGTAGACTAAGATTAAGATGGCAAGAGTACTGTGTAAAATTTAGGCCTGAAAAAAAAATTTAGGCCTGACATGTTGATTTTGAAATACCCACATTTATGGAGGGTAATTGAGTCATTTAAGTGCCAGGACTCAGGATGCCAAGAAGTCTTGGCAGTTAATACACGCAGGTAAATTTAAAGTTTATCTTACTGTCTTTCTCAGCATCATAACTAAGAAAATCCAAGTTCAATTTAGAAAACAGAAAAATAATCTAGGCCTTCACTAAGGCCATTTGATGGGTCAGCAAAGGGGGATTATATCACATGGCAAACACAATAATCCTTACAACTCTTTTTAGATACTGCCTGCATTCTCCCCGAATTTCATTACATGTAGCAATATTCATATCATTTCCCTCTTTTCCTTTATAACCTCCCCCACCGAGGCTGCTCTCAGCCTGCCTTTCTTTTCATTCCTTCAATACATGTCTTCCTCCTTGCTACTTTCATTGGACCTTATTCTTCTGTAGGTCTATAACCTAGCACTCTACCCCTTGTCTTTGCTTTTCCCTTTCACCACCCGACTCAATAAAACCGAAGAATTTTCCCCAGATACCACTTCCTTAGAAAGTAAGTCAATTTCTTGTCCCTTCCCTTATATTTAAATGTGTGGGAAATATCAGAAAGGGAGACAGAACATAAAGACTCCTAACTCTGGGAAACGAACTAGGGGTGGTGGAAGGGGAGGAGGGCGGGGGGTGGAGGTGAATGGGTGACGGGCACTGAGGGGGGCACTTGACGGGACGAGCACTGGGTGTTATTCTGTATGTTGGCAAATTGAACACCAATAAAAAATTAATTTATTAAAAAAAAGAAAGTAAATCAAGTGGAAGTTAATAGTTTATATTTAAAATTATTTAGCTACTGGCCAGCTGCATGGAATGATTTGATGACACTGTCTTGCCTGCAACTTTCCTTTTTCCTTTTTTTTTTTTTTAAAGATTTTATTTATTTATTCATGAGAGACACACACATACACAGAGGCAGAGACATAGGCAGAGGGAAGAGCAGGCCCCCTCCAAGAGCCTGATGCGGGAAACAATCCTGGAGACCAGTATCACGCCCTGAGCCCAAGCCAGACACTCAACTGCTGAACCACCCAGGTGTCCCTGCCTGCAACTTTCCTACATGTCAGCTACAGGACATTTACAGGGATTAAAAAATGGGTCTCACTTTCCATTTCCAGGTATAACTGAACAGAAAGACTTCAGACCCAAGGTATGACCAGAACTTTCCTCAAACTGCAACTTATTTCACCTTAGAGTAAGTTATGGGGACACACAGAGTATATCCACAGAGCATATTTCACAGAGAAATAGCATTCAATCGGCTTTACAGTGTTTGAAGCATCTCAGTCTTAGTGCATTCCTACAGGCTCGATGATAGGGCTTTGTCTTAGTCTGCTGGGGCTGCTACCACAATATACAGTATTTGAGAGGATTGAACACATTTATTGTCTCAAATTTCTGGAGGCTGGAAGTCTGAGATCAGGTGCCAGCATAGTTGGGTTCTGGTGAGAAACCCATCTTAGGTTGTAGACACCTCCTGTTGTGTGCTCACATGGCCTTTCCTTGGTGAATGTTTGTAGAGAGAAGGAAAGCTCTGGAATGTCTTTTCCTATTCATTATAAAAGCAGTAATTCCATCATGGGGGGCCCCAGCCTCAAAAAGTGAATCAAAACCTAACTACCTCTCAAAGGCCTTAACTCCAAATATCACTACACAGTGGGTCAGGGCTTCAACATATGAAATTTGGGGGAACACAAACAATTAGTCCACAATAGGCCCAAAAGATGTTAAGGTCAAGGAGAAAAAACTTTACAGGAGGTTGTAAAAACCACTGTGTTCACACACAACTTTTTCAATGTTTTCCTTCATAGTAAATATAATTTTTTCTACATCCAAGCCTGAAATTATATATTTATTTCTGATTTAAAAACATTTTAGTGCCTCTCACAGTCACCAGTACTTGCTTTCATTACTTTCCTCTAAAAGCAAACATGCTTTGCTTTGCATATTAGTAAGATATTCAAACACACATGTAGGTATTGAATATTTTATTAATTCCTATAATTAAAAGTCCTTTTCCTTTCCTGTCCCTTTTTATGGCAATACCTTCCCTTTTCACACATCAATTTTTCCTCTTACTGAATTGCAGAGATGGAAAAAAAAAGTTGAATAACCCTGCGAATGTAAACACATCTGTTGCCATGGGAACAGCAGCAGCTGAGTGATGAGAACCACTTGTGGCTGCAACATTTGCAGGAGACCAATTACCAAACCTGGAAACTCTAATTCAGTAAACAGGGACAACAGTGAGCATAGTTAGAGAAAATTGCTTATTTTATTACGAAGGAGAGAGGCAAGCCAGGAGAGTTTGAGAACTATAGGAGGCAGAGATGATGTTGATGAGCAAGTCCGTTGCCTAATGAAGTGGTTGTTTTCAAAGGGACCTGGGAAAAATGCAATTTTAGCTACTATGATTGCAACACTGGAGTCTAGTATCACCCCCTGTGTTTACTGGTGGTTATCCCAAAGGACAGGTGATGAGGCAGGGTGAAAATAGTGCCACCCTGAAATTCTGCACAGTTCCTGAGTTGCTACCTATTGGGTATCATAAAATTCTGAGCAATGTTAAGCAGGTCCAGTAGGACTTGGCTATTCACTTAGCTTTAAAAAAGAAAATCTGCATTAAATTCTATCTGCATTAAATGCGCAGTGTGGTGGAAAGAAAGCTATAACTACATTTCTCATTCTTTTCCATCTTAAGAAAGAGAAGAGCAATCAATGAGACTTTTTATTTACACAAAGTATCATTATTTGTCCTCTGGATCTGAGGGATTGGGAAAATCTTTGTGCATTTGTTTTCCAGTTATCTTAAGAAAAATGTTAACAGAAACAATTAGCCACCCATATTTCTGAGATTTTGTAAATCATAACTGAGGACCCATCTCATGAGGATTTATACCTACTAAAGGATATGGAGTAAGAGTTATGTGTCCTATTATGCCATCGCCAGAACCAGGACCCCAAGAACTAGACCTTTGTCACAATCACAATAAATAGTTGGGTGAATTCCTCAACAGCTCATTTGACTATGTAGGATTTCTAACCCTAATCTGTTGTTCACAAAACAGAAAACTTTCCGGTACACATAGCTGATACTTAATAAAATTTATTTAATTGAATTTAAGTAGACAAAATGAAAAGTTGTTAAAACAATTAGTTGTAGTAAATATGAGTAATTGAGTATGATTGCAATGTGATAAAAGATATTAAAAAAGTTTAATTTCTGCATTTCCAATTAAAATAGTTTTACAATAAAGTTTTAAAATCCACTATTAAACCTATTTTTCCATGGACCTGAAAAAGATGTTCAGTCTTCATCTGCAGAGGGAGAGTTTGTATAACGTAAACAACAATGACTAGAGTTCTTTTAAGTTCTGGGTACATGTTAGAATCTAACTGGTTGTATGACTTTGGACAAATCCTTGAGTTCCATTTTCCTCATCTGTGATATTCTCCTTGGTGAGGTTGAAATGATGTTATAAATGTGAAAGCAATTCAAAAGGTGTGGGCTAGAAAATAAACTATATAAACCTAATCTCCTTAGTGTCTTTCTTCTTTGGGTCTTTACACAAATGTCATCTTCTTAGTGAGGCCATCCATGGGCACCTTGTCTGAAATGCAGCCCACTGCCAACTCCTTCTTGCTTTGTCCCCTTAGCACTTTTCACCATGTTGCCCAATATATACTCTACTTATTTATTTATGGACTCCTTGCTTCCTAGAATATAAACTAAATGAGAGTGGAGTTTTTTGACTATTTTTTTCCCTAGCTAGATCCATAGACATGAATAGGTGTTTATAAATATTTTTAATGGATGCATATAAAAGTAAATGAATAAAAATTCATTTTCAATTTTTTTCTTAATGGCTTTTCATAATGATAAAACATAACCAGAGTCATTACATCAGGGCCTCTGAAAATATGTGTTAAAATCAACAGACTCCAATGAACAAGTTAAGACACCTACAAAGTGGATGATCCTAGGCATACCTCTCAACCATTTCCTCTCTGTTACGTGTCCAAGCCAGTTAGTGACTTCAGCTCCAGTCCTCCGAGAAGATTGTTATCAGCATAAAATATGATTATGTGAGCAAAATGTTTTAAAAAGGTAAAGGCACCAATAAAATATTATAATCTGTATTATTATTATTAAACAGTGGGATGTCTGGTGCCTTAATGTTTTGTCAGAGACATTAAGCACAGTGGGAGGAAGAGTGACAGTTGCAATGCAAACATCTTCCAAGGAGTGAAGAGAAGGAAGTTATAGCTGGTGTTGGCCTCCCTGCTATGAATGCATTTGGAACCTCAGTCATGAGCAGAGCAGAGCACTGATCACAGAACTTTGGCCAGAAATCAGGGCAGCTCTCAGCATTCATCATGAAACTCTAGAGAGTTGTTAGGCAAGCTCAGAAATTCTAGAAAATTAAAATGTGCAGATTAATGTGCATTGTTCAGTACAGCATAAAAGGTACAATTAAAAACATTAACAAATAATCATACATCTGAAAATAATAAATCACTACTTCCTTCAAAATGTCACAAACATAGAAAGTTTCCCCTGACAGATTCCATTGTTCTTTGGGTACCATTGTTTTGGTATTTTGCCTTTTAGTACCCCTGCATATGATTATCTTTCAAATAACATGATATTTTTAAGTAGTAAAATTCAGAATATACTCTCCACACTTATTTTTCTTTCCCCCAAAATCACTTTATGTTACGTATTGAGAATGGGGTTTGGTGATAAATCTTTTAAAGCACACTGAGTCAGAAACAAGGCACGTTTAAGGTCTGTGTGTTGGAAAGTGGTATAATGTTTGAAGAACACAACCCTTGGAAATCCCATTTGTCCTGTGTCTCACATGCTGCACAGAGTCTTTAAGGTAGTTTCTCTAGGTGGTTCCAAAATGTGTTTCAGAGTCTGGCCATCTGTGTGTGGAATGGGTGGATATGTGATGCCTTTAGATGTCTACTGTCATGAGTTGATATGTGTAAGGGTTTCTAAACAAAGAGGGATGGGTGAGGAGTGTGTGTAACACCTGGTCTCTCTGTCTCTTCACATGGACTGGGGATTTGTTTTGAGGCCCAGTGGGAAGAGGAATGAAGAACACATTTTGGAAGAACATATATTGATGAAGCAATAATTAGTGAGATGGGGGTTGGGTGTGTATGTGCAATAATGGTATAATGAATGCAAACTAAAATCCAGGTGAAGCGCTGCACAGAGATGGAGATAAAGCCATCATTTACCTGGAATTCCTATAACTCTCTCACAGCACGCCATGGTAGCACTGACCCCAAATTCAGATTTGTGCTGAGGGATCCAAGCGTAGCTGTCAACTCAGGGTAGCTCTGTTTGGCAGGCAAGCTTGGATAGCACATTCCCAAAAGAATTGGTGCTGACCCCATAGATATGGGAATCAGAATGGAGGAATGGAAGCAGCCTTGCTCTCAAGCCACATGAGACACCCAGAGGAGAGCCTGTAAGGGCAGCTGTTACACAGGGAGAACGAAGTGCCATTGCAATCTGGGTGTTAGTGTTAACAGAACCTCATCTGCACTCTTAGACACATAGGACTTGGGGGAATTCTGGTTATATAGAAAGTAGTTACCTCCAAGGCCCATTGGAAGGATTAGACAACAATGGGGTAAAGGGTACAGTGCTTCCGCACATAGAAGGTAGACATAAATGTATCAGTCTTAGAAGATTTCCTAGGAACTTGAATGTAAAAGTGCAGAAAAAAATACCCACATTCCTCAGTATCTTTAAAGACACCTTTGTCCCCTCCTCTCTATTTAAGCATCCCTGATGAAACTATAAGGGGTCTAGAGTCTGTGTAGTTGTCCAAGATGGAGTCCAATAGCTTTCTGCATCCCACATAAATAACAGTCTGGACTTCCATAGCCCATTTCATGTCAGAGGACACATAGACACATTGAAGTACACTGCATGCTTTTGTCCTCAACCTCACTGGCAATTCTTAAGCATCTTATAAATTAACAGTATCCTTTGAAAGAGATATTTTTTTTTTACTTGAAATTGTGCCAATATTAAATGATTAAATCTGAATAAAGTTAGTCATAAACCAATCATCTGGCTTAAAGAAGATTTTTATAGCCAAATCACCATCCCACAGTGGTGTCTTATCCCTTCCTTTCCTTTTGCTCAATGTGCTATTTTTAAAGCCTCTGTAATATTGCCGTCACAAAGGGGCTGGAGGAAAAGGAGTAAAAAGGAAAAGTCTAATGTAATAAAAATACAAATGTAATCAGAAGTTTTATGTTGTCTTGATTACCATCCAAAGCAAAATTGCTCTGAATTATTTAATCATATGCATACCAGGAATGCACTACATTGAAAAACATAAAGTGAAATCAACTGACTCTGTTTTTCCCAGATTTCAACATGTAATTTTGTAGGCTTTCTAAGTAACACAAATTTATAAAATAGGTGTAAATTAAAATATAGAAAATGCAAGTTATTTCAGACAGATCAATGATTCAAAGGACAAAAATAAAAAAGTCAAAGTAAAAAAGAAAAACCTAATGTAATAAAAATCAAAATTTATACCAAACATTACAAAATAAAACACTGATCTCTCCCAGGGGTGTGCCACAGCCAGTTCTTCCAGTCCATCTACTGCTGAGAAGTTTTATGTTGCCTTGATTACATCCAAAGCAAAATTGCTCTGAATTATTTAATCATATGCATACCGGGAATGCATCACATTGAAAAATATAAAGTGAAATCAACTGATTCTGTTTTTCCCCGATTTCAATATGCCTTTGTGTAGACTTTCTAAGTAAAATACATTTATAAAGTAGGTGTAAATTAAAATATAGAAAATGCAAGTTATTTCAGTCAGATAATGATTCAAAGGACAAGAATGTGAAACTTTATAGCATTGTACTCAGTCATTGGAAATTCCCATTAGGCCTGAGTAAATATGCTTGTATGTACTGGATTACAAAAGCTCTTCAGGTTGGGAGTCATTTTCTTTTTCTTGTGAGATTTATCCACTCTCTCCAATCCTATTCCTCAACCAAATTTTATTACAATGTATCTAAAATATAGCTATATTTATATTAAAATATAGAATTAGAGCTACATGGGAATCTAAATAACAACCAGTCCAATCCCTCATTTAAAGATGAGAAATATGACTACATCAAGACAACAAAATAGAGGTGAGAAAGCTGCAGAAGAAAAGTCTGAAGGTATCAGAGGTTGTTTCATGAAGTTTAAGCAAAGAAGCCATTTCTATAATATGAAAGTACAAGGTGAAGCAGCAAGTAAAATGATGTAAAAGCTACAGCAAGCTATCCAGAAGGTCTAGTTAAAATCATTAATAAATGTGGCTTCACTAAACAGATTTTTCAATGTAAATGATTCATCCTCACATTGGAAGATGCTATCTAGGACCTTCATTGCTAGAGTGACGTCAATGCCTGGCCTCAAGGCTTCAAAGGACAGGTTGGCTCTCATGTTAGAAGCTAATGCAGCTGGTGACTTCAAGTTGAAGCCAATGCTCATTGACCATTCCTCAAATTCTAGGACCTATAAGCATGATGCTAAATCTACTCTGTGCTCTATCATGGACAAGCGAAGATGTGCTGGATGACAGCACATCTGTTTACAACATGGTTTACTAAATATTTTAAGCCTACTGTTGAGAATTACTGATTAGAAAAAGAGTGTTCCTCTAGAATATATCTTTGAATTTCAAGTCTTATTATCTAAAGAATGCATTTTGTCAGGGTATAGCTGCCATAGCTAGTGATTCCTCTGATGAATGTACGCAAAGTTAATCAAAAGCCTGCTGGAAAGAGTTCACGCTTCTAGATGCCAGTAACATTTGTAATTCTTGGGAAGAGCTAAAAAATATCAGCATTCGTAGGAGTTTGGAAGGAGCTGACTGTATCCTCATGGATGACTTTGAGGGGTTCAAGACTTCAGGGGAGGAAGTGCAGATGTGGTTGAAATAGCAAGAGAACTAGAATTTAGAAGTGGAGCCTAAAGATGTGACTGAATTGCTGCCATCTCATGTTAAAACTAACAGAAGTGAAGTTGCTTCTTATGGATGAGCAGAGAAAGTAGTTTTTCGAGATGGAAACTAGTCCTGGTTCTGTAAAAGAAGCTGTAAAAATTGTTGAAATGACAACAATGGATTTAAAATATTATATAAAATTAGTTGATAGAGAAGTGGCAGGGTTTGAGAGGAATGATTCCAATTTCAAAAGGAATTCTGTGGGTATAATATTATTAAACAGCATCATATGCCACAGAGATATCATTTGTGAAAGGGACAATCAATGTGGGAGACTTCATTGCTGTATTTTTAAGAAACTGCCATAGATACCTCAACCTTCAGCAACCACCACCCTGAGTCAACTTTGAAGTAACACTCTCCACCAGCAAAGTGTTTATGATTTGCTGCAAGGTCAGATGATGGTTAGCACTTTTAGCGATAAAGTATTTTTTAATTAAGGTGTGTACATTT
The DNA here is from genome assembly GCF_018345385.1 of Vulpes lagopus. Lineage (NCBI taxonomy): Eukaryota > Metazoa > Chordata > Mammalia > Carnivora > Canidae > Vulpes > Vulpes lagopus. The sequence continues at coordinate 29,773,820 of NC_054844.1, forward strand.
TTAATGATATAATGTAATTACACACTTTTTAGACTACATAATAGTGTGAACACAACCTTTATTTGCACTAGAAAATAAAAAAAATTCATTTGACTTACTTTATTGTAATATTGGCTTTATTGTGCTGATCTGGAACTGAACACACAATATCTTTGAGGTATGCCTGAACATGGAAAATATCATTTTACAGTAGTGATTGAGATACTTTCTCATGGTCTGATATGAATAACTGATAAGCTGAAATAATGATACATTCTCTTATATTCATGCATCATGCAAAATAGCAATTCCCACTTCTGGAACATCTGGGCAGCTTTATGCACAGTGGCATTTGTAGGACTTGTATATTATGCTACTATTCCTTCAGAGAAATGTCAGTTACTGGGTGAACATCCTTTGGTGTTGATTTAATCTTTTGAATCACATTTAATATATCAAAATTTGTAATAAATGCCAGTTGTTGATTGTTCACTGATTTTAAAATAGTAATTATTTTTGATTCAGTGGCTTCTGTTGCTATAAATCAATCTCACTTGGTGAGCTTGTAGAAAAAAATGTGGAGTCCCATGTCAGACCCCAGACTCTGGAGAGAGGGCCTAAGGCATTGGAATTCTTTTTTTTTTTTTTTTTAAAGCACTTGACTTCTTGGCTTTTTGGCTAAGATCAAGTGTAAAGCATTCAACTGATTTTAATGTGCAGCCACAGGTGAGCACTGTTTTAGATACTGAGGTATTTTTGGGTAGCATTTTACACCTTTGAGGAGATGTTTTAACCCTTTCAAGTTTTTATGATTCCATTTACTGTATCAAAGTGGGATTAATAATTGATAAATTAGATTCCAAAAACAGGAAATGGATGTAAATAAAGGAGTCTGGAAAGGGCAATGTGCCTCCTCTGGAAGAATACAGTAGTCAAGTGTCAAGATGCAACTATCTTTTTTTTTTTTTAAGATTTTATTTATTTATTCATGAGAGACAGAGAGAGAGAGAGAGAGAGAGAGAGAGAGAGAAGCAGAGACACAGGCAGAGGGAGAAGCAGGCTCCATGCAGGGAGCTCGAAGTGGGACTCAATCCCAGGTCTCCAGGATCACACCCTGGGCTGAAGGCAGTGCTAAACCCCTGAGCCATCCAGGCTGCCCAGATGCAACTATCCTAACAATAATAATTATTGTGAGGTACTCATTTCAAAAGTAATTTTCTTCCCAATCCATCACCCATATCATTTTTTTGTCCCTTAGATAGTTGCTTATAATCAGATCAAGGGGTTCAAATTCTTTCCCTAAGTAATAGTAATAATCTATATTTTATTTCCACCTAGTAATAGGAAAGGAAGGAAATATATATTTTTAAAAATATTTTATTTATTGCTTCATGAGAGACACACACAGAGAGAGGCAGAGACACAGGCAGAGAGAGAAGAAGTCTCCATGAACCCATGTGGGACTCGGTCCTGGGACTTCAGGATTACGCCCTGGGCCGAAGGCAGATGCTCAACTGCTGAGCCACCCAGATGTCCCAAGAAGGAAATACATTTTGTAAATTGTCTTTTGCTTTATCAAGCTTTCTCCATTGTCACGTGGGTCAGAGTATTAAAACATTCATTCAAAAGCTTGAATAGCCTCTGTTAGTTTCTTCTACTTCAGGGAGATTTTTAGGAAAGTAATTAAGCCAAAACTGTCAGAAGCTCCTTACAAGAATTCTTTTCAACAGGGACTTTTGATATAACAACAGTTTGAAAATTAGGCTTGCTTTAATCAGGATAATCTAAAATCAATTATACCCAGCAGCACTGAACAAACATGTCAAACTTCGTTAGTTTGTGAACTGAGACTTCTTGCAAAGTGGGTGCCTCTCTAAGTAGACATCAAAGTCCCTCCTTGGTAAGGATTTCCAGGGCTTGTGGGCAATGTTGCCCTGGACGGCTTGTCATAATGACATGCACAGCCTCACATGCTACAGAGAAATCATTCCTGATCTGTGCTAGGAGGGAACATCTTCAAGCCTTCAGAGATTTTGATCTTCCTTCCCATACACTTTCCAAAGTATGTATTTTAAATTCTGGTACCACCATAGATGAATTGGAGATTTCACTTTGAAATCTGCTATTTAAATAAGTGTTGATCCTAAAGAGGCCTCTCAAATGTATGATGACTGTAAGTGGGGTGCTTGTTCTGCCTCTTCGCCTCCCTGCCATTTCACCTCCCCCAACCCAACACCATATTACAAATTTTAGTCTAAAAAGTCTAACAAAAGTTAAAAAGTTAAAGAATAGTATAGACACTTATGGCTGATCTGTTCAAAATATCAAGATAGTACTTTTACATAACTTAGCACTTAAAAGTCTTCCAAAAACATCTTCAGATATTGTTCACTTTGCCCAAAGTTTCCCACTTAGGGCAACTGCTAAGTGTCTTTCCCTGTGCCTCTCTGAGGCCTTCTTGCTATTTTGTTACTTTTTGCCTCTCTTCCTTTCCTTATGGTCCCCATGCTCCTGACAATTTTTCTTTTCCATCTGATAGCTCCCTGGCAATCATGGTTTATCATTTGCTGTCCTTTTTTGAATCAGGTCCCCCAAACCCTCTTTTGGGGGTTGCATACAATTCCCTACCTCATTACATTTTTCCCTTAGCAAAAATCTTTGTAGTGCTCCATAGAGAAGTAAACAGCATACATTTTAGCTTCCTAGGGTCCCTTCCCATACACAGTCCAATATCCCTTTCTTATCCCTTTGAGGTGAATGAGATTTTTCTGTTTCACCTGAAGGTAGTACCAGGCTTAGTATGGTTATACCAATCAGTTTTTACTGGCACAACTGGGAGCCAATACACTCATTCTGGGATTTAATTTTTGCCTCCTTTAGGGGTTCTACTCCTATAATTAGGGTTAAAATTCTCAAGATGCAGATTGTCACTAAATGCCTTTTTGTCACAACTATGGCCAGTGTACAACTATCTCCACCCCTCCTGGGGACTATGAAATAGCTGGAGGCAGATATCTGGGTAGTAAAAACTATAATCAACACTGCCATACTTAAAACAGATCAGGGAATCCTGTTTTCAGGCTGAGCCTTGCATTGATTCAGGGGATAGGGAAACTGCCAATTCCCTTAGCTGGAACTGATGAACTGGATTGTCCCTGCCCACTGATATCTTTCCTCTTATGGATTCAACTTCAAGATAATGAGGTTTACCTGGGTACTCTTTTACTTAGGATCTCTGTCATTTTTATTTTTCATTAGTTTAACCAATAGTGAGTATTTAGGGATCCCTCAAAACTCAGTAAGCTTCAGCCTTTTAAATCATTTTCACAAATTTGGTCCAAGTGTGCCAGATTTTCCAAGCTGTACTTCATAATTCCAGGTAGTTGGCTCTCACTTGAACATACAGTAGAAGAGCATTTCTTTCCTTCTTGATGATTCTTGATTATAAGTCCAATATACAAACCCAAACTTACTCTTCTCCTCATAATTTCATCTCCCAAGGAAGTGATAGTGCTACCTAGCACTGATATGGAGGTTTGGATGACTTTGAATCCATTCATAATCACTATTACTAGACCTTATAAACCAGAAGGCTCCATACTGCAAACAAAGTTCTTTGTTTGTGTTGCATATTGTTTTAATAGAGAATTTTTATAGTCCTTATCAGAATTCTAGCTTCTCTTGACAGAGTAACAACACTGGGCACTACTGGACCTGTATTCCTTTCTTCTTTAAAAAACATTTTATTTATTTATTTGACAGAGAGAGAAAAAAAGCACAAGCAGGTTGAGTGTCAGGGAGAGGGAGAGGGAGAGGAAAAGGGAGAAGCAGGCTCCCTGCTGAGCCCCAGGACCCTGGAATCAGGGCTGAAGCTGAAGGCAGACGTCTAACCAATGGAGCCACCCAGGTGTCTCTGGACCTGTCTTACCATTGAGCAGCAGTTGGTCAGTACAGAGTAGTGGTTGCTTCCTTTAATGGAGCATGTGCTTTTCAGCCAGAAATAGCCTTCACCACACCTAATTCTTTGGCATTTGGTTGCTTTCAATCATTTATGTTATCTGATTAGCCCTTGGAGACATTTAAATTTGCCCCCCATGGGATAGACTCTTAGCCAGTCTGCAATATTTTCATCTCTAAAAGCACTCAAAGTCATTTCTTCTATACCTGATATAAAACTCTTCAGGATTATTTCTGCATATTCTGTGGAAAACAACTTGAACTGGTAGGCTTGTAACTGCTTCGTTACAAGTTCCATGTTAGGAAAAATAATCCCCAGAACATTCAATGAATCAGGATAAAGATTTAAAATAAGCCTTAGTATATCTGTCATCAGCTGCATTTCCTTCTTTCCTTTCTTTCCTCCCTTCTTTTCTCCTTCTTTCTTTATATTCCTCTCCAGTTTTCTGTGTTTCCCTCTTTTTTCTTTCTTGCATTTTTTTAGTGATGCATTTATTAATCAGATTCACAGTGAACATTTTGTGTCATGTTTGTCCTGGCATAGAGTGATAAGCAAAACAAAATACAGTTTTTATCATCATGGCATAGAGGGTGGAGGTGGGGTTGGAGAAAGAAGAAAATGACAATTAAGTAAACATATATAAAGTATCAGATCATGGGGTCCAGTGTAACTAGGAGTAATGGGAAGGCTTTAAAAGGGTTTAAGCTGTTGCGAGGGTATGTGTGTTTGATAGTGTATATGTGTGACATGATAAGATCTGTATTAAAATAACCACTCTTGATGCTGTAAGGAGAAGGGATTACAAAGGATCTAGGCTGATGAAGACAGACTAGCTATGAAAGCTTTTGTAATAATATAGCTGAGAAAGGATGGCAGCTTGGATGAGGGTGGAAGTAGTGATAATGGAGAGAAGGTGGAGGATTAAAGAGATTTAGAAAGAAAGTCAACAGGCTTTTCTTTACATCAGGGGTGAGATAGAGGAAAGGATCAAGGATGGCTCTGAAGTTTCTGTGGGTTCAATAAGATAGATGTTGCTTGAGGGGAAGATAATTAGATTAGTTTGAGAGATATTTATGGTGTTTTTAGATTTTTCTCTGGAGATGGAATGTAGGCTATGAGCAGGAATGGCCACATAATTTTCAAGGCCCAGTGCTAAATGAATATGTGGAGCCTTTTATTCAAAAAAGATTAATAATTTCAACATGGCTACAGCAAAGCAGTAAACCAAAGGGTGGTTCTTCTAAGCACAAAGCCTTGTGCTTAGAAAATCTTATATGTTGCACACCCTTGAATGTATTATGAATCTGGAGTTTAGAGGAAGTGTCTGGATGAGAAATACACATTTGGGAACAATCATGATATAGGTGGTGAATAAAGGAATGAGTTTGGATAAAACTGCTTAAACAGATTTTAATCAATGAGAAGAAAAGCAAGTCCCAAAGAACTCATGACAATGCTGTAGCTGCAAGAGGATCCAAGAACTCTCACTTCTCAAGAAATCAGAAGTTCATATATGCTGAGTTAAATATCAATTTCTAGGAAATTACTTGGGGAGAATTTTTAAAACTTCCTCAATCTAGGGAACTCACATAATATGGCATAATCCTGATTTTTCTGCACAATGCATCCAATTTTAATTGTGCAACCTGTCCAAAACATTAATTCCATGTCAGTGTGGACTCTACAACATTATAGGACCCACTCTGGCTTGAAGCGTGACCATGCTTGTTCTTATCACTTAGGTCCTGCTATAGGTTTGACATCTATAACTGGAGAAGGGGGTGTGGCTGCAAGCTCCTTTCTTTTTTGTTTTACCACTGAACCACTAGTTACTATTTCTGACCCCTGGGTTAGAGCCAGTACTAAGGAAGGAAGGAGAAGCAAGGGGGCCAGAAGTCTCCCACAGGATGGTCTGTGTTGCGTTCTGTTTGGCATTTGTTATTATCTTAGAATCTTTTTAAAAAAAGATTTTATTTATTTTACTTATTTGAGAGAGAGAGAGGGCATCACTCAGGGGAGAACAGAGGCGGAATGGCAGAGGGGGAGGGAGAGGAACAAACAGACTCTGCACCTAGCATGTAGCCCGATGTGGGGGCTCCCTCTCACAACCTTGAGATCATGACCTGAGCCAAAATCAAGAGTCAGTCACTTTGGGACACCTGGGTGGCTCAGCGGTTGAGCATCTGCCTTCAGCTCAGGGCATGGTCCCAGGGTCCTGGGATCGAGTCCTGCATCGGGCTCCTTATGGGGAGCCTGCTTCTCCCTCTGCCTGTGTCTCTGACTTTGTCTCTCATGAATTAATAAATAAAATATTTAAAAACAAAAAGAGCCCATCACTTAATTGACTAAGCCACTCAGGTGCCCATATCATCTTAGAATCTTGACATAAACTTCCATCTCAACTTCTCTTTTTAAGATTTTATTTATTTGTTTATTCATGAGACACACACACACACACACACACACACAGAGAGAGAGAGAGAGAGAGAGAGAGAAGCAGAGACACAGGCAGAGGGAGAAGCAGGCTCCATGCAGGGAGCCTGATGTGGGACTTGATCCCGGGTTTCCAGGATCACGCCCTGGGCTGAAGGCAGTGCTAAACCACTGAGCCACCAGGGCTGCCCACCATCTCAACTTCTATTATAAAAGAATGTAACAGTGATGTCTCTAACCTGAGGCATGATTGTAAGAATACTTTGTCCATGGCTATCTGAACAGAAACCACCAACTGGAACTTTAGTCTTAGACTGAACTGTTTTGGTAGTACTTTAGCTTATTCAAAAGATGCTATGAGATCCAGGAGGCAGGATCTAGTTTCAAGATCAGGGAAGGCTTTCTGGAGCCTAGGTGTAATCAGGTAAGAAGAGGGAGCGGGGTGATGAGGTTTGAACTGAGTGTGTTGGGTGGAGAAGTCAGCACATTCAAAGGCATGAGTCAGAGGACAGGGGCACTGGGGGAAGTGTAAGCTATTCATCACAGCTGATTAGGAGAGAAGGGTTGCTTGTTAAAGGTGAGGCTGAGGGGTTAAGGAGGAGCTAGACAATGAAGGGAGATTGTTCTGGGGAGCAACGGAGAGTCACTGAAAGTTTGTAGACAGAGATGGAGGTGGTAAAATTTGCATTTGCAAAAGATAATCCAGGCTCCAGTATGGGAAATAGACTGGAAGAAGCAGAGACAACAGATAGAAGGCTGTTCTAGTCATTTTTCTCAGCTAAGTTTACTTCTAGTTATTAAATATATTAAACTGATCTATTTTCCAATCAGGGTGGTAAGAAAAACAGTTCGTTCTGTGTACCCTATTGCTTAACTATCTTCCTCCAAGAAGCACAGGGAGAATTTGGCAAGTATAAGGATATCATGAAAGAGTCTTTAGAATGGACTTAGTCACAGATCCAAAATAGAGAGGGCTCTTCAATTCCCCTCTTGATATCCAGAGCGCCTGAAGGATAGACAACCAATGCCATTGGTTAAACACCTGCTTGTACCACGTGATCTCTTCTTGTATTAGAAGCCCTTTGTAAGATGCAGCAAATATTTTCTTATAATTTCCTAAGAATGGAGGATGGACCTTATACTTCAAAGTAGAAAGTAACAAATAAAAACATTAATTCTAATTTTCCTTATTTTGAAATCACACTTATAATCAATTTTTCTTTTCAGTTTCCTTTCCTTGGCTCTAACTCATTGTTATTTGACTAAGTGCTAATGTAAGAAACTTCCCTTATCCAGAACCCAAATTAAAGATAGTCTTTTTTTTTAAGATTTTATTTATTTATTCATGAGAGAGAGAGAGAGAGGCAGAGACACAGGCAGAGGGAGAAGCAGGCTCCATGCAGAGAGCCCGATGTGGGACTCGATCCCGGGACTCCAGGATCACACCCTGGGCCAAAGGCATGCACTAAACCACTGAGCCACCCAGGGATCCCCTAAAGATAGCCCCCCAAATTAAGAATATAGTGTAATTTTCCTTCTTTATTTTATGCCTATAAAGTAACTTCTTCAAATTATTTCTTGGTTAATTACTCATCTTTCATATGGATCCTTACTATTACCACTTTCTCTTTTTTTTTGTCTTAGAATATTATAACTGGGAGCTGAGAAGATGGCTGAGGAGTAGGGTCCCCAAGTCACCTGTCCCACCAACTTACCTAGATAACTTTCAAACCATCCTGAAAACCTATGAATTCGTCCTGAGATTTAAAGAGAGAACAGCTGGAACGCTACAGAGAGAAGGGTTTTCGCTTCTAACAAGGTAAGAAAGTGAGAAAAAATAAAAAAATAAAAAAGACTCCAGTGGGGGAGGGCACCCCGAGGAGCTGGGCTAAGAGGGGGCGGCAAGAGCCCCTGGGACAGGAGAGCCCAGCCCTGGAGAAGTGGGAACTTTAACAATCTTCCCAGATGGAAAGCACTTGCAGGGAACTTGGGCAGGATCCCAGGAGGGGCGGTGGAGCCCCCAGATTCCCAAGGTCACTAACAGAGGAGGGGCTCCCCAGGGGAGAGCGCTGCAACCCACGGGCCCATTGCTGTAAAGGGCTGGAGAGCATCCAGCGGGGCCTCGGGAGCAGCTCAGGCAGCAGCTCCGTGCAGAGGGGGCTTCGCTGCCGGGGAGCACGATTCCAGGCGCGCAGGCCCTGGAGCCCAGGGTCCCCGGGACACAGCCCAGGATCCTGCGCTCCCCCAGGACAGGTGGAGGCGGGGAGGGCCCAGGAGAGCGAGGATGCTCCTGCTGCCGGGCGCCCCCCAGCTGTGCAGATCAGCGCCCCCTGCCCTGGGAGCATCCAGGTCCCTGCGGACTGGGAGCTGTGGTAGCTACTGCGGGAGCTGACTCCAGGGCTGGAGAGCTGGCTGCCGCCAGTGGGGTTGTCCCTCCTGGTGTCACCCTGTGCCTGGGATGGAGCGGGGCCACCAGGGAACAGAGGCCTCATGGGATAAATAGCTCCCACTGAGCAGTGCACCTGGCAGGGGGCGGGGCATCTCCCCCAGGTACTCACACCTGAGAATCAGCAAAGCAGGCCCCCAGAAGACCAGCTGGAAGGACAGGGGAAGAGCAAGTTCTTGACCAAGCAGTGCTGGAAAGCTCCAGGGGAGGTCGAGGGATATCCTATTTTTTTTCTTTCTTTTTCCAGTACAACTCGTTTTTATATCAGACTGTAAATTTCCATTTTTTCTCTTTTCCCACCTTAACTACAATATTTTACCACCTCTTCATTTTTTTTAAAGATTTTATTTATTATTTATTCACAAAAGACACACACACACACACACAGAAGCAGAGACACAGGCAGAGGGAGAAGCAGGAGCCATGTAGGGAGCCCGTCGTGGGACTCGATCCTGGGTCCCCAGGATCAGGCCCTGGGCTGAAGGTGGTGCTAAACCGCTGAGCCACTCGGGCTGCCCCCCACCTCTTGATTTTTAAGATTCTTCCCTTTTGACTTTCATATTTCTACAATTACAGGTCCTAGATATATTTTCCACTTCTAGGTTCCCTTCAACATACCACACTTAATTTTGGGAGATATACAAGATATTAGTTTTTGGTTGTGTTTTTTGTTTTCTCTGCCTTATTTTGTTCTACAATGGCAGAAGTTAATACCTTCTAAAACATGACCAGCATGCACCCAGAACCACGTGCTATGCCATGCTGATTCATTCTGTGAGATTCCTCATTCCCATTCTGCCCCCCTCTTTTATCTCATTTATGTTTTGGTGGTCAATGTTGGGGCTCTCTACAAGTATTTCTGGTTTATATAAATTTGGGACTGAACATCTTCTAACATACAGAACTTAATATACTCAGAACCAAGAGGATCACCTTCTAGAACCCCTCAGGTAGACTGCATTCTCCCTCCACTATAACTTCGTCATCACCACCACTGTCTTCCAGTCCTTCCCCCCCACTTTTTTCTTCTCCTCCACCCCCCTTTTTTTCTCTTCTTCTTTGGGGTTCTTGGCCTTTTATTTTTTACTACTTTGTTTCAAAATTTGTTTTTCACTTTAGTGGTCTTATATCATTTGTTTTATATCATTTTGATCTTTGTTTTCAATTTCTGGTCTCTGACCTTGGCAGAATCATCTAGGGTGAAATTTACTTGGGTTGTGGTTGATATTATTGACTCTGGCTCATACAGCCACTCTGCACTGAGCAAAATGACTAGAAAGAACTCACCACAAAAGAAAGAATCAGAAACAGTACTCTCTGCCACAGAGTTACAGAATTTGGATTACAATTCAGTGTCAGAAAGCCAATTCAGAAGCACAGTTACAAAGCTACTGGTGGCTCTGGAAAAAAGCATAAAGAAATCAAGGGACTTCACGACTACAGAATTTAGATCTAATCAGGCCAAAATTAAAAATCAATTAAATGAGATGCAATCCAAACTGGAGGTCCTAATGACGAGGGTTAGTGAGGTAGAAGAAAGAGTGAGTGACATAGAAGACAAGTTGATGGCAAGGAAGGAAGCTGAGGAAAAACGAGAAAAACAATTAAAAGACCACGAGGAAAGGTTAATGGAAATAAATGACAGCCTTAGAAGGAAAAATCTATGTATAACTGGGGTTCCAGAGGACGCTGAGAGGGACAGAGGACCAGAAAGCATATTTGAACAAATCATAGGTGAGAACTTCCCTAATTTGGGGAGGAAAACAGGCATTCAGATCCAGGGGATAGAGAGGATCCCCCCCTCCCCAAATCAATAAATCAATAAAAACTGTTCAACACCTCGACACTTAATAGCTGCAAACTTGCAAATTCCAAAGATAAAGAGAAAATCCTTAAAGCAGTGAAAGACAAGAGATCCCTAATTTATATGGGGAGAAATATTAGACTAACAGCAGACCTCTCCACAGAGACCTGGCAGGCCAGAAAGGGCTGGCAGGATATATTCAGGGTCCTAAATGAGAAGGACATGAAGCCAAGAATACTCTATCCAGCAAGGCTCTCATTCAGAATAGAAGGGGAGATAAAGACCTTCCAAGATAGGCAGAAACTGAAAGAATATATATGTGACCACCAAACCAACTCTGTAAAAGAAAGAGGAAGCCCAAAGAAATAATCCACAAAAACAGGGATTGAATAGGTATTATGATGACACAAAATTCATATCTTTCAATAGTAACTCTGAACATGAATGGGCTAAATGATCCCATCAAAAGACGCTGAGAGGGTTTCAGACTGGATAAAAAAAGCAAGACCCATCAATTTGCTGTCTACAAGAGACTCATTTTAGACCTAAGGACACCTACAGCCTGAAAGTGAAAGGCTGGAGAACTATTTACCATTCAAATTGATCCTCAAGGAAAGCTGGGGTAGCAATCCTCTTATCAGATAAGTTAAAGTTTATCCCAAAGACTGTAGTAAGAGACGAAGAGGGACACTCTATCACACTCTCATACTTAAAGGGTCTATCCAACAGAGGACCTAACAATCATGAATATTTATGCCCCTAATGTGGGAGCTGCCAAGTATATCAATCAATTAATAACCAAAGCAAACACATACTTAGCTAATAATACACTAATACACAACACAGCACTTTCTGTAAATGACAGATATTTTAAGCACAACATCTCCAAAGAAACAAGAGCTATTTTATTTTATTTTATTTTTTATTTTATTTTATTCTGAAACAAGAGCTTCAAGAGCTTTAAATGATACACTGGACCAGATGGATTTCAGAGATATTTACAGAACTTTGCATCCAAATACAACTGAATCACATTCTTCTCAAGTGCACATGGACATGGAACTTTCTCCAGAATAGACCACGTAATGAATAGACCCCTGCATGTTTTAAGACCAAAATGCTTTGAAACTTGAACTTAATCACAAGGAGAAATTTGGAAGAAACTCAAACACGTGGAAGTTAAAGAGCATCCTGCTAAAAGATGAAAGGGTCAACCAGGAAATTAGAGAAGAATTAAAAAGAATCATGGAAACTAATGAGAATGAAGATACAACCGTTCAAAATCTTTGGGATACAGCAAAAGCAGTCATAAGAGGGAAATACATTGAATACAAGCATCCCTCACAAAAATTGGAAAAAACTCAAATACACAAGCTAACCTTGCACCTAAAGGAACTGGAGGAAGAATAGCAAATAAAATCTACACCAAGCAGAAGAAGAGATTTAATAAAGATTCGAGCAGAACTCAATGAAATCGAGACCAGAAGAACTGTAGAACAGATCAACAAAACCGGGAGTTGGTTCTTTGAAAGAATTTATAAGATAGATAAACCATTAGCCAGCCTTATTAAAAAGAAGAGAGAGAAGACTCAAATCACAAATGAAAAAGGAGAGATCACAACCAATACCAAGGAAATACAAACGATTTGAAAAACATATTATGAACAGCTATACGCCAATAAATTAGGCAATCTAGAAGAAATGAACGCATTTCTGGAAAACCACAAACTACCAAAACTGGAGCAGGAAGAAATAGAAAACCTGAACAGGCCAATAACCAGGGAGGAAATTGAAGCAGTCATCAAAAACCTCCCAAGACACAAGAGTCCAGGGCCAGATGGCTTCCCAGGGGAATTCTATCAAACGTTTAAAGAAGAAATCATACCTATTCTACTAAAGCTGTTTGGAAAGATAGAAAGAGATGGAATACTTCCAAATTCGTTCTATGAGGCCAGCATCACCTTAATTCCAAAACCAGACAAAGGCCCCACCAAAAAGGAGAATTATAGACCAATATCCCTGATGAACACAGATGCAAAAATTCTCAACAAGATACTAGCCAATAGGATCCAACAGTACATTAAGATTATTCACCATGACCAAGTGGCATTTATCTCTGGGATGCAAGGCTGGTTCAACACTTGTAAAGCAATCAACGTGATAGATGATATCAACAAGAGAACAAACAAGAACCATATGATCCTCTCAATAGATGCAGAGAAAGCATTTGACAAAATACAGCATCAATTCCTGATCAAAACTCTTCAGAGTGTAGGGATAGAGGGAACATTACTCAGCATCTTAAAAGCCATCTATGAAAAGCCCACAGCAAATATCATTCTCAATGGAGAAACATTGGGAGCCTTTCCTCTAAGATCAGGAACAAGACAGGGATGTCCACCCTCACCACTGCTATTCAACATAGTACTGGAAGTCCTCGCCTCAGCAATCAGACAACAACAACAGCAGCAGCAGCAGCAGCAGCAACAACAACAACAACAACAAAAGGCATTCAAATTGGCAAAGAAGAAGTCAAACTCAACTTCTTTGCAGATGATATGATACTGTACATAGAAAACCTAGAAGAGTCCACCCCAAGATTGCTAGAACTCATACAGCAATTCGGCAGTGTGGCAGGATACAAAATCAATGCCCAGAAATCAGTGGCATTTCTATACATTAACAATGGGACTGAAGAAAGAGAAATTAGGGAGTCAATCCCATTTACAATTGCACCCAAAAGCATAAGATACCTAGGAATAAACCTAACCAAAGAGGTAAAGGATCCATATCCCTAAAACTACAGAACACTTCTGAAAGAAATTGAGGAAGACACAAAGAGATGGAAAAATATTCCATGCTCATGGATTGGAATAATTAATATTGTGAAAATGTCAATGCTACCCAGGGCAATTTACACATTTAATGCAATCCCTATCAACATACTATGGACCTTCTTCAGAGAGTTGGAACAAATCATCTTAAGATTTGTGTGGAATCAGAAAAGACCCCGAATAGCCAGGGGAATATTGAAAAAGAAAACCAGAGCCAGGGGCATCACAATGCCGGATTTCAAGTTGTACTACAAAGCTGTGATCATCAAGACAGTGTGGTACTGGCACAAAAACAGACACATAGATCAATGGAACAGAATAGAGAACCCAGAAATGGGCCCTCAACTCTATGGTCAATTAATATTCGACAAAGTAGGAAAGACTATCCACTGGAAAAAAAGGACAGTCTCTTCAATGATGCTGGGAATAGTGGACAGCCATGTGCAGAAGAATAAAACTAGACCATTCTCTTACACCAGACATACAGATAAACTCAAAATGGATGAAAGAATCCATCAAAATCCTAGAGGAGAATACAGGCAACACCCTTTTTGAACTTGGCCACAGCAACTTCTTGCAAGATACATATATATATGAAGGCAAGGGAAACAAAAGCAAAAATGAACTATATTGGTACTTAATCAAGATAAAAAGCTTCTGCACAGCAGAGGAAACAGTCAACAAAACTGAAAGACAACCTACAGAATGGGAGAAGATATTTGCAAATGACATATCAGATAAAGGGCTAGTATCCAAGATCTATAAAGAACTTAATAAATTCAACACTCAAGAAACAAAGAATCCAATCATGTAATGGGCAAAAGACATGAACAGAAATTTCACCAAAGAAGACATACACATGACCAACAGGCACATGAGAAAATGCTCCGCATCACTTGCCATCAGGGAAATACGAATCAAAACCACAATGAGAAATCACCTCACACCAGTGAGAATGGTAAAATTAACAAGACAGGGAACCACAAATGTTGGAGAGGATGTGGAGAAAGGGGAACCCTCTTGCACTGTTGGTGGGAATGTGAACTGGTGCAGCCACTCTGGAAAACTGTGTGGTGGTTCCTCAAAGAGTTAAAAATAGACCTGCCCTATGACCCAGCAATTGCAGTACTGGAGATTTAAACCAAAGATATAGATGCAGTGAAACGCCGGGACACCTGCACCCTGATGTTATAGCAGCAATGTCCACAATAGCCAAACTGTGGAAGGAGCCTCGGTGTCCATTGAAAGATGAATGGATAAAGAAGATGTGGTTTATGTATACAATGGAATATTCCTCAGCCATTAGAAACGACAAATACCCACCATTTGCTTCAACGTGGATGGAACTGGAGGGTATTATGCTGAGTGAAGTAAGTCAATGGGAGGACAATCATCAGATGGTTTCACTCATACGGAGAACATAAGAAATAGTGAAAGGGATTATAAGCAAAAAGAGGGGAACTGAAAAATTAAAGAGGGTGACAAAACATGAGAGACTCCTAACTCTGGGAAACGAACAAGGGGTAGTGGACGGGGAGGTGGGCGGGGGGATGGGGTGACTGGGTGCAGGATGGGCACTGGGTGTTATACTATATGTTGGCAAATAGAACTCCAATTAAAAATATACAGAAAATATTATAACTGTATTGTGTGCAATTAATTTTTTATTGGATTCTTCTGTTTCTTGGGCAGGACAAGGAAGACCACAAAATGTCTTATTATAAAGTATTTGGTTTGTTAAATTGAGTGAATTGAGTCTTTCTAATAGAATATTTTTAGGAGGCCAGCAACTGGAATATTATAACCTCAACTTCCAAATAGCAAATGGTTGCACTTTAATTCTGATGCTGACGGTATATTAGTACATATCCTAATAGCTAAAGGTTTAGCTCCATACTTGATCCCCCATGTCCCTCTGACTTACTTATTTCTTTCAGTGTGTGTCCATGAAGTGAATATTTTCTACACTATTTCTCTCTTACTTTTGGTTTCAGTTCAACAGGATCTCATCCCTGTTGACAAAGGACATTTGGTAGAGATAGGATAAAGAAGTCTCTAAAAATTGTCAAATAAATTGCTTCAGTTTAACAACATTCTGAGTGTCTCAGAATACCACTGTTGAATTCAAAAGAAGTAAAACACTAACATTGTATCATGACCATGGCAACACCTGACATTTCTACAAAGCAATCAATATTTTGGGAACTTAAAAACATATTTATAAGGTCTCCGCTGTGTTTATACATTGAAAATCTCCACTGGAATAGTTAATTTCCATTTGGCCACTTCTTTAGAATAGCCACCTATTAGAAAGAAATGAATGGCACTACTTGCCATAAATAGTAGAGATTAACAGGACAAATTAAGCTAAATAAAATGACCTAGTAGAATCTCAATAACACTTTGGGACGATTATTCTAATGTTAAAAAAAATTGGTTAAATCTACTTATCAGAAGGTGCCATTTAATATTAAAGTGTTTTTTTTTTCAAACTTTCATACTCCTAAAATTTCAAGAAACTTATAAATTAAAATTTTAAATGAGGTAAATGGATGAGAGTTTCTCCTTAGAATAAAAATAAACAACTCAATTGTTTCATAATTAACACTTGCCTTTAGTTTGATTTGGTTCCTTACTCAAATGCCTTTATTCTGCAGAAGATTTATATTTTCAACTATCTGGAATTTATTCTGAGTAAATTGAAAAATCAGTGGAAAGAGACAGAAAAGAGTTAATAAAAATCAAGGAATCAGCCTAGTTTGGTGGATAGGGTATCTGGTCTCAGCTTTCCTGACAGCTTAGCAGTGCATGATCTTGGTCAAATCGTAGAATATTGTGACAAGCCTTAAAAATCAAAGATTGGAGTTAAAACATCCCTTCCCCTCCAAAACATTTCTGACTCTATGTTTACTTAGTGCAATTTTTCTAATTCCATCGCTGTAACTCTCTAGCAATGAGAGAATATTTATAGAAACACATCGAATTATTTTGGTGTTACTTACACTTGAAAAAAATTAGTTGAGATGATAGGTAACACGATGAAAGGCAGAAGAGTAAAGAGTTAAGCACTGGACCATAGTTAAGAGTATTGAGGAGGAATGTATTATGGTAAGATTGTGCCAGAAGAGGTAGCGGAGAACCAGAAAACAAAGATATGCACTTAGGAAAGGGAGTTATGAAAAGTGCATAGGTGTTGAGTAGGATGAGAGAAGAGTAAGAATGATTAAATTTTATGAGAGGGCCCTTCATGTGGCTCAAGAGCAATCTAAACATTCTGCTGAGTAAGGCTTTGGTCTGTGAATATGTAGATAGAACATTCATTTAATGTGAAACTGTAAAATGCTGGGGTTAAAAAGAGGAAGGTGATTTTAAGGGAAAATGGGGCCAGCCCAAATGTTTTTTTGATAATCTGGAAATTGGAAATGATTCAACAGTTGAATGTATTAGAAAAGGAGAGAATGAGGCTGGGAACAAAGTGTCTCAGAGATCTGGAGAGTATAGACTTCAGAACACAGGCAGGGAAGATATATAATAGACAATTATTCACTATTTGTAGTAGAAAACAATTAGGTTGGCCATGTAATTTGTTCCAAAGAGTGGAATGTAATCTGAAGTGATTTGTGTCACTTATGGGAAAAGATGGTTCACTAGCTGGTATATCTGTCCTTCTCTCTCCCCTGTCTACACAGTCAGGAAGAAAAAATACTGAGATAATGAAATACTGTGCTTGAAAGAACCCTAATTCTTAGTCAGTAGTGGAGGAGAGCCAGCAGGCTATACTCAGAGCCACTAGAGCACATAGGACTTTATATTGACAATAATTAAACTTTAATTGTAAGCCACTGAGATTTTTTTTTATAGCAGCTAAATAGTTACTAAAACAAATTGGTACTAGATGTGGAGGTTTCATAAGTACACAATATTGGCTTCATATTCAGGTATTAGATGATCTACACTTGCATTAACACTTGATATGATCAGTCTTTTCAATTTTAGCCCTTCTAATAGGAGTGTTTATTTCAGTGTCTTTCTTCATACTTCCCCAGTGACTAATAATGTTTAGCATATTTTAAAAATTTTTATTTAAAATAAATTGATTAACATATAGTGTATTGTTAGTTTCAAAGGTAGACTTTAGTGATTCATCAGCTGCATATAACACTCAGTGCTCATTAAATCAACTATTCTCCTTATTGCCCATCACCCAGTTACCCCATCCTCTCACCCACCTCCCTTCCAGCAACCCTCAGTTTGTTTCCTATAGTTAGGAGTCTCTTATGGTTTGTCTCCCTATCTGATTTCATCTTATTTTATTTTTGATAATTATCTGTCTCTGACTTATTTCGCTTAGCATAATATCCTCTAATTCCATCCACATTGTTACAAATGGGAAGATTTCATTTTTTTGCTGGCTGAGTAATATTCTATTGTATATATATACACCACTTCTTCTTTATCCATTCATCTGTCAGTGGACATCTGGGCTCTTTATGGTTTGGCTATTGTGGATATTGTTGCTATAAACACTGGGGTGCAGGTGCCCCTTTGAATCATTATTTGTATCCTTTGGATAAATACTTAGTAGTGTAATTGCTGGGTTGTTGGGTAAGCTCTATTTTTAACTTTTTGAGAAACCTCCGTACTGTTTTCCAGAGTGACTGTACCAGTTTGCATTCCCATTGCAATAGTGTAAGAGGATTCCCCTTTCTCTGAATCCTCACCAACATCTGTTTTACTGACTTATTAATTCTAGCCATTCTGATTTGTGTGAGGTGGTATCTCATTGTGGTTTTGATTTGTATTTCCCTGATACTGAATGATGTTGAACATTTTTTTCATGTGTCTATTGGCCATTTCTATATCTTCTTCTTTGGAGAAATGTCTGTTCATGTCTTCTGCCCATTTCTTGATTGGATTATTTGTTCTTTGGGTGTTGAGTTTGATAAATTCTTTATAGATCTTGGATCCTAGCCCTTTATCTGATAAGACATTTGCAAATATCTTCTTCCATTCTATTGGTTGCTTTTGGTTTTGTTGGCTGTTTCCTTTGCAAAAGCTTTCTAACTTGATGAAGTCCCATAGTTCATTTTTGCTTTTGTTTCCCCTGCCTTCCTAGATGTATCTTGCAAGAAGTTGCTGTGGCCAAGTTCAAAAAGGGTGTTGCCTGTGTTCTCCTCTAGTATTTTGATGGATTCTTGTCTCACATTTAGGTCTTTCAACCATTTTCAGTTTATCTGTGTGTTTGGTGTAAGAGAGTGGTCTAGTTTCATTCTTTTGCACGTGGCTGTCCAATTTTCCCAGCACCATTTATTGAAGAGACTGTCTTTCTTCCAACGGATAGTCTTTCCTGCTTTGTCAAATATTAGTTGACCACAGAGTTGAGGGCCCATTTCTGGGTTCTCTATTCTGTTCCATTGATCTATGTATCTGTTTTTGTGCCAGTACCACACTATTTTGATGATCACAGCTTTGTAATACAACTTGAAGTTTGAAATTGTGACGCCTTTAGTTTTGGTTTTCTTTTTCAACATTCCTTCAACTATTCGGGGTGTTTTCTGGTTCCATACAAATTTTAGGATTATTTGTTCCAGCACTGTGAAAAATATTGATGATATTTTGTTAGGGATTGCATTGAATGTGTAGATTGGTTTGGGTAGCATAGACATTTTAACAATTTTTGTTCTTCCAATCCATGAGCATGGAACAGTTTTCCATTTCTTTGTGTCTTCCTCAATTTCTTTCATAAGTGTTCCATAGTTTTCAGAGTACAGATCCTTTACCTCTTTGGTTAGGTTTATTCCTAGTTATCCTATGTTTTTGGTGCAATTGTAAATGGGTTTGGTTCCTTAATTTCTTTTCTTTCTGTCTCATCATTTGGCATCTTTTTATTTTTATTTTTTTATTTTTTGGCATCTTTTTATATGCTTATTTGATTTCTTTGTTTTCTTTGGAGTAATGTCTGTTCAAACCTTTTGTCCATTTCTATCTTAATTGAGTTTTTATTTTGCTGTTATTGAGTTTTGAGTACTTTATACATTTTGGATGCAAGTACTTTATGAGGAATGTGATTTGCAAATATTTTCTCTGAGTGTGTGTCTTATATTTCCATTTTCTTTTTTTTTTTTTAAAGGTTTTATTTATTTGAGAGAGAAAGTGTTTGAGAGAGAACACACTTGCACAGGAGTCAGGGAGTAGCAAAGGGAGAAGGAAAAGTAGACTCCCCACTGAGCAGAGAGCCCAATGCAGGGTTCAATGCCAGGACCCTGGGATCATGACCTGAGCCGAAAGCAGACACTCAACTGACTGAGCCACCCAGGCACCCCTCCATTTTCTTAATAGTATATTTTGAAACTTTTAATTTTGAAGTTGTGCAACTTTTATATTTATTATGGTGGTAGTTTAATGGGTTTATACATATATAAATATTATTATATTGTATATTTTAAATATGTACTGTTTATTGTTGGTTAATTATACCTCAGTAAATCTATTTTAAAAAGGGAAGAGAAATAGAGTCCAGTAATTCAGGGTCTTCAAGGATTTAAAAATTAATTGCTTCCAGATCTCTCCTCTAGCCCCCTTACTTTT
The DNA here is from genome assembly GCF_018345385.1 of Vulpes lagopus. Lineage (NCBI taxonomy): Eukaryota > Metazoa > Chordata > Mammalia > Carnivora > Canidae > Vulpes > Vulpes lagopus. The sequence continues at coordinate 29,793,862 of NC_054844.1, forward strand.
CTAAAAAAAGCAATCTCTGTAAAATTTTCAGTTAAATTAAATGTCTCAGTGCAAAGAGGAGACTAAGGATGTGGTCTTTCTATCCACTGTGCTAGACAGATAATCACAGTAAAATTGTTAGGAGAGATATGGTAGGAATCAGCAAAGAGAAAAATAAATAAATCAAGTTGAGAATTATATCTAAGATAAACTTTGAGTGTGGCTACTAGCACATGGAAAAAATTGCAATCAGAAATAAGAAGGCTACTAGGTTTCTGGAGGAATGATATTGCCAATAGAACTCAGAACATGCAATAAAAAACCTTTTACTGTCAAGACTTAGAATCATTGTCGTGTTCCTGGGTAAACAGAAGGTAATTTTGAAAACTGTCCAGCTCTTAAGAAGAGTGTTAGGATATGTCACAGAGAACCACAGACAAGGCAGTTCTTTGCAGAAGGCAACAATACCAAGGAAGTTTTTATACTGTGCGGGCAGGGAGACTCCATCGTCTTTTCCTCATAATTCAGAATTGCTATAAATGAGTTACTGCTTTCTATTTCCCATTCTTCCTATTTCAGAAGGAGCATCCAGTGTCACTGTCCTGTCTCTGTTCTCTCATCGCATACTGAGCATGTACTGAAGGATAGAACCTGCATTTCAATTCATTGGAAAAACCTGGAATACTGTGCCATGGATTTAATGGATAGGATTTGGAAACTGGATTTTCATAACAACTTTTTAAAGGTATGAAAAGTGGCTTTCTCAGTTTTATAGAGCAGAGTGTGGGTAAGTAACACGCCTACACAGCTAGTGAAAGAACACTGGATGCCATATTTAAGAGGGCTGGGTCTTTAGATTGCCTATTTGTGGAGAGATGGAAGGAGGGATCAAATGGATGTTTGCTAACTAAAATGCAGACTGTGACAGAGACTATGAATAATGCTGAGCAATGGCTGTGTGTTGGATCTCCATTTTCCAGGCTTCTTGTGATTAAATTGGCCATCTGATTAGTTCTGGACAGTGATCAGACTAATATGATCAGACTGACACATGCCACTTCTGGGCTAAGGAGTTAAATATCTGATTCACCTTTCTCAAGTACTCTTTGTGTGCTTGAAAGCAAAAGGCTTCAGGATGGCTTGACAACATGAGGTATGGAACCCGGATTCTTGAATTTCAGCCGGAGGAATGCTATCCAACTTTTATTGGACTTTACGTAAGTGAAAAAGAAATTCGTATTATGTTAAGCCACTGAGATTTTGGAGAAGTTTATTGCAGTGACTAGAATTAATCATTCTGATCAATGCCATATTCGACACCACTGTTGGATAAAGATGCCTCCACATTCTCTGTACTCAGTCACTGTGAAGCTATTACGTCCACATTTCCCAAAGATTTATAATGTAGTTATTCTGTGGTTTTAAAGGGAAGAAGATGACATACAGCACTTATTTAATATACTTTTTCTTTTGAAAACAAGAGTAGAAGGTTGCTATCTTCGTGTTGGAAAGTATGACATGGTAAGTCAAAGAATTATTATTTATGATTTTGGGGCATATTATTCTTTATTTTTGTTTATACCTTTTTAAGAAATGTTTTTGAATGTAGTTGACACAATATTACATTTGTTTCAGGTATACAGCACAGTGATTCAACCTCTCTATACATTATGCTAGGCTCACCACATCTGTAGGGTGACAGAAGAGGGCGTGTAGTTCCTTGATAAAATTTCTAAACAAGGGCCAAATAACTGAAGGAGAAGGGATATATCACTTGAAAACACAGGATCTAAAGTCAGATTCTCTGTCCACTCATTAGCTGTGTGGACTTTGGGCAAGATACTCAACCACCTTCTGCCTTGTAAATTTTTTTTTTTTTTGCCTTGTAAAATTTAAAGAAATTTTATTTTTACCTCAAAGGGTTGTTATGAGAATTAAATGATTTAATGTTATATGATAAAAAATTTAGTTGGCCTGTGTTCCTGGTTCTTTGGAATTTTCTTTTATTCATAGCTGGCTTCTTGGACTGTATCTGTGTTTGTACCAATAAGGTAACTCACGATGGGCCTGTAGATAGTTTCAGGATGGTGGCTGGTCATGCCAAAGTCCAACCATGTGATTAGAGTGTTGGGGCACTGGGCCATATGACAACAGTCCAACCTCCTGATCTTTGGGGAGGCAGACTAGAGACTAAGCTCAATGACATGGCCAGTGATTCAATTAAACATTCTTATGTAATAAAACCATGATAAAAACTGGTTGTCCAGAGCATGGGTGAGTTTCCCTGGTTGGTAACGGGAAATGTTTCCTGAGAACTCAGAAGCTTCATGTTTAGCACCCTCCCAGACTATGTCCTATGAATCTCTGCTTTTGGCTGGTTTTGATTTCTATTCTTTATAATAAAATTGTAATTGTAAGTGTAGTGCTCACCTGAGTACCATGTGCTATTCTAGAGAATTATTGAATCTGAGGGATAGTGGAAACCTTGAATTTATACCTAGGTAGTCAGAAGTGTGGGTGGTCTTAGAACTTTCAAGCTTATTGTTGGAACGTGAAATGAGGGAAGTCTTGTAGGCTACAGTGTTCTTCACCCATGAAGTCTGTTAGAATTACACTGTAGTTAATATACGTAAGGCTTTTTAGAATAGTGCCTTGCTCAGAGTAACTATTTAGGAAAAGTTAGCCAATACTATTAAGCTGTAAAATATTACCCATGCAGGAGCATTGATCATTTAAAGAATCAATCTCAGATGAACATAGAATTACAATATTTTAGCGCTAGAAGAAACTTTGCAAATTTATATTCTGAAGTGATTTTGACTTAGTTCCAAAATCTTGTTAGTAAGAGAGTTAAGGCTGAAACCCCAGTCTTTGAAGACAAGACCATTATATAAAACATGCATTAGGTTACACATATTTAAAATGGGGCTAATTTGAAACTATATCCTAGTAGTAGGAACATTTTGGGGGATCTTTCCAGCACATACCTCCTTTATCTGATAACCCATTTATCTGTGCCCCAAGATGGAACCCTGATAGCCATATTCAAACTACATGACTCTGAATCCTTGGTTACAGTCAGTGGACTATGGTAGACAACTACCAGGTTTTTATTTCTCACAATTTGGAATTTGATTGGAAAAACATTATATATTCTTGTAAACTGGAGACCCAGCAGCTGAGGACAATGTGCAGGCTGATTCTGTGAAGTCAGGTATGAAGAGAGAAAGAGACAAAAGAAATAAACACACAAATAGAGGCAAAAATAGAGTAGTGACCAGCACACTCCCTTTTATAGGATCAGGCTCCATTTCTTGCCCTTTGATTTTGTGGGATACCCTAGCTCTTTTCCAAAAAATTCTTGTTTGCTCATGCATATTGGAAGTGGATTTTTATTGTAACTCATAGCCTTGATTAAGTAACACCTTGAGAAGGCTCTTAAAAGGATGAACTGAAACAAAAGGTGCATATTGCTGTTACTGTGATTTTTACTGTGGACATAGGGTGCAAGGGGGAGGGGGTAGGGAGACAGAATAGTGAAGAGTAGTATGCCAAGGCCTTAGATTTAATGGGAATACTGTAACATGAGCTGTCTTAAAGAGAAAGCTTCAATGTCTTCAACTGAAATATAATTACATAAGACTCCTTTGAATGTGGATGAAAAGATGGTAGAGATGTGGTCTAAGGTCAAGAAAGCAATTGACAATTCTGCTGTCTTATTCAAGACAAAACTGGGTTAAGCAATAACTATAGTTCTCCAATGCCATTATAAAATATAATAAAACTGTTGGTGAAAAATAGAAAACATAAGAGGATCATATCTCAGGTGATTGTACTCAATCAAAACCAGCATTTTTTACAAACAATTTTGTTATTTTGAAGGAAAACCCAACAATTATCACAAAGCTTATGTTCTATTGCATGCTTGAAAGAAAAAAAGATTTATCTCCTTAAAAAAAAAAAAAGATTTATCTCCTTAAGTGGTGGTCCTGATCAAGCTAAAATAACCACTGCAAACAATGGATCTGAGAATCAAATCTGAAAAGGTAGGTGTTTGCCAGGCTATCTTTCTTCACTGTTGAAAAAGGGTCAACTAATTTTACTTGGTGAAAAAGATGTCCTAACAAAATACACAATTGAATAGTATTCATGGTCAAAAGAATTGTTTTTCTAGGTATGTGGTCTACTCAAAGAAGGCAAGAGAGGCATGGCCCTAATTTTTATCTTCAAAGTATAAAAGGGTCACTGGATAAGGGCAGCTGAACAAGGGAGGCACACAATTGGAACCCACCTTCTGCTCCCTTCCCTTACATCCATGTTTTATTCATTTTCTTTTTCTTTTCTTTTCCCCTTTCTTCAGATTTTTTTCTATGATGTAAGTAAAAAATATGAGTTTCCATCAATGTGAAGATATTTTACAGAGTGGCAAATTTTCAGGAGGGTATTTCTTCCTCATATGGAGATCAAATAAAGGGGTAGACATTTTTGGCATCTGAAGGTCTATAAATCATATAACTACACAGATCTTTTATTTTTTTATTTTTTAAATAATAAATTT